>NC_000081.6:79739950-80939950 GCF_000001635.26 Mus musculus | reverse complement strand
CACTATGTAAACATAGCCCCCTAGGATTATGGAACCCAAAGCAGCATTTGTATCTCCATCGAAAGGGAGAAAGATAAAACAGTCCAGAGACCTCTCCTTAGGTTGCTTTCTGTTGTTGGTTTTGGTTACGCAAAACAGGGCTGGGCTGGGCTGGATGCAGAATGAGTTGCAAGCAGATAGTGGGGAGCGGTTGGATCTGCTTGATTTTCCCTCCCAGAAAAGGTTATTTTTAAACCTGTTAAAAATGTTCCTGCACCTTAAGTCGTGCTGAAGTTAAGGCCAAGGGTGCAGATCTTGTGCACATCTGTGAGCACACTAGAGGTGCGTGCACCATTTGATGTCATGTGTTGAGACCACTGCATACACTTTGGTCACTGGTGTGTGCAAAGGGTGTAGTAGGGGAATGCCCCAAGAAAGAGGTGCAGACATCAGCAAAGCCCTTTGGGAACATCAGAGAGGGAAACAAGGGCAGGCAGAACCCCGTCGATAGGAGAAAGCACACTGATAAGCAAGGACCTCCAGACAAACTACAGAAGTCAAATCCAAGGGAACAGTGCCACGCAGAAGATAGGCAAGGGATGTCCATCACTTTCAACCAGATTCCTCCCTCAAAGGAAGTCGTCATTAAACAGATCAAGGAAAGCACTCTTGACTATAGCTTCTTAACAGATATAGATTTGAGTTAAAATGAGATAAAATGAATCTTCTACTCTTGTTCAAGGGAGCCCACGGTCTAGGAGGGCAGCGGCTGTCAGCACCCTCACAGGCAGCATGTGCCAACAAGGATTTTTAAGGATGTCAGCTCTAAGCTCAATTTCCTTCTAAGTAAGAAATACATTTCCAGAACATTGCTAAAAAGGCTACGGGACAGACTAAAAAATCAGGGACTAAACTCCACTGGGGATTAAAGGACCACACTTAAAGAGCAAGAAGTGCATACATGTAAACACACACACACACACACACACACACACACACACACACACACACACGGCAAAGAACTTCTTGAAGTCCCTGGAGGGTATGGATCATATATGGAAGAGAGAAATTCAGATATTGCCCACCCTGGGGCCTTGGTGGTGGAAGAGATGGCATTTAGTTAGGGCAGGGTGTGGTCACTGGTCTGCTGCCCTGTGCTGTGGCGGGGGAGGGACACCAGGAGAGAATAGGCAAACCACAAACCCAAAGCCATCCCACCCGTCTGCTTTGCTTTTTCTTCATCAACAAGAATTCAGATCTGAAACTTCTGACGGCTTAACATGCAAATATCATATTTTAGGGTTATTTTCACAGCAAAGAAAATGTTTCAAAGACTTATCTGGTTATTTACACATCCTTATTGTATAAAGAATAGCTCACTGATGTCAAGAAAGGAGGAGTGAAGGGTTTACATTGCAGGGGAGATATACCTTGAGGTATCATTTTGTGTCAGACACTTGAAACATCAGGATTTTCTTGTTGTTTTGCTTTTGTTTAAAGGCAATCGAACAGATTGGAACCCTGATACAATCATGCCTGTGCAGCCCTGCACAGACACAAGGAGACTGTGATCACGTCTGTCACTCATTACAGTACTGTGAACATAACAGAGATTGCTGTGTGGGAAACACTGAAGACAGGCTGAACATCTCTGGCTTTCTATACTACGTGCTGTAATAATGCCTAGACCAGAGCAATGCAGGCGCTATGACTTAGCATAGTCCAACTCTACACAGGAATTGTTGTAACAACAAAGAGAAAGTATGAAAGCATTCCAGTGTCCCACAACTCACTCGCTGTGCCACCAGCTCAGTACAGGTGAGGGAAACAGAGGTCAGGGAGCAGACATGGAAGGGAACAGCCCTCTTTCTCGGCTCATAATTAGGAGTGGTACCCTACACAATGACTGAAAACAAAGAACGTAAAAGAAGAAGATGAACTCTCAGGTCAGCAGAGTGTGGCATGGTTTCCTGAGCTTGAAAGGGTTCAGAGTTCAGAGAATACTGGAGCCTGTGAGCTTCCATGGCTGCCCTGGGTTAACACTGCATGGCCAGTATCAAGAATCCTGCACCGTAATGATGGACAGACATGGCAGACCCCCCTCTCCCCCAAATTTGCTTGGCAATCAGACCTTCCAGAGGATGGGGTCTGGGAGGTCCCTCTCGCCCTCACTATGCTGACCTAGCGAGCCTTCTCCTCTCCTCTTCTTCCCTTCCCAGACATGGGGATTCCATGGACACAGAAACTGGAGTACATAAGGATGCAAATCGGCTTCTTTCCCTGCCTTCCCCCTTTTCAGAAAATGCATAGTTACAAATTCAGGATATAAAATAGAGTAAGGATGACCACATTTAGACTTTTTTTTTTTAAAAAAAAACAAAACAAAACATAAAAACAAATCCAACAACCTCTAGTTAAATTCACATTTGCATAATAATACATCCCAAGGCAACAAGAGGAGTGAGTGTCTTCCTGAATGAAGCTGAAGGAATCTAGAGAGCACTTTCCTGGGGGAGGGGAGCACTGAGGATGGTGGACAGGCCCCTGGGCATCCACTAAGATGCTTCTTTAGAAACTGGAAATAGGAGTGGAGGTGGGGTCGTTGAAAACAAACATGAAACATGAAAAGACCATAGACTTCCAAGTTTAACTACAACAGTTCTCAAAAACTACAACGTGATTTCAGAGGTTTTCTTCTTTTTTAAACACCGGTCTCAATTCTTTCAAAACCTTTCCTTTATGTGCAATAAATACCCTGTTCACAGAAATAGCAACATGATGTGACTTGCATTTGGGAAAATCATGACCTTCTAAGGCAGAGAGGGTAAAAATAAAATAAAATTAAACTAAAAAAAAAAAAGCACCTTCTGCAGCACAAAGCCAGAAATGCCTTCTTTACAAGAATGAACGGGTCACAAAAAAAATCACCCTTTCCCAATCCCAAATCTCTAGTGCTTACAACACACACACACACACACACACACACACACAGAGAGAGAGAGAGAGAGAGAGAGAGAGAGAGAACACTAAGGAATGCAGATGTCGACAGCTGACTACAGTGGAATCCGCTGGGCCCTGGCCTTGCTTATAAGGTCCTGGTCCAAGACCCAGAATCTCTTCCATACAACTCACACTGTGCAAAATGGGTGCTCATGGAAATCCAACAGCTGCCCCTGGGGCTGCCAGGAGAACCTCTGACAGACCACAGTTGGTCTCTGGGCTGACAAAGGCACATTCAGAAGTACTACACTTAAAGAGATTCCTTGGAAAGAATTAAAGGGGGGCAGTGTTTTAAACACAAGCATTGTAACATAACCCCAAACTTCTGGCAAAAAGAAGTTTCATGCTAAAAGCCATCACTTGGTGAGCGACCATCCTACCTTTACAAGGTATGTAACCTCTTCAAAGATCCCCCAAGGGTTGGTTTGGTTTTGGCATACACATTCAGCACTCCACCACCTTTTCCTGCTGTAAGGCCAGGCACAGAAGGTAAGGCTGCTCCATCTGCCTCAAGTCCCTTTTACAACCTCCACGAGTGGCCCAAGAAAAACTTCATGCCCCACCAGAAGGTCCAGGAAGCCAGGGAGAAGGGCGAGAGATCTAAGAAGGGATTTCCCTGTTAGAAGAGGTCATCTCAACTTTCGGATACTGACTGGGAAAAGGGTCAACTGTAATGGAGAGTTTGTTTCCAGCGCTGACTCACACTGTGAAACCTAAGCACTAAGGGAAGCAGGTAGAGCCCTAGGGAAATACTATTTCTTTCTTATTTAAAATAGAACACTTCTGGCTTAAGAAAGGATATCTGGCCTTTCCCCGCTGGTGGAAAGGTAAGTCTGTCACCTTGAGGAACAGTGCTGAGCTCTGAAGAGCCTTCTGGTTCAGATAGTACCCCCGTTCCTGGTATGGCCCATTTCAAATCCCAGAGGCAAACATTGGCATTCTCTGCCACTCAGTTACTATTTAAAAAATCATTCAAAAGATGAAAATACTAGCCATCTGTCAGGACCTGGTCAGGGTCCACACACATGGGAGGCAGAGTGCCACTCTGACTAGTACTCCTCTTTCACCATCTTGTATCTTGTTAATGTCCTCCTTGTGGCCTCCAGTGGGAAGTGGGGGCGATGTTGTGGGACGTTTAGAGAGGATTGGTATTCAGATTTTGCTTTATGAGACAGGGTCTCTCTGAAACTTGCTATGTAGAACAGGCTGGCCTTGAACTCACAGAGGTCCACTTGCTTCTGCCTCTCAAGTGCTGGGATAAAAGGCATGTGCCACCAAGTCTAGTCCAATACTCAGTCTTTAGATTCCTAGAGTTGACAATGATTTCAAATCTAAAGACTGCAGTATGGCTACCCCCTTTGTCAAAGTTAAGGTCAAGAATAAGAATACTATTGCTGACAACTGGAGCCATCTCTGATACAACGTACCTTTGGCACTGGATGCAAGCCTATAGACCATTCTTATAGGGTGAAACAAACTCTGGGGATATTCTGGGGTTGTTTTGTTTTTCTTTCAGCCCTGTCCTTGTAGGTAAAGAGCAAAGGGGCTCTGTGTGGTCCTCAGAGTCTAAGGGTGGACAGTTCACTTACACACATGCTAGAATAGTCCTAGCTGCACTCAGAGAAGATAAGCATGACCACAGAACAAGGTTTCTCTTTGCAGTGATATGAAGACATGTAGCTAATTCATGGACTCAAAACTGTGACAAAACTTGGCAAAAACATGGAGAATAAAGTTTGGGGTTTTTGTTTGAAACCAGCTAAAATGTATCTCTTCTCCTATAGTTAAAATAAACAAAACAAAACAAAACAAAACAAAACACTAACTCAAAGTAACATGTCAGAGCAGTACATGCTGAATTGTACCTCTGAGGGCAGGGAGGAAAGGGACCACTCAGTTGTGCCTCAACCTTAGAGATGGCTATCTCAGCCACATCTGCTGAGAACATCCTGCTGATACTGGAGAGGGAAGCGGGACACAGAGACGCGAGTCAAAATGGCAGAAGATGAGAAAGTAATTGAAAAGTACACAGCATCTGAGGTCAAAGTAGAACCTGGCCGTTAATCCTACAAAACCATTTCCCTTACAAGAAAAAGGGGGCACGGACAGCAATGGCATAGGGCTGGAAGAACTGTGTGGCTCAGGCACAGAGAGTGCTCACGGCCATGGGCAAAGTCCTGGGTTTCAACCCCAGCACAATGAACTCCAAGCAGGGAGTGAAGTGTCTGCAGTAAGTGAACTTTCAGTTTTTGGTAGGCACACTAGTAAAGCCCTTCCAAATTCTTTCTTTCTCCCCCTTAAACATTATCTTCCACATCACACTGAATTTTGACTCAATCCCCAATGCCACATTCACAACAGAAGTGGGACATTTCTCAGAACACAAGCCACTGCAATACAAAGTAACTGGTTGAATGGCAAAGCACAGGGGGTGCTTCATGGGGATGCTGAGGGGGGTGGTATGGTTTTGAGCTGCTGTTCTGTGGACCAGCACTGCTGCATGGGTAAGTTTAGTCCTATAAATGCTGGAAATGGAAAATAAGTTCAAGAACTAGGGGCTGAGAGGTGAGATGCTGTACGGGACTGTCCTTTCTCTTCTGTTGGTTTTAAAGAGGGTGTCAGAGACCTGTTTTTTTCAACCCTTAAATGGGGTCATGGCACTGGGTCGCATCGGCAGCAGAGGCTCCCCAGTGACAGAAGACTCATTCCTACACCTGTGCTTTTCTTTTGGCTATCCATGGGGGTCAGACAACAAGCCTTGATGCTCACGAGACATATATACCTCTACCTACTACTAATCAAGAGTTAGAAAAAAAAAACTAGAATAAAACAGAAAGCTCACACTTACATGCTTATAATGTGTATAAAACAAATCTATATAATGGTGACTAGCAAGCCTCTGTATATATGCCAGGATCGGCTGGAAATATATGCTTACTGAACTTTTCCATGTAGGACAAAGTCGCCTAATGTCTTAGTAGACAGGGTACCCCTCACCACATCCTCTTCTTAGGTCATTGCCTATCAATCACAAAAGCTTCCAGCAAGATGACAAATGGGTGAAGGGGAGAGGCAGAGAGAAGACAGAAACAGGAGCTGAGAAGCAGGAGCCTTCCTCCACTGGCCCGGCACAAAAAGACTTTCCCCATGGCTGTTAACTGTCACCCTTCTACACATGGAGAGGTCAGCACCTATGGAGGGCACACAACATAGGAAGGAACTTGGCATCCCGCATTATCGAGACAAAACAATGTATTTAACTTCCTCAATGTTTATTTTGATTTAGCCCACTGCCTTTGGGGCCTGTCCAGAACCACTCCAATTTCCTTTACAGGCAAGCATCATACCGACCGTGGACCGTGGAGTGACTGGACCACATGCACACGCACACGCATCCCCTGCTTAGGATGTCGGTGTATGTACGAAGGCACTAAAGCGGTTTTAGAGAATGCAGGCAACAACCCCACCCATTCACTTTACCTGTGGAGCTGGAGTTTCTTTCCCACTGGGAAGCTTAAAGTTTGAAAGAAGCTGTGGCCAAGACCTCTGGCCCCAGGAGGGAATACAAAAGCAGAATTCAACATCACCCAAATCAAAAGGAAACACTCCACATCTCTGCCTCCCAGGATGGGGGGAGTAAGCAGCAGATCTTCAAAACAGCATTTAAAACAAGCAAACAGTAGCTGGGAGCTAAATAAAAAATGAAAAGTAAAACCACTTGTTCCTTATTAGACTCTTCTGTTTCCTCCTCCTGTAACAGATGGGAGGCGAAACACACACTTTTCACCAACAGAACAGTCCATAGGTAATTTTCCTTTAGTAATGCTCATATTTAAAATTCGTTTAAAAAATTATTAACCTATATTTCCTAACTCTTTACAGAGATTCTCAGCAATCCAGCAACCGCACTGCCACAGTTTAGAGCCGATCCTTTTGCTTAAGCTACTGTTTCTTTCTTTATTCCTTGCTTTTGTTGATGGGGCTGGAGAGCCAGGGAGAAGAAGGGCTGCACTGGAGAACAGAAACATGACGGGGAGACGTCAGTCCAGCCTCATACAGAAGGAACAATGTGGTGTCACTCCTACGAGCTCAACAGTCACCCCCCCAGTAAGCCATGCACAATGTCAAGCAAGGCGGTGACAACACTCAGAATGGCTGAGCCTTCTCCCACAGTTGTTAAGATAATGAATTTACCTGTTGCTGCTAAATTGGTAATTTTTAAAAAATATTTCTATGTATTTTAAAATGTGTGATCCCCTGTATGATAATAACGTTTGGAGACTTTTCTTTTTACATTTTTATAAGTAAAAATCGTTTAAACTTTTTGAAGTTTCAGGAACTTGTAAAAGTTTACTAACAGGAAAGAAACAGCTGTCTATCTAGGATAAGATACAATTAAATAAACCATCTTCAAAAAACTGGCTTCCTACCCTAGAATTCCTGAGAATGCTTGCAAATTTTAAAGCAGGAAAATAATGTTAAAAATAAAAAACAAAAACACTGTTAAATGCTCCCAGAGTTAGTCTTCATCTAAAATATATATTTATATGTATGTGTGTATGTGCATATATATATGTACATACATATATATATATATATGTATATATATATACACACACATATATATATATATACACACACACACACACACACACACGCACTTTTTGGTCTTTTTTTTTTTTTTAAGTTTTTAGTTTTTTTCCCTTTAAGCTTATGATGGAAGAACATTTTAGCTTCTCATGCTTATTTTTACATATTTCAAATCCCTCATTTATGTCTTGTAAACAAGAGGGGCTCTAGCACCCGGCTTTCACCGTAGTATCGTAAGGAACTCAACTAAGCCATAGTGCAGGTCAAGGACCCAACAGGCAGAAAGAGGAGCAGGGGCAGAGGAGAGGATAGGCAGGGCCATGAACCAAGAGCGGCAGTGGACAGTCCCCACAGGCTCCCAGGAGTCTGGGGACACTAAAGTTCAGCCTTCAGTCTGCAGATGTCTGAATATAAGCGGCGCTTCACCTGGACGTCATCACCTGCGACAGAGCTCTGCTCCAACACTGAGAGTCAGTGGGGCTGGAAGGAGACATTTTGCAGGGCAGAGGTGAGAGGGGGTGGTGGTGATGGAAACCAGAGAGCAGGAGGAAGGCAGAGTCCATGAGAACAAGGTGTTGCAGGAACAAACCAGAACTGCACGCTCATTTGCCTACCCACCTGCCAAGGGCGCCCAGATTGTTAAGCACAGGTGCTCATGGGAATGGTGCCCCGTCAGCCTCCTCTGAAGCTAGGTTTATACCCAACAAGGTAAGCCAAGACGACTACAGAATTTCCCACTCACTGTCTTACAAAGCCACTTACATGCAATTTTGGGTTTTTTGTTTGTCTGTTTGCTTTTTCCTATCCATACCCCTCTACCCACCTACACCAAAGACACAAGCTGAAAGTTAAATACATTAGGCATTGTTGTATCCTTCACTGAAGATGCTAAAGAAAGAAAAACTCCCTTGTCCTCAATAGCAGCAAGTCACAGAGGACAGCAGAGGTCTGCTCCCGTCAGGGGTTGGAATGGGCAGGTAATTGCTGGTACAGAATGTCGGCACTTCATGTTGAACAGACAGTACGATGCAGACTGGGATATCACACAAGTGCTAGCATGTTCCCCGCACACATCACGCCCGCCCGCCCGCCCGCCCGCCCGCCCGCCCGCCATCTATTTAGCACGTGAGGATCCCCTTCGGGTTTACTTTCACTCTCTTCACAATAAGAAATTTGATATATTTTGATTCCAACATAGTACATACGTATTGGTGATAACTGTGGATTAAACATTGCCTCCTGTTCGGCCCAGAGAACTACTACATTGATGTTTTTTTAAAAAAGTCTTTAAATACCAAAATAAAAAAACCAACATTACAAGGAAAGAAAAAAAAAAAAAAGAGGTCAAAACCAAAACAAGGTGCAATACTTTGCTAAGTTATTTCTGCCTAAGCAAAACCACATACACAGGAAACAACACAGAGAAACAAAGGGAGACACTTGAAGTACACACTGGTTTAAGAACATTCGTTAAGTAAACGTTTCTGTCAGTGATGGCCTGGTGCTGTAACACGCCACGGCCTGGCACAGGTAATGCTCAGCGAGAGAGAGAGAGAGGGGAGCAGAGAGGGAGGCGCTGCGATGCTTCCAGGAGGCTGCTCATAACTTACTGTCTTCCTCACATGATAATGAGAACTGATAGAAGTAATTGAATTTGCATTACCTGAATCCTTTCAAAAAATTCTCACACCCGACGAGCACAGCAAAGTGGGAACTGTTTTTCAGCTTTTAAAACATCACACGATTTAAAAATTATTGAATCGTCTGTTCTCACTCAAAGTAGCCAACTGGCCAGCTCAGTCCTTAGACTCCTGCTGCCGGGCAGGCAGCTGCTTACTTCACAGCACAGAGGTGAGCAGCAGCTTCTTGGAGGGAGGGGCCTTCTGTCACACCTCTGGCCTTGGCAGTGCTCTGCTCTGCAGCTGGGTCGACAGAAGCTGGGGACCTCCCCGCCCCCCCCCCCCCCCCCCCCCCCCCGCATTCTGGCTGCTGCTCTGTCACTGAAAAGCACCCTTCATCTCGAGGCAGCCAGAAGAAGTGGCTTGAGTTGCAGCGGCTCCCTGTGCTCCTGTGTTCTCATAGTCAGAAATAATGAAAAGCGGATGGCCGGCCAGCCAGCCTTTGGAACTGTCAGCAATGCAGCTTTCTGAGAAATCAGGGTGGGGGTGGGGCGGGGCGAGGCAGGACGAGGAGGGCAGGACGCAGGCACACGAAGAGAGACAGAGAGGAGGATGCACGCAAATGCACATGAACACACGTGCACACACATACCAGAACGAGCATGCCTGGGCAGTTACATGTGCCAGAACACACTGGTATTTATCAACCAGCCAATCACAAAATTTTACCTTTTTTTTTTTTTTAAGTTTTTTTGTTTTTGTTTTTAAAGTGAGGCTCCGTCAAGTCTTCCCTCCCCCCTCCCCCAACAATTCTTTTGAATTTCCCTCCCACCCAAACATGGTAGACCTAAGGACGGAAACACACCCAGTGCAAACAAAGTTAAAAAGCTATTTTTTCAGTATATATGTTTCTTAGCAACAACTTCCATATAACATGAAAAAAGTGAAAAACTAGAAACTAATTTTTTTAATTTTTTTGTGTTTAAATTTAAATGGTATGTGTACTTGCTTCACATTGTCTTTCTAGGTTGGCGTTCATGATTCAAGTATTTCAAGAGTGATATGTTCTCTTTTTGGATTCATATTCCAAACGAAAAAACTGAAGTTTTAAGGGAGGCAACTATGTGCTCAGACAGTCTGTCAATGACCCACCTTTTTTCTCTCTCCGTTTTCTTTTTTCCTTTTAAAAATGTATTTATTGCAAGTTGAAAAAAAAAACGAAAAGGTCAAGTTAGTGCTGCTGCTGTTCCAAAAAAGGTCACGAGGTCAGAGTTGAAAGTTTAAGTTCAGATTGAATCCGACCCTCCTCCCAGAAGGTCACCAGGTAGTAAAGGAGCAGGGCTGCCCATCCTATGGGGATCTTCCACCGTCGGGACTCCCCACAAGCTAGAAGAATAGTTTGGGGGGCCCCACAAGGAAGTGCCGGCAAGATCGGCCCCACTGCTGCCACCAGCGCTGCTGCTCCACTGCCCGAGCCCGGTGGACCCACCGAAAAGGTTCAGCGCAGGTCCAACGGGGTCTGCTTGGTTCTGGCTGGTCTCCAGGGACTGCCACCCTGTGGCAGGTGCACTCGGGGTGGCTGCAGGCGTAGGGGGCTGAGCTTGAGCCAGAAAGCGGCTGACTTCATCCTCAGTGGCAAACTCGGCCAGGATGGTAGTGTTTCCCAACACACACCTACAGAAAGGAGAAGAGTCACGTGATCCGAGGGATCGCCAGCAAGGGGGTGGGGGTGGGGTGGTGTACAGCTGTCAGCCCTCTGCTACTGTGTTGTCTGCATGCCTGACGACAGGTGTGGCGATCATGCTTGGTTTATGCAGTACTGGGGACTGAACGTAGGGATTTATTCATGCCAAGCAAGAACACCTGAGCTATGTCTCCAGCCTGTGTGTGTGCGTGTGTCTGAGGTGGGGGGGGCGGGGGCAGAGGGAAGGAGGGAGGGAGGCAGGGGAGGATATTTAGGGCAACCTTACAACCCTGAATGATGTGAGGTGAGGAGATCAGCACTTGTTTGTTCACACCCACCACCACCACCACCACCACCACCACCACCACCACCACCACCACCACCACCGACCCAGAAAGTGAACAGAACCCTAACGTGAACTGTGAACGCTGGTGAATTAGGTGCTAAGGGATGCTTGGAAACTGTAACAAAGGATACTCTAGGAGTGATAACAATGGGTTGAGGAACCACTGAAGGAGTACTCAGGAAGTTGCTATCCCATCCTCTCAATTTTGCTGTGATTCTAAACTAATTTTTAAAAATTTGAAGTTTTACAAAAGCAAGAAGAAAATGTCAGCTTTCTTTCTTCCCCTCCCTCCCTCCCTCCTTCCCTTCCTTCCTTAAATCCACATGAGGCAAAGAATCCCATTCATAACAGCAGGCAAGCCAACACCCAGGCCCCATTCTGTCTGAGCATGGACTTGCAGCTGGGGCCTGCTATCACTTGTTTGTGCTCTCTCTGGATTTTTGTCATGGCAGCTATGGCCAAATGGAGTTTACACTTTTTTGTTCACCAGTTTGACAGTGGGTGGTAAAGAGAATTGGTGAGAGTCTGATCTACTCTGTCTACTTCATGCAAAAACCTTGCTACCCACAAGTATATTAATTTCTTCTCTGGGCTGGGTGTAGTGATGCACACCTTTAATCCCAGCACTAGGAAGGTGGGGCAGGTGGATCTCTACGAGTTCAAAGCCAACCTGGTCTCTACAGTGGGGACTGGGACAGCCAGGTCTATATAGAGAGATCCTATCTCAAACCAACCAACCAACCAACCAAAAAAACAAAAATTTCTTATTTACATCTGCAACATTAAACAGCTAGATTCTAACAAGAAAAACAATAGCATTTAGAATGTTTTTCATAACAAATGTAGAAAAGGCGACACCTCAGTATTTGCAAGTATGTATGTGACTGAGCTGAGATTCCTTGAGCATGCTATGTCACTGTTGAACTGAGCAGCACCAGAACATGCCTTTGTGTAATCATGTGCACCTGTCTAGATGCTGGATGCAGTACTTACATGTGCAGTGCAGTCTGGGCCTTGGCTGCCTCTTGTTTGGTGCTGTATCGGATCAGGGCAGTGCCCTGGGTTAGGTTCAGATGGAATGTCAGCAGTGGGCCATGCTGCATGCAGATCGTTCTCAGGGTTGACCCATCAATCTAAGAGGTAAGAAACGCATGTGAGCTAAGACGTAGATGAGGCATGGGAAAGGTAAACTCTAAGACACTGAGAGAACGAGACTGAGACCCATTATTCCTATTTTATAAATAAGATGTTTCTGTATAAAATTAGCTTAAAGTAAAAACTTAAAATCTAATATATGGTCTGTTTTTTTTTTTAAGATTTATTTATTATTATATCCAAGTACACTGTAGCTGTCTTCAGACGCACCAAAAGAGGGCGTCAGATCTCATTACAGATGGTTGTGAGCCACCATGTGGTTGCTGGGATTTGAACTCAGGACCTCTGGAAGAGCAGTTGGTGCTCTTAACTGCTGAGCCATCTCTCCAGCCCGTTTTTTTTTTTTTTTTTAAAAGAAAGATGAACAAGCATGTGCATATTTGTAGAGCTCAAAAAGGCAGAAAATGAGAAATAAAGTTACCGTGCAAAGCTCTCAACTTCATTACTAAATTTTGTTTTTTCTGCCTCCCCAATAAATACTCTCACAGAGACAGACCAGACAAGAAGAACGCCCTGAACACCAGGCAGTTAAAACTCCTGGCTCCAACACTGTCACCCTTCTGACAACATAGAAAGGGAGCTACTTTTACCTCCTTCACTTAACCCAGTCCACCAAGGGCTACGGGGGATTATGGGTAATTTCTCCAATCTAGGAGTTATATGAACAAACCTATTTACTCCGGATGAATTTTCCAACAAAATCATTTAAGCCTTCATCCCAATACTTCATTTCACCTCGTTGGAAAAGCTATGCTACGACTGGGAAAGACTTGAAAAGCTGTGGAATATACATAGCCTGTGGTGGAGCAGGTGCCTAAGAGGCACAAGGCCCTGGGTTCCACTCTCAGCACCAGTGGGAAGCCAGGGTGAAAGCCAGCAGCTCCTGTTAGCTCCTCCCCCAAAAATCAAAGAAAATGTTGCTGGCACGCTGGTAAGGGACATCACCTACATGAATAAATCATTATATGGCACAAATGACTTTTCAGAAGCCATTTTTTGGTGATGGAAAATCCACTGCCCCATGTATCACTTTGCTCCACCAACAACTTAAACTGTGAGTAACACCGGTCTACTTACAAGACAGCTCTAACATTTTTCCTAAATATTCATTTATTTTATGTATGAGTGCTCTATCTGCATGTACACCTGCATGCCAAATGAGGGCATCAGATCACACTATATATTATACATGGTTGTGAGCCACCATGTGGTTGCTGGGGACTGAACTCAGGACCTCTGGAAGAGCAGATGCTCTTAACTGCTAACCCATCTCTCCAGCCCCAGCAGCTCTAACATTTAAAGAAATCAATTATTTTCTGATACAAACACAGCCAGGATCACGTTAATTTTATTATACATGTAATGTATGCATAGTTTTTTTTAGTGGATAGGAGTAAATAGTTAGCTAGCATGCCCAGGCTCTTTTCAAAACTGGGTACCTCTTATTGGCTCTCATCCTATCCACATTATAACCACTACATAGTGTGATAACTCTTAAAAACTCAGGCATAGCCGGGCGCTGTGGCGCACTCCTTTAATCCCAGAGGCAGAGGCAGGTGGATTTCTGAGTTCGAGGCCAGCCTGGTCTACAAAGTGAGTTCCAGGACAGCCAGGGCTATACAGAGAAACCCTGTTTCGGAAAACCAAAAAAAAAAAAAAAAAAAAACCCAACTCCCCCCCCCCCCCAAAAAAAACCCTCAGGCATAGCCAGACGATGGTGGCGTATGCCTTTAATCCTAGCACTTGGGAGGCAGAGGCAGGTGGATTTCTGAGTTTGAGGCCAGCCTGGTCTACAGAGTGAGTTCCAGGACAGCCAGGGCTATACAGAGAAACCCTGTCTTGAAAAAAACCAAAAAAATAAAAAACAAAAACAAACCAAACAAACAAACCCCCTAAGGCATATATAGTTTTGAGCATTATTATATTTGATTTTTCATATTGGAGCTGTGGTCAGATGTACATGGAGTATTTGTTTACTGCATGTGAGCCCCAGGTTTGATCCCAGTATCAGTATCACTCCTGCTCCCACACAAGTCTTTACAGTTTAGTCAACTATTAGCTAAGGAAATAAACTGGGACTTTTATGTATTTTGAGAGACTATTTAAGCCTAGAAATAGGAGGAACCTTGTGATTTACTCGCCACAAATAGGTTCACTGGGCAGATAAGTTTATAGCAAACTGTATTTGCCCATAGAGAGTCCTAGCAGATACTAGTATGTTACAGATCTGAGGACCTCACACTACCACTTTATCAACTGACCGATCTTCTAAGCCCCCTTTGGGAATGTCTTTTTCCATGTGATTAAAATGTATCCTCCTATTTGGTTCCAGATTCCAACAGGCATATCTATGAAGCACACTGCCTTATTGGCAGGCCACATGATGTCACTCTCGATGCTTTATAGAATCTTTTCATCTCTAGCATGATGAGTGTGAATGTGAGACCTAGTGGCCATGAAATAAGAGAGCTCTCTTTATAGGCCATAAGAGAGCATCAGATCAGGGGCTGGTGAGATGGCTCAGTGGTTAAGAGTGCTGACTGCTCTTCTGGAGGTCCCAAGTTCAAATCCCAGCAACCACATGGTGGCTCACAACCATCCGTAATGAAATCTGATGCCCTCTTCTTAGAGTATCTGAAGATAGCTACAGTGCACTTACATATAATAAATAAATAAATCCTTAAAACAAACAAACAAACAAAAAAAACCCAAAGAGCGCATCAGAGCATCAGATCTCCTACATCAGACATCTCCTATGGGTGCTCTGCCTAAGCAGCAAGTTTCCTTTTTTTTTGGTTTTTCGAGACAGGGTTTCTCTGTGTAGCCCTGGCTGTCCTGGAACTCACTCTGTAGACCAGGCTGGCCTTGAACTCAGAAATCCGCCTGCCTCTGCCTCCCGAGTGCTGGGATTAAAGGTGTGTGCCACCATGCCCAGCTAGCAGTAGGCTTCCTTAACTGCTGAATCATTTCTCTAGTCCCATAAATAAGCTTTCATAGCCGAGTAGTGGTGGCAAATGCCTTCAATCCCAGCATTTGAGAGGCAGGCAGATCTCTGTAAGTTTAAGGCCAACTTGGTCTATATGGTCTACAGAGTGAGTTCTATGACAGCCAGGGCTACACAGAGAAACCACCGGGGTGGGTGGGGCCAAAACAAATGAAAACAAACAAAAAAACCCAAAAAACCTCAATGAGAAAAGAGCTTTCATGTCTGCCAACATCCTCCATTCTGTCTCTCCCCTTTTATTTTAGACAAGAGTCCCATGTACCCTAAGAACTTGCTAACAGGCTGGCCTTGAGCTCAGAGACATCTACCTGCCTTTGCCTTAAGTGCTAGAGACTAAAGGTATGTGCCAATATGCTCAGCTCTCTCTTTAAATAAAATCAAACTCTTATCTAGAAATCCACAAGAAAGCATGGTTACCTGTGGGGTGAGATTGTGGAGAACCAGCCAGTAACTAGGACGGACAGAGCCACCATCACTCCAGGTAGAGGCTGTAGACAATAGGGGACGGATGAGGGAGAGAGAAGACTAATGCATACCCAAACCAAGACTCTCAGGGGACCACACAGGGCAGGGACATTTTCATGCAGACCATAGGCCTCTTTTTTTTTTTAACCTAATCCTGACCTTCACGGTCTTTTCTAGTTCCTGACCCCAGTGAATTAATTTGCATATTTGTAGGACAATGCCCCCCCCCCCCATAATTGCTCATTTTTACTTCATGTGCCCTCGAGGGGGTCCTGGTTCCTTCATCTGTATTAACTGCAACTTTTCAGTCAAAAGACGATTTTTCCTCTACCAGATAACCACACACTCCTCCATGCTGAGCCCTAGCCATGTCCTTCCAGGGTGCTAAACAGACGCTCCTGCTCCTCCACAGCAGACCATCCTCACCCGAGGCAATCCGGGAGTCCTGTGTCCCCCACCCCCTGACCGATCGCGGTGCTGTGCTGCTCCAAGGAGATGCCGGTTTGGGGTTGGTCAGGCCAGGAGGTGGGCGGGTCAGCGGTGTAGTGTTCCTGGAGGAGATGTGATTTTTCCACATCTTATTGGAGAGATGAGTGGGGTTGTGTCCTATGGGATCTGGGGACCACGTGGATTTATAATCAGGGAACTTTGCTGTAAGAGAAACGTAGGAAATAAGTCAGGGTTAGATGGGCATCTGCCTACCAATAGACACAAATTCTGTTTATAAACACATATATATTTATATTTTATAAAGTCACAGTGTTAAGGCTGAGGTAACCCTGGGCTTCTTGTACTTTGTTTCAAAAAAAAATTTTTTTTAAAGTAGCAGGAAGCATACATTTTAAGAGCAGCAGTATAAAAATAAATTTCCTCTGAGCATGCTGAATATAAAATTTTAAAATGACTCTAAACTGATAAATCATTGTGTGAATTGAAGATTCAGTAATATAACTAATCTCCTACTTCTTTTTTGGGTAAACACGAGAAGACAGATTTATGGAGAAAGTATTCCAAAAGAGGTCAAGCTAAAAGACAGGGTTACAATGTTAACACCAATGGAACTAGAGTACTCTATAAATGCTCACTGACTCCCCTCAAGCAAGCACTAAACCACTAGAAAACTATGTATTGCTTGTGCCTTGATACATTAGACACCAACATTGATTTTAAATATAACCACTAAAGCTGGGAGCATGGCTTTGTTTGTTCTTACAAAGGATCTGGGTTCAATTTCCATCACCTACAGAGAAGTTCACAACCATTCCAACTCCAGGGGGTCCCATACCCTCTTTTGACATCTGTGAGCACTAGGCAAGTATATTACACATACATGCAGACTCTGTCTGTCTGTCTGTCTGTCTGTCTGTCTGTCTGTCTGCCTGCCTGTCTGCCTGCCTATCTATCTATCTATCTATCTATCTATCTATCTATCTATCTATCTATCTATCTATCTATCCTGTCTGTTTGTCTATCTATCTACACAGCAATAAATAAATCTAAAAAAACCTTCAAATGATCACTACTGCTTACTAAGTTTAAGTCACTGGACAGCACTATAGGTACTTGTGGAGCCTCTAGTTCAGAGGGAGACAGAATTGGTAACCTTGGCAACAGCACATATGCACATAAAGGGACAGGCTCAGGAAAGCAGGGAAAAGGAAATTCAGGCTCAATATATGCTCCTTGTGAGAGTACATCCCTTTAGAATTTTCATGGAGTGTGGCTACTCTAACATGTAGAGTTTCCATGAGACTCAGCACAAAAAAACCAAAAACAACCCCCCCCCCCCCCGCAAGTAAAAAGTGAGGAGGAAAAGAAAAGATAAATTGTCTGGTGGAGATGGGCCATACCTTTAATCCCAGCAGAGGCAGATGTATCTCTGAGTTAGAGGCCAGCCTATTCTATAGAATGAGTTCTAGGACAGCCAGAGCTACACAAAGAAACTTTGTCTTCAAAAACAAAACAAAACCTAGGGTGAGAGTGGACCAAGAGAAGTGGAGATGAAAAGTATGATTTTCATCTGTGGAGAGACAGGGCCTGGGGCCCAGGGAGTAAGGGAGGAAATGTGGTGAAAAACACTGTGATGGTTTGTATATGCTTGTCCCAGGAAGTGGCACCATTACGAGAGGAGGTGTGGCCTTGCTGGAGTAGGCGTGTCACTGTGGGCGTTGGCTTAAGACCTTCATCCTAGCTGCCTGGAAGTCAGTCTTCCATAGGAGCCTTCAGATGAAGATACAAACTCACGGCTCTGCATGCACCATGCCTGTCTGGATGCTGCCATGCACTCACCTTGATGATAATGGACTGGACCTCTGAACTTGTAAGTCAGCCCCAATTAAATGTTGTCATTTTTTTTTTTTTCTTTTTTTGGTTTTTTCGAGACAGGGTTTCTCTGTGTAGCCCTGGCTGTCCTGGAACTCACTTTGTAGACCAGGCCTGCCTCTGCCTCCCGAGTGCTGGGATTAAAGGCGTGCGCCACCACGCCCAGCTTAAATATTGTCACACATCTAATATATACGGTTTGAGTACTAAAGGGCACCAGGAAGTGAAATGGAGCAGAATCCTGTGTTCAAGGAGATTCAATTGAGTGGGACTTTGGGGCAAGATCCTATCCAGCTAAATTTTGATCCAAGCACAGTGGTCACACCTTTAATCCCAGGAGATAAAGCCAAGACTTGCCATGGTCATGGTGTCTGTTCACAGCAGTAAAACCCTAACTAAGACAGAAGTTGGTACCAGGCACTGGGGTATTGCTGTGATAGGCCTGAGAAGAATGTAGATGGATTCAGAAAGTGGTGGAATGCTTTAAAGGGGGCTTAATGGGCCACTCTAGTAGGAATATGGAAGACTTTGTTGCTGAGAGTAATTTGAACTGTACAGACCTGGCCCAAGAGGTTTCAGAGGAGAATTTCAGTATGTGGCCTAGAGACTGTTTTTATGGTGAAGAATATGGCTGCTTTTTGCCCTGTTCTGAAGAGTACTTGAGGCTAAGGTAGTGAGATTTATAATAATTGCATTGACAAAGGAAGTCTCAAAAAAGCTCAGCAGAAACTTTATTCTCTGGTTAAGACTCATGAAGAGCCGGGCGTGGTGGCGCACGCCTTTAATCCCAGCACTCGGGAGGCAGAGGCAGGCAGATTTCTGAGTTCGAGGCCAGCCTGGTCTACAAAGTGAGCTCCAGGACAGCCAGGGCTATACAGAGAAACCCTGTCTCGAAAAACCAAAAAAAAAAAAAAAAAAAAAAAAAGACTCATGAAGAACATATTGAACAAGCATAGTAAGCTCAGAAAGGAAACATCTAATATATATGGTTTGAATACTAAAGGGCACCAGGAAGTGAAATGGAGCAGAATCCTGTGTTCAAGGAGATTCAATCGAGTGGGACTTTGGGGCAAGATCCTATCCAGCTAAATTTTGACCCAAGCACAGTGGTCACACCTTTAATCCCAGGAGATAAAGCCAAGCAGATCTCTGAGTTCAGGCCAGCCCGAGACAGAGCAAGTTCTAGGTGAAGAAAATCTTAAATCCAACCTTGGTGGACCACACCTTTAATCCCAGTGCTCAGGAGACAGGCATGCAGATCTCTGAGTTCAAGGTCAATCGGACAGAGAGAGGGAGTCAGAAAACAGAAACAGGGGTTGGAGAGGGGTGGGAAGGGGAATGTTCTAGTCCCAGTAAGCAGCAGAAAATGGCAGCTTTGGCCATGTAGCTCTGGCTTTAGAGTGAAAAATAGAAGGGTCTCCTGGGACAACTGAAGCTGGTTAGCAGTGATTAAGAAGAGACCAGCAGGGGCTGGTGAGATGGCTCAGTGGGTAAGAGCACCCAACTGTTCTTCCGAAGGTCCAGAGTTCAAATCCCAGCAACCACATGGTGGCTTACAACCATCCGTAACAAGATCTGACTCCCTCTTCTGGTGTGTCTGAAGACAGCTACAGTGTACTTACATATAATAAAAAATAAATCTTAAAAAAAAAAAAAGAGCGCCGACTCTTCTTCTGAAGGTCCCAAGTTCAAATTCCAGCAACCACGTGGTGGCTTACAACTATCCATAACGAAATCTGAAGCCCTCTTATGGAGTGTCTGAAGACAGCTACAGTGTACTTACATTAAATAAATAAATAAATAAATAAATTCTGGGAAGTGTTTTCTGAGAGCACAAACAGCTGTGTTCCAGAGATAGCCAAGGTTGTACCTCGTGCTGTGGCTGGACTTGGTAATATGTAGACTTGAAGGGGTCATGAAGAACTGCTGAGGCTTGGCACTGTGAGAGGCCAGGGAAGGCCAATGGTAAAGATATAGCCTCAGTTGCAGTTGGTGGCCTAGGACTTAAGGGGTAGTATAAAGGAGTTGAAGCTTGACACCATGAAGAGAGCCTATGAGAGGCTATGGGTGAAGCCTAGCTGCAGCAGACCCCAGTGTATAAGACATGACAATACCATGGGATGATCACCAAAAACAGCAGCAGCAGTGGAGTGGGTCAACCTAGCTTAGAATGCCAGAGAGAGCAGAGATGGAGAAGTGATGCCAGGTGTGGTAGTGGTGCAAGGGAGAGAGGGTGGACCTGGGAGGGATAGGAATCAACTGTGATCAGGGTACATTGTATGAAATTTCCAAATAACTAACAAAAATATTATGTGTGTGTGTGTTTGGTGGGGGTGGGGGGTAGGGATGGGGAGGTGTCTCTCCCTTGGCTTGTAGCTCTGGTGGGCTGGAGGGACTGGCTAGCAAGGCCCAGGGATCTTTTTGTCTCTGCCTCCCCAGCACTGGCGTCACACTTGTATGCCATCATTTTCTCTTTTGAGATAGGGTGGAGCTACACACCTATCTCTGTCTCCTGAGTGCTGGGATTAAAGGTGTGCCCAGTTGTGCCTGATTTTTTTTTTTTTAATGTGGGCATGGGGACTGAACTCAAGTCTCCATGTTTGCATAGCATTTTACCCACTGAACCATCCCTCTAGCTCCTATTAACTTTTCTATTCCTTCTTAAGCCTCAATAAGCAAATAAATGCAAAAACCAACCAGCCAACCAACCATAGGAACTCAACAAGTACTATTGGCAAATTAACCAAGGTCCTCTTTTTTACTCTGCCATTTACTTTCATTATGTCTCTAGGTCAGATTTAGGTCCGTAAGTTCCCATGGGCTGCCTCAATGTTAATATGGGTTGAACTGGCTCTCTGTATAACCCTTGGTTTCTTGGCTGGCTAGTTAACAGAAACATTTGGTCATCAGGTCATGGGCTCTGCCCTCTGAAGAACTGCAGTTATGAGAGATTCTATTCCCATTGGCCTTGGTCCAATATAGTCCTGTGTTACCTATCCTATCTCTGGGAGTCCAGGAACTCCCTGAGTAGATGCTGAATGCAAAGAAAGGTTGTGTGTCCATCTGTGCTGACTTAGGTGTTTCCCATCCTTAAGTGGTGCCCCTTAGAAAGTAAATGCTGGTAATAAAGAGGAGCCTCACAGTCAACTGCTAAGCAAGAGGGGAAACGCCACCGAGTACCTGAAGTGCTATGAACGTTGGTAAAGGAGTTGTCAGAGGCACTGTAGGGCCAGGCACCAGGTGAAGGCAGCGAGGTGTTGAGGGAGGAATTAGACCCTTATAACAAAAGAGGAAGAGGAAGAAAATATTAGAGACAAATGTCAATATAACCAGGGAAACTTTGTAAGTTTTTTTTTTTTTTTTTTCCCGAGACAGGGTTTCCCTGTGTAGCCCTGGCTGTCCTGGAAATCACTTTGTAGACTAGGCTGGCCTCGAACTCAGAAATCCACCTGCCTCTGCCTCCTAAGTGCTAGGATTAAAGGTGTGTGTCACCATGCCCGGCAAGTATTTTTATTTAAACTCAAATGGAAGGAAAAACAAAATGTAACCAAACAATACACATATATAAAAAAAAAACATGCTTCTATTTTCTGCTTAAATTATCAGGTACTACAAATAGAAACAAGGCCACAGGCGAATAACTATGAAAATGCTGGGTAGTATTCATGCAGCCTGCAGCCCTCACTTACCTGTGGTGTTATCCCGCAGCAGTTGGTGGTCAGTATCTACAATGGGAGATGTGGTTGTACCCCCTAGCACACTTCCTGGGGTGACATAGGGGTCAGATTCAGGGTCAATATTTTGGATACCTTTCCATGGCACTCCTGGTTGGAATTCTGTGATAAGAAGAAATGATAGGGATAGGAGAGTGTTAAAAACAACTTAAACATTTCCTATTTTATTATTATGTTAAAATAACTGTTTAGTAGGAAAAAAAAAACCATGGTCCCATGAAAAGTTTAAACAATGAAATCTACTATGCATCAGATTTTCATCACGAAATAAAATTTACCATGAACAAACACTCTTGTCAGTAGCCTGTCTATTAGCATACTGTCTGTTCATTTACTTGTATGTGTGCACTGGATCATACATTGCTCCATACATGATATTAGAGGAAGCCAGGTTGTAAGGAAAAGTAGGTATGGCCTAAGGAAGCAAGGCCATAATAAAATGAAATATAATAAGTGACCATTATTTCTCAGTCTGTCTGGGGATAGTTGGGAATAATTTAACTGCTCGTGAGAAAACCTAGACTATATATGAAGGCTTATCCTGTGTTTACTGATTGGTTGAAGCTATATTTAAAGCTACATGTAATATTAACCTCTAATTGTGTTGAGAAGATTGTATTATATGTATAATTGTATTATATGAACAAGAGGCATTATTTCATTTCACTCTAATAAAATGTAGTTATATACATTTATGTCAGAATTATATGTGAAGAGAAGGATAATTACTGACTTTTATTAAATTTTCTATAATGAAAACAGAATACAGAGACAGAGGGAGGGGACAGAGGAAGGAGAGAGCAAGGAAGGGAGAACGAGAGAGAGATGAATCTTACCAAACTCATCACTGTACCTGGGGAGATAGATAAACGACAGATCTGACTAATGAGCGTGTCAATCAATTCAATGCCACTTTAAAAGAGCTAATCTTCCAAGGAACTCTACATACAGGATAAATGCCAAAGCCTAGCTACAAGGCCACCTCCTTTCTCCTTAACTCCCATTTCTTGAAGAACTTTACTTTTCTCGTGGCACACGTTTCAAGGTTCAGGCCTTACCTTTATCAGACAATAACTACTAAATGCAGAAAAGAAAGCATGGGCCTTCCTCAGTACAGTGAGCTGTACAAGAGGTGTGTTCAGAGCCTGAATGTCATTGAACTATTCTAGGAAAGGCAGTTTATGAACAATACCTGGAGGCCAACTGGCATTGCTGGATTTACTTCCGATTTTATTAGTCGGTGGAGATTTGGCAGGTAACCAGCTATCACCAGCAGGACCCGTATGGCCACCCAGTGTGTCACCTGGGATTATATCAAACTGGTTGTATGGTGAACCTCCTCGGGTCTTACCAGGGGCCACTATAGCGCCTGAGAAAAGAAAGAAATAATTGACTAAGAGAGAGCGCCAGGGGTAGAGAGTTGGCTCAGAAGTTCAGACCACTGGCTGTTTTTCAGAGGGCCCAGGTTTGATTCCAACACCTACATGGCAGCTTCCAGCTGTCTGAAACACCAGTTCCAGGGGGTCTGATGCCCTCTTATGACCTGTGTTGGGAATAGGCATGCACATGTGCACAGACATACAAGCAAACTAAAAACCACCCACCCACACAGGAATAAAGAACTTTGGGCAACCATTAATAAAAGCACGGCCGTGATGACTCGGCTCACCTCTCTGAGCTTCTCCATTTCTCACCTAAGCCCACACGAGTGTTCTCATTCTAGAAAAGCCCTTTCAATCTGAAATTCTATAGTCCTATAAAACCAGTGAAACATATACAAAAGTACAAAGCACAGTATCTAAGAGATTTCTAAGCTAATTATTCAAAAGTAAAAAATGAGAAGAACTGAACAAATTTAGAGTCTTGGACAGTTTTAAGTGATCTTTCTATTGATGCTTCTTAACCCAGCTCTTAAAGGCTGGTTGAGCTTGGGTTATCTGGAATTGGCAGTGTGCAGAGTCCACTGGAGAGAAAGCCATCTACAACTGCTTTAAATTCCAAGGCAATGAAGTGGAATTCCTGCACAAGGTCTTTGCCAGCACGCCAGCAATGAACTGCATTTCTGAGCCCAGGGCCTCACATACAGAAAAGAGAAAATCCTCTGTCACTGTGTTCCCAAGGGTATTCCTGTGGCTTTGTTAGTAGCTCCTTGAAGCATTTTCATGGAGGAAAAGTTGAAAGCTTAACGTTCATTAAGTAAAAAATAGCCATAATTTTTTTACTTTAATTTGAGCATAGTCTTAGAGTGGTGAATCATGAGCACATAGAATGATTTTCAGGATAATAAAATGCTTATATAAATACTGAGTAAGCAATCTGTTTGGTTTAGACTAAGGGAATATTATTAGTGTCTCCATCCTCTAAGAGGACATTTGCTTTTCTGTGGACAGTGTGGCTCACACCCTGAGGTACAGCACAGTGAGGTAGTGCAGAATGAAATGCTCAATTATCTTGGGGATTGACTGCCAAGGAAATGGGAAAACATGATCTACATTTTCTGATAAGGAAAG
Organism: Mus musculus; assembly: GCF_000001635.26. NCBI lineage: Eukaryota > Metazoa > Chordata > Mammalia > Rodentia > Muridae > Mus > Mus musculus. Next base: position 80,915,542 of record NC_000081.6, on the reverse strand, counting down.
AGGATACTGTACTGAGGTATCTTTTAGCATGCCATTTTATTTATATTTATTATCCAGACCTGGCAAATCACTAGCCTGAGGAAGTTATTAAAGTGCCCAGAGCTATGGATGACCCAAGACTAGGGTTACTCAGTCCATAAAACAGCCTTTATAATTTCAGTAAATTATTCTTGATTTTGATCATGCTTAATGGGACAGGCAGAGAGCTCTGGGTGGCTTCTTTCCCAGTCTCTGCATGGGGGTTATTAAAGAAGTTTTATAATGGGCTTATTAAAGAGGGTTTATAACAGAAACCTGAATGAGCTGGCTGGGTTAAGACTGCTGAGGCTCTGCAGCAGGAACACCAGACACTTATCTATATTGATTCTCATGGAGACAACTCTGAATCCAAATGAAATATTGACAAATGAAACAAGCATTGCATTGAAGGCTGGAAGAAGGTCTAGACTTCTTATCTGTTTTCTAGGGAAATGAAGAAGCTCTGAAAGGAAATGATGGACAGGCAAGGCTAATCCAGTATGACTCAGATGCTGTCTGGAGGGACACTAACTCACAGAGAACAAGGGGCTCTGAACAAAGTTTAAACCTTAAGAATTCTCATCTATGCCGGGCATGGTGGCACATGCCTTTAATCCCAGCACTTGGGAGGCAGAGGCAGGCAGATTTCTGAGTTCGAGGCCATCCTGGTCTACAGAGTGAGTTCCAGGACAGCCAGGGCTATACAGAGAAACCCTGTCTCGAAAAAACAAAAACAAAAAACAAACAAAAAAAGAATTCTCATCTACTAGCAATCTTTTGAAGCTTAGGGAATCTTTCTTCTTTTTCTGAGACAGGGTTTCACTACATCTTCCAATACAACCTTGAACTAAGTATAGCTTATGCTGGTTTTTAACTTGCATGTACAACAATACCCAGGTCAGGGCAGGAGTTTTCAAAAATCTGATACTGATCTCTGAGCTCCCAAAAAGCACAGAGCCAAGAATTTGAGATTAGCACGGACCACAAATTCTCAGCTAACCAAACCAACCAACACCTCAGCAAGAGGATTCTGTTCTCTCTCTCTCTTTTTTTTTGTTTTTTGTTTTTTTGAGACAGGGTTTCTCTGTGTAGCCCTGGCTGTCCTGGAACTCACTTTGTAGACCAGGCTGGCCTCGAACTCAGAAATCAGCCTGCCTCTGCCTCCCATGTTCTCTTAAGACACTTAAATAGGGCTTTAATCTTATGGGTGCACAATAACTATTCTCAATCCCATGGGAAGTGGGACGTTATGCCAGCCTTAATTAGAACCCTTTAAATGCCTTGAAAGATGAATTAAGCCAAACCTTCCTCTGATAGGTGATCATAAGACTTAGGGAAAATAACCAAGAGACTCATTACCAAAAGCTAAAGATTTGTGCTTAAAAAATAAATAAATAAAAATTCACAAAAGGGAGGGCTATAGAGATGGCTCAGTACTTAAGAGCACTGGCTGCTCTTCTATAGAACATAGGTTTGCTTCCCAGCACCCACATGGTGCTTAACTGCAGTTCCCAGCAGTCCAACACCCTCTCTCGGTCTCTGAGGGTATTGCATGCATGTGGTGCACAGACATACACAAAATATGCATACACATAAGAGTTAAAAAAATCATAAAAGAAGGCATGGTAGTATACACTGTTAATCTCAGGACATAGGAGATGAAGGCAACAAAACTTGTTGAGTTCAAGGCAGTATGGGCTACAAGACAGTGCAGTTATTCTTTTACTTAACTAAATAACATTTTTTGGGGGACAGGGTCTCTTTATATTGGTCTGGAATTTGCTTGACTTGAACTCAGAGAGATCCACCTGCCTCTGCCTCCTTAGTGGTGGGATTATATACTAAGCCTGCCTGAGATATTGCCTTAAAAGTGTGGTAGGACATGCCTTAATGTCTTCACTGTGGAGGCTGAGGTAGGAGGTTTCTGGGAGTTCCAGGCCAGCCTAGAATTCAGAGAAAGACCCAGTCTCAAAAAGGAAACACACACACACATACAAAAGCCAACAAAACATGCAGAATACTTGGTCAAGGCCTGAGTAGGGATCAGAAGATTCTGCTACTAACATGAGGCTGCTCTCTCACCGTTTTTGTGCATGGTGGCTTCTTGTGTGGCCACAGATGGCAGCCCTTCCATCATTGAGGTCCACTGTTTGAAGCGAGACTCGGTCCCAGCCTCCTTGCCACCAACCATACCATAGTCCATGCCACCAGAGCTGAAGCCTGCAAAGAGATCACAACATGTCTATACGTTTCTTCCATCAGAAACTAAATACTTCAGGAGGAGTCCAAGGATGCCTTTTGACATGGTCTTTATACAGAAACAGCTGCTTGATTCAAAACTCTAATTCTGGGTCCTTCTGGATTAAAAACTGTTGTCTCTTTATGGCATGAAAATGGGTCATCTCATTAGGTATAATCTCAGTGCTTACCTGCACCCACATTTTTCTGAGCAATCATTTGTGCCTTACAATTAGGGGGATTCAACCATTCTCTGACCACATCTGACACCAACATGGGAGAGTGAGTTGTTATGGATTCCAGTGGGAGAGAGGAAAGGCTACACAAAGGAACCTCACCATCTAGGGGGTTTAGGAGCCAGTACAAGGTCTGACTCCTGACATTCAGCTGTGCCTAGAGAAGGGCAAGAAGCCCACTGATACTCCAGTGTTTTCCTGGAGAGAGGGAGAGAGAGAGAGAGGAGAGAGAGAAAGGGGAGAGAGAGAGAGGAGAGAGAGAGAGAAGAGAGGGGAGAGAGAGAGAGAACAGTTTTTTTCCCCACAGAGAGGAACACCCTCAAAGGTACAGGAAGCTTTTTTTTTTTTTTAAAGAGAGTCTGAATTCACAGTGCTGTGAGCCCCAAGCATCAGGCTCTCCCACTACTACGGAGCACCAGAGAACTAAAAGCTACATACAGCCTGAGAGTCTTGCCAGCACAGTTTCACAGGGCTGTCACCTGTTCTCCACTGGGTAGAACGCAGCTTTCAAATGAACTCTCAAAACAGGTAAGTTGCAGATTAAAGCCAACCAACAAAATGGGTCTACATAGCCACAGGAGTCTGGGGATAAGGGACTGTGGGTGAGTGGGGACAAACACTAGTCCCCATTCCACCTCAGTCAACAGGCTTTGGGGCTCCAGCCAGGACTCCGCCCAGCTGTTGCCACTTGCTCTCCAGTGTAAAAGGATGCCTTAGACTGGCTCTCCCTCGAGCTCTACTGATCCAAGTCCTATGAGGCCCAAGTCATGGTCTGCTTCCCCTGAGGGCTTATCCTACTGTCTGGCTTAATTTTACTCATGCACAGACATGGGTGGGGTGAGGATCTGAAACTTTCCCTTCATCTTAAATGATACTTATTTCTATGAAGATACACATTTATAACTGAAATTACTAGCCCAGCTGGTTGGTTGGAGGGTAAAGGTGGTAAGTAGAATTGAGCTTTAAATTTTTTTTTTTTTAATTTTTAACTGCATTTATCTGTGTGTGGGTCTAATGCCTGCACAGGCCAGAGAAAGTGTGTGAGACCTGAAGCTGAAGTGCTGGTGGCTGTGGGTGCTGGGACCCAGCCTCAGGTGCTCTCTAAGAGCAATCTGCACTCTGGGCCAGCTCTCCAGCCTGGAGATTAGATAACCAACCAACCCACCAAACTCATCTTCAATAATGGGAAGGAAATGAGCCTGGAGACCAGGGGCACTGGGAGGCAGAGGGTTGTCTGGGAGTCCTTGTGGCTTAAACACACGACACTTCTGCCTCTGAAAGGAAAGTGGTGAAGGTGAGCAGCTGCAGGCTTCTGGAAGCATGGCTTTTGGCGAGGATAACAGAAGACACGAGGATTGGTAAGGAGAGGAGAAGACTGTCCTCATATAATCCTTTTCTTTCAAGTTGTTCTAAACTGTCTTTTAACTCAGCAAATTAATGATATTTAACTTAAGCTGTTGAGTTTTTCTGTGACTCGTCAAGTGTAGAAAAGGGAAGAACCGAGCAGATCGCACCAAGCTTAAAGGGGACGTCTGTGCCAGCACAAGGCCAGCACAGAGTAAGAACAGGAGATTCAACAAGCCCTGGGAAGGTCCACCCTCTAACCCAGGGCTGTAAAGGAAAGCCTAGTGAGGACAGGCATGTGGGGGACTGCATGGAGTCCACAGCACTGTGCTTGCTCGGCCTGCTAAGGCACCAAACTCACCAGCAAGCACTCCTCTTGCTGTCATGTAGTAAGTGGTATGGCACTGGGATGTGGACCATGCCCTAATGGCTGCACTCAGGTGACCTCTATCTACTTGTGAACTCATCAAGACCAAACTTCCTCAGTCCATGGTAGCTTTCTTCTGATTCTCCAACTCACACACAGAGTCTTAAGCCTGGTCAAAGAAGCAACTGAGTTCAACTTAATGAATATTTATAAATAGTCTAATTCAAGCCTGTCCCTGTATTAGAGGCCAAGGTACAATGGAGATAAGACCTGGTTCAGTTCTTGCCTGGGACTCATTTCGCCTCTTACTTCTTGTCATCCTTGCAAATACAACCCTTTACCTATCTTATCTGTTCCTGCCAGAATCACCCCCTCCTGCCTCTGCCCACAGCACTGCACCATTACCATTTGGTCAGGCTCATTTATCCTGGAGGAAACTCTCAAATTAACTTCTCCTTAAGCTGTGTCTTCACTCCCGTTCTTAGATTCTCCATTCAGTTCACTATAGATTAGAAAGTGAGAGTATCTGACTGCAAGTGTAAGATCTTGGGTGACGCCACCAATACTGAAGATAAATACATAAAAGAAACTACTATTTCACAATAACTGTGAGAAACTGTCACCCACAAGGTGAGCCCTAACACAACTGGTATTTAATACAATTATCCTACTATGGACACAAATTTCTCTGCTTTCATTAAAAATTTAAAAATTATACACTTAGACAGAGAAAATGTGTGTGAGTGTGTGATATAGAAAGGGAAGGAGGGACAGGAAGGAAGAAAAAGAGAGGGAGAGGGAGAGAGGGAGAGGGAGAGAGAGAGAGAGAGAGAGAGAGAGGGAGGGAGGGAGAGAGAGAGAGGGAGAGAGGGGGAGAGGGAGAGAGAGAGAGGGAGAGAGAGAGAGAGAGGGAGAGAGGGGGAGAGGGAACCAACTGAATCTGTTCTGTACTGCTACCTGCAGGTCCCAGGGAACAATGCAGATTGCCAGGCGTGCTGGAAGCACTTCTAGTCACTTCGCCATCTTGGTGGCCATACTTTAATCTTCATAATTTCCATAATGTACAGCTCTACCCTTCGATGGGCTTATTACTATATAAATATTACAAATAGTTTAATATTAACAATACATTAAATAAACATTTAAATAAAATTAGATAAATCTGAAACTTAAGGAGGGAATTTTACTTAGAAACCATATTTTGGGGTGGTGCTGGTTTTTTTTTTGGGGGGGGTTGAGACAGGGTTTCTCTGTGTAGCCCTGGCTGGCCTTAAACTCAGAAATCCTCTTGCCTCTGCCTCCCAAGTGCTGGGATTAAAGGCATGCGCCACCACGCCCGGCTAGACAAGCTGCTTCTTATAAGTAGGTATAGAAAGGAAAGGAAAGGAAAGGGGAAAGGGAAAGGGAAAAAAGAGAAGCGTGAAACAATTGTTTTAAAGATGGTATAATAAAGTCTGCAGGAGACTCATAGTCTAGCTAACGTGGGCTCCATGGGAATTTTGGGTTTAAATCCTGACATGACAAATTAGAAAGGCCTAAATTGGCTAAAATGTGTGTGATTTTGAGTATTGTAGTTGTTTTACTGTTCCTCTGGGACAGAAGGCAAGCCACAGGTTTTCCTGGTTACGGCTGGAGGATGTGCTGATTGGGGGAAAGGTGATTAAGGTGTTTACTCCTTCCAGAGTTGTATGGATCAGATCTGATAGAGGGAGGCCCCCTGAGAACTAGATTCCAGAGAATCAAACAAAAAAGTTTATCTTGATGATACTAAAATTTTGTTTTGAGATTTATATATTACAGAACATACAACCTTGGTCATCTTTATCGTCAGACATGCTGAACTGACCTGCCTGAACTCCTGATATCTTGGTTTTTCATCCAGATCCAGTTAGGACACAGACATCAGAGACTAATACAATCATTGGTGTGGCCTTCTTAAGGCCAACTAACTCCCCCATTTCCCTCCCCTTCCCCTCCTTTCAAAAATATCTCAACACCCATATTCAGCTTGAAGAAGTTATGAAGAGTCATTGTCCCAGTTCCCTAGGCTTTGGGACTGGGGGTGGTTATTATACGTTGTCTTTGATACTAAAAATTTTAAATACAGGGCTTAGACCTAGTCCTTCTATTGCTGTTACTATAAACAGATCTGAGATGTTTAAGCCTGTGAGTTAAGGGCCAAATAGGAAATTCATGGCTCTGAGTTTATTGTTAGGGTGTTTTCAGTTATTTTAATTAAAAATAGCTGAGAGTAGTTAACAGACAACAGACTAGATTACTTCACATAGTTGGTTTTCAAAAACATCCGAAGTCCATAGAATGTGACGTTTAATGTTATTTATTCACTTGTTGAAGACTAGTCTGCTCCTGACAGCTTTCCCGGTCTTGGATTCAAAGAAGAAACTGAGCATCTTTGAGTTACTTCAGTTGTGGAGAAACAGCCACTAGGCAAGAATTGCCTCATTTCATTCTACAGATATAATACTGTCCAAAGAAAGGACACAATTACAGGTTAGGACAGCTTGATTCTGCCAAGACAGAATACGCTAGTCCTTAATATTCTTGTTTCTCTAAGTCTGTCAGATGACCCTGGCCAGTAGGATGAAGACTGATGCTCTAACGTGAAGTAAGGGACTGTCCAAGTGATCAATGGTCTCTATGGATTGGCTAAGTTTTGGAAGCTGTTTTAGGCTTCCTATATATTTTCAGTTAATATCAGTTGTTCTTGGATTTCTGATGGGGTTGAAAAACTACAGTCTCCTAGCTAACCCAGGCTTTCTATTTTGAGAGGAATAGTTTTGAGAGGATGGTTTTCAGATGGCATTCAATCTAAAGCCAAGACATAACCAGATGTAGAATTATAAGTCTTTTAAGTAAGGATAGATGACAGAGGTTCTGTCTAATTAACAAACATGATGGACTGGGTGTTAGGTCTCCCGTACTTTGTAAATTACAAAATAGTAATAGTTATGTTCAATTATATCTGAGAGAAAATAGTCTTTTAATTGGCCAGAAAGGGGGAAATGTTGTGGATAGCCCTGGGGCTAATTATATTTGATGTTAATTTTGTTCTCCAGTGAGTGGCTTTGAACAAGGAATGAGTCAGCACTCAGGGGTGATTTCTAGTAAACCTGCTTCCCACCTTAATTTGTAAACTAAAGGAGAGCTGATGACTAGGCAGATAAAGGGAAAGTGGAGCAGAAGGTGAGAGAGAGAAGGAGAAAATGGGAGAGGGAGAAAAGCAGAGCAGAAGCATGGGGCCTGGAGAATCCACAAGTTCTAAGGGGTCTCATAGATGTGGAAGGGGGCAGTGTAGCGGTAGATCTGCCCAATCTAGGCATAGAGCATGTATTCATACTGAGTCGGGCTTTCATTGCCGGGGAATATTTGGTTGGAGATTTACCGCAACATAGGCCCTTCCCTCTGGACTGAGACAATGCAACCCAAACTGTAGACGGGTCATTATCACCCGAAAAGCCAACTAGGAATATTTTAAATTTTGCTAAAAGCAGAGAATTAGAAACTATTTATTTCAGAAAAGGCAGTGAGGATTAAACAGCCATCATTCATGGATTCATCATGGTGTCCAGGTGCCTGCACACCTTGCATTTGTGTGGTCAGAGAATGCAGGAGATCGTTATCTCCTTGTACCAACTGAGTCAGACCATGGTTACACTCAGGGCATTAGGGGTGGCGAGTGACTTTACCTGCTGAGCCATCTTGTCAGCCCTATTTTTTTGTTTTTGAAAAGGATCTCATGTAGCTCCTGACCCTCCAGCTTCTGTCTCCCGAGTGCTGGGATGACAGGTGGGGCCACTATAGGTGGCTTGTCATTCGAGACATTTTGAGAAAACACAATAAAAGAGGCTTTTAATCCTAGGATTTGGGAGACAGAGGCTGGCAGATCTCTGTGAGTTCAAGGACTGTCTGCTCCGTATAAAGTTCTAGGACAGGCTACTTAGAGGGACCCTAATATTTACAACCAACCAAAACCCAACAAACCCAGAACAACAAAAACCAGACGGTCGTCCTTGTTACCTTTTCACCCAGAAGTATTCTGCGTATAATTTGTTTTTTTTTTTTTTTTCCTTCCCGAGATAGGGTTTCTCAGTGTAGCCCTGGCTGTCCTGGAACTCACTCTGTAGCCCAAGCTGGCCTCGAACTCAGAAATCCGCCTGCCTCTGCCTCTCAAGTGCTGGGATTAAAGGCGTGCGCCACCACACCCGGCAATTTATTTGTTTTTTGGTTTTTGGCTTTTTGAGACAGGGTTTCTCTGTGAAGCCCTGGCTGTCCTGGAACTCACTCTGTAGCCCAGGTTGGCCTCAAACTCAGAAATCCGCCTGCCTCTGCCTCTGCCTCTCAAGTTCTGGGATTAAAGGTATGCGCCACCACGCCCAGCTCTGCATATAATTTAAAATGCTCAGCATCAGAAAGTCTGAAGCATTTGTGTGTGTGTTGTTTGTTCTTCATGTAGTGCTGGCTGTCCTGGAGCTTGCTATACAGACCAGGCTGGCTTTAAAGGCATGCATCATCATGCTCAGGATTTTTTGTGATCTTTACCGTTAATATTTAATATTTTTATAAAAACTCAAGCCCTATGTTATATTTGAAAGATATTCTCAGTAAAATCTTATTGTTGCAGGCTTAGTACATTCCTCAGAACAGGCAGGCATGTAGGCATAGTGATATCACAAAAGTTGGGACACTGGGGTAGGATCAAGTTCAAGGACAGTAAGTTATGGAACAAGTTCTAGGTGAAGTAGCATGGCTTGTCATAAAACACATTTATTATTTAAGAAAAAGAACTAGATAAGATGTGGCGCAGACCTTTAATCTCAGCACTTGGGAGGCAGAGGCTCTCTCTTGAGTTTGAGGCCAGCCTGGTCTACACAGTGAGGTGAATGAGATCCTGCCTCCAGAAAATTAACAGGAATAGAATCCAAATCACAAAATTTCAGTAAAATGTTAAAGTAAAAACGTGTTTTTGTCTGGTGAACTCTGATCTTTAGCATTTATAAACAATTAGGAATCAGCAAAATAATCACAAATAGCATAACTACCTAATAAGACACTGGTAACATTTTTGTGTTCAGGCTTGAAGCCATGGCTCAGCAGGTAGGAGCACTGGCTGTTCTTGCAGAGGACCTGAGTTCAATTCCCAGCACCCATATGATGGCTTACAACCATATGTAACTCCAATTCTAGGGGTTCCAGTATTTTCTTTTGGTCTCCAGAGGCACTGTGAACATATGGTATGGTGTACAGATATGCATTCAGGCACAACACAAACACAAAATAATAGAAAAAACTGTGTTTAAATAAGAAAAGGTATATGCTGTTTTAAAAAAAACAAACAAACCAAAACAAAACAAAAAAACCAAAGCCAAAACCGAGCAGGATCATCACTAACACATCACTTCTTAGCAGACAGCAAACACTGCAGATGTTTGATGACAATCACTGGGATAAACCTGCATCCATTCATTTATTAATTTATTTTTGGTGACAGGGTCTCATGTATTCCACGCTGACTTCAAATTCATGATCCTTCTGGATCTATTTCCTGGGTTTTATATGCTGAAATGAAAGGCTTGTTTTGCCTACCACTGGTTTCCGGATACTCTACAGTTTTCCTTTCCCTTTCTTTTCTGAGATCGGGTCTATCTATGGAGCTTGGGCTGACCTGGAAGGTGATAAGTAGACCAGATAGCTTTCAACTGGCTGTGGTCCCTCTGCCTCTTTTCTTGGGTGCTGTGATTATAAACATGCCTTGCTCGTTGCCTTTCTTTCTGACTGCTACTGAAGATGAACCCAGAACTTTGAGTAGGCAAATCTTCTACTAAGATACATCCCAACCACAGTGATATAGTCTTTACTCATGCATGTAAAAGTATCAAGAGTCACCAAAGCCGGGTGTGGTGGCGCACGCCTTTAATCCCAACTTGGTCTATAAAGTGAGTTCCAGGACAGCGAGGGCTACACAGAGAAACCCTGTCTCGAAAAACCAAAAAAAAAAAGAGTCACCAAGCTAAACTACCCTGGCCATGGAAGTCAGTTTTCTTCCCAAGTAGTGACATGCATTTGGGGTGAGTAATGGACATGGATTGAAAAATGAAAAAGTCGCCTTTGACTTTCCCTTGTACCTTCTGACAAGGGAGGTTAAGGTAAGCAGGGTGGTAGCAGCACCCATCTTTAATCCCAGCACTTAGGAGACAGAGGCAGGCAGATCTCTGGGAATTTAAGGCTGGCCTACTTTACCAATAACCCAAAACAAAACAAAACAGACAGGGGAGGCAAAAGGATAAGGTGTCCTATTTTATGTTCGTATGCTGTCTCAAAAGTCTAAAGTCCGAACCTCCACATGCATAGTAAGCAGCTCTGCCAGCAAGCTCCACCCCTTACTGAATCTCCAGTGGACCGTCCCAAGGGCTATTTTTTTTTTTTTTTGGTTTTTCGAGACAGGGTTTCTCTGCGTAGTCCTGGCTGTCCTGGAACTCACTTTGTAGACCAGGCTGGCCTTGAACTCAGAAATCCGCCTGCCTCTGCCTCCCACCTCCTCAGTGCCGGGGTTAAAGGTGTGCCACCACCATGCCTGGCAATCGTCCCAAGTTCTTAAGGGAGGCTCCCCCCACTGGCCACACTGGCTGTCCATAGGCAGAGAAGAGAGTAGTCTAGGCAAGCACAGCAAGGGCCTGTCTTATGTCAGATGAGGAAAGGTATTCTGCCAACACTGGGGACAGAAGCCTGGCTTTGTATATTTGCTCTGCCACTTCTAGCCTGGAGAGGCTATTCTGAGTTTAAATCAGTTCTCAGGTCATCCATAAGAAGACAGCTGTGGAAAACTGAGACTCCCAGGGTCAAGGACACCTTCATCTTTACTACCTCCTAGATTGAGCTGGAATTCCTAGGTCAGGATAAAAGACAGCCACCTGTCCAATCAAGGACTGGTTCAGGAACAGAAATCTATGTCTCCTCGCTCTCTTTTCCTTTTTTATGGAGATTGGTTTTTCTTTACCAAAATAAATGCTGAGGTCAAGAAAGGAAGAAAGGAAGATCAATTCTAATATCTTGCCATGCAGCTCAGGTTGGCCTTGAATTTGCACCATTTTTGGCTCACTTTCCCAAGCACTGAGATCTCAGGCATATGCCACTAAACACAGCTATTTTATCTGTCTGTCTGTCTGCATTCCTACCTACCTACCTACCTCTCTACCTACTTACCTATTTATCTCATGCTACGGTATCTCTGTATATTTCAAGATGGGGTTTCTCTGTGTAGCTCTGGCTGTCTTGGAACTCACTATGAAGACCAAGCTGGTCCTGAACTCACAGACATCTGCCTGCCTCGGCCTCCTGAGTGTTGGAATTACATGCGTGCGCCACCATTGCCTGGCTATTGTTTTTTAAAGCATGGTTGTCTCACTGACTGAACTTTACTTACAGCATGTTGCCCACTTCTAAAGAGAAAATTTACTGGAAAAAATTTACAAAAAAAATTTCAATGCCAAAAATGTCCTTACATGTGTCCCACCTACCTTTAAAAAGGCATGGCCTTAAAATGTTTGTGCACATTGAGAAGGCAGCTTCATTAGTGAAGTGAAACACTTAACCTTGTTACCCTTTCATAGACACAACCTTGGCCATGTGCAGCATTTAAAGGAAACTCAGTTGGCTTGTTTGAGTACATGCCATGTAAAAGTACATGCATGCTCACATGTGTGTTACTATGTGCATATGTGGGGTCAGGTATCAACCTTTGGTATTGTTTCTTAGGAGATGTCAACCTTGTTTCTTTTTTGTTTTGTTTTGTTTTTGTTTTTGTTTGTTTTAAGGATAGGGCTTCTCACTGGCTTGTAGCTCAGAGACTGACTATGCTATACTGGGTGACCAGTGAGTGCCAAGGACTATAGGCACGTACCATGTATTGTGAAAATAGAGGGGCTGGGGAGATGGCTTAGCACTTAATACCCCTGACTATCTTCCAGAGGACAGTTTGATTTCTAGCACCTACAATGGTGGCTAATAACCATTTGTAATTCCAGTTCTAAGGGAGTCAACAGCCTCTTCCAGACTCTGAGGGCACTGCACATATGTGGTGCACAGACATACACACTGGCAAAATATATTAAAAAAAAATACACTTTTTTTTTTAATTTAAAAAAATTTTCCCAAGACAGTATTTCTCTGTGTAGCCCTGGCTATCCTGGAACTCATTCTGTATACCAGGCCTGGCCTCAAACTCACAGAAACTCCCTGCCTCTGCTTCCAAAGTGCTGGAATTAGAGGTGTGTACCACCACTGCCAGCTTCAGAAATTTTTTAAAAAAATAAATTAAATAATATTAATAAGAAAAGGGAGCAGGAGAGATGGCTCAGTGGTTAAATGCACTGACTGTTCTTCCAGAAGTCCCAAGTTCAATTCCCAGCAACCACATGGTGGCTCACAACCATCTGTGATAAGATCTGATGTCCTCTTCTGGTGTGTCTGAAGACAATGATGGTGTATTCACATACATAAAATAAATAAATCTTTAAAAAAAGAAAGAAAGAAAGAAAAAAGAAAAAAAGGAGGTAATACAAAGCCAAACACTACTATAGGATTGGACAAGCACACTACACAGAACATACCAGAACCATATCCAGGAATTGGCCCTTTGGTTGGAAGGTCTGGGAGCCCCACATTCAGCGCATTGGGTACCATGTTGTCCAAATGTGGCTTAGGCCCAACAGGATGAGAAGGTGAATGCTTCATGCTAGGCTGCCTCTGCTGCTGCTGCTGCTGCTGTTGCTGCTGCTGGAGAGCACTCACCATTCTTGCCAGCTGAGGGTGCAGCATCCATTAAGAAAGGACCCAAGAGAAATGGACAGATGATAAGCCAGTATACCAAATTAGCTGTTAAGCCAAAAGGCGCTTCTCACCCCGAGCACCAGGGGAACCTTCTCCACCCACATACCTGCTGTTCTTGCTGCTGGCGCACTGCTTGAGAAATCTTTCTCTGGTTCTGTAGCAACTGCTGCTGTTGCTGCTGCTGCTGCAGGAGAAGCTGACATGCCTACAAAACAATGAGGAAACCACAGCTTCCTAAGACCGGCATGGAAAGACTGCATGCTACAGGGCAGGTCAGTATGCCAAAAGCATCCATAGCCAAGTTCTTGGTCTAGAGCTAAGGTTACCTTCAGGCAAACTGATCTATCAACTTTTAGTCATAATTAACCATCTGTATAAACGTTTGAACACCAAGTGACAGAAAGAAGGAAGTTAATGCAAAGGTGAAAAGAGAAGCAAATAGTGTCTTCAGCAACAGGAAGAAAGTGCGCCACTTACCAACTGAAACTGGGGTATCTGTGGAAGCTGGCTCAGCATGGCAATCTGTTGAGGAGATAGCTGGGGCCCCACATTAAAGAGACCTGGATTCAGGCCACTGTTGGGGAACTGCTTGAGCATTGAGGCAGAAACCTAGCCAGAAGACAGAGGGAAAATCCTTAGAACTTATTCAAGTAACCCTGACCCCTTGTGAAAAAGACTTGATGGCTCTAAATCAAGGACTGCCATTTTCTTGAAAGCTATCTGCAAGAACTACTTCCGAGTGTTAACAATGGCATCTAGCTCTGGGCTGTGAAGCCATTAAGAACCTTTTAATTCTAAGACTTTCTAATTTCCTGCAATAAAAATGATGAGATTTTAAATCAGGAAAAAAATCTTTAAGAAAAAATGATAACACTGGCTTCTGTCTAGTTGAGAGATTAGTACTGGAAACATTCCATAAAGACATGCTTAATTGAGCCGGGCAGTGGTGGCGCACGCTTTTAATCCCAGCACTTGGGAGGCAGAGGCAGGTGGATAGCTGAGTTTGAGGCCAGCCTGGTCTACAGAGTGAGTTCCAGGACAGCCAGGGCTACAGAGAAACCCTGTCTCAGAAAACAAAAACAAAACAAAACAAAACAACAACAACAAAAAAGACATACTAAACTGCTTAGAGCTAATAGATATGTACTAGAAGACACTTATTATACAATATGTATGCATATATGTATACGGTTTTGTTTGTTTTTTCGGAGGGGGAGACAAGGTCTTACTATGTAGCCGTGGATGGCCTCAAACTCAGAGATCCTCCTACCTCTGCCTCCTGAGTGCTGGGATTAAAAGCCCAGTAGTTGTGGTGGTACTTTTATTCTTGGCAGTGGTGTCATTTGGGTCACAGAGAACAATCGTAACCCTCTCCACAGAGCACAGGAGTTAAGAGCTTACACTATGTTGATGGGGTGAGGTAACACATGCCTTGTCATAAGTCCTTGGGAAGCAGACATATCTCTTAAGCTCTGGAATTCTGGACCATTCTGGCAATATATAGAGTCCCCCATTAAAAAAAAACAAAAAACAAAAAAACTGATTACATGCCTAGGCATGTATCTCAGTCTCTATTATTCCTAACCTGTGTGACCCAGAACAAGTACCTTATTTAACTTTTTAAAATAGGAATAACAGAAAGTGACTAATGAACTAAACCAGCCAATAGAAAGCTCAATGTTTGAGACATCTGAGTTAATGTAGATGAACACCAACACTTAGAAAGGCATTTCCTAAGTATTTGTTCTTGTGTCACAGGGTGGGTTTTCAGGATAGAATACCAGAGTTCCTTAGTCCCTCATCCTTAGGCTAACATAACTGATTCTGCAACCTCTACCTGCTTCCCAACACAGACCAAGAACAGAAAGTCATTTTCTAGTTGAGTCTTACACGAAGTGGATGTGGTCACCCCTTGTCAAGGCCTGACGTTCTCTAGCAAAGCCTCAGGTCTATGTGTCTAGTGATAACCTAACTATTCAACCCCAAGCTCAGTACCAATCAGAACTGTTTGACATTTGCAGTGAAGAGAAATCAGTGACAGTGAAGCACTTCATCACCGAGAGAGGCGCAAGCCTGCTTCCATCCCCCCCACAAGGTAATAGTGAACCCAGGCAAACGGGTCTCTTACATTTATCTGTATGTGGAGGGCACAAAGTAGATACTCCATAAATGCTTATTAAATGAACAAACCACCATTATTATTCTAACTGAAGAGTCATTCACCATGTAATTCTCTGATCTTTTTATCTACGTATTGCCACTCTGTGCTACCCCATGGGACCATAGATGGAAATGCAGAACCAACTAGATAGAGCTGAGAATAATCTAGGAGGATGAGACTAAAATCTCTGCCTACCCTGAAACGAGCCCATTAGTAACTAAGCCAAACAAATGTCTTTACATTGGCGTTTTGCCTGTATGCTTTGTCTGTGTGAGGGTTTCAGATGCTCTGGAACTTGAGTCAGAGACAGTTGTGAGCTGCCATGTGGTTGTTGGGAATTGAACTCTGGTCCTCTGTAAGAGCAGCCAGCACTCCCAACCACTGAGTCATCTCTACAGTTCCACAAACAGATGTCTTAACATTTAACTTTCTTTTCATAAATTCATCCTCTGCTGCAAGATTTAATTTGTTATAAGTCCATTAGCTTTTCTGGTTGTCCTCCTATCCAGCTTTAGTGCTAAGGATGAAACAGGGCCTTACAGATTTTAGGCAAGCACTCTATCACTGGGCTCCAAACCTCACTGTATAGCCCTGGACGGTATGGAATGAGTTATGTAGATGAGATTAGCTCCCCCTCCAACCCCCCTTTTAAATAAAGGCAGCTTTTTGGGCTGGGTCTGGCCTGGTAGTGTATACTTTTAACTCTAACCCATGTGAGTCTATTTTATGTGTATGTGTGTACATCTGAGTGTATGTATGTGCATCATAAGAAGGTGGCAGATCCCATGCTCGAGTACAGGCAATTGTAACTACCATGGGAGTGCAGTGCTGCTGAGCAATTTTCCCAGTCCTCCCTATACTCAAGACGAAAGCAGAAGTACTCCTTAGTCACCAGTTGGTTCTACACAACTAGTATAAGCAAAGAACTAAGTCACACACAAAAATGAACTTGAAAGGCTTTTATTATCTGCTTACTTCCCCCCCCTCCGAGTCTGTGTTCTAACCAGTGACTCTGTCTATCTTTAACTTCATCTCCCATTCTATAGCTCAATATGTTGCTTTCTATGGAGTATTCTAACCTTTAACTTTCTTTAGCATCTTGGTCAAAGTCAAATTGGCTAGTTTCCTTTCAGTTTTTGTTTTGTTTTGTTTGAGACAGGACTTCTCTGTGTAGTGCCCCCCACCCCCACCCCCCGTCAGTTGTCCTGTAACGTATGTAGACCAGGCTGGAGAGTTGCCTGTCTCTGCCTGACTGCTGGGATTAAAGGCGTGTGCTAAAGACCATGCCTGGGAGTTCTGCATTAATTTCAAGTCACCACCTCTGAACATCCTCAAGAATGCATGACTATCTATCTCCTCTTTGACACGCTCTAATCTAGAACTGTCTGGTCAAGTTCAAACTTGCTATATATTTGGCCCATCATCTCATTTTTTTTATTATCTCAGCCACATCCAGTTACCCAATCAATTCTAAGGTGAGACTGGTTGCTTCCACTCCATCTAAGAGATACGAATGGTGCTGAGTGTTACCAATCAACTTAAAAACTTGTTTGACCTCTCTGAGCTTCTGAATTCACAGCACAGTATGAGCATATCACGATCACGGGATTTGGCTCCCATCCCAGTCTTAAGACAGGTATGTGGAATATACCTTCTACACTTTCCTATATAGTTCATATATTACTACATATAGTATATAGCTTCTTCCTTTTTGTCCCCTTGAGAGAGGGCTTCTCTGTGTAGCCCTGGCTGTCCTGGAACTTGCTCTGTAGACCAGGCTGGCTTAGAACTCAGAGATCTGTTTGCCTCCTGAGTGCTGGGATTAAAGCCCTGGCTTTGTGAATTGTTTCATATATACTGTATAATTTCATTGTCTGAAATAAAAAAAGGCAAAATTAACCACACATATTTAAAGATGTCTGGATATAGAAAAGGACACCAACACAAGGCAGCATTCTTTTTTTTTTTTTTTTTTTTTGGTTTTTCGAGACAGGGTTTCTCTGTGTAGCCCTGGCTGTTCTGGAACTGACTCTGTAGACCAGGCTGGCTTCGAACTCAGAAATCTGCCTGCCTCTGCCTCCCAAGTGCTGGGATTAAAGGCGTGCGCCACCTGGCAGGCATTCTTATATTTACACTGCACCAGTGCACATGCCCCTTAAGCTGACAGTTTTAGACTCTAAGTCAATACCCAGGAGGTCTTTCTATTTACCCTTGCTTCTTCAGGCTGCAGATACAGCGGCTCCTTACAAGAATTACAAAAGGAGTAACGCCCCTATGCTCCTGGCAAATGGCTGCTCAAACCTAGGATGCAAAGTAATTAAAGTGCAGGTTTGCATATTCCTATTATGGAGAGTTAATTATGCAGGCTTAAAAGCCCTCAGTCTCCAGCTGGGCTGGAGAAAGTGAGTATCTTGAAGCAATCAATATGGCTTTTAACAAAGCAATGCAGGTGGAAAATGGCAGAAATTTAAAGGGATGACAAAAGCCACCAGAATCTTACTTTCTGAATCCTCCAGTGAGTGGAGGGAAAGCAACAGTAGAAACAAAGGCTTTAACAACTCTTCCTTCCTTTTTTTTTCCTGGCTGTGTTGGAAAAAGAACCTAGGGTCTCAAACATGACTTTTCTATCATTGAATGACATTCCTAGCCTTGTAATAAATGTTAAATGTTAAGTTTCAGTGTTTATGCTTTAGAAAAAAATTCTCTAACACTTCACTCTGGACAACTAGGTTTAGAAATAAGGTAGGACCACACGTGGGTCCCCAATAAGGAGGCCAAGGCGGAAGGCTCAGTTTAAGCCAGGATGCATGCCACAGAAACAAAACCTAATATTGATGAAGGTTTTTGTATAAGACTTTCTCTGCAAATTTAGCAAAAAATTAGAAACAATTTAATATCCAATAAAAGGGGAAGAGAGTGTTAAGTAAATCAAGGTAAATGTATTTAATGAAACAAGTTTCTGATAATAATTAACATTGCCAGGTGTGGTGGTATATTCCTTTAATCCCAGCACTGGAGAGACAGAAAAGAAAGAGGATCTAGATGATTTTAAGGCTAGCCTGGGTTATAGTAAGACCCTGTTTCATAATAAAACAAAACCCTACAAACAAAGAATGAGAAACCAGAAGAATGATCAATATGGGCTGGGGCACAGCTCACTTTATGTACCGAGCACACCCCGGGTTCCATCCCAAGAACCAAAGGAGAGGGTGAGAAGACTACTTGGCAACAGAGGAAAACACAGTGTTAACAGTGGTGGGTACAGAGATGAACAGCATGCCTGCACATGCACAACGTCAACGGGATGTGCGCAACACAGCTGTGGTCACCCCTGTGGCTGTGAAACTTGACTCAAGGGGCGGAGGAGGAAGGAAAGACAAGGAAACTTCCGGAGGGTAAGATGGCAAGAGTAGTGGGGAAGCACTGTAAGCTTCAGAGCTTAGCTGGCTAAGGCGCTCTGAAGCACAGAGCCGAGGAAGTAAAGGTCATGCCGCTTGGCAGCCCCAGACAACAGCGGTCTAAATACGACTGGGGTTTTGGGGTCACTTGGTTGGAGAGACATAAGGTATAAGCTGGGTGAGATCACCAAGAACCCTAAAAATGGCAGTAAACACTGCACTGTAGGTGGGTGAGCAAGCCAGGAGAGGATCTGCAGCCAAGGGACATCATGGTGTACTGTATGTTTTACAGCAGAGCTTCACAGATCTTTCTGTCATGCCTAAGCAGACACAAGCTAGGTGCATCTACTTAAATTTAATGATGATGAAATAATAGCTAAATTTCAAGTGTTCCTCTGCTAATAGCTACCAGAGTGGACAATGTGGCTATGAAGAGGACAAGTGTGACTCAGTCTACAGACATCAACACCTGAATGAAGAAGAATGGGGCAGACACAAGAAGGCCCTACACTATGATGGTAGCCTTCTAGGGATTTAGGAACTACATCAGTAGTGATAACAGTCAGAGCCTGGATCAAGATTTTTTTTTTTAAAAAAACGTGTGTGTGTGTGTGTGTGTGTGTGTGTTTGCACATGCAGATGTGTGCCCTTGAGATTCTCAAGGAGCTTATCAAGGTTTCCCAAAGATAACTCCAGTTCTGAAGGGAAAATTTCCTGAACTGAATGTGGCTGTGATGCAGGAGGATCATACTTTAGCTTGTGGGTCTTTGGTGTGAACAACTACAGAATAGGAGCATGTCTAACTGGAATTTTATTATTATTATTATTATATGTGTGTACACTGTAGCTGTCTTCAGACACTCCAGAAGAGGGCATCAGATTTCATTATGGATGGTTGTGAGCCACCATGTGGTTGCTGGGATTTGAACTCCGGACCTTCGGAAGAGCAGTCAGCACTCTTAACCACTGAGCCATCTTGCCAGCCCTTGTTTTGTTTTTAAATCTGAACATATCTAGCAGTATATGACACTGAAAAGAACATGTTGACAGCAGGCACAATTTTGTAACTCTCAATATTAAGGGCACTGAGGCAGATGAGGTCACCTAGTGGTGGCTGTATGCTGTGAAAGGGATGAGAACTGAGCACCAGGACAGTCTGATGATCAGTGCTGAGAGGTGGGAGAAAGGCAGAGAACCACTGTAAGGTGCTCGATCAAGAGCCAAGTGACCTAGGTGTTTCAGAGGGAGGATGGGATGTCAAACAAAGATAGGAGGCAATCTTTCCAAGTGCCACTGCTTTGCTTGTGCCCTTGGGCTAGCCCTGCTCTCTGAAGCTCTGGTCACTCCACCATGTAAACATACTCCATCTTACTTCCAGTGTCATCTCTCAGACTTTTCTGCCATCCCTGAAAAAACTTGCTTAACATTCTATTGTCTACAGTAACCACCACACAAAAACAACCCAGTAAGGTTGGGGTGGAAGGGCAAGATGGAACAGACAGGATGGAGATGGACACATGCAGCTGGGGTTCGGTTCCCAGCACAAAGATCCTGGTGGTTGGTAATTCAAGTTCAAGAGGATCCGATGCCCTCCTCTGGCATCCATGGGCACTGTACATGCACACATTAATTTATCCCACTAACTGCTGCCCAGATCATAGTAATGAACAAGCTTACAAAGTGGGCCTACAGTACAGGATCCAAACTTCTGAAAGGTGCAAACATCGTTTTTGCCACATTCCACTCCTTGTCTATTTGCTTCCCATCCCATTGATAAATACACACATCTCTACCAACCTGTTCACACTAATCATTCACTCAAACCTTTTCTCATGCCAAGTGCCAGCTATTATCGCACCAGTGAGAGGCTTCTGTGATTTGGAAGGCCTCTTTAATGTGGCCATGCATAGAAAATTTAAACTTTCTCTTCAAGACCCAGTTTAAATGTCACTGCTAGTGATGCTTGTAACATTTAATCGAGTGAAACATCACTTTGGTCCCCAGACTTTGTTGACCACCTATGCCATTTATCCCACTAACTGCTGCCTTTCTGTCAGTGTCCTGCCGTACTGGCCTCTTCATCAGCTCTAGGGCTCTCAGAGTAGGAAGCCAGTCAGTATTCCAGCAGGCAGCTCCTCGGAGCTCTACAGAAAAATTCAGAGTCTCATAATTCTGTTTGTTTTCAGGCAGATACTTGAGGGCAATCATTTTTGAATACTGTCACCTCAGAATTTATAAATTTCTTTTAATTAGTCACAATAAAAAACAATATATTAGACAATTAGTTGTTGCAAAGCATCTATTTTATATTCTTAATGCAATTTAAAAAGGGAGCTGATATTCTGTTCTAATAATCTTACACTTGACACCTGGATCTGTCAAATGTCCAACTGTAACCAATCCTTTCCTGTGCAGTAACAATGGGCTGCTACCTGAATGGTCTTTTAACTCTGAAGGGCAGGGACACAACATTTCTTACCTGGGGGGAGATAAACTGGGGAGGCACTTGCGCCCGGAGACCAGGAGAAGAACTTAGTGGCTGCACTGGAGTGTGCAGGCCTCTCGATTGTGCTGTGCTGTTTCCAAACAAACCATGACTGCCGCCCTGCAGAGAGAACCATACCAGTCAGGACATCTTATCAATTCAAGAAGACGATTAAGCAATAGTTCTCATTTCTATCCTTAGGAATGAAGATCTCTACTGCATGGAATGACAGCATTCATTTTAGAATCGAGGAGCTCTTTGTATTGGGAGGTTGGTGGACAGTTACTAGAACTGAGTCATGGGCAGCTCATTTACTACAGGTGGTCTGATAAAGTATAAACTGAAAGGGTTACATTTAACAAAATGTTAGAGGTAGTGTTACATTTCTTGTGACTGAGAGGAACTGATTTCTGTGCAAGATTTCTGGACTGCTTATTTGAGACAGGGTCTCATCCTGTGATCAGCTGAGGTGAGCCTCTTAAGTGTTGGGATTACTGGCATGTGCAACCACAACTGGCTTAAGAACCCTCTTTTTATAAGTTTGGGTTTATCAAATTTAATTCTCAAGACTTTATAAGATCCATCTTAAAAGGAACCTGGGTAAAAACACATACTATAACCAAACTATCAGTGTAAAGTAATGTGGGTATCACTTTCCTCTACTAGCCAATCAGCCACTCACAAGGACCCTGATCTAGCTGCGCACCCTTCCCCGTCCTGAATCTGTTAGCTTTCTTGCTAAATGAGAAAATGTTCATCAACCTCACATCAAAATAAGAAGGAAGGGACACATTACATATTACTCTAGGTTATGGAAATAACATTACTCACCTGTAACTTCACATTCAAAAGTATAAATATCAGCCTAGTTATAGATATAAAATAAAGCTTAATTCCATGATTCCCAATAAATCATCATTGAGCTCATCTCTAATCTCCTAATGAGAGCAAGGGAAGCTCGGCCCTGGCGCCTCCACTTTTCTGATTTGTTTCTAGCTATAGAAAGTTCTGTCTGAGGATTGCCCTACTCCCAACAGTGTCTTACTAAGTATCTCAAGCTGGCACTGGAGGCATGCACCACCCTTCACACTGGCATCCTAAGGTTCTCTATGCTGTGTACGCTTGGCCTACTCAAGGCCTGAATTAAAGAGCTCACCAAGGGTATCTTCCCCCACACCGCCTCCTCATCCATGGACAAAGTGACCGAATTCCCCTGTGTTAACATTACACCAGAAGGGACTCTGCCGATGTTCACTAGAACCACGATTCAGTCATTCTCTATTGTTTTTTTTTTCTGTATCAGTTCAATCCTTCCTTTTGGAATTCTCAGAACTCCAAAAAGCCTTAGGCTACAGGATGTATATCATTTGCATATATCTATGACCCAAGACCATTCACTTGAAAACATCCCACAAAACATCTTCAGCAAAGACAGCAGTCAATGCCTTTGTAAACTGAGGTTATTATTCCCAGTTTAACACAGGGATAAGGTAATCTTAAAGAATTTACATAACATCATTAAGTTCCAGAACACTCAAGGCACTGTGATGGCTTAAATGATTCAAAATTAGATTAAGAGACTGCTAGAGGCAAATTAATGAACTTAAAAAGCACCAAAACTAAAAATGATTAAAAACAGAAAGTAGAAATGGCAATTAAAATATGTATATATCAGAAAAAGATCTACCACAGACATTATTTTTCCAAGGGTTGTTTAACGTACATCACTGCACCCAGCTTAGAGTCATTTATTTTATTTTTGGTTTTTCGAGACAGGGTTTCTCTATGTAGCTCACTTTGAAGAGCAGGCTGGCCTTGAACAGAGAGATCCACCTCTGTGAGCTACCACACCTAGCTAGAGTTATTTTAAACTTCAACCTTTCCTTTGATAAGAAGATTTTCAGCTTCCTGTCAAAATTCAAGGGTGTCTGAAGCTACCACATAGCATTCTGATGTTTCTGAAGTTAATATAAGCGCTGACAGCAGTCTATACAAATGCTTTCCTGTCACCCTAACATGGTACTTCAGTTCATTTTCTTGGCTCAGGTTTGCTGAAGGCAGCAATATGTGGCCTTCAAAAACATTAGATCTAGGAATTATGAAGACAGTGACTCAAAGGCTGTACACATGCCAATATCTGACTATTGTTCAAGCTTTTCAGGTATATGTGGAAGTTCTAAGATGACCTGTGTCTATGTCCTCCTAATTATTGGGGATTTATGTCCCAACCCTAGGGTTTAATTTAGAAAAGAATATAAATTTAAAATAAAAAAGTGAACTGATTGAAATGTTCTGTGATTTGGCAAAAATTATTATTATTTCTTATTATTAGAAACAGAATCTCACATTATAGCTAAGCTGGCTTCAAACTCCTGCCTCCTGATCCTTCTGCCTTGGCCTCTCAAGTACTGGGATTAAAGATATGCTACCATGTCTGGCTTAAGTTTTATCTTTTAATTATGAAGTAAATTTAATGGACTCCGTATGATAGCAGTTTGAAACAGGTGGGACCTATTGGGTAGGACATATGCACCAATCTGATACCAATGGACTTTGCAGGAATCCAACCATTACAAAGATATTGAGGAATTGTCTTTTCTTAAAAATCCAATGCCAAGCTAGAAGCTGGTCTGTTAAACTTGAGTTTACCTACTAATAGCATTAGTTATTTATGCAAGCCTGGAACCACATTTTTATTTTATATTTTATATACCTCAATATAAAATTAGCATTTGCAAAACATTGTTTTTCTCTGTTCACGTAAGCAATACATACCCATCCCGTTTAGGAAACTACATACAAGCAAACAAACAAACAAAATGCTGAAATTAAAGGAAGGAAACAGAAAAACTGCCTTATGACCCCAATCTGGAGATGACTAATCTGAATATATGCACAAAGCACAATCTACTTTAATCTGCATATGAGAAGCTGTATACAACTTGACTATGTGTGGTCTAAGTGGTCCTGCTTTACCTGAGCCTTTAATATTCATGTGAAAGTCACCACACGGAACAGAATGGATTCAACCACACACTGTGCTCTTGTGCTCTTGGGCTCATCCTGAGGTAAAAGGCACAGTGGCAAGTGAGGAGCCACAGGACCATAGCTAGGGAAGCATTAGTGTTGGAGCTGTGGCTGTAACAGCACTGATGGCCCCAGATTCCTGGGTTTCTTCACGAAACTACAACAGACCTTGTGTCCACTCAGGCTTGTAAGAGCCTGCCAGTTCTGGTGCTACTGTGTGGCCCTTGCTTAGAGGACTAATTTTGGCAACCACCAATGCTTGAGCAATAGTTACTCTTTAAAGCTTCACTATTAAAGATCTCCTTCTCTATGTAAATACTATGGTTTAATTTCTAAAGAAGACACTCAACTCCTCAGCCCCAAGAAGCCAGATTTTTTTTTTTTTTTCGAGACAGGGTTTCTCTGTATAGCCCTGGCTGTCCTGGAACTCACTTTGTAGACCAGGCTGGCCTCGAACTCAGAAATCCGCCTGCCTCTGCGTCCTCTGAGTGCTGGGATTAAAGGCGTGTGCCACCACGCCCGGCAGAAGCCAGATTTTTAAAACACTGTAACCCTTTATTACTAGTTTTACTAATTTTTGATTAGCAGATAAACTAAAGAGATTCTTGAAATACTCCTTATTATATATTCTAATGGCTTTAAGAAATTTACTTTTAGTTTACATATATGAACAGTCTGTGCTTCATGTGTATGTCTGGTGACTGCAGAAGCTAGAAGAGCATGTCTGATCCCCTGGAACAGGAGTTATAGGAGGCTGTGAGCTGCTATATGGGTGCCTGGATCTTATACAAGAACAGCAGTGCTCTTAGTTGCTTTCTGTGTCATCTCTCCAGGAAAATATATAATTTAATATTAAAAATGGCAAACGTATAATTAGATTATATTATAGTCTCATTCATAATTTCCTAAGTCAGTTATAACCAAAAATGAAAAGATAAAAGAAACAGATTTAAAGTAAATTCCATGTTGAGAAACATGAAGAGAGATGGACTATGGGCTGAAAGATGTAAAAACCTACACTTAATATCATTCTGTGCATTCAGTAATCAACAAGTTTCCCAAGACAGACAAGATGCAATAAACTGAAGACCAGGGCCAAGGTGAGGCCACAGCCAAGCAATTACAAATCTGAGAGGCCTCCTTACTTGTCTAGCAGCGAAGTTTTGGGGGTTGAGCCCTGTGCCGATTGCTCCAAGGCTGACGTTGGGTAGTGTGGAACCAGAGGGAGACAGCTTGTAGCTGGGAGAAGGGGAGAAGGGAGAGCAGGGAGCCTCATCCCCAAGGCACCCATCTTGATTGGAGAAAGGCAAAGTCAGCTGAAAGGTAGTAGGAGTTAGCCAATCACAATGAGTGTTGGTTAGTGAAGCAACAGAATGCAAGAAGGGAAAGAGAGACACACTAGGAATAAACAAAGCGAGAGTGGATTAGCAATAACCCAGGAAGAAATTTGGATCGGATAAGAATCATCACACGTTCGTTGCCCAGCGGATACCATCTGTCAACCTCTTCCATAGAGACTTTCTTTTCCTCTCCGTTAGAAACCGTTTATCCACTGCATCAGGACAAGGGTTGCCAGACACTGTTTATGAGTCTACTTCCCATTACTCTGGTGGTGTGGCTCCTGAAGCAGAAGCCAGGCAATCTTCCTATGAATATGGTGTCACCTAGACAGGCAGCAATGCTATTGGCCCAGATGTCCATGTTTTGGTTTTAAATGTCTTGTGGGGCCCAGGAACACTATAAAACAGTATTTTGAATCAATAGTTTCATTAGAAATGTTAAAAAATCAGAACAAGTAAGTAAAAATTACTTGCTTCAATCAGGAGTGAGAATTTGATTTACCTAAACACAAACCACTAGGCAAGTAGGAAAGAGAGCGAGCTTTTCCAGACCTAGCACCAATCGTAGAAGATACAAATGTTTGCACAAAGTCCAAGTTTTGTCTGTAGCTGACAAAGCGGCAGGAACAAGAAGACTGAAGAGTAAACTTATCTCTAAAGTTTCTTCTCCATGTTCTACATGCCCATGATCTCCCTCAAAACTTAGAGCTCCATCACAAAAACATTAAGGACAGATGGCTCTCGTTCCTGCCCAATCACCTGTTGACGTCAGTTACTTTCCTGTCACCACATTAATATAGGGGATATTCATGTTTTACTCTGAGTTTGTAAGTTTATGCTTTCTCTAGAATTAGCTGCTACCACAGACAAATTAAGAACACAGTGACTCTCATAAACGACTATTTGAAACAAAGCATTCAACTCACCTTCTCAAAATAAGGCCCACTGTCTGTGGTTCCCAAGTCTTTGGAATTAGGTGGACGGAACCCAGGTCGATCCTTCCTCATGATATCATTAAAATCCCCGAGATTCATTGTTCTCTTGTCCACATCAAATTTCTTATCTGAAAGGACATAAATAAAAATGTCAGGAATCAATGTCCCCTCAAGAGCCACGTGTAGCCTGGCCCGTCTGTTCTCTAGGGACCCGGGGACAAAGCCTCTCTACTCTTTGGAATGAGCCTAGGAAGAATTCTCACTGGCTCAGGGTGCTTGCTCTGTTCCTGAACCGTTTTTCAAAAATTAAATATGTATCTGCTGTAGCTTGTCTACCATGGAACACTTGAGAGACTTGAAGCCAAATTGATTAAGCCAATATTTAGGTTAAAATTGACGTGCTGGGTGAGAATACATCTTGTTCATAAAGTCAAATCTTCTCAGTGAGAGACCAGTCTGTTTTGTTATGTTAGCACTTGTTAGAGACATTGTTAGAGTTTTAAAGCAATTATGGGGAATAGAAAGATCAGAGGCACTCCTGTTGCCTAAAAATGTAAAGCTTAAGACTTTAACACAGTTGAACATTTCTACAGTACTTGCTCAAGCTTCATCTGCATGTGTGATGCAGACTTCCTCCTCCTCCCTTTCCTTAGCCCTATAAATCTGCTATATGATGACACAACTGGGTTGCAGCTCAAACTACACAGTACCACTGCTATCCAGATTGTTCCCTCTTACTCTTAGTTTGATTCCTCTTATGTTCCTCGGGGTGAGCAAAAGCATTCCTGAGAAAAATCTCACAGACGATGGGCTGACCCCTGCATTTGCTCTGGTCACAACGGAAAAGTATGACAAAGATGAAAACCTTGGGGTACAGAGAGTCAATCTGATGGTCTAGTTTACTAGTATCACAGACATATTAAAATAATCTGAATCTAGCTCCCAGTACTTGGGAAAAAAATCTGGATGCTAATAAGGGATGGTGCAGTGAAGTTTGCACTTTTCATGTAGTAGAATAAGGTTGGCTTCTGAGGTGGACATACCCTCCTCACAGTTAAACCTAGCATTTAACATTCCTTCACATTCTCCTGGAACTTCAGTCATTTGAATTTTCAACCTCTATACTGCTTTAGTGCATGAAATCTGATATAAAATAAAGCAGTTAGCATCAAGCATGTCTATCAATCTGCCTCAACCCAAGCAGGGCAGGAGATGCCAAGGGCCTGGCAGAGCCGTGAACACGTTCCCCTCCTGTTTGTAGAGACACATACCTACAGACAAATCCATTTTGCTGCTTGGGTTATCCTCAGTTTGACTCTGAACAAAACAAAGCAAACACAAGTGAGTAAGGATTAAGGGAGGATACACGTTGTACATCAGAGAAGAGGCGCTCCTGCTCATGTGAGAGCCTCATGACCATAGGCACTCCACAAGAGCCTCTGCCGTGACCTTGAAACTGGAGTGAAGGCTGTAACATTTTTGCAATCACAATTTGATGGCCATCAAGGCTTAATTAAGTGTCTAACACATGTAATTACACATGTCAATTACACATGTAAGCAACATCAGTACAGCTATGGACAGAGGACAAGTTCAACAGCTGCCTGGAGAAATAAACTGCTTCTTAAGTATGCATAGTCAAACTCCACAAGTTGTAGCTAAATGGTGATAATATCTTCTTATGACGTGTCAGTGAGCAAATCTTAAACTGTGTAGTCAAATCATTTGTCTTTTGACAACCATGACCAGATGTCTTCACAGTGTTCCCAAGAGATAAGGAAAGTAAAGACACAGCACACATTTTTCTCTACATAATGAATCCCAGTATAGTGATTCTGATTATTTTTATTTTTAAAAATGATGTGCAGACACTAGTAACAAGTGTCCATTTAAGTGTCTTTGTTGTTTCCACCTTTCCAAGAGAAAAGATACAAAGACAATTCACTTTTAATGTTGGTATATATCACTTAATAAAATAGAAATACTGTTTAGCTCAGAGGGCCAAGAACACTGTTTAACCCATATTTAAATCTGTAATTTTGTACTGTACATGTGTACTTACTATGCCTGAAATTTGAGATTATGTTTATACATGAAGAAAAATGAAACTTACCAGCAATCCCATAT
The DNA here is from genome assembly GCF_000001635.26 of Mus musculus. Classification (NCBI taxonomy): domain Eukaryota; kingdom Metazoa; phylum Chordata; class Mammalia; order Rodentia; family Muridae; genus Mus; species Mus musculus. Next base: position 80,887,019 of record NC_000081.6, on the reverse strand, counting down.
TTGAAAACTGTTTGGCAAGAGGATTCATCCATGAATCATTGTTTCCTCCTTTTAGTGAGCACTACAGAATGAAACACATGACCTCAGTCACAGAGCTCATCACAACCTCCCAAACTATAAACCACACTGAAAATGCAAAGCTGAGAGTTCACCTTCCTGAACCTGATAGCTTTAAATGACTAGTAAGCCCTAGGTCCAGTCATGCTTTTACTCCTACTTATCATAGTGAAGTGGAAAAACAAAGTTTACTTTTTACATGCAAAGAAGTGGTATCAGACTGTGTAAGATGTCTACATACTGCCACTGCCACCTCCCGTAGGATGCTCTTCTGTGACCCCAGCAGGCTTGTAACAGGGAAAGAATTGCTACTGGTGCATGTTGTTTGGAAAGGAGCCTGTTTGAACACAACATCACTCTGTGTGGGGGCAATGTGGAATGCATCCAGAGAGCTCTTCATATGGTTCACAGCATGGAGGCCATCAGTTCTCAGTGAGAAAGAGGCCTGGAGGAAGCCACTATCCTTGAGCTCTGGCACAGTGGAAGGCAGGGATTAATGGGATGGGGGATGAGCTTTGTGGGCCTGCACATTCTATAGGTAAACATTCCATGTGCTATGATATGTCATACTTATTATTATTGTTGGTGTTAGTTGAGACAGGATGTCCTCACTCACTAAAGCCTAGAATATCTTGAACTCTTGATCCTTTTGCCTTTTGTCTTCGAGGGTTGTGATTACAGATATGAGCCACCACAACCAGCTTGCTCCATAAATAAGTGTATATAATATTATATACTTATATACAAATATATCTATATATTACAACATTGCATATTATATCATGTTAGATACAATATATAATTATAAATAACCTTTTAATTATATAATATATAAATTAATAATTAATTATATATTATGGTGATAGATATATATTTTATTAAGATTAAAGAAGAGTCCTGGCAAGCATGAGAGATAGTGAGTTTATTAGTGCAGAGCTTTCAGCGTTAGAAGAAAACAAACTGCATGTGAGCACACTCAGTGGCACTGACCTGCATATTGAAAAATGGTTAAGATGACAATTTTTACATTTTGTGTATTTTATCACATTAAAAAAAGTCCTAGGCTGGGTGTGGTGGCGCACACCTTTAATCCCAGCACTCGGGAGGCAGAGACAGGTGGATTTCTGAGTTCGAGGCCAGCCTGGTCTACAAAGTGAGCTCCAGGACAGCCAGGGCTACACAGAGAAACTCTGTCTCAAAAAAACAAAAAACAAAAAAAACACCACCACCACCACCAACAAAAAAATGAAGTCCTTAGTACTGAAGGTCAGAACCACTGGTATCGGAATTGAAATATTCAACTTCCAATTAAGCAAATCTTGGTTGCCATTTGAGTTGGGAGGATTCAATTAGGATCTTTTACTCAATTAATTTCGATCCACTGCTAATTTGTAAATGACCAAAAGATTGCCAAAGCAGGCCAGACACCATTAGAGTACCAAGACGCTGAGCAGTGTAGTGAGACTTCTTTAGTTGCTAGAGTGGAGGAAGGAAGTCATTAGGGAAGGGGAAACCCAGGAAGAGCTCCTTCAACCAATGTCTCCACAGAAAGCAACTGTTCTATCCTACAGAAGAAATCAGGGCCTTGAAACCCACAGCTTCAGGACCAGGGTGATGGTCAGGGGATGGTCTTGTGAGAGAGTTTCAGGAATCCAAAGCCTGGGAGGATTAGAAAGCATTTCATAGGGCAGGTTTTTCAGGTTAAAATGAAGCATACAGGTGTATCTTCCTTTTTTCTACTCTGTAATGTGTGTGTGTGTGTGTGTGTGTGTGTGTGAGAGAGAGAGAGAGAGAGAAAGAGAGAGAGAGAGAAGAAGAGGAGGAAGAACAGCAGCAGCATCTGTCAAGACAGTGGTGGCTCAGGTACACACATCATGGCTACAGATGAAGAACTAGTGGTCCTATGTAGCAGCAGCAGCAGCAGCAGCAGCAGCAGCAGCAGCAGCAGAGTGCTTGCCTAGCATTCTCAGTGTTCTGGGCTCCATCCCCTGGACTGTAAAATAAGTAATAAACCACAACATTCCAAGAGGAAACTTGTTATACGGGAAAGTGAGTTGTCTGGAAGACACAGCCTGGCCCAGGACGTGAGGAAAGAATGTAGTTATAGCAGTGCTGAAAACGGGGCTTTCAGTTTACTGGGAGAAGGGCTCGGGGCCTTGGGATGAGTCAGGTAAAATCAAGACCCACTAACGACCACTGGGAAAGCCAGCTATTTGGTGTCTTTTTTACATTTTTGTGGAGATTTGCCCATAGGACTTTTTTTGTCTTAGAATCAAAAGCATAAGGCATTTTAAAAGCAGGCCTCAGGAACTGCTGAAAATAATTATAACATGGAAACCTAAACTCAATTACCTCTACCTTACAAATTTCCTTTTACTCATAGTGCCACTTCTAATTGTTCAGGATTTCAAGGTCATGGGATAGGAAGATTAGGGGACACAAGGGAAGTAGTTATTAATTTATAAGGAAATACTCGGTGACTCCAGTTGCCTCATTTCCTCCATGAACCAAGTCCCAGTTTTACCTTCTAGGATTGAGTAAGCAAACTGAAGCCTTTGTAAAGCCTTTCTAAAGCACTACCTTCATTTGTTTCTTTCCTCCTTGTCCCCAGCTTGCTGAGTTGTGGGAGGAAGTGCTTCCCTGAGAGCCGGCGGTGTTCCAGACTCCTCCGTCATCCTCCTCTTCCCAGCTAGGATGGCGAGCTCCTGTGACTGGTCCGTCACTCTCCCCCCAGCCGTCTTGCATAGATTTGGAATCTTTAAGGAAAGAGTGAATCGATTCTTTGCAGTAAATACATGTAACAAACAGAGAGATTTCTTGCAAATGCAGCATTTGAATATCTTTGCAGTTTTGTCTGTTCCATCTACACACAAGGCAAATGAATTACTCATAAAGAGAGCAGACAACAGACCTTACAATCAAGATCTTTGGACTGCTTCTATAGTTCTTCCGGGAACCAAGGAGATAAGTGTTTCAAAACTCAAAAATCTCATCCCTATTCTAAGAAATTTCAAAACTGGGTAGTGGTGCACACCTGTAATCCCAGCACTTGGGAAACTAAGGCAGGAAGATTACCATGAATCTGAGGCCAGTATCAACTATTTCAGACACTATTCAGACTATTTCAACAAAAATTGTGTCTATGTGAATGAGTGAATATGAATGTTGCATTTCATTGATAAGAAAATGGTTGCCCTTAGTGAGCATGGCAGCTGAGTGTCAAGTCTTTCTTTAGACTCCAAAATGCAGGCATTTCAAGTAGGTATGACCAAAACACAACGGTCTACCTTGGTTGGGATGAAGCAGAAATAAAAATGGGAATTAAAAACCACAAGGCCACCGGATGGCAGCAGTACATGCCTGTTAATCCTTGGACTTGGATCTCTGAGTTCGAGGCCAGCTTGGTTCTAGGACGGCCAAGGCTACACAGAAAGACTCTGTCTTAAAAAACCAACCAACCAACCAACCAACAAAAAACCCCCACAAGGCAATGGAAACTTGAAGCTTATTAGGTCCATAAACGTATTTGAAATGCATTAGGTACTGAGAAGGATCCTAGATGTGGCTTTGATAAGAAAGGAGGAAAAATGTAGAGGGCAGATGGAGAAGAAAAGACAGATAGGACAACTAGAGAGGAAGGCGCTGGAGACCAGTCTCCAGTCGGTTCTACTACCACACCCTTTTAACAAATATTGTTACTATGAAACTTGCAAGAAAACATTCATTTCCCTCCAAAAATACTGTATGGATCTGGATTTGCCTTCATGTAGAGTAGGGAGCTGGGAGTGGCTTTTCTCTGTACTACTTCCAATGACCAGGCCTATGAGACAAGTTGCCACTTGCAAACCAAGTCTACTTACTGGGTTTCATGGCATTGGGAGCGTTGGCAGGTGTGTTTCCCCAGCCTGTGGTTGATGCTCCTGCATCATCCATTTCACCCCACCCAGGACTGCTTTCATTTGGCTCACCCCAGGCTGAAGTCCCATTATCTGGAGCAGGTGGTGTGCTTTTGCTCCAGACTGCAAAAAAGAAATGTGTGTCTTTAAGGATCCATTGAATACTTTACTTAAGATCCAGTGGAGTGAAGGAGGCAGGCACAGTTATACTTTCTTGGGAGAAACAAATTCAATCTTCATGGAGAGCATTTGGTTAAGTCACTTTCCAAAGTTCCAATGTACATGACTTCTGACCCAGTAAACTCACTGCCAGGAAAATTTACCCTAAAAAAATGTACTGAAGTAATGAAATTATATGTACAGCAGTAGTCACTGTATTACTCTAGAAAAAAAATGGAATCAATTTCAATATCAGAAGGAGATGGAGCATATCAAGTGTGGATAAAGTATAACTTAAATATCTACCAGAGGAGACAGACAAAATTGAGTTCATAAAATGAGCTCCATATGAAACAATTAAGCAAAAGAACTGTCTGTGCTACAGAAAGTGTAATATATATGAAAAGAAAGATGACAGAGCTACAGGACTACTGCCTGCCTACCAGGGAAAGGCCCTGGGATCCACTTTCAGGCTCCCTGACTCTTCCCCACTAAAAAAGCTGAGAAAAAAAAAGGTAAGATGAACATTGCAGAAGTATAAGCCTTCCCTGTTAAGAAGATTTAAAGCTTAGGTATATCTGTGATCCATAAGAGCAAGGCTTATGAAGGAAACAAACTTCCACGCATTACAGTGGGAAGCCCCAGAGGCTGGAGGCTCATCCACTGTCCTTTGCTTTCCTGTACAGTTTGGAGAGTTTTCTCTGAACACAGGATCTTAAAGCACGAGGAAGTGTGACTCTGGATAAGCAGTTAAGAGTAGCCTCTATTTTTGTCCTCACTTTTTTTTTAAATACTAAAAAAAAAGAGCTAGTTAAAAACAGTCACTTTGCACATTAATTAGTGTTCCTAATTATTCTACTTTGAATGCTGGAAAACTTAACATTATGATTAATTTTAAATAAAACCAAAAATAATCTAATAACCCTGAAAGGTGCATTTTCTTAATTGGTGAGTCTTTTTTACAGGGACATTTATGCCAAACTGAGAAGAGAATTAAGCACTGTTGTAACAGTTGACTTTTGGGTATCTGACTGTCCTTAGAACATCTTTGTACGCATACTGCCTGCTACAGTCAACAATGAAGTCACTTGGAACGAGGTGGGAATGTAGCCTGAGTTAGAGCACTTGCTTAGCATGCTCAAATCTCTGGGTTTCAGCCCTAACTCTAGAAAAATAAAATAAGTTTGGAGACCCCAACTGTCCAGATACCAGCTGGATACAGCGTTGTGACAGTCTCAGGAAGAACACCAGAGTGCTCTCCTTTGCAGAGAAAGAGAAGCACAAGGGGAGGCGGCTGTTTCATAGGTAGAGCCAGGAAGGAAAGAAAGCCAGTCTTTTTCTACCTTGGTTCTTTATTTTTAAACCTAGAGTAGTTTGTTCTGCAAGACATAAGCTTATTTGGTGACTTTTTTTTTTGTTGTTGTTGTTATTTTAAAAATTATACAGGCCAATATAATTGCAGAAAAATAATTACGGCTACCAAGAGTGTTATCATCTTTTCCTTGTACCAAGAAATGACACTGTAATGTATGAGAGCAGGTGCCATCTCCAGTGCACCACAGAAAGGTTCTCAGAGCAAGAAAGCTGGAACTGGAGGAACGATTCTCAGAGTAAGTTAAATAGATGCACCTTGACAGATAGGGTGTAGACCAGGATTTCTTTTATTTCACTAGGACCTATGAGAAAAGAGTTGGTACCTACCTGATGCTGATTTCCCGGTCATTGGGGTAGGCAGGTTTGGTTCTCGAGGTGCTGGGCCCCCTTGAGAATTCTTATCCCAAAGGTTCACATTCTTGTAGTTATAACTGTTAGGGTCTCCCCAAGCTGAAGTGCCATCATCAATGTCCATTTTCCGACTAATTGACTGTGGGGATGGCTCCTCCCAACCACTGGGTTCATCATCCTTAGGGGTTGTAGGCTGGGGTCCACTGCTCCAGTTGGAATTAGAAGGTCGAACATTGCCTTGAGGTGGCGGGGGTGGGCCTCCCCATGAACCAGAAGCCTCTGGCTGTGGTGGCGGTGGCTGCTGCTGCTGTTGGTGTTGTTTATTCCAGGAATTGGGCTGTCTGCCTGTCTCATTCCATGCAGGGGATCTTTTGCAATCTTCCCACCCACCTTTTGATGCTAGGTTTGTATTCCCACCATTACCCCAAGTTCCAATTTCATTCTGTCCTCCTTCACCCCACCCAGACACAGGCTTATTGGCAGAACTTTCCCAATTATTATTTTTCACTTGATCCACCTCCTCGCCCCAACCATTCTTCCCAGAAGTCCATCCTTGGTTGGGTTGGCGCCCACCTCCCCACCCCTGATCCTTACAAGAACTCTCATTCCAAGAGGAAGGTGTCTTTTCATCTGCTCGGCCTCCTCCCCAGTTAGAAGAGTTGTTGTTCTTATAGTCATTCCAGCCTCCTGTGCTCTTGGGGTCTTTCCACTCTGTCGAGGCTGAGAGCTCCCCCCATCCAGACTTCATTTGATTGCTTTGGCTGGGTGCATCTCCCCAGCCCCCTGAGTTCTTGGTCTGTGTGGCAGCGCTCTCCCACCCCTCAGTTCCTTTGTCAGATTTCCCCTCAGGCCTTGGCACCTCTTCAATATCCCACACTGTGTCCTGCTTAATTTGAGTTTGGCCCCAGCCAGTGTTTGAGAGCACCCTAGGGTCCAAATCAGTCCGGCTCAAAAGAGTCTGCAAGACAGCCTGGCAATCAGGATGCGTGGGCCTATATGACCGACGACCAGAATTATGACTGTCACTACTTCCTGCTTTGTGGTTGCTTCCAGTGCTTTGACCTCCAACTTCACTTCCTGCGGAGCTGGAAGATCTTCCCCAACAGGGAGCCTGGGCATTGCCTTGGTTTTCAGGGAGGGGGTGGCCCTTTTGATTGTCCCATGCTCCAGTGCTAGAATTTGGTTGGTTTGGACCACTCCATTCTCCAATTTTCAACTCATCAGACCCAGTCGGCTGTTTCCATTCTCCCTGAGAGACCCCAGATGTCATTTTGTTCCCTTCACCCCATTTGTTGTCATTATTGTCCTGAGGGCCAAAGTTCCAGGACCCACCCGTAGACCTGTTATTGTTGTCCCAAGAGTCACTTTTTGACCCAGTTGGTTTTGGAACAGAAGCTCCTTTCCAGGAGTCCTCTCTGTCTTTTCCATTGTTCCCATTATTTCCAGAATTGCTTTGTCCAGAGACTGTGTCAGTTCCAGAAGGCCCCCTAGCTGCACCCCAAGACCCAACACTCCCAGTCTTTCGATCTCCAGTGCTTTGTGAAGGGGCATCAGTGCTCCTGGAGGTGTTCCCCAAGCCCATTCCAAAGGGCATTCCCTTATTTTCCATGGGGTTTGGTGAACTTAAGTTCAAGGAGTTAGTGTTTCCATTTTTTGGTCCATCAGTGTTATGAATTTGAGCCTGTTCTCTGCCAGAGACAACAAAATTAACACCCGCATTTTCCATCTTTGACTGCTGTTCCCTGGATGCCTGACCTACTGTGCTAACTTGTGCACTGGAACTACTACTTTCTGTTTCCAATGCCCCTTTTCTAGAAGTCCCTTCTTGGACCAATGCTGGCCAGGCAGATGGGTTGCTATTTGGGTTAAAGTTGCTGAAGCCAGAGCCAGGTCCAATTCTATCCTGACCACTCGTGCTCCTCCAGTTTCCTAGTCCATTGTTGCTATCTGAAGTAGAGTTGGGAGGTTGAACAGACTTAGCCTTGGGGTCAGATTTCCAGACCCCAAGATTACATTCGTTCCCAGAACTTGCAGCCTGGCATTGGCTCCCTTTGCCTTTGTTACTAGTGGTGCTTCCTGGCAGACTGCTCTTCTCAGAGCCAGGGTTCGAGGCACTGTTGTTATCGGTGGTGTTTTCGGAAGAAGATTCAGTGTCTTTGCTGGCAATACAAGGCCACTCTTCCATGTCAGACCCGTCTACAATCACCTTGTCCCAGATGTGAATTGGGTTGGGGGAGGCGCCGCTGTTGGAGGAGGCTCCCGGGCCCCAAGTGGAATTTGCATAATTTGAAGCAGCAGCACCTCCAAGGGTTGACTCTGGGAAAGAGATAATCTGTTAACCACAGCTGTACATCCGTATCATCAACACCTGGGGCTCTGACTGCTTCTGGAAAGCTTAGTGCATCCCCTAGACTAGCTTGTTTACCTAGTTGATTTTCTTGAGTGATTTTAGTACAGTATCTAACTGTGTATCCCATGCCATAGTGCCAGTGTGGAGGTCAGAGGACAATTTGTTCTCCTTCTACCATATGAGTCTTAGGGACTAAAATTTAGGTCATCAGGCCTGTGAGGAGATGCTAGAGTTTCCTCTTTGTCACTAGCTAGTGCTGCATGTGCAACATCCAACTCTGTATCCACTCTCAAAGCTACCTATTTGCCATTCTTACTGAAACAGAAGGACCTTCTTGTATCCTGAGAAAATGCAACAAGCCATGCTATGTTTCTTTAATCTATTCTAACACTCAAGGCTGGAGCGGTTTTTCTAAAATACCCCTTTGGTTCCATTACTGCTCTCTGAGAGTGTTTAACAATTCCCTAGTGCACAGAAAAACAAAACCCGTTGGTTAGCTTCATTAAGATGTTCTATGACCTAAGGCCAACCAGTCTTCCCAGTTCTACCTGTTATAACTTTCTACAAAGATGTCTACAGTCTTACTCTGGGCACCATTCAAGACTGGCACCTGCCGTTTTCTCCCCAACTCCACACAGTGAAATATATTCATCTTTTTAGACATACCTCAAGTGCCACTTTATCTAGGCAGCTACTTCTGAGCTTGTCAACTGAAAAACTGTCTGTCGCTAGGAACTGTCGGAGCTATTTCCTCAAATGGTAGCCTCTGTTCCCGTCCTTCCTTCCCCACACTGTGCTTTTCACTGTGAGCCTATCTTGCTAACGTGTGAATTCCACAGACTGGCCGGTGCATTCTGCTCAGTAAGCCTTCTCTGAATGTCCCTTAGCTAGCTCCTGAGATACTGGAGTATGCATCGGATAGGCTTAGACTCCCAAGGGGATTAAATATGATAAATCAGTACTGCACAGCATAGAGTTAAAAAAATTAGCATATCTAGTGTATATGAGGGGAAAATAATGTGTTTTAATGAAAAAATTTTCTAATTTCTGCATTAACCAATTTTTAATTAATACACATTAAAAACAACACATATAAAATGAGGAAGCACAGAATCCTAACACCTCGAGACTATGCTGGTCTTTCCTATGCTTGATGATATTCAAAGTCTAGTTGTTTTTCTTTAAAATTTGTTTTTTACTTATTTGTATGTGTGCTATGCGGTACATAAGGAGGTCAGAGGACAACTTCTGGGAGTCAGTCCTTTCTTTCCGCTATGGGTGGGGCTCAGGCATCAAGTCTGGTGGTCACCACCTTTGCCTGTTCATCTCTCTCTAGCTCTCTAGCTTAAGCTCAAAGTTTTAATAGAACCTAAAAAGGCACATTAGTTTTTAAAAAGGGACTGGAAACTCTTTGCTACTTAAACTCTTGGTGGCACATGATCTCACAAACCTGAGGCAGGAGGATCATGGGCCTGACACTAACCTAGGCTATACCTGAGATCCTGTTTCAAAAGATAAGACAGAAAAAACTCTCAAGACTTCTAATGAAACTTCTTAAGCAAACTCCCTCATGTGTATATTGCAATGTCTAGCACCGTTCAAAATCCAGGGTTCTAAAGTTAAACACTAATTTAAAAAAAAACAAAAACCCTAGTTTAAAAACGCCTTTAATCCCTGCACTTGGTAGGCAGAGACAGGTGGATTTCTGAGTTCGAGGCCAGCCTGTTCTACAAAGTGAGTTCCAAGATAGCCAGGGCTACACAGAGAAACTCTGTCTCGAAAAAACAAAAACAAAAAAAAAAAAAAACAAAACAAACAAACAAACAAACAAACAAAAAAACAAAAAAACCCCAAAAAACTAATAGAATGGTATTAGTATCATCTGGTATTCTCTGAAGAATCTATACAATACAACATCTTAAGCGACCATTCTGGAAGCATAGGATTCTGGAAGATTTAGAAAAAGCCCCATGCCAGTCTCACTTCCAGAACACAGCTGAGGAATGACACAATCTATGCTTTCATGTCAAGACAGCACAACCCAGCTTAGAGAAGGGTCCATGCAAATTTTATGTTGGGGCCCTCTCCCATCTGCTGTGCGGTACTATCTCTGCATTAACAATTGATACCAGGAAACAAAACAAAGGATCGCTCTCCTGCTGGGGGCTTACCTGGTGCAGTCCCACTCTCACTCTGCAGCAGCGCTCCTGTCACTTGTGCGTTGTTGTTGGGGTTTGCTCCAGGTGCTGTGCAGGGAGGAGGCCCCGCCCCACCCCCGAGGAGCATGCAGGACGGTGGAGGGGGCTGCCCACGTTTTAGTAACACTTTATGGTCCTGCTGGCAACGGAATCGCGGTGGCACCTCCCGAGGCATGTAGCGGGCGGCGCTTGGCGGTTGTCCGTTCGGCACTGCCACCCTTTTGGCATTGTTGCCACCATTGACTGGTGGCGATGGAGAGCTGCCAATTGGGCTGGCGGCCGTTGGTTGGCTTAAACTTGGTTTCGTCACTTCGGGCACTGAAAGACAGGAATTGGGAAAGTCTTTTAAATTAAAAGTCTGTTTTTAAGAAAGCTTACATTTTGTTCTCAAAGGACAGGCTTTTTAAAATTCCTGTAGAATGTTCACTTTACTAGGGTAGGAGTGGTGGTGGTAACAGGTGACTGATTAATAATCAAAAATAGCATGTCTTATTTAAATGGGGAAAATAAGCCACCACCGCTCACTGCACCAAATCCTTGATGGTTGTAGCCAAGTACTCAAGGCGCAGAGGACGTTCCCTTCCTCTAATTTCTTAATTAAAAAAAAAAAAAGTATTTATTTACATTTACTTTTTTCTTCTTTCACCAAGACAGGGTTTCTTTATGTAGTTCTGGCTGCCCTCCAACTCAGAGATCCGCCTGCCTCTGCATCTCAAGTGCTAGGATTACAGGCACCACAGCAGGTTCTGTATTTACTTTTTTGTCCTGTGTACACATGCTGGGGTAGGACAGCCTGGGGGAGGTGGCTCTTTCTAATGTGCGGGTCTGGGACATAGGCTGTCAGCTTTTGCAGCAGGTGTCTTTACTCTCTGAGCTACTTTATAGACAATCATCGTATTTCATTGAAGTCCTTTGGGAACTCTTTCTCAAGTTCCTGCCTAGGCACAAGAAGCACATGTTCTCACAACATACTGAATATAGTTAAAGTCTCTACTTACAGACCTCTCTCTCATTGGCCTTAAGCTCCTCGAGAACAGAAACTACCGTTCAATCTGCTCCCTTTAGAACACACACAGAACTGGCTCCCACAGAGGACTACAGGCCTAGAGAATCACAATATTCCACAGGACTTTGGTTGCTCTAGCCACTTGGACACAAAGGTTTGTCTGTGACTGTTTACATAACAAAAATATGAGGAATCGTTTAGCTTTTACTTATAAGATATCTGCCTTAGCTCTTTCATCGATATAAAATGTCAAATAGTACAGAAATGTGCACAGCTATCCTGAAATCACTACACCCTGGGGGACCTGCTGCTCCCCACCTCACCCTGCCTGCAGAGGTTCCTGCTCTCTACTTCCTGTCACCATCTTAGCAAAAGACTACCACCGTGTGTTTCTCTATTATAAACTCAGTACTTATGCTTGAACAATAATTTTGAATACTTTCATGAAAAAAAAAATCATCCATTCCTCCCAAGAAAATCTGCCCAGCACACTGAGACTGGCAATACTACAGGAATAATCTGAGGCCCGAATTCCTGCCAAACAACTCTGGTAGCAGTATTGCTTTGACTGCTGAAATGATGCTGGGCCAGCATGTTGCCATTTAACTGCCTCCTTTATGAGGAGAGAGATACATCATCAGAAAACAGGGGCCCAGACTAGCCACCACTGGCCACTACTGAATACTGTGAGTGACAGGAGAAAAGAATAGTTGGCTCAAGTAACTTCCAGGCAACTCATATGTCGTCTATTCTTAGCCAATCACAAGACAGTACTGGCCTCCCAGTAAAAGGGTGATGACTGTAATGTGATGACGAGCAGAATAAAGACTTAAACCAGTCATTGTCTAATATTAACATAGTACTGTCTGCAGAACACATAGCAGATGATGGACAAATAACTAGTAAATATTTGTTTCTGGAATATTCCACATGTCATTTACTAATTGTCTTTTCTCTTATGAGAATAAAGCTGGGTGGAATCTTCCTAGCTAGTTTGTGATGTTGCCCTTCTACAAATGAGTTAGGCACTCTATGTAAAGTTGGCCACATGCCTTAACACTCTTTCTTAAATAAGACGGTGACACCACAGTCTAATGAGAGTAAACTCTCTGACTAACTTTATAATACACACACCTGCTTCAACCCCAAACTCTGGTCGGTGCTGTACATTGTGCCAGAATCCTTGTACAACCCGTTGTGGCATTTTCTCCCAGTCATATCAAAGACAGGACGGATATGGCAAGGAGAACACAGCTCCACTACCTTTCTTCTGACACGGTGGTGGATCTAGATCAGGTGGATCAGGTGCTGAAAATTCTGGGGCTTTGTTAGAGAAGCTAACTGTGTTGGAGTGCCCGGCCAGAGGCTTCTTGGTTTTTTTCTTTATTATACTTCTCTATGAACTTTAAGCAAACAAGAAACAGCAAGATGGCTCACTAGATATAGGTGCTTTCAACCAAGCCTAAAATCCCTAAAAATGCTGGAATGAGAGAAATGACTATTGCCAAGTTGTCTTCTGACCACACATACACACATAATAAATAAATGTGAACATAAAACACCTTAAAGGCAAGCAAGACTCTTGACACCTACTGGAGATAAAGCAACTGTTAGGTAAGAGCAGACAATTTTAAAGTTCCAAATTCAAAGTTAAGACATAAGAATTGGAGCTGGTGAGATGGTTCAGTGGTTAAGAGCTCTGACTGTTCTTCCGAACGTCCTGAGTTCAAATCCCAGCAACCACATGGTGGCTCACAACCACCTGTAATGAGATCTGATGCCTTCCCTATTCTGGAGTGTCTAAAGACAGCTATAGTGTACTTACATATAATAATAAATAAATCTTTGGGGTGGAGCGAGTGGGGCCAAGTGAGGAGGGCCCAAGAAAGCAGAGGTCCCAACGATATGATGGCTCACAACCATCTGTACAGTGTACTCATATACATAAAATAAATAAATAAATAAATAAATATTTTTTCATTAAAAATTTTTTTTTAAAAAAAGGCATTCAGTGTCCATCCAGATGTGAGCTGTTACAGACTACAAGTCCCAGGTGTGCTGCCTTTTACGCCTCTCTTTTCAGTGTTAATGATTTGTAGGCTGAAGCATAAATACCTCTAAAAAGAGTTACTTTAGCCATCAAACTGTGTTTATTTGGTTCAAAAGCCTCAAGGCCTCAGTGTCTTGGCCAGAGAGAATCTATGTAGGTTTTAGGGAGTGGTGTGGCTGCCTGGCTTCTGACCCCTGTATTCAATCCCACCAAACCAACAACAACAAAACAAAAGAAAACAAACAAAACCAAAATCTATGCTTTAAAATAAACAGTCTCTGTCTCACAGGAAATGAAAACACTGTAAAATACGATGTGTCCTATTTTCTAATTTCTACTCAAGCACCTTTAAAAGCTACACTATTGACTCAGGCTTTCCCACTCCCACTCTGTTAACTTCCACCATACTTCTACACTCTCTTACTTTGCTTTTCAACTTCTAATTGTCCTCATTTCTGAAAGTGGAAGCAAGGTGCCAGTTTTGTTTTTTTGTTCTTCTTCAGGAAAAGTGTTCTTTAAGAAGTGTCTGAACTTGGCAAGCTTCTACATTTGTGCAGGAGACCAAACAACTGCACAGCACAGGACCATTACAAGCTACCAGGTCCTTCAGCTTGTTTTGTAAAATGACTTCAAATGTTTTTATTTTTGTAATTTTTTATTATTGTTTCTTGTTTGTAGAACATGATTTTAATATTTTCAACTGTTAATATTCAACAAACAATAATTAAGATATATTTCATTGCTATATCTCCCTTTTCATTTCTGATTTTATTAATTTGGGTACTGTCTCTGTGCTCTCTGGATAGTCTGGCTAAGGGTTTACCTTATCTTGTTGATTTTCTCAAAGAACCAGCTCCTGGTTTTGTTGATTCTTTATATAGTTCTTTTTGTTTCTATTTGGTTAATTTCACCCCTGACTTTGTTCCTAACCTCTACTCCTCTTGGGTGTATTTGCTTCTTTTTGTTATAGAGCTCTTAAAACAAAAAATTATTTAGTATATGTAAGTACACTGCAGCTGTCTTCAGACACACCAGAAGAGGGCATCAGATCTCATTACAGATGGTTGTGAGCCACCATGTGGTTGCTGGGATTTGAACTCAGGACCTCTGGAAGACTAGTCAGTGCTCTTAACCGCTGAGCCATCGTTCTAGCGCTTTCAGGTGTGCTGTCAAGCTGCTAGTATAAGCTCTCTTGTTTCTTTTCTTTTTCTTTTTGAACGCACTTAGAGATATGAGTTTTCCTTTTACCACTGCTTTCACTGTGTTCCATACGTTTGGTATGATGAGTCTTCATTTTCATTAAATTTTAAAAAGCCTTTAATTTCTCTCTTAATTTCTTCCTTTACCAAGTTATCATTGAGTAGAGAGAGCAATGTTCAGCTTCCATGTGTATGTGTGTTTTCTGTTGTTTTTGTTGGTATTTAAGACCAGCCTTAGTATGTGGTGATCTGATTGGGTGCATGGGATTAATTCCATGTTCTTGTATCTGTTGAGGCCTGTTTTATGACCAATTCTATGGCCAATTTTGGAGAAAGTACCATGATGTGCTGAGCAGAAGGTATATTCTTTTGCTTTTGGATGAAATGTTCTATAAATAACTGTTAGATCCATTTGGTTCATAACTTCTGTTAATTTCACTGTGTCTCTGTTTAGTTTCTGTTTCTATGATCTGTCCATTGCTGAGAGTTGGGTGTTGAAGTCTCCCACTATTATTGTGTGAGGGTGTGATGTGTGCTTTGAGCTTTAGAAAAGTTTCTTTTATGAATGTGGATGCCCTTGCATTTGGAGCATAGATGTTCAGATTTGAGAGTTCATCTTGGTAAATTTTTCCTTTGACCAGTATGAAATGTCCTTCCTTAACTTTTTTGATAACTTTTGGTTGAAAGTTGATTTTATTCAATATTAGAATGGCTACTCCAGCTTGTTTCTTAGAACAATTTGCTTGGAAAATTGTTCTTCAACCTTTTACTCTGAGGTAGTGTCTGTCTTTGTCACCGAGGTGCATTTCCTGTACGCAGCAAAATGCTTGGTCCTGTTTACATATTCAGTCTGTTAGTCTATGTCATTTTATTGGGGAATTGAGTCCATTGATATTAAAGAGATATTAAAGATAGTTAAGAGATATTAAAGAAAAGTGATTGTTACTTCCTGTTATTTTTGTTGTCAGAGGTGGAATTATGTTTGTGTGGCTATCTTCTTTTGGGTTTGTTGAAAGCAGATACTTTCTTGCTTTTTCTAGGGTGCAGTTTCCCTCCTTGTATTGGTGTTTTCTATCTATTATCCTTTGTAGGGCTAGATCTATGGAAAGATATTGTGTAAATTTGGTTTTGTCATAGAATATCTTGTTTGTTTTTTTTTTTTGTCTATGATAATTGAGAATTTTGCTGGACATAGTAGTCTGGGTTGGCATTTTGTTCTCTTAGGGTCTGTATGACTTCTGCCCAGGATCTTCTAGCTTTCATAGTCTCTGGTGAGAAGTCTGGTATAGTTCTGATAGGTCTGCTTTTATATGTTACTTGTTCTTTTTCACTTTTTCGCTTTTAATATTCTTTCTTTGTTTTGTGCATTTGGTGTTTTGATTATTATGTAACAGGAGGAATTTCTTTACTGGTCCATTCTATTTGGAGTTCTGTAGGCTTTTTGTATGTTCATGGGCATATCTTTATTTAGGTTAGGGAAGTTTTCATCTATAATTTTGTTGAAGATATTTACTGGCCGTTTAAGTTGGAAATTTTTGCTCTCTTCTATACCTATTATCCTTAGGTTTCCTCGTCTCATTGTGTCTTGAATTTCCTGGATGTTTTGGGTTAGGGGCCTTTTGCTTTTTGTATTTTGACTATTGTGTCAATGTTTTCTATGGTATCTTTTGCACCTAAGATTCTCTTTTCTATCTCTTGTATTCTGTTGGTAATGTTTGCATCTATGACTCCTAATCTCTTTCCTAGGTTTTCTTTTTTAAAAGATTTATTTATTTATTATAATTTATTTATTTATTATATGTAAGTACACTGTAGCTGTTTTCAGACACACCAGAAGAGGGCATCAGATTTCATTATGGATGGTTGTGAGCCAGCATGTGGTTGCTGGGATTTGAACTTAAGACCTTTAGAAGAGCAGTCAGTGCTCTTAACTGCTAAGCCATCTCTCCAGCCCCTTTCCTAGATTTTCTAACTCCAGGGTTGTCTCCCTTTGTGATTTCTTTATTGTTTTTATTACCACTTTGAGATCTTGGATGGTTTTGTTCATTTCCTTTGCCTGTTTGTGTTTTCCTGTAATTCTTTAAGGGATTTTTGTTGTTGTTGTTTCCTCTTTAAGGGCTTCTAGCTGTTTACCTGTGTTCTCCTGTAGCTCTTTAAGGGAGTCATTATGTCCTTCTTAAAGTCCTCTATCACCATCATGAGAAGTGATTTTAGATCCATATCTTGTTTTTCCAGTGTGATGGTGTATCCAGGACTTGCTTTGGTGGGAGAATTGGGTTCTGATGATGCCAAGTAACCTTGGTTTCTGTTGCTTACGTTCTTGTGCTTGCCTCCCGCCATCTGATATCTCTAGTGCTACCTGCCCTTGTTATATCTGACTGAAGCCTGTCCTTCCTGTGGTTCCAGTTCAGCTGTCTCTGTGATCCTGAGATCCTGGTGTGACCAAGCTCTTGGGATCCTGTTAGTCTGTGATCCTGGGCATGTTAGAGCACCTGGGAGTGGGGCCTCCTCTGGGTGTTGTGGGACTGGCTACGGAGCTCTCACTCAGGGTCTGCTCAGGGCACTGGCCCAGACTGGAAGGTTCCTTTATCTTAATGGGACCAAACACACACGCACACACCCTTTTCATCTACATATACTTGTAAGAGGGCTAGGGATATAGTTCTGTGGTGAGCAAGAGGCTCTAGATTCAATCCCCAGTACTAGAAAACCAAAACTAAAACTAAGCAAAACCAGTTAAAACCTTAGGAAATATACTATTTTAGGATGACAACTTAGAAATCTCAAAGACTGACCTATGCACAGGTGACTAGCCCATATTATGTGATTCTCAGTGCTGCCTACCACTGTCTCTACTTCTTCACCTTCTACTCACACACTGGCTTCTGCACTCACCATCTCCCTCCTGCAGTCACCAATGTCTTCACTGCCAGCCTAGAGGGCATCTGGCACTGGCCGTCATGCCTGCAGCCCCTGACTACTGGTTCTTCTGAGATTCACTCTGCCTAGCTCTTCAGTCTTCCCTCATTCCCTTTGGGGTCCTCCACACTGTGGAGCAAGGGTTAAACAGTGGATGTTTAGCACTCAATGGACATAAGGTTTCGGTTTCAACAAATCAACTGGGTACTAGGAGAGTGAAAGCAGCCATAGAAAGCGGCTGTGGTTCAAGACTTTACTTAAGGACAGTGAGCCAGCAATTTTATATTCTCAGACACTGTTCTTTAAAATACTAAAAAACAAAAACAAAAACAAAACAAGCAAACAAACAAACCTAAAGAATTCTTTTTGCTCTTTTTGCTTACAGGTAGCATAAAAATAAGCAGGTCAGATTTGGTGTGTAGGACATTAGCGGCTTCTGCTTTTTTTTTTTTTTTAAAGATTTATTATTTATTATATGTAAGTACACTGTAGCTGTCCTCAGACACACCAGAAGAGGGCATCAGATCTCATTACGGATGGTTGTGAGCCACCATGTGGTTTCTGGGATTTGAACTCTGGACCTTTGGAAGAGCAGTCGGGTGCTCTTACCCACTGAGCCATCTCACCAGCCCCACAGCTTCTGCTTTTAAACATCCTTTTAGTTACAACTCCAAAATAGCAGCTAATTTGGCCATTAGCTACTATGGATGTACATACCACACGCGAAACAGGGTTTTATTCTGAAGTTTTATTTAGACCAGTTTCCAACTCATAACCATCTTCCCAGCTGAGTCTCTCAAGTGCTGGGTGGGATAACAGGTACAAGTCACCACACCTGGCATTGAGTTTATGTCTACTTTTTAGAAAATTACACACTTAATCATTTAAAATTTAATCATTTGTGGGGCCTGCCTACTGCTAACATTGAGTTACTTGGGAACAAACTTCTTCAAAGGCTTTCACTATTGGTAATTGTTTGCCAAACCATTATCTCCACCTTGGGTCTCTTTTATCCTTTCCCTTCCCCTCAAACTTGTTCCCCAGCCCTAAGCTCCATTATCTCATAGCACAATGAAGGCATCACTCAGCTTGGTAGAGCTATTTAGGACATCTGTCCTCACCCACACTCACACGACTCCCCAGGACCCCAGAGCCGAACTCGCCTCCCTCCTCTTTATCAGCAGTTCTATCCAGGCTGTCCATTCTCCTTCCCTCCCACAGGAAAACTCTGTGCTCGTTTGTCTCCGTGCATGCTTTATGACAGCTCATACTCATTCATCTCACAGATACCAGCTTTCTCTACTGCCCTATTTATTTGTATGTGTATACAATATTGATGTGAGAGAGATCATATAGGCATGTACATGCCACAAAGCGAGTAGACGTCAGAGGACAACCTCTGAGTTTGCTTTCTCCTTCCATCATAAACCTAGGGATCAAACCTAGACCCTCAAGCTTGAATGGCGGGAACTTTCACCACTGATTCATCTCACTGGCCCTGGTTCCATTTCCAACCAAATGTCCCCACCTATTAGAACACACAAACTCCTCTAGTGTAGGGGCCCTGCAGGTAGGCTAAATTATCTGAGCCACTGTCATCCACTCACTATGTATGTTTCTTGGAATAAGCTCAGAAGCTAGTGTAGTAAAATGACTTACAATCCCAGACATGCTGATGGGAAATGCTTTCCTTCCAATGTGAGCCAATGAAGTATGGGGCAAGGCTATGATTTAATGCTTTGAACCATAGTATCTAAAAACTGATCCACTGAGCTGCAAGTTTTCCCACTTCTTTGACTCAGAGTTGGTATTTTTGGGGTCAAAGTAAGCCTCACTGAAAACAAAAACAAAGTGGGTATTTCCTGTGGACATGTTCAATTCTAGCTACCAGAGCCCCATCTGAGGATCCCCAGTTAGGAAGACATGAAAGCTACACAACCCATGTATTTAAACCTGTCTGAAATGATAAATTCCTTGGCTGACATGACCCAATCCGTGCGTGGTCCCCTTCCATACTGATGTCTATTACAGACCTGTAATTCTCACCCTGGATACTTTCTAGCAACTAAAGGTCACATTAGTATTTAGTCATTTCATTGCATACTGATAGCTTTCATTAAGCCAACCATTATCCTATAGCACTCGTCAACAAGGCTAAACTGCAATGGCCAAATTCTGCTATTATGTAGTTTGTGTAATTGGGGCTTTTTAACGTTAGCTTAACTCCCCCCCCCCCCCCCCCCGTTAAGTTTCATCATGCTATTGCATGATTCTGGAAACCATTTTTGCTTCTGCCTAATATCCATAAAAGAGAATCTAAACTTTTGCCTAAGTCCCTATTCTTCCTTTTAACTGAGTAGTAGGCACCGTGCATGCTCATAGAACTTCCAGTTGAAACCCTTACCCCCATCTCCATCCTACTTTCCTCTCTGGAATTCTGACCTGCACTGGCTGGTTTTGTGTCAACTTGACACAAGCTGGAGAAGATGGAACCTCAGTGAGGAAATGGCTCCATGAGATCCAGCTGTAAGGCATTTCCTCAATTAGTGATCATTGGGAGAGGGCCCAGCCTATTGTGGGTGGGGCCATCCCTGGGCTGGTGGTCCTGGGTTGTATCAGGTAGGCTAAGCAAGCTATGAGGAGCAAGCCAGTAAGCAGCACCCCTTCATGGCCTCTACATCAGCTCTTGA
The DNA here is from genome assembly GCF_000001635.26 of Mus musculus. NCBI lineage: Eukaryota > Metazoa > Chordata > Mammalia > Rodentia > Muridae > Mus > Mus musculus. The sequence continues at coordinate 80,866,770 of NC_000081.6, read as the reverse complement.
CTCTAGGTTCCTGCCCTGTGTGAGTGATGAATATGGACGTGTAAGCTGAATAAAGTCTTTCCTCGTCAACTTGCTTTTTGGTTATGGCGTTTTGTTACAGCGATAAAAATCCTAACTAAGATATCACCATACTGTTTGTAATGGTGGAAGATAAAGGAAGAACATATAACCAATCTACTGCTTTTCTGAAATACAGAAAAATCTTACTTCAGTCCTTGTATAACCCAAGACTTGGCACCAACACAGTCTTTTCTTTTTTCTCTGCTGGGGAAAGAGTAGATTCATAGTTAAGGGGAGATCTCTTAAGGAAGATAACTATTGCTGGGGAGAGGACATGACCAGAAATGTCAGTTCAGGGAAAAGAATGAGGAGGAGAATGCCCAATAGACAAAGATTTGACCAAGAAAAAAAATAAACCTCAAGGCTGGTGAGTATAACACACCTCAAATTATAAATATGTATATGCTTTTTCTTCTTTTAAATTCCTGTCTTCTCCTTGGAGACCTGAGCTACATACACCCTCAGCTCCTTTAGGATTATCTGACTTGATTTTCTGATGGAGGGAGTAGGAAGAGTAAGGAGACAGGGAAGTGAATTTCATCTACAATGGACATGAAAATGACCAAAGTAGAAAGCAGTGCACAGAAAGGAAAGCTTGATTTCTCTTTCTTTCCTTCCTTCCTTCTTCTCTCTCTCTCTCTCTCTCTCTCTCTCTCTCTCTCTCTCTCTCTCTCTCTCTCTCACAGACTTTGGTATAAGATAGACTAATTTGTTTGAGAACAGATGTGGAATTTATTTTATTTGAGAAAGAATGTCTAATGAACTTTGTTTTCTGATGGAAACACCACTGGTCATGACTTAAGTAGCCAGGCTTAGGACCCCAAATTCTACCATGGTCTCCATGTTGTACCAACACAGAGCCTGCCTTGTCAAGAAAACACCAATTTTCCCACCCAAGAGTCCTTTAATAGGCCAGTAGCACATGCCCGTAACTCCAGTCCGCAGGCAGCAGAGACAGGATGATCACTGTAAGGTCAACACCAAGAGGTTCAGATTAGCTATAGCTAGATACTGAAATTCTGTTTGTCTCTATCTTTCTCTGGTATGTGTACTCATACATGTGTCCACACGCGCATACACACAAACTCCTGTAAATATTTAGTTCCAAGTCCATTTGCATAGTCTATTTCTAAATAGGCTTAGAAAAGAATGAATTTGCTGGGACTTTCCTAAAAGAAAGCCTACTTGTGGGTTGTGAACTGGCTGAACTGGACAAGAGAAGAACACTCTCCTCCAAACCAATTAAGATAATTATAACAACAATTTCTCAGTTTAAAATCACTACAAAGTCCCGGGGCACAATCTTCTTTGAAATACCTTTGAGTAGAAATACAATAATACACTAATGTGTAATCATCTAACAATTTATTTTCGTAATTTTATTTCCTAAGAAAGCTATCAGAGATGAAACATCTATGAAGACTGCCTGCCTTTACTGATCCTTCGATCTATCACCGAATGACATGCTTTGGCCTGTTGTCAAACTGACCAAATCAAAACCAAACTCATCATTAGAAGGACCCGAATCAAGTCCAAGGCTCTATTATTCTTATCTGATTTTTTTTTCTTTTTAAATACAGGGCAAAGGTTTTCATGTCATGTGTCCTCTCGTCAAGGTCTGGCAGCAGCCTGGGCTTGTGCACTCTGACAACTCTGTATATTATTCTAATATATACCTAATTGAGAACCACATATTAAGGTGCTCAATATAAGTATTATCTAAAGGAATTCTATCTCCCACTCTTAAGGCCTGTTAACTCAAAGTGACCATTATCAAATAAACTACATAACAAAACCAGGAAAGCAGAAAGAACCACAGAACAGACTAACTATTACACTGAGAAAGACCTAAGGGTCACTTGCTTCTCTTGGTAACACTCCAGTTTTTCAAGCAGAGTTAACTTATTCAAAATCTGGCATCTTTTAAAAACGAACACTCCAGGCTGTAGAGTGTGAACATTCTAGATGTGACATTCCATTTTCAGACAAAATGCATAATGTATCCCATGGACCAAGACTGGGAAGTGCTCTTGTAATTTCCATCTGAAACTAGTTGATAATTTGTTACTGTTCTACTAATCAAAATCATGATTCACACACTTTTAAAACAAAGTATTTAATCTTTTGTTTCCTAAAAATGTAAGGCCAACTAGAAACACAGTTCCAAGTGCTTTTAGTCTGTCATTCCTGCTCTGCAGTGACTGCAGACAACCCACCGTGATTACTGCACACCCACTCTCCTGAGTGGACACAGGCTGAGTCAGCAGCACTGTGAAGTCTACACACAGAGAAGGGAAATCTTACCTTTGGTTTTTTGTTCCGTGACCTGCAAAAGAAATAACAGACATAAATAAATAAAATTTGCTTTTTAGTTCAGTACTGTATTGTACAATCATTTTAATTTTACTAACTCAGGCAATCTAAGTTGTCAGTATACGCAGGCTTAGTTGAAATCCCAAAACAGCTGGGAGTCAATTCAGACATCCTTCTTGAGCTGTTCAGCCATACTCACACACCTAGGATTTGGAGGAAATCTAAATTAAAACAACAACAGCCACCACCATTCCACTCCCTAAATGATATAGACCCTGTATTGGAAATGTTGTTAGCCATTTTGATTGCTCTAATTTTAGAAAGTCAAATAGATGTGGCCAGAAACTCAATTCACCATAAATACAAAAACCCCTCCTGAGTATGAACTCAAGTACTTCTGAGAGCAAACCTAAAAAGCCTGAGGGACTCATCATGAATTTCAGTTGCAAACAGAGATCTCAAACCAAGCCCGTGTGACTCAGTTACTCACTTACTCGGTAGAGACAGTCATCTCTCCTAACAGGGTTTTGTTTGGTTAAGGGTAAATCAGATAGCAATCCCAAAGTTCAACTGAAATCTGCTGTCATCATCAAAATGTATGCCATAAAGCAGAGTGGTTAGACTGAACTGGGCAAAATTTGAACAAAATTTTATGAATGCTTTATTAAAGAAAGTACTTCTTTATGTCATAACTAAGATTTTATGAAAACCTCTTAACATGATGGGTGGCTAAATATAGTAATGAACTTGAGGGTAGGGGGTTGAAAATCTTTTGAAGCCAGATGGAAATTGCTTCTGATATTTCTATAGGGTGGGGGGGCAACAAAACTGAGATACTCAGCAAATACTCCTTATAATACAAAACCACAAAAGAAAAACATCTCGAAGCAGGTAAGCCAGACTCCTAGCTGTGGATGGGATACAGCATTAAGACTATGAAACTCTGACCCACTTTTCCAAGCTGTCAGCCTGCTAAAGTACATTTACACTGATTATCTAACTATGTAAGAAGAGTTGTTAAAAATGAACTCCAAGCCCTCAATGCCCAGGGACCACAGAGAAAGAGGGACAGAAAGACTGTAACAGCTAGGAGTCATGAGGATCAAAACAGTTCTGAAACCGACAGCCAATGCACTCATCATTTCACAGCAGCTAGAAAAGACCTGAACAAAATCAACCCAGTTAGCAATTCAGCTTGAAGGACGGAGGCGCCTTGGGACCCTACCCTGAGCCCAGGACCTACTAACAGTTCAGAGTCAGAGTGGCTTTCTTTAAGGGTGAGGCCCATGGTAGGTCTGTAATGGGCATAGTAGGAGATGGCCATACACCCTTGACAACATGAGCAGCACAAATTACCATCAGAGGATATAAAAGAATGGGAAAGACAGGCTACTGGGGCTGGGGCTGGAGGAGTGAATATAAATCAAAGTATGTAGTGCATGTTTTGTATGAAATTCTCAAAAGCACTAAAAATAAATTCAACAAAAATATGGTGAGAGATAAGCTCATAAAAGTAACTTTTTTATTTGGCATATTTTATATACTTTCAATATATTACCCAAAATGTAATTAAATACATAGTTAAATAATTTAAAAATGAACGCCACAAACTTCTTTAAAAGACATTATGTGGCTAGTAATCATTCGGGATTACTATTATCCATGAAAATATGGTCATCTTTGGAGGGTATGCCCTGTAGCTGGTCAGTACTCAAAACAGATTTGAGCACACTTAGACTCTGAATCTAACCTAAACCATCTATTTTTAGGATTCCCTAGAGTGTTTCTTACGTTTTTGCATTAAAGGACAGGCTAACCGTACTACACCGAAATCTGTGGAAGTGTCTTAAAATGAACCCACTCCCCACTACTAATTGCTACAGAGCTCAATTCTAGTGAAACACCCTTGTGCATTTTTCTATAATCCCCAATTATCCAAGAATGAATGGGTTTGATCCACATAACAATTCCTGAAGGCAATTTAGGTTTTATTACATTGTAACTATTTCTTGAAATGCCACTTTGAAGATTAGTTGTATAGAAGTTAATTCCTTCCCCACTTGTAAGCAACAAATCTAAATCATGTTCAATATGTCTTATAATGTGGGTGCTGTCACCACAGCCGATTCTCAGATGGTAAAAAGCTGGACAGCGAGAGCCTATGTCCTGCCAACACTGCACAATGCTCCTTTTGCAGTGTCAGCCTAATGAATGAATGGAGTCCTTCTTTACATCTCTCTGGTGAATGGGAATTTAACATGGTTTACTCAGGGATGGTTCTGGAAAGAGCAAACTGCCATGGAACACAGTGGAAAGGGGCTCATGTTTAATTTCTGTGGGGGAGAAATTTAATTTTAGCCCTAAATGAAAGTCAATGTTTTAATAAAATGACACTGGTATCATTCATGCTTGTTCTATATCCAGTGCTGAGGATGGAACCCAGAACAGTCTTCTACCAAGTTACACACTCAGCCCACCACCACCATTCATGACCATTCATCTACTAAACAAGCATTCTGAGCAACTACTGCCTCCCACACACAGACACAGGGATGACGACATAAATATAAATATGACGTCAAAAAATTTATATCCAGTTTAAGGAAGAAGACAGACACAAAGAGATGATTAAAAAACAATGAGGAAAGCAAGCAAGCCATGAAAGCTGTATCAGAACACAACTTGTGGTACATTCTTTACAATCCTTTCCACTAGAGCACACTTTATGCCTTCTAGCTGTCTTTACAATAATATTGGGACCATGAAGTAAGCTTTGTGCTCTTTCCTTAAAATTGCTAAATTGAAATTTAATTCTAAAATTATACAGTGGCTTAGTACAACAAAATGCTGTCAAAGACAAGTGCCAACCTGTGTGAGCCCAGACTCTGTTAGCTGATCCTTTCTCACTCTTCCTTTCTTTCAGCAGCCGCAGCTCACTTTGAACTTCCAATCTCCTTGCCAAGAATTGGGTTATAGGCAGGCATCATCCTGCCCAACCAAGATGTCTGAATTCTTATATTAGTCATAATTAATCCCTTGAAATTTTCATGTTTATACTTTGTTATTACTTCTTACTCAGTCTTCAATGCAGATGCACACACACAGCACCCAGCTGTAAAAACTACGTGCTCTATATAAATACTCCCAATATACTCTCAGTGCAGCCACATTCTCCTTTATTTCCAATAAATTTCCTATTTGTAGAATTCATAATAAAAGTCCACAGTAAATCTGATTTATAAACTTAAGACATTATATATAAATATATATTATATAAATATTTAAAATATATAACATAATTATATAAATATTTAAAATATATTATAATATATATTATACACACACACACACACACACACACACACACACACATATATGTTTGTTGTTTTAAGATAGAATTTCTTTGTATAGCCCTGGCTGTCCTGGAACTCATTTTGAAGTCCTCAAACTCAGAGAGATTTGCCCATCTCTGCCTCCCCAGTGACATTAATATTTTTTTTTATGGTTTTAGAGCTTTATTGTAGAAAGACAGGGGGAAAGAGAGAAGGTAGAAAGAGAGAGGCCAGCCATGGCCATGTAGAGAGAAGGGAGAAGGGAAAGAGAGAAGGAGGGCTAGAGAGTAAGAAAGGTGAGGGCTTAAAAAGAGCGACATTAATATTTTAACTTGTCTACGTTAAGAATCAAGACAGAATATATACTGACTCGAACAATCATTCTCTACTTGTCATCTAGTCAACAACCCCTGCTCCAGACTCTTCAGGTCCCTATTAGCTTCATTCCCACAGATAGTGAAGTTTGTGTACCAATTTAGTAGATGAAATGTGAGTGGCTGAAAGAAAAATATTCGAAGTTCACTTGAGACTTTTGGGGGCTGGGGGATCAGCAAGGCATGGGGCAGGAGCTCAAAGGCCATAGGGCAATAGGAGCAAGCCAACACTAGTGTACCTGCACTTCTCTGAGTCTTACAGGGAAGATGGCTATGTATCCAAAGTGAAGGACTACAGGCCCACCCTTCATCTCCTGTGAGAAAAGTTTTATGTAGCCCACTTTACATAGAACTCACTCACTATGTAGCTGAGGAACATCTGAACTTCCAACCATTCTGCCTCTACACCAAATGGTGGGATTACAAGTATACATGACTACACCAGGTTCATTACCTGGTCTTTCTATTCACATTCTTTATTCTGGAATCATAGGCAGTTCTGATAGGCTAAGATTGGAAGCAAATGCTCTGACAGCATGAAGGTATGATAGAAGATTTACCACTATCAACATGATAGAAACACCATTTATACAGACAAAATTTTAAACCACATAGCAGTCTGATACAGCACTAAATAATTGTCTCTGTTCCTTTTAATTAAGTCATAAAAAATAAATTACATTCATACACTTAATATAGCAGGGTTATCTGCCGCCCAATTCTGAGAGTATTTCCAAGAATTCTCAAATGCTGGTCCTCATAAACAATCTATTTATATATTACTTCAAATAATGAAATCACAGGGCATGCATATTCAGTGATGCTGGGAAAACCCTGCAGTGCATTCCTTCTGCTTCACTTTAGGTCTGACAGCCTTTACTATTCTATGTGAATGGTTCTCTCTGAACCTCCTAACAGTTTATACCTCCATAAACTCAAGCTTTGAAACCAGTACTACAGCAGGGACCCTCCAAGCTGACTGACCTGCAATAAGGCCCTGCTTGCCAAATCTCCACATAACCACACTAGACCTTGCCAGCAAAGCTTGACACCAGAAAAAGATACACAGGGACCCTGCAGAGCCAGAGCAAGTTACATATTCCTAATGGATCAGTGGAGCAGGGAAAGCAAGGCTGGCCAGTCAGGAGCCAGGCCTGCGTGCTGGGATGGGGCGATGCTCTCAAGCAGAAGGCTGTGCTGTCTGCTTCCAACAGCTCATCACACAAACATTTTGATCAGGACTTGACAGCTGTCAACTCTGCCTTTTCATTTAGTATCTCTTTTTCCCTCCAAGCACATTCCTCAGGCCATGTGATGCTCTAGCCCCCAAGGCACTATGCAAGATACCATTTGTTTCATCATTTTTGAGGCAGGGCCACACTATACAGTTCAAACTGGTCTGGAACTAGCTATGTAACCCAGGATAACCTCAAACTGAGCATCTTCCTGCCTCCCTAGTGATGAGATTACAAACACGGGCCACCATGTTTCTGGCCTACTAGAACCTGTCTGAGGGCAGTTACTGATGGGATTATTAAAAAGCAAACTTTCCTAAACTATAGCACCATGGGTAGGCCAAAAAACCAATAGGGCATATCAAGCAAGTTTTAAAAAGTTTGTCTATAAACTTGGAGAGAAGATGATACTAAATTATGGTTCAGATAGCAAAATGACATGAGTTGAGACTTTCTTCATACTGGTTTACTTATGTCTTCATACAATAAGCTTCAACACTATTTATCATTCCTTGTATAGTAATATGTACAAATTTCAAACATTTTTCTAATTTCCAATTTCAAATTTTTTAACTTTCAAATAAACTAATGAATGCCTCAGGTGTGTCTTCCTGTGTCAGATATTCAAGTAAGGCAGTCACTGATGGATGGCCGGCAAACAGAAAGATAAGCCCAACGCTCAACTCACCTTCTGGGTGGCTTCTTTTTTCTTTTTATCCTCTTTCTTCCTTTTCTTGTCTTCCATTAACTGTTCTTCCCTTTCTTGCTCCTTCTCTCTGTAAAAAGAAATGACATGCCAAAAAGGTTATACATATATATTCACACCCCACTTCTGTAGCAAAAATCACAGTATTAATACCTTATTTACACCAAAACGACACATAAAACCCATGACCCTTAGGTATTCCCCCATCAGAGTTTGCCATCTCTTTCACAAACTATTCACACATAGGCTTGGTTTCAAAGATGCCTAAAAGCATTTCTATAATATCTGTATACACACACTCACAGGATTAGTGCACTTTTGTTTAGTAATGGATTTGTTTTGACTATAGTATATAGTTGACTTCTAGTAATACTTAAAACAAATAATACAGGTATGTTTTAATTCAGTTGTGTATAGATAACCATATGCTGCACATACTTCCTATGAGTATGTGTGTACACATAGACCTTGGGTTTCTTCCTCCATCACTGTACCTTTTTCTTTTGTTAAATTTCACTTTATTTTAGTGGCTGGGTGTTTTGTTTGTATTCTATGTGTACCTGGTGCCTGAGCAGGCCAAAAGAAGGCACTGGATCTCTAGTACCGGAGTTATAGGTGCCTGTGAGCCACTCCGTGAGTGCCAGGAATTGGCTGGGTCCTCTGAAAGAGCAACAAGTACTCATAAGCCCCTTCACCTGATTGGTTTGCTTGTTTGTTTGTTTTGAAGCTGATCCTAGAGCTCCAGGTTTCTAGTAGACTGGGTGGCTGGCAAGCCCCAGGGATGTACTTGTCTCTCACCCCTAATCCCATGCCCTAGAGCTGGGATTACAGTTGTGGACCACTACCTGGACTTAACAACAACAATAACAACCACCACCACTAAAAACCGCAGAGCTGGAATCTAGCTCAGGTCCTCATGCTTGCACAGCAAGCCCTGTACTTACACCCAGCCATCTCCCTAACCTCAATATCCATGTTTTTAAGGAAGGTACTAAGAGTCCTACAAATCAAAGTGCTCTCTGGTGGGTGGGTTCACAATTGCATCTTTCTCCTACAAATACAAATTAGGTCAGATGATCTGCTCCACTCGTTAGCATAAAAACTATACACACTAATAGTTCAGTTAAGGAATTGTACTAAATCTTAAGATATATAACTTATATTACAAATCCAAAGTTCAATCTATGTATCCACCGGGAAACAAGGCCAACTCACAAAGAGTATAACCTCAAATAGAGGGTTCGGACTAGTAACAAGCCCCAGATAGCTTACTGAACCTTAGTGGGGAGAGCAGTCAGAGACAACAGACACAGCCTATGGCAATTGGGATTTTAGGTAATAACACATCAAATCATGACTTCACAGACATCATCTAAATATGACCAAGATAAAAGAAACGAAAGAGACAAGGAACTAACAGGTCTGCAAATGGCAAAACACAAAAATGGTTACAGAGGGACTTAAGTGTGGGTAAGAAGACAGGCCTAGTCAGATACGCTCAGCCTACACAAAAGAAACAGGGGAAGAACTAAAGTGGGCACTCATGAATAGGTAATCAATGCTTTACCTACAAAAACAAGAATTTTCTATACCAGAAGTGGCAGTGGGCGATCCCAGCATGTGGGGATGCCTCGGGAAGTGGAGTGCGGAGGATTACTGAGCTATAAACTAGCACTGGTGAAAACAAACAAACAAACAAACAACAACAACAAAACCAAAACCACAATCGCCCCAAAGTCAAAACCAAGCCAAACCAAAAAGACAAACAAACCCAACCCAAGCTGTAATATTTTTTAAAAATTTTATTTTCCTGTTAAGCTGTAACTGAATCTACAGACACAAACATCAGACTTTCTCCTCTACCCCTGGACATAAATATATAAAAGTTTTATGTGCAAAACAAGCTCCAATCCTAACTTCCATGTGAAAAATACAACCAAAGGCAAGTTTGTCTCCAACTCCTGTAGGTCCAGCAGTGCGTCCCTAACCAGCACAGTGCGCACTACTGACGTGAGTCTGTAGAAGTCCACTTTGGCCAGGGCTGGAGAGAGGGAATGGGGATTATGGACTTTCGGGATAGCATTTGAAATGTAAATGAAGAAAATACCTAATAAAAAATTGGAAAAAATGGGGGGAAAAAAAAAGAGTGCTAACTGCTTAGTGCAGAAAACCTGAGGTTCAATTCCTAGTGCTCACATGGGCAGCTCAACCAGTGTCCTCTTTTGGCCTTGGTGGGCACCAGGCACTCATACAATGCACAGACATATATGCAGACAAGACATCTATACACAAAAAAAATTATATTTTTTTTAAAAGAAAAAAGTGGGACAGGTAAGTGCTGATCACCTAAAGAGCTGGCCACAGTCCCCATTCAGATGGCTTTAGGGCACTGTGCTTTCTCTCTCATGCAAAAGCAGGTTCCCTGTCATTACCACGCAGCTCCCACATTTTATAGTGAAACTGGTTACAGAAAAGGGGCAGCCACAGTCTGGGCATCTCCTGCTTAAATATTCAGTGCTCTGATAAAACAGGTTATTTGTTTTTTTCCTAAGTCTAAAATTTCCTAAATTAAATTCATATTAAAAATGCTCCCACTTAAAAAAAGTCCATTAAAAAGACACATTCTCAAAAAAACCCAAACTCATCTTTTTCAAATTCTTTTCCAATGAACAGCTAATTCAGGGAAAGAGAATGAAATTCATGCTTTCTAGAAGGACATTTATTTCCAAAGCAAGTATTTTTCAAAGCTTTCCAGGAGACAAGCTTTGCTTTCTCCCTGATTTTTTCTTTCATTTCATTTTCAAACAGCATCTTGGTACAAAGTCTTCTCTTACTGTTCACTTCCTTAGGGAAGTTAATTTCCCTCGCCTGCCACTGACCTGCTTGAACCAAACAGTATGGCGCTCGCTCACTTACCTCTTAATTCAGGTATTTCCCTAGCTAGGCTGTACAGAAATATCATTTGGGGAGCTCTGAGACATCCCTGTGCTGACTCAGAACCCAAGCAGAGTGAGGAGGACATGCCCTGTAGTGGTAAAGGGAAAGCACTGCATACAAGCAGGGAGTCAGTCAGGGAGGGAGGGAGACCACGGCGGCCAGGTTTCTCAAGCCTCAAAAAAGGTTACAAAAATGCAAAGGGAAAACAGACAGACAGACAAACAAACAAACTCGGAGAGTTGGATGTAAATTGGTTATCAGCAAGTACTCACTGATTTTAATAAACACAAACACAGACACATAACTGTTGCTGATCTAGCTACCTATTCCTGCCCACCCCGTGTCTGTAACCATGAGGCTACAAAACAAGGAATACTCAAACAGTAATGAGCCAAAGATTTGCAGCTTTTAAACATAGTAAAAGAACCAGAGTTATCTGACAGTGGGGAACCAAAATGCTAATTCAGGGGCTAGGGCCAGGAAAGTCTAATAAGAAAACAGACTGCTTGCATAAAGCAGGAAGTCCTTAAAAAGGATAGTCTGAAGGGATCCGACTATCTGGGACAACATAAGATCACTGTAAATAATGCTAGTAGAGGGTATAAATCATTCTACAAATTAGTAAAACACAAAGGACAAAGGATTTCTTAAGAAATGAATAAATTATAAGAGAGGGGAATGGAACATTCAAAGAGTTTAAAAACACCTACTCACAAAATACTTTTCAATTTTAAAAGGGAAAAGAGTAATAGGAGACTGGATATACAACCGCAATCAAGTATCGCCTGTTTAACATATGGGAAGGGTTGGGGATCTATCAGACAACTGCACCTTGAGAGCTAAGAGGCAAACTACAGAATAAATGGCTTAAAAGCTTCCCAGGTTTCAAGGCATCAAAGTCAAGGCAGATTTGAAAGCCTACTGTGAGTAGAGGGGAACTAAGGAGACAGGGCCAGAGGCATCAGGCAGTCTTTCTACCACCAAGGCTCCAATACTGACTCTGCATTTTGTTTTGGTTTATTTTGACGCAGTGTCTCACTAAAGCACCTCAGGCTGTTCTGGATGCACTATATAGACTGGCCTCAAATTCCAGGCAATTCTCCTGCCTCAGCCTCCAGATAATGGCAATTACAGGTATGAGTCATGGTGCAGGGCTAGATCTTTGCTTCTTTCTAGTGGTTATACTGCAGGAGTATAGAATGTTCTGTTTGCCAGAAACACTACAGCCATTGGCAAAAGAGCTGCATGTCTATGCCTGGGCACCAGGTCACTGGCTTATTCTCTAACAACTCGGAAAACCATGCAGATTTGACCTCTAAATTAGAGACTGTTTCCCCAAACAACAAACACAAAGCTATCATATCACCCAGGCAGCGAGCATTCCAGTTCAGTGAGACAGCAATCACTAGGGACTATTTACCCCCTGCCTCCTCCATTCCCAAGGATTTTAACATGTAGCTAAGCTTGAAAACTGCCCATACAAATGCATTCCTTAAAATTTACACTTTAAACCTTTACCAACGGGGGCTGGAGAGGTAGCTCAGTGGTTAAGAGCACTGACTGCTCTTTCAAAGGACCTGAGTTCAAATCCCAGCAACCACATGGTGGCTCACAACCATCCTTAACAAAATCTGGCTCCCTCTTCTGGAGTGTCTGAAGACAGCTACAGTGTACTTACATATGATAAGTAAATGAATCTTAAAAAACAAAAACAAAAAACCCTTTACCAAATGATGGAGTTGGTGAGATGGCTCAGCAGTTAAGAGCACTGTATGCTCTTCCAGAAGAACAGGGTTCAATTTCTAGCACCCACATGGAAGCTCGCAACAGTCTATAACTCCAATTCCAAGGGATCTGACACTCACACAGACATTCATGCAAGAAAAACACCAATGTACATAAAAATAAAGACTTTAACACACACACACACACACACACACACACACACACACACACACACACACACACGCACTCAACCAAACCAAACCAAACACAATCCAACACAAATGTAAATGCCAGGTGAGAGGTGGGTCCCACGTAGCCACTGAGTTTCTACATATGAAGGGCAGGTGGCTCTGTCTTTCTTGCACCTCCCTTTCCCTCCAAGCTTCTACTGAGTCAGCTCAGTAAGATACAGTAAGAGTTCCTACTGTTTGCCAGGTAATATCTCCAGGTTTGTTTCCAAATATGTATGGAATCGTGGGCCCCTCAAGTCCTTCACAGACCCTAGGGACTCCTGGCTAAAACTGGGGCTGCCACCCCAGTGCACCTCATGTGTTTACTCGACTGTTCTTCACGCACATCTCTTTCACGTGGTTGGACATGGAAGGTATTGAAGGCATTGTCTAGGAGCTGGGTGTACAACCAGGTCCCAGCACTTGCCTCTGTAGGTGGCAAATTTTTGTCATTTCTTTGTCATTCCTTTGTTAGTACTAGAAGAACTGAAGTATATGTCTCCCCAAACATATACATAAGTAAACAAAAGATACAACAGGGACATTACAATCTAGAATAAATCTAGAATGGTAAAAAGTCAAATTACACTCCCACTGGCCCTTGTCACGATGATGGACTCCAAGGCCAACTGAATGCTAAGCACAGGCTCCTGCTACTGCAGCCCCAAACTAGAAAAGCTTCTAAAGGAAAACCCAGCATTCCAATTCCTGTAGAAATCTCTTACTGTCTGGAAGCTTCACCTGTCAAATAAAGTCGACTGACCTGTAGCTGAAGCAGGAAATAGAAGGTGGGAGTTCTGGTAGGAAGCAAGAATTCGCTGGGAACATGGAAAAAGGCAGAAGCATAGGAGCTGGGCAGAGGTAAGTAGACACATGGACGAATTTAAGATTAGAATAAATGGGATATTAGGTAATGATATTGGGGAACAGGCAGAGCTATGGCCTAGGTATCTGTAAATATATTTGAGTTTCAGAGTCATTATCCTGGGAGCCTAGGGTTGGGAGGGAAACCTTGGCTTTTACAGTTATGAGTTGAGACTTTTATTTTTTTATTTTTAGTTATTTTAAAGATTTATTTATTTATTATATGTAAGTACACTGTAGCGTCCTCAGACACTCCAGAAGAGGGCGCCAGATCTCATTATGGATGGTTGTGAGCCACCATGTGGTTGCTGGGATTTGAACTCAGGACCTTAGAAGAGCAGTCAGTGCTCTTAACCGCTGAGTCATTTCTCCAGCCCCAAGTTGAAACTTTTAAGAAAGGCAGTTAGTTGCAAGATGTCTCAGTATGTAAAAGGCACACAACTGCCAAATGTGACCTGCTGAACTTGACCCCTGGGTGCCTGTGGTGAAAGAACAGGCCCTACCTACTCTTGCAAACTGTCCTCTAGCCTCCATACTTGCGCACACAAACACACAAAATAAAATGTATTGTTTATTTAAAAAACACAAACAAGGCTGGGCAGTGGTGGCTCACACCTTGAATCCCGGCACTTGATCCTCCCCTCCCCCCACACAGGGTTTCTCTGTATAGCTCTGGTTGTCCTGGAGCTCACTCTGAATTCCAGCGCTTGAGAGGCAGAGACAGGCAGATCTTGTGAGCGCTAGGCCATCCTTGTGTACAGATCAAGTTCTAGGACAGCCAGGACTACAGAGAGACCCTGTCTCGAAAAATAAAGAATAAGTAAAACCAAAACAAGCACAAAGGCAGTGCTTGATGGCTGGGGAGCTAAGTCATCAGAGTGCCTGCTGTGCAAGCTTGAGGACCTGCGTGTGCCCGTGTGCCCGACTCAGCAGAACTCACAGCTGTGCTCCTGGCTGGTGAGGTAGCCTAGCCTAATGGTTTCAACAGGAGTCCATCCCAAAACCAAATTGGATGGCTCTTAAAGAATGATTCTTGAGGCTTACCTCTGGCTTCTAGATAGACACACACTAGCATACTCATGTATAGCTGCATGTGCAACACACACACACACACACACACACACACACACACCCTCAACAGGCAGTACTTGAATAAAAAGGAAAACATATGATGATAGTGCCTGAGCTGTGGCCCAGCAAGAATTCTGCTCTGCATACAAGTTCACAACACTGAAGAGCAATGGAGCCGACATTCTTGACACTAAGCAGAGAAAAGCTAAAAACAGCTGATCTGGACTACAACTCTCCAGTGCTGGCACTTAGTGTGCAAATTCAACCGCTACTTCCAACTCATCCATTCTGCAAACCTACTACCACCAACAAAAAAATCCACCAAATTCAAGCCCTCCTGCTTCTTCAATGAAATCTTCCTTACCAACTCAAAATCCAAAGAAATTTGCACTTTTCTGTACACAACACTACCATTGCCCTGCCTCTTGTGTGGCTCTACAGGCATTACGGCAGACATCATGCCACCACCATCATTAGCCTCAGAGCCCATAAAATGGCCTTTTGTAGCATTTCTGGTCATGACATCTCTGCATTTTTACACAACCCTCCCTTCCTACCCGGGAGGCCTAGAAACAGATCTTGCTCTTTAACAAATACTAGGTGTCTAACATGAGCCAGGCACGTTTCCAAGCATGGGAAAAGGAAGAAACAAAGCCAAGCTTCAGCCTGCAGAAGGAATAGGGAATAAGCAGGGCATACAACAAAATACATGCTTCGGGTGGCAGCAGGGCAAGCTGAACTGATGGACCAGAAGAAGAGGGTACTGCCTTATCTGGCATGGTTGGGAAAGGCCTCTGATACGGTAGCCTAGGAACAGAGGTCATTGAGGCAAGGCACTCATCTGTCCGGGAATAGCAAATATTAAGGAGCAAGATAAGAGGAATGAGTGCTTAGAATAAAGGCATTTTCAAATCAGACAGCAGATGTCTTCCTACACAGGACACAGCATCAGATTCACAAAACCCTGTAGTATCCCGTTAGGTATCAATACTGAGACCTCCTATAGCAGGGCTTATCTACAGCACACTGCACTGCACTGCACTGCACTGCATAGCACAGCAATGGGTATGGAGGTGGCATCAGCCTGGCTCTTCTTGTCACTTGCTTCATACAGATACTGAGAACACCAGAGGGGCTCCATGTAAATACGTGTTGTTGAAAGAATAAAATGAGAGGGGGGAGGAGGGAGGGGCTGGAGAGATGGCTCAGTGGTTAAGAGTACCAACTGCTCTTCCAGAGGTCCTGAGTTCAATTCCCAGCAACTACCTGGTGGCTCACAACCATCTGTAATGGGGATGCGATGCCCTCTTCTGGTGTGTCTAAAAACAACAACAGTGTACTCACATACATGAAATAAATACATTAAAAAAAGAAAAACAGAGAGAGAGAAAATGTGTGTGTGTGTGTGTGTGTGTGTGTGTGTGTAATTCAGTTCAGTGAGAGAACATTAGCCTGGCACATGTAAGCCAGGGTCCAAGCTGAAAAAAACACCAAAGAGTGAACAATGCTTCCTATCCTTCAGATGGGAGATTCATTTAAAGAAAAGTCTCAAACATAATGGAGAAAATCTAATAAGCACACCCTGTGACTGTGACGCACCAGTTACTGACCCGGAACAGTAAGCAAGAGCCTTCTGAGTGCTGACACCCTAGACAAAGAGACAGAAGAAACACAATGCCAGGAAATCATGAGAAATGCCGTGACTAAAGCTGGGTGGAGGGACAGGGAACAGGAGACGTTTGCTGCCGCTGCGGCTGAGGCAGTAGCATCTGAACAGAGATGTAAATGCCAAGAATCCCTGGGAGAGCCCAGGGTGTGCTAGCAGTGTAGCCACGCGGGGTGGGAACACATTGGAGTCTGAGGAGAGCCTGGCCATCACTGTGAGTGTCAGAGGGAGGAGGAAAAGGAGTGGGGAGAAGAGGTGACAAGGTAAGACACAGTAGAGTGCCTGCTGTTTGTTTAGGGGCTTATTTTGTTGAGTGTTGAGAGGCAGAGAGCCACAGCCAGTCTCCTACGGACATTCTCTCATGTCAGTTTCTTGGGCTTACTATGGGACACCCCAAAAGTCCCAGGCCACCATTAAAACAAACAAACCAAAACCCCAAAAACCCCTTCTCCTTTGCCTCATTCATTTATTTCTGTGGTACTCACTTGATGCTGAGGACTATGCAGAGGCCAAGAGTTGCGCAGCAAAGAGAGCCAGTGCTTCTGGCCTTGCTGGAGCTCTCAACCAGACTTGTGAGCCTGTTGTGGCTTGCCTTGTCAGAGAGGCGCACAGGGTAGGAGCCTATGTCTTTTGTGTTCACATCTCATCTCCTAAAGCGCTATGGAGCACTCTGATGAGAGCTTGAAGTGCCTTTGGTGTTTCAAAGCATGAGCAGAAAGAAAGGACACCAAACCACCTAGATATACTGCCAGGGAGGACGAAGCCAATACCAAAGGCTGTGTACTATATGGTGACACGTGTGCAGCCATACTGTGTTAATCCAGTTAAGAGATCACCCATGAAGGAGAGAAAAGGAAGGACTATCAGTATCTTGGCTGTGGTAACTAGAGTAAAATGATGAACAGCTCAGCTTAGACTAATGAGCAAGGTTCGATTAGACAGGAAATTGCTGCATATATTCGGGAGAATCATCTTCTTAAAGGTCTGGGTAACTGGCCATCAGTAGCCTCCAAGACAACTCAGACACCTGAGCTAAGTGGCAGCTCTTCTAGTCACAGAGTTTGCAAACAACTCCATAGACTAGTGGACAGATCTGAACAGATACAGTCTCAAGTATTATCTCATGGCTTCTATGTAACATCTCTGAAAGACCAAGTGGTTGGCAGCCATAGGCTGCAGGTGAGGGTGAGGCAGATGACATTAAAGAGATGCTCTGTCTCAATAATGATGGAGATGTGACAGAACTGTGTAGAACTACATATGTGCACATGTACACAAATACAAATAAAATGAGAACCTTGATAAGATTCTTGGGTTGTATCAGTGTCATAATCTTGGCTGTGATATTGTACTATAGTTTTACACTCAGTTACCACTGGTTGAAACTGGGCTACAGAGCATATGGAATTCTTTTGT
Source organism: Mus musculus (assembly GCF_000001635.26). NCBI lineage: Eukaryota > Metazoa > Chordata > Mammalia > Rodentia > Muridae > Mus > Mus musculus. The sequence goes on along the minus strand of NC_000081.6, from coordinate 80,848,841 downwards.
ATTGTTTCTTATACTGCACACGAATCTACAATTATCACAACAAAAAAAATCAATTAAGAAAAAGAGCTTCAAACACAGACTTATCTTTTAGTCTAATTAACACATTTCCAAGAACCTATACTTAAAAAAAGAAAAAGATTTACTCTATTTCATGTATGGTTTGCAAGTATATATATATATATATGTATATATATGTATATATATATATATACACATATATATATATATACATATATATATATACATACATAGGCATGCTTGGTGTTCACAGAGATCCAAAGAGGGCACTGACCTCAAAGAAATTGGAGTTACAGATGGTTGTGGGCCATTATGTGGGTGCTGGGAATTGAACCCTGGTCCTCTGCATGAATTACAAGCGCTCTTAACTATTGAGCTATCTCTCTAGCCTCAGGACCCAAACTTTAAACCAGTGGTTCTCAACCTTCCTAATGCTCCAACCCTTTGATATAGTTCCTCATGTTGTGGTGAACCCCAACCATAAAATTATTTTCGTCATTATTTTATAGCTGTAATTTTACTACTGTTATGAACTTAGTATAAATATCTAATATTTAGGATTTCTGATATGTTTTCCCCCACAAGAGGTCTCAACCCACAGGTTGAGAACCACTACTTTAAACCATTTTGAAAATAGCTATTTATAAAAGTTGTATCTGAGAACTTTAGAAAAATTTTAGTCAATAGTCCTAGATACTCACTTCTGAAAATATTCTGGAGCCCGGCGAGGTGGCGCACGCCTTTAATCCCAGCACTCGGGAGGCAGAGGCAGGCGGATTTCTGAGTTCGAGGCCAGCCTGGTCTACAGAGTGAGTTCCAGGACAGCCAGGGCTACACAGAGAAACCCTGTCTCGAAAAACAAACAAACAAACAAACAAACAAATAAATAAAATTCTAGAATCTACATTTCATCGTATCATGTTCCAAACATTTTTACATTAACCAAGTGTTTCCTGTCTTTTAAGCATTTCAGATGCCCTAAGGACATTTAGAACACTTCTCTACCACACTGTCCACAGTAACTTCCAGCTACTACCAGTTTGTGCTGGTATGTACTTCAGCTCTGTTGACACCAACATCAATTCCAAGTCCCTTTTTGGTTTATTTCCTAGACTTTCTTATGACCAAAGACAGTCATTTAATGTTGCCATAAAGAGCATGGATGTTCAACTTCAATGGGGAACATACAGGTTCATATTCTGTCAGAGAGCAGGCCAGAAATAATGTGGTCCTGATGAGGTTTACAAATGTCACAGCAGTTTCCTTACTGTGCAAGAGGAGGAAGGTGCTCCCCTGGAGCCTGCCTTACAGCTCCTCGAGGACCCAGGAGATGACATCACCATTTAATTATCTCTGCTCATCAAGGGAGTGCATGCCACTCACCGTCTGCCCACTCTCCAACACAGATTTAAACACAATTTTCAAAACACATCTAATACCTGTGATTTGTCAAGTATGTACTTCCTTAAAAGACAAAAGGTAATCCTTGCAATTTATAAAACACAAAGAAAATAACTAGGCACAAACCATTACCAATCAAATCCAATTAAGGATTAATGATACCACATGAATACTTGGGAAGAGAAAAAGTAACAAAAGAAGTGCATTGAAAAGAGTTAAATGGTGCTCCAAGTACTCACTGAAAGTGTTTTTCATTTCAAATGCATAAGAAAGAGAGCCTGCTGGAATACATCCATTTAGGCAGAGGAAATTATATAGTAGGGTACTCCAAATATCTGTGTTGGATTTGTTCTTAACATTTTTTTCATTTGTTGGATCTGACTGAGGGAATTTAATGGAATGCTAATGTAATTTGTACATGATATTAAATTAGAAGACAAGGCCAGACACTGCTAGGAGATAGAAATAATTTTGAGACTAAGTGATTCACAGGAAAAAACATAACATTGTAGCCACAAAACTTTAGTAGTGCATTTCTCTTTAATCCAGACAGGTACAAACATTTCTCCTGCCTTCAGCTGTGTCTTGTGACATGACAGGCAATATGTTAGTAACATGCAACATTTAGCTTCTTTTGGAAACTGTGTAAAATTAATAATAATAATAATAATAATAATAATAATAAGCAATATTTTATGTGTCAAAACATCACACAGCAGCTCTCCACTAGTAATATATTCTGATCATACTTAGTTAAGCATTAGCAACTGGACTGTCTCATGGTGGGGCTATGAAATGGTATGATCACTCGGCAAAGCAGTTTGACAAGCTCTGAAAGAGTGAAACATGCGTTTGCTTACGGGCAGCCATTGCACTCCCAGAGAAAAGTGTACCAGGGAAAAGACTTTCAAATAAACATTCATGACAGCTTTCTCTGTAATTACTGAAAACTAGAGCTGTCCAAATATACTTCAAGAAGTGAATGGATAAATTATGATACAGAATACAACAGACTACTCAGCAATAACAGGAATGACGTACTGATTATACAACACAAATAAACTTCAAAATAATGATGACAAGTATGAGTCCACTTGCCTAAAATATCAGGAAATGCAAATTGATCTATAGTAATAGAAGGTAGGCACATACAGGGGTAACAGGTCTGGGCAAAGGCAGGGAAATAAATGGGCAAAAGGAGACTTTAGTGGTAAAGAATGTATTCACTGTCTTTTGTATAAACATCAAGATGTATCAAATTGTACTGCTTAAATACAAAGGGTTTATTATATGTCAATTTTATCTTATATACAAGAAAAATAAAAGAGGTCTTTTTAAAAAAAAAAGTTCCTAGATGAAATTCCCAAATGGCTTCTTTCATGACAGAGCAATAACTCCTCTAGTCCTATGAACAAGGTCTCATCTCATCAAGTGAGAGCCCGCCTTCAGTGTGCACACTATTTGCCAAGATCACAAACCTCTAACATAGACTTTGTACACTAGCAGCAGCATCAGATGCTGATGGGGATAATAAATTCCCATCTTTCAATGGAATGACCTCTCCTCTCTCCATCTTTACCTTCCTATGTCACTGCTTTAACCCCTCTGGATTTTTAGCTTGCATTCAATCGGCAATGTCTACATGAAGTATATCAAAGCTGTTTATTTTTCATTCTTGTGGATTTGATTGTCTTAAAATACTAAGGTTCTTTAAATTCAAAAGACCCCCTCTGACAGGTATGGTGGAGAGAGGCAGGCAGATCTCTAGGAGTTCAAGGCCAGCCAGTAACATATCAAGATCTGGGCTAGCCAGAGAAAAGGAGTTGGGAGGGAGAGAGGGAAACAGACATGCACACAGATGGAGGACCTTACCTCAGGTTTTAAGGTAAAATCTGGTGAATGAAACTCTGCTAATATTACTTCCCATTTCACTCCCCAAGCTCTTTCCCATCCATGATGATTATGGCAGGCTCCTTAGGTCAGCCCAATAATAGCAGTTTTACTGATATCCAAGCAGGCTAAGGACTGTGATAGGACTGTGATAAAGGCCATATACTCTAATATTTATAATTAAATATTATAATTTAACATTAAGACCCGTTTAAAACTCAGGGACCAGAAAACCCCACAAACACAAAACCCCACATTTCAGAGAAACCCTCTACCCTCTACATTTGACAGCAAGAAACTGAAAAGAAAGCTCTGGGAAGAACTACTCACTACAAGAATAACTATAGTCCTGGCCAGGCAAGAAACTGAACTTATCTCTTCAAACCAACAGCACCAAGCACACACACCTAGAATGTGTGGGACACATTAACATTAGATGGGATGCAGGCACACATGCTCAAGTGTGGTCATTTCTTGCTGTTATCTGTTGCGTCTGGGCATGACCAAATGTATTTATTATTTTATATTAAAAGAATATATTGGGCTGGTGAGGTGACTTAGCAATTAAATGAACCAACATTAAGGTGAGAGGAAAGGAAAGCTCCCAAAAGTTGTCTTCTGACTTTCACACCCTTCTGTGGCACATATATGCCCACAAACACAATAATAATAAACTAATTAATTTACAAAAGATTAAATAGCTGAGTGTGGTGACTTATGCTTGTAATCTCAGCATTTGGGAAGCTAACAAAGGAAGATGGCCACAGTTCGAAGCCAGTCTGAGCCAGAGTAAGGTCTTGCCTCAAATAACAGCAACAGTAATAACTTGCTTTTGAAATACGTTAAGACTGTTAGCAATTTCATACCAAAATTAAATTAAGTTGAAACTCCACTCTGTGGTTACTGCAAAGCAATTCAAGTATGGAGTCTGACTAACTTTATGGTATCCAAACGCATCAGTGGCCAAGATCTGAAAAAACAGAAGTGCTTTACCAAGGCCACACACACAAAGGCCTCTTCTCTTCAGATGCTGACTGGAAGCTAGGAGCTGAGCATGCCCAAGGGAGAAAGAGGTCTATGGTCCTAGGGCACCTCTTGCCAACAGAGGAAGGAGCCTTGGCCCTCCTCTACCACTAAGCCACTCCCTCTCCCAAGGCCTACACTTGTACACAGAAGAAATGAAGGCTTAATAATGTTGTAAGAGACTTTTAAAGCAACATTACAATTTATGGAATCCATGTGAAGAAAATGAATTTAAACAGTATGCTGCACTCATGTCATAAAGTGCACCACTATATGTCCTCCATATAGCCCTGACAGGTACCATATAACAGACACAGAGATGATCAGAAGAGTCTATTTATGGCCTATAAAGTAATTTACACAGTCCTGTAGGTTTATGCCTTTAGGAAAAATAAACAAACAAATATACATACATATATCATAATATATATACACATATACATGTGGTTTTTATGCCAGAAAATGAAGAGAAGAGAAAGCGAAGTGTCTTGTGAACGATCTCCTTACCCCTTTAACTTTCCAAAGACAAACTCAGTCACAGCTCGTTCCTATCAGTACTGCACCATTCCCATTTAGTGTGTGTCTGTTATTCTAATTCTGGAAATGCTACGAGAAAGGGTGCTATTTGTGACACTTATCTTGGTATTAAAAAAAAATTAGCACAGAAGAAAAGCAACTCTGAATTCAAGACTCCACAGGTGACAGTTGTACCCTACTTCTCAATGCTTGTAATTTGTACTCTATTTTCAGAACAGTAAAAATGGAAAGCCATGTTCTTGTGCGCCAGTAGTTGTTATGTAAATTTAGAAAACTGAATGATAATTGAATTACTCTGAAGGAAATGTATATTTCTGAAAGATAAGCATGTTTAATAGTAATAAGTAATGAACTACAGAATAAGACTGACTTGTGAACTCAAATGATCCAGTTCTTCAACTAAAATTACACACCGATGGGAAAATGACTCAAACTCTAACATATGAATTATATATAGCCTTTTGTAACAGCCATGGCAACACTCAATCTGTGAGGTCAGATAGAAGATGCCTAGCCCACTCAAAATGACACTCAAGTGTCTGCAGAGACAGCGTGTTTAGTAGTGTAGTAGTAGTCTGGTTAGTGTAGATCTCCTAATTTCTGCCTAGGTAAATGTTTAAAATAAATGAGTAAACCTTGTAACTATCCACAGTCTCTGTAAAAGCGTTGTGTAAACTTTTATGTTTTCCTGAGAGGTACTTTTATGCTACTGAAAGGACTTTTGAGAAAAGTCTTCCTGCTGTGTACATCATTTACTTTCCTACTACTATGATAAACACATGACCAAAGTGATTTGGGGAGGAAAGGACTTGTCTTATCTTACAATCTGCAGTTTATCATCCAGAGAAGTCAGAGCAGGAACTTAAAGCAGGAGCCTGAAGGCAGAAGCTACTGCAGAGACCAAGGGGGAGTGCTGCTTACTGGCTTGCTCCCCCTAGCTTGCTCAGCCTTCTTTCTTATACACCCCAGAATCACTTGCCCCGTGGGCTGTACTACCCACCAGTGTGCTAGGCCTTTCCACATCAATCATCAACCAAGAAAATAGCCCCAAACAGGCCATTCTTATAAAGGTATTTTTTTGAGGTTCCTTCTCAGATGACCCTAGGTTGTGTCAAGCTGACATAAAAGCTAGCTAGTACACTATGTATTGCTTGAATCTAGGGATTCTATTAGTGAATGCACACTTCTTTAATTCAGAAGTGTTTCAGGACTTTCAGTCTCCAAGGATAACTCTTCCAAGTTCTTTGAATTCCTGTCTCACACCCCTACACACAAACATAGCAGCCAGTCATGACAAACAGTCCCTCTCCCAAGTATACTCTTCTCTTCTCTACTGCAGCCAAGAATAAGGAGGAAACAAAGAGTTTAAGATCACATTGTAGGGCAAGAGGGATGGCTCAGGGGGTAATGGTGCCTGTGCCAAGCCTGATGATCAGTTTGACCTCCAGTACCCACATAATGGAAGGGAGAACAAACTCTGGCAGGTTATCCTATAACCTGTACAGTGTGTGCCATGACATTGTTCACCCACACAAACATACACATATACCATAAAGAATAATTAAACAAAATGTGATATAAAGTTAATGTACTTTGGACATTAATGGCAAGAATTCAGGCAAATTATTCAACTTTTAAGTCAGTTTTGTATCTATGGAGTGTGTATAAAGTACTGACTGTGAAGATAGCTGGTGCTGACGAGCTAACACTGCCACAGGCTCTCCCATATCACACACTGACCTGCATCAGTCATTAGAGAAGCAGCCAGTGCATGAAACGCTGTCCCTAAGAAAGCAGGTCTCTATAAAATGAGATCTCCCACCAAAGAACTAACTCTGAATGGGTGAGCAGGAAAGGGAAAGGACGGAGGAGCTCCTGGGAACCACGCTGGAGACAGCACATGACTCTAAGAACAGAATTTGGGGATAAGCTTCTATGATACAAACTCAGAAGCCACAACAAATGACAACATATCTGACCATAGAAAACCTTTTACACAATTACTGTGTTCTCTGTGAACAAAATCAGAACTGTGAGAAAACAATGTCACTATCTTATATTGCCAAGAGCTAGAGTTCACATTACATGCGCTCCTACAAACCAACGGGAGATAACCTCGTGGGGAAATGGATGAAGGAAGCGCCCACCTGAAAAGGAAACATTTGGGGATAAAGGTACTGTCAACAGTGAAACCATCCACAGACAACACTATTGGTGAGAATGTAGGCTGTTAAATCTCTATGCAAAACAATCCAGCCATTATTTATCAAAATCACAGTCCAGTCTTTGACTCAGCTATCTTATTTTTTTGGTATTTATCATGGAAAAATAATTACCCACGATTACACATGTGGAGAACTGTGTATGTAAAGAATACCCATTGCAACAATGTGTGTAATGTCAAAGATAAATAATTATATCTTATCTACTTAGGGATACTATGTAATCGTATAAAGAAGCTCTTACTATGCTAATAAAGCTAAATCTTCAAGACTTAGTTGAATTTAAAATGCAAGATGCAAAATATAATTCATGCTATAGTATATATAAGTAGAAGGGCATTTATAATCTTTATATAGGGGTATACATCCTTTGGAAGGAATTACTACTGCTGCTATACCAGAGAAGGTACCTTAGGCATGCCACAGTGCACAGTGTGGAAGTCAAAGGCCAGCTTCCCAGAGTAGGGTTTCTCCTGCCATCTTGTGGGATCCAGCGTCAGGCCTGCATCAAAGTCCTTCTAACAGATGAGCCACATTGCCAAATGCCAGTGTGTACAAATTTTTTATAGTTGGTATGATTGGTTTTTACTTTTCTCATTATTTTTGAAAATATTTTTCTCAAAAGTATTAAAAATACTTTTTAATCTTATGTGTATGTGTGTGTGCTCTGCGTGCATGTATATGTGTGTACCACATGTGTGCCTGGTACCTGTGAGCCAGAAGAGGACACTGGATCTGCTAGAACTGGAGTTAAAGATGGTTGTAAGCCATCATATGGATGCTGGGAATTGAACCCAGGTTGCCTACAAGAGCAGCTAGTGCTCTTAATTACCCACTGAGCCATCTCTCCAGCTCCTTAAATATTTTTTTTATATTTATGCATTGTGCCATTTATGCATACATATGCCATGGTATGTGCGAGGAAATCTGGGAAGAAGCCAAAGGAGTGGTCAGAACAGACACGCCACGTTCCTAAGACCCTGAGGTTTCCCCCCCTTTATTCTTATCACATTCAAAATATCAAATAACTAAGAAGGGTCCAGTCATCTCCCCATCTCAGTACTCTGTCTAGTGAGTGATTCAGAGGTAAAAGAAAGTGACTGGAACACAGAAATGCATGCCATTGACCGGGTCAGCCATGAGAGAAGTAAATCCTCTTCTGCAACAAGCTGCCAACAGAGCACTAAGAAGTTCCAGGGTCTCCCTGAATCACCCCCAAGAGGGGTCCTGAGGAAGTGTGAGAATGGAACAGCACACACAGGAGGCAGTCAGAGGCTCAAGGCATCTCTTCAGAGCAAGACTCTGTTGGTGTCTCCACTGTCCCCAGGGTAGAAAGTGTCTATATTACTTGGTGTGAATCACCTGCCTCCTGGATAGATCTTAAAATGGAAAGAGTTGGTTGGGCCAGGACACCTTCACATCAGAATACTATTAAGATCCTTCAATTAAACGAGCCCGTAAAAGGGCATCCTGCTCACCACGCAACATCTAATTCTCCAGCACAGTACACCTGGACAGGCACGGGCAAAATGCCCAATCTGCGTAGGAGACAACAGGAAGGGAGAGAGTAAGTAACCTCAAGAAGGCAGCCTCCTCCTTTCCTTCCTTCAGCTGGCTGAGCCAGATTGAAGAAAGAAATCTAATTAGCTAAGTCTGCACACGTACCTGCCTCCCTAGCCTTTGTTGAGGTAGAACACTGTTCCTGAAACACCAGTTGGACCCTCACACTGGACACTTGAGAGTGAGGAGTCTAAGTGTGTACTAGACAAAGAAGTAAAGAGGGGCTCTGTCAGAAAGGAAACTTGTCATGTGTATGTGGTGGTTTGAATATGCTTAAGTGGCATTATTAGGAGGTGTGGCCTTGTTAGAGGAGGTGTGTCTCTGTGTAGGCGGGCCTGAGAGCTTTGCCCGGAGAGTAAGAGAGTCTCTTTCTGGCTGCTCGCAGATCAAGATGTAGGCTTATCAGCTCCTCTAGCACCAAGATGCCTGCATGCTGCCATGCTTCCCACCATGGTGATAATGGACTGAACCTCTGAAACTGTAAGCAAGCCCCCAACTAAAGGTCTGCCTTTGTAAGAGTTGCTTTGGTCATGTTGTCCCTTCACAGCAGTAAAACACAAACTAAGTCAAATACCACAGAAAATGACAACAAAACCTAGCATGTTCCATGTGTTAATCTGGTAGAATGGGGAGTGGGAGGGTCCCAGGCACTTGGAAGCGGCTCACCAAGTAACCTAGGACCTTACTGAAAAGCTTTCGATGGCGTCCTAAAAGATGGGTTTTGCTTCCTCCCAATAAGCCTGCTCTATCCTTTCATTCACTTCATTTGCAGCTCTAGGCTCTTGGCAAATTAGACTAGTAAGTCCCGTCATGGAAAGCCAACAATTGCTCTCCAAATATATCAATCCCTTTTCCCTAAAACAAAGGCTTTAAAAGGGAAGGGAAAGTGAAGAAAGAAAGTGAGCTTGGCCTACCAATTCTGGCCAACTTAGGGTTTCCACAATACTGCTCTCCACTTCTGTGTGTACATTTTTTCTATTTATAAAAATTTTAAAAAGAATGGCAACAAGAAATGTGACACCAAGCACTAAAACGAAGCCATAAAGGAACAGCCAAAAAAGCTGAACAATTTCTAAGACACGGTGTAGAGTGTTCTTACACTGAAAACTATTTACTGCCTCCAGCTGAGCAGAATCAAAGTCTCATCCCAACCCCCACCTGCCTGCCTTCTCATTTACTCTCAAGCTGAGAGTGCAAGGGCTTCTCACTGAGGGTGGGAGGTGTCAAGAGCAAAGGAGCGCAGTGCCCCTCAAGCCCCCTGAAGAGATGCATCCAATGCGCTCACAGGTGTGCCTTCAAGCCTAGCTCCAGGCCACATTATGATTTTGGACCATGGTTCAGACTGCAACCTGTGTGTAGCCACCAACAATGTGGGACTCCTTCAGTGAGCACCCTACTAGAAACCCCATGGCCCTCACAATTACAAAGCTCAGGTGCAGGTGGCCAATTAGGGCAGAACTTAAGATCTTAAAAATCCTTTCCACTTGTATCTTTTTTGCAGGAGAAATTGTTATGAAACCCAGAAGATACACACACACACACACACACACCCAAAACATTTACCGGTAGCAAATCATAGTAAAATGCATTTAAAAACAACTCTTTGGGCATTTTAAAAACACTTATTATTTACTGAGGCTAGGTGTACACATACCATGGAGAGAGTATGGTGGTCAGAGGTGGTCAGAGGACAGCTTGCAGGACTCTATTCTCTCCCACCACTATTTGAGTTCCAGTAATCAAACTCAAGTTGCCAGGCTTGGTGGCATACACCTTTATCCAAAGAGCAGTCTCTTGACACTTAGGAGTATTTTTTTTTAAAAGACAAAGCAAAATTACATACTTACAAGATGGCTGTGCTTATTTATTTTTATAAAATGAATTAAATCTTGGTGTTACTTGATGATGCAGAACATAGAGTATAACATCTTCACTGTTTTTCAGCACTGACTGATATCTAGACTTTACAAGCAGTAAAGCTGAGAATGCTGTTTTGCATAAATACATATTCAAAACGCCAGAGGTATACTTAGCATTATTTCAGAAATTGTGGGAAGCTGTCTAAGTTACAAATCAAAATTCACCTATTGATTCAGTGTGTGTATGAGTGTAGTGTATTGTGTATATGGTGTATATACACACATGTGTGGGTACACATGCCCATACAAATACTCTAGAGGCCAGATGAGAACATCAGGTGTCTCACTCTCTCTCTCCACCTTATTCCACAGGATCTGTCATTGAACCTGGAGCTAAGCTGGCAGACAAGCAGACTACAGCAATTCTCCTGACTGTCCCTTGCATCCATAAATATGAATGGCCATGCCCTGTGATCTACGTAGATGCTAGGGATTCAAACAAGTCTTCATGCTTTCATAGGAAGTACTCTTAATCTCTGAGCCATCTTACCAGACCCCAATTTAACCAGTTCTTATAAAACCAAGGTTAGGGACTGAAACAGGGCCTTACTCTGTGTCCCAGGTTGGTCCAGAACTCATGGCAATCCTCTTGCCCCGGCCTCTGAGTACTAGGGATTGCAGGTGTAAACTATCCTCCCCAGCTTTCAAACAGCAATTAAAAAAAAAAGTCAAACATTCTAAAACACTACAATTCAAAGGCATACTAACTTGACATTTTCCTGGGAAATAATGGTAAGGAAAATATCAGAAGTCTTTTTCTGTAATTACGCTATTACGTTTCTGTAAGAGCAGGAAACTGACTACACAGTAAAGTACTATAATTCATAACAAACAGTCTCAAATACAAGCTGAGGTGTTTTAGGCAGCATCTGAAGGTGTGATGACATGCTCGGTGCAAATCAGAACCAAGGCTTCAGTTCTGACCAAGCTGTGTAATGCAACATCGGTGAACATTGCACAAACACTTGAAAAATGTAACTTTTGGTTTTAAGCTAATTTTTGGTCACTCAATCTTCAGATACCCTTTACTGTTGCTAAGTTTTCCCCAACATCCACATTCAGTTACATGGGGTGATGATCCACACTTTAGAAGGACCTCTTGCCTGCTACAGCAGTCCTCAAGAACTTCAGTTGTGGTCTTAAAGGTTCCTAAAGTTTACAAACAGTGCTTACAACAAAGGTAGTAACTGTCTAGTGACCCATTCCCCACCCTGATACTCTCAGTGCCTCGTAGAGTCTGCAGGCCACAACTTGCACACAGTACAACATGAGTAGAACATGACAGAAACTGGGCTTACATTCCAGACAAAGAACAGAAGTAAACCCTGTTGGTGACATCAGCTTTCCAGCCACAGTCTACAGAGTAGACAGCTGCTGTTAGAAAATTAGTGGTGCAGGAGGTCACTGTCGTGCCTAACCAGTGTAAAAGGGTCTAAGCTCCTGTCGTCATTTTCAAGATTCTTTACTTTTCTTGAGCAACAGCAGAAGTGTCTCTGGCCTCCTGCTGGATCACTCCCTCCTCACTCCCCAGCCCTCTTCACTGGAGTTCCTCCCATCCAAGACCCACTTTTCTTCAAAAGGTGCATGTGAGGACCAGAGTGCTAACTCCCCTTTTAAGGAAATATTCAATGCCTACCTACTAACTGCCAGGTGGTTTCCAGGGTCTGAGGATAGAAGGTGAACCAGACACAGCCATATTTAAGAGGTTTCCCTGGAAGGACAGGTAACCAAACACATCCTCTACAACTGTGACTGTAATAACACAGGTGCATTGATTTGTCATCAGATAACTGCCTTTGTCAGCAACTTCACTCCAGCTTATGACGTCATTTGCCCAAACCAGCTTGAAAGCCCAAATGACAGGTTGGGCTTCTTCCCAGAATGCCTTCCAAGATCAGATTTACACCTGTAGCTCCTCTGAAACAGCCAGAGCTAAACAACAACATTGTCTTCCCCATCAAAACGAAAACCCGAGCCTCTGCTCCCAAGCTCAGTTCCTGACTCACACCCCCATCTCCTCTACCATGTCTCCCTGAAGAGACCTTCAACCACTATTATCAAAACTCAACTACAGGCTGAATGAAGTGGCACATGCCTTTAATCTCAGCACTCAGCAGGCAGAGGCATGTGGATATCTGTGAGTTCAAGGCCAGCCTGATCTACAAGAGAGCTCCAGAACAGCCAGGGCTACACAGAGAAACCCTGTGCCAAAAAACAAAAACTAAATAAAACAAAAGAATAAACTTTAGATTAATTACTACCTTCTTCCAGTCACAAATTCAAGTTTGAGCCATGAAAAGTACTTGCTTGCTAAAGCAAAGGAAAAAGGGGCAATTTCCATCCAAGTCTACTTGGGATGTAAGTTTTTCACCTACAAAGCTCTGCCAACAGCACTTCCTCTCTCTCTACATCCACTACCACTCAAAATCAAAAGCATCACAGGAGTGAAATATTATCTCAGTGTTAAAGCACTTGCCAAACATGCACATGGTCCCAAGTTTGAGCCCTAGGCAGGTGGGGGTGGGGGCAGTGGTGGTTCTAGTGTGTTAAGTCACTGTCACTAGGAATATTATAAGGAACCTCAAAACCCTACATTCTTAAGCTAAAGTATACAGAAATAAGTCTATTAAAATGTACAATAGGCAAAAACTTGGCTAAAACTTGCTAAGTGGCACAATGCTATGTGAAATAAGCTCAGCACAGAAAAACATATGGCATGATTCACGTGCCATAGGTAAATCCATAAAGCAACCACTAAAGTGAGATGGTGGTTGCTAGAACTGTACAGGCAAGATGCATTGTGCCTATTGCTAGTTAACTGTAATGCATACTAAACTTTGGCTGAGAGCAGACTCTTGCTAAGTGTTTAGCTACAGTAGCTATAGTAGATTTTATTGAAGTGAGGTTGGTTTCTTCCTAATTAGTTGTCTTGTAAGCTTATTCCTGTAACTTTTCCTGGCTCAGTTCCTGGCACCCTGCTCCCCCTGTTAGACCACATAATATTAGGACACCTTTTACAGTAATCTGGAGGGAGGGGGCAAGTCAGATCTAGAAATAATTTACATAATCACACGCATCATCTTCTCTTAACAATGCCTCACAGCACCTGCACACTGTGTTAGTGCTATAGTAAAATGTTTCACTTGGGACTACTGGCAACTCCCAAGAAGCAAGCCAGATGACTTTGTGCCGATTATTTAAAGATGACAATACAGTTTCAGAGGGTGTATAAAGTTTCATAGTTCTTTTCATTTAATTATTACAGAAGGCAGCAAACTGACACATCATGACTTCCTTAATAAGTGGTCTCTTTCTCATGGTTTCATTCCCAGGCAACTATGAGATGAGACAGGTCCCTTGGGTCTAGTAGAAGGGCCTAGACAACTCATGGCTCTGTAGGCCTCATTAAGAATGTTCTTTTACTGTGAGCACAGGAGCCTACTGATGGTTAAGTGGGCGAATCTCACGTTTACATTTCAAAAGGTCAATGGCAGCAGGGAGTAGGGTACATTTGAGAGATGCACAGATGTAGGACACGTTCAAACTGGTGGGCCCATGGAATATCAGTTAAGGTCCACCCAGGAGACAGGAACCACACTCATTATGTTAGCAGTGAAACTGTAGCATAAAGGGTAATATAAAGAATTTATAACTAGGTATAAAGTTATTAGTCGCTGACAGGGATGAGGAGAGAGAAATCAGAACTTCCCAGGCTAGGGGAAACAAAGGGAAGAGGTTGTGCGGCAGGGCCAAGTACCTGTGAACAGGGAACTTTAGTTCCGTGCCATGGTATTGATCCCACAAGTGGGGAAAACTAGAAACTGGATTCAGCTGATGATACAGGAAGGAACTGATGTTGCTGGACCAAAGAAATGTTAGCCAACTGCCTCTCATGGGCCCAGGAAAGAGCAAAGGCCTTCCTTCTTCTCTAGCTATGCCCCTTCCCAGTACTGCACAGCCAAGAGCCAGGCGACAAATTGGGCAGGAGCCCAGTTTCAGCATCTATTCTTCTTTTCCAATGTTACCAACAACTTGCTAATCAAATGTTCACAGCAAAGAAATCAAATCTGGGAAACCAAAGGTAGTGAGGCCTCAGTATTTTATACACCAATGAGAAAAAAAAATGACATCAAATATACTGGCTTGATGCTATGACATGAACTGTAAGAAATATCCATATTTCAAAACTGCTAAAAGATTGAAGGACAAAACAACCACATATTCTGCAACTAAAGAGCAAACAAAATGTAATTTCTGGAGCTAGGGATGTAGCTCTGTTAGCAGAGCAAATGCTTAGCATACACATAACCTTGGGTTGGATGCCCAGTACCACACAAATCAGGTGGGGTAATGCACACTTGTAATTCCAGTTGAAGAGCACAATAACAAATGTTAAAGGTCATCCTTGGCTACCTAGTGGGTCAAAGGCCAGCCCATGATATATAAGATCCTTCTTAAAACAATAAACAAAACCCATCACACATTCTACATAAAATTTTATTAAAGAAACAGGTTGGAGAAAAAGATTTGAAATGAGAATTATCACTTGAAGGTATTAACATGTTCTTGTGTAAGGTTCAACCCCAAGAGGAAAAAGAAAAAAAAAAAAAAGAGGTGAAAAATATTGTAAAATAGGAGCTCCAAATACAATTATTTTGCTTGTTTAACTTTTTACTTTGAGAAAACTGATAAAACGCGTGCAATTTTAGGAAAAACTAGAGTCGAACACACAAATGACATTGCCTAGGCTCTCCCAAAGGTAACTTAATTACAGTACAGCACTGTAGCCAGATGACTTGAGTGATCAGTCAGGTCGTGTTCAGATTCCACATGTACACGTACTTACTGGTGTGCTGCCCTTCTGTGCATTCTCTTGTGTACACTCACATAACACAACCACATAGTACAGTTTCATCACATGCGGCTCTTCCATACCACAGTCACCTCTCTTTCCAAGACTTGCCCACCTTTTGCCCCCTCCCCAAAAGGGTTTATCTTATTATGCCATTATTTGTCACATGGACCCCAGCATCTTTTTTTTTTTTTTTTTTTTTTTTTCAATATAAAGAGTAACTAATGACCAAAATTTCTTACTCAGCTTTAGGATAACTACTTCTATGTTAGCAATGCAATCCAATGGAAAGATTTCTCCAAATGAGGAAAGCTCTGTGAGGCCCGTATTTCCTAAGGACTGTAGCTTTCTCTGCATGCCAGCTGCTGCTGTTATCACTGTGACTTATTAGCCTATCTGACTGTTCTACAGTTGCCACTGTCTGACAGATTTGCCACATAGTAGCTAGTGACCGTTATAAAATGAAGCAATGTGCTTACTTAAGAGCTCTTATGCCCGTGCATGGCTTTCCTAACCAAGTCTTCTATACTTGGCCTGCAATAGCAGGCAGGGTCTTCATGGCCTGTCACCTTCATGCCTGCTCTCAGATCCCCTCAAGCCCACACCAAGAAACTGGCTAGCTATACACTACCTGTTTTCTAGGATGTTTGCTGATCACTGAAACTCAGGATTCTGCCTCCTTCAAAAAAGCCTCTTTATGGTTTTTCACCACAGGTTTTGTTCCCTCACCATGTATATTCACCTCTATTGTGATAAAATATGACAAAACTTTTATCGTTTAACTATTTCAGTGTATTTCAAACCACCAAGAGTCATTTCTCACTATTCGTGGAAACTGGTTTCAAGAGCCCCCTGGGAAATATAGAAACAGGATGAACAAATCTCATATAAAATGCTGTAGTCTTTGCATATGATATATGAGTATCCTGCATACTCCAAATAATCTCTAGATTATTGATATTTTTAACCCACTGTAAAAGGTATGTAAGTCACTACTGTATTGCTTATAGAATAATGACCCCAAAAGCCTACGCATGCTCAGTACAGATGCAGTTCCCGCCACCCCACCCAAATTATTTTCTATCACCGTTTGATTGGTTGAATCTAGGGGTAGGGAACCCATGGCTCTGAAGGGCCACTGTACTCATCCAATTCCTCTCTCAGCTGACCATATCTAGGTGCAGCAGGCTATGTTTTCTACAGAGGAACAAGACAGTTGAAGTTAAAAAACTAGAAAATATGGACTATTTAATGAGAGGCATGGTGGCACAGTATTTGATCCCAGCATTTAGGAGATAGAGGCAAGCAGATCTCTTGAGTTTAAGGCCAGCCTGATCATCTGAAGTGATGTAGTGTAGGACAGCCAGCCATAGTAAGACCCTGTCTCAAAAAACAAAACAATCAAATAAACAAACAAAAAAACTGGCAAAAATAAACAAAAAGCAAGGCATATAGGCTTTTACCTATGATCCCCCAAAGCAAGGCATATCTCAAAACAAAAACAAGGGGGCTGGTGAGATGGCTCAGTGGGTAAGAGCACCCGACTGCTCTTCCAAAGGTCCAAAGTTCAAATCCCAGCAACCACATGGTGGCTCACAACCATCCGCAACAAGATCTGACTCCCTCTTCTGGAGTGTCTGAAGACAGCTACAGTGTACTCATATATTAATAAAATAAATCTTAAAAAAAAACAAAAACAAAAAACAAAAACAAACAAACAAACAAACAAAAACCCCCAAAATCTATTTAAGACCTAAGTATCCAATATGGTGGTTAGTAACCAAATGTGGCAACTAAAACTGAAGTTAAAAAATGGGTTCCTCAGTCACACTAGTCGCATTTCAAACGCTCAAGTTACCTGCATGCAATGTCCAGGATTTAATCCCAGCACTTGTGGGGCACAGGCAGGCAGATATCTGAGTTCGAGGCTAGCCTAGTCTCAAACAACAAAAATTTAACTCCTGTTTCTCAGGGTCCATGATCCCGACTGCTCTCCTAGGCCCAGGCAGCTGCAGAAGAAGTGTGAAGGGTTAAAGTGTTGAGAGAAGCCAAGCCTCTAATGTTCAGATAGCAGAGCTTATCTCTCGGTGAATTTGAACTTTACCTTGGGCAGGAAGCACTAAGGGGATCTACTAAAAAAGTAGTTGGGCAGTCCAATTTATACTTTAGAGAGTGAAGAAAAGCTAAGCTATGGGGTGAAAGATGAAACTCAAAAACTGGAGGAGACTTAATGGCAAGAGCTTAAGGCTTTGGAGCCAGAGTTTACTCCATTCATCCTAATATAACCTGGACCCAGAGTTGCCCTCCAAGACCCTTTGTTTCCTTACGTGTAAAAGGGAGAACGCAGCTACACATTTTTGTTGGAGATGAAGGACTAACCCCGCAAGCCCGACTGTGTTCTGGTGTGCCCTCTTGCTGTCCTTCTCTAGGATGAAGGACTGGTAAGGAAAAGTAGTCGTGGAGTAAACCATACTGAGCACAACTTACAAATACAGTACAGGAAGTCAGGACAGTTAGTATTAAGTACAGCTTACAACACACTGAGCGCCTGTGCGTAACCAACCTGACCAATACAACATGAAGTCAGTCTCGCCACAGTTCAAGACCCTAATTAAGTCTATTTTTTGACCTGAGAAGTCAGAGAGTAAGACGTTAGCAGTTAAATCTTCAAATGAGCTAGTATTAGTTGGCGTGATAAGAGAATGCCCTGCACTTTATTTTTTGGAGACAGGACTTCACTGTTGCCCAGGCTGGTCTCGCACTTAGGCTGACACTTAACATCCAGCAATCCTTTTGTATCAGCCTCCTGTCCTTCCAACTTAACCTCTACAAGGAAAATAACTTTGAAATAACCAATGTGCTTGATAGGTATTCTCCACTGATGAAATAAGCCAAGTCAAGCCAAATTAAAGTATATAAAGGCAGGTTTATTGGGAAGCAGCTCTCTGGTGGGTTTACTGGTCTCAAGGAACGAGGTCAGGTAAGTTGCCATTGGGGAAATTGGGGAAGTGAACATACACACACAGACATGGACACGGGTTGGGGGTACAGGGGGAGAAGAAGGGAGGGAGAAGAGAGACCAAAATACCTGGATTATATAGAGGAAAACTTCTGGGGGAAGGGAAGCCCTAGCCCCTGGGCTGGAAAGTTCAGCAGAAAGGGCGGGATATGCCAGCCATGCCCTGTAACAGGTAGGAGGAACTGAGGGATGCTGGGAGAACATGGAGGTCAAGTCTGCTGTGGTATGTAAAATATGTCCCTTGTCCCAAGTCTGGATCCTAACAGAGCATTTTGCTCTCCCTTTGCCTTCAGATTATGAACCAACCTCTGCTTAGCTCACCAGGCACATCCTATTTTATGGAATGCAGTATTGCTGATTCTAGAATCATGAAAAAAAGCTAACCAGGATCTTTAAATCTGATGCAATTACTCTTTTTCTTCTCTTTCCGTTAGTCTTGCTATGCCTAGACTAGTTTCAACATCATTCTCCTTCAGCTTTAGCCTCCCAAGCGCTAGAACAGCCACCATCATCATCTCCAGCATCACAGCTTAATCTTGTCTTTTGAGAGTTCCGGTGACTGACAAGGAGACAGAAAAGACAATGCTAAGGTGCACTGACTCTGACAGAGTGAGCTTCGGTCTCCCTTATGGTGTCCAGCCCGGTTGTAGAAAACACCTCTCTTTCTCTGCTGCCTTTGAAATGCAGAATTAGTCTGACCCTGAAGAAAGTACAGAGCTACCAGTGCAGGGAAGGGAACTGCAGAGATAGAATCTTGAGACTTCTTACTGAAAAGTATTCCTTAGGGTTATCCTTGCAAGGAGCAAGTTCCAGCTAGCCTTTTCAGAATTCCCAAGAAATTTGTTTCTATTTTTGTTGTTACTTTTTCTTTCCTGCTTAGGTTAGAGACGCCTTGGGTATATGGGTCGGAGAACCTGGGATATTATTATTGGTCAAAGGAATTTCTGAGAGAAAACTATAACCTAAGGATGGACAGTTAAGCATACAAGAGGTATTAGAAGCTCACTACTACAAACACATTACTAAACACAAATAATTAAGGCACAAAATGTGCTCGTTGACATTAGGCCATCCAGCAGGAACAAATGTAATAGGTCACCACCCAGCTCTGTGGCATCTAATCCTTAAGCTCCAATCTCTGAGAGGTACCCTTTAAAATGGCTATGTTTGTTCCCCACCCCTTTAAAAAAGGGGTAAGCACACTAGACCTCAACCTACAACTACTTACAAAAAGGGACAAAAAACAAGTACTTTACAAAAATGCCAAAACATCTTAAGGTAGATCACTTAGAATTAGAGTTATCGTTACTACGTATTCTAAATTAACAGCTCTGTAGTGATTCTCTCATATAGACTGATGCTGCTTTCCTGTTTGTCCTGTTTTTTGTTTGTTTGTGTTTTTGGGTTCTGAGAAGTCTATCTGCTAAAAGCAAAACAGTTTATCAGGTCTTCCTGTGTAGGCTGGCTAATCAAAAGATTGTGGCTAGGCTGGGTGTGGTGGCGCACGCCTTTAATCCCAGCACTGGGAAGGCAGAGGCAGGCGGATTTCTGAGTTCGAGGCCAGCCTGGTCTACAGAGTGAGTTCCAGGACAGCCAGGGCTACACAGAGAAACCCTATATCTAAAAAACAAGATTGTGGCTAGAATGGATGTTTGTACTGGTGGTTGGTTCTAAATGACTAGAATGATGTGGGTCTGTGGGCATGCCTGGGAGGGATTTTTTTTTTAAACTAAATTAATTGGGATGAAAAGAACTACTCTAATGTGGCATTGTTTCTTGGGCAGGTCTCTAGATTTGGTCAAAAGGAGAGAGCAAGCCAGAACCCAAGCAGGTATGTATTCTCACTCTGCTCTTGACTGTGACTGTGACTAGCTAATTCAAATTTGCTACCCTGGCTTCCCTCTCCACAATGATGAACTGACTGCAACCTGGAACTGTGAGCTGAAACAGATAATGAAACTTAGTACCTCATATGGTCAGACAAAGTGTACATTTTAAACTCTGTTCTTTTCTTTTTAGATTTATGTGTATCCGTGTTCTGTCTGAGAGTATGTCTGGGTGCCTGGGTGCCCACAGATGTCAGATCCTCTTGTACCTAAATTACAGAGTTGTGAGTAGCCATGTGGATACTGGGAGTTGAACCTGGGTCCTGTAGAAGAGCAACGGTTAACCACTGAACCATCCCTCTGGTCCCTGACTGTACTTTTCTTTCTTTTCTTCTTCTTCTTCTTCTTTTTTTTAAACATGTCAACTCTTTTCTGGCGTGAGGTGGGGAAGACACAGGCTGGCCTCTTAACTTTCTATGGTGATGACCCAAATATCTGATCCTCTTGCTTCCATTTTTAATTTCTAAGATTACAGGTGTTATGTCCAGTTTACCCAAGGCTTCATGCATGTTACACAAGCACTCTACTAACTGAGCTACATCTCAGTCCTACCATATCAGCTCCTACCAACTCTCAAAATGCCTTTTTTCTCAGTGTGTTTGAAAGTGATGCTGGACATTTAGAGGCTGACATGCATTGGCTCAAAGTCCCCCCCCCCCCCGGATTTTTATCTTAACTAGGATTCACAGTTTTCCATGCTGTCTTCTGTGGTAAAGGTTTGGGGTTTTTCAACTACTAACTTGATAAATACTGTGAATACTGTATTCAGATAGGCTTGGATGAAACAAAAGCTAGTTTTATTTATTTCTATCTATCAACTATGTGATTTCAATAGAAATGGGCAAGTATAAGCTATCATTAAGAGAATTTCAGGGGAAAGTCAATGTTCTAAAGCAAGGCTGCCCCGAGAATAGCCTATAATCAACTTTGACTAAAATAAATTGGAATTTTAGTCAACTACTCACATTTTGAAGTATTAAATTAAAAGGCTGACATGTTGCAAGAGAATCTAATGTTGGACCGTTTTCCGTCTGGCTCAGTTACTTAGATGCCAAGGAAACATAAAATGAACAGGAGATGGGCATATTGCTCTAATGAAAATGTGAATAAACTTCGAGTCCAGCTAAAACACCCTACAACTGGCTTCTGGGACACTGTCACGTATATAGTAGTGGGAAGTACTTCAATGGCAAAGTACAGGACAAACCACGATTGCCAGGCCTTTCTCCTTCCTGTTTTAAATTTCTCTCATCTATAAAGAATTCAAAACACATTTTAAATTAAGTATTCAGCACTTGAACTACTTTTCTGGTTTGAGATGGACATTTCTATTATTCTCTCATTCTTGAAAACAATTTTGTAAACATTTTTATTAAGAATTTAATGCATAGAAGAGAAGCTTATGAAAATTCTACTGAGCTTAAGAACAGAATGTTTCCAGCACATAGAAGCCCTTCTATAATCTACCTTTACCACCCCAGTTGCATCCCCTTTGATGTACCATGGAATACTTTGTATCCTAGTATTTTCACTGTATCAATGGAATTATATTACTTTATTCTTCTACAATTAGCCTTTCTTAATCATCTTTTGGTCATTCATGTAACTGTCACAGTAAAGATGCCATAGTGAAGGTGCGCATGGAGGTGTGCTGGCCAGACGGAGTCAGAAGTCTCATGTGCTCCAAGTCATTTCTAGCAGACAGACAGCTCAAGGCTCACAGGGACTAATTACTGCACAGGACCCCACCTGTCTCACTCCTTTGATGGGCATCTAGGTTTTCAGTCTCTACCACTGAAACAAACAACCTATTACACAACCTTTGTATCTATGTGCAGAGAAGTTCACCTTCTGGGGGACAGGTCCATGCCCACAACTGAAGATGCTAGACACAAGGCACCCACACTGTCCAACATCGCTTCCCTTCTAACACATCCTATGCTATTTTTCAAATACTCCTACCAGAGTGTGAGTTTTCATTGCTCCAGGGGCTCAAACAAAACGTTATTTTAACACTTTTCAGTTTTTGCCAGATTGGTGGGTATAAAGGCATTCATTGTGGTTTAACTAGCTTTTCTTTGGTTAGTAATTAAATTGACTTTCTCAACCCTAGTTTATTTTGTCATTTGCAGTTCCTCTACTCTGAAATTACTATTTGTTTAACTTTGTTTCCTACTGGTTCTTTTTAACCATCAGTTTGGAGTTCTTTATTGTATACAGATACATAGCTACAAATCCTTTGCTGACCATACGTGCAGAAAATATTTTCTCCTTATTTCTCTACCACTCTCATCAGTGCCATTTAGTGGCTTAATGATAATGAACATAAATGGATTGCTTTCTTTCACTCAGTTTGCTTGTTATCATATTTAAATAATCCCTACTCCAAATTATAAAATCGTTTCCATATTTACTCTATAACTAACAGAAAATTTCATATTCTCTCCATCTAGTTGGTATTTACTTGTTATTTATATGGTGCCTGACTTGATCCGCACACAGAGAGGAAGACATTCCTGTCAATGGAGACAGAAACTGAAGTGATGCAGTTATAAGCCAAGGACACCAGAAGCACCAGGCAGACGAGATGCCAGAAAGAGAAGACGACCTTCCCAGACTTCAGAGGCGGCAGAATTTTGGACTGCTAATTGGCAAAACTGTCAAGAGTGTAAACTTTGGATGCTTTAGTCACCCTCTTTGTCGTACGCTGTATGACAGCCCTGAGACACAAGTGCAGCTTGTGTAGCATTTCCAGTGTTTGCTGGGAAGTCTGTTATTCCTTTGCTCCCTAATCTTTGGTGTCAACTGTCACCTCTCCCCAGGAAACAGTGGGTGGGGCTAGTTCTGTCATGGAGCAAGATTCCATACACACAGGGCCCAAAGTTTCAACTTGCTTACTCTGACACTGACCTACCACTGCCTATGCACTGGAGCTTTTGAGATATGGCAGATTCAGCTCTCCTCCCTTCATTCCTTTCCCCTCTCTCTTCCATATAAATTTTTAATCATCTCATCAAGTTTCAAAAAAGTTATTGGAACTATAAAAATGGGTTTGAGTTTATACACCATTTCTAGGAAAACTGACATCTTTAAATCAGTGATTCTTCTTTATTCTTGAGCTAATAATTTACTACTACTATTTAGGTCTAAATTTAGTATTTTCTAATCTTTTTATACATTCTCCATAGATGTCCTATTAAGTTTAATCCCAAATGTATTTCTCAGATCCCTTCGGATATTATTCTGTTGGGTTTTATTCATTATTGTTTTATCTGTATAGCTATTCACATGTCATGATGTATGTGTGTGTACACACGTGGGGTGTCAGAAGACAACTCACACTATGAGTTCTAGGCATCAAACTCATAAAGGTCACCAGGCTTGTATGGCAAGTGCTTTTTACCTGTTGAGCCATCTCACTGACACATAAAAACTACATACTTAAATGGGGAGTTGTTTAAATAAAAAAGACAAATTTGCTGATCTTTAGAAATAGTTCATGCTTAATATATTCCTGAATACAACTTATATAGCAATTATTATTATTATTATTTTAAAGATTTATTTATTATTATATCTAAACTGTCTTCATGCACCAGAAGAGGGCGTCAGATCTTATTACGGATGGTCGTGAGCCACCATGTGGTTGCTGGGATTTGAACTCAGGACCTTTGGAAGAGCAGTCAGTGCTCTTAACCACTGAGCCATCTCTCCAGCCCTTATTATTTATTTATTTATTAGATGAGGGCTCACTATGTAACTCAGGGTAGCTCCTCCTGTTTCTACACCTAAGTACTGCAATTTTAAGTATATGCCAGCATGCTCAGCCTCTTAAATTCAAATTTTAAAAAAATTTTATTTCAATGTATGTGTGTATATTGGATTCCCTGGGTTTGTCTTACAGGCAGATGTGAGGCACCTATAGGTACTGATATCTGAACTCCAGTTACCTCTGAAGGAGTAGTAAGTGCTTCTAACCATAGCTTCTTGACATGGGTGCTGGAAACTGGCCAAGCAATCTCTCCAGCCGTGACAATTACATTTTAAAAATAATGAGATACTATAGAAAATGGAAATCACCACAAGACTAGCATTTCTGAGCTGAGGGTAGAGTTCTAATGGTAGAGTATATGCCTACATGTATCACAAAACAACACACACTTATTTCTGTTTCTAATAACGATTGTTTGCAGATCATCTACAATTAATTTTTTAAAATTACCCAATGCTTGCCGGGCAGTGGTGTCATATGCATTTAATCCCAGTACTCAGGAGACAAGAGGCAGGCAGATCTCTGAGTTTGAAGCCAGCTTGGTCTACAGAGTGAGTTCCAGGACAGCTAGGGGCTACACAGAAAAATGCTGTACCAAAAACCAAAAACAAACAAACAAACCCCCCCCCAAAAAAAAAAACCAAAAACCCAAAAACAACAAAGCAATACAAAAAAATCAATGCTTAAATGTTAATTTCTGCGTTCATGATCCTCCAGGAGAGCTCATCCAAATCTTAAGCTCCCAGGCTGAGAGCTATGACTTCTTTCAGGAGAAACTATCACCTGTCTCTCTCTGCTCATGATTTTTCAGTGATCATACTATTGTATCACGAGTCTTTTAAACGTAAATCAGAATCAGCACTCCAGAGTACCAGCAACTGCCTTTTAATCAGTATCACATAGTCCTTTCCCATACTGATACAAAACCATGGACTATTCACAGACACTAAGAACATTTGTTTGCTTGCTATGACACTATAAACTACTACTAAAGACTTGGAACACATGAGTGAACAAAACAGTTTAAAAATCCTAACAGCAATTAAAAAAATTCTACAACAAGATGCCAAGCAATGAAGAAAACAGAGACACAGTGATCCCTGGAGTGGTCAGAACAGCCAGTTTATCAGCTCCTATTTGAGGATACTTGAAATTAACACAACTGTTAAAACCTATGAAGAGTGTCAGAGAGCTAGCTCAGTTTTAAAGTGCTTGCCGTACAAGCATGAAAACCTGTGTTTGGCTATCTAGCACTCATGTAAAAGCCAGGCCCTGGGGCACACGTATGCAATCCCAGCACTGGAGAAGAAGAGACAGGCAGCGTCCTGGAGCTTGCTGGCCAGCAAACCTAGCCAAACAAATGCTCCCCAGGTTCAGTGAGGCCCTGTCACAAAAAACAAAGTGGAGAGCAACTATGGAATACATCCAATGCTGAGCTTAGGCCTCTACATGCACGCATGTGCACACAGAAGAAGACCTGTGCAGACCTACAAGAACACGTGCATATACCACACGCGAATATGTATGCCAAGAAAAGCTCTTAACTACATAGTTTATAATCTCTTCAAAATAGTGATGAAAATGGAACTGGAGAACATGCTAGGTAAAATGAGCTAGACAAAACTTTCACAGATTTAGGTATGAATACATGTACACACACACACACACACATATATATGTGACATGAAAGTAAAACAGGGATTATGAGTGGGGAAGAAGAGCTGGTCTAAAGGTAAGGAAAAAGCAAGAGAAGGTACTAGGGTCAAACAAAACAGTGCATGTTGTCTCACATGTAGAATCTAGATTTGACTATGTCTATGTAGACAAACGTACAGACATAAATATTTATACACAAATATACATATATGTGGCATAGAAACAAAAAAGGGACTTGGTCGAGAGGACAGAGATGGGTAGTCATAACAGCAAGGTACATGACATACATGGGAAATGTCATCATGAAATCCATTATTTTGTATGCTAACTAAACATAGTTAAATGGTGCTGAAAGAACAGTGAAAAGAATGCAATAAACATAACACTGCTATGTACTAAGATAAAAATACATCATGCTTTCAAAATAGTAATTGATGAGAATCTTTCATGTTAATTGCATTGGTAAATGAGAAAAAAGGTTAGGAACCAACTATGTTTTTCTTCTGTGCTATTTCAGTGAACTACTGGCATCACTACAGCAATCAACTAATTAGCACAACAGAAGAAGCAGCTGCAGCCACCGCTGCAGCAGCAGCAGCAGCAGCCACCAATGAGTGGGAACAACAGCAGGTGGTGTCAGGCAGCTCTGAAGTCACCACAGAAGAGTATCAAGAAGGCCCCACAGTTCTGCCCCACCAGCCTCCCTTACCATGAATGAGGCACAGACACAATGTTGCAAATATTAAAACTCAGGTTCCACAAACTGCTTTACAATATGGAAAATCTCCATCTAATCACTTCTTAGCACCCTCTGAATAGGAAGCAAAACACCAGGTTAAGCCAGGAAAATATACTGCTTGGGCTCTGCCAATCTCCAGAAAGCAATGTGGTTATGGAAGGACTGGTTTGGCTACTGGCCAGAGCATCTTCATATGTATATGTGTATGGGGGTAGGAGGTGGGGGAGGTTCAATTTACATGCCTTATTTATCCTAGTGACCCATGAATAAATACTAGATGGCAACATTTCATAGAGTGACTGAATTTGCAAGTAAAGCCTAAGTATAAAAGTTTCTATCCTTTTATCTACGTCTCATGATTAAAAAAACAAAAAAAAACACAGTTAATGGCTTATAAAATAGGAGGCAACATAAGACAGTTAAGATACCAGGGATATGGCTCTATTGTAAAGTATTTTCCATGTAAGCATAAAGACCTGTGTTTAATTCTAATCACCCATGTTGACGCTTTACCCATCACTGCCTATAATCTGGATGCTGAGACAGAGACACGTGGATCCCTCCGGCTTGCTGGCAAGCCAGTCTAGCTGGAATCAGTGAGCTCATTGAGAGATCTTGTATCAAAAAATTTAAGGCAGAGAGTGAGGAGGACACCTGGAATCAACATACATAGGCAAGCGCATACATAGACGTAGGCAAGTGTCTAAACCCAAATCCAAAAAAACAATTAAACCTGAGAGGCTGAGTCAGGAAGATAGTCAATTCAAGAGCCTAGGCTACATAACATCTTGTCTCAGGCTAGTTAGATCAGCAAGTAAATGTGTTTGCTACCTAACATGCAAGCCTAATAAACTGAGCTGACACCCAGAACTCATAGAACAGTGGAAAGAACCAACTCCAACCTCTACATGAGCGCCCACACACAGATCATACACAAAATTAATCTTCAAAAGATCTTGTTTCAAATGAAACAAAGTATTTTGCTAAAAAACTTTGCGTTATAAATGTATCTTCTGTTAGGTGTGGCTGTGCCCACCTGTTTTCTACTAGCACCTGGAAGGCTGAGGTAGGCGGACCTTGAGTTTGAGGCCAGCCAGAAATACGCAGCAAGGCCCTGTCTCCAAAAATAAAGTTTATTCTTTCCTTTCTCCGTTATTTGCTTTCTTTTTTCCTTAAATTCTCTTTTATTTCTGTAGAGGCAAGTAGAAATGAGAAGTAGGGGACCAAAGAAGATAATATCAGAGGCAGGGACTCTATACAGAAAGCTAGAAAGAAGCAAGCCTGGAAGGAAAGGTGAGAGGCACACGGAGAACAATGAAGGACACACCTGAGGCCGAGGCTGATACTGGCTGCTATCTTCCCACTCTGTGACTAATGGCCCCTCTGGATTCTACATCACTGAACCCACATAAAGACAGACGAGAATAGAATTTTCTGCAAATTTTAAAGGTACTTCTCACCTGCCCCTGCCATGTGGGAAAAAAGGGAAAACAAAATGAAATAAAACATCAGCAGAGGGCCTCACAGCACGAGCTGATCTGCTAAACTGGAGATGAGAAACGAAGATACTGAGTCTCAAATGTCTTAAATATGGAACTCCCGTGTAACTGAAGGCCAGGGGTGTGGCTTTGTGGTAGAGTAATTGTCCAGCATGTTTCAGCCAGGACCTTAACTCCCAGAACTAAGAAAGAAAAAGAAAAAAGAAAAAAGGAAAAAAAAAAAAAGCCAAGGAAAAACCAAAGGACCGCTAGAACTGTAAAGGGATGCCAAAGTCATCAAAGACTTCTAATTCCATTCCACCAGACATGTGTGCATTTCCATAACATACCTGAAGGACAACTGGGTGGGAAGACATGGGTGAAGCCTTCAAAGAGGAAGCTGGGCCATACAGCCAGAGGACTCTGGTGGGAATCCATTAAGGTGACAAGTCAGACACTGAGTGGGTGAGAAAGTTGGCATGCTGTGTGACATATGAGGTCTCTATGATGTACTAAGGTGCCTGGGCTCCCGGCTCAAGAGCATCAATAGCACAGGACTGGAAATGTGTTTTGTTTTGAGGTACCTATCATGTCTGTAACAACACAGGCTGGAATAGAAAAAAAATATTTTCAATTATTTATTGTGTGAAAAATGTGTGCATGTGGAGGTTAGAGGCTAACCTATGTAACTCAATCCTTTCTTCTACCACATGAATTCTGAGGTTTGAACAGAGAGGCTTGGGAGCAAATGCCTTTATCCAGCAAACTATCTCATTGGCTCTTTTTATTCGTTTGGAAACACGGTCTACCTCTGATTACATCCCCATTCCTCCACACAAACATTTCTGTTTACTATTTAACACTGTAGGGTCCATTCAAGTTGTTTCTTCAATGGTTTCTGTAATACTCTTCTCCATAAAAATGGCTGCTGGCTCGCATTAATCTGAACATGTTAACACATTTAACTAGTCTTTCACTGCTGACACCTGCGCAGCCACCACAGATGCCTCCCCATCTCTTGGATTCTGAGATGCCACAGCACACTTCTCTATGGGGAGGCTTCTTGGTCTACTACCTGTGTCCTGTCTAGGCTTCTTGCATCTTGCTTTCTCTTCTTTCTTACTAGAATTTAGAATTCAGGAGGTTTAAAGGAAGAGAAGACCACTTTTAGAATTAAAAGAAAAAACTCACTAATAATGCAAAAGAAAGAAAATGAAAGGCTACCCATTAAACTTGAACTTGTGATTATTTAGAGACAAAATGAAGTTCACCTTTGCATCATCTATGACGAACAGGTTTGCTAAGTAAATTAACTATGCACAAGCTTGTAACCCAGATGTCTAACCTACTTAAAGAAACTAATTGTTTTTCAAGCACTTTAAAAATCACTGGGCATGTACCGGCCTTTAATTATTGTCTAATTACAAACAATTTCTATTTTCTTCATTATAGCTTTGATAAACCCTATTTGATTACATTAAGAGTGGCAACTCGAGCCCAATACTGTTAAAAATCTTTTAAAATATTCATCAATCAGTTTGGCTTTATAATTAATGCTCTAAAATAAAGTTTTGTGTGTTCTTTTTAAACCCACCAAAGATCTCTGTCTCTGTCTCTTAATCTGACATGCAGCTAAAAACAAAATGCACTGAAATGCCTTTGGATGACACACAGGGCTGTACACAGGGCTGTACCTGAGACTTCCTTTATATGCCAACATCACAAGCCCCCCCCTGCCCCCAGTATTTACATGAATGCTGTGAAGATGGTACCTATAAAGCTACCAGTACCCAGAAGGCTTATTAGTTCCCACCATTTACATCCTTATTTTATCTAAGACATCCCATTTTACAAAACAGGATTTTCTCCAATCAATTAAGATATCCTTAACCAACTAAGAAAGGCTTGGAAGAAGAGCATACCTTGGAGTTACAGCACCCTCTTCCCCATTTCCTTGTTTGTGGGGCCTCAGCCGAATTCCTAGCGTCATCACTCCTTTTCCTTATGAAGATAAAATCTCCCTGAAAGGTTGTCAAGAGGACTAAGAGGTAAGGTGAAGTACCTGCTATTTGAATGAATAATTAATATTGTTCAATGTCCTTTCCCCACCAGTGTCATGAAAACAGCATGATTCAGAAACTGAGAGAGAGCTCATGACCACCAGCATGGAGATCTTATCACTGATGAAGGAAGGCAAGGGGAGGCATGGAAAGTGCCAACAGAGGCTCCATGACCTAAAATGAGCCAAGAGAACAGAGCTGGTGTTGTGGGTGAGAAATAAACAGGCTACATTTTCTACCCTGACTTCCACATGGTGATGCCAACTAGTCCCAGCAACCCAATAAATGCCAGCCTGTGAGCCTCCAGACCACAAGATGCAGTCTCAATGCACAACCATCTGGGATATTTTCTATTAACTCTTTAACACAGAGATCACATTTTTTTAAAACCCAGCAGAAGCAAGCAATTTAAAAACCAAAGGTATTTAGAATATAATGTACCACAGACCATTCTAGAAGCAGCAAGCATGGAGGCTCATGACTATAATTGCAGTACTTGTGAGACAAGCAGGTCAAGTGCTATAAATTTGAGGCCAGCATGGGCTACATAGTAAGTTTTGGGCTAGCTTTGGCTATGAGTGAGAACCTATTCCAAAAACCAAAAATAAGTGATTAAAAAAAAAATAAAAACAAACAAGCACAAAGCAGGACAGGGACAGTCCAAGCAGCTAAGACATTTCAAGCACACGACCTCAACAGAAAGTACTAGGGTCTGAAGCATATCTAAAAATTGTAAGCAAATTAGGCTTGGTCATCTGTTTGCTCTATATTTTCAGTATTTGACTAAAGTCTCTTAGAAAAAGTACACAGTAGTCTTTCTTTGTTGTTTCTTTTAAAGCCATGTAGTTAGGAATGGTGGCTCATGACTGCAATCTCTAGGGGGCAGAGACAATATTATAGTTGCAAGTTCAAGGCTAGTCTGATTTATAAGAGGAGTTCTGAGCCAGCCAATGCTAGATAGCAATAGTAGACACTGTCTCCAGAAAGGGAAATGACACGTGTACAATTTTTTTTTTATGTTAGAAAGACAGAAGGAAGAGTAATGTTCCTTCAAAAGCCACAAGAGTAAACTAAAGTATTTTTTAAAATGTATACAAAATGCAGAGGTACCAAGAATAACCACTGTGGTCTCCATAAGTCATTCTTTTGCCATTGGGTAGCTAAAGCTTGTAAAGCCTCCGTGCTTCTGAACAGCTTCTAGGTAAAATGTAAAGAGGTTCTCCCTGGATTTACAGAGAGTCTAGAGGCAAAGCACAGGCTTCAGATACAAATGAAAGTACAGGGCAGGGAATCACCTCCTTACCCACTAGTCAAGTTCTCCAGAAGGGCCTGTCTGAGCTAATAACCAGGAGCACTCTCCCTGGAACAGGATAGAGGCTTCTGCTGGGAAAAACAAAGAGCCCAACATAGGGTACAACAGTCAGCCCTTGGGTGAAGGTATCTGTGGGGGACTAGTTCCTGCACCCAAATCCAAGGACAATCAAATGAGACAACAATGTAGTGCTTGTGTGTACACTATGATGTAGTGCTTGGACATAACTCGTCCTCTTACATCTCTAGATTTCTTATAGCAAATCATATCTTAATTACTTACAATACTTGACAAAATATAACTACTAAGTAAACTGTAAATAGTTGTTGTATTGTTTAGGAAATAATGAAAAAGAATAAAAAGCTCAGCACATGTTCGATACAGCTGTTAAATTTGTTTTCCATGGCTAAGTAGGGCCACATTCTCACTGTTGTAGTAAGTGCAGACTGAGCCTGGAGTGGTGGTGCAGGCTTTAGATCCTAGTACTCCTGAGGCACAGGCTCATCTCTGAGTTGAGAGTGTCTACATAGTGAGTTCCAGGCTAGCCAAGGCTACATAGTTGAGATCCTATCTCAAAGAAAACAAAGTATAAATACATATTTTAAAAACGGGGGTGGGAGGTGGTTGGGGGGAGGGGACAGCCTATGGTCCCCTTCCCCATTCTTCTCAACATTACTTTGATATAAGAAAAGCTGGTTCAGAAAATTTTAATACGCCACTGCAAAGTTCCTTGGCCAGAGAAGTTCCTTCTAACCACCTTCCCCCATCACCAAATATCAGTGCTTAAGCACCCAAACTCAACAGCTAAGGCTGTTAGGATCACTTCCTATCTAACCACTTAGCACAGCTCACCAGATCTTTGGTAAGAACAAAGGATCTATAGTATATAAAGATCTGTTAGAAACAGCCTGCCTGGTTCACAAAACAATTACAAGATAGAATCACTTCAGCTTATCCTTCTAATATATGAAGTTCTACCTCGGGCAACCTAGTTTTCTTTTTCTTTCAGGCTGTTTCCTATACTGGTTTTTAGTTTATTCCAAACTTGGCCTAAGCACCCATGAACATGCCCACATCCCAACCCCACTTATCCTATGCAGATCTTCTCAAGCAGATCTTCACTGGGACTCAGATAACCCCAACTGTCTTTCACCTTGACACACCAGCAGAGAACCCTACATGTCCACAGCAATTACCAGTAGAGCCTGCCCGCTTCTCAACAGGGCTCTGGCAGGGAGAGGGGCTACTCTTAAATATCGTCTTCCTCTGCCTCCCTTTTTCTATTTAACACTCCACCTCCTATTTAACAGAGCCAGTGAATGTAGTGAGAATTTTGGTTTCTTTAAAAGACACAGAAATATTATAGAAATATGTTTTTCGTTTAATTCTAGGTATGGGATATGGGGCTGCTTCAAATTGCCCATAGCAGCTGACTATGATTTGCCTCATGCTCTAGCAGGAGTGTAATTTTGCCAGCTGCAGATAGTTTCTGTGATTATGTGACATTTGGAATACTGGGGACTTTTTAGAGGGTATATAAATGCTAGGACCCTGAGAGGTTGTTGGGTTGTTGGTTTGTTGCAGTTTGTTAAGTAGTTGTGAGTAAAGAAGAAAGAACAGAAGAAGAAAAAATTAGATATCCTGACTGCAAAGATCAAACTTGCCCCAAGGAACTCGGTGCCCTTAACTAACAGGAAATAGTTTAGTGATAACATCACCCTCTTTCTGACCCCTGAGGCTATTATAGGATCTCTTTCCTTTCCTCTCTAGTCTAGTGTTAGGGGTTGAAATGGTTGAAGAAAGGGGGTGGAAAAGGTTAAAAGAAACGACCCACAAAGTAGCAAAAAGATAAGCTACAAGTGAATGGGGGAACACTCCCCCTCCCCCCAGTAATCTTTCCCAGGTTCCAAATTGAAAGAGAGGGAGGGGGAGGGGGAGGGGGAGGGAGAGGGGAGAGACTGACCAGAAGAAGTAATGTATTGGATTTGCTGGAGTTACAGGTGGTTGTGAACTATACAATATGGAGTGCTAAGAACTGAACTCCGGCCTTCTGGAAGAGTAATAAGCCTTCTTAATCGCTGGGTCATCTCTCCAGCTCCAAGTTAGTAACTTTAACAAGTGCCTTTTGGGATACAGGCTCAGTTTATGGATGATGCCTTCAGCCCTGTCCACTTTTTAATGACAGCATTCTCATTCAGGAGAATAAAAGTCTAACAAGGGCAGGGGTTTTTAAAACTCCATTTTTGCTCACAGCTTTATCCCTAGATACTAGCAAAGCTCCTTGCATACATACAATACTCAATAAACTCGCTTACCCACTCAACAACACTGAGAACTAACTGGGTATCGGAAGCTGTGTAGGTACTAGTTAACAGAACAAGTTCTGGTTCTGAGCCTACTCAAAGTAATGGCAGGAAGAGATGAGAAGGTGATGTGATAGACAGGCACTCGGCAATAGAGGGCTTACCTTGGCCTAGCGCTTCCCAACTTCCTGTGTGGGCTTCTCTTGCACCAGCCCTTTTCCTGTTCTCATCTGTCTCGCATAAACTGAAAGCTCCCAAGCTTGCTCTAGCTCCAGCCCCTTCCTTTGTCTCCTTAGGTTACACTAACCATCTAGCAAATGTAGACCATGTCCCAAAGCTTAATTTAATGTACACCTCTTTCCCCAGATCCCGGCTTGACTCTTCCCGGGCCTGGAGTATGTACACCACACCCCTGTCCTCACTCTCCCAGGCAGACTTCACGTCACAAGAGCCTCTAGAAAACAGTCTTTTCATGTTTCTAGTTGCTGCCCAGTCACTCCTCTTGCTCTGTGACTTGTCCATCCATAATCTCTCCACTTCCTCAGATGGATGTCAGTTCAAGCAAGCTAAACACACACACACACACACACACACACACACACACACACACCCCTGCTTTCTTTAAAACCCAGTTTTTATGTGTGTGTTTTTGAGACAGGGCTAAGTAGGGCCACATATGCTCTACACATATGTGTAGTCCTGGCTGTCCTGTACCTCGCTCTGTAGAACAGGCTGTCCTTGAACTCAGAAATCCACCTGCCTCTGCCTCCCAAGTGCTAGAATTAAAGGTGTGTGCCACCATCTGGCAAAATCCAGGGTTTTTTGTTGTTGTTATTGTTGTTTGTTCTTTAATTATAAAACACATCAAGACACAGCTCTAGCTGGCTGAGGTGGTATATGCTTGTAATCTGAGCACTCAGGAGACTGAGGTAGGAGAGTCACTCACAAATTCCAGCTAGGGAGCCTGATCTGTAGTGTTAAGTAAGATACTATCTCAAAAATAAATGGGAACAGGGAGAAAACCTAAACAACTCTTCCAGATAGCCAATGCTATCCAACAACACTATCCTGAAACACTAATAAACAAAAACTGAGAGCCAACAATATGCTAAACACTTCAAAACAAACTCAGACAACCCCTAGAGCAACTTCCTGAGGAAGGTATCACTGCCCCAGTCAGTACCTTAGAAAAAAGCTGAGGTACCCAGCACTGTGACTGGCCCAACTCTGGGCCAACTGCACATACAACAGCCCTGACTTCAGAAGCTCATTTATGCCTAAGTCCTGGAAAGGGCCAGGCAGAAGGATTGTAAGTTTAGGGTAGCTGAGAAGGACCCCCTCCCCCCAAGTGCTGATAGGGTCAGCATAGCAGAGTAGGCCAGTGAGCTGCTAGCTAGGGCCTCAGTTACTGGAGTAGAGTGAATACAAGAAACATTTTATCTTTCAGAGGGATACAGCGACAATTGATGTCCAGTTGCCAGAATTAAAAACTTTGTCATTTAAAATACAACAGTAGAAGGTGAAAATTAAAATTAAAACGTAGTATGTTAGAAATTTTGCCATGCCATTATCCATAACTCATAAAGGCTGACAAGCAGGCCAGCTAAACCATACATAAGATATAGTGTTTAATCCTAGCACTCAGGAAGCTGAGACTGAAAGAAATCGGGAGCCCTGCCTGGGATACGGACCATGTCCCAAAAATAAAAACTTGAGTTGGTGAAACAGTCCAGCAGGAAAGGCACATGCTGTAAAGCCTCACCAACTGAGTTGGATCCCTAGAATTGACTCCTGTAAGTTGTCCCCTGACCCCACATGCATGCCATGGCAGACATATATGTTTGCCTGTGTGCACACATGCAAACAAAATAAATGAAACAAACAAAAAGAAAGAAATGTCTGTAATATGACTTAACAATCTACTTGCCACTCCTTTTTAAAGATGTATGTATGTATGTAATGTCTATGAACACATAGTAGCAGTCTTTAGACACACCAGAAGAGGGCATCAGATCCCATGTGAGCTACCATGTGGTTGCTGGGAATTGAACTCAGGACCTTTGGAAGAGCAGCTGGTGCTCTTACCCACTGAGTCATCGCTGCAGCCCGCCACTTGCCATTCTTACATAATCACCGCTTGCCGGGTCAGATCAACTCTACCACAGTTTCCTCATTTTTCTCTAGGTTCTACTTGCTCCATAGGTAATGGGGTTCACTGTCCCCCTTTCTGTCTTACACAAACATTAATAGTTATCTGCTCCCTATTATCTGTTTATTTAAGACAGAGCAAAGTAATTTAAAAAAACCTATAGCATTGTTCTTGTGGCACTGAGGACTGTGTACTCTTAGCAGTCACTGTTCTACAGTTACATCTATGGCTTGTAATTTCCTTCAAAAAAACTTTTTTTAAGTGTGACTCAATGAAATCACTATTTTAGTCACTAAGAAAGAATGAAAGGAGTCCTAGAACTTGAAAAAAGGTTTATTCCTGTGAGTGAGGCTAATAAAACGACCAAGCACATAGTTAACTGTGATACATCTTGAGTTCACCTGTAATTAAGATGCAGTTCCCAAATACTAAATTTGAGCATCTATGCTGACCAATAGAGGGAAGGTAGAAAAAAAGTAAGCAATGTAGGTTTCTTTATATTGCTATATCATAAATTTATATTCAATTTAATGGTATGCCTCTTAGTCTGAGATTATCTGTACATTTTTTGTTAATATTGTTTACTTTGAGATGATAATCGTGGTGAATTTGACTTAACAAATTTAATACCAGTGACTTATGTGGGAGTTTAGCATGCCCTTTTCCCTCTCCCTCTTTTCCTTTCCCTTCCCTTTGTTTTGAGACAAGGCCTTATTCTTGCAACAATATCTGGAGTGCTAGGACTGCTGGCATGAACCGTCACTCAAGGCTCCAAAATTGTCTTCTTTAAAATCCAGTTCAAAGGCCAGGGGACAAACACACACACACACACACACACACACACACACACACAGAGCACTCCAGAGGCAGAGGCAGGTGGATCTCTAAGTTTGAGGCCAGCCTGGTTTGTAGAGTAAGTTCCAGGAAAACACCAGGGGACAAACACACACACAAACACACACACACACACACACACACACACACACACACACACACACACACACACACACACACACAGCACTCCAGAGGCAGAGGCAGGTGGGTCTCTAAGTTTGAGGCCAGCCTGGTTTGTAGAGTAAGTTCCAGGACAACACAAGACACCTAAAGCTGGGGACTAGCATATTAAAATATTGAGGTGACTCAGGAAATACCAAATCCAGCTTGCTTCACTACAGTGTAAGTTTTAGAGAAGAATACTAGGAATGGGATGCTAGGTGAGGGAGAAGGCTCAGTGATTGAGAGCACTACACTCTTGCAGAGGACCTGAATTTGGTTCCTAACACCCACAGGGCAGCTCAGCAACCACTTGTAACTTCAGTTTCAGGGGATCTGATGTCTTCTGGCCTCCAAGCATGACTGCACATGTACTCAGGAAAAGTCACACATATACCTAAGTTAAAGATAAAACTTTTAAAAAATGCTAGTCATGCCGGGCGGTGGTAGCGCACACCTTTAATCCCAGCACTCGGGAGGCAGAGGCAGGCAGATTTCTGAGTTCAAGGCCAGCCTGGTCTACAGAGTGAGTTCCAGGACAGCCAGGGCTACACAGAGAAACCCTGTCTCGAACCCCCCCCCCCAAAAAAATGCTAGTCACACTTTATCCAACTAAGGCCAAGAAGGACTGGGGAAGCCTGGTGGTGGTGGTTGCATAAGCCTTTAATTCCAGCACCTGGGAGGCAGAGGCAGGAGGATCTCTGAGTTCAAGGCCAGCCTGGTCTATGGAGTAAGT
Source organism: Mus musculus (assembly GCF_000001635.26). Lineage (NCBI taxonomy): Eukaryota > Metazoa > Chordata > Mammalia > Rodentia > Muridae > Mus > Mus musculus. Next base: position 80,811,316 of record NC_000081.6, on the reverse strand, counting down.
TCCAGGACAGCCAAAACTACATAGAGAAACCCCTGTCTTCAAAAATGAAAACAAAATGGAAAAATTACGAGTACTTTAAAAATGACATCACTTATACTTTATCTATACACTGCCATTATAAACATGTTAGCTTGCAGCAACCAAAGGCTTTTAATGCAGGTTAACTGAGAGCCCCCTCCTTGGGGAAGGCACAAGCAGATCTATTAGTACCTACAACAACAAAAATAAACTAGTGGAGAAAAATAGTCATCTTGAAAGCATCTGAAGAAGTCTTCCTCCTGAGAGATGAGAGTTCTCATGAACTCTGGGAAAGGCGGCAACAGTATCTTCTCTCTTCCCAAAACCACAGCAGTGTTTTTTGTGAGGTTTTCCAAGAAGGGTTTGAAAAGTGTTTCCTACTTAAATTTCTTTAAAAATATGGCTGGTAGATACAGGAGCCCCCTCAGCTACCAAAAATCCATGGATGCTCACTTACAACTCATATAATGATGGGTTTATATATAACCTACATCATACCCACATAGCCTAGTAAATCACCTCTAGATTACACACTTGCTTAAATGCACTTTCTTTAAAAATTATTTTGACACACAGACTACTGAATCCACAGGTGTGGCATCCACAGCTCCAAAGGAATATCTATTTGTAGTTCCATGTCTTGGAAATGGCCTGCCTGGCAGGAATGAAGATATTTTAAGGAGACAAGTATGACCTTCCCTTCAACTATTAAAAATAAGGCACTCCAAAGTTTATGCTGAGAGAAGGAAAGAGCTAAAGCCCGGGGAAGCCAGATGGGAACCTTCCTCCTAGGAAGAGAGTTCACAGAACTAGCCAGACAACTTTTACAGCAGAGGCTGATGAGATGAGGGCCATGGCCACGCCCTGGCCAGGACTGCTGAACTATGTATGTATACCTCCTCTGCTCCTCTACCTAGACCTACACCTCATGCCAGGACTCCAGAAGAAGGACTGTGGACAGAAGAGGTCACTGGGTCTCTTTGTCCCTCTTTTCAATGTGTCTACACTGAATGAATCTACACGGCATAAAAAGAACAGCAATGATTTCTGTAAGCACAGTAAGAGAAACAATGGCCTAGAAAGGCAACTACTAACATAAGCCCACTGCTCTGGACTCCTGAAAGGCAGCAATCATTTGCTAGGCCTCCACCCTTATAGCAATAAAAGGCTATATTTAAGCCCACCACTGACAATCTTAACAAAGGCATAATTGGATAACCAAAATGTCCTTCTAAAGGGAAGCAAAATTGTAAAAGATTGGGCTGGAGATATGGCTCAGTGGTTAAGAGCACTGACTGCTCTTCCAGAGGTCCTGAGTTCAATTCCCAGCAACACATGGTGGCTCACAACCATCTGTAATGAGATATGACGCCCTCTTTTGGTGTGTCTGAAGCGGCAACAGTGTACTAACATAAAATAATAAATAAATACATCTACTTTTAAAAAATTGTAAAAGATTATTCTCCATATTGACTTTAAAAAACAAATGGCTTAGTGTGTGAGTCCTTGTCTGTAATTGAGGCACTTCAAGGGTAAGGTAACAAGCCCTATACCCAGAAGTTCAAGGCCAAAATGGACAACAGGATGAGATTCTTTCTTTTAATAAAAAAAAAAAATTTAAAATTAAACAAACTAATATTTAATAGCTGACACCCCAAACTCTTATTCAACACTTGGTAGAAAAATAAGCCCTTTTGTTTCAACATGAAAATTGTGCAGAGCTAGGGATGGTGGCACATGTCTTTAATCCCAGCACCAAGGAGACAGAGGCAGGAGGATCTCTGAGTTCAAGGCTGGCCTGGTCTACATAGTGAGTTCCAGGAACTCAAGGGTTACGTAAAAAGACACCCCTCCCCATCTTAAACGACAACAAAAACAATAAGACACACATACATACAAAATTATGAAGAGTAAACAAAGAACAACTACTTTCCTGCATGAACAGGATTCAGTTCCAAGCAGAATTCAAGACTATTTTTTACCATTCCTGAACATTACTTAGAAGCTCTGTGTAGCTTGGGGCTATAAAGCAGCTTAAGCTGACAGATGACGAATGTAAGTCTCTGAACCTCGTTTCTATAAACTCTTAAGAACTGCCCATCTCCAGTAAATATTAGTTCTACTGACCCAGGTGGGCACCAAGAATACAAAAAACAACCTGCATGTTGCTGAAGGGAAATCAGGCACAAGTACAAATTACCCTGTGACACCTTTCTCCCTCATATACCACAACAGTCAAGAAGGGAGGGCGCGTGTGTGTGTGTGTGTGTGTGTCTGTGTGTGTGTGTCTGTGTACGAGTGTGTGTGTGTATGTGAATGTGTGTGTGTGTCTGTCTGTCTGTCTCTGTGTGTGTGTGTGTGTGTGTGTGTGCGCGCACGCGCGCGCGCGCGCGCTGCCCACAGCTCTGAAGAACACTGGATCCTTATTTGACGCCTATCCCCCACGTGCAGCCGCCATCTCGGGCAGATTCAGAGGAAACTTACAGAAAGGGGTAGGGATGTCATATCCTTCCCCAAGTCTGTTCCAAGGCCTTCCACATGGGGGGGCGTTTAGACATATGACACAAACTGCTGTGTTTAGATACCTCTACCAGTATACCATTCTGTTGACCTTAACTAAAACAGTGTTTTTAAATTTGAAATTTGTGTGTGTTGATACAAAGTTTGCCTTTTCACAAAAAATGTAAAAGATTAGACTCTCATTTTAAGTTTCCCGACAGGCTAAGCCAAACAGTGTTCAGAGTAGTGCTTACCCTGTGAAAGGTTCTGTGCTGGGGAAGCCATTTTGGATATTTTTAAAGTGTACAGCACCACAAACAACCTGCTTTACTTTGCATAACCCTGCAGTAGCTACTTCGGCATCCACTGTGATAGCAACATGTGGCTAGTGCCACTCAAACTTAACTTAGCACAAACACTGAGAGTTCTCTGCATTACTGGACAAACTTCATATGCTTGGAAAAGACTTGTGCACACAAACTTACTTCTTCATGAGAAAGTAGTCAGTTTTACAGAATATAAATACAAACCAAAGATTTCCAATGAAAATGTTATGTCAAACTACAGTGTTCTAACTGTTAAGTATACACCAGATTTCAGACTCAATATGAAAGTAAAATACTTCTCTAGCTGTAGATCAATTACACAATTACTGATAATATTTTACACATACCCAGTTAAATAAAACACCGTTCAAAATAACTTCATCCTTACAAGGTTTGTTTTCTATTTCCCCTGAACTGTGCTGGCATCATCTAATGATTCCCCTGGTGTGCCTGCTGGAGCTCCTCTCAACACCAGCTCGGGAATAGCGCCATTACCAGATACCTTCTTTCCTGCCCAGCACCTGAAACTGCTGGTCACGCCTGCAATGAACTGAAAAGTCCTTCCCTCATCCTTGGTGTCTGTGACTAACTCTACCTTTCTTTTAATTCTTCCCGGGTCTTCTTTCTCTTCCTGTCCCCATTCTCATTTTCTTCTATTGTGTAGAGTCCCGGTGACCTCATCCACCCCTAGGCATCCACTATCACTTCAACAGGAAGCTGTCCTACTATCTCCATTCTGACCTCATTCCAGGCTGCAGCTCCACAGAGCCAGTTTTCTGCCCAACAGTTCTACCTGAAGAACTCTGTATGTATGAGTAGAAGTCATATGCAGAGGACTCCATGCTATGCACCTAGAAAACCTAGCATCTGCTCTTTTGTAGTCCAAAGTCAGCCTCACTCAGAGCAAGGTCTTTTCACCACAGTCCTTGCACCAAACTCATTTTTTAAAAAAGTTTTTCTAAGACAGGATTTCTCTGTGCCGACCAAGCTGACCTCAAATTCACAGAGATGTACTTGGCTCTGCCTCCTGAGTTCTGGGATTAAAGGAGTGCGCTACCACTGCCTGGTTCTACTCTAATTGGCCTGCTGGACTCTGAACCCCTTAACACTCGGCAACTCTGTTTACACTGTCTCCAAGCTTACAGACCTCCATTCGTGGCCTAACATGGATGTGAACCACTCACAGAAGGCACCCGGTTCCTCCTCACCTCACTAACTTTTCTTGGACAGTCCTGCTCCTTTCCCTCAAGCTAGAATGCCCAGCCTTCAGAGTTCCCTGAGCCCAATTCTGCCCAATCTTTAGGCCCTGCCTATATGCCAAGTCTTCACAGAGCATTTCCTGATCAATCAATCCAGCTCAAACCAATGTTTCTCTTCTCCAAATGCCCTTGGCCACCAGGAATGGGGATACATAGAGAAATCGTGCCTTGAAAAACAAAACAAAATAAACCCTGGTAATAGAACTATATAGTTTTTAATCATTTCCCCCTCCCCCATTAAGAAAGGAAAGGGTTTTACTGTGTAGCCCTGGCTATCCTAGAACTCACTCTGCAGACCAAGCTGTCCTCAAACTCTAAGATCCACCTGCCCCTGCCTTGGGTTAAAGGTATGTGCCACCACTTCCTGGCTGGCTTTTATCTTCTTTATAAAACAATGTTTCCTACCACCGCTGCCCCTTATACTACATACAATGGGTAAGCCATCTTTGGACACCTTACCAGGAAAACTAATTTAAGGAGAATTTTGAAAACTTGAAACTACAATGAATTTTTAAATCTATCCCAGACTAGGTCTCTAACTTCTGCAGATCTTTATTTGAAAGTCACAATATTCAATAACTCCAAACTAAACTCATGGCGTGAGCCCCACATCTGCCTCTCATCTAAATGGCCTGACTCAGTGAGGGTACTCACTATTCCCCAGCCCAGAGGCTGTGACGGCTTCCCAAATGTCCCTGGGAATCATCTACTCCTAACTTTGCGGACAATTCTGGCTAACACCACCTGAGAACACTATTGTATCAAGTGGTCAGAATGGTCACATATTCTACCCTCTCAACCATACCCCAAATCCAATCTAAACAAGTGACATTGCTGCATAAACCTTTTCCAAGTGCTCTGAGGAAAAAGACTTCTCTGATGGCTGACAGACTCCACGGCTTCCTGCCAAGGTTTAAACTTTCATTCTCTATTTCCCAGATCATCTCTTTCCTTAAGCACAATTACACCCCAACAATAATGACCACATATGATACAATGAAGCTCCCCAAATACATCACTGTCTGCTCTTGCTGCAGGCAGGGCCTTTGTACAAGCTGACTTCCATTTGGGTTGGGTGATCTTCCTTAGTAATTGAGCGACATCCTGAACCGGCCAGCTTCCTCACATTATATTCTATTTTCTAATTCAGCAATAGTGCCTAGAGAAAATGGTCATATCACATTTTTGTTTTTTATTAAAACATACTGTTAAACACATGAAACTGAAGAAGAACGAAGACCAAAGTGTGGACACTTTGCCCCTTCTTAGAATTGGAAACAATCACCCATGGAAGGAGTTATAGAGACAAAGTTTGGAGCTGAGACAAAAGGATGGACCATCTAGAGACTGTCATATCCAGGGATCCATCCCATAATTAGCCTCCAAACGATGACACCATTGCATACACTAGCAAGCGTTTGCTGAAAGGACCCTGATATAGCTGTCTCTTGTGAGACTAGGCCTGGGCCTAGCAAACACGTAAGTGGATGCTCACAGTCAGCTATTGGATGGAGAACAGGGCCCCCAATGGAGGAACTAGAGAAAGTACCCAAGGAGCTAAAGAGATCTGCAGCCCTGTAGGTGCAACAACATTATGAACTAACCAGTACCCCGGAGCTCTTGACTCTAGCTGCATATGTATCAAAAGATGGCCTAGTCGGCCATCACTGGAAAGAGAGGCCCATTAGACACGCAAACTTTATATGCCCCAGTACAGGGGAATGCCAGGGCCAAAAAGTGGGAATGGGTGGGTAGGGGAGTGGGGGAAGGGTATAGGGGACTTTTGGGATAGCATTGGAAATGTAATTGAGGAAAATACGTAATAAAAATATATATATATATAAAAAAAAACCAAAAAACCCCATACTGTTATATGTTTACTAATGGGTTTCATACATGTTCACGATGTATTCTAACCATATTCACCACCCTCTCATCTTGCTCCAGATATAATTCCCTTCCTCTTCCCAACTATCTCTCTATCTATTTTCATGAGCTGTTCTGCTCTGAGAACCAATGAATTTTACTTGGATTTCTCACAGGAACATGTGTATAGAGATTTACAGGAGCTTACCAGTGGGGCTCTCTCTCTCACACACACACACACAGAGAGAGAGAGAGAGAGAGAGAGAGGGAGGGAGAGAGAGAGGATATGTACATAAGTCTTCAGGGAAGGGTGGTGCCCTGAAAAGCCTCTCCCAGTCCTATGCCAAGAAGAGCTCAGATCAAAGCCTGTATGGGGAAGCAGATGCCCATAGCCTCGGTGAGTTCAACAGGTAGACAGCCATAGCATTCCCAGAAGCCTTACATCCACACCCCCTTTTGCTTCCTCCAGCTCTTATGTTCTTATGCCCCCTTTTCCAAGAGGCTTCCTAAACTTTAGGGGGGGCAGGGGGAGATGCAGATTCCCATTCATGTCTCTGCATTCAATAGTCACTTATTCTCAGTACTTTGGCCAGTCTCTGCAATCACTACAGACCACTGTAAGAAAGCAGGTTCTCTGCCCACAGCTGATGGCAGCACTCGTCTATCTATAAGCATGAGCACAGCCACTGGAAGGCAGGTTGACAGGCACACCACGTCCATTTAGCAAGCAACAGCAGTGACTATGACGTTCCCAACCACATTCCTTTGACCAAGTTTACAGGACCAGATATGAATTCCTCCCCTGTGGACCAGACCAGGCATCAATCAAATCAATCAGAAAGCAACTGGTAAGCCCATACTTTCTCTAATGCTAATACTTAATATTGTCACGCATTCACTAATTATTTGCTGTATCAATGATCAAGTGGATAATATTATTATGTTTTTTAAAAAAACAAGCTTAGAGAGCAAAAGCCATTTCTATAAATTCAACAGCATTTTGTAACGTGGACAACCGACCTGTTTTTTTAATTATTATTATTAAACACATCTGAGTAAATAATAGTAATAATTTGGTTACATATAACTTATATATGGGCCCAGATATTTAAAATGGGAGGAAATACTGTATCCTACATTTCCTTTGTTTTGTCTACTCTAATAATAATTCATGTAAAATTACCTAGAAACTTTTGATACAAAACAGAACATATGAAGAGGAGACAGGAAACCATCTATATGGCTAGAGCTGGAAGAGAATGAGTATGGAGACTGCAGTAGGCAAGTGTGGTAGCAGACTCCTGTAATCCAAGCAATCTTTAAAAAGAGGAAGGCAGATCTTTGAGTTTAAGGCCAGACTGATCTACACAACAAGTTCCAAGTCAGCAAGAGCTGTATAGTTAGACCCTGTCTCTAAATAAATAAATAAATAAATAAATGCAGTCTATCAATAAAATATAAGTAACAGATTACCTTAAGATAGAGGAGGAGAAAATAAGATGAAAGTGTGGGCCTCTGGGGGTTTATGAAAAGTAAAAAGGCACCAGCCTGTTCCTGTCCTCTACTCCTTCACGACCCTGGGGGTCACAGGAAGACCAGAGCCTTCTCAGGCTCTAAGAGTCTTCTGGTTTATTTGGGCCATGATGTCTCACACCTGGAATCCATGCACTGTGGAGGCCATGGCAGGAAGGCTATCCCAAGTTCCTGGTCAGCCTGGGCCTCAGACTGTCACCCTGTTTTTATAAAAATGCCTTTCTGGTCTCTCAACTAAGGTAGATTCTGTTTAGGTGAAAGCAACAAGATTAGGTACCTGCTGTCACACAGCATGTTCTTGTACTTCACAGCAACCTACTCTCCCCATTTTATACAGGAAGAGCGACCCTTACACTAGGTCTAGCTCAAATAATTACAATAACAAGTAAACAAACAAAAACCAAGCCAGAATCTGTCTCCATGAGGATGCTACAGCAGCTGCCTCTAAACCTTCGCTCCTCCTACCTTACCTCTGTGCCATTGTGCCCTGCACTCAGATCCATTTAATCATGAGTGCTTCCTCTTGGTTCAAGCCCTGGGAACAGAACAGGAGGCAGGTTTCTCTATACTTACTGTTCTGGAAAAGGTTAATTTGTGTATAGGGTTCCATCCACAAGTAGTATGTAATTATACTCAGTGAAATGATTAAGGGGAATTTAAAAAGTAAAAGCAAGGAATGTTACAGAGTAACTAGGAAGGCAACTGAGGTCCTAAGGCTCTCAGAGATAACTCTAAAGGTTTAAAGAGATTCTGCAGGGCTATTGAAAACAAAGGGGAAAGATTACCATGTCAAACCTTAAATGAAAACCTCTAGAACAGCAGTTGTCAACCTGTGGGATGAGATCCCTCCGGGGTGTGTGTGTGTGTGTGTGTGTGTGTGTGTGTGTGTGTGTGTGAGAGTATGTGTGTCTCAAATAACCTTTTCACTGAGGTCACCTAAGATCATCTGAAAACACAGTTATTTACATTACAATTCTTAATGGCAACAAAATTACAGTTATGAAGTAGCAATAAACTAATTTTGTGGTTGGGGGTTACCACAACATGAGGAACTGTATTAAAGGATTGCAGCATTACGAAGTCCACTGCTCTAGGACTATCAGAAAAAAAAATTACTATTCAACCCCAGATTATCAGTAAAGGAAATTATAGAATTTCGTCCTATACACAACCCAAGGCTATTTATTAGTCACCACAGTCACCAGATATCGAGTATTCCCACAAAAACCAAGTGGCTGGCTGTTCAGAGTGAATAGTGGGTCAAAATTCTTAGATTCTCTTAGCATGTACATCAGAATATAATGAATGATTGCTGAAGAAATAAATAAATAAAAGAAGGAAGAGAACATTTAACCCTCAACATAAACATGGGTTAAATCCCTCTTTAGGCCAAGTGACTTCAATTCTCTCCAGCCACTCTGTGGTCTAATCATAAGAAGGAGGTGAGACAAGGGGGATTAGACTAAACCCAGGAACAATACTATACTAGGAAACAATTAGCTTATGGTGTTACCTCTTAACCAATGCTCAAAGATCCCATCTTGAAATAGTAAATTCCACTTAAAGTCTAATATCTAAATGATGACTAAAAACTAACAAAGGGGAGTGATTATTTGAGTTCTCCAGATAAGGGCTCTCAATGAAAACACTTGGGGCATCTCTGTGGCCAGGTGCTTGCTCTGAATGCTCCACATACAACCAGGTTTAGTAACCTTACTAGTAGAGAGGAACAAAGGATGGTCTATAGTCACCTGTGTCACTTAACCAAAGTAAATTCACCCCTATAAAAGATAAATTTCTCTCAACTTCTCAGTCCTGGGTAGTCTGTGGGGTGAGGGTTATTCCATCACTATTACTGTTCAGCCTACACGGTAAGCCCTGACCTGCTCACATTTCAGCATCTGGTAAAGACAGAGTTGGAGAAGTCTTGGCTTCAATTTCCAGAAGTTTCTTTTTTAAAGGACTGTCCTAGCAGTGATAGCAAATAGCAAAAGGCCACTCAGCTACATTTGCACATCTATCAAAGAAGCCAAGGCTTTGTGCAGACCAGATGGAAGGCCAGACAAACTTCTGATAAACATTATCAAAGGCTGTGATGGTTCAGTGGTGAGCCTAAGACATCTCTTGAGAGAAAGAGGGGGGGGAGAGAAGAGAGGAGAGGAGAGGAGAGGAGAGGAGAGGAGAGGAGAGGAGAGGAGAGGAGAGGAGAGGAGAGGAGAGGAGAGGAGAGGAGAGGAGAATGACTTACAGTTTCAGGCCACAAGTAGCATAAGGAGACAAATGAATGGAGGTGGGGCTTAAGAATTATGTTTACTTTTTCTAGTGAGACCCTTCCTCTGCGTACATCGTGTCATTTAAAACATATAACCACAATATTTGAGTTCTAATACAACTGGGGTTTGCTCCTCATACCAAACACATCTTTAAAGTTTTTAACCCGACAATTCATACTATGAGCAGGAAACCTTAAAGACACAGGGATGTAGTACTTAGTCATTTGCGCACTCGTGTGCTACTCATTTATTTGCTCTGAATTATCACAATTTGGTGAGAGTAAGAATTGGCTCCGAAAAAACTTGGACCCAAAATGGCAGCTGAGCTTTAAAACCTCCCCAGAGCACCATGCTCACCCTTCAAGAGAGTGGGTCTTGTTTATCTCACCTCTGCACTGTCTCTGGGAAAGGGTCCCCACTATACCCTGTCGGTGCCTCTGATGGCATTCTGCTAATATGCTTAATATCATTCTCCTCTCTGCCCAGGGGAGCGGGCACTGCTCTGGCTCCTCTCTGCAAGAGGGAATAAACCTGCCATTCACGTGTTTACAGTCCACAAAAAGCAGCAGAAGGCAAAACATGGCAAGCTGAGTTTTTTCTCATCTTCAGCCACAACTTAGGAAACAGGGGTAAAATGAATCACCCAGCAAGTGACGCTCCAAATGACTGCTTTCATTTTCAGAGAAAACAACAACAAGAACCAGCTCTAATTTTCCTCAGACCCAGCACAATGCAACCCTTCCTGTCACTGAGGTGAATTCTACTAATCCAAACTGTAAAGATATTTCAGGGTCAAGTGTGTCTTCCTGTTTAATGTAATGTTACCAATTCCTCTCACACAAAAGCTGAATTTATGTCACCATAAAATTTACATGGAATCCTTTAGCACTCCAGGCACTTCTCTGCTTATAGCCATTACTAATATAACAACAACATTACTTTAAAAAATAATAAAATGATGGCTCTTCTGAGACAGAAGACTAATTATCCTTACGTATTCAAATGGAAAGTCTTTTTGTTAAATTAGCGTGAAAAGTCCCTTCATCTACACACAATTGGCCCAAAGAAACAGGCCATTTTCAGCACGAGAGGCCAACCCATTTTAACAGTGAATAAAGCTTTTGAAAGCACTACACACCCTCTTCCACACTGTCAAAATTTTCAAATTGGTCCAGCAGTTTCCCCATTTTATTTTTTGAACACTTTAAGGCCCAGCTGGTTAGCATATCATAATTAGATTAATTAAAAGGGAAACAACAACAAAAAAAAACCCCAAAAACCCCTTCTGATCAAAATTATTCCATTTATGCTTAATTAGCTTTAATCCAAGTCTACACATTTAATGGGGATATGACCGTTTGCATATTTTAAATGTCTTTTCTAAACTATACTTTGTAGCAGACTTAGAAGAATGGTATCTTTCTCTTGCCAATATGCCACAGCACAAATCAAAGGGGACACAAATTAGGAGAAGAGAGGAAAGAAAACAAGGCTTCTCAGAGCCAAGGATCTGCCGGGGGAGGGGGAGGGGTTTTGTCAGGGGTGGGGGTAATTTACCCGCCACATCACAAACTACAGTCTTTTCAGCACACAGAGCGAGAGGCATTACATCACACTCTCACAATGATAGGGGGAGGCGGCCCTGAGAAAGCAAGTTTTCGGCTTTCTTTCCAGCCTGCTCGCAGGCTTCAAGAATCCTGCATTAGGAGTAATGGAATTTAACTTGAGGAACCGCACTTTCAGGGTTACTAACAATCACACAGACACTCGATTTTATGATCCCAAATGACCACTTTACAACAAATATATGTCCAAAAGGCACACATCGAACACTCAGCTGGTATTGAAAATCTAACATTAAACAAAATATTTTATTTCATGTGAAATGGAGACCAATGTACACGAAGAACTGGTAAAGAAACAATTTCTAAACAGAGTAAAGAGCCATTTATATCTTTAAAATAATCGTGTTTACAAGACAGTCCTACCATTTGGTTGAAGCCACGATCAAAATAAAAGCGCATCTGGCTGCACATTTGAGAACACACACTGGGACCCAGTGCAAAGGAGCGCGCGCAGAAGAGAGGGGTGAGCCACATACTGCCTGCATTTCAAGAAGGGGAATTTAGAACCCCAAACCTGGTGTGTTCAGTAACCCGCTGGCCCTATTTTAAAATGTATCTCACTCTAGGCTCTTCACAGCTCCAGGAAGGATAGCCTGGTCTGCGAGAGAGAGAGAGAGAGAGAGAGAGAGAGAGAGAGAGAGAGAGAGAGAGAGAGAGAGAGAGAGAAGCTTTCCCATTCTAGGGCTAGTCCTCCCTGATCCTTTGTCGGCCTTAGCAGCGGAAAGAATGCAAACCCATTTATATTTATGCAAATTTTTGCAGCAGATTTAAGGGGGGGAGGGAGAGGCTTGTGTTTTTAAAAAAACCTCTTTCTAAATATCAAATTTCAATTACTCACAGCTTCGTTTATTTGCACGATAGAAACGATAAAAAGCTACATATAAACTAAAAGTGCAATTAAATTACTTCAAAATTTAAATATTTTACCAAGTCTTTTCCATTTCTAAAATGCTGAACCAAAAGTACATCCCGAGTATGATTTACAGATTCGCCAACTGTCTGAAGCCAGTCTCCATGCTAGAGAAATGTCGATTTGCAACACCACTAGTGCAAACGGTTAGACACGATCCATATAAATCAATTGGTTTTTAAAAATTGAAAATATTTACCAACCTCATAAAGTGCAGCAGTGCTTAAATCCAGCAAATTGAGGCATACAAGGTAGAAATGGAAATGAAAAAAGGTCCAAAAAATGAATTCTTTTTGTCTATCTGTATTTTGTATTTTAAATATTCAGAAACCAGCAGAGACTCTGTCGGCCATTTTGGCTTGAACTAACTCTCTCGCTCACTCTCCCTCCTGCTCTCTCTCTCCCCCTCTGTCTCTAAAGGAAGCAGCTTTTTGTGACCTTCAAATAGAGGCGGATCACGTGACTTCGGGTAGGTTTGTCAATCAGGAAAGGGGAGGGAGCTGGAGTCGAAGCTGCCTTAAAGCGAAAGCAGCCCCTTTCCACCGGCTTTCATTTGTGCTATGCTGTTACTTATACTCCCGCCTACAGATACTGCATGTGAAAGCGGCAACACCATAAGGGTAACAGATGAACAAAATAGAAAAACCTTTATTGGTTTATAGAAATATGCTCAGTTGCTAACGATGCTTGCAGATCCTGGATCTGATTTTGGCTTCCTTGCTAGTTATTCTCTAGATGTTTGGGCAAGAACAGACTGGCAAACTGCTCTTTAAAAGGGGGCTTAAACAAAGCTTTACCTAAACAAAAAGAGAATTTAGTTTTTAAATTAAAACGAAACAGGACACAGCTGATTTCTAGCTACCTCTAAAATACACAAAAAGACAGGAAGTTACTCTACCCACTCATAAACTGTGTGTCAGTTCAGGGAGGTTAAGCAGCACCTGATATCTGAACGCTCAGCAAAGGGAGAGCGGGAGAGCCTGAACTTGGCGCCTATTGTGTGAGTACAGCACTCCGTAGCCTCTCCCCCAAACCTAAGTAAAGACTAAGCCAGGGCTTCACCACTGGATTCCTCCAGGCTGGGCAGCTCTGAGTCATCTTTAATCCCTTCTCTGCTGAGGAAGGCGCTCAGAGACTAGGCACTCAATTAAAGCCTTCCTGCGGCCCTAGTCCCTCCTCCTCAGAGACATCTTCACTGGGCTTGAAGTATAAATCCAGCCCCCAATCCTCATCCCAGCCCCACCCCCACCCCGTCTCTGTTTTGGCAGGTGTGCAGTGGAGATGGGAAGTCATGATACCTTAGTTTATTTGTTTCTTTCTTCCGTAAAAATTTTTTTGTTATGTACATATAAGTGTTTTGCCTGCATTTGTCTGTGTGAGTATGATGGATCCCCTGGAATTGGAATTACAGACAGTTGTGAGCTGCTGTAGTTATGGGTTCTGGGAATTGGACACAGGTCCTCTGCAAAAGTAGCCAGTGCTCAAACTACTGACCCTGGTTTCTTTGCCTTCCTGGCTCTGTTCATTTTATTCTGGTTCAGTTAGTCACCAGGCAGGAGTGGTGGTGCACGCTGCTAATCCCAGTATAAGGAGCAGATGGATCTCTGTTCTACGTATAGCAAGTTCCAGGTAAGCCAGAGATACCATGTGACCCTGCCCCAAAAAGTCACTCACTACCAAAACAAGCAAGCGTCTTTTTTTTTTTTTTTTTTTTTTGGTTTTTCGAGACAGGGTTTCTCTGTATAGTCCTGGCTGTCCTGGAACTCACTCTGTAGACCAGGCTGGCCTCGAACTCAGAAATCCGCCTGCCTCTGCCTCCCAAGTGCTGGGATTAAAGGCACGCCCGGCAAGCAAGCATCTTTTGAGCCTCCCATTCCAAGCCAGGCCTTCTTGCTAAATTCCTAGTACACATTTTATTACTGCAGTGTTTCGTTTTATGACAGAAACTGCTTAATGTTGGTCTTTCCCTAAAAACATTCAACTGTCTTCCCCATCTTCAGTAAGGTGTTACACTGAACTCCAAATAGCAGCTGAATGAATTTATCAATGAAATCACCTAGCGCTCTACTCAGAAGAGCTGGGCTAAACAGAAATAACAAACAAATATAAGTACTTTAGGGGAATGAATGCCAGAAATCTCCAGGAATCCCTATCCATTCTATCTATTTTAAGGATTCTTTCCAGACATAAAGAAGCAGAAATAGTAAGCTGGCCAAGGTGCTTCTCCCAAACAAACTAGGCTGAGTGGCCAGTCAGCAGAGAACCAAGGGCTCTAAAGGCAGGCTTGCCTTGCAAAAGAATCTGTTAAATCCATCGAAACGCTAAGTGTTTTGTCTTTCTGGCTTTTAATGCCTTTACGCTATGCCCCTCCACTTTTCCACTCAGAAAAGAACAGGAAAGGAGCTGCTTCCGGGCAAGCAGAGACACTGCCCAGTCAGTCTGGCAGTTCGGATGCTCTGTGGTGTAAAGGGCTTCCACTGTCCGCACTGCACTGAGAAGGGTGCAGAGACCTGGACTGACAGCAGATTCAGGCAGAGGCAGGAGACTCCCAGGCTGGAAACTCAGAACATTAGTCTATTTCTATCCTTCCAGTACCTTCCAGATGAGTTACAGAAACCTTAATGTGCTCAATAAGTGAAAACCCGACTACACAGCCACCTTGTTTCAATTTGTGATGGTCACAAATTATTAGTCTGCTGTCTCTATCCTCCGAGGTACAGTATTCTTATACAGATCTCTAAATCTGTTTCCTGTCTTATTTACTACGACATAGAGCTTCTTCCACTGTTCCCTCTTATAACCTTTCTTCTCACCTGACCAATGTTTATACAACCTAGGTCTACAGATATATTGTTATATAGAACATATGCTGGTGGGGAACACCTATAATTCCAACATTCAGGAGTTCAAGGCCAGCCTCTGGCAACACAATGAATCTGAGGCCAGCCTGTGTTACATGAACTCTGTCTCAAAAAACAAAACAAAACAAAACAAAACAAAAAAGGGCTGAGAGGAGAGTTCTGTCTGTCAGTAATTCGCCATCCATAATCACCCATGTGAAAACAGCACCTGACCAGTAGAGGCCGGCCACTAGCCTCCACATCCACTGGCACGTGCATCAACACACCCATAAGAAATAAAAAGTATGCAAATAAAATGATTGATAATAGATCATGAAAAATATTTTAAAATAATTCTTTGGTATAATTGTAACATCGCTGTTTATTATAAAAATAAATACTCATACTAATGAGATTCGTGTGCTTACTTATTTTTACATGAATTAAATCTTGCCTAAATATTTGATACTGCAGGACATGGGGAACCTTTAATATTTTCAGAGCTGATCAATATTTTGATTTTATAATCACCAACACTGAGAATACTGCTTCTCATAGACACATAGTACAAAATGGCAGAGATGCATTTAGGGCCATTTTAGAAACTCTTAGAATTCTCTTCTAATTCAAGCCAAAATTCATTCAAAGATATATATTATTAACAGCGACTTAAACAGCAATCTTTAAAATCTAACAATACAATCCAGAGATACACCAATTTATAGTTAATGCTGAAGAATGACATAGGAAGATAATGCTAAGTCTTTGTTTTCCATAATTAAACCATTATGTTCCTATAAGAGTTCAACAGTTTGTATGAAAGGAAAAACACTGCCATCAGAACATACAATAGTCTTGAGTCTGAGCCAAGGTGTTTCAGGCAACATCTGCTGGCACTGTACTGTGTGAAAGCCTGTGTAGTGCAAAGTGCATGTGCTGTGTGTTCAGCAGCAGGGCTACAGGGAAGCCCTATGATGGGCATAGGTGAGGGCTGCTGCAAGCACGTCACATTCATTATGCATTTGATTTTTGAATCAATTTTTAGTCATTCTGCATACAGAAATGTTTTACCTCTGCCCAGTATTTTTACAACCCTCCCATTCAGGTATACAAGACCACAGTCCACAGAGTCGAGAAGCTGGGGCTTGGCACTGAAGAAACGGATCAGTGGTTAAGAGCAGTTGCTGCTTTTCCAGAGGGCCTCGACTTGAGTCCTAGCACCTACAGGACAGCTCACAGCCATTTGCAACTCCAGTTCCAGATGGTCCCACACCTTTTTCTGGCTTCCATACATGATTCACAGATGTACATGGAGGCAAAACACCCATACACATAAAAAGTAATATAATAATTTTAAAAAGAAGCTAGTGCCTAGCACACACGAGACCCTGGATTCAATAACTATTACCTACAGCACATATCTGCAGCAGAGAGAAATAAAAAGATCTAAAAGCCAGCTGGAGTTACATAGCTACACAGTCCTGTCAGAAATTATGAAGGGAAAGAGATTTAATTTAATGGATGTAGGGAAAATACAAAATATTAAAAATCAACTAAAGAAAAATTAAGGCACTCACTGTGCTAAAGCACAAAAGTAATACTAGCACCTAAAAGGAAGAAGGGATTAAAGGCCAATTTCAGGATCACAGAGTTCAAAGTCAGAACAGGCAATGGGAAGACCCTGACTCACAACAAACAAGCAGAACAAAACAGCAGCAAAAGAATCCAGCAAAAGTCCTAGATTATTATCAATTAAATCAGTTGCTTTTAGCCAAAGAATTTCAGAATCAAAATTCTAAAAATTCTTTTAAAATATGAGAGCAATAATAAATCAAATCAAGAATTTATACAGAACGTGTCTCTTATTGTTTCTGTAACATGGGACAGAGCCTTCAAAGTCTGCAAACACAAGGACCATGGACCTAAGCAGTCTTAAGCTGCACTGGGAGATATGGAGTGAGATTTGTTTCCAGCTCTCCCTGCCTTCTTATTGAGAACACACCCTTGATCAGTGCTTCTCAACTTGTGGGTTATAACCCCTTTGGCAATCCTCTATCTCCAAAAATACACTATGATTCATAACAGTAGCAAAATTACAGTTATTAAGTAGCAACTAAAATAATTTTATGGCTGGGGGTCAGCACCACATGAGGAACTGTATTAAGGGACTGCAGCATTAGGAAGGCTGAGAACCCACTGCTCTAGGGTAAAAGCCATTTGCTTCCGTTACCACTTTCCAGATCTGCCACAGCCCCTAAATAGTGCTATCTTCCTCCAACTTTCCTTAGCATGCCTGAGATCCCGGGCTCAGTCTTCTAGACTGCTACAGAAGTCAGGAAACTAGAAAGGGACCAAGAGGAGGGGAGGAAAGATTTTAAGGTAGAAGTGACCATAGAACACATATGAACGGGAATTATGGGAAGTGTTAAGAGGGGCTAGTGGTGGGAAGGAAGGGAAGAGAAAAGGATATCTAACACTAGGGATATTTGGAAAAGCCATAGGTCCAAAGAGATGATTTAGTGGTTAAGAGCACTGGCTACTCTTGCAGAGGACCTGGGATCAGTTTCCAGCATCTACATGGTGGCTTACAACTGTCTATAACTCCAATTCAAGGTGATCTGACACCACTTCCTGGCCTCTGAAGGAACTAGGTACATGCATGGTGCATATACATACATGCAAGCAAGTGCTCATATACATAAAAATCAACCTAAAACAGGAAAAAAAACCCAAATGTAAACTTACTGTTTCGTAAGTGGGCTGTGGGGAGGGGGGAACAAGTGTGCAGGGGAGGCGAAGAGAGGGAGAAAGAGAAATTGGAATGACCTAAACAGAGGATAATGTTCCTCCCAGAAGCTACAGACTGCCAAATTTAAAGTCTAGTACTGATGGGTGGTAGCGGTGCACACTTTTAATCCCAGCACTCAATAGGCAGAGGCAGGTGGATGTCTGAGTTTGAGGCCAGTCTGGTCTACAGAGTGAGTTCCAGGACAGCCAGGGCTACACAGAAACCTTGTCAAGAAAGAAAGAAAGAAAGAGAGAGAGAGAGAGAGAGAGAGAGAGAGAGAGAGAGACAGACAGACAGACAGACAGACAGACAGACAGAAAGAAGAGAGAGAGAGAAAGAAAGAAAGAGAGAGAGAAAGAAAGAGAAAAAGAAAGAAAAAAGAAAGAGAGAGAAAGAGAGAAGAAAGAAAGAAGAAAGCGAGCGAGCGAAAGAGAGAGAGAAAGAAAGAGAAAGAACAAAAAGAAAACAAAAGGTCTAGTGCTAAGAGAGACATCTGCCCCTCGAGGTGTTGGTCAGAGATTTCCTAAGGACCCCCAAAACAATACAGGCTCCTGGCACTGCTCTTGATTGCACACCAGGTCTTGATGGTAAGATCCTATTGCTCAATATACCACATACTTTGGTCACAGGACATGAAGAAATCAAGTTGATCCTATAGGGAAGTTTCTTCTCTTGCTGGCTGGCTTTCAAAGTACTAGAAGGTGCTCTGCAGCCTGCTGGTGAAGGAAAGTCATCCACGGTCTCACCCACCTGTGATTCTTGCAAGCTACCATTAGGACCAGACTGGCACAATAGGAGAATTGCTGAAATAGTGGCACAAATAGTATAGAAGTAGCCAAGTCTTTTCTGGTTGGGTTTAAGGCCTGGCATCCTATGAGAGGAAACACAGACTTGGTACTGTAAACTGATCCAGAATCTATGGTTGAGGAAACCATAGGCTCTATGGGCTTAACCTACTATCATTATTTTTCTAAACTGACATGGCATCAATTACCCTCTAAAGACCTGCATCTTTACTTACATGAGTACTACAGTTCTCAGCTCTCTTCAAAGCTCATTTGTGCAGTAGACAGCGGTTAATGTAGAAACATACGTAATCAAAGTGTAAAGAATATATGTCTGTAGAGTTCTCAGCTATAAATAGGATATCTATACAATACAGCTCCCCCCAGCCTCCTGGCTCAGAGAAAATCTTGGGAGTAAAAAGATTTTAAGAGGCAGAGGTTGGGAAGATCAGAGGCAGATCAGGGAAAACAGTGGCTCCTGGACATGACTGTAACAATATACTCTTGAACTTCTATCAGCTAGGGTATCTACTCAAGGTCAAGTTTGTCAACATTCTAGCATAGAGAAGGAAAGGCCTCACAAGCCCTCACCCTAGCCAAGGAGCTACTGGTAGTTGATGGTGCTAGAGAAGGGAAAGAATTCGTTTTCTTTAGCAGCGTGGCCCCTCATAGGTCACCCATATTCCAGGAGATGGTTCAACATCCATGCTTTGATAGGTAACACAAATGGGCGTAAAGCTGGAAACAAATGGCAGGGCAGATCTAGGAGTCAGGGGAAGAATATGGGATGAATGATTAAATATACACAATTCATCTGCTGGGTATAATGATGCACACCCTTAATCGCAGGCATTGTTCATCCGCTGGTATAATGATGCACACCCTTAACATTGGGAGGTGGAGGCAGACAGCGAGTCTCAGTCCAGTCGAGTAACTACTTTTGAGAAATGTGTGTGTGAGGTATGGATTAAAACTCATACTTTGCACATAGATATTCCAGTTTTTCGGTATTTCTGGAAATGCCTTATAATTTTATTCTTGCATCTTTGTCAAAGCTTTTTTACCCATATATGTGAACGCTTATTCCTAGCCTCTATTTGTTCCATGATTTATAGTCTCTGTTTTGGCGTTGATAACATCTGATTATTTTATTTGAAAAAAATTGTTTTCATTATTTTATTTTACATTACATTCATTTTCTTCTGTTAAACAAAACATAAAAAAGTACACATTTGCAGTATAGCCTGTTTCATTGAATGTGCATCCTGTAAAATATTTAAATAAAGTTAAACATATCTACCCTTCTACTCCCCCCAACACACACACACATACACATAAAACCTCAAATCATACAGAGAGGCAGGCTTTAGGCTCTGGGTTCAACAGTCACTATTTGAATATCCACTGTGTAGCAGGTTATTTTCCAGGTCCAGGAAGCTGTAAAACTGTTTATTATCACCTGGAAAGACAGTAGTTAAACACTTGACTATTCTGTGTGAGGTCCTGGTTTCAATCTCCAGCACTGCAGATTCAATCAATCAGTCAGTCAATCAATCAATCAATCAATCATGGTGTTATAATGAAAATGAGAGAAAAAATTTCACAGCAGAGGTGAGACTTAAAATTCTGATCTAGACACTATGCCCCTCCTTAGAATTGGGAACAAAACACCCATGGAAGGAGTTACAGAGACAAAGTTTGGAGCTGAGACGAAAGGATGGGCCATCTAGAGACTGCCATATCCAGGGATCCACCCCATAATCAGCTTCCAAACGCTGACACCATTGCATACACTGGCAAGATTTTATCGAAAGGACCCAGATGTAGCTGTCTCTTGTGAGACTATGCCGGGGCCTAGCAAACACAGAAGTGGAAGCTCACAGTCAGCTAATGGATGGATCACAGGGCTCCCAATGGAGGAGCTAGAGAAAGTACCCAAGGAGCTAAAGGGATCTGCAACCCTATAGGTGGAGCATTATGAACTAAGCAGTACCCCGGAGCTCTTGACTCTAGCTGCATATGTATCAAAAGATGGCCTAGTCGGCCATCACTGGAAAGAGAGGCCCATTGGACTTGCGAACTTTATATGCCCCAGTACAGGGGAATGCCAGGGCCAAAAAATATGGGAATGGGTGGGTAGGGAAGTGGGGGGGAGGGTATGGGGGACTTTTGGGATAGCATTGGAAATGTAATTGAGGAAAATATGTAATAAAAAATATTAAAAAAAATAAAAAGAACAAAAACAAAAACAAAAAAAGTCTGATCTAGGCTTCCACTTTCTCTTCCTCTTTTTATTTTTTCCTCCCTCATATTCATTTTCACTCTCTCTCTCCTCCCTCCCCCCCCCCCCTCTCTCTCTCTCTCTCTCTCTCTCTCGTCCCAGGCCTGGTCACACTGACTGGGTCGTTGAGCGTGATCCTCCTTCCTCTGTCTCCTGAGTGCTGGTGTTATGGAGGCAGGCCACCAAACCTAGTTTTACTAGGTGCTAGGGATTGAAGCAGGGGCTCTGCAATGTGGTAGGTAGGCACTATTCCAGTTTAGCTATGTCTCCAGTCCCTTAAATGCAGTCCTAAAGGAGGAGGCTTGCCATTTGCCAGGGAAAGGAAACTATAGACACAAAAGCAAAGGCTTTTCTAAAGTTTACTAACTTCAATGCTACCAAACAACGCAATTGAGGAGGAGGAGGAGAAAAATGTAATTGTGAGTTCTGTTTCTATGGTCTTGGAAGGCAGAATAGTACCCCAAACTGCCTGGGAATCCCCAATACAACTTGAGTCCAATAATCTTCAGATTGCTGTTGGAAATTAGAATGCTACTATCATACTCTGTTATATTTATAAATTAGAACTTTAAAGAGGCTTGTTCTATTACTTTTTTCTTTTCTTTTTGTCTCTCTTCCTTTCTTTTCTTCTTTTTTCCTTTGTTTGATTGTTTGTTTGTTTGTTTGAGAGAGGATCTCTCTATGTAGTCTTGGCTATCCTGTAACTTGATATAAAGACCAGGCTGGCCTCAAAGTCTATCTCCTAACTGCTGGGATGAAAGGCAACAACACCGTGACCAGCTTTATTATTATTTTGTGTCTGTGTGCATACCTTTGTATGGGTTTCTGCATAGTGTTAAATAGAGCGGTCAAATACAGAGCAAGGAATAGGACAGCAAAAGGAATCTTTTTTCCCCCTTTGCCTTGCTTGAGACTAAGTGAGGACCTTGTGTTTGCAAGTAGTAAGTGCTCTACTACTGTGCTCCAAGGCTAGCCTAGGGATCTTCAGTGTGATCTAGGGTATCTATTCATTAAAATGTATATGATATGTGAGTGACTGTGGGTGCGCACATGAACAACTCTATGGAGAACAACACTTAGGAGGCCATTCCTTCCTTTCACCTCTCTTTGGGTTTCAGGGATCACACTCAGGTTATGGGAATTGTGTGGTGAGGGCTTTTACCTACTCAGGCCCCTGGTAGGACCACGAATACATTTTTTTTCCATTTTTTATTAGGTATTTAGCTCATTTACATTTCCAATGCTATACCAAAAGTCCCCCATACCCACCCACCTCCACTCCCCTACCCACCCACTCCCCCTTTTTGGCCCTGGCGTTCCCCTGTACTGGGGCATATAAAGTTCGCAAGTCCAATGGGCCTCTCTTTCCAGTGATGGCCGACTAGGCCATCTTTTGATACATATGCAGCTAGAGTCAAGAGCTCCAGGGTACTGCTTAGTTCATAATGTTGTTCCACTTATAGGGTTGCAGATCCCTTTAGCTCCTTGGGTACTTTCTCTAGCTCCTCCATTGGGAGCCCTGTGATCCATCCATTAGCTGACTGTGAGCATCCACTTCTGTGTTTGCTAGGCCCCGGCATAGTCTCACAAGAGACAGCTACATCTGGGTCCTTTCAATAAAATCTTGCTAGTGTATGCAATGATGTCAGCGTTTGGATGCTGATTATGAGGTACCCAAGATATAAGATACAATTTGCTAAACACATGAAACTCAAGAAGAATGAAGACTGAAGTGTGGACACTATGCCCCTCCTTAGAATTGGGAACAAAACACCTATGGAAGGAGTTACAGAGACAAAGTTTGGAGCTGAGATGAAAGGATGGACCATGTAGAGACTGCCATATCCAGGGATCCACGAATACATTTTTATGAGTTGTTCTTTGCTATAAGATGAATCTATTTGTAGGCTGATACTCTTTTGTTGTTGGAGACAGGTTCTTTTGTGTCCTAAAATGACTGAACTCACTGTAGACTTGAGGATGACATTGAACTTTGAGTGCTGGGACTCATGCATGATGCATTACCGTGGCCAGGTTGTTATGTGGTTCTGGGGCTCAAACCCACGGCTCTGCACATGCTAGCCAAGCTCTGCCTTGCCATCACTAGCCTTTTGAACACTGAGCAATACAGCAATCTGAAGTGAACACGATTATGCAAAAACCTCTTCAACAGACCGTGCTTTCAGATATTTGGGCTCTCAAAAAATCAAATGAAGAATTAATAGATTCAATAAATATTTGCTAGAAAAACTGGATCACTTTAGTGACTTTAGTAGACTAAAGGCATGTATCACGTATCTTTTGAAGATGAGAGTCAATTTCAGCATGGAGGTTCAAAGTGTAGATTTGTTAGAAAGCGAAACAGAAAAAGGAAATGAAAGAGGCCAAACCCATTAGCACATGAAAACCAACACTTAGCTTGAAAATCACTTATAATAAATGTTCTTCCCATGAGTGTCAAAGAAAACAGTATCAAAACTAAATCAAAACCCTTTGTGAATGAAACATCTATCCAAAACAAGCTTTCCAAAAGCATGATGAAAATTGTCTAGCCTGGAATTCGGAGATCTACCCGTCTCTGCTGGGATCAAAGGGGTGCAACCCCATGCCCTGCATGATGACTTTAAAACACAGCACAAGCAGATACTCGCTCAGACATTGTGCTGCACCATGTGTAGTAGTTGCTACTCTTCACTGCTGTGACCATGTACCTGTCTGGCAAGTTCAACCTTCATCAGGTTGACTGCATTTAATATTACCTAGGAGACACACTTAGGGTGTGTCTGTGAAGGTGTTTCCAGAGATGTTTAGCTGAGGGAAAATCCACACTGAATGCGGGTGGCCTTATCCCATGGGCTAAGGTCTTACCCTGAATGTAAATGACAATGGGTGACAACAAGAGCATTGGCATTCATCGTTCTGCTGTGTGACATGATGTGACCAGCTGCCTCACGCTCTCCCTCCACACACCATAATGGACTCCCTCAAACTATGATCCTAAATAAATCCTTTCTTCCTTAAACTGCTTTTGCCAAGTATTTTTGACAGACCGCAGTGGCAGAGCATTTACCTGGCATTTGCAAAGCCCTGGGTCCTATCACAAGTACCACAGGAAACAAAACAATAACAACAACAACACCCCACAAAACAAAGAAATGAAAACTCCATTTTTCCTCAAACAAAAGAACACAGCTACTTTGCCCCTGACATCACAGAGCATAAACATATTTAGGAGAAAAGATACATTTCTGCCTAATTATTTCAATATAGGATAACAGAGTAGACCCAGAATGAATGAATCAACTAAAGAATGAATGAACAAAAACAAACAAACAAAGGTAGGGACTATAGTGCTCACCTAACAAGTGGAAGACCCTTGATTCCATCCTTAGCACCGAACCAAACCACACACAAAGCTTCAAGGTTTAGAGGGCTTCTAGAGAATGGTAAAGATATCACATAAGATACTCAAGTTTAATGTGCTGTTGGAAATTCTCTAAAAGCAGACACACATGTGCATAATCTATTCCTCAAGGATTCCTGACCACTGGAAGAAGCCAGCTCAGGACAGGTTACAATTACCAAAGAGGCCTTTGAAGACAAAGACAGATTTGTTTAGGACATGGACACTAGACCTCTAAAGAACAGAACTTTCCTTAGTATCCTGGAAGAAGTCTTCGTGCCCTTTCACTGTTTTTTTTTTTTCCCCCAACTTCCTATTCTTCATAAAGCCTTGGCCTTGACTTCTGTTACTGTGTTAACCACAGTCCCTTCAGGAGCACTGCTCAGGGACAGCTCAAGAACTGATAGAATAATACTATAAGCACCTTACTGTCAGCAAGATCTGGGACTAAATCTTAAATTCCACTTTGAGTTGTACTGACACAGGTAGATCTTTGACTAAAATAGAGACAATATACTCCAAGTGGAAATGACACTAGAGCTGGAGAGATGGCTCAGCGGTAAAGAGCCCCGACTGTTCTTCCGGAGGATAAAAGTTTGATTCCCAGCATCCACAGAGCAGCTCACAACCATGTGTAACTCTGGTTGCAGGGAATCTGATACCCTCTTCTGGCCTCTGTGGGTATCAAGCATACATGTGGTGCACAGACATACATGCAGGCAAAACACCCATACATATAAAATAAGTACATCTTTAAAGAAAAAACAAAAAACAAAAACAAAACAAAAAAACTGAGCCAGTAAGATGACATATATCTACTGTGACTACAGAAAGCCCTTGACAAATGGAGCTGTGATTTTTATAGGACAATATTGTGGGGTAGAAGGGTTGGGTGGGAACCATAGAGAAAACCATCTGAAGTATTTCTACTCTCTCTTCACGGAACCAAATAGGTGTCTGGCATTCTAATTCCCTAAAGAGGAATTGATGCCACCAGCTCATCTAAACTGAAAGTGCAGTAGACAGAATAGAGCAAAGTTAGGATTATACTGTGAGCTATTTTTAAAACTGTTAGCTTAGCAAATTAAAGGGCTGTGAAGATCTCCTGGTTTCCATTCACAACAAACACAAGACAAGGCACTCCCCTTTAATGAATCTGGCCTCCTGGCAGCAGTCTATTCTGCATAATTCATTCCTCAGGGTTTAGGAAACATCATTTTCTTAAGATCCACCAAAATAAACTATTTTCTAGGAAAAAAAAGAGGGAGACGGACAAAGAAGAGGAGTTTTCTTTACAGATTTTGGTAAATCTCATGAATCACCATCCCATTCAATTTAGGAAACTACTGTCTAAACGAAGCCTGGAGTGAGAGTGACATCAGTGCTTTAAGTCCAGCGTAAGTGCTTTTCCTTTAAAAGGGCACATGAAAAACCAGTCTGCTCTGAAACACCATTTTCTCAATTCTATGACAGATTAAGGGAAAATACGATCTATTTACAGCCACTAAAAAGCTATACCAAAGGTCCCATATTGAAGTTTAAAGCCAGCCGCTTTTTCAGAAGTGGGAAGAGATAAATCCTGAATTACTAAGAATGTTGGCTAAGTTATAATATTTTTAGCCTCTGTTTCATCAGATAAGAACTTCATTTTAATAGTGATCAGAAGTTTCAATTATCACTGGAATTGAATTTCAGGAAGTAGTATGCAGACAAATCCACACTCGGAGTGAGCACCACTCCGAGTGTGCAGACAGCCCATTAATCGAGCCTCCTTCATGAAGACATTGCTCGGGAAAGGAAGCACCATCTCATACTTTCTTTGGAAAACACCCAAACTTAATTAGTTCAATTTGGAACATCCTGAGCCGTAAAGCCTTTGCTTAAGCATAACATAAACTTTGATTAGCCAAGTGTGAAAAACAACAAAGCCAACTTTCTTGTCCCTCTACTTAATCTATAAATAGAAGTAATGCATCAACAAAGCAACTGGTATGCGCTGCAGGATCTCCGCCGTCTACACAGCCCAGCCACCGTGCTCTCAGCACACTGAACCAACTGCTTCTGGGGATCTGTAACAGGACCCTTTTAATAAACTGTGACTCACTGTTTGCTTTCTTCTCCAGGAGGTGGAGTCTTGCCATGCCCTTCCATTACAAAATCCTCCTGTTCCACCTGCAAAGGCAAGCACCACAGGTCAGCGTAGTCAATACCATGATGTGACTTACTCCAGGGCCAGGCCCTGCCTGTGCACACCCACAGGGTGTCACTACAGCATCTAGAAGTTGAGACTTTCATTTTCTAGGTTTGCTCACGGCACTTCTCCTTCGGTGGATAGGTTTACAGGATGAAAAAGAAGATCAGCAACTCATGCAACTGTGACAAAGGACTAGCATCTAGAACATAAAAGACTAAGAACCAATGAGAAAATATCAGCCCGTGAAAAACCTGCCACTGAAGAGAACACATATATGGTCCTTAAACACATGAAAAGCTGCTTAATTTCATGTCAGTCAGAAAAATGCAAATTAAAACCATAAAGAGATAGCATTTCACAACCTACAGATTGGGTAAAATGACAGAGCCATCAACCTGGAGTGAGGAGCATGGCAGCTCTCTACTCCTAGTGGGAGGGAAAACTGGTACAACAACTTTGAGAAAGTTTGTCCTCACTTGGTACATTTGAATACAGACTTACCTCACAAACTTCAAATACATTTCTAGGTATGTGCTCAAAAGTCTCCTCTCTCCCCTCTCCCCTCTCTCTCAGTGAGTGGGATGTGAAGTAAATAAGTAAAAGAATTAAATTTTTAAAAAAGGCATGAACCACCAACATCCAGCAGAACAGTAACATTTTTAACACAAGAAAATACAAAAAGGAATATCACTGACAACAGAATAAATAGGTTAAGACACTTTTAGCTAAGTTACAAAAATCTAACCTTTGTTGAAAGAATACCTTCATTCCTTGGTATCTATAGAGGACTGACTCCAGGACTCTTAAGGATACCAAAATCCGAGGCGGTGCAGTACAAAGTAGTGCAGAATTCACACACAGCCTATGCTAGATAACACAGTTTGTATCACTGGGCCCAGAATGTATTTTTTACTTTAACATATTATTTATATATATATACATATATTCATGTATGTACATAAATACATGGGGAGGGCAGAGGACAGACAATCTGTGGGAGTTGGTTATCTCCTTCTACCATGTGGGTCATGGGAATTGAACTCAGGTGGTCAGCCTTGTTAACAAGAGTTTTTACCCAGTGAGACATATCACTAGACCAAAATGTTTTTGTTTGGAATAGGATCTCATGCAGTCCTGGCTAGAACTGAACTTGCTATTATGGACTTGAGGTTGGCCTAGAACTTTTAATCTTCCTGTTCTTACCACTCAAGTGCTGGGATAACATGCAGCCCCTATGCCCAGCACTAGATTTCTTTTAACATCTAATACAAAATGAATGCTATGTGAATTGCTGTCATAGTGCATTGTTTATGGGATAACCAAACAGCTGTATGTGCTCAGTGTAAGGACAATGCTTTCTAGTATTTTTTTCTTAACACAAAGAGTAGAATTCAGTAGCTCATCCTTGGTAGACAAGAATTCTATGACTGAGCTAGAGCCTGTACCTACTTCCCCTGACCTCAAGGATTTTCTAGCTCTCCGTGGTTGAGTGTTTTGGGTGAGGAACTTATACAGGGTGGATGGTCTAAACAAATAGGCTATGACTTTACTTATGAATATGTACAAACACATATGTATATACAAACTCTTGCTATAGTAGTCCAGGTTGGCTT
This sequence comes from Mus musculus, assembly GCF_000001635.26. Lineage (NCBI taxonomy): Eukaryota > Metazoa > Chordata > Mammalia > Rodentia > Muridae > Mus > Mus musculus. Next base: position 80,783,103 of record NC_000081.6, on the reverse strand, counting down.
CAAACTCACAGTCCTCCTTCCTCAGCCTATATACAATTATTTAAGGATTTATTTTTACTTTATGTGTATAGGTGCTGTGCCTACATTTATGTCTGGGTATCGCATGAGTGTCTGATGCCCATGCAGCCAGAAGGCAGCACCGGATTTCCTGAAAATTGGATTTCCATCCGGTTGTGAGCTGCCAAGTAGGTTCGGGGAATCAAACCTGGGTCCTCTGGAAGAGCAGCTAGTGTTCTTTTTTTTTTTTTTTAAGATTTATTTATTATTATAATCTAAGTACACTGTAGCTGTCTTCAGATACACCAGTAGAGGGAGTCAGATCTCATTACCGATGGTTGTGAGCCACCATGTGGTTGCTGGGATTTGAACTCAGGACCTTCAGAAGAGCAGTCAGTGCTCTTAACCACTGAGCCATCTCTCCAGCCCCAGCTAGTGTTCTTAAACTGGACATTTCTCTACCATTCTTACAGTTTTAAACACTTACAGGTTGAACATTCCCAACCAGAAAGTTTTATTATACTTGTACTTGAAGTTTCAGTGTTGAAAGCATTTTAGATTTCAGATTTCTAGATTAGGGATATATGATCTGTAAATGTATGCAAAAAATCACAAAACCCAAAAGTTAAAAAATCTGAAATACTGCTGGTTCTGAGCATTTAAAGTTAGTGAAAATTGGGCTGAAGAGATGGCTCAACGGTTAAGAGCACTGATTGCTCTTCCAGAGGTCCTGAGTTCAATTCCCAGCAACCACATGGTGGCTCACAACATCTCATCTAATGAGATCTGATGCCCTCTTCTGGTGTGTCAGAGGATAGCTAAAGTGTACTCACATAAAGAAATCTTTAAAAAAAAAAGAAAATTTAATATATATATATATATATATATATATATATATATATATACACACACATATATATATACACATATATACATACATACAGATAAACCTATATAAAGAAAGCTTTGACTATTAAGAAAGAAAATGATTAATATGTCATTTAGGATTAGTTATAAATTTCTAAGGGAAAGAGGCATTTTTACTGCCAGGTGTTTACTGGTCATAAAGAATATCTTTGCTAATGGGCTTATCAGTCCTAATGAAAATTACCCCAAAGGCATAATTTAAAAATCAATTAATGGGTGATGGTCCAGTGGTTAAAAGCACTGATGTTTCTGCAGAGAAGCAGGGTTTGTGTCCACTACCCATATGGTGGCCTACAACCATTCCATAGGCTCTGATATCCTCTTCTGACCTCTGCAAACCAAAGGAACTCACATGGTATACATGCAGACATTTAGGCAAAATATTCATACGCAGAATAAAGCAATGAATCTTTATAAAACAAACAGTGATGACTGAGACAGGCTGACTCCATGACAGCCTTCAAATTGGCAGTTCAGAAGACTAGGCCTGCATCTCTATTTCCCAGAACTGGGCAAATGCAGGCAAATTAGTTACTGGAAAACCCCCAGGCTTCAGGCAGCCAATCAGAAACTGCCCAGCCATCAGTAGCTGCCCTACCACCTGGCCTGAGGCAAGAGCAATGGGTCATCTAGCCCCCCACGCTCCAGCAAAGATTCTAGAATTTCCCTAGATATAGAGCCAACCAATTAAGATAACGGTTACCCTTCTCTGGAATTCCCCTAATATGCTTTAAATTGGGCCTACAAGCTTACTTGAGCATCTCCATCTTGGTAAACGGTAGACCCCAGTATGCTGAACTTCTGCAGAATAAAACTAATGCTCTTTGCTTTCGCATACTATTTGAGTCAAGGGTATCCATTCTTTGGTGAATCATGTACCCTTACATTTGGGGGCTCTTGTCCTGGGTTTGCTGGAGACCCCATGACCCAAATAGTGGACTGTTTTTCTGATGGGTAAGTCCAGGCATTCAATTGTCTTTTGTCTTGTCCATCTCTGTTTGTTTCTGTTTTAATTTGGAGGCCAAGAGGGACAAAGCCGTGTGTCTTTTGTCACCCAGCCAGGGGCAACACAAGTCTATGGGCCTCCCATGCACAGGGAGGAAGACTGTCTGAGACAACCATTTCATTTTGTTTTTATTTTCCTGGGAACACCCTTCTGTGTCTGCCTGTATACAGTCAGTTTGTGCTTTTTGTTCTCTCCTACAAACTTTTCTTTGATTCCTAGGATGGGTCAGGCACAGAGCACCCTACTGAGCTTGGTCCTGAACCATTTTAAGGATTTTCACTGAGTCACAGAGGACTCAGATCTAGTTGTTTGTCCTCTCAAACTAAACATCTTTTGCAGTAACAAACAGCCCACTATAAAGTAGGATAGCCTGAAGAGGAGACTTCTCATCTCCCCACCATTTATAGGGTAAAGGTTATAGTCTATGAGTCCAGGGGCCACCGGGACCAAGTGCCACATATCACCATGTGATAATACCTGGTCAAGAAGCCCCTGGATGAGACCTTTTTTAACACCAGCCTCTCACCGCTTCCTGACCTTCTTTCTTTAAAGGACTGTTGGCCTCAGCCCTGTGCCTTGCTCCACCCTTCTGCTGCAGAGGAGCATCTCTGTCCCCTCCTTCTGTTCCTGTTCCTGCCACTGCCACTGCCTCTGCCCAGGCAGCAAAGGCAGAGGGAGGAGCAGCCCCTGACTGCCCTGACTCTGCTTGGAGTTCCCCTCACACTCAGACCCTTACTGCTCATAGGGCAAATTCTACTAAGGCCAATCCCTCTGGACTACAGGACCCCCAGATGCTCAGGGAGATAGTTCATGACATATTTGCCAATAATGATCTTTAAAGCAGGAAGTCACAGAACTCCCCATTTTCAGAAAGACCATGAGCTCTCACAGGTCTTCTGGATTCAATAATGCTGACTTAGCTGTCCACTTCGGATGGCTGCCAGCAAATGCTCCAGATACTCTTCACAACAGAGGAGATAACCGGGCAGTGGTAGCGCATGCCTTTAATCCCAGTACTTGGGAGGCAGAGGCAGGCGGATCTCTGAGTTCGAGGCCAGCCTGGTCTACAGAGTGAGTTCCAGGACAGCCAGGGCTACACAGAGAAACCCTGTCTTGAAAAACAAAACAAACCAACCAACCAACCAACCAAACAAACAAACAAAAACAGGAGAAAAAGAGGATCATAAGAGCCCCCTGGAAATTGGTTCTGGGAGCAAATGGACTCCCCACCCAAGTCCAGATTGATATTGATGCAGTCTTTCTTTTGACTCAGCCTGATCCAGACTTTTAACACTGCTGAAGATAAGGAGAGGCTCCAGGTCTACTGCCAGATTCTGATGGGGGCCTCTGAAAGGCTGCCAGACAACCCACAAATTTATCTAAGGTGAGCCAGGTGATGCTGGGAAAGAATGAGAGCCCCAGGGAATATCTAAGAAGACTTTTTGAAGCCTATAGCACCTCTACTCCTTTTGATCCAGAAGCCAGAGAGCACCAATCATCTGTAAACAGTTTTTATTAACCAAGCCGGCCCAAACACCGGTCAAAAGCTTCACTATCTGGACAACTTTGCAGGTAAGCAACTGACTGTGTTAGTAGCCATAGTTGAGAAGGTTTTCAACAACCAAGACACCCCAAGGATGGATAGAGCAGAGGACTGGTGAAAGTGCTACTTAATTGCTACCATAAGCCATGATGGTCCTGATGAGAGAGAGAGCTTAAGAGCCTAGCTCAAGGAAGGGGAAAAGCTTGCCTCTGGCATCCAAATGCTGGCCTCTATTTGCCTTCAAAGGGCAAGATTTGGAGAGAGGTTTCAAAGGACAACTGACTTGGACATGCCTGCCTCAGGGATTCAAGAACTCATCCACCATCTTTGACAATCTTTACCCATGAGGACTTGGGTAAGTACCAATGGACCCATCCCCCCGAAGTACATATGTTCCAGTATGTAGATGATATCCTGATTGCAGCCCCAGACTTGGAAACATGCCAGGAGGCCGCGTGAGCTCTGCTATAGGAGCTGAGTCAACTTGGCTACTGAGTATCTGCTAATAAGGCCCAGATTTGTCAACTTGAGGTCACCTATCTGGGGTAAATACTCAAGGGGGGCCAAGACATGCTGTCAGAAGCCTGGAAGCAAACCATCCTTAACATCCCAGTTCCATCAACCTGAAGGCAAATACAGGAAATTCTGAGATCTGCCAGTTTTTGCAGACTCTGTGTGCCAGGGTTCACTGAGATAGCCAAACCATTATATGAGGCCACCAGGGGCCAAGAAGAAAAAAAATAGAATCAACCCCTGAGATAGAGATGGCTTTTAAGACTTTAAGAAAAGCCTTACTGTTAGTGCTGGCCCTGGAGCTCCTGGACATTCATAAACCTTTCCACTTGTATGTGGTTGAGAAACAGGGGATAGCAAAGGAGGTGCTCATTTAAACTTTGGGGCCATTGAAAAAGAAGCTGAACCCAATAGTCCAAGGATGGCTGGCCTACCTCCAGATCATAGCTGTTAGTCAAGGATAACGACCAAACAAAACAAAACAAAACATGGGGCAGTAACTTGTTATCAACGCCCCCCCCCCCCAATAGGTTGTAGTTCTCAAGATTCCACCTATCTGATGGCTGTCCAATGCCAGCCTGGTACACTTTCAAGCTCTACTTTTGAGTCCCCCTCACATAAGCTATAACCCATCTTCTGCCCTAAACCCAGCCACCCTGGTACCTGATCTGTCCTCAGTTGTGCAGCTTGACTGCTCTATAGTCCTGCAGCATGTCCAAAACATCACGCCAGACTTGACTGACATACCCTGGGCCAGAGGAATGAATGTATCTACTTCATGGATGGGAGCAGCTTTATTCAGAATGGAATCAGGTATACAGGGGCAGTGGTTAATGGACTTGGACTCTGTTATTTTGGCAACTGCTTTGTTGCTGGGAACTTCAGCCCTGAAAGCTGAACTAAAGGCTCTAACTCAGGCTTTAATACTGGCAAAGGGGCCATATCTAACATCTCCACTGACAACAGATATGCCATTGCTATGGTTCATGTACATGGGCCCATATACAAAGAGAGGGGATTATTGGCTGCTGAAGGAAACAATATCAAAAATAAAGAAGAAATACTTGCTTTACTGGAGGCATTATGGTTTCCTTTCAAAATGGCCATATTTCATTGCCCCAGGCATCAGAAAGGGATATCAAAAATAGCTTGAGGGAACAGGCTAGCTGATAAAACCATAAGGGAGGCCATCCAAAATTCTTCTGCCAACATCCTGGTAGCTTTGCCACCCCTTGTGCTCCCAGCCATCTCTGAATATATTTCTGAAGACAAAATCAGGCAAAATGATAAGGAATTTATTGAAGAGATGGATGGCTGCTGACCTCTGAAGGCTGCACCATCCTACCTAAGGAGTCTGCTAAGCAACTCTTCCACCAGATTCATCAAACTTCACACCTGGGTCACTGAAAACTGAAGGAACTGCTGTGAGGGCAACATATAAAATATTTGGCTTAGGGCACTTGGCTGATCAGGTAATCTCACACAGTCCCACCTGTCAGGCTGTGAACCCCTTAGGCCGTAATCAAGGAACTGCTCCAGGAACCAAAATCAGAGAGTCAATGACCAGGGGCTAATTGAGAATATACAAAAATAAAACCAGGAATATATGGTTCTATATATAGAATTGGCTAGTTTTTATATACACCTTTTCAAGATGGGTATAAACCTACCCTACCAAGAAGGAGACTGCCAATGAAGTGGAAAGGAAGTATTTGGAGGACATCATACCCAGGTATGGTTTGCCTACTGTACTTATGTCTGACAGTGGACCAGCATTCATCTCTCAGGTAGCTTAATCTCTAGCACAGGTTCTTGAGGCCAGCTGGAAATTACTTTGTGCATATAGACCCCTGAGTTCAGGGCAAGTAGAAAGGATGAATCATCCCCTAAAGGCAGCCTTGACCAAATTAACCCTTGAAACTGGGGGTGACTGGGTGTCCCTCCTAGTTTATGCCTTATATAGCGCTAGGAACACTCCCTATACTTTAGGGCTCACTCCTTTGGATCCTATATAGGAGGCCCCCTCCCTTACTGCCTAACCTCCCGTCTGATATCGTAGGTCATATCTGAATATGACCAACATAAGTTTTTTTTTAATCCCTGGAAGCCCTCCATAGGGTCCAGAAGCAACTCTGGCTGCCATCTCCCAGATTTATGAGTCTGCTCCTCCCCCTGACCTCCACTGCTTTGAACCAGGTGACGAAGTCTGGATTAAGAGACATAACCACAAGACTCTGGAACCTCATTGGAAAGAACTTCACACCATGATCCTGACCATGCCTATGGCTGTTAAGGTGGTCAGGATCAGGACATGGATATACCACTCCCACGTTAAGCCTGCCAGGAGAGAGAATCCAGCAGTTAAGGTTCCATCAGAGAAGTCTTCCAGATGAACCACTATAAGACCAATGGAAGGTCACTCCACACTCTGTCAATCCACTGAAACTGGGCCTCAGCATTCCTGATCCTGCTCCCTTGCTGCTTATGATCTGCTGCACCAGCCAGTAGCCCCCACTATCCCCCAAATCTAATCTGGAAGATAGTGAATGCTGCAACAGTGGATGAGGGATGGGACCCCTTGGGTCAAAAGCCCTTTCTTGGTTATGGTTACAACTCTCTCAGGACATGAAGGACCCACACAGTCTTGGTCTCTGGCCTTTTACATCTGCTGGTGCACACTCAGAATCAGAGCCAGTGAATCAAATGGGGAGGCCCAGAGTCTGTTTTCTGTGAGGCATGGGGATTTGAATCTGGGTACTTCAGGGGATGATGCAACAACCTTGTCATCTCTGCTTCTGGTCATCATCATTCCCTCATCAGGACCCACCACCCCTTTGTCCCAGTGAGGTCTCACTTCATCTAACCAACTGTTTCTTGAAACTATTCCACCTCTTGCATTACCTACTCCATTGCCTGCATCAGGACCCCTGCAATTATTAGAAGCCACTTTCCAGGTTCTTAACTCCTCCCATCCAGACTTAACATAGGACTCTTGGTTATGCTTAAATGCTCAGCCCTCCTACTATGAAGGAATTGCTATCCCTGGAGACTATTCACAGACTACATATAGCACTCAATGTAGATGGTAGCAACAAGATAGAGGTAAGCTGATCCTGCAGTCAATAACACGAAAGGGATTCTGTATTGGAAATAAGGTATCTTTCAGTCTATTCCTACCTCTGCAACTGCACTATAACCCTTACTATTGTAAGATATATGCTTCCTCCAGAGAATATTTGGTGGGCTTGTACCGTAGGGTTTACTCCATGCATTTATGGCCTGGTTGTAAATATGACTGAGAATGTTTGTGTCCTAGTATAGCTTGTATCCAGAGTGATTTATTACTCTGGGGAAGATGTCTTCAACCAGCTAGTAACTCCAAACAATCAGGTAAAAAGGATGGCCATTCTCACTATGTTACTAGGTTCTTTCCTTGGCATAGGTCTGGCCAGAGCTGCTAATGTAGGGGCCTCAGCCTTAATACTCCAAGATAAAAATTACAGGGCCCTATGGATACAGATATACAGGAGATGGAAAAGTCCATCATGGCCCTGCAGGATTCCTATCCTTCCTGAAAGAAGTATTCTTTAAAAAAATATATATATTGTATGTATAAGTATACTGTTGCTGTCTTCAGACACACCAGAAGAGGGCATCAGATCCCATTACAGATGGTTGTGAGCCACCATGTGGTTGCTGGAAACTGAACTCAGGACCCCTGAAAGAGCAGTCAGTGCTCTTAACCGCTGAGCCATCTCTACAGCCCCCAGAAGTACTCTTATAGAACAGAAGACACCCAGACTTGCTATTCTTCCAGCAGGGAAGACTCTGTGCAGCCTTAGGTGAGAAATGTTGTTTCTATGTTGACCTCTCAGGGGTGGTAAAAGAATTCATGGCCTTAGTCACAAAGAGACTAAAGGACAGAAGAATAGAGAACAGTATCAGGATTGGTATGATTCTCTTCAACTGATCTCCTTGGCCGACCACCCTTGTGGTGACAGGTCCTCTTATCCTACAGAAGTTGGCCTTGACTTGCAGATATGTAAATGCTTAGTTAAGTTTGTTAAGAATGGATTTCCACTGTTCAACTGATGATTCTTAAACAATAATACCAGCCCATAGAAACAACAAACATTTAAGATGGCCCATTATTGAAGTGGGAATTGAGAGGACTGAGACAGACTGACTCCATGACAGATTTCAAACTGGCAGTTAAGGAGACTAGGCTTTAATCTCTGTTTCCAAAAACAGGGCAAGTCCAGGCAAGTCAGTTACTGGAAAGACCCCAGGCCTCAGGCAGCCAATCAGAAACTGCCCAGCCACCAGTAGCTGCCCTACCACCTTGCCTTCGATAAGAGCAATGGGTCAGCAACAGTTTCCAGGCTTCCTCAGCCACAGTTTCCAACCCCACCCAACCCCCAACTCCCCATCCCCAGCAATAGATTGCTCTATGTCCCTAGATATAGATTCAACCAATTACCCATCTCTGGAATTTTCCTAATGTGCTTTAAATTGGGCCTGCGAACTCACCTGGGCGTCTCCATGTTGTTAATGGTAGACCCCAGCGTACTGGACTTCTGCAAAATAAAATGAATGCTCTTTGCTTTTGCATACTATTTGAATTAGGGTTATCATTCTTGGGTGAATCATGGACCTTTACAACAGACAGGTCCAAGGAGCTGGGATCACAGTTTAAAGAGGAAATAAAATTTTTTCCTATAGGTTCCAGTTATGTGGAAGACAGACAAGTACCATGGTATACTCAGGGTTAGGCACTTGCACAAAGCATGACAATATGAGTTTTACCCCTGGAATCCACATGGAGGAAACAGAAAACTGACTTCAGTAAATTGTCCTCTGATTTCCACACATACACAGTACCACACATGTATCACAAATCACTAGCTGGTATCTCAGGGGTCTCAGAACTTACAGAATGTTTTTATACATATTAATGGAATTTACTGTAATGACTTACAGTCTGTAGTCCAGTGAACCTAACATTGGTTATCTGTGAACAGGACGTCCAGGAATCTAGCAGTTGCTCAGTCTCACCAGGCTAGCTGTCTAAGCTGGTCTTCTGTAGAAGTAAGCGTTAACAGATGTGCTGGCAAGTAAACCTTCCTTCTTCTAATGTCCTTATGTAGACCTCCAGCAGAAGGTATGGCTCAGATTAATGGTGTATACCACCATGCCTGGATCTAAAACTTGCTTTGTTCCAGGCTGACCTTGAACTCAGAGATTTGCTTGCCTCAGTCTCCTGGAATTAAAGACATGTACTAGGTCTAACATTTTCATGGCCACTCTGCCTCAAGATCTCTATGTCAAGATCCAGGTCAGAAACCTGTCTTCCAGCCTCAAGATCTGGATCACAGGTGTGCCCTACATATCTGGACTGTAGTTCATTCCAGATGTAATCAAGTTGACAACCAGGAATAGCCATCACATTGGTACGTTGGCTCATGTAATCATGGTATAAATGCAGGAGTATCACTGCAAGTTCAAGGCCAGCCTGGGCTACACAATGAGTTTCAGGATAGCCATGGCTATACAGCAAGACCTTATCTCAAAAAGCAAACAAAAATAGTACTGAGCTGTGTATTTTATACACTTGGCCATATAAATGTCATCTTTTAATCAGGTGGAAAAGGTTTAAAAAAAAAACAAAGAAAGAAAAAGAAAACTCTGAAATGTAATGTTTCTGGGAACTTTTGGCCTAAATTGTTTCCTTAAAGACCTAGTTTCCCACTTAGATCACAAAACTGTCTTCCTAAATGGTATTCTCCAGTTTAAAAACAAAACAAAACAAAACAAAAAAAACAAAAAAACTCTCAATTGTGACCACTGTTTACTACCAGAGAAAAGTCCAGATGAGTGTTTTACTAGTAACCAATACTACAATATCACAATAACACTAAGCAGCAATAACTGAAAACCTCATAAAATCCTTAGTATCAGTCCCAGATCTTCAAGTCCAGCCCTTGTGTTCTAGCTGGCTGGCCCAATAAACTCAAAATTAGACAATATCTTATTTCCTAAATTTCTTTTCCTATTTTTATCCCCCAATTTTCCGTTGTCCATTTTTGCATGCTTCCATGTGCACAGTGAGCACACATGTGTGGTATCTGCATGTGTAGGTATACATGTAATGTGTGTACATTCATATGAAAGCCCAAGGGGATGTCAGGAATCATCCTAGATCACTCTTTACCTTAATCATTGAGGCAGGGTCTCTTCTCAATCAAACCCTGAATCTGTTGATATAATTAGTCTCATTAATCAGCTTTCTATGAGATTCCCCTATTTCTATCTTCCAATGCTGGAATTACAAATGGGCTGCCACACTCATCTGGAACGTATGTGTGTTCTGGAAACCAAACTCCTGTTCTCTTGATTGTGTAGCCACTAAGCCACCATCTCCCTAGCCTTCTATATCTCCTAATTCTTTTTTTGTTTGTTTTTGTTTTTCAAGATAGGGTTTCTCTGTGTAGCCCTGGCTGTCCCAGAACTCATTCTATAGACCAGGCTAGCCCCAAACTTACTAGAGATATGTTTGCCTCTGACCCCAAAGGCATGAGCAACTGCCACCCAGCAATGAATCTTCTAATTCTTATGTAAATAGTATCACAACTCACTAAGACCCCTTAGTAAGAAATCTATACTATACATGAGCTCCTTAATCTCTCTCCCTTAATCTCACATTCAATGAGATTCCAAGTGGAACTTGTACCTGGGGCACTGAGCAGGTGTTAGGCATTGTTAAAGAACTTTAAAAACTGTTAAAATCACTACTGGTGTTGTTGATGAGTTCTTCACGTTCTTATCTTTTGATAAGAACATTCTTGTAAATAAGCACATATGGAGGGAGGCAGTGTGTTGACTCAGCATTGTTGAGCTATTGCACTCTCCCTTGCTGCCCCACCTTCCCTGAGCAAAGGGACTGCCAGTCAAACAGCCAGATGCCCTCTCTTATTCTAGCACCAGCTGTTTTAAACACTCCTCTGACACATTCAGGAAAACACATGATGATCCAGCTGCCTGCTTTCACTCCTGAAAGTACAAGGCCCAGGGAGGAGTGTTTCAAAGTACCAGATGTTTTGCTATTAGAAACCTCCATGAACTTGAGGTGACTCTGCAGCCAGAGAAGGTGCACTTTCCCTATGGCCTACTAGAAGGAATTCTGTGACTGGTCTAGAAAGAGACACTACTGACTAGTGCAAACACAAACCCTCATTTGCACAAGATGTTTGCTATGATTATATAAGCAAGCAGGAATGATTGTAACATTATACTCAATAAATTACTTTCCTCAAGTAATTTTTCTCTGCCTTTTCCAGCTCAGTTGGAAATAAAAGAAACAACAGTGAAGCAGTGGCAGAGGCAGCAGAGAGGTAGCAATAGCAGAACAGCTGGAACACAGAGTTGAGAGGCCACAAGTAGCCAAATAAAAGGCAGAACTGAGCAGTGGGTAGGCTGAGCTGCACACACAGGAACACATGCGCATCCATACGCCACACACATGGACAGAAACAACAGTAAAAGGTAGTCATCATCCCAACAGTGACAGCTGTCTTCATAAATGCACACATAAAAGCAAGACACTGAGTACCTAACACTGTAACCGTTTTCATCCCAGGTCAGGTGGTGGTCAGTAACCCTTGGTGATGCATGACCTGACAGCACCTGCAATGCAATGCAAAGCACGCACGTTGTGGGTCACCAAGCTGCCCTGAAGCTGGGAAATCCATGCACTGCCCCAAACACCTTGTGTTAATGAGACACCTGATTTTGTATTAATTTTTGGTTGATACATGTTTAGAAATCTTTTGTCAAATTTTCATAACCCCACATTCTTCACCTGTCTGAAACAAGTGGCCTATCTCTCCTTTACCTTAGCCGGAAACAGGCAGCGTGGGTTCTGAGGGTTCTTTTTTCTCTTGCACCCAATGCCCATTTTCATTAAGTCTGTCTCTTCAACTAACATAGATTTTGCAATCTTTCTTAATCTAAGATTTATTTTTGGCTTTGTGGTCTCAAATATCTCCCTGTTATTTATTTATTTTTTTAAACTAACCCATCTTTAACCACCTGCAACTCAAATCTCCAGCCTTCCAAGTGTGGTGATTACAGGTGTGCGCCAGTTTTTTAATTGTTTATTTTTATTTCATGTGTATCAGTGTTTTGCCTGCATATGTACGTCTGTATGAGGCTGTCAAAGTTTGGAGTTACAGACAGTTGTAAGTTGCCAATATGGGTGCTGGGATCTGAATCCTGGTCCTCTGGCAGAGCGGCTAGTGTTCGGAGCCACTGAGCCGTCTCTCCAGCCTGCTTTTTTATTTTCTTAAGATTTACTTATTTTTACTTTTACTTTATGTGTATGAGTGTTTTGCCCACATGTAAGTATACTACACGGTGCAGTGCCTGTAGAGGCCAAAAGACGGTGTCGGAGCCTCTGGAGCAGGAGTTAGTCAGCTATAAGCTGCCTCAGTGCTGAAACAAACTGCTTATCCTCTACTAGAGCAGTAAGTGGTCCTAACTGCTGAGTGACCTCTCTAGGCCCCCTGCCTGCTCTTACTGCCCAAATTTTTAAGAGTAAACTACAATCTGTATTTGCGTTTCTCACTTGTAACATGACTGTTTAATTTTGGAACCTGCAATGAAGACTGCCTGCCTGATTAACTGGTTTCTATAAAGCTAGGCAGTGCTCACTCACTCAGCTACAGCCCAGGTCTTACATACACGGTTTTAAATATTGAATAATATCTCCTCCTCAATCCTTATTTCCCTTCCTTTTCTATCCTCCCAATCTGAGTCATCATTTTCTTTATATCAATATTTACTTCAAACAGTGTTATTAGAAAGTAAATAACACATACAGCTGAATCACAGGGAATGGTATAACTCAATTTTCCTTTTTGTAAAGTTTGTCCCCCCTAGAAGCAGCAGAGTAAGCTTGCACGCTGCCACAGTTGCCACACAGAAGCTACATGTCATTCTAAATTCTGCTTGGGGGAACTCTGTTGTTTTTCTAAAATCTTCTGCAATTTTCTATTATGTTTATTTTTCTAAAGCGCAAACCACTAAGTGCAGCTCTCCTCACTGCTGCTTGTACAGGGCAGGCCCCGCAGCCAGGCAGCAGCTCCTTCAGGTGCCAGGCTTTCCCTCTATCATCTTTTCTTTTCTTTACTTTTTTTGGGGGGTGGGGGGGCGGTTTCGAGACAGGGTTTCTCCGTATAGCTCTGGCTGTCCTGGAGCTCACTCTGTAGACCAGGCTGGCCTCAAACTCAGAAATCCACCTGCCTCTGCCTCCCAAGTGCTGGGATTAAAGGTGTGCGGCACCACTGCCTGGCTTCCTCTATGTTCTTGACAATTTCCTCCTCTCTGATTTCTCCTCCTACAAGTCCTGTTATTTAATGTTCAGTCCTGGGGTTGATCCACTAATTTTTTTTTTAATTTATCCATGTGTCTCTCACCAGTATTTTTCACCTTACTTTCTGAGGATTCTCTTAACTTTATCTCCCAACACTTAGAACAAATGACTGCTTTGTACACGGTTCTGAAGAAGGAGTCCAGAACCTGAAGCACACTAGGTAGGTACTCTAGGACTATAGGTGACATCCTTGCCCTCACACCATTAACTGAACACACTGGCACCAAGCCCACTGCTGTGTAACCAGCATACTCTATCACTTCAAAAGAAGTGTGTCACCTGAAATCCAGTGATACTTAAGAACAAGTCCTTATTCCCCACTCTTGGTCGCTGTGCTTTGTCTCTATGACATGACCACTCCAGGTAAGTGAGATGATACACTTCTTTTCCTAATTGCTTATTTCACTTAGCATAGTATTACCAAGCTCATCTATTTTGTAACACGTGTCCAGATTTTCTTCCTTTTTGAGGATGAAACATGTTCCATATATACACATACATACATATACATACACACACACATATATATACACACGTATGTATATATACACATTTTTATCCATTCACCCATTAAGAAACATTTTGATTGCTTTCCACCTTTTAGATCTTGTGAACGATACTTTTACCAACACAAGTAGACAAATATTTGTATCCTTGCTTTCACCTTTCAATAAATTTATATGAAAATGATTACTGTGTGTATATGTGTATGTACTCACTTGCATGTTTAAGTGCATGTGTGTGTGTGTGTGCGTGTGTGTGTGTGCATGTGTATGCATACCATGGTGTATATGTAGAGCTCAGAGGCAGCTCTGCAGAGTCAGTTCTTTGTCTCTACTTGTATGTGGGTTACCAGGCAGGGTGGAAGCACCTTAACCCACTGAGCCATCTTGCAGCCTCCCCAATAAATTTTTATTACTTTTGTTATTCCCTAATCTCTACCAACATTGAACAGAGTAGCCACCACTACCCTTTTGAAATTCTTTTCTGCCTTGTGCTTTCATATAGATTTCCATTTTATTTCCTTTTGTCTCCCTCACTCAATATTGGGGCCTGTGGATTTATTACTTAGAATGCTTTTTTCCAATATTGTTACATGAAAACTTTCTTTCCATCATTTAGACACCCGCTCGGGTACCATCTCTTTGAGCAGAGCTTCCCTGAAGCATCTTCCATATTCAGTCATTCCCTTGAGTAACACAGATCACTCCAGAAGGACCTCTTATTTGTTCATGTGGTTTTCTGTTTGGCTCCGCATCAACAATGCAAATTCCTGACTCAGACACTCTGAATGTCTTCTTCACTGTAAGCCTGGCACAAATAAAATATCTGATAAAGCTAAAGGGATGAATAAGCTTCTTGTTCCTCTGTTCCCTAAGCATGCACTTCTCCCAGCACCTGTCCCTGAACTTCTCTCTCCACATTCTGCCATAGCAATTTACTATAATCTCACAAGTTCATCTATTACATTTCGGTGATTCCAAACACTGTCCTGCATCCTGAACTATCCTGTCAGTCAGTCAGGTATCTTTCTAACCTGGAGGGCAGAGTTAGTGATAAGGATAGTATATAGCATCTCAAACCTTATACAGGAAACAACATTCATTCTCTTCATTTCTAAACTTGATTTTCTCATAGATTCTCCTGCTACTTGAAGGGTTAGGTACAGTGCTATGGGCACAGGCTTTAAGACCCTCATCCTAGCTACAAGGAAGTCAGTCTTCTCCTGACAGGCTTCAGATGAAGATGTAGAACTCTCAGTTCCTCCTGCACCATGCCTGCCTGGATGCTGCCATGTTCCTGCCCTGATGATAATGGACTGAACCTCTGAACCCGTAAGCCAGCCCCAATGAAATGTTGTTCTTATAAGAGTTGCCTTGGTCATTGTGTCTGTTCACAGCAGTAAAACCCTAAGACACACCTATATCACATTTGTGTCTGAGACTGTCTGTGGGAGATTGTCTTGACTGTTAACCGATGCCCACTGTGGGTAGCAGCAATCACTAGGCAGGAGGCCCTAAAAAGAAAGCTGGCTAAGCATAAACTTGCCTGTCAGACAGTAAGCAGCATCCTGCATGGTTCCTGCTCCACTATGCCTTTGAAGTGAGTTCCTTAATGAGAAGCAATGCTATAAGGGATAGCAAGCAGGCCTTCTTTCAAGATCCTGCCTTGACTTCCCTCAATGATGGAAAATGAATTGGAATTGTAAGCCACGACCATGAAAAGAAAAGATCAACCAAACTGAACTGCAGAAATAACATTAGTAACACCAGCTACAACAAATCCTTTCTATTACATCCTCCTTTCTGTTACCTCTTACCATCCAAGCATCCTCCTTCCCACACTTGTCTCAGCTGCTCCCACCCCACTCCTAAACATGTTTGTGTGAGACCCACCATTATTACCTGATTTCAAGAGCCATGAAACCTTGTTATAGTTTGTTAATGCCTCGCTGAGGCAAGAGGACTGTAAATTCAGGGCCTGCCTGGGTAACTGTGAGACTGACTCAAAATAGAAAAGTAGGAAGAAGTCTGATGACATAACTCAGTGGTACAACAGTTGTTTGGAATGCATGAGGTCCAGGCTTCCCATCTTTAGTATAAGAAAATGGAAGAAAATATGATTTACACAAAAGTAGGCAGGAAGTTGAAAATGATTATCACAATTCGTTCTTTATAAGAAACATAAAGGAGGGGGCTGGTGAGATGGCTCAGCGGTTAAGAGCACAGACTATTCTTCCAAAGGTCCTGAGTTCAAATCCCAGCAACCACATGGTGCCTCACAACCATCTGTAATGAGATCTGATGCCCTCTTCTAGAGTGTGTCTGAAGACAGCCACAGTGTACTTAGATAAAATAATAAATAAATCTTTAAAAAAAAGAAAGAAACATAAAGGAGGAGCCAGACTTTAATCCCAGCTGCACCCAGGAAGCAGACACAGGTGTTCAAAGCCAGCCTGGTCTACATAGTGGGTTTCAGGCCAGCAAAGGATATATAATGAAGTCTTTTCTTATAAATAAATAGCCATGCAGTGGTGGCACACCCCTTTAGTTCCAGCAACTGGGAAGAGATGGATCTCTGTAAGTTTGAGGACAGCCTGGTCTACAGAGTGAGTTCCAGGACAGCCAGGGATATGTAGAGAAACCCTGTATTGAAAAACCAAATAGATAAATAAAATAAAAAATAAGTGGAAGGGAGGGGAGGGGAGGACAAAGAAAAAGAAATACCGGGCTGGTAAGATGACTCAGCTAGTAAAGAAATTTTCCACCTAGCCTGATGGTCTGAGTTCCATCCCTGGAACCTGTATGATTAAAGGAGAAAGAGGACTCTGTCAAGTTGTCCTCTGACCTCCACAAATATGCTTTTGGTGTGTGTGTGGGGGGAATACATAGGTACACACACATCAGGAGACTACCCCAGAAAGGTGGTGGGTTCCCCTCCTCATGCCTCCCATTAGAACCTACACTGAAAGCTCAAGACCCAAAGGAAATGGATGTGCAGGGTTGGGTTGGCTCTGTTACTCTTCCTCCTTCTCTGATTTTCTGGAACAGAGTCTGACAGTGTTACCCAGGCTGACCTTGAATTTATAATTCTCCTGTCTCAGCCTGAGTATTATGGTTATGTGCTACCATGTGGAATTCAGATTCTCTTTCTTTGGAAACCTCAAGGTCATACAAATATTTTAGTTTATCTCCTCCAACAAGGCTAATCAGAGAAAACTGTAAAGCAAAATGAGGATTTCATTTCCTTTTCCATAATCTGGAAACTCTGCAGTCTAAAATAATCCAGTCTCTTGACACCATCTTGTTCATTCTGGCATCTAGCATTCTACTTGCTGTGTAGGAGATTAAAGACAGCCTTGAGTATTTTGCCAAACTTCTCACTGACAGGTAGTAATGTTGCCTTTGCCCTTTAAATCTGGAGTCCTTCTGTGACTTGGTTTAAGCTGACAGAACATGGAGGACTTCTGAGGCTGGGCCTTAAGATATCTGTGGCTTCTGCATTCTTGGAACATACCCTGGTGGATCCCAGCCACCTTAAGGCAAATAGAAAGGTCACATGAAGATGCACCTCAATGCTTAGTCAACAGCCTCAAGCTGAGCTCCCAGCTGGCAGCTGACAACTGGCTGCCAGCCATAGGTTGAGTTGTCTGGACATTTCTGGACAACTGGGCATCCAGCTGATTGCAGAGCCAGCCAATACAATATTGGAGCGAAAGAACTGCCCTACTGAGCTCAGCCAACTACCACCAAGTCATTAACGACAGCACAAGGCTGGTGTGAGAACTTAATATATGTAAAAAAAAAACTGCATTTTTTTTTTTTTGGAGCAAATTAAGAGTTACAAGAAAATTGCAAAGATGGGCTTTTCTAAACATACCCTGAACCCAGTCTATGCTCATTATTACCCTGATCCTAACCTGGCCCATTTGTCACAATTAAAGAACCATAATGACACATTATCATTTACTGAAGTGTGTATTCCACTGAGATCTCATTAGTATTTACACATGTCCCTAGATCCCACTTAGGATAGCACACTGCATGCAGTCATTGTGTCTCCTTAGGCTCCTCTCGGCTGTTTCTCAGACCTTTTCATTTTTCTTGATACCTGCAGTCAGGAATTTTGTAGAATGCCCTCACAATGGGATCACTGCTGTATTTTTCTGAGTAGAGTAGGACAGTGGGCATAAGAAAGAAGTGCTACTTCACACTATATCAACGGCACATAATGGAAACATGGCAGCACTGATAATGTTGAACTTGATCCTCTGGCTGACCCTTGCCAGGTTTTTCTACTATGTGAAGCCACGATAAAGGAATGGGAAGTTACTAGATGCATCCTTCAGAGTGGAGTATCCACACAGGTTCTTCTACTTATCACACTGCTCAGTCTCTACCCACCTCCACACAATCGGGTAAACCAGAAACCTAATATTCTTCCTTCAAAGCTCGGTCCACGCGTTCCCTCTTCACTGTGAAGCTTCCTCTAAGGAAGAGTACAATGCTTTAAGGTAGATACGCATTTAATGACAGTACCACAGACTACATCTGACTCTCAGGTAGACTCAAGTCCCCAGTGTGCAAACACTATGCCTCACTTGCTACACCTATAGCTAGGACACCGTGAATCCTAAGTACCCAATAAGTGCTTATAAACCTAATTAACTAGATGCCTATAGAAGTAAACCATTTTTGATAATATCTCAATAAAAGAAAGAAAGGATAACACCAAACAGCTAAGATCTAAACTATGTCAGTGAATGTACAACAGTGCTAATCCTCTGTTAATACACAACTCCACTCTGCTGTAGCAAGGCAAGGCACCAGAAAAGAAGATCATTACATCCAATGAGAGCCACTGTGACAGATAAAACGTGTTTCAGGTCAACAGGCACATAAATGTCAAATGAAGTAGGTCACATGAGCCTCTAAGGGGATGAGGAATGAAGTGCATACCTCCTACCTTCAGGATGTGCCAATAAAACCTTACAGTACACAATTCTCATGCTTAACCTCTGCAAATGTGGAACAAAGACCGACTCGTGGTGACTGTGTTGAATGTATTCAGTGTTCTTTCTTATATACAGTGGGGAAATTAACTAAGAAATGGTCCTTGGTAAAAAATAAGGAATAGCACTGTGCCTCTGAAAGAAATATTTAGGGGACTTCTAGAGTTTTGCAATGATAACTCTGTTGATGTGTATATCTTTAGTATTTATAATATGTACTTCCCTACAAGCAAATACACTAAATTTCTGAGACTCACTGGCCATATAAAATTGCATTCCAGTGACCATTCAGGGTGAAGCTAGGCAACAGTCCTAAACTAATGTGAAACTAACATTCTTGTTTCCACTTAAAACACTAGTACACCAATCACCAAAAGAAAAGAAAACAAAAATCACAATATAATAAACAACTCTGTGTCAGCACCTGGACAGTTCCTGGCACACAACAATGATCAATAAATATTTGCTGAATTGATAGAGAGAGAGAGAGAAGAGGAAAGAAAAAGGCAAAAGTAAAACTAAGCAAGGAACCCAGGCACTCTGGGTGGCGCTCTGGAGGCAGAGGCGGGTGGATCTCTGAGTTCAAGGCCAGCCTGGTCAACAGACAGTACCTGGACAGTCAGGGCTACACAGAGAAACCCTGTCTCAAAAAACCAACAGGAAAGGAAGGGTAATAATAGAGTGGGTGAGACAAGTCAAACGTGCTTTTTGTATAAACTTGATGACTTGAGTTGAAGCCCCAGGAACCCATAAAAAAGCGGACTACATAAAGTTGTGTTCTGACCTCCACAGGTATAATGTGTGGCATGTGTGTCCACACATCATCAATAATAAGAATAGTTTTAAAAGTCAAAAAGTAGTAAGAAAGCAACAATGGAAAGTACATATTTATATAATTTTAGAATTATCTATCATTTACCTACTGTGGATTTTGGAAGTTACTGCCTGCTTCATCTCTTTCTGGCAGAGAAAAAAATTAGAATCTACAGTTCCCAACTCTGGACAAACACATCATCTCTAATCCTCTCCGAACGTGAGCATTTCTCTCCAGGAAAAAGCACAGAGATTCCCTTCATGAGGAACATCATGCTCCAAGAAGCTGCCCTTCCCCAGGGCACCCTGAAGCATCTTTGTTTTCTATTTAACGTTCTCTCAGTATCCTGTAAATGTAATAACCAGCATTCTTATTTTTAATATTTTTAGGTCTGCTCCACAGTTTCATCTCTAAACCTTTCCCTTCAAGAGGAAATCTTGTTATTCATGTTCTCGATGATTCAGCCCACTGTCTAGATCAGTGACTCCATCTTTAAGATGATACAAAGAGAAGCTGACTCACTCTCTGTCCTCTAACTTCTTCCTCCCTGGCCCTTGGGAACAGGAGCTGGCCTGAGCTCAGACCCCACGACTCACTGGTTCCTAGCTTCCATCAACCTTGTAAATCCGTTTTATATTTCAACTCCGACCCTTCCACTCATTCTTTTCTTTTCTCAAGCAATCATGGTCTTCTCTAGTCTTAAAAAAAAGAATGTGTTTGAGCTGGTTGGCAGTGGGAGTGCACGTCTTTAATCCCGGCACTCGGGAGGCAGAAGCAGGCAGTCTGAGTTTGAGACCAACCTGGTCTATAGAGCAAGTTCCAGGGCAGCCAGGACGACTTAAGGAGACCCTGTCTCAAGAAACAGAAACAGGAGCTGGAGAAATGGTTCAGCGGTTAGAAGCACTGGATGTTCCACTAGAGTTCCATTCCTAGCACCCACACGCAGCGTACAACTGTCTGTGACTGCAGTTCCAGGAGATCCATGGCAACAGGCACACACATGGTGTACATGTATATGAATGAAGGCACAATACTCATACAAATAAAATAAACCTTTTTTTTAAAAAAAAGAAACAAAAACGTACAAAGCTTTTAAAATGTTTTATTAGAGGAATTGTTATATATGTAGAAAATAAATGTGAATGAACCTCTCCACAGCCATCTCCAGGCTTCAACACTTGTCCAGAATCTGTTCTTTTTGTCTCATCTATACCTCAACTCGTCCATCCCCGTATTCAATGACTATTACTTCACAAACTAGTGGATACAATTGATCTGTGTCTATTTATAATTTTTATTATTATAAATTACAGCATCCTATCAAACACAGAGCATTTGCAGCAAAGCCATCTCTCACAGGTTTTCTCGTGCCCTGTCACTTTAGTAAGTCATTTGCTGATGTTTTAATAGATGGGTTCTTGTGAGGCTGGCCTCAAACTTCTGGATGCAAGTTATCAGCCCCTTCAGTGCTAAGCTTACAGGCAGGGACTGGACTGCAGGCATCGTCCACAGTGATGTTCCCACCACTATTTTTGTTTGTGCCCTGAGACAAGGTCTTGCTATGTAGCTGAGATTGATACGGACTTTCTATATAGTCCAGGCTAGCTCAAACTTGCAATGCTACCTCAGCCTCCTAAGGATGATGGAATTACGGGTGTAAACCACCAGACTAGCTTTATTACTTCTTTAAAAAATTATAAATATATATCAATTTGTAGGGTGCTTGCCCAGCATGAAGGAAGCTCTCAGTTTGATCTCCAGTACCACCTAAACCCAATGTATCCATAATTCCAGCACATCACTGGTTTGGAGAAAGAATTGTGTGTGTCCCTTGTATTTGCATGGCAAGGACTTTGCCAGCTGAGCCATCTCCCTCTTTCTGGAAACTCTCCTGTAGATTTGTGATGTAAAGGACCTTAAGCCCTCCTAAGATGAAACCAGTTAACTTTAAAACACTGCAAATCTGCCTTTCCTTTGTCTCCAGCACTGTCACAGGAACAAGGGCTTCCCTCTCACCTGACAGCTACCACGCAGGGCTCCAATCCCTCTCCTACCTCTCCCCAGCAGTCTCCAGAGGGTAAAGCTGATGGCTCAAACACTCATTTATTTTGTTCTTCCCAGAGGAAACAGCTGTAAATGGCTGCCCAGTCCAGAGAACAGGTCCACACGTGGCCTTTGAGGAGCACAGGCTCTACGCCCTTTTCTAATCTGCTATCACACTGGGCCACCTGGGCACCTGATCATTCCTGGAACAGGCGGGGCTCTTCAGCCCTCTCTTCTGTCTAGAACACTGCCTTCCTCACTTTTCACGTGGCTGGCCTCCTAGTCCTTTAGCTAGTATCTGTCTCAGAGGCCGTCCTCCACCGTCCCGGCTCTTCTTCCTAGTCACTTTTTACTCTCTGTATTATTTTCTGTTCTTCATAGTCCTCACGGTGGTTTATAATTAGTACCTTGACATTTATTTGTCTCTCTTTAAAATGTGACCATCCTGAGAATAACTACTCTCTGTTATATCACCTTACAACATACAAATAAGAATTATTTATTGTCGACTGGAAAGATGGCTCAGTCACTAAGAGCACTCACTGCTCTTGCAGAGAACTCAGGATTGGTTCCCAGCACTGACACGGTGGTTCACAACCATATCTAACTCCAGTTCCGGGGGGTTCCACACCCTCTCCTGACATGCTTAGGTTCCATGTACACTAGGGGTGCACATATACACATGCAGGCAAAACATTAAAAAGTTATTATTAAAAAAGGAAATAGACTTAGCTCAAAACCACATTATACAGAGTATGTTCAACTTATCCTCCAAGCCTTCTATTCACAGATATCCAAAATTAAGGTAAGATAGTACTGTGATAACGTTTTACATTAACAAAAATCATTACAAATACAAGATTTTATATAAAAAAAAATCAAGACAGGGAGATAATATTTTTAATTAAAAAGACTGATGACAATGAAGTTAAAGTCCAATTTCTCTTTTTGTTAATTTGAGGCAAGGACTTGCTAGGTAGGCTTGGATGAATTGCTATTCATTTGATAGCCCAGGCTGGCCTCAAATTCAAGGCAATTCTCCTGTCTCAGTGTCTCAAGTAGATTAAAAGCATGTGCTGCTGTTCTCTAGCTGTATTCTCTCATTTTAAATCTGATTTTGAACTATTATGTCATTAAATAACTAAAAACCAAGAAAGCCAATGTTTCCTTCCATCCCACAAAGCAAAATTTGCATTCTATATTTCTGGTTAGTTTCAAACTTTCATAAGTATATGCAATTTTCACAGTATAATTTACACTACAATGCTGGTATTCTAAGGAGGAATCACCATTACCCAGTCGCTTCGGAGGCCGAGGCTTTAGGATCATGAATTCAAGACTTGCTGCCAAGTCAGTCCATGCACACAGCCTAGGCAACTTAGCCAGAGCCGGACTCAAAATACAAATTTAAAAAGGGATAAGAGTATAGCTCAGAAGTAGAGAATTTATCTAGCATAAGCTAGACCTTGGGTTTAATCCACGGACACACACACACACACACACACACACACTTCAGTAAAACTTACTTTTAAGTTATCATGTAGCATGATGAAGAAGAAAACTGAGAAGATAGACCTCATCAGTCTAGTTTCTAAATTTACCTACACCAGAACACGCGCTCAGTCCATCCACAGCCACTGCCGCTCAGCGTCTACTCCAGCTGCTGCTCTGCCGAGCAGTGTACTGACCTGGGAGCTGCTTTCTTCCTCTACTTCTCCCTCATTGGTTTGCATGGGAACAGACTCTGTGCAAAACTCTGCAGACACACACAAACGCTGCCTGGGAAGTAAAAGGAGAAAACACGGGTAAGAACGTCAAGGCAAAAGTTTGCTTTTTCAAATACTTAGATAAGAATCTGTCATGGATATCCAATGATTTTAACTAGGTGGACCTCTCAGTGTGTATGTGTATATCGTAAGGCATCTGAGAAGAGGAAAAAGAGGGAGAGGGGAGCAGGAAGCTTCCCCATCTTAGAGGGCAGCTGGGAAGGTTCAAGGCACTGGAGTATTAAATAGTTTTACACTTCTAGACCCATTTGTTTGCTTTTGGCAAAGGTGATAATGGAACTCTTCAATGACTCTTACAGTAGACACCTGCCAAAAAGGATGCCACAGTGAGTTTCCCTTGGAATTGACTGCATTTCTTGGATTATAACCATGTTTAACATCCTTGGCTTTTGTAACTGGTTGTCTGAATAGGTATGGTCCCCATAGACTTCATGTATTTGAATGCCTGGTCCATAGGGACTGGCACTATTAGGAGATGTGGCCTTGTTAGAGGAAATATGTCACTGTGGAGGTGGGGCTTTGAGGACTTAAATGCTCAAGCTACCCCCAGTGTGAAACATGTCCAGTCTTCTCACTGTCTTCAGATCAAAACATAGAACTCCTGGCTCCTCCAGCAGCATGTCTGCCTATGTGCTACCATACTTCCTGCCATGATGACAATGAACTCAACCTCTCAACTGTAACTCAGCCCCAATGAAATGTTTTCTTTTATAAGAGTTGCCTTGGTCATAGTATCTCTTCACATCAATAAAACCAAAACAAAGACAGTAACTTTAATTATGAAGTATACTTTTTTTTTAAGATTTATTTATTTATTATATGTAAGTACACTGTAGCTGTCTTCAGACACTCCAGAAGAGGGCGTCAGATCTTGTTACAGATGGTTGTGAGCCACCATGTGGTTGCTGGGATTTGAACTCCGGACCTTCGGAAGAGCAGTCGGGTGCTCTTACCCACTGAGCCATCTCACCAGCCCAAAGTATACTTTTTAAGGAAAATATGCCTAAGAAACTAAATGTCATCTCATTTATTTCATACAAATTGACTTTCTATAGACTAGTACAATAAAAGTAGCAATGTCTCCTCTAATAATAAGACCCGAGACCAGTGACACTGCTTCCAAGCCTGACACCTAAGATCAATTCTTGGAACCCACACAATGGAAGGACAATTCTCCAAAATTGTGCTCTGACCTCCATACACATATCATGTAGTATGTGCACACAATCTATCAATAAATGTGAAAAAATATTTAAAGAGTATGCATCAAGAAATCTATTAAAATGTCATATATTAAGAAGGCTGGAGGTGCCAGGTATGGTGGCGCACATCTTTAATCCTAGCACTTAGAAGGTAAAGACAGGAGAATTTTGGCTTGCATGATGACTTCCAGGCCACCAGGGCTATATAGAGAGCACAATTTGCCCTGGGTTCTATGACTAGCATTGTAAAAACAACAAAAAAAATAGTGCTAAATTTTAAAACCTATAATTTTTAACAAAGCTTTATCTATTTTCATGCACATGAGTGTTTTGCCTGCGTGCACGTCTGTGTACACGTGTGCCTAGTACCTTCGGAGCTCAGAGAGGGAGTCAGCTCCTCTGGACTACAGCTATTTATGAACGATGTGAGCTGCTATGCATGCACCAGGAATGGAACCCCATCCCCCTGTAAGAGCAGTAAGTGCTCTTAACTACTGAATCATGGCTCAAGCCCCTCAAAGCTAAGTTTTTAAAGTTTCCTTGGCACTTTTTATTTTTGCAATTTTCCTCAAAACTGTCTCATTCATCCTGGCCCTATTCCTTCTCTCTTTGTCTTTTTTTTTTAAACCTAGATTTCCCCAAAGAGAGAATATATGCAGTATTTGTCTTAAATATCTAGCTTATATTTTAATACCTTCAAATATGTAATTATTAAGCAATAATTAGTCAAACCAACTGGAAGGAATTACTCTGAGTGACCATCACAGTGGACACTACAAGTGACCACACTGACCACACAGTGACCACTATAACTGAGGATCACAGTGAATACAATCTACTACCACAGCAACCACAGCAATAACCACTATGGCTGCCCACATCGATGACCAACACTGACCAACCATCAGAGAGCACTAAGACTGACTATCACAGAGAACAATACAAGTGACTACCACAGTAATGACAGTGACCACTGCAGTTGATAACACCAACGGTCACCACAATGAATACCTGACTAACTATAACAGTGAACACTACACATGGCCACCACAGTAACCACAGTAGTACCATCATGGCTGACTGTTTTAGTTAGGGCTTTATTGCTGTGAAGAGACATCATGACCACGGCAACTCTTAGAAAGAAAAACATTTAACTGGGGCTGGCTTACAGTTCAGAGGTTTAATCCATTATCATCTTGGCAGGAAGGATGGCAGTATGGAGGCAGACAAGATGCTGGGAAGTGTCTGAGAGTTCTATATCAGGATTCATAGGCAGCAAGAAGAGACAGTGAGCTACTAGGCCTAGCTTGAGCTTCTGAAATCTCAACACCCATCCCCCAGTGACCTATTTCCTCCAACAAGGCCATACTTACTCCAACAAGACCACACCTCCAATAATGCTACTCTCATGAGTCTATGGGGGCCATTTTCATTCAAACCACCTGAACACCACAGCTAACACTACAAGTGACCACCACAGGGAACACTACAACTGAGCACCACTGTGGGCACTACAAGTGAACACCACCACAGTACCCATGACTGTTACCATTACGGATGACCATCACAGTGGACAGTACAACTGACCAGTAGAGTGACCACTATGTAACAGCTAAAAAGATGCTCATAATGCATGCTTCTGTGCAAAGAAACTCGTTAGGAATGGCCCCGGGCCTGGAGATCTGCTCTGGTGCAGGCCTCTCTATAGCCAAGCCATAAAGCCTGAGGCCAAGAAGGGACTTCTACATTTCCACAGGTTATGTGGCAAAGGGTATCAAAATATCTACTGTGATCACTAATAAGAAACAAATGTATATTTATGTACCAAGAAAAGTAAAATTGGCATAGTTGTATTTATAAATCTCTGTTCACTCAGGCCCAGAAGAACAAACATTGTTCAACCTCTCTGTGCTCACAGTGAGATAAGCTTCTTGGGGTTGATCATGTCCATCACTTTTTATGGCAATTATGCATAAATAGAATTGTTCTCTCTATGAAAATTAAGTTGGTGGGGCGGGATGCATATCAGTTGGTACAGTGCTTGCTTAGCACTTTTGAGGTCCTGAGTTTGATCCCCAGTACATTATAAAATTAGATGTGGTATGCACACCTATAATCCAAGCACTTGAAAGACTGAGGCAGGAGGATGCTTTAAATTTAAAGCCAACCTAGGAGACAGAGTGAGGCCCTGCCTCAAAAGCAAAAGAGAAAAGAGAGAGAAAAAAAACCCTGACAACATTGGAAATATTTAATAATCTGTCCAGAAAGACGTGATTTCCACGCAAAGTGTCCCCTTCTTGGCTGAAGTGAGATCACATCATAGACCACGTATCACTACTGGCACACCTCAGAGCTTCTTCCTGCTCCCAGGTCTCGGTGCTCACTGTTACTCCCCTTCGGCTCTAGGTCCCTGCTTCTTCTGAAAAGACTCTATCTCTGGCTTCTCTTTTAAAAAACACTTAACATGTATAGTATTTTGCTTCTGTATGTCTGTGCACCCACCACATGTGTGCCTGGTGCCCAAGGAAGCCAGAAGAATCTATCAGATTCCCTTGACTTAGAATTGCAGATGGTTGTCAGTTGCCATGTAGGTGCTGAGAATTGAACCCTGGTCCTCTGGAAAGAGAAACATATGTTCTTAACTGCTAAGCTCTCTTTCTAGCACCATCTAGGAGGTATTATCTTTACCTCTTTAAATAAAAGATTTGTTTTATTTTATGTGTATAAATGTTTTGCCTGAATGCATGTGTATGCACCGTATGTGTGCCTGTTGTAACCTCTGGAAATGGGGTTACAGATGGGTGTGAGCTATCATGTGGGTCCTGGGACTCAAACCTAGGTCCTTTGCATGAACAAATGCTTTTAACCCTTAGCCATCTTTTATCTGCTGGCCACTGTCTCAGCTAACAGTGATGCTCACTGACAGTAGGCAGGAAGACCAGCAGGAGCTAGTCTATGACACTTGTTCCTATCAGGTAAACTTAAGCTACTAGCCTACCTTTCAGGTTGTCCTGCTTGACCTTCTTTTTTGTTATTAAGCATCTTGTTTCAGTCGGACTTGCTTGACTTTATCAGTTCTGCCTTCTGTCAGTTACTGCTCTTCCCCTTCAGTGACTCCTCTTCCCTGTCCCTAGAAATAAACACACACCTGTCTTCTGATCTTCCTACTACTCTCAACCTTCAAGGCTTTAACCTCAACTTTTGCCTCTATACTCACTTAATCCATTACTTCTTCAGAAGTTCTTACCCATTCATAATGGCCAATTAAGTCTGATGTCTTGTTAGAGCAGAAATGGTTAAAGCTGACCAACAGAGGACACTGAACCACCCAGCGGCTGGCAATAACAGGCAAACTTACTGTTACTAAGCATGAAGGGGGAAGGAGCAGTAACAAACCTGCAGAGATAGCTGTAGTTATAACCACAGACTCAATCACTAATGCTTTATTTATGTGTGACCTTGAGAAAATTGCTTCTTTTCTCAGGCTTGGTGTCCTTAAGAAATCTGGGAAGAATAATTATTTCTGAGGATTAATGCCAATCATTTGTACCTGGTACTCAATATTAACGGTCCATCTGGTATCCCCTCTACTCTGAGGTTTACTACAGGTTCACATTCTCAGTTACCTCTTGGCCCTTTCCCTGTTTCTGTTCACCTGAGAAGAAGGCTTCTTCATCTTTCTGCTCCTTCAAGTCTAGCTGCCCAAGAGCAGGTAAGGGCAATTTGCCTGAGAGCTCAGAAACAAAGACATATGGCACTCAACACTTTTCTCTTCAAGCTGCCCAGGAAACAGCATTCTTCTTGGTTCCTCATGAATGTGGGACATCTTCACAATTCCCCACAGAAGGCAAGGTCAACTGAGTTCTGGTTGTTTGTTTGTTTGTTTTTTAAATTATGTAGCCAACACTGGTCTCGAACTCCTGATCATGTTGCCTTCACCCACCAAGTCTGGGGAGTGCTGAAGTCTAGTGCTGAGAAACTCACTGTCATGTATATAGGTTTAATAGCAGAAGCATCACCATGGCCCTGTGGATGACACCCTCTTTTATCTCATTTTCCAGCAGGAGAAAGACAGTGCCATTTCTCTGTCTCAACAACTCTAATCTCCAGTGTATTGAACTGAATTTTTTTTTAATATTTTTAATTTTTGTCTGGTGTCCTCAGAGGTCAGGACTGGATTAGATCCACAGGGACTGGAGTTGCAGATGGTAATAAATTGCCATGTCAGTGCTGAAAATCAAACCTGGGTTCTCTACAACAACAAATGTTTTTAACCACTGAGCCAACTTCCAAACCCTGAGACTAAAATCTTGATAAAATGACATGAAGTAAAATTTTTAGAACGTTTTACATTTGGGATTTTGAGGCTTCTGTTACAAGCTTGGTTTTAGAGAGGGACAAAGTGTTTTCTTGTACATTAAACGAAAGCTGTATACTAGCTTTTAGCTACTGAGCCTTATAAACTATAGGCCACCCAGCGTTTTGACCTCAGCAGTGACTGTAGTTATGGCAACTTTGTCGTTAGGTAAGTGGCTGTTTCTATAGAGACAAGGCTGCATGCATTAGGCTCAGAAGCCTTCGTGAAAGCTTAGGGGTTTGCAGGTCTCACTAAGAATAAGTCGCAGCTTGTCACAGTGGTTGGTGGTACTGAAAGATCATGTATACTAAATGTCACCTGTGCAGGTAGCCTCACATACACTGACCACTCTGGCCTAGCAAGCGAATGCCAGCTGTGCTGGCCTCAGCAAAGAGAACAGAGCTTTAGCAGGCTTGGGTGGCTGCACGTACTGAGACTGCTGCTTGACCTTGAATTCTGCCTGCCCAGCTTTTCCTAAGCCGGCATGGCTGAAGCAAAGACTGGACGGTAGAGAAGAGACTCCTTCACTCAGGCCTTTTAGACATCAGAAGGTAGGACAATTATTAGCTGTCTATAAGCTACAAGGCAGCTAAACTTCAAACAGCACATGTATTACAAAGCAAGTGAAGGTCTATGTTTAAATTGTTTGTGCTACAAATATGTAGGTGTTTCAAAGAGAAAATGAAAATTAGGAGGTTTCTGACTGTACCTAGTGAGAGAAAGGAAGGAAGGGTCTGGGCATACCCTGGCAGACCTAGACCTTCTTACTGGTTACGACTAGTACACTGAAAGACAAAGGGGCATGCTACAGAAAGAAAGGACCTCTCCCAACACTCGATGTTTCCTTCCTCACAATATAGTGCCATGTTTTAATATTAGGGATGTGAATCCCTGATAGGGTAAAGGGCTTATCCGCTTAGTGTATCTATAAGAAACTCAACCTGGACTCACACATTCAGCCCCTCGGCTGCGCCTTTACCTCACTGAGACCCATTCTGCTCTGCTCCCCACTCCTCTAGGAGGAGACCTACCTCAGATGAAGGCTGCCATCTCAATACACTTGTTAGCTCCTAGAGTTCATAATACAAGCCTACTTGCCCTCAGATATAAGCCAGCTCTCAGGAACCAAATGTATTGATAGTAGAAGGAAAGTTTTGATCCCTACTTGTCTCACCCCTTTGTCCTATGCTTGTTAGTTCAGGACTTGGTAAGAAAAGTATTATTTATTGGGTTCTCTTCCCCACAGTCCTTTACCTTGGAATTAGTAGCAAACCTTTTCTTACCAAACTCTTCACTAACCTTGTTTCTTCCCACATATGTCCTCTTCTGCAAGTCACTCAGGCAAGCTTCTCTATTCTTTCCACATAGCATACTAGCATCTCGATGCACATTCCCAGGCCACACCTGCTATTTAGATCTTACATGGCCCCAATGAAGTAAGAAGCCCATCCCCAGAGACTGACCTGGAAGGTGTTCAGGCCGATACATCTCTGGGTCTTTGAGAACATGCTCTTAGAGTGGAATGAGGGTTGCTGGTTTCTTCCTTCTTTTACTAACACAGGTAAACAGTTTTGTTCTGATATGCACTATTGCCACAATATACTGCCGTACTCAGAAGCTGTGGGCTTACACCTAGGAAACCCTGAGTCAAAACAAATTGTTTTTCTTCATTACCTTGTGTATTTGTATGGTGGCAGACAGTTAACAATACCCCATGAGAACCCCCTGCATTTATCCATATCCTTTCCTTCTGCTATCCACTTGATTGTATTTCTAAGACTCGTCCCTAATTTTCCCAGTGGTGTGCCTGCTTACTGTGAGCCATGGGTAACCTGTTTGCCTCCCTGCCCTTATTCTCTCTCAACTTTTGTTGTTCCTGTGGAATTAATTGTAGCAGTTTTAAATGTGTCTCCTTAGTAGCGCACATCTTTAATCACAGTTATTAGGAGGCAGAGGCAGAGAGGCAGAGAGGCAGAGGGGCAGAGAGGCAGAGGGGTGCAGAGGCAGAGGGGCAGAGGGGCAGAGGGGCAGAGGGGCAGAGAGGCAGAGAGGCAGAGGGGCAGAGAGGCAGAGAAGCAGAGGGGCAGAGAGGCAGAGGGGCAGAGAGGCAGAGGGGCAGAGAGGCAGAGAGGCAGAGGGGCAGAGGGGCAGAGAGGCAGAGAGGCAGAGGGGCAGAGGGGCAGAGGGGCAGAGGGGCAGAGGGGCAGAGGGGCAGAGAGGCAGAGGGGCAGAGGCAGACAAATGTCTGTAAGTTCCAGGCCAGCCTGGTCTACATAGCTAGTTCCAGGGCATCTAGGGCTACACAGAATGAGACCATGCCTCAAAACCCAAACCCAAACCAACCAAGGAAAAAACCAAGTGTTTCCTTTTCAGTCTTGACAGGCTAGGGGTGCAGCTCAAAAGTGAAGTATGTGCTTAGTTAGTACGCAATCCCCAGAATCCAAACAAACCCTGCCCCTAAAAAATCTGCACACTGGGCTGAAGAGATGGCTCAGTGTTTAGAAGTGCAGACTTCTCTTGCAGAGAACCCAAGTTTGACTCCCAGCACCAGAACTAGGTGGCTGACAGCCACCTGTAACTCCAGCTGCAGGCAACCCTACACCTTTGGCTACTGGGGTGTATACATATACACACACACTGGCACCAAACATACTCATAATTAAAAATAAAAATAAGTCTTTAGAAAAAAAATCTATCTGCAAATATTGATGAGATTCTTGTTTCAAAATATGGCTTATGATCATTCTTAAGGATCCAGTTCAGTTTTACTGACATTTTGACAAAAAAGAATAACATAGGCAATACTGAAGTATACAGTAAAGTTAAGTGTTACTTGGGGACTTCGAAGGAGTGTGTAAGGTGTCAGTGTTGGAAAAGTGATGAAAAAGTCAATATAAGCATTCACTGAAAGCCAGGTGATGGTGCCACGGCTTTAATCCCAGCACTTGGGAGGTAGGTGGATCTCAGTGAGTTCAAGGCCAGCCTGGCTGGTCTACAAAGTGAGTTCCAGGACAGCCAGAGCTATACCCTGTATCACAAAAACCAAACCAAACCAAACCAAACCAAACCACACCATACAAACTGCCCTAAGTCGTATAGTGTTTGTTCGACTGGTTTCAGCAGAACAGTCTACCATTTTGTCTTACATTTAGATAGTCTTAACCTGATACTGTGCTTAGCACTAAAGGACAACAACTTAGTAACTGTTAATTACCATGTGAATAAAATCAAACATTCTGTGAATTTCCTCTATAAAACAGAAACAATGCTGGAGTTTTCAAAGCCTTCTCGGCTCCAGCCCTTGCTCTCCAGCCTTACCCATTTGCTTTCATTGTTCCTGCCATACTGAACGACTTCCTGCTTCAGCAATATGGCTCAGGCTTCCACATTGCTGTTTATCTTCTTCCCTCTGCCTCTCTCCTGTAGTGTCACCAAGGAACACATTACTTATCATTCAAAGGTCAGCTCGTGTCAAGTATTCCCTGACCTATCTCCAAGCAGAAGAGACTGTTTCCTCAGTGGGGCCTGTCTGAACTCCACTATGAACCTTTAGCGCCTTTCTGGATTTATTTGCTCACAGAGACTCTCTATGTAACAGAGCTGTTCCTGAACCCTTGATATCAGATATTAGATCTCGTTCATCTCCGTATTCACTTTACTCAAAACTGCAGCAGGGCATAGTGGCGAACACCTTTATTAATCCCAGCACGGAGGCAGAGGCAGGTGGATCTCTAAATTCAAGGTCAGCCCAGTCTACAGAGATTACAGAACAGCCAGAGCTCCACAGAGAAACCCCATCTTGAAAAACAAACAAACCAAAACAGCAAAAAATATGTACCAGCCATATAATGGATATTCAATGACTTTCTATGTAGAAATAAATGAATTAGCCAACTGAAGCGCTTTTTATGAAAAATGCAATATTTGGGCTAGAAATAGGGCTCAGCAATTAAGAGCACCCATGTAGCAACTCACAGCCAGCTGTAACTAGTTCCAGAGGAATGGATGCCCTCCTGGGCCCTGTGGTCACAAGGCCCACACAAGGCCCACACATCCCATATTTACAAGGAAAACACCTACACATATAGAATAAGCAGTTTTAAAATGTCATTTCCTAGCTCTGATTTGCTATTGTACTACAGAGAATGCAATGCACTGTAGTTTTAAAAACTTGACAGGGGCCACAAAGATGGCTCAGAAGGTAAGAGTGTCCATTGCTCCTGTTGAAGATAGAAGTTCCCAATTCCTACATGCAGCTCACAAGCACTTGTAACTGCAGCACTTGTCTGGCTATGAGCACCTGTGCTAACCTTATATACCTCTCTCTTACACAATTAAAAATAAAAATAAATCTAAAAAGAAAAAGCTAAAGAGAAAGATTTCCAATGAGACAAAAACAATGAGAATTGTTTGAGGAGACAAGTTTGCTTACCCCAACTTAAACATTACACAATGTATATATATATGATTTTATACATACATATAATATATATATCACATGTACCCTTGTAAGTACATAAGATTTTCCTATTTTTATCTATCTGTTTAAAAAAAACCTCTTCAAAGTTTTTAAGAAGTCTCAGAGTTTATAGACAATATTGTAGATGCTAAACTGCACTAGTGTACAACAATGGATGACTAGCAATGCACTAACAGCAGGGCCTTTCAATCTGGACGAGAAAGATCCTGCAGAGGACCCAGGAGGAAGGCCAGCAGGAGCTAAAGCAGCAGAATGTCTCTTCTATCGTCTAAACGCTGACAGAAGATGACAGCAGCAACCAAGACACAAAGCCACAACGAACCACTGCTTATCTAGAAACAACAACAAACGGTCTTAAAGGAGAGTTGGGCAATGCTGCTGGTATGGAGTTTGTCTAGCAGGAGGAGAGCCTTGAGTTTGATGCCAGCACCACCAAAGAAAAGCCAACTAAAGACAAGGCTTACAGAGAGGAATTCTCCATCTGTAAAAGAGAGCAGACTGAGACTGAAAGGACGTTTTGAAGGTTTCTATAGGCCCAAGATGTCACAGGAGCAGATTCAGTAGAATGACTGTTAAGTCCCTTTAAGATGTCACAGGAGCAGATTCAGTAGAGTGACTGTTAAGTCCCTTTAAGATGTCACAGGAGCAGATTCAGTAGAGTGACTGTCCCTTTAAGAAAGCAAATGTGGGCTGAGGCAGTAAGAACTGCTCACGTCAATCTGCAACTGCTAATCCTAGTGACTAACTTCTCACTACAGGATGAGGCACACAATCAGTACCAATATGAACGCTAGTGCAGTTGCTGAGTCTGAGTGTGGTACTGGGGACTGAACCCAGAAATCAGGCCAGCACTCTACAACTGAGCTATACCCCCAGTCTCGATACCAATATATTTTAAAGAAAACAGCTAAAGTAAGAATGCAAAAAAGCTGATGTTGTGGCCATAGTTTGTCTTCTGAGGGATGCAGAAAATCTGGGGCTGGAAAGCAGCTGAGTAGTTAACAGCATTTGTTGCTCTTGTTACAGAGGACAAAGGTTCAGTCCCCAGTTCCCACATGGCAGCTAACAACCATCTGTAACTCCAGTTCCAGAGGATTCAACACACTCCACGGGCATACATGTTTACAGACATATATGCAGGTAAAAACACCCATATACATATTATAAAAATAAATTGCCAGAAGTGGTAGTGTGCGTCTTTAATCTGAGCACTTCTTTGTAAGTTTGAGGCTGGCCCAGTCTACATAGTTGAGTTCTAGGACAGCCAGGGTTATATAAAGAGACCTAGTCTGAAAGAAACCATAAATTTAAAAAATTAAATAAATCTTTTAATCCTGAATTACATATATATATATATGTGTGTGTGTGTGTGTGTGTGTATACATTTAAGTATTTAATAATATTTATATAAATATTTATATTTATAATACACATTTACTTTCTTAAAGGGACTTAACAGTTAATAAATATTTAATAAATACACATTTATTTGTTTGTCTCTCTGTATGAATGTTTGCCTACATGTTCATCTGTGCACATGTGTACCTGGTGCCAGAGATTTTCAGAAGAGGGCATCAGGTCCTCTGTACCAGAGTTACAGACAGTTGTGAGCTACAGTGTGGGTGCAAGGAATCAAAGCCAGGTCCTCTGGAAGAGCAGCTAGCACTATTAATCTGTGAACTATATCTCCATCTCCTAAATAAATCTTTTTTTTTCTTAAAAAAAAAAAAAAAAAGAAAAGAAAGAAATTCAAGAAAGATGTTCTCCAGCCGGGCGGGCGTGGTGGCGCACACCTTTAATCCCAGCACTCGGGAGGCAGAGGCAGGCGGATTTCTGAGTTCGAGGTCAGCCTGATCTACAAAGTGAGTTCCAGGACAGCCAGGGTTATACAGAGAAACCCTGTCTCAAAAACAAACAAACAAACAAACAAAAAAGAAAGAAACAAAAGATGTTCTCCTATACACTTTCCTTCTTTTTAAGATGACAACTCCTTATTTACTGCCAATGATAAAAACTTACCTCTGACAGTATCCTGGGGCAACTGAGACGATCAGTCTTGGTTACATTCAGTGCAAAAAGCCAAAACCCTGAAGAGAAAAAGAGTCACACTGAGCCATAGATATGATGATGTGAGATGCCCAAAGTAGCAGCAAAGCAGGCCGCAGACAGCTTTATCTGATCCGACTCTTTCTCTGCTTAGTGTTTGTGGGCCAGTGGCCTAACTCTGAAAACATCTTCCTCAAGGGTCAAGTTTAATGAAGTATGAGTAAATCCACATATAATACAAGGTGCCAAAGACCCATTCAATAAAGGCCAGGTCATAATAAAAAAAATGTGCAGTAAAGGCTAGGGATGACGCTCTCATCCCCAGCGCAGCACTTGACTAATGTGTGAGGCCCTGGGTCCCATCCTAGCAACACATGAAAAGAGAACAGTTTCTGAAGTGACATTAAAATCTAGACTCAATCTTTATGACTTTCCTTTTAAACAAACTGATTTTTGATTATTATTATTGTGTGCATGATGTGTTTGTGTGAAGGAGTACAAGTATGCATAGGATAGACTGAGAGGAAAAAGGAAAAGGTGGGAAATGATACATTTATAATTTCAAAAAATAAAATTTAAAAAGATACTATCTCTCTATGAAGCCACACTGGCCAAAAATTCACAATCCTCTTATTTCAGTCTCCTAGGTGCTAGGATTACAGGTATGCCACAAACAAATTTTTACTATTTCTTATTTTATCTGTTCCTGCTACCTCAAAAATACCAAACTGCCCTTTCAATGTCTCCATCTTGATGTCTCATAGTCACTTCAGACTGAACTTGGCCCAAACTCCACCTTTACCCTGCCTAGACTGTTCCTCTCCTTCACTGTCTTTACCAAGGCCCAGATTTCTGATCCAAAGTTCACCTCAAGTAATCTCACCTTCCCCAACCCCCTCACACAAGCTCATCCATGAGTGCTAGCATTTATGCTTTCAAAATCTGCATCTCAGATCCACCCACAATTCTTCATTTTCACTGTCATCATTGCATCCCCTTCAAAGGTGCTGTTCCACTCTCACTCCTCCCTAACTCACTGATAAATTTAGTTTATTACCAGCAGCTAGTAAATGCAGAGGTGACTTTATTTTCTGATGACAAGTCTCTCTCCTGCTCAGGATGCACCTACGTTGTGTTTGGAGATGGGCAAAACAAGCACCAGTCCAGGCTGTCAGAAAACTGTCTCTATCTGCAAGTTGCTCTATCTATGAGAGGGTTTGCCATTCCCGTGGCTATGCAGTATAAGGGATAGCTTTAAGTCCCCAGTATGTCACAACAGTTAAAGTGCTACTTTACTGAATGACCACATCTGCCATTACCTCTGTTTACTGCACTTAACTGTTGAAATCAATACACCAATGCTGTTGCAAACAGAATTAGGACTATCTCCATCACTCCCTCCTCCTTCTGCTATGCCACACTGTTGTTACAACCATCTCAAAAGCAAGTCTGACCTTTGTGTATGCTGTGGCTTAAACTGAGTCAGTAAGTACCCACTACCTTCAGTGTAGTTTTTTTAAAAAAGGATTTTCTAGATGCACTTCTCCTCCACTGTGACCTGGTCTCTGTTCACCACACCTGCTGTGATTTATGCTGAAGACCCTCACTGATTCCCTTCCACTGCTCTACCGCTGGCGTCCTCTCCATAAACTTTCCTGGACCCTCCTCTGAGATATATCATGCTCTATTGGTAATATACACGGGTCTGTCTTATGCATGCAACATGAGCTCCTTGACAGCAAAGATTAAGTCTTACATATATTTTAATTTGGTAAGATGTCCAACAAACATGCTGAAGCGAACCCCAACTGCATCCTGGGAATTTAATACACAATGCTGGCAGTTCCCCCATCAAATGGCACTGGGTATAAAGTTAAAGAAGCTGCCTGCACCTTCAAGACAGATCTGGTTCTTCTGGAAGACTCAGGGCTACATAGTTACATGCAACCCTTGGCATTTCAGAGAATAGTCAGATTCTTCAATTTGTTGTCAGTCTCTGATTATTGAGAGAACGACACTGTCTAATCTTAGTTCTTTACTCTGATGAGTTTCTGCCCAGGCTGATCTTTCTAGATCTATCATCAGTCCAAATTCTACACCAATGTCATAATGTAGCTCATTATTACATACACTCTTGACAGAAAACTTAAGGTGGAGATGATAACCAAAGAGGTGGGTCCTTTTTCTGTTTCATTGTCATCTTAGACACTTGCTGACATTTAATGAGGACAAAAAGACACTATGGCAGAGGATAGATAAGCAAGGGAAACTAGGTATTTTTTTCCAGATGCATATTTTCCTTAAAAGGGACAGAGTATCTCTGCACTACTAGGATCAAGTGACTGTGCCACCTTAGTCTCCCAAGTAGCTGAGATTACCTGGGTGCTCGATCAGGCCTGGCTTCC
Source organism: Mus musculus (assembly GCF_000001635.26). Lineage (NCBI taxonomy): Eukaryota > Metazoa > Chordata > Mammalia > Rodentia > Muridae > Mus > Mus musculus. Next base: position 80,745,041 of record NC_000081.6, on the reverse strand, counting down.
AGGTATTCTCAAACTGGGTTTCTCAAAAAAAAAAAAAAAAAAAAAAAGCTTCTTTCTTGCTCTGAACCAAGTACTGGCATATTGAAGATAAGCATAGACACTGATTATTCTAAAAGCTTACGTTATCTACAGCAGTATTTTTCTTCTAAGAGATGAATACCAGGAAAATGCCTTCAAATGACTATTTTTAAATGCTCAGAAGTAATCTAATCCTACCACCTGGTCATGCAGTGTTAGGGTGGTCAGCCACCAACCCCAGCAGTCCCCTCTACTCTCTTACGGAACAACCAGAGTAATCTTGGGACTTAGAATGAGATTCTGAAGACCTTAGACTCATCCATCCCCAGGTTTTGCCAAACTGAAATAGACTACAGTCAAGTATTTAACGAAACTCACACAATGTAATTACAGCTAAGTGTTTCCTAGAGAATATGGCAAGCTGAAAGGCATATATATTCAACAAATGACACTTACTTTTCTAGTATCACCTCTGATGTGACAGGGTTTTAATTTTCAAACTTAACTATTCAGTGTGATTCATTTTAATTCTCAGTTTAAAAATTCAAGCAGCACAGAAAAAAAGCCCTTGATCACTCAGTCTCTTCCCTCACGACCCTCCTTAGTTCTCCCTGCTGTCACCAGCATTTCTCTAGTATCATCTTGGAATGCAGACTGTTAAGGAATATACTATACTCCAACATTGTACAAGCAACAAACAAAAAACAGCCAAATAAAACCACCAAAACAACAGCAAAAGGCAACAGCACACATTTCTGTAACTACATATTTGCTTGGTTTATTTTCTGAGATAGGGTTTCGCATGACTCAGTCTGGCCTGCTCTCCATCAGGGACCTTCAGTTTCTGATCCTCTTGCTTCTAACCTCCCAGTTGCTGGGGACTGAACCCAGGACTTCATTTTTGTTTTTGTTTTCCGAAACAAGAGTTTTTCTGTGTAGCCCTGGCTGTCCTGGAAGTTTTTTTCTTTTAATTTGAGTGAGGGTGTCACTATATAATCTAGGCTGGCCTTGAATTTGTGGTCTTCCTGCCTCAACTTCCTAACGCAGCTTGCATTTGTAGTTCCAATGTCCCTATCTTTTGTTCACAAATGTAACTACCACCTCTGTGCTGACGATCCCCAAAGCCAGTGCTGAGCGTTCTTACCAGCCAGAATCAGATGCATTGCTGCCTACGCCAACAGCCTTTGCTACCTCCTGTGCCACCGGTGCCTAAGACTCAGTGCAACTACAACTCAAACATCCTGTCCCCAACAGGTGTTTCCCCTCTACCTCATCCGAAACAACATCACCCCCTCAGATCAGAAATCTGACATCATCAGCTCCTTCCTAGCACCAAAGCCTATCAATTCTAATCAGTGTGTTCTTCTTACATATGTCTGCTGCCACCGACTTTGACTTCATCCATTTTAACTAGTTTCACTAGTTTTTAGAATTTGGTTTTCTTAGCCTCAATACCCACTACCTTTAACATAAGAATGATATTTAGAAAGTACAAACTCTTGAGTAAGAAAATATAATCTCTACTCCATGCTATACCTGGCCTAGTACCTGCTGAGTTCTCCTGTTTTATCTTACAAAGCTACACTGTATTCAATTTCCCTAGAGCACCCACAGTGGTTTCATGTGCCTTTGTGCAAGCTATTTCCTCTTAGAAGTACCCACAGGCCAAACTTCTCAACTTGAAGACAGACGCAGGTTAGGCAATCTTTTCTGTGAAATCCCTGACACCATCTTACCTCACAGGCAATCTCAATGTGTCCTCCTTCTGAGCTAGTAAACTGTACATGCACTCCTCCCCAGGCTTCCTTCTGTGTGGACTACTGCTTATAAGCTCTCTGAGGTCTGGCATGTGTTACACTTTCAATAAGAATGTCCCCATAGGCTCATAGATCTGAATGCTTAGTCATCAGGGAGTGGCATTGCTTGAGAAAGATTAGAAGGTGTGGCCTTGTAGATGTGTCACCTGGAGACAGGCGGGCTTTGAAGTTTCAAAGGTCGCAGTCAGGTCCATGCCTCTAGATCAGGATGTAGGTAGACCTCTCAGTTACTTTTCCAGCACCACGTCTGCCTGTGTGCCACCATGCTCCTTGACATGATGACAATGGGACAAACTTCTGAATCTGTAAGCAAGCCCCACCTAAATGCTTTATTTTGTCAGCCTTGGTTGTGGTTGGTGTCTCTTCACAGCAATAGGACAGTAACTAAGAGAGTCTGCATCAGAGGGATCACTTAATACTTCATTAGTATTATTAAATACAGAGTCTGCCCAAGAGACATTCTCAATAAATCCTTATGTGATCGACACACATTTTTAAGGAAAAATAAACTCAACTCAATACAATATTCTGACTTAACTCATGTAAGGATTCTACTCACACATCTCTTTAAAAACAAACAAACAAAAAACAAAAAAAACAAAAAAAACCCCTATAGTATATCAGGGCAGCATGCTATCCCCATGGAACTTACAGTAGTAGAGGGCACCTTGGGACTGGTACAGAAGAAGCCTAGAACCTGCTATGTAAAACAAGCTGTTCTAGACCCACAAAGATCCACCTGCCTCTGCCTCCCACACCTGGCTATAAAACTCTGGCTTTAAAACCTCAGTTTTACTCTACTATCTGGGAAAATCCGGAAAGACTGCTTGGTGTAGGGGACAGTCTCAAGCAGGAATGATGAGAAAAACAGGTATCCCACCTTGGGCTACTAAGCCTGTTTGTTCAATTGTATGTGTTCTAGGCTACCTCCAGGACAGTTGGTCAATTCTTAAGCAAAGGGCTTGAGAAAACAGGACTGCCTTCTGACAACCTAAACACAAGCAACTGTGCTCACCCTCATCATTAATTCTGTTTATTTGAGTTCCTTGAGGCAAGGTTTGCTGCATGCACCAGGCTGACCTTCAAAGTCACATCATTCTCTTGTCATTTGCTTTCCAATGCTGAGATTACAGCAAGAGCCACATCATACAAGGCTCTGTGTGTGCACTTTGTTCAGGATATGTAAGCAATCTACCAGCTGGGCTACATCCTGTTCCCTTGGTTTTGTTTTTTGTTTTTTGAGAGGCAGGTCTCACATAGCCCATATTGGCCTCTAACTCATTGTGATCCTCCTGTCTCAGACTCTGGAGTACCTGGATTATGGGTATATGCCACCGTGCCCAATTGTTGGCAAGTTGTTAAATGTACACTGCCTCTGAGATAAACCAGTGAACTGGACATTGATATGGATGATAACGAGGCAAATAACCATGAAAAAAAATCTCACCAAATACACAGCCTGCCACTCACATCACACAGAAGTTCACAGAACGTACAGAAAGTGGAGGGGCAACCTATGACACCGTCAGAAAGAAAAACTGATTCCAACTGAAAATGATAGAATTTAAAACGTAGTTCTCAAACCTATTCATCGGAGGATCTCACTTCATTCCAAAAATTAGAGGACTCCAAAGTGATTTTATGTTATTAAAATTACCAAGACATATCATACCAAACATTTAAAAGTATGAATTATTATAAATTTATTAGTTTATTAAAAGATACCAACAACAAGGCCATGTGTGTGGTCTACACCTTTGATTCCAGCACTCACGAGTAAAGCAGGCAGATCTCTGAATTACAGGCCAGCCTGTTCTACACAGTGAGTTCTTGTCCAGCCAGGGCTACATAGTGAGATTCTTTTCTCAAAAAAGGAGGTAAGAGAAGAGAAGAGAGGGGAGGGGAGGGGAGGGAAGGGGAGAAGGGAGGAGGGGAGGGGAGAGACAGGGGAGAGGGGGAGAGGGGGGAGAGAGGTGAGGAGAGAGAGGAGAGGAGAGAGAAGGGAAAGAGGGGGAGGGGGAGAGGGGGAAGAGGGGGAGATGGGGAGAGGGGAGAGAGAGGGGAAAGGGGGGAGAGGAGAGAGAGGGGGGAGGGGAGAGGGGGGAGAGGAAAGGAGGAGAAGAGAAGAGAAGAGAAGAGAAGAGAAGAGAAGAGAAGAGAAGAGAAGAGAAGAGAGAAGGAAGGGTATCAACAATAAATCATTACATTTTCAAAATTGAAATTATCATCTTTCAAGGAATTACTAATATGAGAAAGGACCAGTGCCTTATATTTAAGCAAGGTTCTTTAAAGCTTGGCTTAAGATACAGCAGCTATCCTGGGCGTGGTGGCACATGCCTTTAATCCCAGCACTCGGGAGGCAGAGGCAGGAGGATTTCTGAGTTTGAGGCCAGCCTGGTCTACAAAGTGAGTTCTAGAACAGCCAGGGCTATACAGAGAAACCCTGTCTCAAAAAAAAAAAAAAAAAAAAAAAAAAAAAAAAAAAAACCAAAAAGATACAGCATACACACACACACACACACACACACACACACATACACACATACATACATATACTAACGTGTGCTTTTTTTTCTTGGTCTTGGGCAGCAGAGAATGTCCTGGATTCTCTAGAAAATTCTATTGTGCCCTAAGGAAAGAATGTCTTAAGGCATACTGCATCCCAGTAGAAAAATGATTTAGTTGTGCCTGGAGGACCCCTTGAAAGACTCTGATGTTCAGTGTACTGACTACTTTTATGCCAACTTAATACAGGTTAAAGATATTTGGGAAGAAGGAATGTCAAATGAGAAAATGCCCCTACTAGACTAGCCCATGGGCAAGTCAGTTATCCATTTATTGATTGATGAGGGAAGGCCCAGCCCTCTATAGGATGTGCCACCACTGAGCAGGATGAGACAGACATGAGAAGCAGACCGTAAGCTCCATTCCTCCATGGCCTCTGCTCCAGTTCTTGCCTCCAGGTTTCTACCATGAGCCCAGCACTCCCCTGGATGAGGGACAACAAGCTGGAAGATGAGATAAAGCCTTTCTTCTCACAGCTGCTTTTGGCCATGGTAGTCATCATAGTAACAGGAACCCTAACTGTAACAATGAGCAAGAGGATGTCCCTGGGCCACACTTTGAGAAGGTAATGAGTATAATCTAAGCAAGGGCTGAGCAAGAAGGAAGTGTGTGGTCAGTGGTACAGCCTAACATCTAAGGGCAGCTCAACATCAACAAAGCTAACTCAGTCCCTGGTAAATCTCACAGCATAAGAATGCCAGGGTCACACTGACAGCAAGATGGGCCAGAAAGGAAGTCTGTAAAATGGGAGCCTCTTTGCCGTCACTGCCTTGAACAACATTCCCTGAAGGCCGTGGCAGCTTTTCCTCTCCAGTCTCCCTGTTGGGCTGTTAGAAGCTGCAAATGGCTTACCAACAGCTGCCTTGCTACAGGTTCCTGCTATTGTTTACTAACTGCAAAATCCTCTCCCCACTGTAGCCTCCAAGTCTTCGGATATTTCTTGGTCTTACTGCCTTCAAAAGCAAATTTAACATCAGCCACGTAGCCAGTTTTTCCTTGCCAAGGATCATGTGAGTTTGCTATTCCGTCCCTGTGCATCTTGAGCGCTGTAAAAACAGTTCCTGGAGCATCATATGTCACTGATCTAGCTGCCATCAACCAAAAACATTGTCTTCATACTTTGTGGTACAAACTAAAAACATTCTGGATGTGGTTTACATACAGTCCATCTCTGGCCAAAAGAAAAGTTTAAATTCCAAATAAACAGAGAAAGGGGGCTTACCACCGGCTGTGACGGGGTAATGGTTAAACTGCTGTAGCCATCAAGTCCATGTTTGAGAGCTTATTTTTCAATTTCCATCACAATTAGAGTTCTGAAATTATCTTGCCATACATGTCCGGTTAATGTAGCAAGTTCTCTACTAACAGAATTTTAAACCCAGGAGAAGTACTGAAGAAACAGAAACCTCTTTTGGTCTCTTAAATAAAAAAGTAATATACAAAAATAGAAACTGGCATTAATCTATAAAATAGTTTTTCAGGCCTGTAAACATTTTTTCGTAAACATATTAGATGAGGGTCCTTAGCAAGACAGAACAGATTTGGGGGGGGGTGGGTACATGCTGCAGAGGGCCCTGCACAAGAACAGATCATTTTTTAAGTCAAAATGAACCCAAAACTTCAAAGATACTGGGAATATAAGCTAGATGATTCAGATCAACTGCCCTGTTAAGGACAGCCAGAAAATCTGGATAAAACATAAAATAAAAAGCAAGCCCTGAAGTTAGATAAGCACTAATAAATCACTCAAGAATTGCCAAATATAGTAGCCAGGAGTGGGAGACTTCTCAGTCATTAAGAGCACAAATGGCACTTGCAGAGACCTGAGTTATGTTCCCAGCACCCACACCAAAAGGCTCACAGTAGTCTGTAACTCCAGCTCCAGAGGACCCAACACTCGTCTGGATTCCATGGGCAGCTGCACTCAAAGCACAGACTCACAGAAGGCACACAGATACATGGAATTTAACAGTAGTAAAAAAAAAAAAAAAGTTTTAAAAAAATTCCAGAGAAGCTACATACTTAAATATGAAATATAAATAATAATGCCTTTAGAAGTATTATAGAATAATGATTTTTTAAATTTAGAGATAGAAAAGGAATTTTCAAAATAGGACATAAAAGGTACCAATTACTAAAAACAGATATGGGCTGGAACTAAAGTAGTGGGGGGGGAGGGGAGTATAGCTTATCTAACATGCATGAAGCTCTGGGCTACATTCCTAGCATAAAGGGAAGTTAAAAAGGCAAAGTAAAACCAAAAAATACAAAATACAAAATAAAAATAAAAAAGCCGGGCATGGTGGAGCACGACTTTAGTCCCAGCACTTGGGAGGCAGAGGCAGGCAGATTTCTGAGTTCAAGGCCAGCCTGGTCTACAGAGTGAGTTCCAGGACAGCCAGGGCTACACAGAGAAACCCTGTCTCGAAAAACCAAAAAAAAAAAAAAAAAAAAAAAAAAGGCAAAATAAAATGAAGCTTATTATTACACTGACGTGATTTTTGTCCTTTGACACCTGCAGCTGTGACTATCCCAAATACTCTCAACAGATGAACAGGAATGCACTGTGGGGTGTTGGCACCACGGGGCACCACACATCCTGACATAAAATGTAGGCACACTACAACATGAGTGAACCTGAAAGCACGGTGACTAGAGAAAGCCATGCACAGCATATGTCTCCATGTGCTCCAATCCAATCAGAAGTGTTTATGTTTGTACAGAGGTACATAGGTGATAGAAGTAGAAAGGGAAATAAAACATGAAAAAAAAGTTATTATGTAGGGCAGAGGGCAACCACTATGACTGACAAAGGTTACAAAGGCTATTGGATCACCACAGTCTAAAAAATAAAATTTATTTTAAAGTAATTCACTAAATTTTACATTTGCATCCTACATACTTTGATGCGAGAGTGCTAGGAATTCATGTGGTGCCTTCTGCATGCCATGAAAGCCTCTACCATTAAGCTACCCGGTGCCCTTTTGCACATTTCTGATTGTGTGATATACTTTACAATAAAATATAAATAAATAAATAAATAAATAAATATACTTCTTGAAGTCTGGGGCAGAGGAATGACAATGGAAGGACTGCCTGAGCAACCTTGGTGAGACTCTTCCTCAACAGAGAAACAAACAAATGAAGGGTAAGTGGCGTGCATGATAAAACTGTACAAATTAAACCACAGAGCCTAGACTCTCCAGCTGAGCTCTTCCTTCAGGTGCCCAGACCTTTGCCACTCACCCTTTTCACCTTGTCCGCCGCACTCACTCCCAACCACTTATTTTCTTCACTTCCAGTCGTGACAGAAAACCATGCAGGCCTAGCAATCATGTTCCTGCCGCTCTCTTTCCTACTGGAAATCTCTGTGCCAGGGACTGATTCAGACTGCCCTGTCCAAATTCCAGATCTGCCATTTTCTAGCTGTGTGACTGTGGGAAAAAGCATGGTGGCATACACCCTTAAGGAAGCACACAGGTATTGTGGAACCCTATCCTCAAAACATAACAGCCAACTGCCATCTTAACCAGAACAGCTGAGATCACCACAAGCGACCCTCAACAGAGACTCCAGCCACCAGTTCCTCTCCCGACTGTATGGAATTCTGTGCTCCTGTCCCTAGTCTTGGGAGGTGTTAGCATACTGTGGGTTGGAAGTTAACTGAGGAAGGGCTGCTTCTATGCAACTATGGGGAAATTGCCATCCATGCTGGCTGAGGTGAGACCTTCTGGTGATGGGGCTGTCCTGGAAAGCCACCTTTGTTCTTATAAGCAAGCCCATAAACTAGCTTATTCACTAAGCTAGACTTAGGGAGAATCTTCATTTTGTCTTTGTTGAGACAGTCTCACTATGTGGCTCACGACTGTAACTCCAGTTTCAAAGAACCCAGTGCCCTCTTCTGGCCTCTGGGGCACTGCACAAACAAGGTACACAGGCATACATGTAGGGAAGACACCCATAATATACAACAATAAATAAAATTTAAAAAAAACTGGAAGGTTTTCAAGACAGGGTTTCTCTGTGTAGCCCTGGCTGTCCTGAACTCACTTTGTAGCCTAGGCTGGCCTCAAACTCACAGAAATCTGCCTGCCTATGTCTCCCAAGTGCTGGGATTAAAGGCATGTGGTATCATACCTGGCCTTTAAACTTTTTAATTTTACACCTAAATTGGTGAAATTTATAGCATGTAAATCACATCTCAATGAAGTCAGAACCTTTCACATTTCACAACTTTTTTTATGAACAGGTATGGCCACAAGTCACAGCTTTGGCCAGTGAGATGCATATTTGACAAGGCACACTGAGAAGGTGAGGTGGTACTGAGAGTGAAGAAGAGAAATGGCCTTCCCACATCAGGAGATGCATCTCTAAGGATGAATTAGAGAACAGAGGCAGCAGCATGCTGTGGAATTCCTGCATCTTCCTTTACTACTTGCTTCTCAGTTTTTTGACGTGCAAGAGAAAAGCAATTGGCTAAAGTAAAGTTATATTTTCTTTTTTTTTTTTTTTAATTTTTTAAAGATTTATTTATTTATTATATGTAAGTACATTGTAGCTGTCTTCAGACACTCCAGAAGAGGGAGTCAGATCTCCTTACGGGTGGTTGTGAGCCACCATGTGGTTGCTGGGATTTGAACTCTGGACCTTCGGAAGAGCAGTCGGGTGCTCTTACCCACTGAGCCATCTCACCAGCCCTATATTTTCATTATAAATTGTCTAATGCATACCTCCTTGATAAAAGCACACAAAAGTGAGAAAAAGAGTCTGAGGCTGCTGTAATAAGCCAAAGAGCATCTCCTTTTTACTAACAACAAGTGGTCATCAGCTTCTGTGGTAGTGTAAGTGGTAATGACTTCTGAAGTACATGATGTCATTAACTGACAACACTCTAGTTAGCATTTCGGAATTTAAGATGTTCTAACCAAATCAAAATGTTTGGAAAGAGTGTTTATGCATATACCCTCTAGCACATATTTTAGTGTCATAAGCAATAAGACCAACTAAAACAGATCAACATCCATGCTCACATAAAGTTAGCAAAAATTTCTTAACTACACGGACATAGTAATCAAAACTGAGTGAAAATGAAACAGAAAGCATCCGAGAAGACACCTGCAGAAGGCAGCTATCCTGACTGCATATTAAACTTCCGGCATGACAACTATGTTCCATGTTCACCATCTGGCTTTGCATGAGCTGCTTTCTAATGTGATGGGCTTTTCCCCATTTTTAAAAATGTTGTATGTGTGAGTACAAGTGGGTAGAAGCTGGAGGTCAACTTTGGGTGTCTTTCCTCTGCCTTCTCCACCATATTTTTTGAGACATCTCTCACTGGTACTGCAGTTCACTGGCTTAACCAGACTGACCTGAGTCTGAGCCTCTCCAGAACCCACTTGTCTCTCCCATGCATCCAAGCACTGAAGTTGCAAATGCACATGGCCACACTTGGCTTGTATGAAGCTTGTGCAACAAGTACTTTACCTCCAGCTCCCTACCAATGTGATGCTGTAAAGACTTTTTATGTAACAGTGACTGGGAAACTTTAACTCAAAAGAGAAGTTATAGTTTAAATTCAGTGTAAAAGAATGAAAGTGGAGTCATTGTCAACAACGACCCTCTCTGACCCCTAGTCTGCCCTTTGGCCCTTCTGGCCGACTAACTCAAGTACCCCTGAAAACAACTTTGTAACTGCCATGATGCTGGCTATGTCTGGGCCTCACTTTCCTCTTCTTTCACTTAACTTTTTCCTAAATGTCAGTTAATCAAAGATCCATTCCCATGAAGGAACACTCCACTCTCTTCCAAGGTTCCTCCTCTCAAATACCAAAATTCAAATACCAAAATGATATTATTCTCCTTATAAACTCCAATTCTGCAACTAGCCATAACTCCCTCTGTCTTAGAACATTCTTCTCAACAACTTTGAAGCTCAAGACTGTCTCCCTAGACAGATACTGCATCACATACCTGTAATCCAAAAAGTAGGGAGGCAGAAGCAGGACTGAGAGCTTGAAGTCAAACTGGGCTACCAAATTAGATCCTGTCAAAAAAGGGAGAAAAGAGGCGGGCATAGAGGGAAAAGGAAAGGAAGGAGAGAGGTGTCTATAAAAAAGAGGGGTGAATATGAGTAGTGAGAACGCCTACTTGGGGAAAATTCTTTGGCCCTCTCTCACCCCACATCACCTTCAGCTAACACTGTTTCTCTGCTCCCTTCACAGCCAAACTGTCAAGCATTAGAAGTCTACTGCTATCTGCACCTTCTTACTGCCCATGCACACTCTGTTCAATGAATTCTAGCAAGAATTCTGCCTCCATCTCTAGCAACACCCAGGCAGTCAAGCCAATGAATAGTTCATGCCCTCATCTAGTAGCAATACATTCTGTGAATTGTTCCCTTTTCTTTAAATGATCACTCTTTATTTCATTCAATCAAAAAGTATTAACAGCAGCTCTGGCCAGGCGCTGCTCCAGGCACTGGCTGGGAATACAGTGGCTTCTCTGATCCTTCATTCTCTTGATTTTTCCTCATGTTTTTTTTTTATTTCTCTTCTCTCTTTCACTCTCCTCTGACCTCATCCCTGAACTTTAATAATTCAGAACTCAGTACCAAGCCCTTTTTTACTTACTTTCTCATTAAATAGCATCCATCATCCACTCCTGTGGTCTTCTGCTTTTTCCTCATGAAACCTTTCACCCCTGTATCCGTCGAAGGGAACTTTGGACCTCGAATCCTCTTATGTTCACTTACTTGCTGGACATTTCCACCAGGTGCCTCAGAGCATCTCAGACTTAACATGATCAAATTTTAACTCTGATTTCATCCCAAACAAGCTATTTGCTTTACTAATCTCAGTAAATAATACAATATACAGCATTTCAAGCCAGAAATCTTGATTATTTGTGGGTCTGAGGCAGGGTCTTCTATTACATAGTCTCAAATCTACTGTATACTCAAGGTGATCTTGACATCCTCAGCATCTTGCCTTCACCACCAAGCAGTGGGATTTCAGGCACACGCCATCACACAGTACTCTCAGGCAAGATACCTGATTCCTATCCCATCTTCTCTTACTTTCTATCAGTAAGTCTCGATGAGTCTATTCCCAAAACATATCTCGATGTATTCATCTCTCTCACTCTTTTCTGTTTGTTTGGTTTTTTTTTTTTTTTTTTTTGAGTTTTTTTTGTCTTTGGTTTTTTTGAGACAGGGTTTCTCTGTATAGCCCTGGCTGTCCTGGAACTCACTTTATAGAGCAGGCTGGCCTCGAACTCAGAAATCTGCCTGCCTCTACCTCCCACTGCCCGGCCATCTCTCTCACTCTTATAGTTTCTCCCCTAAACTGCTCTTCTCCAAACCTTTGTAGCCCTCCAGTCTTTTGGACACATACCTTTAAAAAATATAGACTGGCCGGGCGTGGTGGCGCATGCCTTTAATCCCAGCACCTGGGAGGCAGAGGCAGGCGGATTTCTGAGTTTGAGGCCAGCCTGGTCTACAGAGTTAGTTCCAGGACAGCCAGGGCTACACAGAGAAACCCTGTCACGAAAAAACAAAAAAGAAAAAAAATATATATATATAGACTGGCTTACTCTTTACTTAAAACTCTCCAGTAGAGTTGGGGTACAGTTCTGTGGTACAGCAAACTTTTAACATGCCCAAGACCAAAAGAAAGACAAAGAATCTTCCAGCATCCTGAAACTGAGCCACCCCCCTGGCCCTTTCCCTTGGTCTTCCAGGGCGGTATGCATGTTTCCCTGCTCTTCAGCACCTCTCACCTCTCCACCTTCTTCACTCCCTGGCCACACCTCCAGGTCCTTGGCTCAGCCAAGGCTCCCTCAGTGGCTTGGTTCTTGCTACTCCTTCTGTCAGACACCCCCTCCCTCTGGCTGCTGCTTCTCAATTTCCAGTCTCAGCTTAAAGGTAAGCTTCCAGGGTTTTCCTGGCCACTGATGTGGCTCCCTGATAGCTCCAAACACGGCTTGTGTTTACTCTGTTCACAACATACAATATTTTTTACATATTTACCTAAAACATATTTTGAAAAGTTATAAATATACAGAGAAGTAGGGCCAGGAAGGTTTTTATTTTCTTTTTTAAATGACTCTCCCCGTTTTATTGCAAGCTCCAGTGGGTAGAGAATATGTTTCTCTTCACTGACCCAGGGCCTGGCAAAGTGCCTGGTTCATGATAAACAGTAAAATTTTGTTTTGATACCAAGAAAATATAAAGATGTCACTGAAGAGCAGGATGGTGGCACTGAGAGGTGACACAGGAAGGGGAGAGTTTTGAGGACAACTGGTAATTTATTCATCAGTCTACTCCCTGCCAGACTCTGGGTGAACGAAGGATTAAATTCCAGAGATAAATAAAAGCAAGTCTTAGACAAAGTCTAGTGACAGCAGATATAATGGAGAGCTTTTATTGAGGGGCTCTGTGTGCTGAAAGAGGAATAAACATTCCAGAGGTCCTGTCTCATCTAGTTCTCACAATAAACTTACAAAAAAGGACCCACAATTATTATCCCAATTTTGTACCTATGGAAACTGAGGCTTAGAAATGTTAAATAATGGTGGCAGGTCACAAAGTGTAATGAGATACAGCCAGGTTGAGCTCTTAGGTAATGCAATTTGAATGCCAAGCTATAAGGCATTTAAACCTCCAGGTACAGTGCACTGCAGACCACTATGAGAAATGTGGGTGCACTGACACGGACGTTTACACACAGTGGAAAGAAGCAGAGAAGTCTGATGAGGAGACAAGACAGGAAGGCTCCTCCACAGGGCACTGAGCTGAGCCTGGGAAGTTTATGCAGGGACACAGAATATGCAAAACAGCATGCAGGCACTTAGGGAGGATCAGATACCCAGGCACTTAGAAATAGCCCAGTCTAACTTACTTCCGTTTATTATTTTATGGACATGGGTATTTTGTCTGCATGTACATCTATGCACCACATCCGTGCCTGATACCAATGCAGGCCAGAAGAAGGCATCAGATACCTTGAAACTGGAGCTACAGACAGTTGTAAGCCACTGTGTGGGTGCGTAGGAATCAAGCCTGGGTTGTGGGAAGAGAACCACTCCCTTGTCTTTCAACCTAAGTTTTAAAGAGTGAGCATATTTGCCCACTCTTGTAATCCCAGCACTGGAAGGGCCCCCATCCAATAATAATAATGATGATATTATTATTATTATTATTATTGTTATTAAATAAAATATAATTCTAAAGGAGGAAGACTTGGTGGGAATGACCTTTCTGGCCCTTCCCCTCTCTGGCCTTCAGTATTACCATGTTCTCTTTCCCCACATGTTCTCATCCATCAGTACCTACCATCTGCCAGTATGACACAACAAGGACACAGGGGAGAGCATAAATCAAAGTGCTGGATTCTTGGGTTTTCAAAACCCAAAAAACTAAAACTAAACCCTAAAACTGTGAGCTCAATGAACTTTTTTTTTTTTTTTTTTTTTTTAAGGACAGTCTCCCATAGCCAGGCCGGCCTGAGCTCTGCTACTCAGAGCCTCCACACAAGTGTGCTAAGATTACAGCTGTGTGCCACTATGCCACCCTCCTCTTTTTCATGGACTAGTGATTATAACAGTAGAGGCAACAGTAGAAAGGAAGCAAACACACTGCTCTTGTATTTGTCTCACTAAATAGTCTTATTTCTCCTAAATTAATTTTAGATGAGAGTGTTGCACAGTGGTTGAACACATGTTTAGCATGTAATAAGACATTGGGTTCAATAGCACCAACATTAAAAAAATAAAACAAAAGAATTATGGTCAAGTTTTGCATCATCAACAAGGTAGGGGTTTTTAGCTTTGTTTATTTTGGGTTTTGGAAAAGGTCATCTCCATAGTTTAACCTATAAAATGAACACAAAATCAACGTAGGGGATTATAATCCCTACCCAGACTGTTGGGTGAGAAGATGGCTCAGCAGGTAAAAGCACTTGCTGCTAAGCCTGACCTGCCTTCAATCTACAGGATCCATGCAGCAGCAGGAGAGAATGGACTCCCTCAAGTTGTCCTCTGAACTCCTCAGGTAACTGTGGCACGTGTAAGCCCATTCATATTCATTCATTCATTCATTCTCTCTCTCTCTCTCTCTCTCTCTCTCTCTCTCTCTCTCTCTCTCTCTCTCTCATGCACAAAATAAATAAAAACAATAAAAATTTTCTTGGGGGCTGAAGAATTGGGTCTAGCAAATAAGACACTTGTTGCTCATGCAGTGGACCTGGGTTTGGTTCCAAGCACCAACATGGTGGCTAACTCCAGTTTCAGGACATCTTACATACTTTTCTGATCTCCACAGGCATTAGGCACACACTTGGTACACATACATGCTGGCAGGAAAAACAGTTATACACTTAAAATAAATAATTATTTTTATTTTCTCAAGACAGGGTTTCTCTGTGTAGCCCTTGCTGTTTTAGAACTAGATTTGCCTGCCTCTGCCTCCTAAGCGATAATTAAGTCTTTTAAAAGGTTTTTTTTTCCCCTCAAACTGTTACAAAAAGAAAATCCCTCAAACAGTTACAAAATATCCAAACTGCTACAAAAACAAGTGGTCAATAATGAATGGGGTAAAGCCAGCCTTGGTGACACATGCCCTTAATCTCAGCACTCAGGAGGCAGGAGCAGGCAGATGTCTGAGTTCCAGGACAGCCAGGACTACACAAAGGAACCCTATCTTGAAAAACAAACAAAAAAGTATGTTTTTTTTTTTTATTATACTTCTACACTACTTAGAATCTTACCCCAGCATGAATTTCTTTAACTAACATTTGTTTATTTGTAGACTATGGTTAATCCAGGGCCTCTCACATGGTAGGCAAGCACTGTGCCAGAAAGCTACCTCTCAGAGCCCACAAAGATTTATTTTTAAACTACTACATAGACTAACAATAGGAAAGGTAAGTCCAGAGGAAGTCAGCCGACTTTGCATGAGAAAGGAGATCTAGTAGATGATGCATGAGTATTTAAGATCTTTGTTTCTGACTACCTATTATCCTATTATCGAGGAGGGCCTCTGAGAGGAGGATGCAGAAGAGTGCAGCAGCAGTCCTTGCTTGAGCCTGCCATGATAGGAAGGAGCTGGGAAGGGGTCACAGGCACCCTAAGTGGACTGTAGAGAACAGATTTAACCTCATCCTCTTGAAGAAAGAAGAGGAATACAGGCTTTACTTTCTGAAGGCAACAAATGTAACTGAACATGAGAGCTAAGAAGGTGAACGCAGTCCACAGAATCTCCCCTATTCATAATCTCCAAATGAAAAAATTGTGGAAACTGAACGCTTTCTATAAATTCACTTGTTGTCAGCAAAACTCAATGTGAATTTAATTAGCTACATAATTTGACCTTAACTGATATCAGGCTATTTATAGTCTATCCATTTTACTAAGAAAAGCTAAGCTGGGCAGTGGTGGTGCACGCCTTTAATCCCAGCACTTGGGAGGCAGAGGCAGGCAGATTTCTGAGTTCCAGGCCAGCTGGCCTCTAACTCAAAGATCCACTTGCCTCTGATTTTTGGGATTTTGGGGATGCAGCTAAAGCAAAATTAAATGATGGAATTAAAGGTGTGAGCCACTATGGCTAGCTCCTCAGTACTCATTTTAAAGTAAGGCAACACGATAAGGGGTTAGCCCAGTGGCAGAACACTTCCTTACCATGTAGAGGTCATGAATTCAGACTGCTGGGGAAAATACCAGACTTGGTATGTAAGAATTGAATACAAAATTTTAAAAAGACTGAGACAATATTTTGGCTGGGCAGTGGTGGTGCACACTTTTAATCCCAGCACTTGGTAAGCAAACACAGGCAGATTTTTGAGTTTGAGGCCAGCCTGGTCTACAGAGTAAGTTCTAGGACTTATTAGACACAGAGAAACTCTATCTTAACAAATCAAAGAGGGGGTAGAGTTCTCAACTCTATAACCCAAGCTGGCCTCCAACATACTAGATAGACGACTCCTACCTGATAGAGTCCTGATTAAAATCCCCAGGTTGTTTTCTTTTTTAAAACATAGGATGAGCTCCTAGGTAAACCATACCTCACACAATCTGATCCTAGAAGAACTTTAAACTTTAAAGTACGCTTTATCTGAATCCACTCTTGGGAGCCTGCGCCTGGCTTCCCTTCACTGATTATGCTTTCCATCTTGACCTAACTGAATCTTGATAATGAATATAACTGCAGGCTTAGTCTTGTAGACTCTTCCAGACAATACCAAAGCTGGAGGTACACTTGGAAGACTGCACACATACACAGGATGCTTTCTAACCATAGTGGAACTATAAATCAGTAGGAGAAAGGTTTGTAGAAACTTCCAAATATTCTCAAAAGCAAACAACTCTTTGGGAAGAAAAAGATTAGGAAGATTTTAAACTAATGAAAATGAAAACTCATACTTTTGGGGGTGCAGCTAAAGCAAAAATTAAAGGGAGATTTATAGCATGCTCAATGTGAGTTCTCAATTAACTTCAGTGTCTACCCAGAAAAATGAGAGACAAACAGAAACTAATTCGATCACAAAAATTAAGATATTAAATACCAGAGTGGAAATTAATAAAATAAAACATAGAAACATAATAGGAAAAACCTGGATCCAAGTTCTTGGTCCACTAATGTGATGCCCGGTATAACAAAGTCACCCTGCTGAGTTAATACTTGTGGGTAAGAAGTTCACACTGAAGCTGGCCTGCTTTCACAGCTATACCACTCAGCCACTTGGGAGGATCGCAAGTTCAAGGCCTGTCTTAGTAGAAGAGTTCAAAGATACTTTAGATAATTTAATGAGAACTTCTCAAAATAAAAATTAAAAAGAAGGGGATGGAGAGATGGCTCAGTGATTAAGAGCACTTGCTGTTTTCTAAAGGCTAAGTTCAGATCCCAGAACCCACAGTGGGTGGTTGCTCACAACCACCTCAATTCCAGCTCCGGGGGACCAGACACTATTCTGGCCTTCCTGGGCACCTGCACACACATGGTATTCACTTACAAAAGCACAGAAATACTAAATTAAAAAAAAAACTTAATTAAAAAATAACTGGAAATATAGGGATCCATCCCATAATCAGCTTCCAAACGCTGACACCATTGCATACACTAGCAAGATTTTGCTGAAAGGACCCAGATATAGCTCTCTCTTGTGAGACTATGCCAGGGCCTAGCAAACACAGAAGTGGAGGATCACAGTCAGCTATTGGATGGATCACACGGCCCCCAATTAAGGAGCTAGAGAAATTACCCAAGGAGCTAAAGGGAACTGCAACCCTATAGGTGGAACAACAATATGAACTAACCAGTACCCCGGAGCTCTTGTCTCTAGCTGCATATGTATCAAAAGATGGCCTAGTCGGCCATCACTGCAAAGAGAGGCCCATTGGACTTGCAAACTTTATATGCCCCAGTACAGGGGAACCCCAGGGCCAAAAAGGGAAGTGGGTGGGTAGGGGATTGGGGGGGTGGGTATGGGGGACTTTTGGGATAGCATTGAAAATGTAAACGAGGAAAATACCTAATAAAAATAAATTAAAAAAAATAACTGGAAATATAACTTGGAGCTCTAGGTCCAATCCCCAGTACAAATGAAAACAAAACAAGTAATAACAAAAAAATACTTTATCATTGAATTAAATGATGGCAGGCATGTCTGGTAAGTATTTCTTTATGAAGGATCCTGGTGTATGACTGACCGCATGGAGATGACAGCCATGAGCAACAGACCACGGCTGGGATGGGATGAGGAAATCTTGGAACGGGAAAATAAATGGATGCGTTCAGCAGAAACAGCAAACACTTCCACATGTCCACTCCTCAGTGCATACTGTGACATGAAACTCAGGTCTTATACATTTTCACATTAAACCTTTGGTTAAATAAAAAAAATGTAAACAAATGTGGTGGCACACTTCCAGGAGTACAGGCAGGAGAGTGCGGAGTTCAAGGCTCATCTGGTCTATAAGAACCTGCTTCATAAACCAAAACTTAAATAAACAAACAGTTAATAAATTAAATCAAATGAAAGTCAAATTTGCTTCTTTGTGAAGAACAATAAAATTACTGCCCATCCAGTTAAACAAAGACAAAAATACAGAACTGTAAATTACCAATACAAGAATAAAGGGTGCCACACCTCTGCAAACTGTCCTGATATATTAAGAGACAGGTAGGTCTGGAGATGGCTCTGCAGCTAAGACTGCATAGTGCACTGCAGAGGACCTGAGTTCAGTTTCTAACACTCAGGTTGGGTGGCTCACAACTGCTTAAAACTCAGGCGCCAAAGAATTTGACGTTCATCTCCTGACCTCTGTGAGAGTACCTGCACTCAAATGCACAAAACCATACACAATTATAAACAAAATAAATCTCAAAGGGGGGGGGGAAAGAGTGGTAAGAGAAAATTATAAGCAGTGTTATACCAGTAAAGTTGACAACTTCAGTAAAACAGAAAATCACCAAGGCTCGTTGAAGATGGAGAACATGAACAGTAATATAACTGCTAGATAATCTGAATTTGGTACCAAAACATTCCCACAAAGAAACCACCATGTTAAGACAGCTTTAAGGGAAGCTCTTAAAAACAGTGAAAGAGTAAAAGAGAGTTAGAGAAAGAGGCTAGAGGGAATGAGAGGGGGTTGTAGAAGGAAGGGTAAAGTAATTCTTTGGGGCAAGAGGCCTGTGCTATACTCAGACTACAGTCAGGCAGCGATGGCAGGGGTATCAAGAGTTCAAGTCCAGCCTTGGACTTGAACACAGTGGCTTCAAGGCCAATCTGGGTTGCATGAGACCCTTCCTCAAAATGAATGAATGAATGAATATGTTATAATCTGGTAAAGGATTTATTGGTACAAAATTAAACGTTCTTTTCCTACCCTGAAAAAGAAAGGATGATCAATCTCACCACTTCTGCTCAATATAATACCTGAAGTCTAAGCCAGTTGACTAAGGAGTAGAATCAGACTTGAAAAATAAAAAATAAAAGTGTCATTCTTTGTAAATTGTATGTGTGTGTGTGTGTTTCTAGACAGGATTTTTCTGTGTATTGCTGGCTGTTAAGGAACTCACTCTGTAGACCATACTGACCTCAAACTAAGAGATCTACTTGTCTCTGCCTCTCAAGTGCTGGGATTACAGGCTGTGGCTCCACCACCCAGTCTATATTTTTTAAAAAAGGTTTTATTGTATTTATTATGTTAGGTGCCAGTATGGAGGGCAACCTGTGGGAGTCACTTTTCTCTGTCAGCGACGTGGGACCCAGAGACTGCCTGAGATCGTCAGGCTTGGCAGCAAGTGACTTTACCTACCAGTTGTGCTGACCCAATATTTATATTTAAAATATAAATATCTGCAGGGGCTGGAGAGATGGATTTGTGAATAAAACCATGGGTTGCTCTTCTAGAGAACCTGTGTTTGGTTTCCAGAATCCACATAGCACAGCTCACAACATCTATAACTCTAGTCCCGGGAAGATCAGATTCTGGCCTCCATGGGCACAGCCTGTATGTGGCACACCGACAAACATGCAGTCACTCACAAATACAGAAAAAAATGTATCTTTTAAATATAGGTAGATAGATAGTAAAAAATAGAGTAAAATGTACATATAAAGTATATATAGTAAAATGTCACTAGAACCAGTAAATGAAATTAACAAAGTTTGCCTAGTTCAATATACTCTCGTTATATCAATTTAAAAACAAACCAACAAGTCAGACTGGAGAAATAACTCAGCAGTTAAGTACCCATAATGCTCTTGCAGAGAAGCAGGCTTGGCTCCGAGTATTCACTGGAGCAACTCATAGCTGCCTATTAGCTGCCTAAAGCTTCAGCTCCAGAGGATCTAACACTTTCTGCTGATCTTCACCAGGCATTCCATTCATGTACACACACACACACACACACACACACACACACACACACTTAAAAAATAAAGTATTTTTGAAAGCCTCTGGAACTGGGTGTGATTTCCATGTCTTTAATCCCAGCACTTGGAAGCACAAGGCAGGCAGATCTCTGTGAGTTTGAGGCCAGCCTGGAAAGTTCCAGGACAGCCAGAGTTACAAAGAGAAACTGTCTCAAAAAACAGAAGAAGGAAGAAGGAGGAGGGGGAGGAAATAGGGAGAAGGAAGAGGAGAAAAAGAAGAAAAGAAGAAAGGGAAAAGGAGGAGGAAGAGGAGGGGGAAGAAAGGAAGGAGGAAGAGGATAAAAAAGGAGGAGGGGAAAAGGCCACCAGCCCCTCTGGATACAGCTTGATATTGAGTCATTGACCAGCAAGTGGTAGACCTTGGGTTCAATCCTCTGTACCACATAAAAAATTAGAATTCAAATATTCAATTTTGAGCAAAACTGTTTTGCCACATGCTAGTTTCTTTTTTCACTATTCTTTGGAGTATGTGAACTGTCTTCTCATCTTGACATTGAACAGGCTCTTCATACTGGCCGAATGTAGTGACCTCAATATATAGTATCTATCATTTTTGTATTCTTTTATAAAATTATATTTTTGCACATTTAATAATAATAGTAATAATAATAATAATCAATAGTAATAATAAACTGCACCTATTATTTTGCCTAAAAGAGCACCTCTGGATGCACAATGTGGAGGGCCTTTGGCTAAGAAATATTTCAAGGAAGATAATGTTTACAGAAACCTTTGTGTATGTGTATATATGTTTGCACTAAGCCACATGTGCCAAAGAGTAACACTAGGTGTCTTACTCCATTGCTTTCCACTGTCCTTTCTGAGACATGGTCTCTCATTGAACCTGGGGCTGTTGTGTCTCCTAGACTGGTTGGTTGGTAAGCCCCAGGGCCTGCCTATCTCTGATCCTATTCCTGGAGTTACAGACATGCACTGCACATCTCAACTCAGGTCCCCAGGCTTGCAGAGCAAGCACTTTACCCACTAAGTCACTGTCTCTTTAGCCCAGGAAATTCTGACAGTAAGAGAAAAAAATAAACTGGTAGGCAGATGCAGAGAGAATATTTTACATAAATCAAACCTTCAAAAAAAGAGAGAGCCGAAAGGAAAAAAAATCATATGGAAAATGAAGTAAAGATTGTACCAGATAAGTCAGGGATAAAAAACTGGGAATGGGAGTTGGTAGATTTGGAAAAGTAAAGGCACCTGGCTCAGACAAGAATTAATTTCCTAGAATAAGGAAGCATGTGGTTTTCAATGAGGGAAAAGAAAACAATGGGTAGGAAATGTTTTCTGAGCAAAGAGAAATGGGACAACTGGCAGACAGCTACTTCAACAATCTATAGACACAGCCTGAGGATGACTTCAAATCAGGCTGGTGGCTTGGAAACAGAAGCCAGAAGTCCACAAAGCTGCAAGAGTACGGAGTGCACAATCTGAGCCACCTTTGAGGCCGAGGCAGGAAGACCTCAAGTTCAAAGCCAACCTGGTCAACACAGCGAAACCCAGTCTCAAACAAGCAAGCCAACAAACAAAAACCAAAGCAGAACAAACACAAAACCAGCTCGAAGCCACAGCAAAAATAACTAAAGGACAGGACACCATTTCAAGATCAGTATCAGCAGATTTCAGGATCCAGGTAGAGAGAAGTGACTGGTGAGGGTATCCAAGAAAGTCGACAATTTGCAAGCAAGTAAGGCAGAGTAGGCTCCAGCCTCTGGGGTCGCTTTTCTAAGAAGCAACCTGAATGAGTCCTCAGCCTCAAGGATGGGGAGGTTAAGGGCAAACAAGAAAGTGTCGTCCACACTCCTCAGTGCAGCAAAGAAGCGGAGTGCATCAGCTTCCAAAGCAAACAGGGCATCAGCACAGGCCCTGGCACACAGTGCTGCGGCAGAGTCACAAGCCATGCAGGGAGCACAGGGTCCCCTGTTTAAACATTTCAAGCCAGCCCTCGCTGGTTTAAAATGTGATGCCTTTCACATTTTCATTCTAGTTTTGTTTTTGTTAGTCTTACAAAGAGCCTTTCACTGTGATTTGGAGAGAGGTAAAGGGGGGAGGAGAGGGAGGGAGTGGGGAAAGAGTATTTTCTGTTGTGTGTGTGTGTGTGTGTGTGTGTGTGTGTGTGTGTGTGTACTTCCCCTTGGCCGGCCAGCCAGCCATGTAAATCAGGAGCATGGAGAGTGCATAGCCCCCTCTCTGTGGAGACTTGTGTCTCCCAGCTCCCCACACTGGTTAATTGCGATAATGAATGTGCTGGGGGTTTTGTTTTTTAAAGGAACTATGCCAAAATGCAAATAAATCATCATAAATGTTAAGCATATTGTTGTAAAAATACAACATTTTTGGAGTAAAACATGATAAAGTAGATGGTGAACAAGTATTTTAAAGTCAGTAGTTCACAGTTCATCTACTCAGAGACTTATATATTAGGACAGAGACATACCCCTGGGTAAAAAAATCCCGTGAAAAGACTGTCACTGAGCCTGATGCACCATCAACACGGCTTGTGCAGGAGAGCGACAATTCTTTCAGAGCAGTAGTCTCTGTTCTTATCTGGATTTCTTCCTCCAGACCAGAACTCTGTACCTAGCAACTGCTTTAGACATTTCTCCTGCTCTACTGTGAATGTTAGCAAGACAGACCCACTTTCTACTTTGAACGTTAGTGGTGTGTGCACGTGACCTCTTTGATGTGCCTATGGAAACCAAAGGTCAACTATGGGTGTCTTCCTCTATCATACTCCACCTCATTTTGAGACACAGTCTCTCACTTTTTTGTTCACTGCCTGGCAGTGAGGCCTAGGATCCTCCGGCTTCCTCCTCCCCATCTGAGTTAAAGGAGCATGCTGC
Source organism: Mus musculus (assembly GCF_000001635.26). NCBI lineage: Eukaryota > Metazoa > Chordata > Mammalia > Rodentia > Muridae > Mus > Mus musculus. The sequence continues at coordinate 80,721,860 of NC_000081.6, read as the reverse complement.
CATGCCTGTCTCCTACCTGGGTGCTGGTGATATGAACTCAGGTCCTTATAACTGCACAGCAAGAATGTTATCAATTGAGCCATCTTCTTAGCTTTGAGTTCCCAGATTGCATATTATATTTTTAAAAAATAAGATACTCCAGAACTGTGTTACAGAATAAACCACACTCATTGTACCTATCTAGCATCTCTTCAGTCCTTTTCAATCTGGGACAATAAGTAAGTACCCAGACCACACACACATTTACCTAATACCAGTCACATAGCATCATATGAGTGAATCAGTACCACCAGTGTTTAATAACCTACCGTTCTGAAAATAATTCTTATCCCACAAATGCTAAGATTGTACATGTGTGTACCACATCCCACACCATGGTTGTTCCTTTAAAAAGTTTAGTGATTATAGAAAGAAGCAAAATACGGCATGGCCAGGGAAGGAGTGATACAGGAAAGGAAGGCAGTCTATAGTACTACAGTCTGAATCCTGAGGACTGTCTCTAACACAGAATGCTTTTTGTCTTGGTTTGGTTTGTTCTCCAAGGCCGGGTTTCTCTGTGTAGCTCTAGCTGTCCTGGAACTTGCTTTGTAGACCAGACTGGCCAGGAACACAGAGGTCCCCTGCCTCTGCCTCCTGAGTGCTGGGATCAAAGATGTGTGCCTCCATGCCCAGCTCACAACGCTATGAATAGGTGTGGAAGTAAACTAGGTCATGGGGAATGTTCCCTGGAAGGGTACACTATGGTACTGGCCCCTTTTCTTCCTTACTTTCTGCTTCTCACTTGGTGAAGTCTTCCTCTATCATATAAACCCTCCATTATGTGCATTCTTGCCTCAGACCAAAAGCATCAAGCCAACAGATCATGGACCCAAACCACCCAAACTATGAGACTGTGAGATAAAACACATTCTAGTTTGCTTCAGTGTTAAACATCTAACTCAGGACTTCACAAATGCTAGGTAAGTGTCCTCTAGTTCAACCCTTTCTTCTTTCCTTTTATTTCCTTTCCTTTCCTTTTCTTTTTTTAGGTTGATTTATCTCAAGTCTGTTACAGTAATTTAAAGCAGACTAACACAGAAGAGGACAGAAAGGAAAGAGCTATTGAAATTACAGAGGAGTAGTTGACAGAAAGCAGGCTGACTTTCCACTGTCAACTCCCTTTCTCCACCTCTGCCTGAGAATCAAATCAAACTCACACTGGCTTGGGAGATGAAGGAACTACGCAAAGCCTGCCAAGCTCTAGGAATCATCTTCTCCGAGACATGTGCCCAGAGGCCCTTCTGGGCAGTCCCTCCTGTTCCACCTTTCTCCTTTTCACTGCTCAGTCTCTGGCCCTTCAGAGATGGCATCAGCACTCACTCAGGTGACCTAGAGGTCACTTGTGCTGCACAGCTCTCACAGATAAGCTGGCGTGAGTCATCACTTTCTAATTCCACCTGACAGCTTTTGCACAGTTTACAGGTACTCGTCTCCAACAAGTGCATTAGCCAGAAGAGACGAGCTCCACTCTGGCTTGTGATGACTGGCTTCCCTGGAGAGGACTTCAGAATGACTTTAAGTGTTCTAATATTTGGGAGGAGGGGGCTGGAGAGATGGACTGGCAGTTTAGAGCACTTGCTGCTCCTGTGAAGGACCTAAGTTCAGTTCCCAGCACCCACATCAGGTGGTTTTAACAGGTTTAACAGTTGCCTTTAACTCCAGTTTCAAGGGATCTAACGCCTCTTCTGGCCTCCATGGGTACCAACACTCACATGTATATACATACTCAGACATAAAAGTTGATTCAGGGTAAGGCTAATTGGTAGATGCTTGCTTTGCATGTACAACATGCTGGGTTTGATCCCAGCATTAAAGAAGTAATGAAAGGACTGAAGAGATGGTTCATCAGTTGAAAGCACTTGTTGTTTTTGCAAAGGACTTGGATTCAGTTCCCAGAACCTGCATAGTGGCTCATTAACACCCATGACTTGAGTTCCAGGAGGTCTGATACCTTTGCTGACCACCATGAGTATCAGGAAGAGATGTGTGCACAAACAAACATGGAGGCAAAACATTCATACACATAAATAAATCTTTAAATTTTTATTTTAAAAGTAGTAATAATAAAAGAACTTGGGACCTAGGCATGGTGGCCCATGTCCATAATCCCAGCATTTAGAAGGCCAAAGCAAGATTAGCAGTTTGAAGCCAGCTTGTGCTATGTAGTCAAACCCTGCTCAAAAACAAAGAGGAGTTAGAGATGTCTCAACAGTTGAAGGTCCTTGCTGCCAAACTTCATCTCTGGGACCCACATGGTGGAAGAGAAACCAACTCCTGTAGCTTGTTCTGACTCCATATGCATTCAATATGAAAAGAGGTAAATAAAAATAATGACAATGTTGACTGAATGAAAGAGAAAAGAAAGAAGGAAGGAAGGAAGGACAGAAGGAAGGAGAGAGGGAGAAAGGGAAGGAGGATAGATCTATTTAATGTGGAAAGTCCCTCCAGTTGCCTGGAAGCAGTAGAAACCAGCTGAGTTCCCTAGAAGAGGTTTCAACAGTCACTTAGATAGGACATTCTCCAACCTGTACAACCGCCTGCAGGTTGCAGTGTGTGCCAGGTTTCCAGCTTTTGTGAGCTGTCACCCATGCTGGGGTGAGCCTTGGTATTGCAGCTGTACTTTCGTCATTTGTGCTCCCATAAAACCAATAAAACTCACTGGCTCACCAAGTTAGATTTGGGTGGTATCCATACATTGATCTGTGGTGGGATCTTTATCTGGGGTTGAGTAGATATGTGTTACATCCCCCCAGGAAAAGTCCTGTCACAAGCATGCACTCCTATTCCTAAGTAAATTGTTTACTTAGTAAAAGTACTTGTTTTACTAAGTAAATGTTTTCTATTGAGGTAAAACACATAACAGACTAGATCTGTAGGGCTTTTTGTTTTTGATCTTGTTTATGTTTGTTTGTTTTGTTTTGTTTTGTTTTGCTTTTCGAGACAGGGTTTCTCTGTATAGCCCTGGCTGTCCTGGAACTCACTTTGTAGACCAGGCTGGCCTTGATTCTTTAGCTGGTACAAAAATAAAAGAAGGCATTATAAAACTAAGTAATGTGGTTACTGGTTTTGGTTTTGAAGTAGGATCCCCATGTTTCCTAGGCTAATCTAGGATGACCTTGAGATTTAACCTCTCTGCCTCTATCCCAGCACCCTGCAGCCCCACTGCCTCTACCCCAGCACCCTGCAGCCCCACTGCCTCTACCCCAGCACCCTGCAGCCCCACTGCCTCTGCCTTAAGAGTGCTGAGATTAATGATGTGGAGCGCCATGCCAGGATGCATGGGATTACAAATATAAACCACTACCACATATGGGTCTTAATGTTCTTTATTTTGTGAGTTTGTTTGTGTAGGTTTGTACACATGTATGCATTGCCCACAGAGGCCAGAAGGTCTTGTTTGAGCCTATGAAACTGGTGTTAAAGACTGCTGTGAGCCACTATGTAGGTGCTGGAAATTAAACCCAGGCTCTTTAGGAGAGTAACCACTGCACCACCTCTCCACTCCCCACACTTAGTTTAAGAAAGTGCTAAGGATCAAATCCAGGGCTTTGTGTATGCTAGACAAGCACCAACTAAGCTATGTACAGCTGCAGAACTAAGTAATTTGTCTGAGGCATTCACTGGAATTCTGATTGCCTAAAATATGGCAGGCATAGTACAGTGTGTACTTGGAAATGCAGGGATAAATAGTCTTGGTTTTCGGAAGCTTAAACTCTGGGCTAGTGAGTGGGGTCTGTGGGTAAAGCGCTTGCTGTATAAGCGTGGACAAATGAGCTCAATCCCTAGAAGCGACATAAAGGTGGAAGAGAAGAACCAATTCTACATCTACAAGGTCTTCCTCGGACCTCCATGCACACGTTACAGCAAAGGCACATTCACAAACATGCAGGAAGCATTTTTTTAAAATTTATTTAAAGCTTACAATTTAGTAAGACAGACAGACCTAGAAACCTAGAAACATAATATATGTTAAGGTATAAACAAGTAAAGTTATCAAGGAACAGTGAGAAATGAAGTCTTCCTAGGAAGAATGAATCACTTCACCTCTCTGTGAAAAGGGCTTTAAAAACTTCTTTCACTGTAGTTTTTGAATTCTCAGTCATTTCTGTGCCTGGAACACAGCTGGCACGAAAGCAAGTATCAGCAACACAAACAAACTGAGGGCTTCTGGCTCCTGGCTCCTGGTTCTGACTTTGCATCTTGGCTGTGGCTCTGCACAGGCATGTGCATGGGTGCCAATACTCAGGGAGCTGCACTGGAGCCCTGTTTCTGAAGCTGCTTTCACAGCCAGTTTACAGACCACAAGGAAACCAAGTCTCAGGAAAGTTAAACATCTTTTTTGGGATGGTGGCTGAGACAAGGTCTCATTGTATAGGCCCAGAGCAACTTGCAACCCTCCTGCCTCTCCCTCAGAGTACTAGGATTACAGATGTGGATCACCATGCCAGGATGCAAATAAAAATTACTACTGCTTTTTTATTGTTTATTTATTTATTAATACATTTGTTTGTTTGTTCATTTTGAGACAGGGTCTCACTATGCAGCTTTGGCTGGACTTGAACTTGCTTTGTAGACCAAGCTGGCCTAGAACTCAGAGATCCTCCTGTCTCTGCCTCACGAGTGCTGGGATTAAAGACATGGACCACCAAACTTTATATGGACACTTGCAAACTTTATATCTGATCCAACCTGAAAACTGTAACATCTAAGCAGTTATTTGTTTTTGCATTTTTTATTTTGTGTGAGGGGACTGTGTATGCATGTGGTATATATGTGTAGTATGTGCGTGCACGCGCCAAAGGCCACTATCAGGCCTCTCTTGCCTGCCCCCATTCTTTTTCTGACAGGGTCTCCACTGAGGCTCACTGGCTCGGCTAAGCTGGCTGTTGGCCAGTGAGTTTCAGCAAAGCTTCTTCTCAGCTCCCCTCCGAGGCTGGGGTTACAGCCTGCACAGCCAAGCTCAATTGTTTACATGAGTTCTAGATCCAAAGTCAGGCCCTCATGCTTATAAAGGTTCCTTACTAAATGAGTCATCGCCCAGCCCTGCACAGTTGCTTGCTTGCTTTTTGAGACTGGGTTTCTCTTTGTAGCCCTGGCTGTCCTGGAACTCACTTTGTAGACCAGGCTGGCCTCGAACTCACAGAGATTCGACTGCCTGTCTCCCAAATTCTGGGTTTAAAGTTATGTACCACTAATGCCTGGCTATCACAGCTTTTTAAATTTTTAACCTTTTTTTTTTTTTTTTTTTTTTTTGAGATAAAAGTCTCAATGTATAGTCCAGATATCCTAGAACTCACTACATAGATCAGGCTGGCTTCAAATTCATAGATCTGTTTGCCTCTGTCTCCTGGGTGCTAGGATTAAAGGCATCTGTCACCATGCCCAGTATGAACAGTTTTGTTTTAAGAAGCAAATCTACTCCAAATATACAAGTTACATACACTAAATATCCTTAGCTTTCTGAACATCAGTTAATACCTCAATAAAGGGGAAAAACATAAATGTACACTCAAAAAAGGAGGAATATAAAAATATGCTGGAGAGCTAGAGATTTAGCCTAATGGCAAAATGTCCGTGCTCAGCATTTACAAAGCCCCTGATTCAATCAATCCTTAGCACTGAACCAAAAGCCTCTCACAGTTTATGATCCTCTGTCTTCAAAGGACAGAGTGTTAACTACTATCTAACTAGAAATATTTAAATAGTACATGTGGGCTAGGCACGGTGGTACACACCTTTAATCACAGCACTCAAGAGGCAGTGGTAGGTGGGTCTTTGGATTTGAGGCCAACATGGTCTACAAAGTGAGTTCAAACACAGCCAGGAAAGTCTACACAGAGAAACCCTGTCTTGAAAACAACAAAACACACAAAAATCAGCATACAGATCTATAGATTTCCTAGCACAAGCCAGGTCAGGAGCAAAAATGAGGAAGGCAAAGCTCTGTTCTCAGAGCATCCAAGGAGGAAGATGTCAATACACACAGTCCAGGACAACCAAGCTGTTACTCGGCAGGCACACGCTGACAAGAAGAGGGAGGCTATGTACTACTGTCACTGGCTCTAATTCATCAGATAACCATTAGTCAGTGCTTGTGCCTTATCACCCGTGATTACAACACAAATTGACTGTAAACTGTTACAATATAAAATAATATGAGAAGAAATGACATTAAATCTGATACAGTGTCCTGTTACTTGTACTCCTAGCTAGTCAGCAGACTAAGGATGAAGAATCACTTGAACCCAGATATTCCAGGCCAGCCTGGACAACAAAGGAGAATGCATCTTTAATAAAAACAATAAGAATGGTAAAAATCTCCAGAGAAGTGGCTGGAGAGATGGCTAAGAGATTAAGAGCACTTTGCAGCCTCCCCAGTACTCAGATGCCAGCACCCACACGGATGGTTCACAACCACCTCTGCCTAGCTTCTGGGACTCTAATGTGCTCTCTCTCTCTTCTGGTCTCTGTTGCAACATATGTACACACACACACACACACACACACATACAGAGAAATACACAGTTCCAGAGATGATAAGAATTAAAGATTAGAGCTCTCAGTTTCCCTTGTGTTTCCCTCAAAGAGATTGAGCATGTTTGGATTATAAAGATGTTTCTAGGTGAGAGAAACTGAGTTGTACAAAGGACAGTGGCTGGAATTACCTAGGTCTGGTCCTTCCACTAAGCTGAAGACACACTTAAGATCTGTTCTGTCCAATATAAGGTGCCACAAACAACACATGGCTATAGAACATTTGAAAACTGCTTTGTATGGCTTGAGACGTTTCAAGTGAAAAATACATTCTAGATTTGAAAAACTTAACATGAAAAAAAGACTTTTAAAATACCCTACTAGTACTTTTGTTTTGTTTTGTTACTGATAACATATTTAAATACTAATGTTTTGAATATATTGAAGTAAGTAAAATGTTACAAAAATCAATTTCACCCTTTCTTTTTACTTTTTAATGTGTCTACTAGAAATTTTTAAATTACATATGTGGTTCACGTTTGTGGCTTGCTTTCTATTTCTACTGGGCAGTACCAGTGCAAAGATCTGTAAATAACAGGCAAAGGCGCTTAAACTCTTTAGGCAATCAAACGCCATTGAGGATTTCCAACCTAAGTGTTTGTGGTAGATTTGGGAAGGAGCACAAAACATAAAGCAATCTTTCAGGAAGATTAGTGTGGGGGCAATGTGTAGGGGTGAAACACTAGAGGCAGTTGTCAATGTCAAAGGCAGCAAATGTCAAAGGGCAAGCCGGCTGCTGGGCTGGAACCTATACAAGGTCTCTAGAATCAACATGCTGCAGAGAGGAGAGAGAAATCAAGAGCAGCTGAGACAGAGAAGAGTAACAGGTGCAACGCTAGGCCAGCCTGCACAACCCAACCAGGGTGTAATGCGTTCAGTCCAAAGCTCCACACAGTGATTTCAGACCTATCTTTATGTGGAAAGCTCTCTTAAGAGTGGCATCAAATCTCAGACACTCTCGGGAGGGAGGGAGGCAGCCAAGGCTACAAGAAATTTAAAAATAACAATAAATACTAAGAGTAAAAGTCAAATTCATAACATAGTCAACAAATATTTTCCAGGAGTCTGCTGTATACCTGACACTTGAACAGGCTCTGGCATTCATGGCGAACAAAACAGACATGGCCCTGAATCACAGGCTGATAACTACAAAAATAAAAAGGAGCTCTAAGAGACCTGAGTGGGAATAAGGAACGAGTGGACAGAGACAGAAAGGAAAAGTCTTCAGAAGCTGGACGCTGTGGCTTACTCCTATAATCCTAGCATTCAAGAGGCTAAGGCAGGCCAAGAGTTCAAGTCCAGCCTGGGCAACATAATGAACTCCAGGGTATCCTGGTCCAGAGTGAGATCTCAAAACAAAACAAAACAACACCCCAAAAGGGAGAAGGTGATGGACTGACTCTTTTGAGGTGGCAAAGATCTGTAATTCCTCCACTGGGGAAGTCAAGACACAAGGATCACGAGTATGAGACCAGGTGGGCCACATAACAAGACCTAAGGAAGAAAGAAATGTAAAAATTCAAACAAAAACAGAGCTTTGCAGTACTATGTACAATGAGTATGTCAATTAAAAAAAAACAAAGATTGGACGTATTTTATTAAAGGTGCTTAGTTCTAAAACAAGAATAGTCTCGATTTAACATTTCAGTCTTAAGCCGGGTTCAGGCAGTGAAGTCAGTGGATTCTCCTTTCCTCCCTTTCTCTGCTTCTCGGTGGTCTTTATGCGTCTCTCCCTCTGGATGATTCAGTAGGTGAAAATAAGACAAAACACCAAAGACAAAACACCAAAGAGACCTGAGATTAAACCTAGCTGCATGGCTCTTGGGAGCCCTGTCCTCATCCCTCCCACAATGACAGTTTCTGCCCTACAGGCTTCAAGCAAGGATTTAAAAATCTACAGAGAGGAAGACATACACAGCGTAAGCATACAATGAACAGTAGCCAGTACTAACAGGGAGCAAAAGTATTGTTTTGATTCTAAAACATTTTAAAAACCCTGTCTCATAAGACAAAAATAAAAACCAAAAACCATTTAAGAGTTTCTGTTTGGCCAGGCATGGTGGCGCACGCCTTTAATCCCAGCACTCGGGAGGCAGAGGCAGGCGGGTTTCTGAGTTCGAGGCCAGCCTGGTCTACAAAGTGAGTTCCAGGACAGCCAGGGCTATACAGAGAAACCCTGTCTCGAAAAACAAAAAACAACAACAAAAAAAGAGTTTCTGTTTGTAGGGAAGATTTCAAGGATATGATGGGTTAAAAGAGCCATGTAGCATGGACAGTTTATTTTGTTTTGTTTTCTTTACTCCTTTAAGTACTATCAGAAACTACATACTCAGACAATCAAGTTTAAGACAAGCCCTTAAAAACAGTGAAGAACAAGCTGAGCCTCTTTAATTCAGCATTCAGGAAAGAGGCAGGTGGTGGATCTCTGTAAGTTCCAGACCAGCCTGGTCTACAAAGCAGTTCGAGGCCAGCGGAGGCTACATGATGAGACCTTGTCTCAAAAACAAAACAAAACAAAACAAAACACACAGAGGCATGCATCCCAAGTGGGACAAACCAGTCTAATCTGTATTCTGGATACTGGTTATCCAGTATATGCCTACCTGTAGAGACTACTACTACACTGATATCCCTCCCACTTACTACATCGATACTCATGCTATACAAGTGTCTCCATGCTCTGCTCTTTAAGGAGCGTTCAAAACCCACGGCGAACACATAGTTTTAAAGTCAAGAACTGAAATCTCCCACAAGCGAAGAGAAACATTTCACAAAAGGCTAGGATGTGTGATTTTTGTACAGCTTACTGCTATGTTTAACTGTGAAGGAGGTACAAATGATGTTTTTATTCACGGAGTCTTGGTTGGTACTCTTTATTCAGAATCCAAGCAGCCCAAAGACACAGGAGAAAGCTTGAAGCTCAAAGTCTCAGACGGGTGACCTGCGTCCAAGACTAAGGATGGATGAGACGGCTGCTGTTCTTGGGTGTCGTGATAGCCACTGTAGTGAATTTCACTGGACCAGATATTTATTTAGCCATCATGGACTAACAAATCCGTTAGTTTGGAATTAAAGGGCACCTTACCAGCATTAGGTAGCAAACCCTTCCCAAGGCTCTTTCCAAATCTGTCATCCCTCCGCCCCTCGCCCCTCGTCTGTTTCCTCATCCAAAGTGAGCATCGCCTCGCCACAGCACCCCACCCCCGACCGCACGCAGCTCTCGCGGGATGCCCGTGGAACCTCGCTATCGGGGTCCAGCACATAAGCCTGCACGCCCGCCGCGCGGGGACACCGGATGCTCGCGCCCCACCGCCTGGCATTTGCAGCTCAGAGGGCCCTAGGCGACACGAAGCGCTCGGACAGCCACCGGCCCACCCGGAAGCCCTTTCCTCCGCTCACACCTGCAGGCGCGTGACGCCGGTCTGTCCCGGCCCCAATACTTGGGGACACCAAGGCCCTCGCGACCGACGTGACCGCGCGTCCCTCACACACCCCTCCCCCGCCTCACGTCTGCACATTGCGATCCCACAGCGCGCCCCGGGCAAGCGCCCCGGCCCGCCGCGGCCCACTCGGGTCGCGCGCGCTCTCTCCACCCGCCCCCCCCAACCCGCCCCTCCCGCCCGGCTCGCTCCCGTCGCGCGCGCGCGCGCGCGAGGACACGCACACGCTGCACCTCAGCGGGCCGTGCCGCGCGCCCCCGAGGGCGTCCTCAGTCGCCCACCCTGGGTCGCCCCGCTCCGCTCCGCCTGGCGGCTCCCGAGAAAGGAGCAGGCCCGCGCGGCCCACGATCCTCACTCACCGCTGAGCCGCGCCGGCTCCGAGTGCGCGGCGTTCCGCTGTGGAGCCCAGCGGTGACCGCGGTCTCCGCTCCTCCGCAAGCTGTGGAGGCGTCGTCGCGGGGAGGCTGAGAGGCGAGGGGGGTCACGGTCGCTCGCTTCACCTTGCCGAAGCTCGGGGACCCCAGAAACTAAAAACAAAATAAACAAACTTTCCCCTCCGCCTCCCTCCCCCAAAACCACAACACAAACACTCTGGCGCCCGCCCACAGCCCCACTCCATTGGCCGCAGGCAGGATGCCTCTAGCTTTCACTGGTTAGCTTTCGTGCCCGTCAAGCCGCTGGTCCTCCTCCCTTAAGTCCTCGCCGCTGCCGTCTCCCCTCATTGGCTAAGTGCTTCCCGTTTGCCGAGCTGGGATTGGCTGAGCGGCCTGCGCCAATCATGAGGGGACACACCCCCTCAGCATCCCAGAGGCCGCTTCCTCGGTCGCGGACCCAGAGAGACGAAGGGGAAACTAGAGCATGATGGCGGCCGAGATCACCTAGCGCAGTCATCTCTTCCCCCTTTTTTAGCTCACTAATGCCTCTCTCAGGGGCTGTTTCCCCCAAGCTCCTTTCACCATTCGAGACTGCACTAATAACGGAATCTATACGTGCAGGCTCCTTGATTTATCCCCTCCGAATTGCTGAGTGTGGGTTGGTTGTGCGTCATTGGACTGTCAGGGTGTCGCTCCCAAGTCACATCCTTAAGCTATTGGTGGATCAGCCAGAAAGCGGCCAACAACAAGGGCCCATGCCATTGGTTTGATTCCACTGTTTCCCCCACCCCCCTACCCCGGCCTCTTATTGGGCACTTCCGTGTTGTCCGTCAGATCCGGATTCTCCACACTACGTTTTGGCTGAGGAGCGGGGCATCTTTAGTCATTGAAAGTTGACAGTGATAACTACTATCATTTATTGTATTTTATTCCAAATACGGTCCCCAATTCTTTACAGAAACTATTCTGATTAAACAGTAATTTTACAGGAAGCAAAGCCAAAAGAGGTTAAGAGACTTATCCAAGGTCACCCATTTAGAAAGAAGTTTTGGGACATAAGGTGGTTTCTAGGCCTGTCTGACTCGTTTCTATACATGCCTTAGTATCTCTGAATAGTATCCGTCCGTCAACCCAGTATCTTAAAACTGTTTCCTTCAGAACCTAAATTACTCAGTTTCTGGCAATTAGAAACCTTGTCATTAACATTATTGGAGACTAACTTTAGAAAGATTGTCATCATATCCTCCTAGGCACCATTCTTCCCTGTTCTAAGTTAAACAGTATATTTTTCCTGACAAGAAGCACGTATAAAATCTATATTCTGTTTCTTTGTCTTTGTAAATGGTCATTTTTTTACCATACTTATGTGCCCAAGCAACACTCATACACACCTCTGACCATCTTTAGCTTGTTCCTTTGAAAGAATAAAGAATTCGAAATTAGGAGAAATTAAGTCTAGAGTGAGATAAAGAATCCATCCCTTTAGAAATAATTGATTGCATGCAAATGGAACAGTCCTCTGCCTCCAGGAAAGCTTCCAGAGCCGCTGATGTCGAGCAAGCCATGTGTGTTCTCCTGGCTTCTGGCCACAGGATTCTTTCTCTGTGACAGCTTTAATGGAAGCGACTCCACATTTCAGCCAGGGGAGGGCAGAATGCTTAAGACCCACTGCCAGAGTACCAGCCTCCAGCCTCTGGGACCGAAACGATCTCCAGGAACCTATGCTGGACTCTAACCCACATCTGGGCATGTTAGCGTATTACCATCCCAAATCCCTGTCCCTTGTAGGTGAGGGGGTTCATAGCCCTTGTTCCCCTTCCCTATCCAAGCTGTTGTGTAATCTCACTGGCACTGGCTTAACAATGAAACAGCCATTGTAACACAGCAGTAGGCTCAGCACTTACACCCTTCCAGCAGAGGAAGACAAGGTATTTCACAAACATCAACTAAGAGCAAATGGCAGGTATTCCTAGGATAATTCAAGGGCAGGAGAGAAATCATAAGTCAAAGTCTAATAAAGGACCTAAAGAGGTGAAATCTGATGACTCCAAGCACAGAGTTCACACTAGCGTTCAAAACAGAGATCAGAAACCAGAAAACACAGTGAGAAATGTCAAGGGTTCAGACCTTCCCAGCCTTCAGAGTTGATTGTTTTTATGTTACTTAAAAATATTTACTTCTATGTTTATTCACATGTATGTGCATTTGTATCTATGTTGAGTGTGTGTGTGTGTGTGTGTGTGTGTGTGTTGCCATGGAAGCCAGAAGATGACTCTGGGTGTCCTGGAACTGGAATAGAGTCCATTATGAACGGCCTCCAGCACTGATGTTGAGAATCAGACTCAGGTCCTCTGGAAACACAGCAAATGTTTTTTAACCGCTAAGCCACTGTCTCCATCACCTCAGTCTTAATCCTCAAGATAATGGTTGGTTTTCTATGAATTATTGGGCAAATCCCTGTTGTAAGTTCTTTGAAATAGTTTTCTTTCTTCATCTTGTGTCCCTTGATATCGATCTGTCTATAAAAGATTCCCCCCAATAACTTATTGTTCAGTAATTACATAGTGAGTTTATTAAGAACTTTCCTAAGGTCCAAGGGTGGCTCCACAGATTAAAAAAAGAAAATCTCCTTTGTGCCAGGGCCCTCACTGTTGTGGAGTAGGCAGCAGGTAAAGCAATCACAGTGAACTGCTGGAGACTGTGTCCTGGGAGAACGCCGAAGGACTGGGGACCCAGTCTGGGAAGGATGTGGTTCTTGACTTTCAAGTAGAAGTTACATCTATAAGAACTACGAGACATATGCGGTTAGCCAGGGAGAGATTGGTGACAGGTGGTGACCTGGTAAGGAGAGGAAGAGGATCAGGAAAACCATAGGAACATCGAGGAGTAGCCCCAACTCTGCTCTTCCTATAATCCATGTCTTTGCTGTTTCCATATAAGATTGCTTTTCTGACAACAATATTAATGTTGAAAAGCTCAGTATAAGGATATAGACTTGTGAGCTGGTTGAAGACGGCTCAGCGGGTAAGAGCACTGACTGCTCTTCTGAAGGTCCTGAGTTCAAATCCCAGCAATCACATCGTGGCTCACAACCATCTGTAATGGGATCTGACGCCCTCTTCTGGTGCATCTGAAGACAGCCTCAGTGTATTTATTTATTTATGGAGTGAGCAGGGACTGAGTGAATGGGGCCAACCGGAGCAAGCAGAGGTCCTAAAAATTCAATTCCCAACAACCACATAAAGGCTCACAACCATCTGTACAGCTACAGTGTACTCATATACATAAAATAAATCTTAAAAAAAAAAAAGGACATCAACCTGTAATCCTAGCATCCAGAAGGGGGTGGGTAGAGTTCAGAGCCAGCCTAGGATATATAGTAAGACTTGGGTCTAAGAAAAAAGAAATCTAAAAAGTAGTACTGAGTAAATGGAACATTTGTTCAAGTCAACACTACAGAATGTTTTAAAGTAGGAAATAAACATTTCCCACAATGCTATCCTATAGCCTCCCGCTCACAGAGGAGTGTGCCTTCCTGCAGACTTTCAGGAATAGAAAAACACAGGTTTCATCCTCCAGCAAACAGTGGAATGTGATGGATGCAGTCTTGTCTGGGAGCTGAGATCCCTCATTCCCGCAAACTACGGCCTTGGCCAGAATTTCTCCTCCTATCCTATACAGCTAGGAAGGAAGCCAACAAATCAATAACATATTTATGATGGGAGGCAAAGGTTTCAAATTCCTACTGGAGTCAACGTCAGGATTTATAGGCTTGCTAGGCCTGGTGGGACAGTAAAGCTAATGAATTGGTCCAAGGTGTTTTCTGAGCTCCCTCACTGTCATTGCCAGCGGCTTCCTAGCAAGCTTTGGTGATGGCAGAATCAACTGGAATCCAGAAAGGCAGTCCAGGCTAGCATATTCTCTTCATTTCCTCTCAGGATGCCACTTGGAGAAAATGCTCTTTAGTTTGCTCAAACCCACCCAGATTTGAAGGCAAAAAGAATCCTCAAGCCGCTGCACATTTGTACACTGGCCACGTGCACCGTGTTCTTGGAGCCCTGTACTATTCTGGGAGCTTTGTATATGGTGTTCTGTAAGTTGGCTTTCTGCTGGAGGAGAAGGCAGATTTAATGAGTGATAGCCGCCTTGGATGGCTACCAAAAGCTTCCCAGCCATTCCCCAGCAACAGACTTCCTTTATCTCCCTTGAGAGACTGTGCTTCGGTCTCTGCCCTTAGCCTGGACAAGAGCCAAACCAATAGGAAATTTTGCAAAGGATTCTGCAATGACCCATAGGCCTGGGGCAGTTCTAGCCAGCTGGATCGATTCCAGTTCTGACTTCTGCGGCACAAGCGAACACCCTCCATACTCTGGCCTTTCAATGCTCTGAGACTTTTGGCAAGATGTGTAAAAGAGTTTGTTAATTCTTAAAGCTCGTAGCAATGAGGTGATCCCCGTAAGGGATCCTAACCCAAAAGTCAAGGTGACAGCTGACAGCTGATGCTGGAGCATGGCTGTGTTGGTGACCAATAACCAGGAGCAATGGGGTAGGGGGGAACAAGCTGGAGGGTGTAGATGACAGAGGACATGCTCACAGGCTTTTATTACATGTGTGGTAGCATTTATTATGCAACAAAAGCCCTCGAGATAGACGCTGTGTCACTTCCAAATCACCTGTAGGTTTTTATGACTGCGTTTCCTGAAAAGCAACTCCGCTGAGCAGTGGACGTTTGACCCTTTTGGTGTGTTCGCCGCTTCTAAGACACAAAAGAGCAGTTCACACACACCCCTCCCCCACCCCACCCCCCCCATCCTGTCGTTGACACACGCTGTATGTTAGACACTGTACTGCGGGCTTTGCTTGGATTACAGCGGTCAATCTTTCCCACAATAGCAGTTCTCACTTTCCAGATAGAAAAATAGAGGTTAGCCAATTTGTTCCAGGTTACCACAGGGAGCAGCTGAAACTAGGCAGTCTGACTCAAAACGAGTGAGCTCTTGCTCATGAAGCTACGGTGACCAGAGAACTCGCGTGCCGCTGGAGAGATAAGTCCCTACTGGAACAGTTGACTGGACCCATCCACCCCCAACCCCCACCGCAGCCCTAACTCCCAGTCACCCTGTTGTTTCCCTACAAACTCAGGTGAAAAAGGCAGGCATCTTCCTGGCTAAGTTACGCCCCCTGGTGGCCTTTCCTTGCATTCCAACTGGGACCTGATTTTCTTCTTCAAAGATCCTTCCTTCCCTCCGGGCCCTCGTCCCAACTTCTTAGATAATAAATAGCCTGTGGCTCTCTCCACCTCGGTCACTGTACCCTCCTTCTCTAGCTCAGGATTTCATTAATTCGACTGAAGCCGGTTTCTCTAAGCTCTTCTCTAACCTGTTTTGTGGCCAAGATCCAAGAGACTTTCCCAGGCCCGTTTCCATGACTCCCCCACTACGTTTTACTCTGAGATTTCGCTCTTTCTTTGCTTCCCAAAATAGCCAGCCTCCCTCCTACCTCCACAACTGTTCATGAACTTCCCTTGCCATCTCTTTCTGTAGGCCCTTTCCAAGGACCTGCGTGTTCTTCAGGCTTTTCATGGGGAAGCGCTAGGTCCTTATCCTTCCTTCGCCTCTAAGGCCACTAGCCTCTTTGTGCAGGAATACATGTATTAAGTCCGATCTGTTACTCTTGACCCTAAGACAATGATACGACCTAACGTTTTTTAATTTTTAAATACAGGGTCTCAGCTGGGCAGTGGTGGCGCATGCCTTTAATCCCAGTACTTGGGAGGCAGGGACAGGCAGATTTCTGAGTTCGAGGCCAGCCTGGTCTACAGAGTGAGTTCCAGGACAGCCAGGGCTATACGGAGAAACCCTGTCTCAAGAAAACAAAAAACAAAAAACATGGTCTCATGTATCCCAAGATGCCCTTGATTCCTTTTGTAGCTACTAAGAATGACCTTGAACAACTTCTTCTTCTTCTTCTTCTTCTTCTTCTTCTTCTTCTTCTTCTTCTTCTTCTTCTTCTTCTTCTTTTTCAGTTTTTCGAGACAGGGTTTCTCTGTATAGCCCTGGCTGTCCTGGACTTCTGATCTTCTTGTCTACTGCCTGAGTACTGAGATTATGTGCGCGAGCCATCATGTCCAGTTTATGAAGTGCTAGGGGGGTCAAACCCAAGGCTCCATGCATGGCAGGCAAGCACTCCACCAAGCTTCATCTCTAGCTCAAATATAACATTTTAAAGCAAAGATTTCTGCCAGTCATGGTTGCCTACATAATTTATAAGGCTGGTATGGACGGAAAACTCAAGGATTCTTATTTTAAAATTATTAAGATTTCCAAGATGGGGTACTAGCAGAATATTAAATATGGACACAGCTTGAGTTTTTACATTTTTATTTAGAACTTTTTTTGTCTTAGTTACATATATGTATATGCAGGTGCATGTGCCTGCAGTGGCCGGACGAAGGGCTCCGAGCCCCTGGAGCTGTAGTTACGGTGGCTGGGAGTTGCCTGATGTGGGGGCTGGAAATCAACCTTGACTCTTCTGGAAGAGCAGCCACTGCCCCAGCCCTGAGATTTCACAGTTTTAAATGACTAAAAGAATCATAATACTAACACGTCTTGGGCATTCTCGACAAGTACGTGAGGACATCTCCAGTACCCATGAGTTTTATAGAAACTCAACTGTGAACACTTATTTATGTATGGTGTGTGGCTGCTTCAGTGTCACTCTGAGGTCAGGACAGGCACCACATGTCTCAAAAGCCTAAAACTTCTTTTTTTTTTTTTTAAATGTGGAACACATTTTCACTATGCAGACTGGCAACAATCCTCTCTGCTTCGGCCTCTCAAGTAATGGGATTAGAAGTGTGCACAGTCAGGTTTGGTCAAAGGTCAGAGTGCTTACTCCTCTGACCCTTTGCACACAGAGATGGATGCTGCAAGCTGGGAGCTGGCCACAAGGTGTCAGCCGTTCTCCACCAATGCCTCTATCCACGCAGGCTCCTCAGGACTCCTGGGGAAGGCTGGAGGCTCCTCCCAGTATAGTAGCTGTGAGGGTAATCAGGCAGCCACTGGCAGAGAAGATCGGTGAACACACCTGAGGGAGCTTGAAGTTTATTGGAGGAGTAGGGGTGGGGGGTAGAGTGGCATGGCGAGGGAGGGGGGGATGGGGGGGGAGAATGCCGAGCTGGTGTGTCACCGAGTTGGCTGGCTTCTCCACAGTATAGAAGCCTAGCTTTTGTTTAAGCTGTATTTTGTACTTATAGAATTCTCTCCAGACAAGAAGTTTTTTTTTTTTTTTTAAAGATTTATTTTTTATTTATTATATGTAAGTACACTATAGCTGTCTTCAGACACTCCAGAAGAGGGCGTCAGATCTTGTTACAGATGGTTGTGAGCCACCATGTGGTTGCTGGGATTTGAACTCTGGACCTTCGGAAGAGCAGTCGGGTGCTCTTACCCACTGAGCCATCTCACCAGCCCCCGACAAGAAGTTAAAATTATCCATCTCACCCAAAACTATCACTCTAGAAAAGTGAGATTTTTTTTCAGGAGACCAACTACGCTGGCTGCCTTCTGAGGTGGGGGCATGATACACATGGAGAGCACAGGTCCCTGTCCAACTGAGTGACTTCAGCAGGCTTTCTCTTCCCTACTTTCAGAATCTGGGCCTTGAAACTCGCTCCAGGTGAACGAGTACTGAGTCCAGTGTGCAGCCAAGAACCATCAATTTGACTAACTGCCAGGGTAGGCAGGTGCACAGGAGAGTCTATCAGAAAATACTTGTGGCAGCTCCAAGCCTGTAGCTTCTTATGCTACATGCTTTGCCCCAGGTGGGTGTTCTCCATGTGACATATAAGGAAACCCACATTCTACAGGCCAGCTGGGCCCTTAGCAGACAGTGCCTGGGCCAACCTATTCTACTTCATGTCCCACAAAAGACACCACAAACAGCACAAATCCACTTGGCTTTCATTTCTTTTTCTTTTTTGTTGTTGTTTTCGAGACAGTCTTTTTCTGTAGCTCTGGCAGTCCCGGAACTCACTCTGTGGACCAGGCTGACCTCGAACTCACAGAGGTCTGCCTCCCTTTGCCTCCCAAGTGCTGGGATTAAAGGCGTTCATCACCATCACCTGGCTTGAGCCACTCTGCTTTCAAACATTGCCTTCTTCTGTCTCCCTGGGTCCCCACGCCTGGCACCCAGGAACCATCTACTTACTAAACAATTCACTGCAGACAAGCAGTGAGCTGCCTTTCCTTATCAACTCTCCTAAGCTCCAGGCCATATCCAAGGGAGTCAAAGCTGCTGATGGGGAAATTTAAACCATAAAGCAAGATTCTTGGCATACAATGGATTTTCCCCTTTTAGAGCCACGGGCACCGTGGGCATGCCTTCTGTTCTTGTCTTTTGTGCTTCTCCTCCTGCAGGCTCCCACATGTTTGCTGGCTTCCATGGCAGGTCCTAGCTTATCTCCGATGACATAGGCTCCTGTTCCCAGAGCTGCTTTTGGGTATCTTTAGACACTGCTGTAGTTTCTAACCACTTTCCTGGATAAAAATTTCTGTCCGAATGGCCTTTGTGGAAAGGCAGAGATACAGTGCACTAACTAGAATGTCCCCATGACTGGACCCCAGCCATGACTTTACAGGAACTTTGTACTAACCTGCCAATCTCAAGGTCCTTCTTAGCTTCCCTTTGAAAGGACACGGATATGTATATGTGAGTGATGACGTCCATATATACACTGTGTGTGTGTGTATATATGGAGATTTAAAGAATAACTTTTGGGAGTTGGTTCTTTTTCACCCTTAGTTCTGGAATTGAACCTAGGTCACCATCCTTGTACAGCAAGTGACTTTATCCACTGACCAATCTTGCTGGCCCCTGCTGTCCAATTTTCAACCTTTAGCCAACAGATACTGAGAGGATACTGTGCTTACGGCACTGAGCGAGCCAGACAGACTTGGTCTTTGCACTCAGAGCCTGGCCAAGGAAGAATGGGCTCGCATCATGCCAGACAGCAGAGCATGTTATCTGGAAGCAGTGTTGTCCCTGCTTCACAGCTGGGAAGGTAGGCAGAAGCATTGACGGGAGGGGTGGAAGGCTGGGGTTAATTCTGTGAGGCTGGTGCGTCGTCCTGCAATTACTTCGCGTGTGAGTGCACTTGTGTCTCTGCACCCACTGCCCCTCGCTCTTCTCTAGAGTGCATTCTTTCCACCTAGATCAGGCTCCACTCATTGAGCTTAGGGTGCCGTTTGGAAGCAAACCTTGTGCCTCTGGAAAATCAGTACAGGTGATTCATGCCAGCCACTGGGCCCCATAGGCAAGAGGAGCTGAGTGTAGGGAATGCCAGGCGAGAAACCACAGCCATGGCACAGACAGGGCTTATTAGCTGCAGAAGGGCACCTTGTCCTGTTTACTCAGATTACGGCCATGACAGCTGGATAGGAATTCCCACCCTGCCTCATTTGAGTTTGAAGGTTCTCTTGCTGTCCGCTCTGGCTCTTTTTTTGGGGGGGGCACTCCAGGGCACACAGAAGTATGTCCCATGGTGCTTTCTATGGCTGAGACAGAAAAAAAAAGGGGGGGGGGGACAGATTGGGAGGAAATCTGACAGAGAGCTAAGTGAAAGAAGGCAGATGTGTGCACATAAACACACCTGTTCTGAGGAGATGGAGACAGTGAAGTGTTAACCAAGGTAACTAGGAGAGAGGGGGAAGTTGCCCCAGGATGGAAAAATCTTACGCAAGTCAGCCAACCTCAGAGCCACAGAACCATGCCAAGGCTACACAAGGTAAACTGGGTGTGGCAGCACGCACCTGTAACCCCAGGATTCAGGAGAATAGGAGTGGCAGTTGGAGGTCAGCCTGGGCCACATCCTATAGCACACAGCACAGCCCCTCCCCAAACAGACGCTGCAGTGCTGGCCACTGCTGACTGTGATGTGGGGCTTGGGGCTCGTGGCCTTCACTTGGACTCACTCCTGAACTCCTCTTTCAAAGCTTCATGACTGGAGTGAGAGAAATGCAGCACGGTAGGGAAGAGCACTCTCCCTCTGCCTGCCTGTCCAGGAGGCCTGATCCAGGGACAGGGTGAGAGAGGGTAGCGTCACTCACTCACTGGGAAGAGAGATGGCCTGAGCAGACTGGCTTGGAGCAGCTCTTTCTCCTAGTCTCAGGCCACCACTCTACATGGAGTCTCATTTCTTTCTGTTGGGGTACACTGTGTGAAATTGTCTCTGTCCTTCCTCACCTACCCAAGGCATTCTCTGATTGGCTTTAATAAAAATCTGATGGCTAATTAGCTAGGCAGGAAGTTGAAGGTAGGACTTCCTGGGAAGGAGAAAGGAACTATGAGAAAGAGGAGGAGAAAAGCCCTTTAGCCAGGAGACATGGAGTCGGCAGATGTGATTACAAGCCTGGAAGATATAGCCAGCCACATGGCTGCATGGGCTTTGAAATACTAAAAGGTCTCTGTGTGGCTATTTGGGGAAAAGCTGGGGGTTAAGAAATAATTGCCACCTATCAATTTTCAGAATTTATATATAGAGTATTAATAATCTATAATTGGCACCCAAAGAGGCACCATTTGTAAATGTTTAGTCCGGTTCTTCCTCTCAGCTCCATGCTCCCAGAAATAAGACTCAGACTCAAAATATATTTGTAAATACCCTGGCCATATAGCTAGCTAGGCTTTACTCTTATTACATCATAAATTATCCCATTTATTTTAACCTACATTCTCCCACGTGGCTGGTTATCTGTGCTTAGGTACCATGTGTCTGTCTCATCACATCTTCCCTGGTACCTCTCCTGTGCCTGGCTCTGTCCCAGAATTCTTTCTGCCTCCTGGATGTCCTACCTCCTATCATTTTCTATAGGTTTTTTTAGTTGGCAGGTGACACATCCATCCATACACTACATTCTCTCTACATCGTTCCCCATGGTTGAAGTATCTTGTATCCCACATCTTCAAGGTGACCACCACAGTAGAGGCTTCCCACATCACCCAGGCCTCCCTGCCACTCCTCCAGAATAAGCACACACCACACTGCCAGCCTTGTATCAGGAAGCACTTACCAGAAGTGTTTAATCCTCACAAAGGCTTGGGAAGCCACGGTGGGGCTAACCTTGGGGTGGACAGAGGGGACTATGGACTGAGGCCATCCATTATTTTCCTTCTCCCTCCCCACCAGCAGGGAGGCCAGATACAGGAACAGGCCGCCACGTGTTGCCCACTGTAGTCCACAATGCCTCCTCCCTGCCTCTCACCGGCTGCCTCTGCAGATGCCCCTGTCCCTCCCTGGTACTAGTGGTGCCCAAGGTCTTTTCAGAAAGGAAAGAGAGAAGATCTTGGCTTGGAGGCCTAGAAGGGCTTCATTGTGGCCTTCTGCCCCTCTGTCATTCTGCCTGTTCAGGAGGGTTGACCAGAGTCTACAGTCGGAGATGTCTATGTCACACTCACTCTCCCTCAGCCTGGACAGGTCACTGTAAGGGGAGGTGGCTGCTTGTCCTGGAACTTAAGCCAACCTGACTTAGAGAAACGGAGGCTTCTGAGAACAGCTTGCAATTCTGAAAGAGGCTATGGCTAGTCTTTGGCTGAAGTTTCATGAAGGAAGCCCTAGTGGGTAATGGGGGGTGGGCTGGGAGGAACCACAAATGTTCATGTCCTGAGGGCCCATCCTCCTCCCACCCTCCACAGGGTCTGTAAACAAAAGCCTACTGAAAGGAGCAGGCCCGAGAAAGGCACTCTACAAGCTCTAGCTTTCAACAGCACCATCCAGGGAATCCCAGGGCACTCAGGCAGGCTACAGTGTAGAAAGGAAAGGGGTTCTTTGCCAGCACTGTCAGATCCTGCCACAGGCTGGAGGGAGGCAGAAGTATTCCTATCCCCACCACAATTCCAGTAGCAGACTAGTTCAGGAGCCATCAGAAATGAGCGTCTGAAGACCATAATAGACAATATTCCAGCCATTCCAGCTGCATAGTCCACCTGGAGCAAGACTGGCTCAGAGTCCCACCTTCTTCCATTTTTCCCACCAACCTCTGGGATATGGAGAACTAGACAGCACCAGATGTCCAAGAAGAAGGCAAAGTGGCTGGGGCTGCTTTGGACATTCTGTCCTACCAAGGCAGAAAGAATGGCCCTTGTCCCACCCGAGGACCTGTAAGGAGGGCTGGCCCAGTGGAGGACAGGTTGGCAACAAGGAAAGCAGACACTAGGCAGGCGTCTACTTCATGTAAACAAGGTAGCGGTGTTTCTTGTCAGGCCACCGCGGTCTGCTGCAGCCATGCGACGGTTTAGATGCTGAGAAGAGATTCAGACTCTGCTGTTTGGAATTCCAGCACTAAGACTGGAATGGAGGCTACAGGGTAGGAGGCCTGCTGAGGGTCTGATGTGTGACCTAGTACAGGGAAGAGGCCATGTTCTTCTCCTCAGCATAGGACCGGATGGGTGGGCATCTGCAGGTCCTGCCCACCAATGCACTGCAGCTCAGGAGATCACACAGTTGCTGGCCTTGGTGATTCCTTTACCTGTGGAGACAGTGCAGACATGAAGGGCATAAGTAACAAGTCCAACCTTGAACCATCCATACTATGAGTT
Source organism: Mus musculus (assembly GCF_000001635.26). Classification (NCBI taxonomy): domain Eukaryota; kingdom Metazoa; phylum Chordata; class Mammalia; order Rodentia; family Muridae; genus Mus; species Mus musculus. The sequence goes on along the minus strand of NC_000081.6, from coordinate 80,698,879 downwards.
TGGTGTTCAGGGCTAATACCTCCACGCTGCTGATCTGGAGTCCAGGGCAACAGGGAACCCAGGAAAGCAAACATACATTGGTGACCTCACCATGATCACAGGATCCCCATGATTGGAGACATCAAGTGATCTATGTCTTCTGACCAAAAAAGACAGGGACTCTAGAGTCAGATACCAATGACTTAAAGATTCCTGTCACTAGCAGCTAAATGTTGTAGGCAGCTTCAAGCTCTCAAAGCGAAATCAAAGGCAGTCACAGGGATCCTCACAGGAGGGTATGGGGGTAGCAAGGATGAGAGCCACAACTATTTGCCTTACTGCAGGGCTGAAGCAAGTAGTAGCCCTGTTCCTCATTGGTCAGAGCCAGGCCCTGGCCTTCCAGTCCAGCCTCCTGTCTGTCTGCCACTCAGCCATTCTATAGCTAAGTTATAGAAGTGCCTGGGGAGGGCCAGCTGTCCCAGTGTGCAGGGTGGTCACAGTGCCATGGGGTGACCCAGGGAGATAATGGAACAGCATAGGCCCTGAGGTTGGGAGAGCTGCCTTTCTCTAGAGCGCCCCCTTCTCCCCTCTCCAGCCTTTCTACCTCCCTCATAATCCTAGGAAAAGGCCCCGGCAGTTTTCATGGTTGAACCCTGCTCTGAACTCTGGGGAAGGGGAGCTGAGAGGCAGCCCTGACACCCCAGCTAGCCCTGGAGGCAGAGTCCACTTCCTCAGATGCCTGCTGGCTGCTTTTCCCAGGTGGAAGCCACTGTGTTACTTCCTGCCTATTCCTCCATTACACAATAAAGACAATCTCCCCGCTCACACCACCCTCTGTATCACTTCAACTGTGAATTTAATTAAGGTGACACTGCCTCTTGTGAGTTGTAGTAGCAGGCGAGGCACTGGGCAGAGCCTAGGCTAGGCAGGGCTGCTTCAGCCCCTTTGTGAATCCCTATGCCTTTTGAAGGCCACACTGCCCAGGTCTGCTGTCTTTGCTCCACTAGACACTGCCTCACTGGGGCGATAATGAACTCACACCTCAGGACCTACTGCAAAAAAACTGCCTGAGCCCCTCCCTCCTGGGTGTCCCATAGACTCAGGCAGATGACTGCCCAGGGGGAGGTAGAACAGGAAACCAGCAGCCTTGTGTGGTGCTGCTGAGGGCTGCGTCTGTGAAAGTCATTAAATTCTACCACCCTGAGCCCCTTGCTGCAGCAGCAACAGCGGATGCGCAGTTCCCACTTCCTTTCCTCAGCGGCTTTTTCTGTTTGTTTTGGCCCAGCAAGCAGATACCCAGTACATCTCCAGAGGCAGTAGCATTTTGAAGACAGGTAAGCAAAATCAATCTCTGGATCCAGAAATGAGGCAGGAGTGTGCCAAGGGCACAGGGGCACTGATGGAGCCTGTGCCCTGCCAGCTCCTTCCCAGAGAAACTAGTCTTTTTTTTTTTTTTTTTTTTTTTTGGTTTTTCGAGACAGGGTTTCTCTGTATAGCCTTGGCTGTCCTAGAACTCACTTTGTAGACCAGGCCGGCCTCGAACTCAGAAACCCACCTGCCTCTGCCTCCTGAGTGCTGGGATTAAAGGTGTGTGCCACCACTGCCCGGCTGAGAAGCTAGTCTTGAGCAGGACCTGACCCTTTGGTTTACTGGGTTTGGATGGCAGCCTGATGAAATCCCTCAGGGTTCACTGCCATGACTCTGACAGAGAAACAGGCTTGAGGGAAAATCATTTGTGTCCCATCATTCCTTCCATGTTCATTTTACTAGGAGACTGCCAAGGGCAGGCGCCTCAGACCCATGCAGATTAATGTGGAAGAATTACACCAGCCAACCAAAGTATTTCTTTTTATAAAGTATGTCGGCAGGGTAGTGAATGACCCAAAGACGACTTACGGGAGAAAGCCAAGCTACAAGGAGGATTAGTACTGTTGAGGAGTGGTGGTGCACACCTTCAATCCCAGCACTCGGCAAGCAGAGGCAGGTGGATCACTGAGTTCAAGGCCAGCCTGGTCTACAGAGCGAGTTCCAGGACAACACCCTGTCTCAAACAAACCAACCAAACCAAAAAACTAAACCAACCCAAAAGAGGATCTTCATCCTGCAGCCTACGAAGAGATGAGGGGCATGCAAGCTGGCGAGCAGGAGGACTGGGAGTACCACAGCCTGGGGCACATGGATGACAGCCAGCTGGAAGGTGCCTCAGGAGAGGGGTGGTGGCAGCAACACGGAAAGTCACCACAGCACTGCGCTGACAGTAAGTCCCCTCTTTTTATAACTTTTAGGGCGTCACATTCTTTATCTGGAACATTCTTCCTCTGGTGTCCATGTGTCCATCTGAGGCTCTGCTCCAGTGTTCCTTAACCAGTGAGGCATACCCTGGACACCTGTATAGCAGTGACAACACTCCCTGCCTTCAACTGTCCCTAAGGTAATGGCACCACAAGTAAGGGCTTTAGTTCATTCCACTCCCTGCTCAATTTAGAACAGTGCCCCACAGAGCAAATGCTTCGAAACAAGTAGGCAATGGCTAGATATTTGGAGTTCAGACCAGTACAAGCAGCGCTGAGTGAAGCACGCTTACCTAGCACCTTACTGAAAGAGTAACCATGGCCCAAGCAGCCTCAGAGGAACTGGGAGGGCAGCACAGCTGAGCTGGAGGAACGATTCAGCAGCTAAAGACACTGTTGCTCGTTCAGAGGACCTGAGCTCCGTTCACAGCACCACATGGCGGGTCACAAACACCTGTAACTCCAGTTACAGGGGACACAGTGCCTCCTTTTGAACCATAAAGGCAGCGGGCATGCATACAGTGCACATATATACATGCAGACGAGATACTCATACACATAAAATGAAGTAAATTATACATGTGTGAACAGTACAGCTACCTCCTCTGGAGCAGAGTTAGCTTACCTCGGCCTCTCTGCTGGTCATAGGCCAGAATAATCAGACCTGACTACAGGTTCCACATGCCAGCTGAGGTCTGAGCCATGCTCCTCAGAAGCAACACTTGACTGATATTCCCAAGAATGAGGTCACAGACCCTCGGCCCTGGAAGCACTTTCCCACCAGTCCACCCTGATGAGGACTCAGATTTCCAGGAAGGACATCAAAGATGTCCTGCAGCTGCTTTGAGGAATCTAGGAGAGAGACTATGCTGCCCCTCCCTCACAGCCTGTCTGGGGACACAGGGATTGGCCCTACTGGAGTGCAAGGATCCCGTTCATGGGGTACCACCATCAGGGAAACACTTGGGAAACCACCTGAGTTCTGAGTGACAGAATTTCACACTATATCTCTTTAACACTTGAAAACCACTCTTCATTTCCAATTGATCCCCTAGGGGTTCCCTCCTAGGAGGGAACTCCCTCCTCAAACCTAGCAACTCCCAAAGATAGAGCTTGGCCTAAGTCTCCTGCATTGGTGTTGATCTGAAGACCCCCATGTGTAGGAGAGCTCTGGGGGAAACCAAGGTTCCTATTCAAAATGCAGATATCTACATTCAGTGCTTCATGCGCTGCTAATGAATCTGTTACCATGTGGTCTAACCAGGAAAAGGTCTTCTTCCACTGAAGCCCCGGAGCCAGCATAGTCTAAGCTAACAACAGCGAGAGTATTCATGCGTTGGAGACACTAGAATCCACTATTTTGCTACATGAATTTCTTTGATACTGGCATTCCCGTGCCTTGCTTCTGATTTAATTCACTGTTTAATGTTAAAGACTTGCAGTGGGGATTGGCTAAAAGATGAACTGGATCCTCACGGCAATAGCTGTGATAAAAGCTTTGGTTTCCAAAGCTTATTTATCAGTCAGCATCACCAGCATTCCACATTTGCTGAACGCCATCAGTCCCTTAGTTTTTACCTCTATGGAGAATGTCATCCAGAGAATGGTGGATTTATTTGGCTTAATCCTGTTTCATACTGTTTCCTTCTTTCTTTTTTTTTTTTTAACTGCAGATTTCTGAGCACAGCCCAGCAGTTCAGACTCTGTTCACAGGATTTCTAAACAAGGATGCCCCTGGCTGTGCCGTCCTGAGACTACGAAATCTCTGTCCCAGAGAGCCTGTATAGGTGCAGGTGGTGGCAAGTGGCCTGGAAGGCAGCAGCTAATAGCAGTGCAGGAGCAAGGCTTAGAGAAAAAGAAAAACTGCAAAGGACAACCAGCTTCAGCCACTAGAGGGGGCTCTGGGTCTTCAAACCGCCAGGCTGATTCCATTATGCACCCCCCGCCCCCCAGCCCCAAAGGAGGCAATTCTGTGAGATTCTCCCCAGGGCCACACCTGGGTTTGCAAAAATTTGCATGCTGTTTGACAACTATATACTTCTTATCAAGCAATTTTACAGGCTGTCAGCTCTCGGCTTTTCCTATCTCTCTCTTTCGCCCACCCTGTCATCCACCCACGTTCTCTGACAAGAGGGTGCAGAGACAGATAGGACAGTCAGCATCAACTCAAAGGGACCTCAGAAGCCCTCCCCAGCTTACCCCTCCTCCTCCAGAAGAGGAGACAGCCCGGGAGAGGGGAGGGCAGCGATTGTGCCACCACTGTCTGTTGTCGCTTGCATGCTCCCTGTGGGAAGGGGATTCCCTCCCTGGATGGATTCCTTCTCTGAGGAAGAAGCTGAAGTGGTTCCAATCCAACCCAGGCTCCAGCTCCCCCAGGGCTGGGCCCATGCTGTGCTGTGAGGTGTGTGTGTAGTCAGCTGCTCAGCTGCTGCCACCCTGAAGAAGGGAACTGGAGGTTCCGCAGCCTGGGGTTGGGGGGTAGAGAGGGGTTAGGAAGAGCCTTTGGGAGGAGAAACTCTGTGTCTCAACTCTGCCTTTGAGCAAGAATGAAGCAGGGGCCAGAGGTCTTTAGAGCGCTGGGACTTCAGGGACTTGATGAGGGTGGCAGTGTGTGTGTGTGTGTGTGTGTGTGTGTGTGTGTGTGTGTGTGTGTGTATGCGCACGCTACCTCTATGTTCTTCCCAAGGCTGAAGCTGGACACTTCAGACTTTCCTATGAGTGTCAGCCACTCTCACTCAGCCCTTCTGCTCAGAGCTCCCAAAGGCGCACAATGGGGTCTGCTTGTTGGCTCCAGAGCACCATGTACAAATGCTCGGAGATAGGAGGCAGTGGCAAACGCTAACTGCCCAAGTCATCTAAGCTGGGGAATCTGACAGGAGAGGCAGCAGGAAGGGACAGACAATGGGCTTTGGGTTTCTATGGAAACAGCACCTCAGGGTGAGGGGCAAGGGAAGAGAGCTTCCATCTCACTTCCAGTCAGGAGTTGGGAAACAGCCCCTTTGTGGTTGGCCTCACCCCCTCCTCTTTCTTGCCAGGTGTTCACCATGGCAACCCTCCTTCCAAATAAGAGGCACAGCACATCAGCATCTGGTGCTGGGGAGCTAGGGAAGCCCAAGGGGAATGGGAATGAGAGACCAAGCACTCCTCCTTGACAGGAAGAGGTCCAGGCCTGGCTTTGAGGCAGGCTTATAGTCATTTCCCATGTTCCCCCAGTTTCCACCTGCATCTTGCCTCAGTGGTCATGAGGGTGAAGCGAAGGAAAGTGCCCTTGCAGAACCTGGCCTGCCTTGCTGCTCAGGGAGCGCGGACCCACTAGAGGCAGGGGAAAAGGGAGAGGTGTCCTGGTGCTCATCCTGTGTCACATTCTGCTTTGTCTGGTGTCATCACCAGACTCCTGAAAGATGATAATGGAGACTGCTCCAGAGAGAAAAAAGACAGGGCTTCAAGGAGATCCCAGATCGATGGTTAGAAACGTTGTCACCACATCAACAATCTCTCCCAGAGGGCAAATCCACTTTTCAAATAGACATGGGGGAAAACAGTTCTACATATTACCACAGACACTGGGAGGCTGGGTCAGGGCATTGGTGGGACCAGGTAAAGGTGGGATATGTCTGGTTTGGTTAGATCCTGATGACAGCAAGGAACAAGGTGGCCAGAAAGAGCCCTAGACTCTGTTTATTTATAATAGAAAAGCTTGTCCTGTTTCCTTCCTTTACTGTGTTCCAGTGAAGGTGATCTGAAAACATGGAGGTAAGAGTCCTCAAGGGCCGTCCAGACCCACTGCTGTGCTCAACACTAAGCAAACCACACATCACTCTTCCCTCAGAGACCAGGATCTGAAACTGTGACCTGCAGACTTGCCCAGGGTCCCCAGGTTCAATGAGACAGACCAGGACTGGGGGGAGGCCCTTCTGACCCAGGAGAGCCTTCCTGCTTCCTGCCAGCAAACTGTACCCTGTGTCTGGGAGGCAGACAGCCCATAAGGGCCATGTGTGCGGCCAGGAGCTCACCTGATATGTTGGCATTGGAACCCTCATTGTGCCTCTTTCCCAGAGGAAACTCCACATCGGCAAACGTCTCAGTGGAGGGGGAGCTGGCCATGCTGCTGGGCACTGCAGGCCTCTTCACTCGACGGCTGAAGAGCCTGCTGCTGAAGCGTTTGCCCTCCTTGGCTGGGGTGGCCTCCCCATTGGCAGCTTCTCCCTTGCCATTCTGGGGCAGTGCCTCTCGGGACCTGTGCTTCGCGTCTGTGTGTGCATGAGAGACCGGTCTGCCATTGGTAGGTCTCTGCAATCTTGGGGAAATGGGCTCCACAGTGGGCAATATCTGCTCTACTGTGACCAGGTCATTCAGAAAGCTCTCCAGACGCCGGGCAGACTCACCACCGCCACTGCCCTCCTCCTGCCCCTCTACGTTGCCACCAGCTTCTCGCTGCTGCCGGGCCGCCCAGCGCATCATCTCTCCTGGAGGACGGCGGGTGCCTGCCACCAATGCGTACTTGGGGTTGATAAGCTTTCGAGCTACCGTGGAGGAGTAGTTGAGGCCAATCCTGCCTGCCAGGCCCAGGTGCTGGTGCAAGTTCACTTCCTCCGAGATGGCATACAGCTCCCGGAACTCTATGTCAAAGGGCTCCATGTTCTGTCCTGTCAGGAGCAAGAGGAGATTCCTGTCCACATAGGAGGAGCTCCAGGTAAAGCTGGGGACAGAAAAGCAGAGACATGGATGGGCCCGGACCTCTCTCTCCAGTGCCCTACCAGTAGCTCCTTCACTGCCAGCCTCAGCCTGCCCCGTGGGCACACTGCCTGATGTTTGGAGAAAGGTGCCCCTTGCCCTCACACTGGACCACTCTCCTTCCACCAGGCCAGATTCTCCTTTCCTTTCCATTGGGGCTTGAGAAGTCAGACCTAGAGGCACATCTTTACAGTGGGGCTTATAGGACCTAAGGTAGAACACGCCACAGGAAGTGTTCTTAACTCAAGACTTTGAGGCTCAAATGAAATAGCCAGCTAAATACCTGGCACTGATGCATGCAATGCATGGGAACTAAACTGCACCACTGCCAGCCTGCTGCTGACCGTTCCCAGAGCGTACAGTGCCTGCAAAACTCTTACTTTAACTGCAGGAGAGGACTCAGATCACTTACTCATGGCTACAATATACTCAAGACTCACCTTGACTTTGACTTTTTCAGAGGAAAGAGATGACTCAGATACAGGTTCTCATGCACCTGGTACTTTGCCTTTCTAGTCAAATTCTGGGGTCATCTCTCTGTGCTCCATCTATAGCAGTGTGAATGAAAATGGCCCCCATAGCCTCATCTGTTTGAACGCTTAGTCCCCAGTTGGAGGACCATGGCCTTCTTGCTGGAGGCGTGCCACTGTGGATGGGATTTGAAGTTTCAGAAACCCATGTCATTCCCCGTCAGCTTTCTTTGCCATGTGCGTGTGGATAAGATGTAAGCTCTCAGCTGCTGCTCCAGCGCCACACCTGCCTGCCTGCTGCCATGCTCCCTGCTATGATGATCATGGACTCTAACCCTCTGGATCCATGACCCCCCAAACTAAAGCTTTCTTTTAAGTCGCCTTGGTCATGGTGTTTGGTCACAGGAATAGAAAAGTAACTAAGACAACATCTTATATCCTTTCCCAGATCTTGTCCTCTCTACTTCCTGCTTATCCCACCCCAAAACCACCTTCAAAGTACAATGGGCTGCCAGAGGACCGTGACAAGCTGGCATTGTTTAATGCCTAGGAAGAGCTGGTCCTCTGTCTGGAATAACTAATCTGTCAACAGAAAGTCTTAGGAAAGGAACTGGGCAGGAGGCTTTTGCGATCAGGACACAGACAATGACTCTTAAAAATCATACCCATGGAAGCTCCAGGCTAGCATACTCCTGAACAATTTCCATGAATACAGGTCCCCTGGGCCCTCCCCTGAGCTGGCCCAACATACCTGAAAGAGCCGGTAGCTACTTTGTCCCCATCGACCATCAGGAACTTTGATGAGAGAGTCCCCTTGATCTTCCCCATGGGCATGTAGAACCCAATTCCTGTCACAGAGCGGACACGGATGTTCTGTTGAGAAGAGGAGAAAGACATAGTGCCCTGTTTTGGGAGACCTCGAGGCTCTGTATCAAGGCCTTGCTTTGGGAGAGGTCCACAGACCCTTACTGCTGCCTGAGTCTTTCCAAAATTCTCTGCTTGCTTTAGCTTTACATATTTTACTTTGTACAAGAGAGTTCTTGCTTAAAGTTCCCCCCGAAGAGCTGCAGCCTTATGTTGAACCTGACAGTGAAGTCAATGGTTCTACAGACTGACCGGCCCGAGGCTGGGTCACAGCTGCCTCCTTCAGCCTCAGCAGCTCTAGGACAACATTTAGGATATACAAATAAGCAGTTACAAGTTCCTGAGGCTTGGCTTCACATAGAAGGAAAAATATTGAGATCTTGAACTTCAGCCTGAGCCCCTGAGCTTAGGAGGAGGCAGGAGGAGGGCCCATAACCTGTCCCAGTGGTGAACTCACCCGAATGCGGAAGTCTGCAAGCTCTAGGCCCTGACACATCTCCAAAAAGTATTTCACTCCACCCTCATCCAGGATGATGTATACAGGAACCCGGCGTTTACAGGCAGCATCCACAATGTCTTGGAATATATCCCCATCAGTGAAAAGATCCATGACCACAGCAATGACCTGGACAGAGAAGGTGCTGCTGAGACTGCTGTCACTGATACGTGTTCTGAGACACACCTGCCCAGAGAGGACCACCTTGCTTTGGGACAACTGATGACCAGGAGTCAAAAACCCTACCTACCACTACTCCTATATTCTCCAAAATTCTACCCACACTTTAGAACATACTGAATTCAGGTGAAGGGCCTGAGGGTGCAGGTTCTGCTGCAGGTACTTCATTATGGATAAACCCCAGCTTGCTCTGGAGATTTCTATAACTCTTCAAAAACCGTAGCAGAAGAGGACTGGGAGTCTGGAAAGAGCAGATGTGAGGAGATGCTATGGAGAGGTGCAAGGGGCCCATCAGCCACGGATCTGCGTGAACAGCAGGCCTGGGCACGCTATCTCCCAGCAGCTGTGCAAAGTCCTGGACATCTCCAGTGCTGATGCTGGTAGAGCTAGAGTTGGCCAGGTACCCCTGACCTCTGATGTTCAGCACCCCCTCAACCCATCATCAAATTAAGAACAGTGCTCAGGAACCCACACATACAAAAAGCAGCCTTGATTGGTCCCCTTAGAAGCAGTTTTTGCCCCAGGGAAGACCTAGTTTTCTAACTTGAGCTGCTTCCATTTTTCTACACAAACTATCCCCTGTCCCAGCCCTAAGGGTTTTCTTGTGGGCTCCTAACACTGTAGACCTGTAGACCCACCATTTCTACTTATATACGACCCTGGGCAAGACACTAGACCTCAGTAAGAGTGGAGATGCCCTGAACTTTATACATTTACCATGAGAATTAGAGATAAGGCATGTGAGATGCCACACATCCTACTACACAGTAAGTCCTCAATCAACAGTAGTTTTAAATACAGACTCTTCAGCCGGGCCAACTCTGGCAGGAAAATGGAGCTAATAATGGTATCTACCTCAGTGTGTTGATGACTCAATACACACATTGACACTTGGAACAATGCTGGGCTTCTATCACCTACAACACTGTCACCGCACGTCAGCATTGTCACACTACAGCTCGCCATGAGTCCAGCCTTTGAGGTCTCCCTATCCTCCCACTTCGTACAATATCACTTACTGATCTCCCTAGCGCTTTCCTTTGCCAATCATTAACGTCCACAGGATGATGACTGAGCCCCCATAGGCACACGAGGATCTAAAGACAGATAAGTTACAATTGCCACCAGGATGATAAGCCTCTTATACAAAGTAACTAAGGCATAAGGTGAAAGAGATAAAGGCCTTAAGAGTTACACAAGTGACATGTGATATGCAGGGAGAGATAGGTAGCTCTGCTTCCAGCCAGGCAAAGGGAAGAATAAAACAAGCATTACAGTGAATAGGATGTCCTAGGGAAGGCACAGGGTGAGGACCAAGCAGGGAACCTAGCTGGGTTCCTGGCAAGGAGCACTCCAGCTGAGCTGAGAGAATGTGCCTTCCTTGCTTTGAGGAACCGACAACATGAAAATTCCTGACAAGAGGCACAGCTCCAGCAGAGACACTATGGACCACCACGGTCCTTAATTCTACACTAACTTGGCTGGGCCGCAGAGTTCAGATACTTAGTGTAATACTATTCTGGATGTTTCCATAAAGGTATATTTTAGGCTTCAAATAAGTAGACTCTCTTCTTTTGTGTGTGTGTGGCATCTCCAATCAGTCCATGGCCTTTATAGACAAGACTGACTTCTCCTGAACAGGAAGAAATTCTGCAAGCCTCATGCCTCTGAACTTGGACTACAACTCTCCCCTAGCTCTCTAGCCTTCTTGCTGACCCAGAGGTTTTAGACTTTTGTCTAAAAATCAATCTCTGTAGCAAGGTGTGGTGGTGCATAACTGTACTAGCTCTTGGAAGGTGGAGGCAGGAAACCAGGTGGCATCGTCATCATCGGCATTGTCCGCATAGCCACACACATACACAGACAGACAGACGGGCAGGCAGGCAGACACTGCTGATTCTGATTCTCTGGAAAGCCCTGACTAATGCAGGCTGAGGATGGGGGTGATCATGCACTAAAATACTCCCCGAGTTCTCATGCTCTTTGGGGAGCTTTTTAAATCTGATTCTTTGCACTCTATTGGGAAGGACTATTATTCCCATTTCACAGCTGAGGAAAGTAAATGCACAGGAGCTAAGAGTGTCCCTAAAGCTACACAGCTGGCACACGGCAAAGCAAGAAGCAGGGCTGTCTGACCCAAGACCGCATTTCACCGATGCATGATATCTTAGAGACATCGAATCAAAAAAAAAAAAAACCTATTCTTAGAAAGGACTAAAGTCAGACAAATATCTAGAGAGACTAACAGAAAGAAGAGATACAAACAGAATGCAGAATGAAAAGAAGAATTAATTACAGATATGGTGGAGCTCTAAGGAATAGTAAAACATGAGCTAGGTGAAGTGGGGAACTGTCTAGACTAAAGTGTGTGTGCTATGAGACAATAGAACCACACCAGGCCAAGTACCCAGGCAACCTCTTAGATCTCAGCATGGGTCTGTAAAGGAAGAGGGAATCAGACACTCTCTGCAGCTTCCCTTGGGAATCGAAGAATTGGCATCAGTTTCAATCTTTCTCTGGGAGACAAGGTAAGGAAAGAGGCACAGGGTAGGTGCTCCTTAGCTGACTGAAGCAATGAATGAGTTCCACATTCAGATCTTAGCTCGTTTCTAAGACTTATTTTATTTGTATCTGTGTGGATCTAAACATGTGCCACATCCTTGCAAGTGCTGGAGGAAGCCAGCGAGAGCACAGGATCTCCTGGAAGTGGCGTTCCAGGTGCCTGTGAACCGCCTGATGTGGGTGCTGGGAACAGAACCCAGGCCTTCTGCAAGAGCAGCAAGCACTCTTACCTGCTGAGCCGTCTCTCCAGATACTTCTCCTCAAAAGAATGCTGGCTCATCTCTGTAATCCCAGCTTCAGGACGCACACAGAGGAGAATCAGGAGTTCAAGGTCATCTTTGACCACAAAGTAAGTTCCATAACAGCCTAGCCTACAAGAGGCACTCAACATACATACTGAAAATGTTGTACTGAAATCTACAGCGCAATACTACTTATATAAAGTAGTCTTATGATACTGTATATTTTTCTAGACACAAACATGTCAAGGACTTACACAGCACAGGAGAGAGGAATGAGGAAGAAGTGAGGAAGGGGAATAGGAGAGGGCCTTTGGTGAACTGATGACAGTAGTGTAGTGTGAACTATGGAATATGTCAGTTCTGCACATGAGGCCAACCAATCAAACAAAACTGATGCCCAAGTCCTCCAGTGGGGCTGACACAGCCCAGTGTAGGTGTGAATGGGAAGGGTAGGGTGGCCTTTGCGGAGGAGGTGTATGGTCCTGCAGAGAGTGGATACAGTCTTGATGACCTGAGTTTGAACCCTAGGATCCAGGTAAAGGTGGGCAGGGAGAACGTTTCACCTCCACACCCCTACCATGACCACCTCCTCAAGCCAGCGCTGTCTGAGGCCACAGTTCACTGCCCTCTCTCATTTCTAAACTGTCCCCAGTGTCCACCTCAGAGTCATTCCATGTCACCCAGAGCTGCCTGGGAGCCCCACTTTGATTTTTTTCATAACTGAAAAAGCAAGCAAGAACATTAAGACTTGTGCCGGCCGCCACCTGAGAATGTAAAAGGCAGCAAGTTCCGAGGACTATCTTGCAAGAGGCTGGGTCTCAGATACCCTGGTGAGAGTCAGCCATCTGTGTCACTACCAATTAAACAATGAAATATCTGGAGTCAGGAAAAAAATCAATTGTGTACTGACTCTTGCAATCTAGTTGTGGAGGGGTGATAATTACCCTGCGCTCTGGTCTCAGAGGACCCCAGCGTGACATTTATTCTCAGCATCAAGCCTCAGAAAACCAATTCCCTACCCCTCCGCCGCAGCACTGGATGTGCCCATGATTCTCCATGCCAAGTCTAACTTCAAGGCTTCTGGTGACGATGGAGGTTGAGGTTGACAAAATAGACAAATAAATAAATGTAACTTAAAAATAAAATAAAATATTTACAACAGACTCAGAATCCAGGGAAACAGATTTGGTTAGGAGAGAAAATCACGGCCCCTTCTGGTTGGCTCCATATCCAGCATCCTTCACCTGGTTACCTACTGAGGCGAGACTCGGCCGAGAGAGAGAGAGGTTAATTCGAGCTGGCAGTTGTTTAGAAGCTGTCGAAGGCATACTGGCAAGGAGGCTCTGATGCTGCAGGACTCCTCATGGGGTGTTTCCATAGCTCATCATCTCCTCCTTTGATAGCCTGCCCAGGCAGCAGGGGCGGGGGAGTGGGAGGAGGGTGTTAGGGAGCCCTAGGATGCCCTTCTATCTGCCATTCAACTTTAATGACTCCTCTAGCTTTCCAGCTTCTTTTCTTAATTGCCATCAGAGGACAGAGAGGAGGAGGGCTCTGCCTTGCCCTGCAGCCCCCATATGTTTAGATGACCCAGGCTACAGAAGGCTCTGACAGATGTTCACACACAGAGCTGCTGGCTGCTGGGACATATCCTCTGGCCTGCTTTACGGGCACTTCCAAATTCAGCATCCTTCCAGTCACAGACAAAGCCAGAGTCTTGGCTTTTCCTCCTCACTGATCAAATCCTACCAGTCCTCACTCCTCACGGTGCTCTGTGAACCCTCTCTGGGTCACTAACCTCTTGCCGTTCTCCTGAATACTCTCGTCCTAGCACAGAACCCCGCCTCTTGTTTAACTTCTGAAAAAGCTTTGTGGCTTGTCCCTTCTGTCCCCTCTGCCCTCTGATTTCCTCCATAGCCTAAAACAAGGCTGATAAAACAGTTGGTCCCATGACCCTCAAAGGGTTCAAACTTTTAAGAGTGCTGGCATCAGCAGGGTCCATCAGTGGGGCAAGTCTCACCCTGCCATTTGTTTTGGGTCATTCAGCATGACCTACAATAACCTTAATCCTGGACCTCTCTGTTGCATTAGTGACAGCTGGCACTGGAGCACTTTGCTGTGGCTCTTTAGGGGATTTGACAGCACCCTTGGCGTCTACTCACTCGTACCAGCACCACTGCCCCAGGGATGAAAAACCAAGTATTTCTAGCTAACAACAAGTAAATAACCGTCTCCTTTGAGTATGTAATATCACACAGCTCAGCCTCTGTTTCTGAACCTTCCATAACCTAATGAAGTATCTATACAGCTTTTAAAACTCCAAGACTTTCCTCAGCCCCTCCTCTCAGAAATGTTAACCATAGTCTGCTTCCTGCCCATCTGTATTCTAAGCAAACAACAGAGGCTCAGGGCACTCCAGTGTAACGTCTGTCATCTCTCTGTCCCCTCTCAGACTGTGGGCTTCTGATAGCAGGCACCGGCAGGTTTCTTTCAGAATTTCTACCCCTTGGCAAAGAAAAGCGCTCAGGACAGGCTGTTCTCCAAATCTAAATGGAGATGTGCATATCTGCTGTGCATGGCGACAGCTTTGCAGTGTCCTTCTTTATTTCATTAATGACAAGAAACTGAGAGAAAAGATACCAAGTAAGGTTTTTGGTGAGACGGTTTAGTTGCAGTTCTTCCTCAGGGGCAGAGAGAATGATGTGATAGCCTCAACAACCACTCACAAGCCTGGTGGCTTTGTTTTCACTCTGCTTACCAAAGATCCTGAAGGAGCAGCCAGCCCTGAATGAGAACAGTATTATCCGAGAGAGTGAGCTCCTACATCAAGGAAACCAGGCCAGGAGGCAGGGCCTTTTCCAGCACACAGCAAGTGCCTTTGTGCAACTCCATAAGGCAGCCTTTTCTCTAAGTCAGCATGCAAGGTCAGGGAGTACAGAGCATGTGAGTGCCAGCCCCCACAAGGCCACCTGACCGTGTCCACATGCAGGGCGCCATTGTATGTGGCCTCTATGTTCAGAAATATTTCAAACATAAGAATCTCTGAGAGTCAGGGAGAGACTCAGATAGCAATTAGCCCAGTTCCAGTGTTCAAGGCATCCAGAGGGGTCCTAGGACAACCGGGGACTAAGAAGCTCAGGGTTCTGACTCCAGACTCAGGGTTTTTCTGCATCAGGAGTTGTTACCCACAGGCAACATGGACATAACAAGCTACAAAACCCTAAGCCACCTGAGGGAACACAAAAACCAGGATGCCAGTGGAGCCTGTGGGTGGAGACAGATAACACAGTTCTCCCCACAAGCTTCCCTAGCTCACGTGATGTGGATCTAAAGGCTCCGTGGGCAGGCGTAGATGCAGGTACCTGTAAGATCACAATCTTCATCATTTCTCTGCAGAGGGAAACCCAACAACTGCCCTCAGATCTATGCTGGTGAAAGCCACTTCTCTTGATGGAGGAAGAAAAAAAGAGCCTGGGGGTGCTCTGCCCCTGTCTGAGCCTGGGGCCCAACTTGCAGCCCACATTCCTCGCCTTGCAGAGCTGTTGTGAGTTTGGATAAGGTCGTGACTGAAATTCCAAGATCACCTGTGCAGTTATGAGGCATCATTAAACTCACTTGCTATCAGGCTAACTCCCCACACCTTTAGCCTTCTGGTTAAGACAGGCAGAACCTGGGCAAACAGGTCCAGCTGCTGCCTCCCAGAATAGCCACCAGTCTGGTTATTCTACATGGGGTGGGAGGTAGGTTTGCTAGGGTTCAGAGCAGCCCTTCCCTTTCCCACTGCCGAGGGCCACGCTGGCTGGGTCTGTACTCAAACACCTTTGACTGTGGAATCCCTTTCTATTCTATCCCTCAAGAAGTCAAGTTTACAGAGCCACACTCAGCTTTTAGCACGTAAAGGATCACTGCGAGCCACGCCAAGGATGGGGGATGGGAGCGGTGCTGTTGAGAATATGGATTCTATGACCAAAGACTATGATACCTGGCTCCCCCCAAAACGCAGATCAGCACCTCTACCCTCCCCTAGGTAGTCTGAGTGCAAAGTGGGTGGATCACCTTGAGTGAAGGCTGCTGTTTGAAAGAGAATATATAACCCCAAGGCAGGAGGCCTTTCTGCTGTGTGGCTTGGAGCCACTTACTCACTGTTAAAGGGGAAGGGCACATCTTCACAGGGCTCTTCTGGTCTGTGCGTGGTATACACACATGAGTGTGTGCATGCCCAAAGCCTGTAGAGCTCACTGCACAGTTAAGAAGCTCCCAGAGTATGGAAATGATTCTCCCAGTGGAAGCTCTGGCCACATGGCAAGGGCCTTCTTTGTTACCAACACTGCAAAGGCTCCATGTGAATGAGGAGTAGTCTCGACCCTAACCGAGGGCAGCCAGGTATAAAGATGGTTAAGCAGACCAAGGTAACCCTAAGAGGAAGGGATTCAGGCTGCAGGACCTACCTCCTACAAGAACACTCGCCAGTCTGAACATCAACCTCTTTTGTTTGCTTCCACCCTGGCCTAAATCCGCACAGTCCAAAAGTACAGTAGGGAAAACAGACTTTGGAATTTGGAGTTCCGTATTGGCTGTGAGATAGAGACAAGTTGCTTAATTTCTCTGACATTCATCTGGAAAATGTGGCTATTTCACGGTCCTTAGAAAAGAAATGCAATACTATCCGGACAGAGCTGCATATGTTATCTTCCCCAGACGGCCTCCCTCTACCCTTCCTCCTTGATGGGGTCTGACACACAAGGTTCTCAGCATTGACTAACTGGATACAAGCTTACCCTGTCCTGGTCATTCTCCCTTCCTGTGTATGGATCTTATAACACAACCCAAGTATGCCCTATCTTGACCCAACTACTCCATGGCTCCCAACTGCCTACAGAAGCAAGCCACAGGCAGGCTGAAGGTATTCCACATTTTCTGGACCTAAAGCAAGCTTGTTCTTCTTATCCCCCCACCCCAACAATAAGTTCACAGAGATGACTCTGCTCTCCAAACACTTGAGCAGGCTTGGGACCTTACACCTCAACTCAGGCTCTCAGCACTCCGTCCATGTGGTGTTGGTCCTGCTCCATCCAGGTCCCTGGTCTGCCCTTACAGAGGCTGTTCCAGGATCATTCTCTCCCTAGTCCCCAGTGCAGCATGCAGCCTCCCTTGGATGCATGTCTGCTCAGGCCTATCCCTGCTAGGCCCATGCTGGTGTTTCCATGTGCACACAGCAGACTTACTAAGCAGGGGATCTCCACACAGGGGATTCCCTCCAGAGCAGATGATGTGGTTTGGGCCTGAATTCTACCCACCAAGAAGGCAGAACCAACGCCAGGCTTTCAACAAGGTCCTGTTCCCTGTGTGGCTGCCAGGCTGCTGCCACCCGACCAGTGGGACTTCTGAGCTTTGTCAGCCTCAGCTTCCCAGCTGTCTGGAGCCATGTTACAATGTTTTGGGCTCACTAATTAGACATCATTAAACAGGAGGCTCCCTGGTTGCACTGGCAGACACAGGAAGCCAACTGTGCCCAGGCAGGCCACTTCCTCTCTAGACGCCTCAGCCTCAGTTCAGAACCCTGTCTGTGCTCCTGCGGGGTGGAGCTCACTGCTGCATGCTGGGACTCACTTTCTACTCATCTAGCCCTATGACACCTATACTGGACATGGGCTGAATGAAGAGGACATACAAAGGAGACCTGACCCAAGCCGGCTCTCCAGAGAAAGAAGACATATATACCCACACGAGCAAGATCAACTCATTCCCCCACCATGAAGCACGCGTGACCTGCTGGGGCGTGAGTGCAGCAGTTCTGCTTAAGATCCTAGGCCAGCTTTTCTCTGCCCCAAGGCATGCTTCTGGGATGACTTCCCCTGCACTAAGTTGGTGTTAATTAGTGAAAATGATCTAATGCAAGCTCATTTTAACATTAGCTTAAAGCCAAACATAATTAGGAAGATAAATCAGCTACTAAAAAAAAAAAATCCAATGAAGATTCACAAACGAGCTTTTGGATCATCTACTAGTCTGGGTTATGTCCTTGCACCCAGGCCCTCCTGCAAGGCACTGAGAGCAAGGCACTGAGAGCAAGGCACAGCTCATGAAATGCCTGACTAGGTGTTTCCTGATGGATCTGCCAGAGTGGGTCAACAGGTTGGCAGCTTGCCTGGAAGGTCCTGAGAAGCAACAGGAGCGATCTGAGGCCACTGTCAGGTGATATGGCCTTGGGAGGGCTTCCCCAGAGAGGTGGGGTGTGTGCAAAGGGAGGTGGAGTAAGGGGTAGACTCAGGGATGGGCTGGCGGTGAAGGCAGTCAGCCACATACTCGGAGGAGGGGAGCTGGTCACTCAGTGCTCAAGGCCTTCAGCCGTGTCAGCCCACCCACTGCCTACCCTGCCCTGCACAAAGAGCTGAGTTAGCCCTCAGTGAGCCTAGACTCACTGGGAACTCAGCAGACACAGGCAAGCCTTGTCTCAGTTACCACTCAGCTCCACTACTGACCAGCAGTGTGACCTCATCCTCTCTGACCCTCGGTTCCCTCGTCTATAATATAGTACATTGCTGGACTGTTGCTACACAGTCTGAAAGGCCTGTCGGGCTGCAGATGGGGTTTTGTGAGTAAAGCAAGTTCCTAGCACACACAGCCCTGGGTGACATCTTCAGCATTACAAAAACCAAACATCTAGCTTAAGTACTCAGTAAATAATAGCTATGGATACCATATCCCACTCCTCACTGTACCTAAATTTACTTTCTTTCGGCCTCACCCATTAGACCTAGGCAAAGTTCACATTTAATTCACCTGTCAATTTCTGGTAGTTGGCGCATAAGACACGCTGAGCAGAGGCACCAATAGGAAGATTCTCTGGACAGTCTGAAAACCTTTGTGGGAAGCTGAGGTCTTTCCCACTCTGCCCTCCAGGAGCCACAGAAAGGGAAAGTCCTGGTCTCTACTTCCAACCCACCACCTCTCTGACTCATTATGAAAGAGGGAGAGGGGAGGGGGAGGGGGACTTATCCAGAGCCTCCCGTGTGCCCAGCACAACGATGACCCGCCAACACAGTACCCAGGATGAGAGCGCAGATCATCAGGAAGCCGGGCCAGAGACACCAATCATTAGAAAGTCATCGGCTCTCTTCCAGGGCTAAGAGTCTGGGATCATTAGCCAGTGAGGACTCCATGGAGAGAAGGAAAGGGAAATTTGGAGAAAGCCAGAGCTCCAAGGAAGGCTGGCTGCTCAGCACACCTGGGGGGTTGCAGCAGGGGGTACCTAGGGTTTGCTAGTCAGTGCCAAGAGCCAGGGCAGGCGGGCAGCCCTGCAAGACCTCTGTTCTCTTCTCTGCTTTCTCCCAGCTCAGATTGGCAGCTAGCCCCAGAACAGGCTCTGCTTTGTACACTCTATGAGGGAGGAAGGGCTGGCCAGTAGCCAGCCAAAAGGAGGCAGCATCCCGAGGGCTAAGAACATGGAGGGGGAGGGGTGTTAGTATGGGAATTCCTAAAAGGGTCCTTGC
Source organism: Mus musculus (assembly GCF_000001635.26). NCBI lineage: Eukaryota > Metazoa > Chordata > Mammalia > Rodentia > Muridae > Mus > Mus musculus. The sequence goes on along the minus strand of NC_000081.6, from coordinate 80,679,571 downwards.
CTTTTAGGGAACCCACAAGACCAGGGGCTATGCCCAAAGAGGACAATACAGAGGATCTACCCACACCCCTTACGCCTGTGTTACCTGCCTCAACACTGTCTTGTCTCCCTGACTCAGCCCAGATCAGGGCAGCTAACAGTATGGGCTTGTCTGTCTCCAAAGCCAGTTTACAAGCCTCCAGGATCTGACGGCAAAGCATACTGATGACAAATACATTTTCACTGTTTCTAGAAGTTTCAGAGGGAAGAAGAGATGGTTCCAAAGTACAGTTCCCAAGAATAACGTACACTTGCCCAAGGACATATCTGGGTGGGATTTCGGTCTTAGGACCTCATATGTCCCATGAGCCTCAGGATTAGATAAAGGAAGCAGGCCCTCTCCTTTCTCAACAGTTTTAACCTTGCCTCACAGAAATCCTTTTGTCTGCCTGTATCACTCACTCTTCTCAGGACATAGTCCTTGGTGATTCTTAGCACAATCTTGTAAACAACACAGCAAAAATCACCCCCATGTTACAGATGTAGAAATAAAGGCCCAGCTAGGTTAAGTGATTTGCCCTGGGACAAGCCCGGCTTCCGTCATCAGATGCCTCTCTCCGGTGATGGCTTGGATCATCTGAGATCTCTGCCCAGCAGACCCTGCTTTACAACCAGGAATCCCAGAGATCACGAATATGCTTACTAAAGCCCCATTTCCTATGTTCTATTCTGGGACTAGTGGGAGGGTACACACTTCTGTCCGAATTTTAGGAACCCATAGTGTAAGATTTCTAAGAGGTTACCCCACTCTCCCCAAAGAGAGAAATGAACCAAGCTACAATCAGCTTAGCAGCCTAGCTCACTTCTGGCTGGTGACTCTTCTCCCCGGAAGCTGTAGGTCTCTATAGTCAAAGGGTCTGGGGGCTGTTGCTAGACCCTGGCTGAGCCTGTGCAGGTAGTCAGGCCCTTCCAGGGACTACCTCAAGTACATAGTCTCTTCCCAGTTTAGGGGAGGGTAGGGTGGGTGTTTCCATGCTTTTCTGTCTCATTACTCCCTACTCACAGCGGAGTCCAAAGGGATCCCAGCCTAAGGGTTTGGGTGCCACAGGCTAACAGCCAACTCCCTCTGCCTCCACCAAAGCAAGGCCAGTGAATACACTAAAAGGGGGACTGAGGGGCAGGTGCTGAGTTTCTCTATAGAAACAGAAACTGCATCTCCCCAGAGTCCCAGGCCCTGAGGCTGGCAGCTCTCAGTGCAGCTCCCCTCTGTTGCTCACAGAAAGAAGCAGCTATTTCTCAGGACAATTAACATCTCTGCTGCTGGTAAGCTTAGCTCCCACAGACATTCCCTCCTTTTTTAAAGTATCTAGAAACCTAGACACTGTCCCATCTATTTTATTGGTTAGCAGACTCAACTGGGAAGAGATCTGTCCAAAGGAGCCCAGCTCCTAAGAGGATGGCTGGATCAAGACAGAAGATAAGATCCTTCAACTTCAAAGCCTGGCTTCTGTCACTGTCATGGAAGTCGGGGCTCCATTACTCAAAGATCCCAGCTCCCCAAAACAATGACTGAGCACAAAGACAGACTTAAAATTCCGCAGCCAACATGCCTAGAGATTTCAGAGGAAGCCCAGACAAGCTGGGGCAAGAACCAGAGGCCCGTGGAGCTAGAACTGGAAATGTAGAAGGGCCACTACCCATGAGCCCTCATGAAACAAGGACCCCAGAACTGCCCACGTGTGTCTGAGACAATGCTCATGTAGAATAGTCACTTGTGGGAAGGCAGAAGAGTTGAGAGAGGGAGCAGTATGTGTGAACCGCAGACCCCTGGGCTGCTCGGAGAGGCTGCCTTTGGCTCTGTGCATTTAAATTAGCTTCTAAGAGCAGCTCAGGCTGGGGCATGGTGGCACATGCCTATACTTAGGAGGCCGACGTGGAAGGATCACTGCAGGTTTGGGCCAGCTTGCACTATGTAGTAGTACAACCTGGGCTACATAGAGAGACTGGGTTGTTTTGAAAAGTGGGGGAGAGGGGCAGCTCAGCTAATCAATTGCCCTGCTGAGGTAGAAAGGGAGAAGGATAAGACAGGGAGCTAGGCACAGGACCAGCGGTGAGGGCAGTGTAAGTGAGCATAGTATCCAACTCTCCAATGTTATCATGGACGTCTCTTCTTCCTTTTTCAGTTTCCACACATATGTGGCATGCATGTTATTTGCACACATGTGTGGGTGCACATGCATGTGGATGCTGGGGATCATCCTTGACAACTCTTCCACTTTTAGTCTTTGAGGCAAGGTCTCTCAATTGAACTCAGAGCACATCAAACGCTAGCCTTGCTAGCCAGCTTGTTCTGGGATCGCCTGTCTCTACCTTCTTTGATTGAAATGTATATGTAAGCCACTACAGTCACCCACTTTTACATGGGCTCTGGTGGTTTGAACTCTGGTCCTCATGCTTGCCCAGTAACTACTTTGACCATAGACATCTCCCTGCCTATCCCCTGCTCCCCTAGGGAGTGACATCGTCTACTTCTCTGTAAGTCAATCGCTAGCACCGAACCTAGTGCAGACAAGACACTCAACTTGGTACCATTTGTTGAGTATGGCTGGAGACTGATGGCCATGGGAGAAGATAAGCCTGTCACCTGAAAAACCAGGTCTCTTGGTGACATGGCCAAGACTTTGCATATTCCTTGGGCACGGCATCCCAGCTGTTCACCCTTGCTTCCTGACACCTGTCTGGCCAAAGCTGCTTTATCTACCATACCATGTGCTTTGGAGCCTGGAGCCTCTCTCCAATTCTCCTCAGCCTTAGTCCACTCCATTCTTTTGTACCTCAGGGTTCCTCCATGACATGAGAATAATGCCTGTCTTACGATAAGAAGGAAATCAACAGTTCACGGAGTAGTGGGAAGCTGGTGTAGTTAGAATGTGAGATCCGGGAATATTGGAGTCAGGAGTCAAATGGATTCCACTGGTCATAAGGACAAGCCCAGGCTTGGTGCCACCTCACCCTTCTTCTGGCTAGATGAGATGTTCGGACAGCTTCAAAGAGCCTTTGCTAACCTGGCTTAGGGGTGGGACTGGTGTCTCTCCCGCCACACCTTCTCTAAAGCATTTGTCATACTGAATTAGAAGGATGGATTAGCAGGCTATTACTACTTAAGAGCAGGGGCAAGTCTCGTCCACCTCTTTTCCACTAATGCACTGTAACACTCAGGAGACCTCCATGATCGAAGGCATGCAAGGCCTCGTAGCAGCCAGCCCAGTGGACTGAGGTGGTCTGCGCCTCTGACTCTGGCTTCCCAGTTTTCCAAGGGGTCTTGCTGCAGGATAGATACTCCCTGGATGTCTGAGCTGCCCATACAGCAGAAGCTTGCTTGCCCTGGTCTTCCTTGTTAGCATGGCACAGGCCAGGGTTTCTAAAAGGCTTAGAGTTTTCGTAGACAAAGGACATCATTAATGATGCCAGAATAAGCAGATCTCTCGAGGCAGAAAAGCAACAGAAACCACCCCACAAGCAAACACAGCTGGATCTTTGAATGCTGAGTAGCAGCACAGCTTGGGAAAGCTTTTCTGCCATTTTCAGAAGTCCAGAGAATGGCTAGTTAAAGCTGAACTCCCTCGGAGGCTTTTCTTCCATGGATAGGGACCACCACCATACTGACCCACACCCTCACTGGGGTCATACCTGGGTCTTCCTCCCCAAACCAAAATTGTGTTTTGTTGTTCTGTTTTTGTTTGTTTGTTTTTGGAGACAGGGTTTCTCTGTGTAGCCCTGGCTGTACTGGAACTCACTCTTAGACCAGGCTGGCCTCGAACTCAGAGATCCTTCTGTCTCTGCCTCGAGAGTGCTGGAAATAAAGGCAAAATTGTTTTCAAAGTGCCCCCTTAGGCTCCTTTTTCCGTTTCCCTTTCTCTTTACTGGAGTGGAAGAATCCCTTGTGTGGTCAAGTCACGGCAACTCCCTCTTTCTTACCTGTCTTTTGGGAACAAAAATAATAGCATTTTATAAGATTATTCTGAGGATTAAATGAAATAAAACCCAGAATCCCTCGACTGCCTTCCCTCCAAGGTCGTGAGATCTCAGCACACCACCTATCATCTCTCAGCCCTGAGGCTGCCAGACACTCCTAGGAAACATGGGAAACTCCCTCCTTCAGGGCGAACAGGGAAGGCAATCTGATTTGATTGCCAAGGAAATGGGCTTGCCAGTAGGATGAGCAAGGGGCAGGGCCAGGCAGTGGTCAGGACATGCTGCTGCATTTGGAGTGCAGGGTAGAGATCTGGGTCTTCCAATAACTACACAGGTGACCTTTAAGCAAACTTCCTTCCCGCTCTGTGCCTCAGTTTCCTCACTTGTACATACCCCTACCACACCCCACAAAGTCCTCGGCTCCCTCCAATCAAACTATTTTGCATTTTGAAGCAAGAGCAACTTCCCACTTCCTGCTCAGCAGTCTCTAAGGGAGAGACTGACAGCGCAGTTTCCTCTCAGTCCTCCCTCCAAACCTGCAACCCACCTGCCACAGGCGGCCAGCCTCCCAGGTACAGCCTCAAAACTCCCTTTCGTTTCTAGCAGAAGCTTCACTTGAAGGGCAAAGTCCACAGCTTGGATCTTTATGGCTAGTGCCCGGCATACAGTAGACTCTCTGGAAACATGTTATCAGGTCAATCTGCACATACAGTATGGGTTCACTGGCAACATAGTCTGTTAAATATTTATTTAAAGAGTTAAGAAAGCCCTACCATACAGGTCATGGAAGGCACTGTGGAGCAGGGCCTGGTGTCTGCCTTCTAACCGGGGTAACAGGATGGATACCACAGCTTGTGGACTGTACTATATCCATTCAAACTCCATGCAGAATCCCACCGTACCGTGACAAAGGGCAGCAGGTTAGGGTAGTGCAGTGGTTCAGAGCTAGGGCTTCAGTGTTTGGATTCTGCCTCTGCTGTTTACTAAGTTAGGCAAATAACTTAACTGTCCTAGTAACTTAACTGCCCTGCGTTGGGGATGCAGAGATGGCTCAGCGGTTAAGAGCACTGACTGCTCTCCCCAGAGGTCCTGAGCTCAATTCCCAGCAACCACGTGGTGGCTCACAACCATCTGTAATGGGATCCGATGCCCTCTTCTTCTGGTGTGTCTGAAGACAGCAACAGTGTACTCACATACATTAAAAACAAACTGTCCTGCATTTTGTTGTTTGTTTGGTTTTTTTCTCCAAATATAAGGAAAACTTCTGTCTTGCCCAGAGTATGAGACAGGGCTTGGGCAGTGAAGGTTTGCTGCTAAACTTGACAGCCTAGCTGCTATTTGTGCTCTGAGCCTCAGTTTCCTTACTATAAAAGAGAGCGACGTACACAGGCTCAGCTCCCAACAAACAAACTGCTTTGTATTTTGAAAGAAAAGAACTCTCTCATTTCCCACTCAGTACTCCACTGAGACTGCCCATCCCAGTTTTTTTTTTTTTTTTTTTAATCTGCCATTCCAAACCTACAACTCACTTCCCACTGGGAGAAAAGAGAGATGGATTCCTGCAAGTTATCCTCTGACCTACCAACACACACACACACACACACACACACACACACACACAATTTCAGTCAACTTCTGAAAGCAAATGACCAAAAACACAGTGGGTGACATGTCACAAGCTAAGTAAATTAGTTTGGTGAATGTTACGGAATGTTTCACCATCAGTCCTGACCCTTGACTCCAGCTACAATCCACTGCCACCCACTTCCTTATCCTGTGTGTGTGTGTGTGTGTGTGTGTGTGTGTGTGTTCAGTCTTGCCTTTTTTTTCTTTTTCAGCAGAGTGTAGCACACAAAGAAAGCTTAGTCACACAAGGAACAATTATCTAGAGGGAAGGTGGAAGGAAGGACAGTGAAAAGCTAACTTCTCTGGCAAGCATCTCGTCCACAGCCAGGCCACGCCTCCCAGAAAGAAGAGACCTTCACTGTCCTTCCTAGCATCTCTTTTGTTTGGCCTCCAGGATAAAGATGGCTGTAATTACACTCACAAAGTTAGGTAACAACAGTGGACCCAAGCCTCTAGTTGCACATTCTGATCTGGGCATCAAAGGTTGTTGGCGTTGCTTAATAAATCCCAGTGGCCTGGGGGTGGGGGATGCTTGCCCTCAACCCTGACTACCTGCATTCAACTTTAAGAACCCACATACATGGTAGCAGGAGAGAACAGACTCCCCAAAGATGTCCTTTGACATCCATATGTGCCAGGACACCCCAAACACAATACATGCATGGGATAAAAGTATGTCTATCACCTCTCAGTCTTTAGAAGGTAAAATAATATCTGTCCCATTAAATCTGAATTTAGGTAAATGAAAAGTCACTTTTAGCATCAATGCAGCCGCCGTGCAGCTTATTTGGAATAAAAAGATACAAAAAGACCTATTTGAAGTTTGAATTTAATGCAATAGCCCACATTTTATCTGGAAACTACCCAAGTACCCAAGGGCACAGAGGAAAAGATTAGTCTTTCACCTACCCCACAGCCAGCTGTCCAACTGGTATTCTAACCAGGCTCCTTGGAAACATCTCTCAACACCCAAGCAGAGCAGATGGGCAAAGTAGGAGCCTCTTCCTGAGCTTGGTCCAGTGCTTTGTGGGAGCACCCAACACTGGGCCAAGCCACTGCTAGAGCTTAAAATAGCGTTCCTCATTCATTTGAGCCTGCTTGGGCTCTAGTGCCAAGCCCAGGAGAGGATGATAATGGGAAAGTCGGGTTGTTTGGGGGAGAAAGGCTCCTAAGAAAAGCTCATCTGGCCCAGAGGGGAAGGGAGGCTATTACCAACTTCATGCGATTGTGAAGATCAAATAGGGAAACGGCCGAGGATACGCCTTGTAAATAAATCCCTGGTGATAGTTCATGATCAAGCCCTTTGAGTGGCTAGTTTAGCACAGGGCCTCACAACTGTCACACTGCCCAAGGAAGATGGATGGTGACAGAGGTATACCAACACAAGGCTAGCGCACCTAGACACTGTAGTAAGAAAAACCAGTGCTTTGCCACGAACTTACACATCCATCTTTCAAAAGGTCTCATCACAGCTGCACAAGGTGAGCGCCAGCGGGGGTCCATTTCCCAGAGGATGGTGAGAGTGGCCCGCAAGTGAGACCAGGCAGGGGAGTGTGTGTGTGTGTGGGGGGTCCCTCTGGTGCAGGACTGGGGCCCGAGGCCTACCTTCTGGGCCTGCTGGATCATCTGCCTGACCACCTGCTTCAGGTGCGGTGCCTTCTCTTCTTTGGGCGGGTGGGTGAAGAGCGTGACTCGGCTCACACCGCGGTAGAAGTTGGTGTCTGTCCACCCCAGGTCCAGTGGGGGCACTTCGGTGTCCGAGCGGTCTGGCCAGTAGGCCAGGGACTCAGTGGGCTGGGCCGGGACCTTGGCCTTGGCCTTAGCCTTGGCACGGGTGCTGGAGACTGCCTCCTCGTAGGGGCTCCAGGCGGCGCAGAGGGCCTGGCGCTCCTGGCTGGAGAGGAAGTCCCGCAGCCGCTCCTTCTTGACCAGTTCGCGGTAGGCCTGCTCGCCTCCACCCAGCAGCGCCTCCAGCGCGGCCCGCCGCCTCTCGCAGTAGTAGAAAGCTGCATGTGCCTCGGTCACCCTCTCGTTCACGTGCGCCTCGTCCAGGCAGCTCAGTTGGGACTCGGCCATGGCGCCCCAGCCCTGTCCCGGGGCCCCAGGCTCGGACCCTGCTGTCCCCACCGCCGCACCTGGAGCGCTCGAGGGGCGGGGCGCCTCACCTGGCCGCGAGGTCCGCCTCGGCCCGCCCAGCGATCGCCAGTCGGCCAATCGGCGCGGGCCCCGGTGCGGGCGCGGCCGTCGGGCGGAGAGGGACCGCCGCCTCTGCAGGGCTTGCGGGGACCTCACGGGCGGCTCAGCCGACGCCCTGCGTCTCTGGCCTACTTAGCCCGGCTGGGGTGCAGAGTGTCGGCGTGGAAGTGAAAGCCCGGCTGTGGTCAGAGGCACGTGCGGCCTTTGAGTCACGCCCGCCTCCCAGCTGCGACCCATCAGTGCAGGGAAGGTCGGCGACCTGACCCCTTTACGCCTCCAGCACCCTCGGGACTCAGCCCCGCGGGTACAGCCTCATCTTCCCGCAGGCAGGGCCCAGAGCACGTGTTCTAGTCCGGACGCCTGCGGAATTTAGTAGCATCCTGACCCACTCCGGCCTTCAGGGTCCAAGTGTGTGTGCTGTTGGGCTAGATCGTCGGACTGTGTAGGGGGCAGTCTGTGTGGGAAAGCAAAGATGCTAATGAAATCCCTAGTTCTCCCGCCCACGCGTCCCAGTTCTGAGATCAGAGGCCTCCAGGGGCTGTCAATTCAACACCAACACCGTCACTACAAAATTTTTTTCTCCTAAAAGAATCACCCAAATAGCAAAGATGTAAGCAGGAGGCAGTGGATTTGCCCCTCATTTTAATTTGAAGTGGTGTGTGCGTGTGTTTGGGCCTGATAGGCTGCCAGAGGCCTGATTACTATATTAGCGATTCAAAATACATGTTTGAGCCCAAGGAAGGAAGCTGAGCACAGACACGCGCGTGCACACCACCACCATCACCACCAGAGGATCTGCTGTTTCCCATTGGATTAAATACAATCTTCTTAGTCATTAACATATTATTTTGTTCGTGTGCTGCTGTACAATTTTGATTCTCCACATTCAAAATATTTTCAGATCATAGCAACCAAAGGTTCACATTTCTCTCATTTTGTAGCACAGCGACTTGGAGCTGGAAGGAGCTTTAGAAATGAGTCCAACCCCCTCATTTCACAAACGAGGAAATTGAGGCCTAGAAATAAATGCTTTTCTATATCTCCCGAGAAAGGAGCGGCTAAGCAAAGGAACTGCTATGCTCTCTGCGGTGAGGGAGGTCCTTTCCCAACATGTGGCCTCCTTTGCTTGTTCTTATAAAGAAACAGAGGTTATTGGGGTTATTAGGGGTGTGTATGAAGGAGTCAATAGGCATCTCTCTCTCTCTCTCTCTCCCTCTCTCTCTCTCCTTCCTTCTATCTCTCTCTCACTCCTTCCTTCTCTCTCTCTCTCTCACTCCTTCTCTCTCACTCCTTCCTTCTCTCTCTCTCTCTCTCTCTCTCTCTCACTCCTTCCTTCTCTCTCTCTCTCTCTCTCTCTCCCCCTCCCTCCCTCCCTCCTCTGTGCTTGGGATAAAACTCAGGGCTTTGGAAAATTAGGAAAGGGCTCTTTCATTGATCTATACCCCACAGCCCCGTTGATGGTCTGGAGAAATGAGTGTTTAGATTGTCTGCAGGGATTGGAGACATGGTTAAGAGCACTGGATGCTTCCCAAAGGACGTGGGCCTATATGGTGGCACACAACCATCAATAGCTCAAGTCCCAGAGCATCTCTGACACTCTCTTCTGTTCTCTTCAGGCACTTGCTATGCATATGGTACATAGACATAACTGCAAACAAAACATCCATACACATAACAATTTTTTTAAAAAATTAATAAAAAAGTAAACTGCAGGGTTTGTGACAATAGTCACTGCTGGCATTGGGGATGTCGAGTAACAGCAAACCTGCCTGTTCCCTCAAATGTTCTTCACCACTCATGAGAACCAGAAGGTTTCCCGCTGCTAGCACTCCACTCTAAAAGTACTATAGGCACAGTCTACCATTAGTTAGGAGAGCGCTTGCTTGCTTTGGAGGCCAGGCCCTCTGCTTAGGGAATACAGAGGCTCTTGAAGCAGTAAAGGGGAGGGTGAGACAGCCAAGGCTAATACAGCTGAGGAGGACAGCCCGAGTGTAGCAAATGTGCTTTAGTAACTGCGGACAAGCCAGATGTCATGCACCTGTCACCCAGCACCAGAGAAACTGAGATAGGAGGATGGTGAGTTAGAAGCCAGCCTGGGCAACACGACAAGGCCCTGTTTCAAAAAACAAACCACTACTGCCACAAAAGGCAATCGTACGCTTAGAGGGGAAACTGACTTAATGAGCACTTACTTGGTGCTGACTGTGTGCCTAGTACAATTCAGGCTCAGCATTTCATTTCATTTTATTTTATCTCTTGAGAGAGTCTCAGCTCAGGACCTCAAACACGCTGTAAGCAGAGGAGACTTGCCTTGAATTCCCGATCCTCCTGCCGCCACCTCCCAATTATTAGGATTACAGGCATCTGTCACCCTCCCAAGTTCAGTGTATATTTCCTAAGAGAATGAACCAAGGATCTGGGCATGGTGGCTCATGCCTGTATTTTTAGCACTTGAGGGGCTGAGGCAGGAGAATTACTATGAATTGAAGGCAAACATTGGGCTACTGGGGCTGTTTGACAAAGAAATGTCCCCAACATGTGGATTCAAACACTTGGTCCTCAGTTAGTCGTACAGTTTGGGGAGGTTATGAAACCTTTAGAAGGTGTGATATAGTGTTGTTTCCTATTTCTATTTTGCTGTGATAAGATACCATGACCAAGACAACTTACAGAAGAATTTATTTGAAATTGTGGTTACAGAGGGTTAGTGTTCATGATGGCAGAGCAAAGGCTCAGCAACAGAAATGGGAAGCTGAGAACTCATCTTTAACTGAAAACATGAAACAGATCAAGATAGAAATGATGCCAGTCTCTGCAACCCTATAGGTGGAACAACATTATGAACTAACCAGTACCCCGGAGCTCTTGACTCTAGCTGCATATGTATCAAAAGATGGCCTAGTCGGCCATCACTGGCAAGAGAGGCCCATTGGACATGCAAACTTTATATGCCCCAGTACAGGGGAACGCCAGGGCCAAAAAGGGGGAGTGGGTGGGTAGGGGAGTGGGGGTGGGTGGGTATGGGGGACTTTTGGTATAGCATTGGAAATGTAAATGAGCTAAATACCTAATAAAAAAGGGAAAAAAATGATGCCAGTCTTTCAGAGCCTGCCCCCAGTGACATGCCTCCTCCAGTAAGGCCACGCCTCCTCCAACAAGGCCACGCCTCCTCCAGCAAGGCCACACCTCCTCCAGCAAGGCCACATCTCCTAAGGCTCCCCAAAGAGTACTAACTAGGTACTCTTTGAAACTCAAGTTTTCAAATGTCCAAGACTATGGGAGACATCTCATTCTAACTACCACACAGAGACTTGCTGGAAGAAGTATATTACTGAGGGTGGACTTTGAGAATTCACAACCTCCCTACTTCCAGATGATCCTCCCTGTTTTGTGGTTGTGGCTGAGATGGGATCTCTCAGCTTCCTCATCTGGCTGACAGGCCCGCTACTTCCTGCCATGGGCCCCTGCCACAATGGAGTCTTACTCCTCTGGACTGGTAAGCACCAATAAACTCTCTTTTCTATAAGTTGCCTTTATCGTGGCAATTTGTAGACAAAAGCAAAACAAACCAGAAAAATAACATATACAAAAGTTGGTCCTGTGTTGTGAATAGCCCTGGGGCTAATTATATTTGATGTTAATTCCGTTCTCCTGTGAGGGGCTGCGAACAAGGGATGAGTCAGCACTCAGGTGATTTCCTGTAAACCTGCTTCCCACCTTAATGTATAAAATAAAGGCTAGAACTGGCGATTGTGTGGAGAAAGAGAGGAAGGTGGAGCTGAAGGTTTTGGGAGAGAAAGGGAGAGAAGACAAAGGAGGACAGAGGAGGAAGAAGAAGGAAAGCGGAGCAGAAGCGAAACCACAAGTTCTAAGGGGTCTCATAGATGTGGAAGATGGTAGTATAGTGGTAGATCTGCCCAATCTAGGTGCACAGCTTGTATTCATATTAATTGAGTTGTGTTTTCATTGCCGGGACATATTTGGGTTGGAGATTTACCGCAACAGTACTGAGAGTGTCTTGTTGCTGGAAGGAACCTGGCCATGTTGAGTTTTGGAGAAATGTGGAAGACTCTGGAACTTTAGACAAGAAAAGCAGGCGAATGCTGTAAGCGTAGTTTAGTGGTCTGTTCTCATAGGATCCTGGTAGACAGCAGGGTGGATAGTAATGAGGATGGCAGAGACTTGGCTCAAGAGATTTCAGATGGGAACAACATTAGCAGTGAGCTATAGAGAGTCTGGCTACCTTCCGCCCTTGTCCTAAGAACTTGCCTGAGCCTAAATTTTAAAGCAATGGGCTGACTAATTTACTTGTTACAGGAAATTTCTTTAAAATATTTTAAAAATTGTTTTATTACTTTGTAGGTATAAGTGTTTATACCATTTGTGTATGTGTACCATGTATATAGGCAGAGAGCCCTGGGAGGCCAGGAGAATGTAGTGGGCCTTGTGACTGAGTTATAGACAGTTGTGAGCTGCCATATGGGGGTTAGATTCATCTCTCTGGACGAGCAATCAGTACTCTTACCCACTGAGCCATCTCTCCAGCGTGTGGTGGAAGAAATTTCAACACTGTGGAATGGTTGTTACTGATAAGACTTATACAAGTCTATAATGACAAAAAGCAAGGGGCAGAAAGGAATACAAAGTGTACAGTTCAGAAGTAAGGGGAGCACCAGGAAGCTTAGTGTTGCAGCCAAGGGGCTGCTGGAAGAGAGGCTGCAATAAATAGTAAGGCGGCTAGCAGCCTTTATGAGAGAGAGGCCTGCTTGGCACTGGAACAATAGGGTGATGATGCTGACCTTTCATGACCTAGGGATGAAACAAGGTCACATAGTTGATGAAATTAGTACTTTTACTGGCAGAAAGTGATTTATAGTGATGCTCCAAGACTTTTAGAGTGCCAGAGAGCCTGGGAAGAGGAGAGTAGATAGAGGGGGACAAGCAATAGAAACCTCAGCTTTGTTTATTGACTTGAGTTAGGGCTTTGCTATGTGGCCCTAGCTGGCCTTGAACCCATGATCCTCTTGACTCGGCCTCCAAACTGATTGAGTGGGTTACATACAGGTAAGCCACCTCTGTCCGGGACCTGACCTTAGTAGTCTCTATGCTATAGCGACCATGGAGCCACTGAGGGTCCAGAGACTGATAGGGCTGCTAACAATACAGCAGCAATTGCTCTGCCAGACACCATGCTAATAAGCATTTGATGTTTTCTTCAAATGAACTGTAAGTCCCATTGGAAAATCTCCCATCCTTGTGTTCTCTATGCTAATTAAGGGAACACAGAGAAGTTTAGTGCTCACCTTAGCTCGTCCACGTAGTAAGGAGGGGAGCCAGAGTTCAGAGCCAGACTGGCTGACTTCAAAGGCTGCCCACCTCCTCAGGTTGCTCTGCTGCCTTAGTTGAAGATAGAAGAAAAGGAGAGTAGAAAACATGTTTGCTTTGTCTGGCAATTTACCCCTGCAGTAGACAGTTGCTAAGAGCTAAGCATTGTGCTTTTAATTACCAGCTCTTTTTTGTTTTTTAACTTTGTACTGCTTCTTTGTGAATTTCCCATCATGCACCCCAATCCCACTCATCTCTCAGTCCCTTCATATCGGCCCTCCACCCTTGAACCTTCCCCAATCTCTTTCAAAAGAAAAAATAAAATAAAATCTTGTCATGGAAGCTGTAGTGTGTCACAGTGTGTCCCCCAGTACACCCCTTTGACCACACATCTTCACCTGCAAATGTTCATGAGTCCTGGGGTGGTTTGAAGCTTCTGGCTTCTGCTACACTGTCAGTACTGGATTCTCACTGGGGCTCCTCTTGGGTATCCTGTTCTTGTCCTGTGTCATGGAATCCTGCAGCTTTGGACCAGCCCTTCATGCTCTCCAGCAGTTCGTGGATGGGATAGATGTTAGGGTGGGCCAACTCAAAGCCCTGGATCTGGGCCTGCTTGGTGGTAACTGTATTGGTCAGCCCACCAACTCTCCCAACTCTTTATGGACCCTGACTGAGCATCAGGCCCTGTAGAACAGGGAAGAAGCTACAAGCCAAGCCAAGCTCACCCCAGGCCTACATTGAAGTAGAAGAATTAAAACATGTTTCCCCCCCAGTTCAAGGGCCACAAATATTATGTGACAGGACTTGGATTTGGGCAGAAGGTTAGAATATTTTAGAAATAGCTTCCATTGGAACAGATCTTTCTACATTGGATGGGAATCACGGTGGTTATTTAGTAGCACTCACTTTTACATGCCTGAGACATACTCGTACGCTCGACAGTTTTGAAAGGTTAATAAGTACCAGGCAAGATGCTTGACACAAGGAATAAGAAAGAAGACTGGGACATCACCAGTGGCTTCTCTGGTGCCTCCTGTATGCAGTTCAGATAGGCGGTAAATATTCCCAAGAACAAGAAGCTGGGGTGTAGATCAGTGTAGATCGCTTACTGTGCATGTGTGAGGCCCCAAGCCCTGATCTTCATAAGGTGGGCAGTAAGGGGACATAGTAGCAGAGGGGCTGTGTGTAGGTAGGCAGAATGTACAATTAGGAAATTGCATCTGGCCTCCTCTCCCGGATTGTTAAAGTTGGCTCTGAAAGAGATTGAAGTGAGATGCTACAGGTGGGAAAACTGAGGCTTTTAGAAGTGAGATGTCCCCTTTGATGTCAATGCTGCCAACTGGAAATGTTGGGACACTTAGTCATATGGCTTCACCTCCAGACCTTCACCCTAACCTATAGCTAAACACTGTAGATTCCTGTACAGATAAAATGAAAGAAAACAAACAGTCAAACAGCAACCAAACACCCTGATTTCCTTTAGGTACCTGTAGTAATCTTAATAGCTATATAATTTGGGTCCCCCTAGACCCAGGAACTTCCAGAGAAAACCCCTGATACTCTATTTGTCCCTCTAGGTCTGGGTCTAGAGTTTCCCTGAGTTAGGTGGGATCCACTCTGGTGGCATTTCCAACTCCACAGGCCACCTTGACCAAGGTGACTGCTGCCCTCTGAGAACTCTGCTTCCCCTAACAAGTCCCTTCCTGCTGTCTCCCCCCTCCTTCCTCTGGAGGACTAACTCCCTCCCCCTAGATACTTGGCTCCAAGTCACCTTCCTCTCACCCTCCACAGCACTCGCTGCAGGCTGCGCCTTCTGCATTTTGTAAAGATATGACACCTTATAGTTAACATTAATTGTAGCTGTGTTCAGCCCCATGCATGTCTATTTTGCTAGGCCCTCCTGTGTAATTTGAGTCCCAAAATAACCCATCTCATGATATATTCTTAGATAAGTTTCCCAGGGGTGACTTTTTTTCCTCTGTAGCAATTTGTGTCACGAACGCCTGTTATAAAACTTTGGGGACTCACTCACACCTTGGTGAAAAAAAATTTTTTTTTCCTTTGCTGCTGTTCCCAGAGAAGGTGAGAGAGAGAGTGAGGGGAAGAGGTTCTTTTATATCCAGAGGAACACAGATCCCGGGACCACAGTGGAGTAACCTTGTCCCCTCACCCTCTCTGAAGCTCCAAGAAACAAATACATAGAGACCTCTCACCTTCCCCTAAAACTTTTTGGCTATCCACTGGGAGGGGGAATGACCTTTTATGTGCATAGGTATACATGCAACCAGAATCCCACATACCAGATATCTCATTACCCTTCACCAATCCTCTGGTGATGACCTTGGTCTGCATTTACCAATAATCCTGTCAGGCTGGTTTTCTCCAGGACACCCTCGCCCTATACACATACTACTAAATCATTTCCTCTTCGATGTTTTTGTGCCCACCACACCCCCATACACTAGTTCCCACCTTTACAGTCTGTTTAAAGTTCAGCCCCATCCCTCTATCCCAGTAGTTATCCTTGCTTCCTCTGTGAATGCATTCTCCCTCAGCATGCTTTACCTCACATCTGTGAATGATGATTTCCTTAGCAGATACCAGCTAAGTGAAGGAATTACTCTCAAAGAGACCACAGCAGACTGGGTCACTGGGAACTTCCCCTGGGGCTCTATTGTTTTACAGAGCATCCCACCCAGATCAAGAACATTGTTGCCTAGACAACCTTACCCCTGTCACTCCCTTAAGTGTCAAGCCTCCTTCTAGAGACTAGGTTGTGTTGAGGCAAGTCATCGGGATGAATCTCGCTTGACCCCTGAACTTTGCCGTGAAGTGCCACATAATGCTCTTCTGATTGTCTTGGGCAGGTCACCCCACCTGGAGGTGACCTTCCTTTCTAGTTACCTCCATCAATACCAGCAGTTCTCTATCTTCCTAATGCTGCAACCCTTTCTCATACTGCATGTTGTGGTGACCCCCCCAACCATAAAATTATCTTCATTTCTACCTCATAACTATAACTTTGCCACTGTTACAAGTCATGATATAAATATCTGATGTACATGGTATTTGACAGGCAACCCCCAAAGGGGTCGTGACCCATAGGTTGAGAGCCGCTGATCTATATCCTAGCCAGCTCCAAAGCTTCCTAAAGTCACCTCTGCCTCTACCCTTCCATCTGACCCTTCTTCCGGAGTGTACTCTGCTGGCCCTAACCTAGGGGCCTCTAGCATGTGACATCCAGGCTCTAGGTCACTAGGACAGGGATCAACAAGCACTCAGGAAGTAATCATTCTGGCACAGGCTCTTCAGTGGTGTGGTGATTGTTAATCTTCACTGTACCCAGGAAGTCACATCTCTAGGTATACCTCTGAGGACATTTTCAAAGAGGTTTCACTGAGGAGGAAAAACCCACCATGAATGTGTAGGACACCATCCAATGGGCTGCTGTCGTAGACAAGAAAGAAAGAAAGAAAGAAAGAAAGAAAGAAAGAAAGAAAGAAAGAAAGAAAGAAAGAAAGAAAGAAAGGAAAAGAAAAGGAAAGGAAGGGAAGAAAGGGAGAGAGAAAGAAAGAAAGAAAGAAAGAAAGAAAGAAAGAAAGAAAGAAAGAAAGAAAAGGAAAGGAAAGGAAAGGAAAGAAAAGAGAAAGGGAGAGAGAGAAAACAAAAAAGAAAAGGGGGAAAGATAAGCAGCAGCATTCATTTCTCTTTGCCTCCTGAGTATGAATGAATTGCAATCAACTGCCACAGTCGCCCACCGCCATGCATTCCCTGTTATGACAGGCTGTTCCCTGGAGCTATGAGTCAGAGTAAACCCTCCTTCCTTAAGTTGATTTTACCAGGTGTTTGGTCACAGTGACAAGATAATTAACTAATACAGCTGAGATCAGAGCTGTTTTAGAAATTGTTTCCAAATGTCTCTGGGACCACCAGCTTTCAGGGAGGGGAGACAGTCCACTGTAGTGGCTGTCTGCCAGATTGGGGTCAGACTGGTCTCTGCTTATGAGAGTGCTCTGTCCCTGAGCCTGTTTTGTGTTCCTGCCTACAGGAAGGAAGAAAAGAGTCTCTCTTAAGGATTCCCTCCTAACCAGTGTCCCCTAATCTCAGAAAGGGAGACACCCTCTTTTTTGTTGTTGTTGTTTTTTACCAGTAAAGTTGCCAGCGTCTGTCTTAGACACTCCTCAGTTCTGTTCCTAGGCACCGTTGTTGCTGCTGTTGCTCTGGGTTAAGACTCATTATGTAACCCAGGCTGGTCTTGGAACTTGTGAGCCTCTTGCCTTTGTCTCCCTGGTTGTAGGATTACAGATGAGTGCTAACACCCAGTTCCAAGTACCTGGACATGGGTGCTGGAGTCTTAACTGCTGAGCCATCTCTCTAGCACCATTGAGCACCATTTCTAACCTGCCAGTTCGTTTCTAGCTCTCAACCACCCACAGAATTCAAACGGCTTGCAATTCAAATGCAAGCACTTCCATGGGGTCAAACAAATCTTTCTGGACCATCTCTCTGTCATTCCTCATGTCTGTTCCATAGCTGGGCAGAATGTTCTGCGTCCTTACCTTCAGCTCCCTCTAGAATGACCAACACTTATCTTCCAAGTCTCTAAGCCCTTTAAGAACTAGCTTGAGAAGGGGCTGGGGATTGGGGGTGGTAGGTGGGTGGGTGGGTGCTGGGGAGTGGTGGTAGCACACACCTTTAATCCCAGCACTTGGGAGATAGAGGCAGGCAGATCTCTGAGTTTGAGGCCAGCCTGGTCTAGAAATCAAGTTCCAAGGACAGCCAGGACTTTGCAGAGAAACCCTGTTTCAAAACAACTAACTAACTAACTAACTAAACTAGCTTGAGGTTCACCTTCTTGGAAAAGCCTTCCAAATGTCCAGGCCCCTGGTAGCTCTTCTTTTGAGTTCTGTAACAGCCAATGCTCTCTGAAATAACTTTCTATGACAATTGACACATTCACCATATGGTAACCCCACCCCCCAACCCCCATGCCCAGCCAGCAGCAGTATCCAGATAAGAAGCACAGCACCCCAGGGGGGTGAATCTCAGGCTGATAGCTTATCTCCTTTTAGTGAGACCTCAGTTAGGGTCCTGCATGGTCCTTCATGGTGGGCTGACTCTCACAGAAGACTAGATCTGGGCTGGGAGAGGGGCAGAGGCAGGAGATTCATAGAAAGGCAGCACTCTGTCCTTTTTTGGTCCTGTTCCTCCTCCATCAGTTGGAAGAGGGCCTCGTTTAGTCTGTGCCTTCCAAATGCTTGCTGCCTTTCTTCTTCTTTGTTTTGTGTTTCGATGTATCTGGCTGGGCTTAAACTCATGGCTGCCCGCCCTTTTTCCTCTTTCTCCCAAGTACTGAGATTACAGATGTGAGCCATCTGCTCAGCACTTTGTTTTCTATAAAAAAGTGATTGAAAATGTGCACCATGTCATATTTCTGACAACACAACTTTCATAAATACACATGTGCGTGTGCAGCCCCCCTCCCTCCAGACACAGTCTCATTGTTCACTTGAATGGCTAAAAAGACATATGTTCAGTTGAGTTGTTTGCCTTCCACCTTTTCACCGAGGTGGGTATGCACCCTAGTGCCGAGCTACATCTGGTCCCCAAGGCTAACAGGGACCTTGCACCTTCCTGTTGGGGACTCAGACCTTCAAACCGTTGTCTGAGCACTAACACAGCGCACCTATGCAGGAAGGGACCAAACCCAGTTCAGGAAAGACACCTGGGAGAAAGTGACAACTAGGTGAGGACAAAGGACCTGGGGAGGCTCGAGTAGACAAGCAAGAAATGTGTTTTCACAGTAGGATTCTCTGAGCAAGGACAATGGGGAACATTGTCCAGCAGAACGAGCCACAGAGGTGGGGGTTGGAGCAAGAGACTGGTGAAGAAGCTCTTGAAATAATGCAGAATAGCAACGGTGGGGAAGAGGGGTGGAATCAGGGATGGATGGGACGAAGGGAACAAGACAAGACAGATACAGATGAAGGTTTTTTTGTTTTTTTGTTTTGGTCCAGTGACTGTGAGAAGAGGAAGATGATGGTAAAAAGCATTTTGGATGTTGGAAAAAAGGGACCAGTAGATCCCTCTACAACATGCAATATTGGAGGTGCCATGGGATATCTGAGGAGAAAGGCCTGAGGAGCATCCTGACACCAGATACACTGGTGTGAAACTGAGGAATGTCTCCTGGGGTGAGCATAATAAGAATCAGTGAAGCAGCCAGGGTGGTGGTGGCTCACGCCTTTAATCCCAGCACTCTGGAGGCAGAGGCCGGTGGATCTCTGTGAGTTCTAGGTCAGCCTGCTCTATAAAGGGATTTCCAAGACAGCCAGGGCTGTTACACAGAGAAGCCCTGTCTCAAACAACAACAACAACAACAAACCAAGAATAGACTAACACAGCTGAGGATGTGGTGTAGAGGTAGAGCACTCACCTCATATGCATGAGGCCCTAAGTTTCATACCCAGTAAGCAGAGAAAGAGAAAAAGATATAAAGAAAGAGAAGGAAAAAGAACCAAACTCCAAGTTCAGACATGGAGCTAGAGTGCCCCAAGGTCTTAAAATGTAAATTCCTTGAAGTTAACAGAGCTTGGTGGCTCACTTTTTAATCCTAGAACAGGAGAGGTAGAGGTGTTGATCTCTTTGAGTTTGAGGGAAGCCTGGTCTACATGAAGAATTCCAAGCCAGTCAGGACTACATAATGAGATCCTGTCTCAAAACAAACAAATGACAAACAAAAATTCAAGAAGTTTAAGTTTTTACCAATAGAAGGCAGAATTTCCACAAGTTCTATTTGTCTTCATGGAAAGATGCACTTGCCATTTCCTCCACTGCTTTTTAAAAAGAGACATTTACTTCATCCCTTGTCTGCACCCACCCTGAGTTGCACCTTGCCTAAGAGGGGTCCTTGGACCAGCTCTTCACTGAACATATGCTGTTTACACACACTAAGGGTTTTGAGCAAGAAGAGAGCCAGCCGCCCCTTCTGTTTATGGATGAAGAAATTGAGGTTCCGAGAGATTAAAGCACTTCTTTAAACTCCAGTAGCTCTGGAGAGAGTGAGGACAGTCAGGCTGCTGTGCATACCCCCTCCCTTTTCTCTGCACCCCCTCCCAACCCATCTGGACTTGCCATGGTAACTAAGCCTCCTCTAGCGTGGGAAGCAGTTTCCTAGCAACTTCCCCATAACCAGGTCAGAGCTGGGGAATGAGACACCACTTGCTGCCTCCCCTGGGGAATTCAGATGTAGAGAAATGGGATGGCCACAGATGACCTGCATAAAGGGCTAACTGGGAGCACCTAGGTAAAGGAATTTCACATCAGGGTCAGGAAGACGCTGGGATGACCTGGGCCTTGTCCACAGAGCAGGAACAGAGCCTCCTCTCTATGTGCAGTGCTGATTCTTTTGAATAGCACGGGACCCATCTCCGTTGACTTGCTGGCTTGGTGTAAATGAAGGAGTCTGTCTAGAAAGGCTGGTGGCCAGCCATAGACATCTGTGCAGACACTTCATTTTCAGGGGAGCGGAGGGTTACTCACTCACCCTCCTTCTCATGCCTTTATTATGCCAAGATATGTTTATGGAATGGCCTGCTGGTCATAAACAAGCTAGTCCTTCCTCTAATGTTCCTTGTGTACCTGATCTCAGCAGCCACCCTCCGCTCCACCCACCTGCATCTCCTCCTTTCAGCAGGGCCCCACCTGGGACTCCCAGGTCCTGCCTTCTATAGGATCTCTCCCTAAAGGCTAAGCCAGCAATGATTGGCTCAACCTTTTGGATATGGCAGGTTGAGGAGTGGCATCCAGTCTTGCCCGTGGAATATGGGATAATGGCTGCTGAGAACTTCTGGGTAGGTTTATTTCACAAACTAAACTTTGGAGGGGGTGGTGGTGTGCTCTTCTTCACCAGGGATTGCCATGTTTATGTGTCATATTGAGAATTGCAACAGCCACTGAGAGGAGACAGTGCTGATGCTCAGGGGATCAAGGGATGGTACTGTTGTACCCGTGAAGCAAGCAAGCTAGGCATTGCCCACTCTTAGACTCATTGTTCAGGTAGATCATGGCAACCTGTGTTTAAGGTACTTCTGGTCCAGGCTCCATGAGCACATCTCAGGTTCAAGCTGAGTGGGGCTCTCCGTAGATGCCTGGGGCAGGACTTGATACAAACAAACAAACAAACAAACATCCCCTTGCAAAAATTATCGAATGTGCTCTTTATGAATAAATGTAAGATAAAACTGACTCCCCAGTCTTTTATCTCCAGTCCAGATCCGTGATCTACCTGCAGCTGCATGCCCAGCTTCTTGCAGGTCTGACTTCCCTTCCACACCTTCCCACGCCTCCAGTTGGTACAGGAATGAGGTCATCCTGGAGTGGGTTTCCATTTGTTCCCTAGGTCCAACTACACATGTCTCTTCTCACTGCAAGCTCAGTGAAATCAGACATGGTGACAGTCAGGTTATTTATTTATTTATTTATTTATTTATTTATTTTAAGTAGGGTTTTCTTTTCAGCGATTTTAGGCTCACAGCAAAACAGAAGATACAGAACTCCCCAGAGGGCATGCGTAGCCTCCCCTAGTGTCAACAGCCAGGGACGGGTCTGTACTGAAGCATCATTACCTTAAGCCCATAGCTTATGGCAGGGGGCTTACTGCTTACTGCTTACTGCTATAGTTTCCATGGTTTCACAAGACAGACACATGCCTACTCTGTGTGCCACCACACAGAGTAGCTGACCTGTCCTAAAAGGTACCCACGTTTGGTCCAGTCATTCCTCCACCCCCTGCAACCTTAGTAAACTGACTCTTTTCTTTTTATTTTATCACTTGAAAATGTTTTGCTGTTGTTTATCTCGGGACCAAGTCTTTCTATGTAGCTATAGATGGCCTTGAACTCGCTAGGTAGAGTTCACCAGGCTGGTCTCAGACCTGTAGCAATCCACTTGCCTCCAAAGTAATTTTATTTTATTAAAAAACCAAACCAAACCAAAACAAACCAAACCAAAACAAAACAAAAGCACCTTTGATCTCAGCACTCCAGGAGGCACAGGCAGGCGGATTTCTGAGTTTGAGGCCAGCCTGGCTACAGAGTGCGTTGCAGGATGGCCAAAGGTACACAGAAAAACCCTGTCTTGAAAACAAAAACAAACAAACAACAAAAAACAAAAAAATCCCCAAAAACCCGAACCAAAGCAACAACAACAACAAAACAGCTCCCCCAAACCAACCAAACAACCAAATAAACAAAACAATAACCCTGTTTAGGGGAATGAAATGTGCCTAAATTGGTGGAGGGCTTGCACAGTGTGACCAGAACCCTGGGTTCCATGCCCAGCATCCTGTAACTAGAACGAGGTTGTTAAACCCCGCCATGCCAGTACTCAGGAGGTAGGCACAAGAGGATCAGAGAGCCAAGTCCTCTTCTACTACATTCTAAGTTGGAAGCCAACCCATGACACACAAGACCCTCTCTTGAACAAAACAACCACCCAAACTTGTTTTTGTGATCCAGTCATACTCTGTGGCTCTAGCTAACCTACAATTCATGGTCCTTCTGCCTCCCAAGTTCTGGAAGCACCATACATGGCTCTGACTCTGATCTTTATAGTGTTATCTTCTCAAAGAAGAGTTAAGGCTGGGATCAGACAGTAGGTAGCAACTCAGAGCTAATTTTTTCTTCTTCTTCATAACATGCATGTGATTTTGTTTGTTTGTTTTAAGGTACGGTCTCACGCCGTCCATTCTGACCTGCGACCCACTCCTGCGGCCTGGGATTGCACGTATGAGCTCATCTGCTAGCAAAGCCTCACTCCAAGGATCTCCAAGCCTCCAGATAAGGGTCACTGGTGAGCCTTCCAATTCCGGATTGTAGTTCATTCCAAATATTGTCAAGTTGACAACCAGGAATAGCCACTACAATCCACCCCTTGTCAACTTGACACAAATAATATCTCATGTTCACATGAAACAATAACAAGGTTGTAAATATGCCTAACATGATATAACTATCCCTCGTACAATCGCAAACGCATTAGTAAATTTACAATGGGCATTCATATTACTTTATAATCCTTTATAATCCACTCTGAAAAGCACCGAATGGTGTGTGTTCACCAGACCTACTTTCAGTCACCGAAGGGGCCTTGCGTTTACTCCCACCTTGAAAATTCTACATACAGTGGCTAAAATGTCAGCCTGTAGATTTTATGTTCACAGATTTCAGCTCCTTTGGGTAAATGACAAGCAAGGCGGTACTGGGTCACACGACGAAACGCAGCCAGTCTGTCTTTGAATGAGGCCGTGTGTGCTGCATTCCTAGAGCAACGAGCGTCCAAGTATCGCCCTGTTACACATCTTTATCAGCAACTCCTGTCTGCAGGGTTTTGGATCTGGACATTCTAATTGCTAGGTAGTGCTAGCTGATTGCTGTTTTAATCGGTAACTCCCTAAAGGTGTGTGGTGCATCTTGAAAGGATGCTTGCTGCCTTCTATACCTCGTCCTCAGGGAGGTCTGTTTGGGTCTTTTAATTTTTTTTTTTTTTTATTTTTTTGCTAAGCTGTGTATTTCTTCTAATTGAGTTTCAAAGGTGACAGTCCTGGGGTTGGAGGGATGACTTGGTGGTTCAGAACACTGGCTGTTCTTCCCAAGGACCCTGGTCAAATTACCAGCACCCACATGATGACTCTTAATCTACTGGCTGGAATGCCAGGCACACACATGGTACACAGATGGACATGCAGGCAGTACATTCGCAATAAAATAATTTTTATTAGAAATATTAGAAATAAGAAGGATAAAATATTTTTAGAATTATATTAAAAAGTGGCAATTATGTTTCTACACTGAGCTCCCAGTTCATAAAGTTTGTGTAGTAATGCCATATGCATGTCTCTCTCTCTCTCTCTCTCTCTCTCTCTCTCTCTTTCTCCTTCAAGGTAGGACCTCATATAACCCCAGTCTATCCTCAAACTGACCATAGTTGAAGAGAACGGTGAATGGTCTGTCCACCTGCCTCCACTTCCCAAGAGCTAGGATTACAGTCATGCACCACCACACTTGGCTTGTGTGGCACTGGGGATTTGAACCCAGGGCTTCATGCATGCTAGGCAAGCACTCTATCTATTTAACCTTGGTCCCAGCCTAAAGATGCCTTTTTTAAAAAGTAATTTTTTAGTTTTATTGTGACATCTTCATTTATACATGTCATTACACTGAATCCTTATTCCTTTTTCCACACTCTTCCCCTTTCCTTCTCTGCCCCTCCTGCTCCTCATCCGCCTCCTGACACACAGTTCCCCCTTTAGCCGTCATAGAATATATAAATATAATATTAAAATTCAAATAAGATACTTTGTATAAAATTGTAGGTATATTATTGCCTTTTCTGCTTTCTCCCTCCCCTAAGCTGTCTTCGGCAAATGTTTTCTTGAAGGCTGTGGCTCTCTTCCCGTTCCTTTGACAGGCAGAGTCTATATCCCAGAATTGGGAAAGAACACTAATCAGTGCTTTTCTCTTGGAGCCGCTTGCTAAGCCCTTACCAGCAGAGCCTACATTCATGTATCAGCTACTTGCTGCTCTGTGATCTGTTTGCCTTGAGCTATTCAATCTAGGTGTGGAGGCAGGTCAAGAAATCACCTGCTATAGCTCAGTGCTTTGAGTACTGGGGTAGAAGCAGAGAGATGAGGCTCCAGGGCAGCTAAAGGAGGGACAGGCATATCTGCCCTGGCAATGGGTAACTTGAATTCTGAACTAAGAATTAGCATCTGGATCCATGAGTCCTAGTAAGCTAGCTACTCACCATGCAAGTCTATTGCAGTCCCTTGTTTTAAGTATCAGTCGCAAGCTGGGTGTGGAGGCACACAGGTATAATCCCAGCACTTGAGAAATGAAACATCAGAATTTCAAGGCCATCCTCTGCAACGTGTCTAATTCAAGGCTGCATGAGTCCCTCTTTCAGACAAACCAACTAAATAAAAATTTTAAAGTGCAATAACCGGGCACTGGAGCGATGGCTTGGCAGTTAAGAGCGCTGGCTGCTATTCCACTGGTCCTGAGTTCAATTCCCAGCAACAATATGGTGCCTCACAACCATCTGTAATGGGACCTGATGCTCTCTTCGGTCATGCAGGCATACATGCAAATAGAGCACTCATTTACATACATACATAAATCTTTAAAACGACGTAAAAGCTAAGTATCCAATAGCTGCGCTTGGTGAGTGGCCACCGTGCTGAACAGAACAGTCGCAGAACTAATTTATCATCATTTTAGTCTAAAAAGCAAAAACAGTAAAGACAAAGCGGGAGAAAGTCATTCTAAGCAAAAGGGAAAGAAGGTGGGGAAGTCAGAGAGACTGGAGACAGGATGACTCATCCTGGGGCCACAGTGGGGCTGACTGAGAAGGCTCAGGAGAGGAAAGCTGGGGATGTGACTGCAGCAGGCCGATGACAAATGCCTTGGGTGGAATGCTAAGGACTTGAGACTGAGAACGATGGGAGCCCCTGAAGGATCCGAACAGGAGCCTGATGTCACCTGCTTCACATGTTCATAAGCTCTGTCTGGCAGCCACTGGAGGCTAGGTCAGAGGAGGCCTAAGTCGGATAGGAAGCAAGAGCAGCCACTGGCTGTAAAGTGAAACATGAGGTAGTTGTGGTGGTGCTGTGGATTGGACAGAGCAGGGAGATGTGAGTGGGGAACCCTGGGGGTGATCTTATCAGACCCCTAAGAGGTGCTATGTAAACACTTGCTGCTTTAATGACCTACCTGTGGCCAGGCTCCAACAGAGAACTGTGTGCTATGCATTGGCCCCTATGTGCTCTTTACTGCACAGATGAAGCTGCAATGTGCATCAAGGAGGGAGAGCATACAAGATGGAGAGAGAGGAAGGTTGGCATCCCTGTTCTGTCTAGTAGTGAGGGTTCAGGTGAGAAGCACATGGGAGACGGGGAGGGACCCTGGGCCCAGCTGTGCTATGCTGTTAGAACTGGGCATGGGCCAGTCTCCAACCTGCATGGATTTCCCGAGGGCAGATTCCATAGCCTGGAGGATCAGATCTTTTCACCAGCAGGGACTCGTGATCCGGGCAATCCAAAAAAACGTAGTCAGTGGAGGATTTGTGGCGCAATGGACAGGAACAGATGGGCCAGGACTCTGTAAGTACCAAGGACTCTAGAAGTACCCAGAGGAGAATCTGAGGGAAGTTGTAAAAGCTTCAGCCACATGCGTGTCACATGGAAAACCCCTTTGTGTGTACCTGTGGGTCTGGAACGCTTCAGGCACTTGGGGTGAATGAATAGACAAGATTGAACAGCTATTTCTTGTTCATTGTAGTCTGACTATTCCCGGAAAAACATAAACAAATGTCTACTCATCCAGACAGGGAACTGGTGATAGGCTGAAGTACAGACACCCCCGACATCCAGTTAAAGCAATGAGTTTATTGAGATTACCAACAGGGCATGGGTAGGGGTAACTTACAAGAGCAGATCCTACCCCAGCATGGGTGACAGCTCATGAAAACCAGAAACTGAGAGCTCACTGCACAACCTTCAGGCAGCTCAACAGGTTGGAGAGTGTCTTTTCTGGTGGCTCAAATGGTTTGAGTCTCTTCCAGGCAGTTCAGCTGGTCTCTTCTTTTTTTTTTTTTTTTTTTTTTTTTCAGGCTTTTGGCTGGTCTTTGATTATTCTGGGATGTTTTGTTTGAGAATCTTCTAAGAATCACAGCTGTCTTTGCTGCTTATATATTACAGAGGAGAAAGGGGCCTAGTTAATCTAGTCAGTTTCAGGGACTTCCTGAAGGTATTTTGAGTTGGTTACTTCCTATCTTAATGAGTTTCCTTGTAAGAGTGTTTCACCTTCTCGTTAGAGCATCTTGTCTCACCCTTTTCTCATTTTATACCTGAGTTTTCACCTTAGAGAAACACAATATCATTCATTAGACACATATCTACTGACAGCCTTCCCCATGTGCCATGAATATATAAAGTATCTACAAAATACAATGACCCCACACACACCCCAAGAAGCATACAGTCTAATGGTCACACCACTCGATCTAGTGCCCCCATCTGTGTGCATGGTGTTCAGGAAAACCATGGGACTCAAGAGGTAATCTAAAGATGTATTTTATTCCACATGGGGGTGATGAGAGGAAGTGACGTGTGAACCCAGATCTGAACAGCAGTCAGCTGGAAAGCACAGGATGTGCATCCTGGGGGGACCCACAGTTATGACTCCCCCTTCGGAAGGTTCTTAGCCATCTGGAGGCTGAAGGAAGGACAGTGGGGAAGGGGTATGAAAGCAAGAGGAAGTTGGAGAGATGATCCCGAAGGGGCCAGACCTTGCAAGACCGGGCTGGGATTTTAGGTTCAAGGATAAATGCCTGTGAAGAAAAGTGGTGTGATTGGGTTTGTCTGTCCAAAGATTGCCTTGGTGTCTGAGTGGAGAGTGTACCAGGCACAGGAAGGAATGCAGGGCAACAAGTACAGAAGATAGTGCAGTTGCTATGGGAGACAGAAAGATGCCGCCGGCTGGGAGATGAAGTGGAAGGACTTGAAAAACAATAACAAAAATAAATTTGTTTTAAAGAATTGCAGTGGTAGATTTTTTTCACACTCTTGTCTTACAGATAGTCACATTGAAACTAGACAAAACAATTGTGTCATGCAATTATTTTGACCAGGACGGTCTGTCCCTTGTGTGGGCTGTGAGCTGAGATCTAGTGATATTCCCTGCCTTGCCCAGAGCCCAAAGTGATGGACATTGATTTTTCTCTTTCAGGATTTCCTGAGAAGTCTTCCTGCACCTTCCACAGCTTCTGCTCCTGTTAAAGTGATTTCTAGTAGGGAATTCCTGTGTGAGTCTCCAGCCAAATGCCTGTCACTTGGAAAATTTCTGATCCCCGATGAAGATGTAAAAAAGAAGTCACTGGCCGCCAAACAGGAATGGTGTCATAAAGACAGTAACGAGTTGTGCCTGTCCCAAAGCCAAAGTGACTTATTCGCTAGCAACAGAGAGCAGTGGCTGACTATCCCCAGAAAAAGAATCCAATTAGATTTGTGAGACCGATGCCCTTGCTGATCAAAGCACCTGGGAGCTTGTTAGAGATAGATATAAGGCTGAGTCAGAGCCAGCATTTTAACACGGCCCCCAGACAATGCTCACATACTTGAGATCTTGGAAAGACTGAGACCATGTAATGGGGAGTGGGCCATGGTAGCTGCTGGATATTCGAAATGAAGTGATTTTTCAGCAAGTGGGGAGGAAACTCTGATTGGTCAACAGGAACTGGCTCTTCTTAGAAGTTCTCTGCTCAGATGTCATGAAGTCGCACCTATGGTGTGTCGGCCAAAATCAGAGACCGTGTACTTGCAGTTGGCTGTGCAGCCAGAGAGAGAGAGAGAGAGAGTTGGGGGGTATGATGGCTCATGCTCTCTTCCTTACCTACTTCCCAGGAAGCAGTAGCAGAATCCAAAGAGATCTGAGCCCCAGGTAGACAGTTTGGTGCTGGCCTCCTAGGCTCAGCCCCTGGGAGTCCTTGGTCTCCCTTCATGGTTTGGGGTGACTCTCCTGTTCCCTTTCGAATCGAACCCTGCTAATGAGGATACCTCAATAAAGAATTCCTCCTACCTTCTCCCACCAGGGCTCCTGCTAGAACAGGATGCCTGTTCTAGGGGTTTTGCTGCCCCAAGGTGAGGAGTACCCCCTTCTCCTAGGGCTGTGCAGCATGAGCACCAGATACAGGCTGGCAAAACTTTATTACTGTATTCTCATAGAGTATTTCAAGGCATAGTAACTAGACCAGAACCAGGCTAGTCATCTCTGCCTCAGCCAGGGCTGCTCCTCCCACAGAATCAGCCAAATGGATGAAGTTTGTGGGCTGTTGGAAAGCATATGGTTTGCAAATACTGTAAAACCAAACACCACTTTTGGCTTTTATTTACTGTAATGTCTCACATCACCTACTACCAAGCTTGGGCCCACTTTGCCTCAGCTTCCGGCCTCATTTTTCCTCCTTGGCGCCTTCTCTGCCCTTCACCTCCTCCTGATGCACTCTTTCCTCACCTGCTGGGGGGGGGGTGTTAGGGGGGGGGCTCCTACCTTCTCCGGGGGAGGGGTAAGAGTTCTTTCTGTACCACCTGCCCATGTCTCCCCTTGCTGCCCCAATTGATACTACCCCACCCCCACCCCCCACAGTCTCCCTGTCTCCCACCTGCCACCCATCTTCTGACACTGTCTCTGCTTTCCTGTCCCAGGGCTGCAGCTGCATCCCTGAGCCTCCAGGCTATGATCTCTTCCCTCCTGGTCCCTCTCTTTCTCTCTAAAGGGAACCTAGGGATCAGAAGATTGTTGAATCAGAGTCACAAGGGACAGAGTATGTGCCACACTGCAGTGACTCCTGAGTCACAGACTGTTCTTTTGTCTCCCTCACTAACAGATGCCCTCCAGTCCCTCCCTAAAGCAGGAGGGGACAAGGAGACAGCCCCCCTCCCATCACATATGCTTACCACCCCTTTCACCCAGCTCTTCCTTTCCTATCTTAGAACACACACACACACACACACACACACACACACACACACACACACACGACTACACCAACACCCTTGTAAGTACCTTCTGTTCTGACATCTTTACTCCCAGGCTGCCCAAAAGCACTGGGCTTCCTCTCCAGAGTCCCCCTCCCCACCCAGCCAGGCTTCTCTGTGCTCCATTCCCCAGGACACACAATTCTAGTTTAAGGTGACAGAGGGACAGTGGCAGTGGGCTTCCTCTTCCCAGGTGGAGGGAGGATAGGGGAAGGCCTAGCGCTCAAACAGAAGAGGAAACCCATTTCCGTGAAAGCTCCTGTCAGGGTTAGAGTCAGTCTGTCAATTTATCAGTCGATCCACAGTCAGCACTCTTGGCTTCCCTTTCGTCCACTGGCAAAGATGTCCTCAACCACAGAAAATCAGGAGCAAAACCCAATTGAGCTCCACAGAGACACTCTTGTAACCACAGAGTGAGGCTGCTGACACATCCCACATTCTCCGCCAGGGCTTCTCCAAGCACTTCCAAGAATCTAGGCTGCAGCTTTCTCTGCAGCCGAGGAAACAAGTTACATTCAAGTAAGCCACAAGGGCCTGTGGAGAACCTCTGTGGCATCGCTCCGTTCTAACTCTCCTGTCAGCCGTAGGGGAAGAGGATTGCCCAAGGGACAGTCTCTGGTGGAAAGTAAAAGTCCTAGCCAGACATCGGCTAGGCCTGAGCCTGCGTGTCTCTCCCACACCAAGAGGAGCCTCCCGACCACACCCTTGCTGGCGACCTGCTCAGACTTGCCTGGTGCCTGAAGCCCTGCATCTGCTACACCTTAATTCTCAGGGCGCAGCGCCTGCTCTATGCAAAAGAGGGGAGCTACCCTGTAAGTGGACAGAGCCAGGTGAACTACCTAACGTGCCTCGCCAAGCCCAGCCTTGCCCTGTTCATCCATCCCTGGGGTGTGATCTCTGCTGAGCTGCCTGCTCTCTTGGAAAATTCCCAAGCCAGGAAGGAAACGGTGAAAGTTTGAGGGTTGGAAAAGGTCATTTCCCCGCCCTGCTCCCAGCTCCCCACTGCCCTCTCAGGCAGAGAAGAGCTGGCAAAACGGCCCCCTCGCCACCCAAGTTCCTTCTCATGCTGATCAACGAGCCAACCTGCCTGCCAATAAATTACTATTATAAAATGTCGTGTGTAGCCATCGGCATACATATACATGTTTTGTGTACTCGGGCACACATGCACATGTATGCATGTATGTGTCATTATAAAGTTCAGCTTTACCCCCTCGCCCCTCTCTGTCTTGCAGGCGGCTTTGGACGAAAAGCCCCTAAGCCTTGCAGTACGACTCATCGCATCATGGGGGCCACATAGTTGGCAGGGAAGAGACCCAGTTTGTTGTGCAGACGGCCGGTCCACCAAGATGGGTTGGAGCTGTCCAGGACTTCAACCACTTCTCCGCTTCGGAATCCCAGCTCGTCCTCTTCCAGAGCCTCAAAGTCATACAGTGCCCTGGCCCAACGCACCCGCTGTAGGAGAGACAAGAGATGGGAATGAGCTCGGTAGGCTGGTCTTTGGTACGACTATCACACAGAGGAGCCGTGAGCTTCTAGATCTATTCTGAGTCCTCCGAGCCCTTCCCAAAGGCTGACTTTGCAGCAATCTAAAGCAGACCTGATATGCACAGCCCTGGGCACCAAGCTACTGGGCCGTACTACCTTTGCTCTTGATATGGTCTTGTTCTGCTACTGTGGTACAGGGGATGGAAGCTAGGACCTCATATATGTTATGTAAGTGCCCTACCACTGGGTAGGTCCCAAGGCCACGTGTACTGGATCGCAAGGATAAACCTCACGCATCCCCTGCTGCCAGGAGATGGAGAAGAGCGTGAAAGCCCAATAGTCTGAAAATAGCAGCCTGGATGAGCCAGGCTGAGCCCTCTCTGGTGAGACCTCCTCGCCCTCTCTGCTCACTCACCCCTGCTGCCTGGAGTTGTACGGGGTCGGTGTGTCTCCGGTGCATCAGCGTGGCGTTCACCTCACTTCCAAGGCCGCAGTGTCCATCGTTTATGTCCAGGCTGCCCCCACGACGGTCCTAGAGACATGAAGGAGAGGGCCGCTGCAGGATCAGTAGTGGTGACTCTCACAGACTGCCCCAACCCTGTGCCTTGCTTGGGGGTGCTGTCTACTGAGATAACACCCAAGAAGACTTGCTGGCCATCATCACCCTTCATCTTGGAAAACACACAGGAGGGAATCTGAAGGGATCTTAGATTCTGAAGTCAAAGATGATGGCCTCCATTTATTCAATGAAATCACAGTAATTTGGGGAGTCTTGTGTACCCCGAGCCTCAGGATTGCAACCAACCCACCACCACCACCACCACCACCATCATCATCATCACCATCTGTGTATGTGTATATTCATGTGTTAGTGTAGAGTCCTGAAGGTGATATGGGGTATCCTCTGTCACTCTTCTATCCACTTGAACGGATGTTTCTGAACCTGGAACTCACTGATTCAGCTAGACTGATTGGCCAATGAGCTCCTGGGATCTGCCTCAGCAGTGAGGTTAAGGATGTGTTCCTGATGCTAGTTTGTACGTGGGTGCTGTGAACCTGATTTCCGGCCCTCTTATCTGCCTAGCAAACACTTTATCCGTTAAGCCATCTCTCTAGCCCTATTTTTTTCCCTTTTAATCTTAAGACAGGGTCCCACTGTATAGCTCAGGCTGACCTTGCACTCACTGTGTAGCCCAGGATAGAGTTGGGCTCTTAATCCTCCTGCCTCAGGCTCCTAAATGTTGGGATTATAGGCATGCATTGTCATACCTAGCTTGTGTGGTTCTTTTCCTATTTACAAATAAAAAAAAAATCAGGAACATTTGCTGGTTTAGAGGAAGGACCATATACAGTGATGTGCTAAATGAGCAAATGGGAAAGCCCAGGTGTGCCTGGGTAGATCATGGAGGGCATCCTGGAAGAGGTGGTGCCTGGGCTTCAGTTTGAAGGAGAAGCGGTTTGGGCCAGGACAGACTCATCAGGCAGACAGAACAGTTTATAAAAAGCCAGAAAGAGAGAAAATGCTCTGAGCCACGCCAGTGTGGTGCCGTTTGCTGGGTTGCGTGTTTGCACGGTAGTGGGGGCTGGTAGCAGGATATGGGCCTGGGAAAGTAGATACAGGCAGCTCACAAAGGACTGTGTGCCCCGTGGAGGGATGTAGACCAATGTTGTCTTATTGTATTGTCCCTCTCTGTAAGCCTCTAGCAATTCCCTTCTGGAGCAGGCAGGGGTAGATAAACAATCAGGGCAGCGGTAGGTGTTAATCCGGTTTTCTTTTTACAGGTTAAGGGGCAGGGATTGAAAGTCTGATGACAGGAGAATTAGTCTTCGTGTGTGTGTGTGTGTGTGTGTGTGTGTGTGTGTGTGTGTGTGTGTGTGTGTGTGTGGTGTGGTGTGGTGGGGAGTTGGGCACCGGAAGTCAGTATCTTTCTCTCTCTCCATTTGCCTTATGTCTTGAGACAGCGTCTCTTCACCACCTTGGAGTTCACTATTTCAGCCTTCGCTCTTTGTCCTTGTCCCTTCCGTCTCCTCAAATACCTGGTGGAAATGCTGCAGATAACGCTGCTGTTGAGGGGGCTGCGGCCCTGGTGTGAACTGGGGTGACGGCTGCTGGTGCGGGTGGAACTGCTGGGGACCCAGAGGAAGGTGGTCTGACAGCTTCCGGTTCACTGAAGGTCGGATTTCTTCTCCTACGGTTCCACTCGGGTGAGGGCCGCCCTGGGACCTCCTGTCCAGGCTGTTGCCCCGGTGACCCTGGAAGAGAAAACAAGAGATCCAGATTCATCCTTTCCCTAGATCCTGTCTCTCTTCTGGCAGTAACTGTGTGGTGGTGGTGGTAGGGCTTAAAGAAAATCGAAGGTTTAGACCTCCACGTTATCAAAAGTGGCCTGCGAATACTCAAGTCTTTCCTAGCTCAGGAGTTCAGGTCTCTGGTTGACAATCTATCCGTTTCCATGCGGTCTCTGCTCAATCCATTCCTACTGGTTTGTTTCTGTCTGTAATCAGGCTTAACTATTCTATGTGACAGACAGGGATAGGTGGTTTGAAAAGGACACGTGTGCTTTGGGGAAGTAAACCCTGTCTCCCAGGCCATCAGCTGTTTTCGAGACTGGCATGTTACAATTATGGGAGGAGAGGGTTCCCCATCCAGGGCACACAGTCGTTCAGAAGAGAAAGCAAAGGTCAGCCAAGATCATGCGTGACAAATAATCCACATGTCGTCACCTGTTGCCAAACTGCTGGACATCCTACCCTCCAGATATCTCTACTCTTGACTTGGCATCATCCGGAGCTGTCCTTTACGGCCTGTCCTAGCGACCCTAGATAGCAACAGTCTGGCAGAGCTGTGAAAACCAGGCCTGGTGCCCCATGTGCCAGAAAGGAGCAAGGCCTCTCTGCTTCATACTGTAACAGCTCATGATCAGAAATACTTTACTGTTATTTTTATTTAACAAACAACTACACAGAGCCTCAGGCTCCGTAAATGCTAGCACTATACAAATATTAACTCATTTAAATCCAGTTTAACGAAAACTTTATACCGCCTTTCTTATCTCTGAGCGTGCTGCATCCTACCAAGTTAATACTTCTGTCTGTTTCCTGGTTAGAATAACCCACAAGATCTCCGTTGACCTTTCTTTTCTTTCCTGAACTTCTGTGTGCTCTGCTTGGGAACACCCTCTTTTCTGATGACTCTAGCACCCCAGCCTTGAGAACAGCTGGTGTCTTGGAAGGGCGGGCTCGCTTCCCCAAAGCACACATGGCCTTTTCAAACCGCCTCTCCCTGGGATTCCAGCTCGGCCACTCAATGCTCCTTCCTTGATTACACCTGTGGTCTTTTCTTTGAAAAATAGTTGGTACTTTGTATGTGTGCACACATGCACGCATGTGTATGGATTCTTCTGTGCAAAGCCGTAACTTCTTTATTACCTGCCTGCTCTGGACCAGATTCTGGGGCAGAGCTTTTAACTACACCATCCTCAGTGTTTCCAAGGGCCCACTGAGAATGCTGCTATTGGGCTTCCCACGCTAAGATGAGAAAACATATACTCAGAATGCATCTTTTGTTGTTTGTTTGTATGCTGTTTGTTTAAGGGCAGTGTCTAGCTTGCCGTAGCCTGATATGTAGCCCAGGCTGGTCTTGAACTTGCAGTCCTCCTGCTTCCACCTCCCAAGTGCTGGCTACAGTCATGTACCACCATACCCAGCTTCAGAAAGTTAGTTTATTTGTGGTACATGTCTGTGTATATGTATACTATGTGTGTGCAGATGCCCAAAGGAGACCTGAAGCGGGCATTGGATCCACTGGACCCAGAGCTCCTGGTGGTTGTGAATCATGTGACATGAGGCTTGGAATTAAACCCAGGTCCTCTGGAAGAGCAGCAAGTGTTCTTGAGTCACCTCTGCAGGCCTTGGAAAGTGTTCTGAACTTGATTAGGTGACGTGGGTAGTCTGGAATGAAGTCAGGATTAAACCTATGTGGTCCCTGTCCTCCTCAAGGCCATCAGGAAACTGCCTGGTGCTTTAGTCCTGCCCCCTAGGCCACGCTCTAATACTACTGTTGGCCTGACCCTTGAGCAGCTCCAGGCCTGGGCTGAGAACACTCATGTAAGATCCACAGAGAACTAAATGACAGCAGCCCCAATGTGAGCTAACATTTGCAGTCCTTTGTAATGTGTTTGGGAGTGATGGGTAATGTAATGTAATCTCTTACTTATAATGTAAGAGATTGGGAGACATCAGATTCCTATGCTCACACCTCCCTGAGCCCCCCTCCCCTTCCCTGTTTATGCTTTCTTAAAGGTTGAGGAAACAGGATCTGAGAGCTTTCTAAAGCCACACAGCTAGGAAGTGTTAGGAAGTGTTCAGCTGGGATTAAACCTGAGATCTGACTGCTTGGCTCAGCCCTCGGCTGGATCAGAATGCCTTCTTTTCTTTTCTTTTCTTTTCTTTTCATTTCGTTTCTTTTTCCGTGTGTGTGTGTGTGTGTGTGTGTGTGTGTGTGTGTGTGTGTGTCTTACACTGGAATTCAGGCTACCTAAAATCTCTGGCCTGGAGTTTATCTGAACCTAAGGCATACCTGATCTTGGGTTCCATCCCGAAGGAAGACCTGCTTCTGTTTGGAGATGGACGTTGTCCGGTAGTAGTCCACCAGCTTATTTAAGGATGGGAACTTCTCGGTCCACAGGAAGTAATTGCCCTTGGTGTCACGCATGACTTTGAAGTGCTGAACGTCGTCCTCGTGCCTGGAGATCAAGCAAACTCAAGTCGTATGTTACATGGTGACCATGACCCTGCTGGGGGTGCTGTTTGCACCCAGGAATGAGGAGGTTCTGTTTGGATAGGCATTGTATGAACATTTCTTGGGGCCAGGGGGTGACATAAACAAACATCTGTTTCACACAGATAGGGCACCAATGACAGAATGAAGTAACGATTCCACTCTGTCTGTCTTTGTCAACCAAGGTTTAATTAGAGATCCTTGTGGTACCGCGGACAGCAGACAAGCAGCTATGTCCCTGAAGAGAATGTTTCTTTCCCCCATCCTCTACTAACTGCCTTCATAGCCTTATGATTTTTTTCCCCATTTCCTGACATAACAGGATTGCACCATCTCAGGTCGGCATTCACTGCTGCTAAGAGTTCAGGAAGAGCTGCCCATTCTACAGCAGCAGCTGATCTAGATAGGGCAACCGGTGTTAGCATTTGGTCTAAGCTCTGCCCCACAGTTACCTGGCAACAGCCAGGTGTGCCTGACTCACTATTAAGGGGCTGCTTTTCCCCTCCACTGTCTCTTGCTCCTGCCTTGTTGATCCTGCTCTGTTTTCTCGACTCTTCCTCCCTCCTCTCTCCATGTGCTTCTCATGGCTGTTCTCTACTTCTCTATTCTCTCTCTCTCTCTCTCTCTCTCTCTCTCTCTCTCTCTCTCTCTCTCTCTCTCTCTCTCTCTCTTTTTCTCTCTCTCTCCCTCCCTCCCTCTCTCTGTCTCTACTACCCTCTTAACTCCCCTCCCAATGCCCTGAATAAACTCTATTCCATACTAAACCATCCTGTGGCTGGTCCCTCAGGCAGAAGGGATGCCTCAGCATGGGCCCACTGAGTCACCCCTCCCCCATACCTGACTACGCATCCACCAAAACATATTCCTTCTCTCCCTTTATCTTTTTATAAACACAACAAGCTGAACCAGGCTCTAGGAGCAGGTTCATGGGAGGGTCCATCAACAGAAGGTGATCAGACAAGCTGGACTTTGTCTTGGATGCCAGACTGACGTTTGAAAGAAACAAAGGGGGGCTGGTGAAGTGACTTAGCTGGCAGAAGGCATTTGTTAAACCTAATAACCTCAGTTTGATCCACAGAACCCACGAGGCAGAAGGAAAGAACAAATTCCCTCAAGTTGTCCTCTGACTGCCCCACCCCCCATCAAACAAACAAACAAATGTAGAAAAAGGTAGGTCAAGAAAAGGAAAATGTTCCAGATACCTTTACAATTTAATTTTATTTTAAATTATGTATATGTCTGTGCAGATATATGCCATGCGAGTGCAGGTGCCTGTGGAAGTCAGAAGTTGGACCTCTTGGAGTTGGACTGATAGGTTGTAAGCTCCCTGGTGTGGGTGTTGGGATCTTTTGCCAGGGCTCTATGTTCTTAACCACTGAGTCATCTCTCCAGATCTGTTCCCAGTTAAGAGTAAGTAATCAGAGACCTTTCATACTGTTTATTTGAAAGAGGGCAACATCAGAGTTCTGTCCTCTGCTAGAGACTGGCAGAAGAGGATTAAAAAAAAAAAAAGACCCTGCTATTAGAAATGGCTTGACCCATCTCATTTAAATGTAGAGCTGAGCTGACTGGCAAGAAGCTATTCTTTCCCCTAAGGAGTTAATCACTTTTTTTTTCCCTCTAAGCAATGAGATCATGGTGATCTGGTCTTAGTTTATGTTTTGTATAAATAAGACTGTAAGGAGGAACTTTGTACTTTGTACTTTGGGAGGAAACACATTACACAGAGTTGTAGATTTTAACCGGAAAAGACCTTGAGGAGAGCTTGGCCTTTCCTGGTTTACAGGAAAGGATTCCAAGACTGAGAGAGGACCAAGGGCTTAGTCTAGGTCAGTAGGTAGCCAACCTGAAGAAGAACACTGTCTGATTCCAGCTGGGCTGGGAAATTATGCTGACTGCTTTTAGATACGTGCCTTTTGCTACCAGTCAGGATCTCAGGTGGTCAGGCACAATCTGTACTGGGTCTGCAGTAATTGGATGAACCATCTGAAAATAAGGGGATAGATTTTACTCTCAGCTCTGGTCTTTCTCCACAGCTAAGTCACTCTGTCCTGGCTATCAAGTTTTGTTTTGATTTTCCAAACAGACGTATGTTCACATGTTATAGCTGCA
Source organism: Mus musculus (assembly GCF_000001635.26). Lineage (NCBI taxonomy): Eukaryota > Metazoa > Chordata > Mammalia > Rodentia > Muridae > Mus > Mus musculus. The sequence continues at coordinate 80,641,497 of NC_000081.6, read as the reverse complement.
TGAGTATTGGTGCTGTCAATGGCTGGTTCCAGCAGGAAGGTCAAGAGGTAAAGGGCTTTGGGGAGTAGAAATTCCTCTGAAGGTAAGTAGGGGATTCCCAGGGATAGTTTTAGGGGGGTTGTGTTTGGGGGGAACAGGGATTCTGGCCTTTATTCTCATCTTTAAGCTGGGTTCTGTTCATAGTCAAGAGAAGCCAAAGGTTAGTCACTTCTTGCCCAGCTGATTTGGGGTAGAAACTGACACGTGGCCATCACTGCTAGTCTTCCCTAGGAGTTTGGACACTAACTGGCTTTTCTTCAAGATACAGCATCTTAACTCATAGGAGAGGAAGTATTTCTTGTGTATAATAATTATTCACCCAGTCCCTCTCAGCAATCACAATGAATATCACGTTGCTGCTTGACATCTGTGTCTATAATGTTGGATGACCTACTGGTATTGAGGAGAGTAAAGAAAAGGATGTGACTCAAGTCTCCAGATATAAAAGACTCGCATCTTAGCAAAAGAACCATCATGGGTTCTTAGCCCTTTATGTCCATGCCATACAGTATTTGAAAGAATAAATAGAAGTGGTTTTGCTTTGGGATGTATAGTGCATGTTTTCAAAAGATAGTGTGGAAAGTACTCTAATGATCACGAGAAGTTGCCTTGTCTCAATACCAGGCAAGACTCTGGGAGAAGTCTAGGCTAAGCATTGTATATAATTCATGTCAGTCAAGGAATATGACCCATAATTCCTAGCTGAAAAAGTCAAGATCAAGTTTCTTAAACTCAAAGGCACCAAAAGATGCACTTCAGCCCAACAAATTGCTTGGTGCAGCTTGAGACCAAGGCCCTTAAAAACAAGTTTGATTGGGGCTGGAGAGTTGGTTTGGTGGTTAAGAGTACAGGATGCTCTTCCAGAGACCTGGGGTTGGATTCCCAGCATCCAGTTTCAGGAAATCAATCGCCCCCTTCTGCCTTCCACATGCACTTCATATACACGGTATGCAGACATACATGCAAAATCCATACACACAAAATTTTACCAAAAAAAAATAGGGTTGGTTGGCTTATTTATAGACCAAATTTTCTCTAATGAAGATCCAAGGAGTTTAGACTTTGGGATATTAATATTGGCTTGAGCTAATATTTAGGACTGCCCGACATATGAAATTTTAGTTAAGGAGAATTAGGAGCATAGACCTAGTGACAAGTCTCTGTGGGTGTGATGGTTTGAATAAGAATGGTCCCCATAGGCTCATGTATTTAAATGCTTAGTCACCAGTGAATGGCACTACTTGAAAGGATTAAGAGGTGTGGTCTTGTTGGAGGAAGTGTGCCACTTGGGGTGCCTCTCCTTCCTTCTTCTCCACCTCTTTCTCTCTCTTGGCCCACAGAGCAGGATGTAGCTCTCAACTACTTCTCCAGCACCATGTCTGCCTGCTCGCTGCCAGGCTTCCTGTCATGATAATGGACTCACTCTGAAACTGGAAGCCACCCCCCAATGACATGCTTTTGTTAATGAGAGTTGCCTGGTTGTGGTATCTTTTCACAACAACAGATCAGTGACTGAGACAGTGGGTAAAGGTGTCGTCCACCAAGCTTGATTCCCCAAGTTCAGTCTCGGGGACCCATGTGGTAGAAGGAGAGCCTCAATTCCTTAAATATATCTTCTGACCTCCACATGTGCAAATATGTGCCCCAGCTACCACATATGTCACACACACACACACACACACACACACACACACACACACACACACACATTCACTTACACACATACAATATATATATATATATATATATATATATATATATTCTTTTTGTTTTAGCAAGATGTCAAAGTTGATGACATTAAGGAGACAATGTGACAAGGTTGTGACATTAAGTACACTCTGAGGTGAACAAGCCTAGAGACAACTGGCCCATTAGTCCTTCCTGCCTATGCTTTAAAAGTTCCTCTCTCTCTCTAAACAAAGCAGCCAGTTTATCACCAGAGATTAGATTCTCAATAGAAGCAATAAAGCCTCACACCTTTAGAAACCTATCAACTAAGGCGGGGTAGCATTGCCTGTCAATTCACCGGGCAGGGGTGTGAGTTCTGTGTAGGCTCTGGCCTCCTCTGCTAAGAGCTGCATTTCTTGCATTACGTGGTCAAGTCTCTGACTTGCAGTCTTTGACATGCTGACCACACACACTGCCCGCAGAGCTGGGGTTTCTCAGCTTAGGTCTGTGTCACATCCTTGCCTGGACTGAGTCACTTCCTGTAAGGTGCAGCGGTGCAAGGGTTACGGTGTCAAAGTTCTCTCTGATCCCCCTCACCGGGGGCCTCCCTCATCTCTGTTCTGCTCTTTTCGATTTGGCTTTGGCTTTGCCGTGACCCTGCTGGGGGAAAGCAGCCTCGCTCTGGGTCCAGCAGCAGCGTGGGATTTCTGCTCTCCTCTGGCCTTTCTTCAGCCATCTACTGACAGAAACAGACAAGGTTAAGAGATAGCCAAGTGGGAGGTCCTTTCCTTCTTCCTCTCCTACTTCCATAGATGCTTCTTGTGTCTGGCGCTGTCCAGAGCACACATACAAAACATATCAACTTGCTTTCTGAAAATATTTGGGCAGGACAGGGAAACAGATAAATACACACTTGTTTCTTTTTTTCTCTTCAACTTGTTCTTAATATGTAGCCTTGGCTATCCTGGAATTCACTATGTAAACCAGGCCAGCCTTGAACTTACAGAGATCAGCCTTGGCTCTGCCTCTTGAATGCTGGAATTAAAGATATGTATGACCACTACACAGGTCATTTTGAACAGAAATCAGGATGTGGAGGAGCTGAGGAGACATGTTCTGGGGAAGAAATAGTCCAGTAGTTAAAGAGATGCCACCATGTTTCTGACCAGTGGCTGATCTGGCTTCAGCAGGCTGAGAAGGATCAAGGCGGGTTTAGTTGTCAGTACCTGACAGAGATGGAGAAGTCTCCTGGGGAACTCTGGCTGGCCCTGATGATGAAGAATCCAATGTCCTTGCCCATGAGTAAGTTTTCTGCTTGATGTCGAGAGAGGCCTTCATGGAACCACCTATTGCAAGACAGGGTAAAAAGAGTTCTTTGAGACACGTGATGGTGGTGCGGAGGGAGAAGGGACATGGAAAAGAGGTGACTTGAGGGAGGAGGCCAGGGACGGTGAGTCAGGGTTTGGGGCATGCATTCTAAAGATTTATTTATTTATTTATTTATTTAATGTATAAGAGTACACACCATAGCAGTATAGATGGTTGTGAGCCTTCATCTGGTTGTTGGGAATTGAATTTAGGACCTCTGCTTGCTCCGGACAACCCCACTTACTCCAGTCTTGGCCCCGTTCACTTAGTCCCTTCTTGCTCCAGCCCAAAGATTTATTTATTATAATAAATAAGTACACTATCACTGTCTTCAGATGCACCAGAAGAGGGTGTCAGATCTCATTATGGATGGTTGTGAGCCACCATGTGGTTCCTGGGATTTGAACTCAGGACCTTCGGAAGAGCAGTCAATGCTCTTACCTGCTGAGCCATCCTACCAGCCCTGGCATGCATTCTAAAACCTAGCAATGGTGGCTAACTGCTTCCAGGGAAGCAATGTCCACTGCTCTGTAATTGCTCTCTTTGTTCTTGTCCCTCCAGAAGTTTCTCTCTAGCTTGGGAAACTTGAATCATGGAAGTTTGCTGCTGTACCATGTGGGGCTGTGTGGGATTGGCTCCCGGTGGGATGAAGTCGCCTGCCACCAGGAGAAGAGAATGCATGGGGTAAGAAGAGCTGCTGCAGGCACGGAGGCATGGAGGCAGGGCATCAGGCTAGGCTGGGAGACAAGGCCTGGGCACCCATTCCCTTCCTGAGATGCCAGTGGCTGGGCACTTTTCCCCAGGAGCATCCAGGGGCTCAGGCTCTTTGGACTAACACAGAAGCCTCAGGGGCTTGACAGTTATGTCCAGCAGAGACTGCCAAGAGCCCAGGAAATGATGTTGCAAACACTTGGAGCTCAGCAGCTCTAACAGCAACATCTGCAGCCAACTTCCTTAACTCTTTTGTGAGCTATTCCCTGCACTTCGAGGTCATTTACCTAAAAAAAAAAAAAAAGTGGATCTAGGTTTGATGAACCTTTACAGAGGAAACAGAGATGTAGAAGAGACACCATACGGTCAGGGCGGCAGTGGCTGGAATGTTCCAAAAAAGTCAAGCACACTGGGTTAGGTGACCGGTGGCTGCAGCTTCTGCCAGGAGAGCACAAACTCCTCTCTGCTCTAGAATGAGAGTTTCCATCACAGCCGGTAGAGGTTGGACCCTGTCACATTGCTTCTAGATGGCTGCTCTAATTGCTGCTGTCGGAAGGCTAATTAACGCTCGAGTCCCTTTAGGACAAATGCACGGCAGGCCTCTGTGCTTCACAGGATCTGAGACCCTTGACTCCAGACTCAGATAACAGGAGGGACACTTCCTCCAGACCTGGGCCACAGCAGTAGGCTGGAGCCTGGGGTTTCTGGTGTCCCACACCTCTGCAGGGCTGAGCAGCTGATTGCCACACGGAGAAGGCACAGTAGTGACAGGAGTAGGCGGGTGGCGTGTGCTACCACAGCTATAGCTCAAAGGGAAGTTTGCAGCAGAGGCAACAGGCAGAGACCTTTAGAAAGGCAGAGGCATCTAGAAAAGCTACGTTCTCTAACTAGATTAGAGTATGGAATCTTTGTTTTTTTTTTTAAGACTTCCAAAATTTTCCGTACATTTTGTGTCAGACACAGGAGGCCAGGGTTTCAATCTTCCTTATTATTCTAAAGCTTATTTTTCACTTTATTTGATGTGATTTATTTATACTTTTGTTTGTATTAGTTAATTAATTACTTTGAAATAGGATATCTCTATACAACCCTGGATATCCTGGAACTCCCTCCCTATATAGACCAGGCTGGCTTCGAACTCACAGAGATCTGGCTGCCTCTGCTTCCCAAGCACCTGGAATCAATGGTGTGCACCACCACACCCAACCTATTACTTTTGTTTTGAGGGGACAGGGTCTCATGTAGCCCTGGCTGACTTTAAGCTTGTTATATGTTAGAGGCTGGCTTTGAACTTCTGACTCCACTTCCTATAACTGTACGTGCTGGGATAACCTTTTTCCCCAACCTTGGCCAGGTCTGATGGCTTTTATTGATCATCTTTGAACACCTGGGACCATTTTCTTGGTGCTAGGAAAATAGTGGTGAGCAGAGCGGACAAGTGACTTCACTCTCAGCAAACTGACATTCTAGGTGGCCCGGGAGATGCACAATAACAACAGAATAATCAAAAATGGCGTGCCAGGGGATTATGAGCCGGGGGAGAAAATGGAAACAGGGTGGACAGGATGCTGGGGATGGAAAGTCATTTAAAATGGCCACAGGAGATGGCTTTGAAAGCATGACAACCTGAACTGTCACAATCCCCAGCACCCACACAAAAGCCTGCCATAGGGACGGGTGCCTGTAACCAGGACTGGGGAGACTAACACAGGCAGAGCCCCAAGGTTCACTGGCTGGCAAGTAATAGACCAGACAGAGACCCTGTCACGAGAGGTGAATGATAGCCTATAGGTGACACATGAAGGTATCCTCTGGCCTCCACATTTGCTATACTCATGTAACACCAACCACTGGGGAAAATAAAATGGTAATAAGAAAGGTTTACTGGAGAAGGGTGTGGGGGATGGCAGGGTGAAGGAGGACCTAGCAAAGGAGCCTGAGGAGAAGCCAGGGCGCTGGAGGCCCCAAGGGGAGGAGGCGGAAGAAGAGGCTTTTGGAGGTCACAGAGTTTGTTCTAGTGGGAAGAATGTCCCATCCTGCCGAGATGGTGGCTGAGAAAGTAAGGGTGCAGTCTTTAGCTGGCCCGGACCTCGTTGATGGGAGTCTGGGGGTTCCTCGGAGGATAGGCGCATGCGCAGGGTTGATAATAGCGTAATAGGGAAAGCCAACACTTTTGAGGGAATGGAAAGAAAACTGGAAGGAGCTGGGAGCAACAGTGGTTTGTTTTGTTTTTCATTTGTGTCTTTGGCCGGGGAGGTGGTGACTACAGCGAGCCTGTCAGCTGAGTACAGAGAGTAGATGGGGAGCGGTGTGTGGGGGGTGGGGGTGGGTGGGGGGGTGGGCGTCGACTGCTGTAGGCACCCGCAGCTGAATCTGAATGTGGCTGCCAGAAGTGATGGGCCAGTGAGAGTGGGCATGAGGGTGGGGAGGGGACCAAGGCGCTTCTCTTCCTGTGAGTTCCCTCACCCGCCATACACATGGGAGGAAGGCGACAGAACTGAGAGGTAGGTGGGAGACTGACTGGCCTCAAGTGGCCCCTTAGCAGATGACAGAAGCGCTAAGGACCCATGGGGGGAAGGCGGTCAGTGGTCAACCTGTTGGCTAAGTGGTCTCTTCTGGGTCACAGAAGGTGACTGCCTGAGTCACCAATAGTACTATGATTTTCTTACAAAGCCTATGCTCTTTGGGCTCGACCCTGGCTCTGAGACAAGATTAGATTTCTATCTAACCCTTGTGGTCAATTCTTGAGACAAACACAGCCCAATCTGTGTTTCACTTCCTCTTTCTGGAGGGAATCTCCCCTGCCCACCCCCCCCCCCCCCAGACACGGGTGAGCAAGCTGATAGAGTTTGGGATTCCTGCTTAGGGTGGAAAGCCATATTAGGCAGTCAAGAACTTTGCAGGAATGGCTTTTGACAAGTGATGTCCAACAGCGCCCCCTTTGGGATTCTTAGAGATCCTGCAACTGCATTCGTTATAGGTGATTTTAACAAGCTTCCTCCTCCCTGCCCCTCTCTCTATGTGTACATATATACATATATATAATTAAATAGGCGATTCATGCACATGGTGTAAACTTCAAAAGGGAATGTGATGCCATGCAAATAAACCTTCCTCCCACTCTGGCCTTCCGCTGCGGGGTTCTGGAGGCTGGGGAGGGAGATCTCCAAAGGCAGCCATTTCTGACAGTTCCTTGGGTATGCATAGATAATTTTAGTGACAACTGAAAAAAGTAAGGGGAGCGTGTGTGGGTAGAGCCATCTTGGCAGGCTGGGAATACTTACTCAGGAAACTCGATATCTATAAAATTCTTAGGCACATATCCTTCTTGGCTTCCGAGCTCCGCCTTGAGCCACTCCTCCTGGTTGCTTAGTATCTAGATGGAAAAGAACAAAGGATTCTGAAGAGAGGACCCCAAGCAGCAGGAAGGGGCTGCAGAGTCTAAGGGATTGGATGGGACATCAGCTCCAGGGCTTAGTGGGGAAGGAGGGAACACCACCGCTTACTTCTCTAGAATCTGGCTCCTCTTTACACCATTATTTCTCTCCACTTATGCTGCCACTCATGTCACCCACCAGAGCTCAGACCTGGCGCTCAGAGACTGCCCTGCATCTCTTCTTACAAGTTTAGTTCTTCACATGTCTGTATGTGTGTGTGTGCTTGCCCCTGTGTGTGTGCACAAGTGCTCAGAGCGCATCTAAGGAGGCCGGAGGGCAACTTCTGGTAGTCCTCTCTTTCTGCTTTGTGGCTCCCAGGGATCAAAGTTACCCACTGAGCTGTCTTATCAGCCACCAATGCATTAATTCATTTGTTAATTTTTTTTTTTTTGAGAGAAGTCCATGTGTAGCCCAAGCTGGCCTGGAACTATGAAGGATGGCTTTGAACTCTTGATCTTCCTGCTTCTACCTTCCAAGTATTAGGGTTATAGAAGTATAAAAATCATGTCTGACCAAAAATTTATTTTTTAAACAAGAAGATTAAAACTTAAATGTCTAAGGGAGACCAGCTTTCTAAACTGTCAACGCTTCATATTTCATATTCCCATTTTGAATTTTGAAAATGGTGGGAATGGGATTCCGGATATTTGGGATGACAGTTCGGGTATGGTGTCTCATGGCTGTCATCTCAACACTCAGGAAGGTGAGGCAGGAGGATTTCTGTCAGTTGGAGGCAAGCCCGAGCTACATAGCAGTGAGCTCCAGGGCAATAGAGTGAGAACTTGAGAGGGAGGGGGGCTCTCTACAGAGACACTTGCCAGGTCCTTTATAAACTTAGCACCAGATCATAGACAAAACGAAGAATTCTTCTGTCTTCTTACTATAGGGCCCTCCTTGACGGATACCCACATGTGGTTGCCTGCCTTGGCTACTCACTTACTCAGGAGACATGGCTGTACGTATCTTCATTGATTTCAGAAAAAAAAAACGAGACGACCTTGAAAATATTTGCCATCTCCACTCAGAAAGCTTCTAAAGTATGTGGGCTTAGACTAGAACAGTGACTCTACCCAAGGGTGGCAGCATTAGAGACTGGGAAACCTTTGATGGTACCACCAAACCTCTGGAGTCACTTTCCAACAGCCCCCTCCCCCTCTCCTCCCCTTCCCTTCCCTCCCACCCCCACTTTTCGGTTCCTCTCCCCCTCTGGTTTCTGGGCTTGGAGGAAATATTAACTCTTTGCTTCTCTTTCTTGTAGCTGAAAATGTTTTCATGGGTGGAGATGCTAGGGCAGAAGGAAGAGCAGAGAGCAGATGGGAAAGATAGCCTGGAGACCTCCCTAGGCAACGAATGCTAATTGGGCCAATTGTGATGACCCAAGAACAGGGTCTGAGGTACATTCTTGGAGTTTGGTGTCTTCACTCTAGCTAGAGGAGGTTAGAAGCAAGGGGCCTTGCAGCCCATGGTTGAAAATTCTGGATTTTTCTCTTCAGATTGATAAAAAGATTTTTAAGTCAGGAAATGACAGTAAGAATGAGAGTTGAGGAGGAGCCTTGAGGAGGAGCTGGGGGTGGGGTAAAACCAGAGGAAGGACAGAGGGCGATGGGCGTAGCCCACTGTGTAAGGGACCATGGGGTCTGCGCTAAGGAGAGGCGAAGACCTATTTCAGAGGATTCGAGGAAGGAAAAGAGGAGCAGGGTTTTGTAACCATTTAGGGTTGCTGAGGGAGAAGGGGATTCTGGGAAAACTTTGGGTTTCTAGCTTGGGAGACTGAGTGGGTGGTGATGTCTCGCTGAAATAGAGAGGAGCAGGAGCAGGAGGGACCCGTGGGCTTCAGCTTGTAGCGGGTGAGTTCCGGCTGCACCCCTTCAACTGCGGAGAAATCCTCAGTGAGCGGTGGGTGCTGTGGATCTGAGTGTTGGACGTAGGAGAGAGCTGGGGGCTGGTAACTTGGGGTTTCCAGGGCTGGTAACTTGGGGTTTCCAAGACTCGCCCAGTGGAAGCCCTGGAACCCTTGGATTTCTGTCTTCCACATCAAAAGCTAATGCCTCCCTCCCTCTCTCCCTCTGTCTCTCCTTCCTCTCCTTCCTGCCACAGGGTTTCATATAGCCACGGAATCTCTAAGCAGCTGAGAGTGGTCTTGAATTTCTGATCCTCCTGCCTCCATCTTCTGAGTGCTGAGATTACAGGCAGACACCACCCCATCTATTTTATGCTGTGTTGGGAAAAGTCTCCAGGGCTCCCTGAATACCAGGTGAGCTCTCTGCAGCTGAGCTTCACCCCCAGGCCTAGGCTCCACTGATGAATTTGTCTCATGAGACAAGGCCTCACTATGTAGCCCTGGCTGTCCTGGAACTCACTATGTAGACCTGGCTGGCCTCGAACTCACAGAGACCAGCTTGTCTTTGCCTCTCAGTGTTGGGATTAAAAATGTGGCACCGTTGGCTGAGCAGCAGTGGTGCACGCCTTTAATCCCAGCACTCGGGAGGCAGAGGCAGGAGGATTTCTAAGTTCGAGGCCAGCCTGGTCTACAGAGTGAGTTCCAGGACAGCCAGGGCTATACAGAGAAACCCTGTCTCAAAAAACCAAAAAAAAAAAAAAAAAAAAAAAAAAAAAAAAAAAAAAAGTGGCACCATTATGCCCCGCATTGCCTCTGATATCACTGCTGAGATGGAAGAAAAGTGCCATCAGGTTTGGAACAGGAAAACGTGGTTTCTAGCTTGAGCTCTGTCATTAGCTGTGTGACACAGGACAAATCAATCAGCCATCTGAAATGTAGCAGCTCACTGGAGCCTTAAAGAGCTTAGGTAAGGACAGACAGACCTCTGGCACAGGAATATGTATGGGTATCTTTTTTTTTCCCCCTTCCAGACTGGGCTCCTTTAGGTAGCCCTGGCTGTCCTAGAACTTAATCCATAGATCAGGCTGGCCTCAAACTCAGATCTGCCTGTGTCTGCCTCCCAATTGCTGGGATCAAATACCTGGGTCACCAAACTGGCAAACATTCATACACACACACACACACACACACACACACACACACACATAACATATACACACACACACAACACACACACACACACACAGCACACACACACACACGTTTAATACTGTATCTTTATTAGGGAGGACTCCAGTTCTATTGGACATGGAAGGGCTTGTAATTCTTGCAAGCACTGTTCATGAATGTTCGGGCTGTGATCATTCGTCTCTGAAGCAGTAAAAGCATGTCCCATATTTGAGCTCGAGAAATGCTGAGAACAGAAACTTTCTAACATCAAATGTGTCTCTCAGCTTTGCTGAGGATGGGTGTGGGTCTGTGTGTGCTGGGGGGACCGAGGGGGCGGGGAGGCACAAACTAGGTCAAGGGAAGGCGAGGAAACTCAGCTGCGGCATCTTGTATCCACTTAAAAAGCAGGAGAACGTTTCCCTCCGTGCACCGTGCACCGCTCCGGAATTGACAGCTTTGGAATTAGTTTGTCCTGTCACAGTCGACCCTGGGGGAGGTGGGGGTTGGCCAGGGCAACCAACGTCAAATCCTAATGGAGCAGAGGTGAGGGAGAGAGATGCCATTTGGAAATTGGCTTATCACAGTACGAATCACCCTCCATAGCTTGCTCTCTGACCAGAAACCAGCGCAATTCAAGTAATCACGGCCAGCAGTCATCTACTTCCTCCAGAAACTAAAGATTGTCCAGGACCGGACAGCCAGCTATTGTCTCTACCACCTGGGGCTTGATCTGCCTGAGATTATGTTTCCAGAGGGGTGAATTCACAGGCATTTTATAGTATATAGAAGGTTGGTTTTTTTTTTAATCTCTCATTTTCTGCAAAGAAAAGTGTTTTGTTTTGTTTTTTTCTTTTGAGGGGTGGTGGCTTCCTCCTGCTGTTGTGGGCCCCGAGCCCCAGAGCTTCCTGTTCTCATCTCTCCATCGATTCAGTTCCCCTATCTCTTTGTACCCCTCATGTAAGCCCGGGCAAAGAGTACGGCCCAGACACACGAAGTTCTACACTTAAATTGCTGTGCCGTCTTTCTTCAAATGTTCCCCAAGAGAATAATTTTCTGGGTTACATGGCCTGAGAATAAGCTAGATGTGGGAAGAAAGGCCGGAAGTACAGCTGGGAAGAAATGTAAAATTGGATGGAAGTACAGCTCTTAGAGGCACAGCGGAAAGCCAGGGCATCGCAGAAGTTAATTGTGTGGGATTAAGTCAGTGCTTTTAGGCCTCTCTTAGTAGGGAGAAATGGGGTCGACTTGGACACATTATAGAAACAGGGAGGAACAAACTGGGTCAAAAGCCCTTTTCCAAAGCTGCAGGCGGATCCCAGTGTAGATGGGTACCCTGTATAGCCACAGGTATGAACACGAAAAGTGTGATTCCCCCAATTCCTTTCCAACTGTTTATTTCCCTGGAGAACAAGGAGCAAGCCCCTTTGGTAGAGGCTCCTTGTCCACCATCTTGTCTGCTGTCCCACCTGCTGTTTTAGCTGGGAAGCCAGAGAAGGAGTGGGAGAGGATCGCTGGAAAGCTAGCCAATCGCATCTTTGTACTTCTCTAATAAAAAAGTCTGTCTAATCGTTCGAGCTGAAGGCCAATCAACCCGAGCACCTCCAAGTGACTTTCTAGGGCACTTAAGAGCTGTCCTTGAAATGGTCTGCAGAGGTCCCTGGGCATGTTTTCGCAGGCTTGCGATGACTGACGCGATCATTAATGGCCACCATTCAGACATAAGAGCTCTGGCGCAGGCTCTCTGTGGTTTACTTTTGCAGCCCTGGCTGCAACGTGCAGACCTGGGAAAGGTGGGCAGAGTTGACTTGCTGATGGGACTCTAAGTGGCCACATAGATGACATTCCCCAGGTCAAGACATATGCTTGGGGATGTGGCTTGTGAAAGATGCTGGGAAGGCACAGTGTTGAACTGGAGTCTCTCTGCTCTCATGGAGTTTCTCAATGGAAGAACCCACTATTCATTCATTCATTCATTCATTCACTCATCTCACTTAATGCTAAGCATCATTCAGCTTCTAGAGATGCTGAAGTATGTGTAACCCTCAAACAAAACTACAAAACTTTGGCCAGTGAGGTAGCCAACAAGGAAATGGGCAATTAAGATCACATGTGGTGGGGCTGGAGAGACGTCTCAGCGGTTAAGCACTCACTGCTCTTTCAGAAGTCCTGAGTTCAATTCCCAGCAGCCACATGGTAGCTCACAACCACAGCAATGGGATCTGGTGCCCTCTTCTGGTGTGTCTGAGGATAGTGATGGTGTATCCACATACATAAAATAAATAAAACCTTTTAAAAAAAATCACATGTGGTAAGGAACTGTGGTGGTGAGAGATGGCCCTGAAAGGACAGCTTGTCTGAGGCAACATTGTAAGTGTGTGAGATGCTGGGAAACAGATAATGGAGAGGGGTTACCTCAAAGATGTGTGCTGTGAGTACGTGTGTACACATGGGCCTGCCCGTGAGGGTGATGAGACTAGATAATGGGTTAGATTTCAACGAGTTGGTAATGGTAATGGGAGTGATTTTGAGGAAGGAGATGATCTGATCTGCTTTGTCTTCGGGAAGAGTCCTTCTGGCACCAGTGTGTCGACTGATTGGGGAGGAAGAGAGAGGAGACAACGGCTTCCGATGACCATTGGCCGAGAGAGCAAGAAGGCATGTAGTCGTGATAATATGGCCGCTGCTTGCTCAGGGTCTGCTTTGGACCATGACCTTTAACTCCTTTCCTAGACTCTGCAGGATAGGCCATCCTTTCACAGAGGCAAACACTGAGGTTCACACTGAGGCTCACACCGATGCTCACACTGATGATGCTCACACTGATGATGCTCACACTGATGCTCACACTGATGTTCACACTGATGATGCTCACACTGATGCTCACACTGATGAGGCTCACACTGATGATGCTCACACTGATGCTCACACTGATGAGGCTCACACTGATGCTCACACTGAGGCTCACACTGAGGCTCACACTGAGGCTCACACTGAGGCTCACACTGAGGTTGGCACTGAGACTGGCACTGATGAGGCTCATACTGAGGCTCACACTGAGGCTCACACTGATGCTCACATTTAGGCTCACACTGAGGCTCACACTGATGAGGCTCACACTGAAGCTCACACTGAGGCTCACACTGAGGCTCACACTGAGGCTGGCACTGAGACTGGCACTGATGAGGCTCACACTGAGGCTCACACTGAGGCTCACACTGAGGCTGGCACTGAGACTGGCACTGATGAGGCTCACACTGAGGCTCACACTGAGGCTCACACTGAGTCTGGCACTGATGAGGCTCACACTGAGGCTCACACTGAGGCTGGCACTGAGGTTCACACTGGCAGGTGCCTAGGCCCAGGCTACACAGCTCACAGGCTGGGAACTGAATCCATATTCATGGGGTGACAAAGCCTGTGTTCCTTTGTTCTAGCATCACACTTTTTCTTTTTCTAATGGAGAATGTCTTCCCTTGGGGGACTTAGGGAAAGAAATATATATAGAACAGAGATAGTACATAAGGAACAGAGAGCGCTCCATGCAGGCCCTGGCCCAGTCACTGTCTCTGCGTGATTTTGACAGGTTGTTTAATCCCTCAGCCTCCGTTTCACTCTCAACCTCCTAGGTTTGCTGAGATGCCACAATAGTACCTGTATCCCCTGTGCCAGTCTTGGCTCGCAATAGAAACTCAGCTGGTGGCAGTCCTGACCACCAGGATTTGGCAAGAGAGGTATCTAGCAACTGAACTTTGATGGTACATCTATTACAGACAGAAGAATAACTTGGATGGAAGTTGGGTTGGGTGGGTCTAGGGGGATGTGTGAGCCTGATGGCAGGAGATAACATCCGGCAGACAACTGGTTCTGGGGTTCAAGGCAGGGGTTAGTGAGGGAGAAAGGTACAGAGTGGGCTATCTTTAGCACAGAGTCAGAGAAGAGGGTGAGGTGATTCAGAGCAAAGAGAATCAGAAGAAGGCCAAGGACATAGCTTCAGGGGAGTGGATATATCAGATTAGAGAGAGGACAGGCACACTCACAAACAAGACCTGGAGGAGAGGTTGAGGGGAGAGAGAACAAGACAGGGGTGCCATCGAGCAAGGGGAAAGAGCCCCAGCGAGGGGCAGCCAATAGAGTCTCCGATTTGTCTTCTAGAAAAGTCCTTCTGGGACCAGTGTGTGGAATGATTGAAGGAGGAAAAGACAAGAGGCAATGACTTCAGTCAAGGGGCTGCCAGCCAGTCACCTGAGAGACCAGGAGATGGGGAAGGCACATAGTTGTCTTGGTAGAACATTCAACTCACATGAAGGAGGTTGTAGCACGTGCTGGGGAGTTTTTGTTAACTTGACACCAGCTAGAGTCATCTAGGAAGAGGACTGTAAACTGGAATCAGATTGGCCCCTAGGCAAGTCCGTGAGACAGTTTCTTGATTAATGATGGAGTGGGAGGGCCCAGCCCACTGTGGGTGGTACCATCCCTAGGCAGGTGGGCTCTATAACTAAAGTAGCAGAGTCAGCCAAGAGTCCTAAAGCAGCGAAAGCAGTTCCTCTTGTGGTCTTTGTTTCAGTTCCTGCCTCCAGATTCCTGCCTTGAGTTCCTGCCCTGACCTCCCTCAGTGATGGACTTTGATGTGCAAGTGTAAGTCAAACAAAACCCTCCCCTCCCCAAGTTGCTATCCCAGCAACACGAAACAAACCAGGACACAAAATAAAAGGCAGACTTCAAAGGGCCGTGGAGCCAAGAGGGGAAGTGGATGGCTCTGGCACCGGGCGCAGAGAACTGCTTCCTTTTGAGCAAAAGGGACAGGAAATCAATAAGGAGCCAGCCTGGGGAACAGGGCTGAGGGAACACTCATTTGCTTGCTTTTCCTTTCGCTCTTCTGGATAACATAAGGTAACAGGGGAGCTTACGCAAGGCATTAGGTCTGTGTGTGATGAACACCGGGGCAGGAGCTCGGCTGAGCAGGGGGTGCTTCTGTGTGTTGGTATCTGAATGGTCACGGTGCCCCAGAGAGGAGGGAGGAGAGACTTACCTTCACATGACAAGGGTCTCTGTGACCTCAATAAGGATCTGAAGATGCGAAGGCCACCATTTCCTCAACTGGTGGTCTAACCTATTTGAGCTTATAAAACTTCAAACTTGGGACACTGTGGGGTCAACCATAGCATGAGGTCTTTCAAGCTGAAACCGGTTAGAAAGCTATTCACTGTGTGTGTGTGTGTGTGTGTGTGTGTGTGTGTGTGTGTGTGTGTGTGTTTAAATGGCAAATGAAGCCGTTCTGTTCTACACGCATGTGTTCTGCAGACACTTTTCCAGGTTGCCCTCTGACACCCCAACAAGGGCCTTTGTATGGCCCACAGTTCTCTGTGGCAAGATACAACAGTGGCCTTGGTGACTCAGACCTGTGAGAGGACCACCTGGACAACTGAGCACAAAGCTGAGGTATGCTCTCGGAGGGTGCCCTGAGGTCACATAGGTGTACACTGCCACCACATACTCCTGAATGTCCTGTGGACGGGCTGTTATATCCTTTGCAAATCACAAGGGCTAACTTTGGAGTATGTAGATGGATACCTGGAATATGGGAGAAGTCCAAGGCTACTTCGGCTCCGCCAGTGGCCACTACAACCCAAGTGGGGCCCGGAAACAAGTTTTAAGGAGCCCCTTAGTGGCTGGGGATGCATGAGCTCCATCGAGCCACCCTGGGTCTGCTGCCTCTCCCTGGCGGCCTCCACCTGCACCTTTTCCATCTGAAGCCTGGCCTTGCATTTCTTTGACTTTGCTGTTTCCTGATGTTCCCACTGCCACACTTGCACTTGGCCCACCTTTCAGGGTGGGATCCCATGTTCCCCCATGCATGCTCCTGAGCACCAAGCTGAGAGTGTCTACGATAGCCCGTCAGAGGCGTGTGCTGCTCACTCCGTGCCACAGGTTGGAGAAAGAGGGTGACTTATGGCAGCTCTGAATTTCTGTTGCCCAACCTGGTGTCCAGCACATAGGTGCTCAGAAGGAACAATCTGGAGGGATGTGGGCTTCTCTTTTTATGGAACTACACTGGGCTGTGCTCAGAGCCAGGCTCCTTTAAGGATGAATCCTCTGGGGCTGGGAGGGGGCTCAGGCAGTAAACAGCCCACCATGCAAGCACAAGGTCTTGAATTCAGATCTCTGGTTATGGAGGCATGAGTCTAGGCACAGGGGAGGTAGAGACAGGCTGGTCACTGGAGCTCACTGGTCAGCCTGCCTAAGTCAAATTAGTGAGCTCCAGGTTCAGTGGGAGATAGTGCTTCAAAAAATTATGGTGGAAAATGTTATATAGTGTGGTGAGGGGGCGCCATTGTGGGCTCATGCCAAGACATGCCCCTGAGTAATTACACTATGCAACAGATATGATATAAAGGGGGCTTGCTGGGGGAAGGGAGAGTAGCGATGACTTCAGGAAAGGAGTAGAGGCAGCAAAGGAGCCATGAGGGTGGGGGGTGGGGTAGGGGTGGGGGGCTGAGTGGAGTGGAGGGCAGAGAGGGAGAGAACTGGGGAGAGACAATACCAAGAACAGAAAGTGAGCTGGGGTGGTGGGCAGTCCTTTTTATAATTGACACACACTTGGCACACCTGGTGGTAGTCAGCAGGTAATGACAGTAGGTGACATAAGCTGTTGCTAGGTCCCTGAGAGAAGCCTAGTGGAATTGCCTGTAAGCTAACAGAAGACGCCTGATATAAACTTCTGGACTCTACCCTTATGTGCATACACGTACATGGGCATGCATACACATGTGCACATGTACACATATGTATGTGCATATACATCTGCAAACACATGAGCATGTATACACACACACACACACTCTCTCTCTCTCTCTCTCTCTCTCTCTTGTTTGCCCAACTAGGGAGCTATTATGATGAGGGATGAGGGATGGAACACTTGTATCCACCCTTTAGCAAAGGCCTGTTCCTCTGCATGTCTTCCAGGTAGTACTAATGGGATAAAGGCTTGGTATTGGCTAAAAGTCACAGAAGTTCTCTACACATGGATGGTCAGTAGATTGCCCTAGAAATAAACTTTGGCGTTCTCTCCCTCTCCCTCTCCCTCTCCCTCTCCCTCTCCCTCTCCCTCTCCCCACCTCTCTCTCTCTCTCTCTTTCTCTCTCTCTCTCTTTCCTCTGTTTTGTTTTGTTTTGTTTTGTTTTGTTTTGAGACAGGGTCTCATGTAACCCAGACTGACCTCAAACTCATTATGTAGCCAAGGCTGGCCTTGGAACTCTTGATCCTCCTGCCTCTACCTCTCGAGTGCTAGGATTATGAGCATGTGCCCACATCTGGTTTTGAAAGAAAAAAGAAAAAAATGAAGTCTGCACTCTTTTTTAGCAACGGAGGCATAGGTTGTTAGGTGGCCTTGGTGGCCAGGCCCAGGGGACCTCAGCCCCTCACTACTCCCCTGGGAGCCCACATTACCTACCTTCAGAATGTCTCCAGTGCGAAAGCTCAGTTCGTCCTCACCTGAGGCCATGAAATCAAACTTGGCAGTGGCTTCCATGTCTTGACGAGAAGCTGGAAGAGAAACAATGTGGTCATTTTGCCTTTCCACCAGGGACAGGCTGCAGAGCAGATGGCACTGCCTGGCAGGCTCAGCAGTGGGCAGGAGGGTGGCCCAGTGGATGTCTGCAGGCTGGAGAGCTAGGCTCAGGCGGTGGAGAAGGCTGTGCGAGGCCAGAGCTCATGTTTGCAACAAGAGCTGCTGCAGCCTTCCAGATCTGCTTCCCCAAATCATTCTCTAGATACCAGAAGTAGGAAATACAGCCAGTGACAGCCCAGCCCCTCACTCCCCAACTCCCTTACCCCCCCGCCCCCCAGTCCCTGGCCTGTCCCTGCTTCTGAGGTCATCTCTGTTTGTCACTGATAAGGACAGAAGGCTTGCTATCAACTGGAACTTGAGGCCCAGGGGGCTAGAAAAGACTGCTCAGTAAACACTGTCCTGGGGCTGTCCCTCGGCAGCTATATTTAACCAGGCAGTGTTAATTAGACAGATGCCATTTTCCCTTTTACATCTGAATCATTTAAGAGAATTAGACAGTATTGGCCAATGGGGAACTCGGCATCCTTCTGCCCAGTTTGACAGTAGGAAGCGTTTTGGTTTTTGATCTGGGAAACATAGTTGGTCCAGCAACTTCTTGTAACATCATGATGTAGCCCAAGTACGTCTCAGAAATTTCAATTTCCATAGTTCTAAATTGAATTAGCCTGTTTCACAGTAAACCCCCATGTACTGACCACTGTGTCTGCCCGTATACTATAATAAATACGAACAAGGTTCAAATTCAAGGAGCTGTTGGGAATGCCACGGAAAGAACTGAGTGGAAGTGGTGTGTGTGTATGTATGTGTGTGTGCATGTGTATGTATGTGCGTATACACAGATGTGTGCTTGTGAGCATGTAAATGGCTTATGATATCAGATACCTTTGAGAATCTCAGTTTCCTCACCTTTAGAATGGGAATCTTAACATTCAGTGGATCAAGTTGTGAAATGGAGTTAAATAATAGTTGCAAATACTGCACAGAATACAGCTGGAGAGTATTTGCGTTTTAAAATAATTGTATGGGCTGAAGAGGTAGTTCTGTTGATAGAGCGCTTATCTGGTGTGCACGAGGGATTCACTATCCAGTACCACATAAGCCGGCATGGCGGCACATCATGGCGGCCCATCCCTGCAATCCCAGACTCAGGAGGGAGAGGCCAGGAGATGAGAAGTTCAAGGTCATCCTTAGCTCTGCAGTGAGTTGGAGGCTAGCCTGTGCTACATGGCATCCTGTATCAGGCTAATAATGACAGTCCCAATTTTACGGAAGAAATCCCTCCCCAGCTGAGGCAGCCTGAAGCGGAGTAGAAGACGATGTTGCCCATCTCCTATAAACTGTTCTCCCTGACTGTGGCACTTAATCAGCAGGTCTGTCACATCCTCTGATCCTCTGCTAAAACAGTCAGGGCTAAAACTGTCAGGGCAGCGGCTGGAAAGTTATGGTTCGGCATTTAGGTTTGACAAAATTTCGCTAATTCTCACCCTTTGGCTGAGTTAATAAGTTGACCCTCAGACCTAGTGGGCTCTCAGTGATCAGGAAACTGGGGAGGCAAGTAGTTTCCTCAGGAGCTTCTCTCCCTCTCAGCGAGATCTGGGGACTGCCAGGAAGGTAGCAGTAGGTGGCAGGGTGCAGCGGGGAGCTCTTGGTGGATGAGTGCGGGCTGGGCTGACTGGGGAGAAAGCAGGATGCTCTCCAGGGGCTTAGGAAACTGACTTCCTGCATCTGCTTTGTTTCCTGAAGGTGATTTGTGAGGTGACCATTACCAATCTCTAGAGGCAGACGAGCATCACTCATAAAATGCCAAATAAAATGCCATTGTTGACTCTCCGCCTCTCCCCCTAGTCAGCTACATTCTTTTTTGTACACTTTCTTCAAGATCTGTCCGTCTGAGGCAAGTGAACATGTTGGTCGACCCACTGAGCAGACAGGAATAACTCTGTCCTTCTTCCTTAAGGCTAAATGCTTTTGCTGAGTGGAGTCACCCCATTATGTTAACGTTCTGGAACCTTTCTCCAAATTAAAGTCTTGCCTCTGGTTTGCAGGGGGACGTGACTTCTGTGGGTCACCGTCATGGTATCCACAGTAGACGCTTGGTCACCTCAAGAGATCAGGTGTCGGGTGAACGGTCCTGAAAACCGTGATCCCATTTCCACACAAATTTACCTTAATAAGCGAGGTGAGAACAAGGGGAGGCAAATGCTAAATGTATTTAAAAGTCACACGAAGTGCAGAGGAGAGAAGCGTGTTCTGGGTGTGACCTTGAGCTTGGGAAGGTCAAACCTGAGCGCCTGGCTCCCGACAGCTGTAAATCACTTGGGTGAGAAGGCCCGGACAGAAGTAGAATTGCTACTTGCATAGTGTCACTTTTCTGTCTCCCCCCACCCCCCAGGGAAGGTTGGCAGTGTGGCAGAGCCAGAGGTACAGGACCTATCACACAGCTCCCCAGCTTGTAATATTAATCCTGACTCCGAAAACCCAGTTAAAAAAGCCTTCTCTTCCTGAGATCCACTCCCATTTCCCTTTGTGAGATAAAATCTGTTTGGCTGCTGTTTTATGGGAGGGCAATATTCTCTGCACTCCCTCGTGAAGAAGAGAACAGTAGTAGTAGTATGTTACCTTCAGTTTGACTGTTGAAAGGCATGGACCTTTAGATATTGATTCTTGTATATTCATTAGTGTTGATTTGGAAAAGTTTAACAAGGACCACTAGGGAAGAGGGAAATTGAACTATCAATATAGTTTATTCAGTAAATATTGATTGGTTTTTATTTATTTATTTTTCTGTAATAGTCTGCACCTGTCACTGCTACATTTTACACCTGGGAAACAAATTTCTATATTTCTATAGAGACGGCTAGGTTTCAGGGTTGGGTAGTAGTGGTGAAAGGAATGAGGGAAGAACGAAGGCAAGGAGGTGGGGAGAGCATAGCCTGGATTCAAACGTGTGTCTTCATGCTGTTCTCTGTAACTTCAGTGCTCCTGAATTCTGGAAGAGATGAAGAGACCCCTTTCCAGAGATCTCCATCCTCACAGATGGACTCAGTGCAGGGTCCCTGCCAGGGGCTGGCTTTAGAAATGGCTGAAATGCCACCTGCCACACAGCATGAGAAGCTCCAGCCTCCAGGGACAGCCAGCCGCCTCCAGTGGCCTGCCCTCCTCCCCAAGCCGTACCCCACAGATGATGCCATTTGTGGGGTTCTAATGCCAGCCTGCTTCCCGCTGGCCTTTCGTGGCTCTCTCACGCATCATCCATTAGCAGCCCTGAGACGCAGATCAGCCTCCCGGCAGGGTGACACACACCACACAGGAGTGCCTGGGCTGATCATCTCTGCCCTTGAGTTTCCTTGTAAGCTGCTTTTACTAAGGGAAAAAAAATATCACCCTGAAAAATATTCAAGTGATGTACAAGGGATGTTTATCTACATTTAAAACCTCATCGGCACAAGATGCATGTGAAAGCCACCGGGCAGTTCCTTAACATGACTCCATTTAGAAGCCACATTAAATAGATTTGTTGGAAGAACTAGTTTTCATCAAAATGGTACCAGGCAAGAAACTTCTTGAACAATTTCAGCTCCTCCTAAGTTGGCTATGAATAGCCAAGGCTTCCATTTTATGTCTCTCTTAAAAGGAGCAATTGCATAACGGCACATAGCTAAGTGAGACTCAGGCTCAGGACCCAGTGAAAGAGGAAGCCGGGTCCTAAATTGAATCAGTCATGACCACTTCCTATTTTGCTGGGGATAGCGCTCATTTGAATGCGTGCCCCAGTTTGGGTTGTAATTTAGACAGCAGAATGTCTTGCAGTGAGAAAGAGACAAAGAGAAAGAGAAAGGGACAGAGACAGAAAGAGACAGAGATGACTTTTATGAATATTGCTGACCACATATTTATCAGAACATTAACCACAAATGGAATTTTTATTAGTTTATCTATGTAGGATATTAAGAGCTTACCAATTTTGAACTTTGGGGTTTGGGTGCAAAGAAGAGCTAGAACAATTCAGTAAATATTGATTGGTTTTTATCGATTTGTTTTCTGTAGTAGTCTGTACTTGTCACCTATTATACCCCAAATGCTTCCTGATACAGACACTTGGAGGTTCCAGCCTTTATACTCTTATTGTCATTATTATGCAGAGAGAAAGTCACCTGAAGCATTGCTATGTTGATCAGACTGGCCAGGAACACCTAGACTGAAGCAATGCTCCTGCCTCAGCACTCTAAAGGCTGGGATTACACAAAAAAGACTCCGTGCAAGCAGGTGAAGCCCCTCTTGGAGCCAGCGGAAAGCCAGCTCAATTACTGTTTAGAAGTAGGACACCTTAGTGCTGCCTGGGGAGGAGGGAGGTGATTACAGCTAGGCCCCACTGTACACAATAGGAAGGTTCTTGGAAAGTTGTTCTGAATAGAGTATTTGTAAATGGAATCGTATTAGCATGTATTATAGAGACTCTCTCTACAAAGGAGCCCTGCGGGTGAAACCCTTTCGAAATGGAAAGGAAACTTTGTTATGCAAATAACTATCTTTTAATTGATCCATTTTAAAGTCGGAGCTTGTACGCATTCAATCTTAAAAAGAACACACCTGTGTGTCACCTCTAGCTTCCCCACCCTGGGGGCCAAGTAAACATTACCTGGCCATCTTGCTCAGCTCTGAAAGTGCTTTACAAAACTGCTGTTAGAGACAGAAGGTTCTACCTTGGCGTGTAGACCAGGGGTCAGGAGGCTTTTTCTGGAAAGGGCCTATAGTAAATACCTTTGGCTCTGAGTGGTATGGTCTCTGTTATGTAATGTTGTAGCCTCTAGGTCAGCCACAGATGACAGATGAATGGGTACCGTTGTGTTCCAGTCAAAGTTTATTCATGAACACTGGCATTCATTTCTTCTTGTGCTTGAGATAAGGTCTTGCGTATCCCAGGCTGGTCTCAAGCTGGCTAGGTAGACAAGGATGGCTTAAACTCCTGCTTCTCCTGCTCTGCTGAGCTTCTAGGCATGTGCTACCACAATAGGCTTAGCAGTAGACTTCTTTAATTTATTCTTTTTTTTTATTATTTTCTGTTTGTTTGTTTGTTTTTATGAGACAGGGTTTCTGTGTAGCCCTGGCTGTCCTGGAACTCACTCTGTAGACCAGACTGGCCTCGAACTCAGAAATCCCGCCTGCCTCTGCCTCCCAAGTGCTGGGATTAAAGGCGTGCGCCACCACTGCCTGGCTAGCAGTAGACTTCTTAAAGGGAGAGACTATAAGCTAATGAAGTGAGGATTAGGAATCCATAGACATGAATTGGAATCTGCAAGAGGCTGCTTGCTTCCTGGGTATTGTGTTGTCTCATCCACAAACTGCAACAACCACAGGTCCTTCGTGTGTAGACCCTAAGCAACATATATGTAGTAGGCATGTGTGTTAGAGTCTATATAATCCCCAGGCAATGCTTAGTTAATATTTCATAAGTGTTTGTTACATTCATAAAAGCATAATTAATAACCTACCACCAGAGTTACATTTGAGTCCATCAGAGGAAGGGACCTGGGTATCTAAGTTTACAAGGAACAGTTAATTTCCTACTCTAAGGTGCCAGGACTAACCAGCAAACTCAGCTGGAGACACTGAAGCACACACCCGCTCGAAGGAGCCTGCCTTATTTAATCCAACAGAGGGCAATGGTGCACCCTAAACTGCAGCTTGTACTTTGTAATTTTTTTTTCTTTCTTTCCCTCTGAGGCCTTATAATCTTTATCTAGGCAGGTTTGGTGACTGTCCCCATTGTCCCTTGTGAGTTGTGAGGCTTATAAACTGTCTCAGAGCCTAGCATCTATGAAATGCAGCCTTGCTTGGATGGAAGAGAATTAGACACCATCTTCTCCCACACATTTCTGGGTTTAAATTCCTTCTGAATGCCATGGAAAGATAGTTCCTTTCATTTCAGGGCTCTGTCTTTTTTTTTCCCCCTCTTCTTCTCCTGCCCTTCAGAAACAACATCTTACTTTGTAGCCCTAGCTGGCTTCATATTTGCAAAATCCTCCTGCTGCAGCCTCCAGACTGCTGGGATTCCTGGTGCAGGCTAGTGTGCCTGACTTTTGTTGAGCTTCTGACTATATATTAATGATCTTGTATTAAAATCTGTATTGTGTCATTTCCTTCCTTCCTTTCTTTTCTGTTCTCTTTCTTCCATGTCTGTGTGGTTCATATATGTGTGTGCATTCATAGATATTTAGGCACATTTGTGTACATGCCTGTGGATGTTTAAAAAGCAAACTTGGGTGTCTTTCTCAGTCACTCTCTAGGGATTGAGGCAGAGTCTCCTGCTGAACCCAGAGCTTAGCAATTCTGGCCAGTCTTGGTCTTGTGGGCCCACAAGCCTGCCTCAGTGGAGCACCTCTCTCTTACTTCCTAGGAACACAGGCAGCAACGATGCCTGACTGGCTTTTAAGTGGGTTCAGGGATTCAAACTCTGGTCCTCTCTGCAAGCACCTTCTCCACTAAGCCATCTCTCAAGTTCCTAGTGTGTGCATTTCCTTGCCCTGACTGCTGTAGCCATGGCTGGGATCATTCTGCCTTAGTGGGCATTTAGCTTAGCAGGGGAGGACAAAAAGGCATAGGTAAATGGCGCCTGAAAAATCTGTAATCACTGGATGGACAATGACCCTTCAGCTCCCTGTCAGCTTCTGTTTAAATGTTCTACCAGAGGCGCAAACCAATTTATGTGGGACGCAGGAGGCTTGGCTTCTCTACACGTTGGGCTCTTGAAGAACTGAAATGTTAACCTGCCTGCCAAATGTCTAAGAAGTCAGACACATCCCCTTACTGTGTCGTCCTGAATTGTCGCTAACGGATCCTCTGAGCCTTTAAAGCAGTGACCTGCGAATTCCTTCCTAGCAAGAATCCACCTCTGTTTCTTCAAAGATTTGAATCTAAGGCCAGAGAGTGTAGAACCGGGCAGCTCTAACCAGTTCATGCACGGATGGACCCTTGCTATTCTGCTTTTGCCCCAGATCACTGCTGCAGGTGGCCCTGCATCCAGGGGTGGCTCTCAGGACTCTCTTCATTGATCTGTAGCCAGGGATTCCTCTAGATATTGGTCCACTTAAATGAGAGACTCCATCACTTCCTTTTTTGGTTTAGGATCTTTTAGGAGAATAAACAGCCTTCTCAGTGGAGACAAGTGATCTCCCTCCAGAAAATAGATGCACAGCTCTGATTCCGCTGCCACGGAAGAAAGCAAGACTAGCGAAGCACATCCCACCCAAATCACTTCTATCCAGGACGCGGAGATCTCCATCCCCTCCAAAGTGACCATGGGCGTACAGGGCATTTCTTATTTTTCTCCTGCCCTCTTTATTTTCTCACTCCTATGCCCCAGGGGAGCACAAATCCCCCGTCAGGACTGGGCTTGGAGACCCAGAGGAAGTGGCTTTTGATTAGAAGCCTCCGGGGCCCCACCCCCTACTCCCATCCATTTCTGTCCTGTGCGCAGGTGTGTTCCCCAAATAACAGTTCATCTTCTTGCTGCTTCTCTTCTGCGGGAAGCCACCAACAGAGCTGTCTCTAATGACAGGAGACAAAGGGGCAGCTGGTTTGGCAGCAAGGTGGCTGAGCGGGCAGGCAGGGAGGATCATACTTTCTCCTCCTCATCTGGAGAAGCCTGAGGCTCTGTCCGTCATCACCGTGACGTGCCTGCGGGGTGGGTGGGGGTGGGGCAGGTCATTCCAGGCTTTACCACTACATTGCGCGAGGCCCTATTACCTACCAGGCCCCTCCTGGAGATTTCTGCCAACCCCGGGATCTGTCTCTTCTGCTTTCCTGATTTCCAAGTGGGAAGCTTCTCTGTGGGTTGGAAGGCACTTGGTGTTCAGGTTGTGGGAAGCATATAAGCAGGATGTTTTTCAGACACACAGACAAACGTACACGTGGTGGAGTGGGGGTGGGGGTGGGGAGCCCTTAAGCAGGTCCTGTCACCGTGATTATGGCGACTGCATTCCTCTAAGGGCTCCTGCATTATTTCTCTCTTTCTTTTAATTCCCTCTTTTTCCTTCGCAAGATTTTTTTTTTTTTTTTTTTTTTTTTTTGGTTTTGTAGGAAGGAGTGGGAAGAGAGGAAGTGGAAAGGAAGAGAGGTGTGAGGACGCTGTCCTCAGGCAGGCCCCCTCCCCTCTGCCTATACCTCAGTTTCATCCCCAGCTCTCATCACACGCCCTCTCTGTAATCCCCTCTGCCTGGCTTATATAATCAACTATTTTTTTTTTTTGTGCTTATAACATATTGTGTCATTCACCCCCAAACTTTATCGAAGAAAAATACCCTTTTGCTTTTTTTTCCCTTAACCCTAACACACATGTTCTATTAAACTCAGACAACTCCCACCCCCACCCCACCCCCTTTTTTTTTTTTTTAACCTGTCAAACTGTCAGGCGAGGCTGCCTCAGAAGAAGGGAAGCTCACAGAGGAGGGGTGGGGTGAGGTCGGGGAGGGGAGGGGCGGGGCAAACCTGCCTTTAAACCCCTGTTGCTTACTTGGGCAGCTGAGGACTCTTAGTTCTCTATGCCTCAGTTTCCCCTCTGAGAATTCAGATGACGTCCTCACTTGCCACCTCCCAGGGAAAGCGAGTGCAGAAAGCCCCGTTCAGCTCTGGCATTTGCCTTCATAGTGTCTTTTCCCCAAAGCGTTTTGGCATCGGAGTATTCTACCAACATTTCTTGTAGAGAAAAACAAATGTCAAAACTGCTTTTAAAAGTGTAAATCCACCAAGCATATGCTCCTTTTTTCTCGTTTGAAGCCTCCATCTCCCCTCACTTCCCCTGGGCAGGTGCTAACTTCTTTCTCCTGGCCATGAGCCTTGGCTGTGGTGTTAGCCAAAGATATAGCCGTGGCGTGGGATGGAGACCACTCACTAGGTAGGAGGAGAAGGTTGACTTGCCAAGGAGAAAGGAGGAAACTGATTTGGCTTCTACACTCTGCCCAAACACCCAGGGCGAGATCATGGTGTGGCTGGCTTAGAACAGGAAGCTGGGGGGCAGCTGGGGGAGGGAACATACCACCCAAGTTTCACCAACGCCTAGAGACAAGAACCCGCCAAGACCAAGCGGCCCTTGCGTGCTTGTGATCTAGGATGTGGCAAGGGTTTTACCAGTGGGCACTCATTGTAATTTTGGGGGTGGAGCAGAACTGGGAATCGAACCTACTGCTTCACAGGCACGCTAGGCAAGCTCTCTACCATTGGGCTACCTCTAGAGCTCAGCATTTATTGCTGTTATTGGTGACTGGACATGGGAGAAAGAAGCAAGATATGAGAGTGAGTGTCTGATGTTTCCTAAGGCTATGTGCTTGCTCTGCTTGGTTTCTTGGCCTCCATTGGTACTAGCAAAATCATGGGCCTTCCTCCCACCAGGTCAGGATAATTGCTAACTAGCTTAGGCCTACTGAACCTTCCTGGGTGGCTGGCTGTCAGCTAAGAAATTGACAGCAGCAATTCCCACATACCATGGAAATTCAAGCCCATTACTTCTTGGTCAAAGAGGCAATGACTGCAATAAACTGGCTGACCTCAGAGTGGGCAATCGTGGGCTCAAAGGCAATTTTAGAAATGGGAACCGTGTGTCACTTCACACAAACTGCAGCCCCCCCACTTCCTCCTCCCTCCGCCTTCTCCCCTCCCCCTCTCTCCCGCCCACCCCCTGCAACACATTCAAGGGTTTTCAAGTTCACGCTCTCTTTTAAACACTAGTCACTTACCATGGCTATATTTAGAATGTATGTTTTAAAAATTCTCCTGTTGTTTTATTAAAACAACACCATGCAAACCTCGAAACAACAGCATCAAAATGCCAAGATATCACCGGCCCTACTAGAGAGAGGTCCCTGACAGCCCCACTGGGCTGTCAAGCTGACTTCTGACCCAGCAATCCTGTGCTTTAGGGCAACAACAGAAATGATGGGAGAAAGGCTGATGCATCTCTGGCTGATTGCCCCGTTATCCTTCCGGTTTCCTAGAGCCATAGCAATTGTCTACGGACACACCGTGCTGCGGGCAAGTCCGAGTGGAAATGAAGCATTACAAATACCTCCCTGACTCCACAAGCGTTTTGTGAACCCCGTCAGAAGGGTGCGGGGAGCGGCTGAGGGAGATGAAAGTAAAGGGCAAGAAAGGGACAGTCAGACAGATTTCTACAGAAGCCAGTCTTTTTCCTCCTTCCCATTTCCTATTCAGGGCACGTCACGGTTCTCCTTCAAATAAATCACTAGGACGTTATGGGACCTTCATGCTCCTCCTCCTCTTCCCTTCGGCCCAGTTCAGATTTGTTTTTATTGATCTGGGCTCTGAAAGTTGGTCGTATTTATCATGTGTTTGAAAACCCTCCATCTTTTGCTCTGTGGTCACTGGGGCTGTAACATTGCTCATACCCATAACACACTCCCTGTCGGTCTCCTCTTTTTCCCCTCCCTATCCGTGCCTGAGGTTCTCGTCACTCTTGTTTGATCAACACACACACGTGTAGCCCAGAAGACTCTGTGATCACAGCCACCTTAATCTTTTTGTCATTTTTCCTTGTGTCATCAAATCCCCGTTTATCATTGGAACGCTGGCCATTTTTCAGCTCACTGGTTTCCAAGCCTGCAGAAGCGAACATTAACTCAGACAGTCACTTACCTGCCTTCAGTCCATAAGTCTATTCCTGAAACCCTAGAGGTGCTGACAGCTTCATAGAGCAAGTCACCCCGTAAAAGCACTAAAAGTTGCCAATCAAAGGGATGGTATTAACTGGGCTTGGTGGTGGTACATGCTTATAATCCTCAACACTTTGGAGGCTGAGGCAGGAGAATCACAAATTTGATATTGCCTTGGAATTCATAGTGAGTCTCTGTCTCAAAAAAAAAATCAGAAAACAAGACAAGCAAAAACCCAGTTAAAGGGATATTATTTTGAATTTTGCTGGTCAAGTAAATAATTAGAATTTTCTCATTTTAGGAAAATGTAGGCCTTCCTTGAATGAGTTTGGTTATCTATCCATCTATCTATCTATCTATCTATCTATCTATCTATCTATCTATCTATCATCTATCTATCTATCATCTATCTATCTATCTATTATCTACCTATCTACCATCTATCTATCTATCTATCTATCTATCTATCTATCTATCTATCTATCTCCATACAGGGTCTCATACTGGATACAAAGTCAATGCTGGCCTCAAACTCCCGATTTTCTGCCTTTATTTCCCCAGTGTCACGATTACAGGTAAGCACCACAGCCAGCTGGTCTCTCTTTCGTTTGTCTTGGCACTTTTGATCAAGAAAGGCCCCCAACTTTGGGCTCACCAAGTTGGCAGCAGTTCACAAAGCAATTTGGGTTTCTCCTCAGCGGGCATGTAGGTGCAAGGGAAGCAGCTTGGTTGTAAAATGCAAGCAAACTGCTTGGCATGTCTGTTACATTGAACAAAAATGTCTCTCCTCATCCCAGACATTGCTCAAAGAAGAAAAAGGGGAGGAGGAGGGGGGGAGGAGGAGGAGGAGGAGGAGGAGGAGGAGGAGGAGGAGGAGAAGAAGAAGAAGAAGAAGAAGAAGAAGAAGAAGAAGAAGAAGAAGAAGAAGAAGGAAGAAGAAGAAGAAGAAGAAGAAGAAGAAGAAGGAAGAAGAAGAAGAAGAAGAAGAAGAAGAAGAACAACAACAACAACAACAACAACAACAACAACAACAACAACCCAGACCACCATAAATCCCAGATTTTCTTTCCTAAATATGACTGTTCCAGAGTCTTTCATCACCTGTCCTTGATCTCCTGGTCAAGGTCCAAAGGCCTCACCTCAGTCCTCCTCTAGCTCTAGAATATGTCACTGAACTTGAGCTTAGTATTCAGGATGTGGCCTGAGCAGGGTTGGGCGAAATAGGATGATCCAATTACTTTCTCTGCTGCTCGCATTTGGTAATTGTGTTATACATTGCTGCTGGCTGTTCAGGAGCTAAAATACTCTAAGGGTGCAGGTGTGTTAGACAGGAAGATGGTGACGCTAGGCCCCTTCTAATGTGGGAGTTCTGAACCACAGCACAGGGCTTCACGTGGCCCTGAATATTTTATTCTGTTTGCCTCTGTTCCTTTGGCCAGCTGCCAGTCTGGTTGGCCTGCAGGCGTTTTGATTTTTCTTCCTTCTCTTCTTCCTTTTCTTCCCTTACACCTCATTTTATGAGATAGCCTTTCCCTGGGCCAGAGCACACCTGTTAGGTACGCTGTATGATCAGCGAGCCCAAGGTTCTGCCTATCTCTAATTCCTCTGTATTGTGATCACAGGCACACACAACCACACTTGACTTTTAAATGCAGGTCCTGAGGCTTGAACTCATGTCCTTGTGCCATCTTCCAAAGCCCGACTCTTTCTTCTTAAGTGAACCAAGGGACATTGAGTCTTTATTCTATGATAAATAGACATGATCTATAATGAATGGATATGGCCTTTGGAGCTGGCCACAGTGGGATTCATGTCCTGGCTCTTTCCTTAACCAGTTGTGTGACCTCAGTCAACTAGCTATCTATGAGCCCCACCCCTTTACCTAAAGCCTCCTACTGTTGATCCATTAGTCAAGATTATTTCACTATCAAGTATAAACACAATAGAATAAGCTTTCTCTCTTTTCCTCTCTCCCTCTCTTTCTTCTCTTTTTAACAGGATCTCAGGTAGCCCAGGATGGCCTCAAA
Source organism: Mus musculus (assembly GCF_000001635.26). NCBI lineage: Eukaryota > Metazoa > Chordata > Mammalia > Rodentia > Muridae > Mus > Mus musculus. The sequence goes on along the minus strand of NC_000081.6, from coordinate 80,611,006 downwards.
CTCATGAGTAGCCAAGGAAAACCTTGAACTTCTGACCCTTCTGTCTCTATCACTTGAGTGTTAGCATTAGAGGCATATGCTACCACACTTGGTTTAATTTTTTTAAATAACCTACTGACTGCAATATCCCTTCTCTCTACCCCTCCCAGTCCCCCAACCTCCCCTTCCTTCCAGATCCCTTCTCCCTGTTTCCCTTCAGAAAAGAGAAGGCCTCCCAGGAATATCAATAGAGCACGGCATAACATGTTATATAAGACTACACACAAACCCTCAAATTAAGGCTGGACAAGGCAACCCAGTGAGAAAAAGAGTCCCAGGAGCAGGCAAAAGAGTCAGAGCTAACCCCCACTCCCATTGCTAGGAGTCCCACAGGAACACCAAACTACACAACCACAGCATATATACAGGAGACCTAGCTCAGACTCTGTGGTTGTTGCTTCAGTCTCTGTGAGCCCCTATGAGCTCTGCTTAGATGATTCTGTGGGCTGTGTTCTTGTGGACCACACCCAATTGTATGTGGTGCTGAGGCTGAACCCCAGGGGATATGCTAGATAAGCCCTCTAACTAACTCCTCGTCCTTCACTGCCTCCTAAATGAAGCATTTACGACCTTGTTATTATTTTTTTCCTCTAGAATCTGTAACAAATACAAAATCCAATACCAAAGTCCAAGCAGACCATGCCTATGACCCTTTCTGTATACGCCATTGGCACTCACGTCCATAGTGCCAGCTCTTTTACGCCACACTTTGGGAGAGTGGCCGGTACTCATGGGCTTTCTTGTCTGTTTTCTCTCCTCCTGCTTTGTCTCCCTGTCCTCGTGCCCCTTTGCAAATCACTCAGTTTACTTTTCTTGTATCTGAGAGGGCTGCTGTGGCCTTCCATCTTCCCACATCTCACACTTCCGGCCAGAGGGACCGGAGACCTTTGTGGGCTGACACTTTCTGATGCGTGCTTTCTGAGGATTGTTTTCCCATTCAGAATCAGTCCCTGTCACATCATCACATGACTTCTCTTAGCCACCCAAGCCTCTCTCATCATCTTGTCAGGCCTTCAGCAGTCTCCTGCTTTCCCCCGCCCCTGCCCTCAACCTGTTTCTCAAAATTGACTTCAGAATTCCAACTACCTGAAGCAAACATGTCTTGGCAAAGTGGCTTCTTGTTCTCCAGACACCCCAGGTACCCAGTAGCCTCTGTGTCAACACCCTTCTGCTGTTTGGCTCATACCACAATGTATAGATGTGCAGGTTGCTCACTGTACAAGGGTCCCAGCCTCAGACTATGTCAGCTAAAGTCCAATCATTCCTCTTCTAATTAAGCTGTAAATCCTGGCATGGATGTGTCTGTCTAAAGTTAAGAGTTCATTTTCTTTTTTTCTTTTTCTTTTTTTCTTTTCCTCTCTTTCTTTCTTTCTCTCTTTCTTTCTTTCTTTCTTTCTTTCTTTCTTTCTTTCTTTCTTTCTTTCTTTCTTTCTTTTTTGGTTTTTTCGAGACAGGGTTTCTCTGTGTAATCCTGGCTGTCCTGGAACTCACTCTGTAGACCAGGCTGGCCTCGAACTCAGAAATTCACCTGCCTCTGCCTTGAGTGCTGGGATTAAAGGCGTGGGCCACCATGCCTGGCAAGAGTTAATTTTCTATTCAAGTGGTGGTAGCACAAGCCTTTAATCCCAGCACTCAAGGCAGAGGCAGGTGAATTTCTGAGTTCGAGGCCAGCCTGGTCTACAGAGTGAGTTCCAGGACAGCCAGGGCTACACAGAGAAACCCTGTATCGAAAAACCAAAAAAAAAAAAAAAAAAAAAAAAAAATTCCTAGTCTAAGATCAACCCAACTGTCTTACTGGGGCCTGCTCTGTCACGCTGAATAACCTCACTCTCTCTGATTCTTCTTTGAGACTTGGTGTGTCTATTCCTTGCCTGAGACTGCATAAACCTGGCCTCTTCCACAAACTCTCTGGGCAATGTGACCCTAAGAAAGTTATCCAAGCACACTAAGCCTCGGCTCCTTCTGTCCTGTGTAGCCCGAGCTGACTTCACATTCACAGTCCTCCTCCTGACTTTGCTTCTCAACACGTGGGTTACAAGTTTGTGCCACGGAGCCTAGAAGTTTGTCTGAAAGATGTGGATAAAGCCAGAATGGTGGCTCACATCTGTCATACCCAGCATTTGAGAATCCTTGGTAGGATTGCCGTGAGTTCCACCCAGAATGGGCTACAGTGTAAGGATGGGAAAGAAGCAGACGCCTTTAGTCCCAGCACTCGGGAGGCTGAGGCAGGAGGATCTCTGTGAGTTTAAGCTAGCCTAGGTGACAGAGAGAGTTCCAGGATATTGAGAACTAGACTACAAAGAGAAACCCATCTCGAAAAACATACACACACACATATATACATGATTGATAGATAGATAGATAGATAGATAGATAGATAGATAGATAGATAGATGTATACATACATAGGAAAGAAAATGACAGGACTAATAATGCCATCTTCATAGTGTTTTGGTTTGATGAAGTGAAATGTTTATCTTTACCATTCCTCGAGGTAACTGGCACAGAGCAAGGAGCATTGGGTGTTGGGACCTTTAACGCATTAACATATTTATTTTTCTCAGCAGCTAATGAGGTAAGAGTGTGGAAATGCAGCTTCTTCAGCCAGGTTGCCAGGTAAAACACAAAGTGTTCAATTAAACTTCCATTTCAGATAAGTAAGTGGTTAGTATGCACATGTTGCGAATGTTTACCCACTCCACAGTCATCTCTTAAGTGGCAGCAGGGAGTCCTGCTGAGCATGGGGGGGGCCCTTTGCTCCTCCTCTCTCTCAGCCCCTTTTTTCCAGGCTCTTCTCACCTTATACAACATCCGCCCCTGAAGCCTGGGCCGAATGCTAGCAATCAGACCAGGCAGCTGCAGAAAGGAAGTCTGTAGAATTCTTATAAAATTTTCTGCCTTCTTGGAACAGAGATCAGGGCCTTGTGCATGCCAGGCACATGGGCTGACACTGAGCCAATCTCCAGGTGTGAGAGGAGGGTTGGATGCAGAGGTCTGTATCCTCATTCATTCACCCTATGAGCCGCAGCAGAAGGTGGTCACATCTCCACCATGGGTGATTTGCTACTTTTAATACTTGTGGGTCCGAGTCAAGCTTTAGCCGTTATTGGTAGGTTTTATGTGTTGGGATTCCAACCCATCGTGAGGCAGAGCAGGGATGCTCCAGACCCTCTTCGGTATTCCGATGCTTCCTTGTGATTATTCTGGCATTTCATATCCTTATTTCAGAATCACTACCCACTTTCTCATACCTGTAACTTGTCACATGCTTTCCTCTTTGGCATTTGCACAGAATTCCTGGGCACCAGCCCCAGGAAATCATTAGTAATCCCATCACGTAGCCACCAGGTTGACATTTGCCTGTGTCGCCCATGTATGTAGTCCTGGTGACAAACACTCCCTGAATGTCTGATGACACCTCATCCTTTCTATGTGTGATCTGTGCCTTCCTAGAACCCCACTTCTTCCTGAAACCTTCTTAAAGGAAGTTATAAAACCACCAACTGTCCCAAATGTGCATCTGTTTTCTCTCTCTCTCTCTCTCTCTCTCTCTCTCTCTCTCTCTCTCTCTCTCTCTCTCTCTCTCTCCTTTATATTCCCTCGTTCCAAATCTCCCATCACTGACCCCCGCCCCCCGCCTAGATTTTCCCTTCATTTCAGAAAGTGACCCTTTCTTTCCAGGTTATTTTCAATTCCTTGACTTCTCAGAACCCTTTCAGAATCCTTTCTTTCTTTTTGTTTGTTTTGTTTTGTTTTGTTTTTAGGGAAGTCTCACACAATCACCTTGGCCTACCCAGAACTCACTCAGGCTGGCCTTGAACTTGCTACTCTACTGCTACTGCCTCCTGAGAATCAGCACTACAGATATAGGGACATCTGACTCTGGAGTGTCTGGGGTTTCAGGCCTGTGTGCCTCCACACCATACTTTAGGTGGTGCTAGGAATCACAGCCCTGGGTCTCTCTGGTTCGCTAGGCCAATGCTCTACCCACTAGGCTACAGCCCCAACACTAAGGGAAATCCATCTCAACACCTCACGCATTCATATTCAACAATCTCTCCCAAGCCAAACTTCCTGCCAGGCAATTTTTTTGAGCATGGAGCCTAAGAAAGGACTAGAGTGCAGATTATATCTGGTCTGAGTAAAGATTTTTGGCCCAAGGGTTCAGGGTGTGGGCTCACAGCTTTGTCAGAAGGATAGATCAGTCAACCAAAGATGTGGGTCATGTTGGTCAAGGAACCAAATGGCAAGTGTCAAGGAGTTCAAAGGAGAGGCTTCCCCAACCAAGGGGCAACTGAGTCCAGTCTTACAAACTGGGAGCAGGCAGAATGGAGAGCCCAGTGAGTGTGGAATATACACAGAGACTGTCGTGAGCAAAGGCGAGATGGGGACCCAGTCTTTTCATTGTGGTCCTTGTGGAGTGGCAGAAGGTTGGTTGAGTGACTGAAGTGGAGGCAGGTTACAGAGCGTCTCATTGAGTTGTCAAGCGCTTTTGGGGCTTCATGGAAAATGTACTGCAGACACATGGAGATCCCATTTGCCTCTGGTGACAATGCGGAGATTGGAAGGCAAGGGCGCCTAAAGATGGAGAAACTATTCAAGTCACTGTGGCTAGACAGGATGACATGGCAACACCACCATGGGGACATTTTAGTTGATGCCCCTGGCACTTCCTGAAACAGGGAACACAGACAAGAAGTGATCCCAGAGGAATCTGAAAAGTGAGACTCCCATGAAGGGTAGGTGCATTTCTCAACATCAACAGACTGTATAGAGATGGGGTTTTGGAGACTATTCCAAAGCAGGCAAGTGCTGTTAGAACCCTGACTGTGTGTGGGCATTTTTGCTACTGTGCTTACACAGCCATGAAGGGCTCCATTCTCGGAACTGGAACCCAAAACAAGGAACAATGTAATGAACACACCCTGTCCTTTTCCATCCCGCTTCTTCCAATGGTGACATCTCCCACTCACTGTGCAGTAGAAACTAGAAAACTCTGTGTCGTGTAGACAGTGGAGGGAGCTACCTTGCTTCATCAGCCAGGAGCCTCCCCTCGCTCATGTAGTCCTTGACAGCCAGAGGTGTCATGAGTCAAAAGAACCAAAATGGTAAAAGCTGCAAGGTTCGAGGCTTTCAAGAGTTTGGTGTATTCAGGAAGTTTTCTGTCCCCTAAACCCTTAGGCCAAAAATCTTTCCTCAGATCACATGTAATCTGCACCAATATTCTATGATCAGACCAGGTGCCTCTCTCTTCACTTGGCTCTTTCCTTGCAAGGGAGGATGATAAAGGTGCACAGGGTCGCTCTCTGGTTCACATCAGTGTCATGGTTAGGAGGTGAAGATCAGAAAAGAGAAGGCATGTATTTCCAGCCACACCGCCTACCAACCCAGGCCCTGCTGAGTTCAAACCCAAGCTCCTATTAGGACACCACTTTAGTGATTGGTAGTTCCTGTCATTGTCTACGCAGCAGAGAGTCAATGGGTTAGGAAGAAGCCAGTGTTCCTATTGGTGACTCCATCTAACTTGTAAGTAGAGAAAATTTCAGAGGGACATTAGAGCCCCCCCCCCCCACACACACACAATATAGGAGACCCTCCATAAGTGCCAGGGATGGAATCAGACTGATTTCCAGCCAGGCACATTTCTCAAAAGAATCAGACAGAGCCAGTACCTAGAAGCCAGAAGTCTCCTTGCTTCTAGGAAACAAACTCACCAACACAGAAAGTGACATAGATAGACTTGTTGGTAATGGTGGCTGTTCATCTACCAGGGTTCAGCCAAGGCGAATAACCCATCATCAGTGGAGGGAGAGAGTTCCTTGTGTTTCAGCTTTAAGTGATAATTTGCTAACGGGTAAATATAGAACGGCTTTCTTTCTCCCTTGGAGACAAATGAGCTCTGGTTCCTAAGAACCAATATATCTGGCAAGCAGTAGAAAAGAGAAAATAAGAAACAAACCAGGTGTTTTGCCTGTTAAAATTTGAAAAGAAGAAAAAGAAAAAAAAAGATTTGAAAAGTAAAGGGAACATTTATTTTGGATGGTTTGGAGGGAGGGGTTAGCCTGGGAAATTTCTGAGCCGCCAAAGGAGGAAGCTGGACATGGGCAGAGAGGTGTCTTTGGGCACAGTAAATCTTCTAAGTGACATCTCTGCTGGTAAAGATCTTGATTGACTGATTGAATATGGGGTTTTAAGGTTTTATTTATATTTTTACATGTGTGTGTGCCTGCTTGTCTGTATGTGCACTGCATGTGTGCTGGTGCCCCAGAAGCCAGAAAAAGGGTGTTGGATCCCCTAGAGCTGGAGTTACAGACAGTTGTGAGCTGCATGATGTGGGTATCAGGAATGAAACCCGGGTCTCTGGTAAGAATAGCAAGTATTCCCTAGTCATCTGTCCAGCCCCTAAACAAGGCTTCTTAATTGTTTGTTTGTTTGTTTGTTTTGCAACAGTATCTTATGTAGCCTCAGACTTGATAGGTAGCAGAGGATGGCTCTGAACATCTGGTCCTCCTGCCTCCACTTCTCATGTGCTAGGGTTATAGATGTGCAACACTGTGCCTGGCTTGGCTTATGTGGCGCTGGGGATCAAACCCAGGGCTTTGTGGATGCCAAGTCTGAGCAAGGACTGTTGTGAATTAGGTCTAACACTGCTTGTATTATGTTAAATTGGCCCCTTAAATTGCACAAGAATCCACTTGTCTGTGTCTGCATGTAAAACACTGCCGGCCCCGCCCCCAGTTGGTTTTGATTTGTAAATCAAGTTGCCAATGGCTGGGCAGGGAGACAGAGGCGGGACTTTAGGATTCCTGGGCAAGGGATTGAGGGAGGAGCGGGAAGTGAGATAGAGGCCATGCCAGGAAAGGAGTAGAAGCGACACCTGAAGTGTGGCAGACAGAGAACATAGCTGTCATGTAGGTACTGGGGACTCAGCCTGAGAGTGCTACAGGTCTGGGTCCAGGGCAGCCAAGATAGAATATAGGTTTTAGTAATAATTCAGGAATATCGGAGGGGAGTGTGTTAGCCACGAGGAGGTCTGGTAGTAGCCCAGCTTTTGAGCTGTTTAATGTATATTAAAATATAAGTGTGTGTATGTGTGTGTGTGTGTGTGTGTGTGTGTGTGTGTGTCTTTCATTCAAGAACCCACGACTTTGGGGCAGGTAGTGAGGAGTGCCACTCCCACCACTGGATGATTTGAGTAGATTTATTTGGGTTCAGCTACAGAGAGAACTGGAAAGAAGCTATGTCCGCAGGCACTGGAAGACTGCTTCGAACTGCGGTTCTGTTGAGATGTTGGCATGTTGCAGGTCAGAGGCTCATTACTTTATCCTGGGCTGCTTCTAGCTCTCCACAGTAGCCATTTCTTGCCCACCTCTGTGTCACATGTAACATCTTGTGATTAATAGATAAGACAAAACAAGACAAATCAAAGCCGTTTTAGAGTCTATTAACTTAGCAGAGCACTAGCATCTGATGACCCAAAAGCTCAATTAGCATCTTGGGCCTTTAAATCTGCCTTGACTTATGACTGTCTTTGTTCTGTAAAACTATAAGACCTCATGAAACTGCTTCCATATTGGAACATGGGATTTGAGGTAATCTGTCTATGTTCCCAGGCCATGGTCACTCAGAATGACTCCAGAACAAACCATCTGGTTTCCTCTCAGATGAAAGCTGTGGTGTTTTCGTCAACACGGGCGAGCCCTCTGCCACCTGGATGACTTATTTGGTGGGCCTGCACCTTCCCACGGATGTCCTCATACAGAGTTGACAAATTCAGGAAGGCAAGCCTGAGAGCAGTTTGCAGTTATAAGGACAGACTCCAGGCCCAATGTGACAAGCCTGAAACATGGGGTCCCCTTACTCGGGTGGTACCACTGTAGAGAGACGTCAGCCATCAAAGGGTGAGAAAGAACAATGAACATGTGACCAGGGTAGAGAAAATAGCTGAAATCAAAGGGTGAGGGAAAAAAATATCATGCCTTTGATCGGCTGCACTGCAGTGACATGCTTCTGTCCCCGATGTCCTTCCCAACAGTACAACTGGGACATTTGCATCTGACCCCAGCCATTTGTTGTGAGGGGAAGAAACACAGCCTGCACTCTGAAATGTGTGTGGTGGCCTATCCAGAACCCACTCTCCAGGCTGACAGGGACACCGTCAGATGTGGCAGAAATGAGCCTCTTTTCATGAGCCATTTAAATTCTGGAAATCCCCCCTGAATCTAGATCACTGCAGGGGACTATTTTTACCAGGGTCTTTCAACCTCAGCTCCGAGACACATCAGAGGCCTTCTCACAGAAACCCCACAGCAGTAGAAGTCTTCAGTAATGCCAGTAGCCCAAGGCCACACAGGGGAGGGGTGGTGGGGCTTCCTGCGTGGCGGTCATGCTACCCCACCTGAGCTTTGAACTGCAGAGGAGCTAAACAAGTCGGGCGGCCAGCAGGGCAGAGCGAAAATTGTGCTCAACTTGGCATCTACTTCTTTCTCTTTTCAGCTTTCATGAGGGGAGGGTCGGGTTTAAGGAGGAAAAAAAAAAGAAGAAGAAGAAACAAGAAGAAAAAAGTTCCCTTTTGGGGGGAGGGATGTATTCATCCTGAATTCTCCCTGTGCCTCCACCTCAGAAGGCCAGCATCCACCTTTGCTCAACAGGGCAACACACTGGGCTTGAGCCTGTCTGGGGCCAGGCCCGGGGTGGCAGCTTCTGCCTCAAATCTTTCTGCGCTCTCCCTTCCCCATTCCAATCACAGTAAATATATTTATACTCTCTTGATTATGTCAGCCAGACAATGCTACCCTAATTGGCAGTGATCAGGGTTCCAGGATTGCTCTGGTGAACCTGCTGTCTCTCTATCAGGCAGAGCACTAAGGGGGGCCGATAACACAGTCCCCATTAACAATTTCCAGGGGAATGAAAAAGCAATCCCAGGCTCACAAATGGAGATGCATTTTCCCACCAGCTCCTAAGAGCCAGTCTCTGGGCAACTCAGCTGAAGGCAGACCCACCCACCTCTCCTTACCCGCCCCTTCACCTCTATCCTTTCCTCCTCCTCTCCCCTCCAAACCCCTGTCCCTCCCTCCCCACCACACCACTTATCCCTCCCCCATTACCTACCCCCCCCCCCCCCAGTTGCACTTAGGACGAAACAAACAAACCCAGAACTACTTCTTTTTGCTGGAGTGGGTTTTCTTTTTCATTCCTCCCCGGTTTACTGGGCTTCTGGAGCTAACTGTCATTTTTGGTTCTTGGGTCTTTGTAGATTTCAGGGACATCTGGCACACACTTTACTGCGTTTGCTAGCTCTGGTATTTGTAGCTCTGCTCGCTGTGCTCTATGTGCCTGTTAACGCACCGCATGCATAATTTATGCATGCATAATTTAGAGCTCGGGTACATAGGTTTATTTTGACATTTGAGGACATTTACTACAGTGCCCATCACAGGTACATAGTCATGAAATGAATGAATGCACCTAGGAGGCACAAATGGCCAGCTGTCATTCATTCATTCACCAGATACTGAATGCATGGTAGGTACCCAAGCACTGTGGTAGATGTTGAGAATTTAGTCGTCGTGCCCAGAGTCCTACCTACCTCTCGGGGAGTTCATCACTGAGGCACGGAAGGCAGACATACAAATAGCCAGATGGTATTTTATTCTTATGAATGGAACTGGGCATAGGGGCACACACTTTGAATTCTAGCACTTAGGAGACTGAGGCAGGAAGATCTCGAGTCAACACTAGCTTGGGCTACACAGTGAGACCCTGAAGGGAAGTGGAGGAAGGAGGATCAGGAGTTCAAGGCCAGCCTCAACTACACAGTGAGTTCAAGGCCAGCCAGAGTTATACATCAAGGCCTTGCCCCAAATAAACAAAACAACATAGATCACAGTGACAGCACGCTGGACAGGCAGCTTGAAACTCTAACAAGGGAGGCCTCAGTTTACTTAAGGAGGAGCCTGAGACCATGGTGGGTCTTTTAGAGGTAGTGAGGCTTCAACTAGGGTCATGAAGACTTCCTGAGAGGACAACACAACCATGCAGGGCATAGAAAACAAGGGTGTTGCTGGGTGTTTGTGGCACACACCTTTATTCCCAGCACTTGGGAGGCAGAGGCAGGTGGATCTCTGAGTTCAAGGCCAACCTGGTCCACAGAGAGAGTTCCAGGACAGCCAGGGCTACACTGAGAAACCCTGTCTCACAAAACAAAAAGCAGTTAGGCAAGGAATTAAGGAATTGCTACAAAGAGTTGGGAGACTCTGGCCAAACCATCACTAGGGGCGTCCAGAGTGAGATAAAGAGACACTTCAGTTACCTCAGTCAGGTCAGGGTAGCTACTGAACACATCCAAAGTGACCCTGGATTTGTGCCTGTGCCTCAAAAGAGGATTTGGACAGACCACTGGGAAGCTGCCACAATGCAGGTAGAGGTTCAAGTCATGCATCGGGTCACCGTGAGCGCCATGCACCCAAACATAGTCAGTAAAAGAAAGCAGAGCTCAGGGACCAAGACAGCTTGGAGCTTTTACAACCCCAGTTGCTTCCATTCTCTGAGGTCTGTGTATAGCTCACACTGGGGGCCTATGCTATGTCCAGAGCTCGAGAAATAAGACTAGCCCCAGCAACACGCAGTGAAGTACCAGCCGCCCCCCAAGCATGAAAATGAAGAGGCAGATAGATGCTTTGTGTGTGCATATATGTGTATGTATGTGCACTTGTATGTGTGGCAGTGTGATGCACCTATGTACAGAGAACAACCTTGAGTGTTCCTCAGGAACTTTCTGACTTGCTTCTGTTGTTGTTTTGTTGTTGTTTTGAGCCAGGTTCTCTCACAGGTCTGGAGCTCACCACGTGGACTAGTTTGCCTGTCAGAGACCCTCTTGTCTGCAGCACATGACACCATGCCCGGCATTTTTATGGGGTGTTAGGGATGAAGATCAGGTCCCACTGACTGAGCTGTCAGATAGGTACCTCAAAGCACAATTCTACACAAGTCCCTAAGGCATATTCACAGGATGGCGAGATCCCACTGTTCCCAGCCAGGGTCAGGGTCTCAAGTTAGATAACACCCCTCCACAGTCAACTCATTGCTACCCCCTGTTAGATTTGCTTCTCTAAAGCCGTGGTTCTTAAACACAGTGGTTCCCTAAGACCATTGGAAAGCACAGATATTTATACTGCCATTCATAACAGTAGCAAAGTTGTAGTTACAATATAGCAACGAAAATAAGGTTATGGTTGGGGTTCACCACAATATGAGGAACTGTATTACAGCGTTAGGAAGGTAGAGAACCACTGCTCTAAAGCATTGCGTTGCTCAGCTTACACCCTTTCTACTAAGGAACTCAATTTACATATAAGGCAACACTCAAAGTCCTTATAGTGGCATTCGAGGTCACACCCAGTCTTCCCCAACCCTGCTGGCCCTCCCCCTTACTCAGTCGGTAAGTTTTCTTTATCCTGCCTTGTCTCACTCTGCGTTTCTGTTAAAGGTCTGGCTCAGGTTAAACATCATTTCCTTCCGGACCGGCCACCCTGTTTTCTGGGCCCTGAGCTGCATTTACGAACCACCACGTTGTTTATGAATAGCTGTCCATTTTACCTTGGAGGTTATGTTTTGTTTCTTCCTCTATCTTGTAAGCCCCGGAGGACAGGAGCCAAGCCACGCCCCTTTCCAGAGTCCGGACCCAAGCTACGCCCTTTCCCACGGTCATGGTCACCCCTGCCCCGCCCTCCCAGCACAGCATCCCATTCAAGATAACATTTTCTTAGTGTTAATAGAATTGCAGCCCAGAGTTCTTCTCTTCTTCATGGAGAAAAAAGAAAGCCAGGAGAGAGGGTGGCTGGGTGCAACCGTTTTGGAGTAATGACAACATGGGACATTCTTCCACGAGTCGCAAACAGTATTTTACCTGTGTTTCTGGGGAGCTTCAAGCCCGCCCAGGAATGAGCTATTTCACAGATCAAAGGAGCATATGTGCAACCCGCCATGGGGGACAGTCACGCTGTTAAGTTTAAAGGGAGAATGATGGAACATGCCAGCCTCAAAGTAGAAATGGTTTCGGAGCACGTGGCTAGAGAGAAAACATGAGCAACTTAATTTCTGGCACTCGGGGCACATGTGCCAGTGAGCAGCACCCGGGGTTTTTCACAAGGAAGAACTGGCATAAAATCAATAAAGTAAAGTAGCATTTCTTTACGGATCCAATGGCGCTTATGGAAGCCGGTTCCGCCACGGTACACAACTGTGTGGAATTTGCAACTGGGCTGTTAAAACCAAGATCTAAGGTTGCAGCTGGGATTTTTCCCAGAAGAGCTTTGGGGAGGAAAAATGGCTCGCTGCTTCCTTTCCGTGTGTGTGTGTGTGTGTGTGTGTGTGTGTGTGTGTGTGTGTGCGCGTGCGTATGCATGTGCATGTGTGAAACTACTGTTTTCACACTTGTTGTTTTTCTATTGTCTTCCCTCATGGCCCAAACCAACGACTGCTTCTTTTCAACCACATGGGAATCCATTCATCTACCAATGATTGTTATTGATTATCCATCAGAACTCAAACAGGTTCAGATGTGGGTATGGGCACCATGTGTGTGATTCTAGAACTTGGCAGAATCAGGGTTGTGAGTTTGAGGTAAGCCTGAGCTACCAAACAAGACCTTGTCCTTTTTTCCTTTCCTTTCCTTTCCTTTCCTTTCCTTTCCTTTCCTTTCCTTTCCTTTCCTTTCCTTTCCTTCTCCTTCTCCTTCTCCTTCTCCTTCTCCTTCTCCTTCTCCTTCTCCTTCTCCTTCTCCTTCTCCTTCTCCTTCTCCTTCTCCTTCTCCTTCTCCTTCTCCTTCTCCTTCTCCTTCTCCTTCTCCTCCCCTCCCCTCCCTTCCCCTCCTTCTCTCTCTCTTTCTTTTTTGAGATATGGTCTCCAGTTGTCCAGGTTGGCCTTAAACTTTCTATGCAATCAAGAATGACCATGAACCTCCAAGCACTTTGCCTCCACATCTTGAGTGGGATTATCGACATAGACCATTATGGCTGGTTTTCTGTGGCGCAGGGGGTCAAACTGAGGGCTTTGTGTGTGCCAGGCAAGCATTCTATCACTTGGGCTACAACCTCCCCCTGAGATCTTATCCTAAAACAACAAACAACACTCCCCAACAACCTTTATGGTTATTGGATCGGGAACAAGCAGATGAAGACAAGAGAGACAAAGTCAGTGACCTCATGAAGCTTGTGCTATAGAGAGTGTGTATCGGAAACCCCAGGTTAGACACAGGCAACTGAGAAACTGCTAACATCTTACTGTGTCTGAAAACATAATGGCAGGAAATTAAAATGGCTGCATATGATTATCTCAGCTCCTATATATCACGTACAGGGATGGGTATTGAAAAGGAATGGCTGGCAAGAAATACACAGCCTGCCCTGGGTGTATCCTGACAGCCAGCATGAGCTATGTCCTTGAGCGCCTCTTGGAGGAGATAGCCTTTTGCCAGCTTGTGTTTATTTACCCTCGTGGGGCTCTATGGCGGGATCACCCTCATCAGAAGTCTAAAGTTCCTTCTGGATTCTTCCATCTTTTCTTCCTGTCACCCAAATCTGCCACTCATTTCTAACAGGTTCCTAAGCGTTGTCTTATTTATTTTGTCTCTGTGTGTATATATTTAAAGGCGTGGTCAGCCTGGGACGTTGTTCCACAGGTGCTCATCCACTTTGTATTTTGAGACAGGGTCTCTCATTGGCTCGGGGAGTAGGTTACCTTGTCTGACTTTCCTAGTTCTGCCTCCCCAGAGCTGAGAGGGAATGTCTATACCACTAGGCTAGCTTAGAACTCACTGAGTAGCCCAGATTGTCACTGAACCCTATCATCCTGCTTCAGCCTCCTGGGACTGTAGCAGCTAGTGTGATGTCACTGTCCTCTACCACTGACCCCTGTCCAAAGGCCTCATGCATCTGTGCCTTCTGGGAAAGCACAGTGCCAATGACTATATCCCCAGACTTAGCACTGTCTTTGAATACCTGTTTGTTTTGAGACAGGGTCTCACTGTGTAACGCTGGCTGGCCTGGACTCTAGACCAGGCTTGAACTTACAGAGATCTCTCGCCTCTGCCTCTGCCTCTGCCTCTGCCTCTGCCTCTGAAGTGCTGGGATTAAAGGCCTCCATCACCGTGTTCACCTTCAATCTACTTTAAACCAATTATTTTTTGTCGTCTCTCTCCAAGGTCCTGGTTTCATGGCCTGACCTCTGACCTCCCACTTCTTCTTGGTGACATTTCCCATCATCCCTCTTCATTACTTCCAGAGTGACACATGACATCCAGGGCTCTGCTGCACTTCTGCATCCCCATGCTTCCGTAGCGCTGTACCTGTATAGTGAACTGATATGTCTTGGCCCTGCCCCAGCTGACCCAGACAGCTGTGTTTCTACTTTCTTCCTAAACTCGAGTCCCCAGCCATTCCAGAGCCAGCCACAGAAGGACATATAAAGGTCACAGGTCATACACATGGACCCTAGGCTTTTCTCCCTCCAACACTTTTCTCTTTCTCCTTCATTCTTTCCATCTCTTACGCCAATCAGCTGTCACTCTCCTGCTTAAGAGAGCTTCATCCACAGTTCCTTGGCCCGAGAGAATCTTGGCCTTGCCTTCCCACCTCTCGCATACTCTAATAGACAGGCCCTCGCAATGTTTTGCTTACTTGTGTGCCTCCCTTTAAGGGGCTCCCTCGTGAGCACCTCTGAGTAGAGAGTAACTTATCCGTGGCCCGAGAGCATAATAAAGTGCCTGGCACACAGCAGGTGCTCAATACATGTTGAATAAATGAGTCACCCGTGTCTCTTCTGATTTGGCCACTGACCTACTACACATTTGCTTTGACAATTACAACAGCTGCCAGCACGACAAAAAGAATTCAACTGTGTTCTTTAGAACATGGACTTTTAAACATTTGAGCTAATGGGATGCAGATGATAAAATATTTCAAGGCCACATTTTCCTTGACAATGTTTCTGTGTACTCTGCATCTGGAGCTGCTTGGGAAGTTCAAATAAAGGATTAGAACATGTAAAACAGACTCATTAAGAAATCTGCTTCATTTCCTGCAGAAGAGAAACTTAAAGCGACTTAATAATGACTCGTAATGAAAGGAAAGGCTGTGCTCCGACGATGGCTAAGCCTCTCTATGAAGACAGAGGGAAGAGTAACACTGAAGTGTCTGCAAAACATAAATTTCAAATTAAAATTAAAATAAAACACTCACTAGTCTCCTATTGGGTCCTGTAGCCCATTTCAGCTGTCTATTATAAACGAGTCACAGAAGGCCAGCAAGATGGCAATGGTAAAGCTACCTGCCGCCTGACATCAAGCCTGAGTTTCATCTGGGATTGACATGGTGGAAGGAGAAAACCAACCCCTGTCCTCTTGTATATATGTGTGCACATACATCTACATGCGTGCGTGCAAAATAATATATCTTAAATGTAATAAAAATGAAAAGGAGAGCCAGGGAGATGGCTCAGTGGGCAAAGGAACTTGCTGCCAAGGCGGATCACCTGACTCAATCCCCAAACCCACACAGCGAAAGGAGAGTGACTCCTGCGAGCTGTCCTCTGACCTCCACGTGTGCCCTGTGAATATACTCACTGATACAAAGACACATAAACACTCGCCAAAACAAATGGCTAAATAACATTTCCCTATGACGTCATCTGACCTGTCATTGAACCCATGCCGGCTCTTCTTATTTTATTATTTCCATTTTATTGGTGAAGGAATGAAAGCCCAGGATGGTGAAGTAACTTACCCAGGTCACGCAGATGACATGAAATGGGGGAATGGAACCCCACTGAGCTGCCAACTGTGTCTTTGTTTTTCCTTACTGCCTTTCTAGAGGTTGCCTCTGCCGATGCCTGAGGTGAAGCTCCGGAAAGATGGGTAAGTCCACGTGGCTATCTTAAGTCCCTCCCATTCCCTCTCTTTTTCTCCTTGGTCCTGTTTTGATTTAGGATCTCACCATGTAGCCCAGGCTGACTTCAAACCTACAATGAAGCTCAGGTTAGCCCTAGATTCAAGAGGCTGATGCCTCAGCCTCTTGAATGCTGCAATTTTGAGCATCTACCACAACAGTTGGCTTAGCTTAACTCTAAACAAGGAGATAATCCTTGGCTATACTAAGATCTTTCATCAGTACAGTAACTAACTACCTTTGTTCTGGTATTCATTGTACAACTCTCTCTCTCTCTGTCTCTCTGCCTCTCTCTCTCTCTGTGTAGAAAAGCAAGAGTATCCATTTTTCTTCTGTTTTAAAAATTGGAGTCTCCATAGGTTGACCTCAAACTCCTGGGCTCAGGCCCCCCTCCCCCACCTCAGCCTTCTGGCTAACTAAGCCCACAGGTGCATGTAAGGAGCTCTCTCTACTCTGGTGCCCTGCTCATTTTTCCATTCTTTATCCTGGAGAGCTAGCCTATCAGTTTTCATTCCCAGGATGAGACAGAAGTTGCTTTTTTGTTTTGCTTTGGGCTGTCAGGGTCTTTATGTTTCAGCATCTGTGTGTGTGTGTGTGTGTGTGTGTGTGTGTGTGTGTGTGTGTGTTTATAAGACCTGATATCAATCGACTCCTATTTGGTTACTCTAACTTTAGAGTGGAGCGATGGCACTTACTGTGGGGGCTGAAGAGCCAGCATTTTCCTCCCTGATATTTACTGTTTTTGCAAGGCAACCTGTGTATCCTGCCTCGGGGATATGTACAGTGGGGTCCTGGTGGTTAAGAGCAGGGGCAGCTTGTCATGTAACACAAAGACAACTCCAAAGTCTGTGCCAAAGAAGTCAGCATTCGTCAGCTGGGAGGAAGCCAGGGTGCTGGCATGCTGATCTGCATGAGTTCCTGAGGCCTGGGCCCAATTCAGGAGAACTGCAGCGGCCATAGGAGCCCCTCAGAAGGGTGCAAATGAGTCAGCGGTCTCTCAGGTTGACTGAGAGACCTTCTGTAAAGTTGCTTTGAATCAAGTCACATCATCAGCACTTGCACACTAGGCATAACGGGAGGGAGAGTGGAGAGTGCTTTCTTGACAGTATCTGGACCCCAGCAGGGTGGTGATGATAAGATATAGAGCTAGATGTGACTTAGCAAGAAGGTTACAGGCAGGGCATGTGTCCCTTGTCTGTGCTGCGGGTGTAGGGGCAAGTAGGTCTTCCTGAGAGAGAACATAGTGTCCCTGGAGCAAGTGTTCCTTGATTTAGCCTCACCGATACATCAAAAGGCAAGGTGATAACTTTGTCACACCTTAGCCCCATACTCTTGGGAAAGCATTTGCTTTTTTTTAAACAGAGTTCCCAGGATAATCAAATGAGTTACTGACACCCTGCTTAAGGCCCTGAGTTTTAGGAGTTTACGTGATTTTTCTGGCCTCAGTTTTGTCTGTCTGTCTGTCTGTCTGTCTGTCTCTCTCTCTCAACAGATTCTCATTATGTAGCCCAGGTTGTCCTCAATTCACAGAGATCTGCTTGCCTCTGCCTCCTGAGTGCTGGGATTAAAGATGTACACACTCCACATGGCTGTTTTCTTCTCTTTAATGTATATAACAGTGGCAATATTCTGTAGGATAAGATTAAATCAATGCATGGGAAGGGCATGGATGGTTTCTGGTAGATAGCATTAAACTCATACTTATGCTAATGTACATATTGTGAAGGGAAGGGAATTAGTTGATAAGAACCTGAAAATAAAAGAGCTGACTCTCCATTAGGGTAGTTTCCTAAGCATGGTCCCCCGCAATCCTAAACGGACAGCTGGGGAATTCAGAACCTGACACCACAGAACTGGTGATCCAAGTTCACAAAGGAAACTTAACTTTAATCCACTGGGACTGCCCTTATTGGCGTGACCATTATTCACGTAAATCCGATTTCTGTAGCAGAGATTATGTAATGAGAAATTGGGAGGAGCACAGCTCATGAGAACCTTCTAGAACTGTCACCAGCCAGTGTGGACTGTTGTCCTTCACACAGCACATATGACATGCCAGGAAGTGATGCAAAAGAGACTCACCCTGACCGGTAAAGGACTTCTCTCGTGTGGAGATCCCCTGGCCCACTCACTGTATGTCAGTTGATATATTTCACATCACCTGCCCCTTCTAGTGTACTCAACAGACTTTATTTACTAGTTACGTTCTTCCTTAGTTGCTGCAGTAGCTGGCATCAGCAGGCTGTATACATCTTTAATGAGGTAATTTAATGTTTGCTGGGGGGACTATCCCCAAACCTATTAAAAGCAGATGCTTGGTCTATAGTAAAGGTTGAAGGAATGGAGACGGGAAAGAGAGCTTGAAGCACCTCTGCCCGGTGAGTGGGAAGGGAGGTGAAGGTTATGCGTGACAGTAACAACAGAAGTGTCACTGGAGAATAAAGTCGGGGAAGGGCTCGCAGGAGGCAGGTGGTAGGGGTTGATGACTCTTAAGTAGAATCAAGAGATGGGTCTAATGTAACGAGAAACTTTAAAACTGCAAGGTGTATGCTATTAATGACTCGGGGCGGACGAGATATAAAACAGCAAGAACCAAATCCCTGACCTGGAGTCACCTAGCAGAAGCCATTCTCACAATGGATGCTTCAGCCAGTGATGAAGCATTTGGTATAAAGATACATAAAGGAAATGAAAGGAGCATTGTGTTTTAGGTGCTGGGATACTATGCCAAAAGTACCTTTGTATAAGGTCGAATCCTAGCAAGTGGCCACTTTAGGGGCGCTAAAAATTAGTCAGATTTTTATCAATTTCATACAGCTCAACCCGATATGTTGAGGTTAATTGACAGTAAATCAAAACACTTCTATGACCTTGCCTTCTATTGCCTTTTAACTATGACCATAAAATGAAATTGGCCAATTTTATGTCTCAACCTCTTTGACCTTCCAGAATTTTCCCCTGCTAGATGCTAAATAAGTGTTTTGTTAATTGAGTGGTATTTTCTGTTATCTCCTCTCAAAAGTTAGGTCTGAATTTTGCTGTGCTACTTAAATTCTGAGGCTGTCCCTTAAACTATAATTAATAAAGTGTTGGCTTCATTTCAGTTCTCATGATTTAGATAAATCTTTCCTGCTCCTTGTTTGGGCAGTGCGGGGAAGCTAATTAATATATTATTAATATATTTCACAGGCAAGCAAGACTCTGCTTGCTCACACGGCCATGACAAGAATAAACTCAGGTCAGAAATATTTTTGCAATTATGGGAAAATGTTATTATAATAATGAAAAATTATTGTTTATATAATACAACTCTGCACACTGAAATACATTACAGACTAACAAACAAGGTGAACAGCAACCAGGCAGGCTCTTTCCCAAAGGTGCTAATCACTCAGAGCCCAGTTGGACCATCAGTGGGCCCTGCGGTGAACTCGAAAAAGATAACTTTTGGGCATCCCAGAAGAACTTCATTTATTATCATCTGCAATAACCTTCGTAAAAGTTGATTCCGAATTTAGCAGCAAATTCTGAGACAGCTGAGATGGTAGTATGCATTCTGTTTTCCACTCACAAAATAAGATGCTTCAGGGCTGGGGATGTAGCTCGGCTGGTAGAGTGCTTGCCTGGCAGGCCTCAAGTCTTAGGTTTGATTCCTAACTCTACAGAAACCATGTGTGGTGGTGCACGCCTGTACCCTTAGCCTTTAAGAGGCAGGAGGGCCAGCAGTTCAAGGTCATCTTCAGCTATGTAATGAGTTCCAGGCTAGACTGGACTACATGAGACCTAGCAAAAATGGGATGGCGGGCTGGGAATAACTAGAAAATATCTTGGTGGCAGTATGCTTGCCTAACCTGTGTGGGACCCTAAATCCAGTTCCCAGCACCAGAGGGGGAAAGTCTATCTCCTACAGAAATCTAAGATATGTGGACTGGTCAGAGAAGGGTGTTACAGCATCTCTTCTAGACTCCAGTTTCCCCTTATTTGTTAACCATTATCCTAGAGAATATACATCCTTTGTACCATTTGCTGTTGTGCGGCTAAATAGGCAACATCTTAAAATGCTTCAGGAGCCCGAGTCAGAAAGGATATTATTGAGGTTTGGTTAACCTGGAGCTGGGACATCGACCACGCCACACACACACAATTCTGAGAAAACAGAATTGCTTTCAGTTTTGAAGAGAACCACAAACCCCTCTATGTCTAAGTTACTTATCTGAGCCAAACCTATGGGCAAAGGAGGAGCTGAGACTCCAATACAAGTTCAGTATCCATCTGAACTTCTCCCTTAAGGCCAAGGGTGTTCCTTGGAGTTTTCTTTTCCTTTTTTGGGTAGAGCATTCACAGTTCTGCCTGATTCCTGCTGTCCAACGGGAGCCTAACCCCAACTCATGGGTTCTACAACCACATGGCAGTGTCGATTACCGCTTAGACTGTCTAGGGCAAGAACAGCTCTAAACACACCAAGAGGTGATCAGCTGCCGCTCACACAGCCCAGAGGCAAGCAGTCAGAGCAGTGGGAAGAACTAGCGAATCTCAGGAGCAAGAGTTGTAGGGATTCTGTCCTGGTTCTGATTCAAGTTGACTAAGATATGAAAAATACCAATAGAGCCAGGCAATCCTGCATTTCCCTTTTTAACTCCCCGAAAGCTCCCTGGTTTGAGGGCTTTTGGGGGAATGTTGAGGAGAACAGGACACTGCTGGCAAGTGATAGGGAGGTGTGTTGTTAGGAAAGTTGTCTGGGGTTTGAGATTAGGGTCTGTTACTGGATTGCATTTGTGAGCTGGGGACGCTGCTGAAAGGGCAGGAGCCGTGCTTCAGAGGTTGGCTCAGGGGGAGGTGAGGGCTCTGGGCCAATCAATCCTTCATTACATTAACAACACAGCTCTAATCCGGTCTAGCGATAAATCCCTCACAGGAGTGTGCATCGCAATAACACCGACACAATCACAATCTGCTCTCAACAATACCGGTGCTGTCATACTTCTGGCTCTTTCCTCCAACTTCCCATCTCTGATAATGACTTCTCCCGTGCACCGAGAAGAGAAGCAATCAGAAGCCGTTCTTGTCGACTGCTGTTTTAAACGACCAAAGTTGTCTTTTGTCTGGGAGAGCACAGTCTTCAAAAACAAGAAACAAACCATGTATTGAACACATATCATGTAGCTGGCAGTTGCTCTATGGTTAACCTTTAAAAGATGATTCCTTAAAAAGCCATCTGGCCAAAATATGAAATGTCTGCTTTGCTAATGAATTAAAATAACAAAACAGGGACGTGTGTGTGTGTGTGTGTGTGTGTGTGTGTGTGTCTGTGTCTGTGTGTGTCTGTGACCGACCTCAGGTCCTCTGAAAGAGCAGTCTATGCTTTTCACTGTTGAGCCATTTCTCTAGCACTAATATTTTTTTTAATGTGCTAAAAAAGTAATGTTTTCTCACATTTTGTACACATTCCCTTTCACTAAGGGAACAAGCAGCTCAGCTGACATTGTGTGCAGCGTAAGCCTGGACCCCATGATCCTATGGGGTGCCACATTTAGTCAGATGAACCAGAACCAAGCTGGGAGGCAAAGGATGCCGCTCACAACTCAAAGTGTGGAGAGCTTTTAAGCTGAAAAATCAAGTCATGAGAAAGCGCGCTCAACTCTAACTTCTAGATCTGATGTGATCTTTTTATGCTCAGTCAAAAAATAGAAAACATATAGACAAGTACAGAGTATAATTTTTATGTTTATAATATTTACATATGGCCTTTTTTTTGGGGGGGTGTCTTGCTACATAGCTCAGGTTGGCTATGAACTCATTATGTAGCCCAGGTTGGCCTTGAATGTCAAGATATTTATGCCTTGGGTGTTTTTCTGTGTTGCCCCAGCTGTCCTGGAATTCACTTTGTAGACCAGGCTGGCCTCGAACTCAGAAATCTGCCTGCCTCTGCCTCCCAAGTGCTGGGATTAAAGGCGTGCACCACCACGTCCCGGCTTAAGCTTGTTCTTTCTTTTGAGACAGTCCTACTGTGTAGCCTGGGCCACTCACTCTTGAACTCATGATTTTCTTGCTGCATCCTTCCTAGTGCTGGGATTAAGGGCTAAATGCTGGGATAAATATGTACTTTATTGAGATAGGGTCTCACTACATAGCCCTGGCTGTTCTAGATCTGTGTAGACCAGGCTGGCCTTAAACTAATAGAGATCTATCTCTGCCTCCCGAGTGCTGGGGTTAGAAGCATGAGCCGCCATGTATGAATCTCAAATGTAATTTGTTTTTTGTTTTACGTTGTTCTGTGCCCCACTATTCATAGGATTTTTATGAGTCTATTTCATAAACCCTATTTATTTCAGAGGGTGGGGAGAGGGCTAGGCTTCCAAACCTAGCTCTCTGTTAGACCCTTTACTGGTGTGAGCTGTTGTCTCTGTTTGCCTAACAGGGTGGTACAGCAGTGCTGGGGGTTGAGGGCTGCAGCAGAGGTCTAGGCCTCTCTGTACATCAGCTGTTCACAGTTGACTCCAAAGCTGTACAATTGTAGCATAAGGCTGATGAGACCATCTGGACAAACGGAATTCTTCCATCTTGGAGGTTAATGGGAAGAGGGTATGGGTTTGAGGCTAGCCCTTGAAGGCTTGGAAGGTATTGTGAGGGTTCTCGGCTCCCCCAGCGAGAAGAGAGGCCCTTTGTTCTGGAGTAGTGAGCAGATGAGTTCCTTGGAACTGTGTGTGTCCTCACTCCGAGGTTGTATTTTCCCCGTAAAACCTGTTGAGAAGCCTGCAGGCTTATAGATGGAAGGGGCAGTGTCCTAAATTCTATAATTTTCTATTTCAGCTCTGCTACAGAAGGAGCCTTGCTGAATTTTATATCTCTCATCCAGTTGCCTTCTAAACCCTAAAGTCATATAATACAGTCACAATTTCTTTTAGAGAGCATGTTGCAGTTTACAAATTGCTTCTTTATACCCATTATTACATTTGCTCTCTATAACAGCCTCATACCATCCCAGATGCATCTCCGAAACCTCTTCCTTTTGACAGCGACTGCTGGTTAGTGAATCTACCCACTAGAGAAAACAGCACCTTCCCACAGCAGCCATGTTGCTCTGGTAGCACAGGCCAGCTGAAGCCAGCAATTCACGAGGAATGGAAGGCAAGGGCCCAACACAGACAAACCCGGGAGTCCCCAGAGGCTGAGATGGTGGCTTTGGGAACTGACTGATTTTGAATGGGACAATACACAGCAGAAGGGAGATCCTGAACCAGGCAAGAAAGCAGAAGATCCAAAGTGTGGTACAGATACACAGTAGGTACAGATACATAGTAGGCATACACTGAGTGCTTAAAATAGCAGGGCTAGTGTGTAACTTGAACAGTGCCCTATGATAATTCAAAAATTTCAGGAACGGAGGAGGAGGAGAGACAGAGATAGAAACAGAGACAGAGTGGGGAGGGAGGGAGGAAGGGAGAGAGAGAGAGAGAGAGAGAGAGAGAGAGAGAGAGAGAGAGAGAGAGAGAGAGAGAGAGAGGATCATTTGGCTTTGAGACAAGGTCACATGTAGCCAGGCTGGCTGTGAGTTTGCTAGTTCAGGGTGGCCTGGAGCTTCTGATCTTCCTGGCCTGTCCCTCCTAAGTGCTGAGATTATGGGTATGTACTGCCATACTCAACTCTAAAAAATAACTTTTTTATGTATATAGTTAGGGACCCAAGAACTGGACCTCAGGATCTGAGGCATGTTCATCCAGAGAGGCATGTTCATCTGTTTGATGTATCTGCCTTCTGTCTCATTCTGGAACATTCCATCTATCATAAAAAGCCCATCCTAAAGTGATACACTTTGGCAACTGCTTTGTGGAAGGGAAAACAATCAGGACGCTGTTATTGTTGCAATTTAGCCAGGATAAATCTGATGGATGTTGGCAGTCTCCGAAAATCAGTTTACTTCTCTACTTAGAGACTGGATATGAAATGAGATTAATCCAGTTGCTGAGAATTCAGCCGCACAAATCCCTCTGCAGCTCATTTGAATCAAAACCCACACGGCAATGGAGTGCGGTCTCCAGAGCCCGAGTGAGGCATTGATCTCGGGTTTATTTACAGTGAAATTCACATAAGAACACTTGTCGATGGCAGTGAACTCTCTGTCCTTAGACAAGGGTCACAGGGAAAACATTTGCGGGACAATCGAGATGTTGCTGTGAAACTTAGCCTAAGGATGATTGTACCGGCTAGACTATAAACTCTGCCAAGAGCTACAACTCCCTGGAGAAGGAAGGCGAGAGAGAATAAAAAGCAACAAAGATGCGAATGCTCTTTTCCATTCTCTCTTCACTTTACCGGGCCAAAAGGGCAAGCTGCAACACAGGATACATTTAATAAATATCTTTAGGTGGTAACACTGGCAGGCCGGCAAGATTCGGAGGGGCTTCAGAGGGTCACAAAGGTTGGTGAGAGAAGCTTGGGGCAGCAAGCTAATGAAACTGTGACTCTGTAACCGGACAAAGGGGCAGCTGGGTGGGGCACAGTAGGGGGTGTGTGTGTTGGGAGACAATGAAAGAAAGCTCCTCCAATGAGGAGAACTGGGTGTGTGTGTGTGTCAGGGACTTGGGGGGGGCATCGTGGAGACTTGGATGGATTCTAAGGAGCCCACAGGTCCTTGGAGGAAGTGTTTCTTGCAAAGTTTAAGGCTGAAGGGGAGATAATCTTTTGAAATGTCTTAGCTTCCCTGATGGAAGGAAATGAGTTGGGGGGGGGGGGTACTTTTCCAGTTCTCATCCCACCGTTTTGTTTTGTTTTGTTTTGTTTTGTTTTGTTTTGTTTTGTTTTGTCAGTAGCCCAGGTCAGGACTCAGCTTGCTTCTTGGCTGCCTTTCTCCATAGCTCAGTGCACTGGACGCCTTCTTATAAGTCAACCACACTGTGGACTCGGCAGAAGTTTCTCTTGGATGGGGAGGGATTAGGAAGCTCACCAGAGCAGAACGCGTTAGCGGACCCTACCACGGGTCACCCTCTGCAGCTGGCATGGCTTTCAGGTGGCCTAGTTTTAGCCAGTGGATCCTGCCTCTTCCTTAAGCGTCTTCTTCCGGATTTACCTGCTAGCTCTCCTGCTTCTCGCTATCGCTCTAGACACGTTGTTTTCTAGGTTTTACAGGATGTTGGGGTGATACGAAAGTATCCATTCTACTGCCTGCACCCCTCTCTCCATCTCTCCAGCCCACTCTACCCAGCTCTCCCATGGCAGTCATCTGGCACTGAGTCCCTGAATCTCGGCCCTGCTACTTAAACTGACTGTGCATTGAGCTTTGGCTATGACCAGTCCTCTTCCCTACTCCCTGTCCCCTCCCCAGGCCCCCAACATTACTCAAGCTGTGTGTTTTCCTTTTTCTGATCACATGCGTGGTGCCCACTAGACCCCTACAGAAGGTTTTCCCCCAACTTTGTTGCCATTCACATTTAAGCCAGCAACTGTGCAGTGCAGCTTAGCAATGTCTCTAGCATCTACCTTCCAGCAGCACCACATGGCCAAGTGATGACAACCAGAAATATCTCCTGGCATCGCCAAACACCCCTCCTAGGGACGTGTTGTGGCAAACAGGAACGCATGATCTGCAAAGACCTAGTAAGGCAAGGGTATTTGAAAGTGATAAGACACCTAGAGAAAGGGCTGTGGCATACTGGGAACATTTAGATCTGGAAAAGTCCTAACTAAGGACTGTATTCTCAAAAATACCACCGGGGCTAGTAATCTGTGCTGGTTAGGATGCAGGGTGGGTAAACCCAGTGAAATCTCTTTACCCCACATCAGGCCTTGCCAACTGTCACTGTGCACCAGAGTCACCGGGAAAAGCTTTTTGAAATTCAAAATCAGCTTCAGGAGGTCTGGGGAAGGGACCCAGAGCCTCTCATTTTATTCATGTTTACTTTCTGGTATGTTGGAAGGAACTGACTCCAGACCCTTTCTCTCATGCTCACAGGCAGTGGATGCTACTGATCCTGGATCACGTTGCTGCACCAAGCGCAGAAGCTCTAGGTCCCAGATGCTCCTGAGGGCTGAAGGAGGCACTGTTGAGCATCATGGTCTCAAGATCACAACAATTCGGTTAAAGTTTGCATCAGGGTGACAGGTTAGAGAAGTGGGGGACACTCCCTGCACCTTACGGTGGTAAAGTAAACTATATATGGGGTGTTTCGAAACAGACACTTGCATTAGCTTGGGATTATATAATTGTCTAAGTCACCCACTAGCTCTCTGTTTCAGCCTAAAATGATGATCTTCACATTTCTAGTTGGCTCAGATTTTCAGATGTCTCCCGGAGTCTAACAGACCCACTAAGCTCAGGGTGTTTGCCCTTCATGCACACTATTAACAGAAGACAGCCGGGGTTAGAACACAGCAAGAGAGGAAGGCATGAAGACAGCCACTTGATTTAAAGTTTTTATTATTTAATTCATTTTCTGCAGTGCAGCTTGGGTGGTGGTGGGTTTTGTTCCCTTCTCAGTGCTGCGGATGGAATCCCAGGGCTTTAACCATGCCAGGGGAGTGCTCTGCCACCAAATCACATCCTACCCAATGGGAGATTACAGTTTCCACGTGTGTGTGTGTGTGTGTGTGTGTGTGTGTGTGAGTGTTTCGTCTGCTGCATGTTTGTGTATCATGTGTATGCCTGGTACCCACAGAGGCCAGAAGAAGGCATTAGATTCCCTGAAACTGGAGTTACAGACAGTTGTGAGCTGCCATGCGGGTGCTGGGAATTGAGCCTGAGTCCCCTGGAAGAGCAATCAGTCTCTTGGCTGTTCAGCCATCATCTCTTTAGCCCATGTTTGACTGTTTCATTGCTTAACGTATTTCTTGGCTGGGGCGATGGCTCAGTCTGTGAAATGTTTGCTGCACAAGAATGAATCCCAATGCTAGAGGGGCAGAGACACAAGAACTCCAGGCCTTGCTGGCCAAACTGGTGAGTTGCAAATTCAGTGAGAGACTGTCTCAAAACATAAGGTGGAGAACAGTTCAAGAACAAACCTGATATCACCCTCTGGCCTCCACAAATGCACATCTGCACACACCTGTACGCCCTGCACATGCGCACACACAGAGAGGGAGATTGTGGTTCTCTTACTTTTCATATCAACCTAACACCTATTTCTATCTCTCTTCCTCTCTTTCTCCCTTCCTCTCTCCCCCCTTCTCTCTTTCTTTCTTTTTAATACGGTGTCTTACTAGGTAGCCCAGGCTGGCCTTGAACTTGCTATATAGATCACACATGCCTCTACCTCCCAAATGCTTACCATTTTCTTATATATTTAGCATCCTCAGTCATGTTGGAGAATCTCCAGGAACACAACAAAGAAATTCATCACGGAAGTTAAAGCACAGAGAATTTGTGCTTTTGACCCTGGTTACATGACTGACAGCCATTCCTAATTCGCATGCTCTTTATACCACTCAAGAGTCACCTCCAATTGATTTCACGAAGAAGAACAAAGGCCTTATGGCATTTACTCAAATGGCAAATAATTTTACTCAAAAATTATATTAACCCCATACAATGTTACTATAACACGCAATCAGATAACCCAGTCATATCTTTAACGTAGTTTGCTCGAGTGAATGCCTACTAGCCGTAACACGTCGTGATAAGTGTAATCAGATCTTCTGAAAGCTGCCCAGAGCCTGGCACAAAGCGTTTCCTCCTCTCATATGACACTGCTCCAGTTAACACTGACTTCAGGTTTCACACACACCTAAGTCTTTGTGTAAGTTTGGAGAGGAAACGGCCACTCACACTTGTGTTTTACAGGGAGGTCCTGGCATGGCTCAAGATCCAGAGTTCTCCAGGGCTGCAGATGGCACTCACAGATAGGAAAGAGAACACAGTTCTAAAGCCTTTGAGGCCAGAGAGCAGTGTGAGATAAGCTGCTCTGCTATCAGATGAGCACTCACTGCCCTCCCACCGCCCCACACGCCCCGGGTGGGGTGGGAGAAAACTAATCACTAATCTGCCTGGTCGGGAATATTCTGACACATTGCTATCACTATAGTCAGATGTAATAAGCATAAATGTCACTATAAAACCTCTGTGCCTGGTGTTCATTCTCTCTCTCTCTCTCACACACACACACACACACACAAACACACAGGGGGAGAGAGGCGGGAGAAAGGAGAGAGAGAGAGAGAGAGAGAGAGAGAGAGAGCGAGCGCTAGGCACATGAGAACTCTGGGCTCTAGCTGACCATGGTTTCGGTATGAGTCAGCGCTGTGACATAACCATCACAGGGCTAATGCAGTCGTGGGCTGTGTAATAGACACAGAGGGAGAAGGTCCAGGCAAGAATCACCCCGTGGCATTTGCACCTGTCAGAGCTCTGTTCCATTCTGGGCATATTGGCTGAAGAAGAGTTCTAAATTGAAATCCTTCCAGAGAGGGCCACTTCAAGTAATGGCAGCATGCAACGCTGTGGCCCAGGAATGAAACCAACCAAGTTTTTTTTTTTTTTTTAAGAAGACTCTAAGGGACAAGATGGAATAGGGAAGAGGAGAAGAGAGGTTCCTCTTCAAAAAGAGCTCCGGTCACAGAAACTTAACTTCTGGATACCCAATGTAAAATACCTCTTGGGGGCCTTCTCACATTTTGCTTGCAAAATAAACATTTTCAGCAAATTATACCGTATTTCTCTTATGATTTCCTTGACATCATATAAAAAGTTCAGGATGGGGCGGGGAAAATGGTTCCGTTGATAAAGCACTGGTCTCTCAGACCTGAGGACCTGCGTTCTGATCCTCCATAGTCTCACAAAAGCCAGGCACAGCGTCTGCAGTCCCAGCACTGGGTAGACTAGAGGCAGGCGGGCGATCCCTAGAACTAGCTGGACAACCAGCCTGGCTAACCACGGAGCTCCGGCTTCAGTGAGGGATCTCATTTCAAAGAATAAGGTAAAGGGGCAGAGAGTCAGCCCAGTGGTTAAGGGAGGCTCTGCTGCCCTTAGCAGAAGACGAGGGTTCTGTCCCCCCACCCATGCTGGGTGACTCACATTGGCCTATAACTCCAACTCCAGTTTCTGTGGGCACCACATACATGTGCTCACACAGAGAGACACACACCTACATATATGTAGTTAATAAAATTAAGCTAAAATAAATGCAGAAAGTAACTGAGGAAGACACCCAGTGTCAACTGCTGACATACATGTACACACACACACATGTACACACACACATACACACGTACACACACACACATGTACACACACACACAAACCCCTGGATGCATCAGTGCCTCCTGCTCTCAAGTATGCCTCCTCCAGGAAGCCTTCCCTAAAAACCTCTAGCCATTTTCTTTGTGGTCTCCTTGTCACGGGCTTCCCACTACAGCAAGCATTTTCTTCCACTTCTCCTACTTTTCCCTGAGATTGTGCGTTCCCAGGGAAGAGGGCTCTGTTGTGGGCTTGATCTTTATCTTCCTAAATGTTCTCAGTTCATCCGGGTCCTCATCAACAAAAGACTGAGAGAATTTCTGCAGACAGCAGCCAAATGATGAGTTAAAGAATCAGGACAGGTAATCTCTTATAACATCTACATGACAAATCATTGTGGCTATGCTCTTGATGCTAATAACTGAATCAGCCTTTTAGTTTACGACATAATGTGAGCTGAGCTGACAAAGCTGGCTGTGGCATACACCTTACATCTTCATTTCCACGTGGAAGCTGAGCATCATGCCGTAGAAAACGAGCCTTCTGTCTAAAGGCTGCCTCTCTCTTCTTCCAGGCACCGGGGGTGTCTCTCTAGCTGGGGGTGGGAGGGGGCTCTTGACTTCACAGTTGCCCTTTATTTATTTGGATATTTGTGGGGTACCACATGTTTTACAATGCTGTATGGGCCTTTGGTTCATAAAATGCACTGTGGTCTATTTATAAGATACCAGAATGCCACAGAATGAATTTGGTTAAAGAAGAAAGGACCATGGGAGGTATTTTCCCAATGAGATGCTGCATGTTTTAAGATATGCAAAAGCTTTTGGGGGTTTTCACGCATGAATCTTCCAGAGTCTCCTGTGTGTTGGGTTAAGGGACAGTGTTGCTTTGTTCAAGGACAGAGCAGTGGATGGGGCACCACGAGCCATTTGAGAGGCTGAGAATAGAACATACAGGGGCTTCATTAATGCTCCATCACACTTAGTGTAGGGAGTAGTCTTATCTCCAGCACTTTCAGTGTAAGGTGTAGTGTTATCTCTAACACACTCACTGTAGGGTATAGTGTTATCTCCATCACTCTCAGTGTAAAGTGTAGTGTTATCTCCATCACTCTCAGTGTAAAGTGTAGAGTTATCTCCAACACACTCAGTGTAGGGTGTAGTGTTAACTTCAGCACACTCACTGTAGGGTGTAGTGTTATCTCCATCACTCTCAGTGTAAAGTGTAGAGTTATCTCCAACACACTCAGTGTAGGGTGTAGTGTTAACTCCATCACTCTCAGTGTAAAGTGTAGAGTTATCTCCAACACACTCAGTGTAGGGTGTAGTGTTAACTTCAGCACACTCACTGTAGGGTGTAGTGTTATCTCCATCACTCTCAGTGTTATCTCCATCACTCTCAGTGTAGGGTGTAGAGTTATCTCCATGACTTTTATTGTAGGGTGTAGTGTTATCTCCATCACTCTCAGTGTAGGGTGTAGAGTTATCTCTATGACATTCATTGTAGGATGTAGTGTTATCTCCAATAGTCCAAGGAATGGCATGGTACAAAATACACACTTCTTTGGAAGATGTAGATAATGACCCCATGACCTAAAGTCAATTTAGAAACTTTAAAAAAGGAGACAGTGAGAAACACAGCCTTGAGACCCCATCATTAATGGCAAATAACAAATGCAGGCAGTGATCTCTGCGGCTTGTCGCCTGTCTGTGCCAATGGCCCTTTCAGAAGGAATCACTACGCCATTCCTTAGTCTCAGGTCTTTTGAGATGACAGCTCATGATTCTCCAATGGTCAATTCCATTTCAGAGATATTAAAGGATGTGTGTGTGGGTGGGTAGGTGGGCATATCCAGATATGTGCAATATGTGTGTGTTTGTGTGTGTGTATTTGTGTATAGGTCAGAGGTCAATGTCAGTGCCTTCATCAGTTGCTCTTCACCTTATTGTTTGAGGTAGCATCTCTCATTGAACTCATTGATTCAGCAAAAGCAGCGAGCCAGTGAGCTCCACAGACTCTTTTTCTCTCTCCTTCCCCAGAACCAGGATTACGGAAGCACACATCTACACCTAAGCTTTTCCGTGGGTCTAAAACTCAGGTCCTTAGGCTCGTGTGGTGAGCACTTGACTAACTTGAGCCGTCTTCTTAACCCCAAGGATATAACTTTTAATGAAACATCATGTGGAAGGTGTTGTGTCCTTCCAGAGAAACAACCTCTTTGGGGAGACAGGGCTTATCAGCTCTAAATAAATCTATCAGCATTCATTATGTCCGTGTTGCCTTCTGAACTGCCTGTGAGGGATAAGAAAAGAGTGCCACGGAGCACAGGGTCAGAAGATAATTGCAGTAAAATAGCCCTGCAGCAAATGAGGTTGCTGGTGGGATGACACACAGTGGCCTGCAGAGGCACTACTGATATTTATTGTTCCTAATAAGATTTGGATCTTACAAAGGAATCCATCAAGATAGAAGCAGACACCAGCTCTCATGACTTACAGGGAAGGGTAAGGGGTCATGCCACAGAGGGCAAGAAGAGTCATTTACCATCTGTTCCCGGAGGGATACTTCATTCTCAGTAGGAAACCAGCAGGGGTCTGAGAACATAGGCTCTGACCTCACACTTGACCAGAGGAGACTGAAGCCCAGAGAAGCTTTGACCTGTTCAAGGTCGCAAAGCTAGTTCTCTTTTGGTAGAGGTGGCAGGTGCCAGGTCAGGAGGGTCCGGTGGTGGCACAATGACATGCCCCTGGGGAGGAAGTCCCAGCAGGTGTACCTTGAGTGTAGAACTCAAACTTTGCTTTCCCCTCTCTGCAAGAATTAGAGGTAAGACATGCGGCTTGTCTGCCATGAAGACCTCAGCCAAGATCAGGTGAGATAGTGTTCGGGGGGGGGGGGGGGGAGGGTGGGGAGGACCTGTTTTTAAAATCTCGTCAGGCTCAGAGTAAAATAAATCTAGAGACATTTTCCTGTTGAGTGTCTGTGGATGGACAGCAGAGAAGAATCTGTGTGGAGGGTTGGGAGGCTGAGCACAAGTATGGGTCGTCGTCGTCCCCCCACCCCCCCACCCCCGGGGTGACACTCCCCTCCCCCCTCCTCTCTCATCACAGAGAACTTTGTGTGCTATGGCTCTCAGTTTTATTTACAGGCGATTTAAAAAGTTGACATATAAGGGGTTGAGACTTGTTACCTTTCCTAGGCTTAATATATGACTGAGGTCTGCCCGTGACAACCACTTACTGATTCAAGAATACACATTTCATAACAATTCTAAGTATGGGGAGAGAGGCTTTTCAGTTGAGAGAGAGGGTGTGTGTGTGTGTGTGTGTGTGTCTGTGTGGTTTCCAAAGGTCCCTTTATCAGGTGCCCTTTATCAATTGCTTTTTACCCTATTTATTTTACTTATTTTGAGACAGGGTCTCTCACTGAACCTGATGTTTGATTTTGTTAGGTGGGTTGGTCAGCAAGCCCCAGGGATCTTTCTGCCTTGGCCTCCCCAGCTCTGGGATTACACGTATGAACTACCAAGTCACGCGTGCTGGGAATCCAAACTCAGGGCCTCCTGCTTCTGTAGTGAGCACGGTCTCTACCGAGCCTTCCCCCTCATCCTGACTTCACACTTTGCTTCTTGATGAAGGCCTAAAATCCCCAACTTACAAAGCGATGAACAGAAATCTCAAGTTACAAATCAACCGGGTTTCCTCCCCTATTCCTGTTTTCCCTTGTTAGTATTTCTCATTTATTTAGATTCTTCTTGAAATTCACACTGAACGAGAGAACTGCCCGCTCATTACTGACTGTGTTCCCACCGAGGTCTCAGCAGTTTGTGTCTAATATATTCCCATAAAGCCCTGGACAAAAAGAC
Source organism: Mus musculus (assembly GCF_000001635.26). NCBI lineage: Eukaryota > Metazoa > Chordata > Mammalia > Rodentia > Muridae > Mus > Mus musculus. Next base: position 80,577,993 of record NC_000081.6, on the reverse strand, counting down.
TCAAATCATAAACCATTTGTAGGGCTGACACGTTAAAAGCATTCGTTCTAGAAGGCCGAGGAGTGGGGAGGAAAAAAACAAAACCAAACAAATGAAGAACTATTCTTCGTTACCAATTGATCAATTAGGCTGCTTCTCATTCAAAACCATGAAGAGGCAGAACCGACACAGCGATGCCAGCAAGGAACGAGCACAGGCATTGATAACGCTGGGTTCGGCTACGCGCTTATTTTTAGTTCTCTTTAGAAAATTACACTTGAGAGCTTTCCCTAATAGCAATTTAAGGAGCAGATAGTCACAGCCCTGGAACCCACTTGTAATGCTAATGAGGGCTCAGACCAATCCCTGGCTGGGGAGGCTTTGGCTGCCTAAAACTGGGCTTTTTTCTGAAGTCACAGATTGACTTAGGCAAGGTCTGGGGGCCCTGAGATAACCAGCTGGGGGCATTACTATCCACAGCGGACATCCATCATCCTTCAAGGAAGCCCAGTGTGGCTTTTACATTCCAGCGTTTAAGTCTTGAAATCTTTTACAGTACAGGAATGTGAAAAAATAAAAAATAAAAAAACAAGGACTCCTCCCTCCCGACGACGGACGACGAGACGAGACGACCAACAACGACAATGAAGCCGACAACAGACAATGACTGTCCTGAGGCTTTGAGGTCTCACCCCTCCTCTTCTGCATTAGTCTCTTCTACTTCCCCGCCCCTGCCTTCTGTTCTCCTCTCCTCACTCCCAACTCTTCCATGTTCTTGGAGTGTTCCAGGTGATGGAAAGGTAACAAGTCCACAAATCTACACTTTACAGAATGCCATTCTCATTGTAAGATCAAAGCTTGCAATGTGTTTGGGTAGCCATGCTAGATTTTCAACTTCAACCTTGGCATATGCGGCCCTCTTTGCTGATGCCCATCCATTCCGCCTTCCACGTGCCAGCCTTTACAGAGAATGTTCTGGAATCAGATTCCTTGAGGTCAAACTCTGTGAGTGACCTTCTGTGAGGTCCTCTGGCCTCTTGGCACCTTAAAATTGTCTTATGTGTGAAGGAATGACATTGCTGGCGCTTTCTTGGCTATGCCTGGGGAAGTAAGCAATTTAATGTCTGCCTAGCCTTAGATTGGCACGTGAGGTCCTGAGGTGGAGTTTATAAGTAAAATGAGAGGCAGAGAGAGAGATTAGCCACGAGGCAATAACAGCAACAGCACCAACAGCGAACTGTTTTGGAAACGTGTATAAATTATTCAATCCTCAGACAACCCCACCTACCTCCTCATCTCTCTCTCTCTCTCTCTCTCTCTCTCTCTCTCTCTCTCTCTCTCTCTCTCCTTTGCAGCTCAAGAAACAAAACCAGAGAGGACTGGATTTTGTTCAGTTCACTCAGCAAATGGTGGGCTGGGCTCTGCCGATTTAGTTGTCTGGCTCCACGACGAGTATCCAGTCAGTGTAACTTCTTATTATTACTGCCACGTGAACTTGTGTACTCAACAGATAAATACAGCTGCTGTCACTAGTGGTGACTGAGCTTGTCTTATGCATCTTCGAGGTATATTAAAAATAGGTATGAGCACCGATGGAATATCGATTTGGGCAGAGACGAGGACCTAAAATCATCAGATGGAAGCAGTTGGAAGTAGGATGTTAGCACAATGCCAAAGTGTCACCCCCTCCAATTACTTGTTAATTGTAAGAGGGAACCAAGTACCTTGATAATGAGAGAGAGAGAGAGAGAGAGAGAGAGAGATCCCCAGAGCAAAATCAATGCCTAGAGCCAGATCAAACTTGGCATCGTGACTGGTGGAACAATCCAGAACGACGCGTCTCCCGATATGCTGCAATATGGAGCACCCCGTGGCACCTTATGAAAAATGTTCAATCAGTATCTCAACATGAGCCGGTAAAGATGCTTGCTGCCAAGCCTGACAGCCTGAGCTTGATTCCCAGATCCCACAGGGAGAAGTCAAGGTATCTCTGACTGCCACATGTGTGCTGCCACATACGTGCCCACACCCATACACGCGGGGTAATGAGTACATGCAAACACCAATCTCAGTATGCTTTTAGTTCTAACACGGAGGTTATGCGACCAACAAGGGGCAGAGTGACAGATTAGCCACGAGGCAACATCTGATTCAAAATGTAGGGCATTTTTGCAAGATCACTGGCCTAACTTGAAAAAAAAATTCCAGTGTTGACTAGAGAAATATAAAGATTAATTCTGTTTTTTTTTTAAAGTAATGGTATGGGTGACAGAGGCAAAAATGGGGAGGATTGGTATGGACTAGTTATTAACTAGTAGATATTAAGAACTCCTACCTTCGGAGGCATAATGAAGGCATCGCGGTTATATAAGAGAATGTTCTTGTTCTTGGGTGTGAACTGAATTATTCAGGAGCAAACTGTCATTCATCTGCAACTTACAAGAAATTCAGAAAGCAATACAGCAGAGAGAGCTGTGTGATGAAGGTTATGTTTGTAAACCGAGTGGGCACATTTAGCATTTCAACTTTCTATTAAATGTGTACACTTTTTTTTTTTTTGATAGTCTTGCTTGTGTAGCTGGCTGGCTGGCCTGGTGGCCTTGAAATTGTACCAGTCCTGGCTTCTGCCTCCCAAGAGCTGGGATTGCAGGCATGTGCCACCATGCCTTGCTTAAATCTATCTGTACATAAATTCACTTTCTTCATGAAATGATTAACATCTTTGAAGAGCAAAGAAGGTTTCTATCATTGTGTATGTCGCTCTCGTTGTATTAAACTCTCTAAAACTTTGGACTATGCTTGTATACGTAGAAAGAAAACTACTTTAAAACATTACTTACTGGATTCTTATTGGCTCAAGTCTACTGAAACCCACTGTGAACGTTGTTAGAGACCTTGGCACCCTTGGGCAAGTGCGGCACAAAGCAATTGCTCAATAAATGTGAGTGACGTGTTCATTGAATGAAGCTGTGATTTCCTGAAAATTCTCCCAACAGTATAAAAATATGATAATGAAGAAAAAAGGACAGAGACACACGAAATGGAGGCGCCCCTTTGTATAGGGAGATGCGCGGCGCGAAGGCTCCAGTTGTACACCATGAGCTCACCTCCTCTACTCTTTGATTCAAATAACTACACGGTGACTACTCTTGGACTTTTAAAAGTATTTGCTTACTATGACTTTATATTATTTATTATTTACGTGTGCGTCGTATGCTACAGTGTGGAGGCTGAGTCAGAGAACGAAGAGCAGGGCTCTTTTCTTTTCTCCCCACCATGTGAGTCCCAGGGACTGAACTCACAGAGTTGGATTTGCTGGCGAGCATCTCTGCTCATTGAGCTACCTGGCTGCCCCACTTTGACCTTGCTTCACAGGAGCTTGCAGGTGCTGTCTCTTGGACTCACCCAGCAGCAACTGTTGCTCAGTTAAGAAACGCTGATGGAATCACACTTAATGACATATTTGTGAACAATTATAGACTTTTCTAGAGCCAGGAAAAGGGGCACATATTTTTTTTTTTTTTTTTTGTTCAAGTTCAGGCCTGAGCTCTTTAAGCTGCCAACAGCAGCAGGTGTTATTCTTTGGGAATCAACAGACACATGGAAATCACTGGCAGCTCTTCCAGAAGGCAATGGTTCCAAAAGAGCAGGCTCTGGGCAGCAGGAGAGATGCGTTTTGTACAAGAGACGAGAAGGAAAATGATTAAGATTTAGAGAAATAATAATGGACCCATCATGCGTTTTCACAGCGCCTTTCCCTAAGGTACATGGTATTTATGTTAACTCTTTTATTCTTATGGTGTCCCTCTGGGGTAGGTATAAAACAATGAAGGCCTGAGACGTGGAAGCTATTGTTAGAAGCAAAGGCATTTCTTTATATTGAATTGATCGATCACCTCCTTCCCCTCAGCTTCAGTAAAGCCATTTTTAAAAGATGAAAGCTATTACAATTTAGGGAGAATAAGATTACAGTTTACTATGTGGGAGACTCTCTGGGGTTGAGTTTAATAGGGTAGTTTTCTTCAGTGATGTGGGGCTGCCTCCTTTTACAGAAAACCAGAACACAAACACAAAAAAATTCTTAAAAAGGGAATAAGTTAGAAGTTTTTTAAAAACTTGGCATCGAAATATACTACTTGCAGGAGGATCTCTGTGAGTTCGAGGCCAGCCTATGCTACACAGACAGGGCAGACAGGGCTACACAGAGAAACCCTGCCTTGGTGGGGGGGTGGGGGGGGGGAGAGGGAGACACTACTTAATAGTGGCTGCTTCTTTCAAGAGGGCCTCTCTAAAATTATACTATGAATATCAAGCTTTGTAGGCCATGTTGATTCACTAAAAGAGACCAGGTTAAACTAAACGTTCTTTCTGAAATCAAAAATGAAGAAGAAAAAAAAAGGGACCCTATAACAAATTAGCAGTTTATAATAAATGGACCCATATGCAAGGCTCTTCCACTGAAGTTTCTCACCCTCCAACAATGTGTGCTCATCACTGCCTTATCCCTGCGGTGGTTTGGAGACCAAGTAGCCCCCCTTAGTCTATCTCTGGATGAGTACTTCTAATGATATACAAAGTGTTCCATATGCCTTATTAACAAGGCTGCACTTGAGGTTAAGTGGATGCAGTCATGGTTAAGTCAGTGAAAACCTGGTCTTTGCATTCCTTTCTCAGGTTCTGAAACAGATGGGGACAAGAGCAGAAACCAGAGATGGTCTTTAAAGATGCCACACAACTATTAATAAAGAGACAAAGATAGACAACACCCTCTCCTCATGTCTTCCCACGGGAAGTTTTCTCTTATTAAAGGAACTCAGACCAGTGTTCTTCGTAAAGAGAGCAAATGCCGCCAGAACTAGCAGTTTGGAGTTGGTGAAAAAATTGAGCAAGTCCTCAGAGTCTGGGCTCAATTCCCTACCACCTGCCACTCCCCGACTTCACTATTGAAGGGGGATTTTTTTTTCCCCCTCTGGGACCTCAACATCCAAGGTCTTTCCCAGAGATCGCTCTGAAGCCAGTTAGTAGAACTGCCGTTTTTTCCCCCATGGGCCCAGTAAAGACCAAGTTTTCTCTAGTTCGTTTGACAGAAGTTGAATCCAATCCCTACTAACGTAAGCCAACTAGATAAGAAGCCTAGGCTGATGGCTGAAGTATTGCCAGCAAAGTTCAGAAAACCAGTAGGACTAGCTTTCATTAGATTTGGCTTACAGAGAACAGAATCTTAAAAGCGCTCAAGGTTTCCAGAGGGCGTGCACCCACGACGCATGACTTACCTTTGGGACGCGAAGAGGTTGAGTTGAGCGTGTATCTCGGCTTTGACAACGAGTTATTAGAATTGCCTTTTGCCAGTGGGAAGATGCATTCAAATGTCAAGTTTACCGCGCCGCCTCAGCCTACAGGTCTGCCTTGTGCTGGTTTCTGAGCACCACACTGAAGCAGGTCGCAAGCCCCAGATCCATCAATACAGCTTCCTCCTCCCTGCCCCTTGCCCTCCTCCAAGCTCCCCCCCAGCCAGTCTGCAGGCAAACCACACAGGAACTAGCAGACACCCTGCTGCGCAGAGCTGGGCGTGAGCCTCAGATTATGTGGTTTTGTTTTCTAGCTGCTAGAGTTGAACCAAAACGCAGGAGGTTCACCGAAACATGCCTGCTCCTATTCGTTTCAGTTTTAACAAAACCCGCCTGCCCCCAACGCTCACATACACATACGAAAACTTCTGAAAACACGCCTGCCCCCAACGCTCACATTCACACAAGAAAACTTCTGAGTTTGGATATGATCCGGTAACAAGCTGCTGCTGGCCTCAAGGAAAAAGCCTGTTTTCACATCATTCCATCCGGAGAAATGCAAAGGCCACTGGGAAAAAGTTAAAGTCTTCCCTGGTCAATCATGATGTTAAAATCTCAGAGAAACCGCTTGCTAAGTGTAGCCAACCCATTTACATAACTCTTAGCTTGTGATACAAATCTTGACCCAAGAGAGAAGGAAGAAAACAGTGGGAGGCTCTCTAAGCCAGGAGTTCTGTTAGTGACACAGACACACGACACAGACACACACTATGGGGGTTAACTAGCCGATAAGCCAGGGGTTCTAAGTCCAGGCTTGCTATGGTCAAGAGTGCAGATCTTTCCTTGGACCCGTGGGACTTCACGTTCTCTTGAGCAAGCTGGACCCAAGGCTCTCTGACAATTTAAGAATCATCATCTCCCTCAACTTCCCCAGTTCTCACCTCCATATTTCTAACTCTCCCTGCCCCCACACCACCTGCAGCCCGTTGAAGTCTCTCTTCCTTTCTCTTTGTTCTTGTATCTCTTGCACAAAAAGGAGACGCATTTCAACTGGCTAAGCAAGGCCTTTAGAGTTTGGAGGCTGGATCCAAGGAGAAGAGGGACATTTCGGGATACCTCCGGCATGAATCTCTGCATAGTTTTTTCCCCATTTGATTCAATTTGAAGTTCTAAGAGTATAACTTAGACTTCATTCCTGACTTCTGAGGCGGTATCTCATTGCTTCTTTAAATGATAAACTTTACTAAAAAGTTATTTTATTTTAGTTTTTGGTTTGCAAGATAGAGTTTCCCGGAACTTGCTCTGTAGACCAGGCTGGCCTCAAACTCAGAGATGTACCTGCACTACCTCTGAGTGCTGAGATTAAAGGAGTGTACTACCACCACTGGGCTTGAAGATTTATATTTTAAAAACCCTTTTCTCATTATAATCTCTCACTTTTTTTTTGAGACATGTTTTCTTCTGTGCTGTAGCCCAGGCTATGCCTAGAACTCTTTGACTTCCAGCTGCAGCCTCAAGATTTGGGTCCAGCCAGCCCCAATGCTGGGCTATAGATGTGTACTACCATGCCTGCCTGATTATGCATTTTAATTGAAACAGGGAAGAAGGAGCCTGGTATAGAACTGGCACATTACTTTGGTCATAGTAGGTGCTCAGTAAATATTCATCAAATGGGCTAGAAGAAGTAATTTGCATCCTTAGTAATGGGAATGCAATGCCCATGGAGACCAGAAGAGTGCTAGGTCTCCTGAAACCGGGGTAACAGACCACAGTGAGCTGCTCAACGTGAGTCTTTACTGGGTCATTTCTCCAGCTTCTTTTCTTATTAATAAAAGTCTGAGGCCTGGAGAGATGGCTCGGCCGGCTCAGCACTGACTGTTCTACCGAAGGTCCTGAGTTCGATTCCCAGCAACCACATGGTGGCTCACAACCATCTGTAACGGGATCCGATGCCCTCTTTTGGTGTGTCTGAAGACAGCTACAGTGTACTCATACAAATAAGAGTAAACAACTCTTTTTTTTTTTTTTAAAAAAAGACAACTTTAAAAGAAAATTCTGTACAATTTTCTTAAAGCTAAGTTGCTTGTGAACAGGATAGCCACTGTTTTCACATTACAGAGCACTTTAAAGATAACACATCACACTAACACTGGCTTCAGGGTCCCACCTTTGTGATCTAAGTACCTTCTAGGGTCCCATCATTACATGAAACAGCTCCACTGCCAAGTTCCAAGGCTCCAAGAGCCCCTGGTCAGTATCTTTCTCAGTGGCAGTTCCCCAAGTCAGTGACATGGAATGGTTGGTTAACCAGGACCCCCTCAGCTTGCAAGGCTGGGGTGTGGGCAGGAAGGGGAACTGGCGAACAGTTCTATCCAGAGCCCCTTAGAAGGGTTTCAGCAGGTACCCTAATATGGAACCCCTCCACTTCCAAGTAAAGAGCAGAGTGCTGACTGGCTGGCAGGAATGACAGGCAGCACAGGCCACCTCAGTACTTTACCTCACATCAGCTCTGTGACTGAAGGAGGACAAAGCACATCGGAACGAAGCAAGACCCCAGTGTGAGGACATCTGCATTTCAGCCTTTGCTGTCAGAAGACACTTAGAAAAAAATAGCAAGTAATTGGGAGGATTCAGGACGTGTGAAATCCCACTTATCCGCAATAGAGAAAATTTCTTTAAAAACCACACTTGCTTAAAAAAAAAAAAAAAAAAGAAAAGATCCAGCAATTCCTTTTGAAGGGTCATCATTCATAACAGAGCTTCTTATGTGCAACCGTGCTTAATTACATTTTAGAGTAAAATATATACTTCTGATTCAATAGAGAGCATTCAGGTGTTCGGTCACTCAACGGAGTTCAGACGCTTTCTCTATGCTTGGCTCTAGGGGCGGGCTAGGACATGACACACAGCCTCTACCTCGCTGAACCCTACATTCAGGTAAAGGGAGAAACAAAGCCACAAATCGAGGAAGTGAGCCTCGTGGATATCTGGGGTAGGAAGGACTCACAGCTATAAAGACTTAGGATGAGGCCGAGGAGCGGGTTCAGAGGTCAACGAGGGCAGAGCATCAGGCGGAGCCTTGTCTGCTGTGGCAAAGCCTTGAGACTTTATGCTGAGAGAGCTGGGAGCCAGTGGGAAACTGAGTCTAGACTCATGTGAGTTGGCTTGAGGTTTAAATTTCACGAAGGCCCTCAATGACTGTTGTGTAAGCTTGTCCTCTGAGCATAACGGCCATCAACCATCTGAAACAGCACCTGTGGTCACACGCACTCACGTGTACATACAGTTCTCAAAACCTGGCTTCCTGGCGTTTCTTCATAGCACTCCTGAGGGGCAGGGGATGGCCCTTAGGCTGAGATTCCAGTCATTCCTTCCTGCACCTTTCCTGCCCTCCAGCTGGAGGTAACTTCGTGTTAGCAGCAAGTGGACTCTGTATACAGAGAGTGATCATGAAGTTTAGCCAATCCTAATACTCAGGAGCCCGAGGCAGAAATACTGACATGAGTTCAAGCCCAGCCTAAGCTATATCATAAGTTCTAGATCAGCCTGGGTTATAGTGTGAGACCTTTGAGGCAGGCAGGTTTCTGTCAGTTCAAGACCAGCTTGGTTAACATTGTTGTGTCAGCTACTGGACTTAGCATGGATAACCCAGTTACTTGATAGCCATCTTGTATCTCCAGAGGAATCTGATAATTATGACGTAGTGTAAAAGTCAAGCATCCAGAAGGACTGTCAGGCTCATAGCCTGAGAGAATGGGGCAAGGTAGTGTCACTGAGACAGGAGACACTGTGAGGGAGCCTCAGTGGAGGAAAGGATGAGAGTCTGGACACACTGATTTAGAAATGTTAGTGAGGCATCCTTACAGGGAGCTCAGAGCCCTTAACAGACAAGAGTAAAGGTCAAGTGAGACCAAGGCTGCCAAGGAGACCTTAAGAGTTGTGGGTGTAGGGGGTGGTGGGTGTGTCAGAGATGGAAGACTGAACACTTACCTCCCCGGGCATGAAGCTAGATAGAGAAGGTAACCCTTTGGAGGAGGGACACCTCCAAATGGGAGAGCTAGTAGCAGTGGGCTTACTGGGGTCAGAGGAATCCTGAAAGCTAAGCAGAAGTCCATTGACTTAAGAAACTCCCAGTTCAGAAAATTAAAACAAGAAACCAACAAAACAAAACAAAACAAAACAACAATAATCGCCCCCCATGCAACTCATTATCAAAGAATGAAATTTGTACTGGTGTGTGTGTGTGTGTGGGGTGACTACAGTATTGCAACTAGGTTGTGATCCCCAAATGGAGGGGAGTAGTTAAAAAGGCTCCCCTTACCTAATATCACATTAGGGGAGTTAATTTCACCAGCGTGCCCCCCCCCACTCTTCTGTGACTGGCCTCTCCACCTCACGGGGGCTGCAGTCTTTGGCTGTGCCTCACCTATTTCCAAGGGTCTCACCAGTCACTTTCTGTGTGCCAACCCCCTCGAGGCTTCAGAGTTGGCTGCAAACCTTCTCTCCATTCCATTTCTCACCACTAACCTGTCCCCCAGGGGTCTTCACCTCGCAGGCTCCTCATACTAAAAAAAAACCCCAAAAAACCGTCCAAACCAGAATTTATCTCTTTTTGCTGCTAACCCATCTCAGATCATCATCTGCCTAATCTTGATGAGCAACAGACATTTACTGTCACCCCAGAAAGAAACTGGAGAATCACTAGAGTCTCCTCCTTTTCTCTCATTCCCACAGGATTTGGAGTCAAGCCCAGAAACTTTAGCTTCAGCACAATTGGAATGTAACACACACCAGGCCCCTTACAGCCAATCTCCTTTAGATGGAGGAAGCACGCTCAGACTTCAGTGGATGCTTGTCACGCCAGTGCACCACGCCCTTTATGAACTATGGTTTTTTCCTGCATATGCATAGCAATGTGTCAATGATATTGTTTAACTTACACATTAGGCATAGTAAGAGATGGCTAACGAGGAGGGACAGCCATAATATACTTCAATAAACTTCAGTAACGGAGTCTAGGCACTCGAGACAGGCAGGAGGTTCTCCATAAGTTCGAGACCAGTCTGGTGGTGTACACAGCGAGTTCCAGGGCAGCCTGAGTTACATAGTAAGAGTGACTCAAAAAGCAAAGCAAAACAAGGGGCTGGAGAGACACCTCAGCAGTTAGGTGCCTTTGCTGTTCTTGCAGAGGAGCTAAGCTTGGTTCCCAGCCCACATGGTGGCTCCCAAGCATCTAGAACTCCAGTTACAAGGGATTCCATCCCTTCATCTGATCTCCTTGGGCACCAGACACAGTTTGGAGCATAAGCATACATGCAGGCAAAGCACTCAAAAGTATCCTACTGTAGCGTGTGTTCACCTTTTAAAATACAGTGCCTGCTTGATGGCAGGAAATAAGGGTGGCAGGCGTTGTGAAGTAATCTTAGGCCACCATAAAGGGGAGCAGGCACTGTAAACTAGATGCAGGCTACCGTAATGGGTTACTCAAACAAAGCACCTCCATGGCTCAACAACACACCCAATAGCCTTAAAGTGACTAGGGAGAGACAGCAGATACAACTCACCTACATTGGAAAGGGGGGTATTTTGAGCCCCACGTGTAATGGAGGTGGGAGTGTTCAAAGCATTATGCTATCAAAATAGCATAGAATTTAAACTTTATGATTTTTTTAAAAATTATTCACTTAGTCCTTCTGCGCTATAGTTGACTGTGGGTAACTGAAACTGAATTTGAGGCTGTGGTGAAGTGGGTACTTCCGTGTTTCTGTCTCAGGACCTTCTTCACTCATTCCCAGAATTACCTCGGCACTCTGTCCTCTCAGGTCTTCTGAGCACATGCAAAAATTTCCCTCTAGAGAGAGAAAAAGGAACAGTTTTTTTAAAAATTGCAATTTCTGGCCTCACAGTACGGCAGGTAGACTCGTGACTGGAAATATCAATGGGATTCACGGTCAAGGATGGAAGATTGTCTTCAGACAGGGGGAGTGAGAACAGAGTTGGTCACCAGCCATTAGGGTTGAGGGTCCAGTTAAATCAGGTACTTATTGGATATCCTAAACAATCCCTATCACTTGTGTATCCCTACAAGCTCACCTTCTCCAGGAAGTCTTTGATCCCACTGCACTCTGTGGCTGCCTTTATCCTGCAACCTTTTATGCGGGTGGCTTTGATCAGACGACAATTTCCTTGCATTCTCACGGTTTAACATAGCGCCTAGCATACTGCAGATTCTTAATGATACAGAATGAGTGCAGTTCCTCCATATGTAAAATAGGATGATAATGACCAATTTTAGCAGACCTTTGAAATGTGCACAAGATGTATGTGAATTATAACTTAATGTATAAATTACTTATTTCTACTCTCACTACCTTGGGGCATAAAATCTAAATATCTTGGACTGACAGCCAAGGCCCCAGACAACCTGGATTCCAGGATGCCTTTGCATTTTGCTTCTGGCTATGCCTTCATTATATTATCTCCAGGTAAGTAATATTTCAAACACACCAACCTTTTTCATACAGCTCATGAGTTCATATTTTACTTTCCTATTGACATGTCAGTATCAATAACATTGGCTAGTACAATAATTGAAGCTGTGGAGGGTTAAAACAATCAAACCTTACCTTATACTACAAAGTATTTTCCTACCCTCTACGTCTTTCCATACTGGTCAAAATTTCATTCAGTTCCCAGAGTGTTTTAAAATACGAACTTGATTATACTGTCAATGTCCATAGGGAGGAGGCTCTTTGGGATTTGTCTTTCCTTTGTCGCTGTCACTTTCTCTCTCTCCACTGTTGTTCCACTAATGGCTTTTTATTCTACAGTCGCAGCCACTAGAGGACTTGTTAGTTTCACTGAGATAATAGGCGCTCTCTGCTTTAGTGCCTTTATACATGATATGTCCTTTGTCTCTCATGTCCTCCTCTTCTTTGTCTAGCCCATGAACTTCCTGTCATCCTTTAAGATTTAATTCAGATGTAAAGTGTTCTGTGAAATCTGCCCTTAAATACTCCTTGGCAGAATTAGATGCTCTCTCCTCTCTCATTATGCAATACATATCTTGTCACAATCTTCTATGACTGCGCCTGTCACTTCCACTAACCCGTAAACTCTTGCAGCACGGGGCTATGCTTTATCTCTGGGTCCTTCCTGCTGGGTACAAAGCGAGCGCTCACTGCCCATGGGCTGAATATATCAAAGAGTAACCCTGGGTGAGTCCTGGAGCTGTCCTCGAAGCCCCTGCGTCGCTGACCATTAGACACACTGCTTTCCACCTCTAGGCTATTAGTTGCTTCCAGCTCCGAGGTGACAGTCAGTGCTTGTAGGATGGCGTTTCTGGTCCATTACAATTACAATAGGAACACAAACTGTAAAATATCTTGAAGGCAATATTAGAACAGTGCCACTGGCCGAGCCTGTATAACGAGGACTTTTGCCTTCAATCTGTTTGATCCTCTGCGGACAGGTCAAATGAACCTGCTGCAGACAGGCTTGCTAGAGGGCCCTGCAAGTGGCACGCACTAGGGGGCCGGAAGTTAGGAACCGGAAGCAAGGAGGCAGAAGCAAGGAAGCGGAAGTTGGCAACGGTGTGGGCGCTTATGTCTCTTTGAGGAGGCCGAAGAGCCTAGGGGGTTGATTTTGATGGGGAAGAGATCCCCAGGTAGGTGGCTGGAAGGGCCCACCGGGTAGTAACCTCTAGTGTGGAGAAGGTGGATGGAGGGAAGCCAGCCGCCTTCTGGACTAACTTTCCTGTTGCCACTGGTGATTCAGCCTAGGCGCTGAGGCTGATGCTACCAGATGCCATGCGGTGCCTCCCTCCTACCAGAAGTTTCTTCAGTGAAGTTCCCCATCTAAGGAAAGTGTGTCCATTTTTGTACAGTCGTCAGTATGGGTCTCTTGTGTGACTCGGTAACCAGGCTCACTATTCCAACCCCCCACCTCCCGTTGAAAAATGAAAAAGGTGCCAGGAAAGACCCTGGCTAGCGGGAGTTGATGCTCTCAGTCTCTACCCTCCGTTTTTTCAACATTCTCTCCAAATCACTTGTCTTTCTTCCATGCCACAGTCCTAGGCGGTGTACTTTATGCTGTAGATGAGGGAACTATGGCACAGAGATGACATTAATTAGGGACTGGACCTTAAATCCCTGCGGTTGATTTTAAATGCACTGAGGTGACACCTGTCAAAGCCACAGACTAGCCGTTCCCTTGGGGGTTGAGAGTAGGGTGGGAACTGTGACTTGTGCACCCTTTTTTCTTACCCCTTCCTTCCCTAGGATGGAGGTTACCATGTAATAAGCTTTGGGAAAATCGCTGAATGCAGAAGTGGCTCAAAAAAGTTTCTCGGCCTCTTTCAGTGTGGAGTTCTCCATTCAAACCGTAACTTCTGTAATTTCTTCCAATGCCACGGTATTCAATGTAGTGGCTTGATAAACAGTCTCGGGCAGAACCAGTTTCCTCCTGAGCCAAACTCAAGTCTGTAGTCAGAACCCGAAGAAACAAGAACCCTGCTTTCCTCCTAGCACTGTTTCCAATGTTGTCTTTTTCTTAGATGCTATTGTTAATATTGCCCCAACTCTGGATAGTTTTCTAGATTATTTATTTTATTTTATTTTATTTTATTTTATTTTACATGTTTTGTGTGCATGGACATCTGTGCACCTCATATGTGCAGTACCTGTGGAGGCCAGAAGGGGTGTCAGAGCCCTCGTAACTGGAGTTACAGTTCGTAATAGCCACCATGTAGGTTCTGGGACTAGAACCCTGGTTTGCTGGAAGAGTAGCCAGTACTCTTCACCACCAAGCCATCTCTCTAACCCTGCCCTCTGGTTCTTCAATACTTTATTTTCAATTACGAAATCCAAAGTTTCGAAGACCAGTTTCCCCTTTTAACTTAGTAGTGAAACCTGAACCGAAATGAGGTCATATATAACCTCCATGCCAAATGTCTACAAGTTTTGCTGCAAATATGTTGGTGGGGCTTGTTGCTCAGAGCATCCCTACCCCTTACTGTGTGTGTTCTGTAATGTCTGCTATAGGCACCACAGTGCTTCCCTAAACAACCAGACTTCACTTCAACCGGCCTCAAGGAAACTCTATGGGATTGTGGACCACTAGTCTAACATCATCTGGTAAACGCTTTCCTGTCTCAATTTTGGTAAAATGACAGGGAAGAAACAGTGTTGGGGAAGTGGGCAGAGGCAAAAAGAAAACTAAGAGACTTCTTCCAGGCCAGGCGCGGTACACACACACACACACACACACACACACACACACACGAAGAGAACCAGATTGAGCTTCATCATGTATTTTCTTCAGAAATATTTAACCAAGAAAGTTCCTTGTCTAAACAGGGAGCGTGATTTACATGTCTCCACAACGCTGTATAAATGGTTCTCGAGAGGTATTTGTTGATTGCTTTGAAAATATTTGCTCAAATTTTAAACTTTTACATACATGACTATTAAAGGCTTTGGAATTTTTTTTTTTAATGTTTGAAATTGAGAGCTGTAGAATCAGTTCCAGGTTTCCCACAGCAGACTCATTTAGTCATCTGGTCATTCTATCTTCTCATGTGTCCTGCGTTCCCACCATGGCTAGGTGGTCCTTGTATGTAGGATTGCAGTGGTAAGTAAGACAGGCAGGTCAAGGTCTCAACCCTTCGGGAGCTTCTAGTCTGACATTATTTGCCACAATCAAACAAGAAGTAGTTAAGTACATATTATTTTAAATGTCATGAAAGAAATCTAAGTGCCAAAAAGGAGATCAATTGGGTGTTGAGCAGAGTATTATGGGATGACCTTTACAGTGAGATAAGAGATCAGAGGGATGATGAATCGGAGACATGAATTGCCTTTCTCCCTCTTATTTCCCAGTGTGATGGTGACACAGGTGGCCAGACAACTGAGAGTCAAGTGTGGAAACTTGCCTCCTTGCCACCGATTTTTGTCTCAGATGCCATATAGTCACAAGGAGCCTAATGACAGGGGCACATCCTGAGACATGCACAATTAGATGGACACAGACATAGGGTGTCCTTACCCAGTCTCAGACGGCTATGATGTCACTAGGTGATGTAATTTTGTGTGACCACAATCATGTATGACATCCTTGCCTGAGGCATCTGTGCAGCACATGACTGTAATTACAATCCACAGGTTACCTAGAGGAAACAGGAAACAGCATTTCTCTATAGCTGAGTGTCTTAAACATAATCAGCTCACAATATGTACAACTAACACCAGCTACTGAATTCTTTATGGCCGAATGGTGCCTCATTATATGTTCATGGCACTCTGTGTGACAAGTGATATTAATTGACCTATCTAGACTTTTTTTTCTTTGTTGTAACAGTTGAGAGTGTATTTAGTTTTGACACGGTGTTAGGCACATCCATTTTAAACTACTGTTTTGGGTTAGAAGGCTCTTAATTTTTTTTTTCAGAAAACAGAAAATTTGTTTACGAAAATGCTTCCAAAATTTGAGGATGCAGTTTAGAGAATATAGGAAAAATGAATAATAAATGCAGTCTTTCCAAAATATAGATAGGTAGCCATAAAAACAAAAGAGTTTTTAACAACTGTTCAATTCCAGCAAGTTATAATTCTAAGGCAGTTTTTTTTTTAAAGAAAAAATAGATCTGTGAAGACATGGATCAATATTTGTTATTCTAGGCTGGTGTTATGGTGCAGCTCTGCATTGAGTGAGTTTGGTGGAGGGGAAAAAGGACAGTAGAAATTGAAAATTTTAATAGTGTGCTGAACCATTATAAATCAGGTTTTCACTGCAGGAGGAAGTCAGACGAAATGTTCACATTCCGGGTGCATACGAGACAACCAGAACATCACAGAAACACACTTTCTTTTTCTTCATAGGATATGGTCTCTTTCTGAGAAATCTTATTAAAGCAATTATATTTTGTATCTAATTTATTTCAGACTGCATTGGGTTTAAATCAAAAGGTAGAGGGGCTGAAAGGGTTAATGATCTGGTTTTGTTTTTTGTTTTTTTAAGGTGATAGTTCATTTAACCATGCATCTGAAAATTATGTTTTCCCTTGATACACAGATTAATCAGGCGTGAGCTAGAAGCTGAGGAGGCCAAGGAAACAAAACTAAAAATACCAAACAGTCGTTATGAGTTTGATTTTTTTTTCTTTCTTTTGGATGGGTGCAGCTTTGATAGCAAAATCTGATTATAGTTCATCTAGACTTCGTTGGGTCTGGATGCTCATCAGGGCTTGAAATCAATTTGGCACAGTGCCTTTGTCCCTGTCGGAGGTGAATCACCAGAGAAATTACAAACTAAGTGACTCACCTTCCTGCAGAGTAATGAAAAAGAGGAAGGGAGTTTCATGTAAATCAGAAACTGGTAATTCTCAAGTATCTTGCGAATTCTTAGGGCCGAGTACCGGTTTAAGTTTGAATGCGTTTTTATATTAACCTAAATGCTTCCTCTTCTATGTATGGGGAAGCTGTCAGACTCCTGCTAATCACTCCAGGCCTAAGGGAGTTCCTCACGCCATGTCATTTATAAATAGCACTTTGATACTGTTGAATGTTAAAACCACACCTTTTTTTCCCTGAAAGCGAGTAAAGAAAGTAATCGAAGCTTTCCCTCTAGTTTGCTAGGCTAAGATGCTGCTTTGGATACTGTGTTAGCTGTAATCCACAGGAGGTAGAGTATTTATCTTAACGCCGGCTCTCTAGATAGACCAGAGAGCAGCACCTACTCAGGTTTGATCAGAGTGCTTCATGGTTCTGCAGGGAACAGGGTTCTGGGTACGAGGAGGACCTCACACTCAATTTTCACCACCATTCAAATTATTTCCAGGACACAGTGTGTATAACAACAGCTTTTGTTAAGAAAGAGGTGTCAGAGTGCAAATTCCCCCTGAACTATGAATCTGTCTCCTCTGTGTGTACGTCTTTAAACTCGTACTCCTTGTCAAGGGAGCTGAGCAATATTTTCTGCAGAACCTTTTAGGAGCAGATAGACTACCTATATTCTCTGGATAGCTGAGGTCAGTCTTGTGAGGGATTTTCCCGTGTTTATCCTAAGCACACCTATATAGAGTCCTTTCCTTCCTCAGGCTGGTGATGTGACAGGCTTTCTTGGAAACTAAAATTTTTTTTTTTTTCAGACTAACTTGGTCTCCTGTAGACATTTTTTTTTTTTTTTTTTTTGAGGAACTTACACCACATTTTTTGTACTTTCCTTGCAGGAAATCGATACTTTACCAGGTGGAGATGAATCATTTGTGTTTGAGAGCGGCAGAACTTGGGACGAATCTGTCAGGCGCTCTGTAAACCAGTCACTCCTGACCCATCGCTCTCACCCACCTCCACCCCCTCCTCAGACTCACTGTAGCTATGTCATTCAGGAGGCAAGTGAAGAACTTCGTGAAAAATTACTCAGATGCCGAAAAAAAAGTCAGGGAAGCAACTTCCAATGACCCCTGGGGCCCCTCTAGCTCTCTGATGTTAGCTATCAGTGACATGACTTTCAATGCGGCCTCCCTCTCGGAGATCATGCACATGCTGTGGCAGCGACTCAGCGACCACGGGAAGAACTGGCGCCACGTGTACAAATCCCTCGCCCTGATGGACTACCTCATCAAGAACGGCTCCAGGAAAGTTATTCAGTATTGCAGAGAGGGCGTCTGTAACCTTCAAATGCTAAAGGATTTTCAACACATAGATGAAGCGGGCAAAGACCAAGGTAACAGTTTGTAAAAATTCGACAGTGTGCCTGTAAGGACAGGCGTGTATAGCAGTGTTTTAAATCTTCAACTGGAGCAAGGCGGTTCTCAATTTTTGAGTGCCTTGTGATGTAGCCTAGGCTGTCCTGAGCTTGCCCTCCAGTCCCAACCTCCCTCGCGCTAGGTTGATGTGCACCCTGTTATCACCCTGGGCTTAAAGAGTTGTCCTTAGATGTCCCAGCCACTGTTTTCCTCCGACCGCTGTGGTTCTCATTTCCGTCCTCTGATTGACTGTGGCACTTGGGAGAAGAGTGTGTTTGTTTTCAAAAGAGCACAGAACACACGCAGGTCCTGATCCAGTGACGCCTCACAGAAAAGTAAATACAGCAAATGAAGAGAGGAGACGCTGCCGTTTGTGTGTTGATGTCACTGTAATTCACGAGTATAATTAAGTCGGAATTTAGTCATAAACTAGGGAAGTGTTTCTAGGGACTCTGGAATCTCCGAAGGCTATGGAGATGAGCTCACTTAACTGAAGCACAGAAATTCAGGTCTTAAGATAATTCTGGGTGTAGAAAGGCGATGGCATAGGAAGATGGTATAGAGTATTGAAGTGGATTGGTGCCAAATTTGCAAAGAAAAGAGCCAACATTCCTTTCCTTTGTGTTAGAAATGCAAAGTTATAATTGTGCCTAAAGTGATAGGTTTTAAGTCATAAGAAGAAAATACAGTTCACTCTACTCTCCATGGTTACTGCATTTTAAAATGATAACTTTAAAGAAATGAAAAAATGAGACAAAAATAGTTTCTATGAACCCTTCTCCACCAAAACATCATCTCTCCAGTTTCTAAGATCAGTGAGGTACACTTGCTACAAGTGGCAGCCAGTGTTGACACTACTACTGATGTTCAGTTTAGTTGTATCATAGTTCTGTAGGTTTTGGAAAGACATACTGTCCTGTGTCAACCACCCAGTATAACACAGGGTCTTTCGCTTCCCCGAGGATGCCTTGTGACCTGCCCTCACCCTCTTTGCCCTGGATGCCACTGGTCTTTATAGTTTTACTTTTTCCAGATGTAAAACTTCTTTAGACTCGTTTCTTTCATTGGCAGGATACCCCACGGTTCTTCCAGATCCTTCCATAGGTTGGAAGCTTGTTTCTTTTTATCTTTCCTCTTTATGAAAAGGTTTGTTGAGATATAATGCATATACCATACAAATTGTAACATATGTGTATATATATACATATATATATATATATATATATATGTATATACACACACACACACACACACACACACACACACATGTATATTATAAAATATAGGGTCATTTATATAAAGTATGTATAATTATAAAGTTGTTTATTATAAGATGTGATATCTATATCAACACTTGCCTTTTTGTATTCACTTGTATTGAATTTTTTTTTCAATCAGAATCTCACGTGGACTTGAGTTAATAAGTAGCTGAGTTGAGTTCACCTTGAACTCCTGATCTTCCTATCCCCACCTCCCAGGTGCTGGGATTAGTGGTGTAAGCTACCATTGCCAGGCTCATATTTCCATTTGTAAGTGTGCAGTTTGGTACGTTCATCACATTTACTGTGTTGGGAAGCCACCACCACTCTTGTTTAAACCTTTTCTAAATCACTGTCAGCATTAAGCAATAGCTGCTCATTCCCATTCCACTGAACCTCTATTCTCTATCTTGATTGACTTGACTGTTAGGTGCACTCACACAGAAGTGGAATTTTCCTGTGTATTTTAAATTCCTATTAGGCTTCTTTCTCTCACCCTATAGTCCTTGAGTCTCCTCCATGTGGTATCAGAATCCCATATGTTTGAATGACTGAATGGCATTTTATTTTCTGGGCTTACAACATTTAAGCAAACCTGTTCCTCTGGGGCGGTTCTACATGTGATCCCTCATGAACAGTGCTGCAGTGAACATGGCTGTGTGTGGGTTCAGGCCTCTGCTGTCAGTGCTTTGGCTTGCTTAGTAGAATGGCTATAGTGTGCTAATGTGAGTGTCTGGCCTCTGGAGGAGCTGCTGAGCTGTCGTTCATTCCCATGACCTCCATAAGAGGTTTCATTTTTCCCAGGTCCTTGCTAGCACTTGTTATTTTGTCCATCTTAAAATTACAGTTAATCCTAATAGAGTTGGACTTTGCTGTCCCTTTGATTTACATTTCCCTAAGACCCATGAGCTCAAGCGTCATGACCCTGCTGCTGCTGATACAGCTGTTGACTTCTAGAAACATCTTTTCAAATTCGGTGCCTGTTTTCAAATGAGTTCTTTCATTGTTGAGTTTTGAAAGTTCTTTATATATTCTGGGTATAAGACTCTTATCAGATAGGTGGCTTGAAAGCATCTTCTGTTATTTTGTAGGTTGCCTCTTTGCTTTCTTGGGATGTCTGTCTTCCTATGCACAAAATTTTATTGTTATTTTAAAACAGAGTCTTACTGTGTATCCCTAGCTGGCCTGGAACTTTGCTTTGTAGACCATGCTGGCCCTAAGCTTACAGAGATCCACCTGCCTCTGCCTCCCTGGGACTGGGATTAAAGATGGGCACAACCACATCTTGCTAGAAGTTTTAAATTTTGATGAAGTCTAATGTATTTGTTTTTCATTTGGTTGCTTTCCTTATCATATCATATATAAAGCAAATTATTGTCAAATTCAAGGCCGTGAAGGCTTATATTTTCTTCTAAGAGTTTTGTGGTTTTAACTCTCTTGACTCCCTTAGCATTTCTGTGGCTGTGATGAAACACCGAAACCAAAAAGCAAGGTAGAGAGGAAAGACAGGAACTCACACAGGGCAGGAACCTGGAGGCAGGAGCTGATGAGGAGGCCATGGAAGGGCGTTGTTTATTGGCTTGCTTCCATGGCTTTCTCAGACTGACTTCTTATTGAACCTAAGGGCACCAGCCCAGGGTTGGCATCACCCACAATGGCCTGGGCCCTCCCTAATCAATCACTAATTAGGAAAGTGGCCTGCAGCCTGACCTTGTGGCGCATTTCCTTAGTTGAGATTCCCTCCTTTCAGGTAACTCTAGCTTGTGTCAATTGACATAAAACCAGCCAGCACACTCTCTTATTCAGATCTTGGATTTCTGTGACTTTCATGTTTCTGTGTGAGAGGAAATAAAGAGCCTTCTTCAATATTTTTTCATATGGATACCTTACCACCTGTTGAAAAGAATGTTCTTCCCTGTTGAGTTACACTGGCCCCTTATGCTAAGTTACTTCTGTAATCTGTGGATCTCATAGCTCTCTATGTCTTTCCATATGCCAGCACATTGCTGTATCTTTGTAGTAATATTTGAAATCAAGGAGTGTAAGTATTTCAACTCCACTCTTCCTTTTTAATAGCATTTTATTTATTTCCGGTCTCGTTCATTTCCTTGTGGATTTAGTGTCCACTTATCAGTTTCTTTTCAAACAGATGGTAGATAAAATTTTGGTTGGGATTGCATTGGCTTTCTAGACAAATTTGGGGAGCATTGTTATCTTATTGTGAACTTTAATTTATTTTTTACCTTTTGCATTTATAATATAATTATATCATTTCTCCTCTCCTTCCAAACTCTCCAACATATTCCCACTTTTCTCTTTAAAATTTATGGTCTCTTTTTTGGGAAAGTTCTGCTAATTAAGGTCAAAGCCCACCATGACCTTGTCTGGAGAATTCTAAGCTCCCACATCTGCCTCCACCTGAGGAATGTCACGTAGCCTCAATTAGATTACTTCCTTCTCCTGATAAAGCCTGTCCAGCCAGCGCTGAGATTCATGGGATGCTTCTCCATGCTGATGAGACATCTTGGTGCCCAAACCTCAGCCAGTGACATTTGCCTATCCAGGATGTTCCTACTCTCAGTCCCCTAGAACTTTATAAGCCTTAAATCACCCTAAGTGAAGTTTATCTGCCTTCTGATAGCTGGTCCTGCTGTGGCTATTCACAAAATGTACTCACAGGGCTTCTGAACATCCTCCCCTCCCCCCAGCCCCGTCGTCTCTGCTCTCTCTGTCCAACTGGACCATATCAGGACCTTTGATCCATGAGAGAGTATACTCTTGAATATACAAATACCACCTCATCAGTCCATAAACTGTTACTTGTACGTATATGTATTCATAGCTGACCATTTGGAGTTGGATAACCAGTTGGTGTGCTCTTCTCTAGTGGGTATTTCTCCAGCTCTCAGCTTTTTTTGGTTATCTGTAGTTCTTTGTCTATGGTTGAGTCTTCATGAGCTTTCTTCCTTCCAGGTTAGACATCTATTGGTATTGTCCATATTCAGGTCTTGTTTAGGCAGCCATGTTGGTGAGACTTCATGGGTGTAGCTTCTGATATTTCCAGGAGGCGTCATCTTTCAGCACACTTCCTGTTCCTTGGGCTCTTACGACCATGCGTTTTCTTTGGTTGTGGTTTTTCTGTAATGGTTTCCCTTTGTTGCAAAGAAAATGTTCCTTGATGAAGGGTGAGAACTGTACTAATCTATAAATATGAAGGTAAATATTTCTAATTTAGATAAAGACTGTGCTCTTTTATTAAAATGACAGTTGTAGGTTCTCCTCCAAGATCCATGACCTCAGTACCCTTGAGTAGTTGGCTAGGTTTCCAGAGCCAGGCAGTTTCCTTCTTGATGAGAGGGCCTTACACCCAATGAGAAAACTGTTGGTTCCTGCCACAGGATGCAGGTCACTGCTGCATCCTTAGTATCATTGTGCCATGCCGGTTGTTGATGTGGTCCGTAGGCAACATGGCTGGGTAGCACTGTTGGTTGTCTCCATCCTTGCGAGCTGCATGCCACCTTCTGGCCATGAAAACTAGACCTTCAGGAGGAGGCTTGCAGGTCAGATCCAGCTCAGGTCCTCTGGGCCCCATGTGTCTGAAGTGCATGGTGTCTTCAGGAACAGGGACTTACCTTCTACCTCTTGGGGGCAACCAAGGACAACAGAAAAGACTGTAATGTTTTGTGGTTTAAGTTCTCTTGGGCAACCCTGAGCAATAACTCCAAAGCAGGCTTCTCATGCCTGGTTGTTGTTATTTGTTGTTAGATAATCTATGGCTCTTGGGAGGGAGTGTTGTCAACCCAGACTGGAAATTTTCATTTAAACTACATATATATCTTTATATACTCACTTATATGTATTAGAGGTATTTTTAGGTAGATTGGTAATATACGTGTGCTGGCTAGTTTTATGTCAACTTGACATCAGCTATAGACATCTGAAAGGAGAGAACCTTAGTTGAGAAAATGCCTCCATGCCCCTTCTTAGAATTGGAAACAAAACACCCATGGAAGGAGTTACAGAGACAAAGTTTGGAGCTGAGACAAAAGGATGGACCATCTAGAGACTGCCATACCCAGGGATCCATCCCATAATCAGCCTCCAAATGTTTACACCATTGCATACACTAGCAAGATTTTGCTGAAAGGACCCTGATATAGCTCTCTTGTGAGGCTATTCTTGGGCCTAGCAAACACATCCAATAGCTGACTGGATGCTCACAGTCAGCTATTGGATGGAAAACAGGGCCCCCAATGGAGGAGCTAGAGAAAGTACCGAAGGAGCTGGGGGGATCTGCAACCCTACAGGTGGAACAACAATATGAACTAACCAGTACCCCCCAGAGCTCGTGTCTCTAGCTGCATATATATCAGAAGATGGCCTAGTCGGCCATCAGTGGAAAGAGAGGCCCATTGGTCTTGCAAACTTTATATGCCTAAGTAGAGGGGAACGCCAGGGCCAAGAAGTGGGGGTGGGGGTGGGGGTGGGAGGATAGTGGAGGGGGGCATGGGGGACTTTTGGGATAGCATTAGAAATGTAAATGAAGAAAATACCTAAAAAAAAATAGATCTGGGTGTTGACTGGCCTTGGTGGTACATGCCTCTAATTCCAGCACTTGGGAGGCAGGGTTGGGATGTTCTCTGCAAGTTCAAGGCCAGTCTGGTCTTCACAGGGAATTCAGAGATGCTCAGGACTATGTAGAGAGACTGTCACAGCAGGAAAGCACAACTGCAGGTTGGAGGAGCTTCCTGCTATTACCACTGTGCCTGATCACTGCCATATTTCCCCATTATGGTGGACTCTGACCCTCTGGAACCATAAGACAAGCAAGCCCTTCCGTCTGTAAATCGTCTTGGTCATGGCACTTTCTCCAGTGTTGAGAGTAGACGGCATTCCCTTGTTCTTACTTCTAGGAGGAAAGCTTTTGGGCATTAAATGTGATGTTAGCTATGCTTTTTTTTTCTTACTTTCTTTTTTGTTTTGAGACAGGGTCTCACTATGTAGCTCAGACTAGCCTGGAAATCACAGTCCTCCTGCCTCAGCCTCCCTCCTAAGTGCTAGGATTACAGGTTTGTGATACTATATTGGTTAGCTGTGGGCTTTTTTATATTTGCTCAGGTTGAATAGGTTTTATTATGTTCCTGATGTGTTAAGTGTATTTCGATATTATTATTATTACTACTACTTGTGTGTGTGTGTGTGTGTGTGTGTGTGTGTGCGCAGGTGCTTGTGTGCTACAGCATGCATGGAAAGGTCTGAGAACAGTTTTCAGGAGTCAATTCTCTTCTTCTACTATCCCCAACAGGTTCTGGGGATGACTGTGGGTCATCAGGCCTGGTGGCTGGCCCCTTTATCTTCTGAGGGCCATTCCACTGGCCCTGGAGTGTATTTTAAAACTAAGAAACCATGTTGAGTGTTGTCGATGCTTTTTATGCATCTTTGGAGGTGATTATGTGTTTTAAAATCCTTTTAGCCTGTGAATATGCCTATGACCTTGATTTTCTACATCCCTAACATAAATCAGATTTAATCACGATGAGCATCTTACTTTTTAAGTGTTTATTTTAGATTAGGTTTTGGGCTTAATAATGAATTTGGAGAACTCTTCATGAGGTTTTATCCTGCTGTGCTTGATTCATTCAGAAATTTTTTATACAAATCAACTTCCATGAAGATTAAGTTTTTATTTATTTTTTTTGATTAAGGTCTCACTGTTTTACTATGTAGTCCAGGCTGGCCTCAAATCCACACTCTTCCTGCCTCTGCTTCCTGAATCGTGTCATAAATTCATTTTTACAAGGAAAAACAATGCTAATTAAAATTTGCAGATTTCCCCTTGAAAATTCTAGAGCAGCTGTTTTATCACTGGACTAAGAACTCGGAGGACTTTGTAAAGCAGAGAGGCTGGTTCCTGCTCTAAAGAGCTCCTGAGTATTCTGAAGAAGGAGCTGGAGAAGTATAGAATTACAAATGCTCAGACAGGCCCCTTTATGCATTCATCACAGCTTTCCTGTGAGTGCCGGTACGAGTACATTCAAATCTGTCTTCATGAAGGTTTCTCAGATTCTCTAACACTCGAGCTTAGGACCAAATATTCGAGCTGAGTACAACAGTGCAGGTGCCTCAGGGACTGGTCATTACTAAGACAGCAAGAAAAATCACTGATCAGAGCTGGCTTGTCCACAGAGGATCAAAGCTGGCATGTCCACAGGGGCATCTCACATTTGTCCGTTCACTTTGCAAGGGATATCAGCACATGTCACATTTATTGACTATTTACTAATAAATGAAAATAATTGCATTGGAGGATATTACTTTATCTTTTACATACCTCCCTTTTTGCGTTTATGCCCCAGGAAATGTTGTATTGTAGGAGAGAGATGCTCTTGGCATAATTCAGTTTATATTGCGGTGTGCCTCTGTGAGGATGGTGGAGATGCTGAAAAGTGTTATTGATGGGATGTACAGTCAAGAGTTTGGCTCCCAACTTGTCTTTGTGCTTTTATTCCATTAGCCTTCAATGTAGGCTGCACTGTCAACAAGCACTGCTAATGTACTGCTTTGTGTTGTGCCCCAGAAGTTCTTTCCCTCGAGAATATTCACTTCTTGCTGCTGTTGCTTTCCCTTTAGTCTTCCCGTCCCCTCCAGAGATGCTCTCCTGCGTGTGCCTGCTCTCCTTTCCCTCCCTGAGCAGTGGCGAGTGCAGTGCTGTTTTATACATGTCGGTGTGCTGCTGTTTAGGACACGCTGTGTGGGTGTATGTGATGTATGTCTATAGCGTGTCCTTAACCAGATTCTGAGGGCACATACCACCTGTGAGCCATCTTTTTACCATCAGACTTTGGGACATTTAAAAAAGAGAGGAGGGACCCAAAATAAGGTGCTGGACCATCGAGAAACTGCTGGGTAAAAATGACATTGCTGGATTAGAGAAGAGAAGAGGGTCTCTGAAAAAGTCCTAGTATACACTGTGACCCAAGTAATTCTCACCGGAAGCCTGTTTGACTCACAGATTGACAAGAGACCAGATTCTCTTTACCAAAAAAAAAAAAAAAAAAAAAAAAAAAGGTCTTCTGGCTTTGTTGGTTGACCCCTAAATTCAATGTTCTCTTTGTGTGTGTGTGTATGTTTTGCGGGGAGATATACTTTGGTTGTGCCCCATAAATTTTAATAAGCTGAGTTTTTGTTCTACTCAAGTGAAGTCAATTTTCCTTTTTCTTTTCCCTCCTTTTTCTTCTTCTTTTTTATTAAAAGAATTATTTGTTTATTATATATATATATATATACATACATATATATACATACATACATACATACATACATATATATATATATATATATATATATATATATATATATATATATGAGTAAACTATAACTCTCTTCATGCGTACCAGAAGAAGGCATCAGATCTCATTACAGATGATTGTGAGCCACCATGTGGTTGCTGGGAATTGAACTCAGGACCTTGGGAAGAGCAGTCAGTGCTCTTAACCACTGAGCCATCTCTCCAGCCCCCCCCCCCCTTTTATTCTTTAACCCATGTATTATTCAGAGGTGTGTTGTTTAATTTCCAATTATTTTTGGATTTTCTAGTTATCCTTTTACTGATGTCTAGAAGAATTCTGCTGTGGTCTGAAAACAGATACTGTATGATTTTATATTCTTGTAAATGGATTGACATGCGCCCTGGCTTAGAATGTGACCTGTCTTGGTGAATGTTCTGTGCGAGCTTGATGAGAATGAAGTAGCCTATAAATGTCTATTGCATTAGTGTTTCTTCTGTGGACTCGGAGGCTCTCGTGGATGTGTAGATGCTAAGGACTGTTCTGTCTCCTCAGAAAACGATACCTATGTTGCCACACAGTGCCCTTCTTACCATGGATGGGTTTCCTTGGTCTGATTTCTGATGTGTCTGAGATTAATTATGCTTGCAGTAGCTGCTCATGCTTTCTCTCGATTGGTGTTAGTGTGGTATATAGTTATAGGTTCAGTTGTTTTTAAATCATGGGGCATAAGTCTTTGAAGAGGCTATTCATAGACAAAATAGTTTGTCTTCTCCCTCCACCCCCATGTGTGTGTGTGTATGTGTGTGTGTGTGTGTGTGTGTGTGTGTGTGTGTGTGTGTGTGTGTACTGAGGCCAGGGGAGGGCATCAGTATCCTCTTCTATCAGTCTCTGCCTTGTTCCTTTGAGCCAGGGTCTCTCTGAACATAGAGTTCATGTTTTTCAGCTAGGCTAGTATGAGCCAGCCCCATGATCTTCCCAGTGCTGGGACATAGGCTTGTGAGAGAACACATCCAGCCGGTCGCGTGGATGCTGGGATCTGAACTCCCGTCCTCATGATTGTTCAGCAATTGGTCTTTAACCATTGATCCATCTCTGTTGCTAGCATACGTAAGACTTTATCTTCAGGAACAACCATATCAGGCCTAGCTCATCTCCTCCCTGACCCCTAAAGATGGGTCTCAATTTGGTACTCAGACCAACCTCCTATTTGCTGTCCTGTCTTAGTCTGCCCAGTATGTACAACTACAAGTGCAGCCCACTGTATCCAGTGTCTCCATTAACGTTTAATTCTTAGAATGTTTTTATATTTAAAGTGAGATTCTTGCAGACAACATTTATGTAGATCTTGTTTCTTGGGGCCAATTCTGTTCTTTAATAAGTTAGCGTACTGGTACTCAGACTGATTTCTCATAGTAGGATTAATAGCTGCCATTCTTTCTTACAGTTTCAATCCGTTGGCCTTGTTTTTTGTCTCCTCCTCCCTCCTCCTTCCCTCCCTTTCCTTCTTTTACTGGTGCTTAGATATAAGACATGGTATAGACCAACCCTCTGCCTCTTTGGTTTAGTTGCTGGTTTTATATGATCTCCTTTTCTCTTCTCTGGTGTGTCAGTTCTGCATCCTTTCACTCATCCTGTGGACTTCCGAGTTTGCAGTATATGTGTGCAGCCAGTCTGGCTGCATTATTAAGCACTGTGCTATGAGTTGGCTAAGTACCAGAGAGGCTTGGTTCCTAGTCAGGGGCACTATTGGGGAGTAGGTGGTGGGCCTGTAAAGAGGTAGAGCCTAGTGGGAAGCCACTGATGGCACAACTTTGAGGAGGATTTATGAGACCCTAGTCCCTTTCTCCTCTCTTTTATGTTTTAGCCATGAGGTGAACAGGTGGGTTTTTGTTGTTGTTGTCTGTTCGTTTGTTTTAAAAAACACATTCTCCCTTATTACAGGTCCTAAATCAGCAGGATCAATCAATCAGTCATCATGGCCTGAAATTTCTAATAGCGAGATCCCAAAATAACCCTGTCCTCTGTATAAGCTGGACTGTGTTACAGCTAGGGAGAGCTGACAAGTGCACACTGCACGACCTCATGGGTAATGCTAGTATCATATGGTAACAAAGTAATTCTAGGTTTTCTTCCCCATACCTTATATTATTGCCATCAGTCATTTATACATAATCAAGTATATTCTTACCACCACTGCAGTAGGCTCTCATAGCCGGGCTTCCCTTGCCCTCACCCTGGAGCCAAGAATGATTTGGGCTTCTGCTCCTCCTGCACACACTTCCCAGTGCTGCTGGAATTACAGGCATGGGCCACCAGGCCAGGTTTCCAAAGTGCTGGAGTTGGCACCCAGGGCTCCCTATGTGCTAGGCAGGCAGTCTACCAACTGAGCTATATCCAGCCCCGGTGTCAGTTACTGTTGTGAAAAAACTGCTGTGAGATTCATAGAGAATAAGGAAAAGAAAGATGCTCTTGTTTCTCCCTTTACTCACACCAGCTCTGGTGCTGTTTTCTTTCATGAAAATCTGTTTCTGGCCGTGGCTGTGTTACTTCTTATTAAAGAAGACCTTTGAACATTCCTTGCCAGGCGAGAACTCTGAGAGTAGATCTCTGAGTTTTGGTTGGAGAAAGTATTTCCCCTTCTCATTTGAAGGGTGTTTCTCAGGGTACAGAATTCTGCCTGGTGGTTTCCCTTGCACCAATTTTAATATTTCTCTTTGTTTTCTCCCTGCTTGCATGGTTTCTGAGGAGACGATGAATATGGTTCTTGTCTTTGTTCCTTTATAGGAAAGGCTTTTCCCCTTTTGGCCTCTTTCTTTACCTTTGATTTTTCTGGAGTTTGAAAAGAAGAAGCTGGGGGCGGGGGGTGTTTCTGAGCTAATCTGGACTGCAACCTAATATTAATCTGGGAGCAGTTCTCAGTGGCTGTCGCTGCACATATTTGGTCATTAGTTTCTTTCTCTCACTCTCTTCAGTCCCCACCAACACCTGCTCTGTCATGGCTGTCCTGCTGGTGCGGAGAGCAGAGATTCTGCTCTGTTTCTTTTCCATGCGTTTCTCTCTGGGTCTCTACTGAGATGTTCCCAAGCTGGAAGGTTCTTCGCTCAGCCATGTCCTGTCTAAAGGCACTCTTTGGCATTTTTCATCTTCATGCTTTCTTTTTGGTTCTTGTAGTTTTTCCATCCCTCTGACTGCTCCTCTAACATTGCACAATGCCCTGTTATATGTGCAGTCCACATCTCAGCCATCGCAGTTTCACGGTAATTCTAGCATCCCTGCCAGGTTTGATTGTACTTTTCATGCTTGCTCTGTCTTCAGACCATGCTTCTTGCCTTTTAGTCTGTCTTGTAATTTTTCTCCAATCTCTGGGTTTGATGAACAGGTATGGGGGACTGTTGGAAAAAGGTTTCTCTACAGTGGTGTCATGGTAAGAAGGCAGCGAGAATGTACTCATCTTGAGGCTAGGTCTCTGTGTTAGTGAGCCTGTACTTCTGGGATGAACTCCATCCGTGCTTTCCACTTACCGCACCTGCTAACTCTTCAGTGGCGGGACCACTAGAGTAGATTGGAGTTGGGTATTTCCCTTCTCCCAGGTTGGTGAGGCTTGGCAAGATCAGTGCTAGTTAATACATTTCTCTGAGGGTAGGGCTTAAGAAACATAGAGTGCTCTGGTCTATTTAAAAAAAAAAAAACAGTTCTAATCCTATCTCTCCTCCAACAGAAAGAGCTGGGGTTTTCTGTGCCTGATTTATAACTGAACATCACCACAAGGGCACAGATGTAGGAAAAGCCTAGGGCCTGTAGGGTTTGGACTATCCATAGCTTGAGATGCCTACTGGAACCTTAGAACATATCCCTGTGGGTAGGGGGTTCTGCTGGGAATATCATCTCTCACAGAGACAAGAAGCTAAAGCTCAGAGGGATGTAAGGCTGTACAACCACTAAACTGAACACAGTTAGAACCCATGCATCCCAACTCCACTTAATCAGATTCTGTTCCTATACCAAAGAGCCTCTCATAACCAAGCCTGTAAAATACCTTTACAAGGTTTCAGTGAACTTCTAGAATGTGCTTAATTGAAATTGTTTAGTAAATGCTCAAAGAAATGTGAAACTTTGTCATACTATCAAATCATACACTTAGACAAATATGTTTTTGTTTTTTTAAGACAGGGTTTCTCATGGTAACCAGCCCTGGCTGTCCTGGACTTGCTTTGTAGACCAGGTTGGCCTTGAACTCACAGAGATCCACCTGACTCTGCCTCCTAAGTGTTGGGATTAAAGATGTGCACCAGGACGCTCAGTGATATTCTTCTAAAACTAGATTTTTGAAAATATGTTCATTATAGGTTGTTAAGTGCCTTTTTATTCTGAACTAAGTGAGTTGTGAAATTGCAGTTGCTTTTATTTACATAGGCCATTTTTGCATATATCCACATATTTAAATTAAAGTCATATTTCAAAAATGGACACATTTTAAAAGAACAAAATTTCAGTGTTATTAGAAAGCTATGTAAAGCCATTTTCCTGGAAGTAGCAGACTTTGGTACATTGCTATGTTGGCTTCCTAGGGCCATCCTCAGTCTCTCTCTTAGGAACAAGGCATCTCACATCCGTACTCATGGCTGGTTTGTGTCTAGGGTGCTTCTGCTTCTCTGTCCTGTCTCCAACAGTGATGCGCCGTACCAATAACCCACCAAACTTTAAACAAACCAAGCCTTTTATTTAAGCCCTCGATCACAACTGTACATTAAAGTGCAGAAGCAAATATTCTAGAAATATAATGTTTTATTTATATTTATAATAATATTTATACTTAGGCTATAAATGACTAAAATCTCTTGGGGTGGTTTGGATTCAGATTCTCAAAGAAGGAAAGAAAACACCAGGTATTTGATTTCTTTCTTTCTTTTTCTTTTTCTTTTCTTTTCTTTCTTTCTTTTTTTTTTTTTTTTTTTTTTGGTTTTTTGAAACAGGGTTTCTCTTTGTAGCCCTGGCTGTCCTGGAACTCACTCTGTAGATCAGGCTGGCCTCGAACTCAGAAATCTGCCTGCCTCTGCCTCCCGAGTTCTGGGATTAAAGACATGTACTACTTACCATACCTGGAAAGATGGCTAGGCTGTTAAAGGCTAGGCTCACTAGCAAAAATGCAAGAAAAACACCTTTTAAACACATGAGTATTTACTTTAGATGTGATTAGCCAAGTCAAGGCTACAAAATCAAACAACTGCAAACAAATCAAACAACTGTATTGCTCCTGTGCAGAGAAGTCTAGACCTGGGGTTGAAGGAGACAGACAGTTCTCAGCCAGTATGATACAGCGGCTAAGCACTGTGCAGGGAAAGCTCTCTAGCTTCAGAGTGGATCAGACTTAATGTCTTCTTTTTTCCCCCTACTCTTGTTAGACAGCACTAGTCAAAACATTAATCTGATGTGTGGTTGCAGACTAATAAATGCAGTTTTAGATATGCATTGGTGGTGGGCTAGTTAATGCAGGCTCCCAGAGTCTTTTTGTTTGTTTGTTTGTTTTTTGTTTTTATGAAAGGATGTTTTCCAAAACATCACAGGTTTTGGGTCGTCATGAGCCTGTGGCTTTAGCTTATATCACTGTGCATTTAAGCACAGTTCGTTTACTTAACACAGTGACATGTTTCAGCCGTTTGTTCCCTTTCAACAAATAGAGTTGGACTGATAATTGTGAGCACAAGAAGCAAGGCTTGAATTCGTTTAAACTTGAAAGTGACCTTCCCTCACCTGCTAAGTCTTTCTGCTGTACTGTATTTATCGTGCCCAGCAAAGGCAGAGAAAGCAAACAGAAGAGAGAGAGGGAGAGAGGCAGGCGAGGGCTGGCAGTGCTGTGTCAACATAGTTACTCTGGATTCTCATCAGATAAATAGCAATGGATCATAGGCCAAGGTCAGTCAAAGAATTGAGACGTGTACCATCTTTACTGAGCCTGTCTCTGCTCCAACTCACTAACACTCTGACTTTGGGCAAGTTTCTTCATCACCTTAAGCCTTGCTATTCTCTTTCATAAAGTAGACTTCATAATGAGCTCGGAGAGTGCCCGTTGGCATTAGAGATGTATTTGAGGGTCAGGCACATAACAAGCCATCAGTCTAATACTATTAGGGCCCGATTTTTTGTTATCTGCATTTCTTGGGACATGTGCTCTCACTGAAACAGAGAGCTCAGAGCGAGTGCTCAGTAGGAAGGCCTTGCCTATGGTCCTGGGTAAGAGATGCAGTTCTCCTCAGCCAGCCCCATGTCCATCACAGTCCTTAGTACACTGGCATTAAGACCTCGATTTACATGCCAATTCCTCCCTCCGCCTTTCTCTCTCTTGGTGTGTGTGTATGTGTGTGTGTCCGTCCTAGTAAAAGTGTCAAATAGTGTTTTGAAGAGAGTGCTTGCTGTGCAAGTGTGGGGACCTGAATTCAATCCCTAGTACCCACATAAAAAAAAGTCAGGCCTCGTGGCACATGCTATAATCCTAACACTGAAGAGACAGGACAACTGGCTAGTCAGCCTAGCCTAGTCAGTGAGCTCCAAGGTCAGTGAGAGACCTCATCTAAAGCAACCAGGTATCAAGTACAGGGATGATAGTCGTGAGCTATATACTTGGACCAAAGAGCACACTGTAAAGCGAAGGAGGAACAGGCATTCAAAGCTAGCCTCAGCTACATAGCAAGTTTCCAGTCTGTCTGAGCTCTGTGAAACCCTGTCTCAAAACAGTAAAACCAGAAAACCCAAGAACTCTGGGAAGGCTGACGTTAAAACTTAAAGGGTTTAAAGCTAAGAGAGAACCAAGACGCTGCACAGCCTCCAGGGCCTTGGTTTTATATTCCCCACGTCTGTCCGAAGGCTCAGGCATACTCCTGACACTCTGTTCTCCCATGTGCTCTGGAAGGCTGGAGGCCAGGGATGCTGAGAGGCAGGGAGACTGGCTTAGCAGCAGAGTGCTGCATGACGACCTTGAGCCAAGGTACTAAAGACACTTGGAAGGGAATTTCTACATTTTATCAGGTGCTGATTCCTTCCTGGTGTGCTGGGTACACGAGGGAGGACACCTAGGGCCCACAAGGACACATGCTTGGTGATTTGATCAGGGAGGAGCTGTCTGGAAGCCGCAGCCCCAACTGAATGCCTTTATGAGTCCAGCTCCTCCCCTTCCTTGACTACTTCCTTCTCTAAAACACATCTCACCTAACTCCTCCCTAGAACCTCCTTGAAGAGAAGCTAGCAGACCACACTTGACTCTTCTGTTAATTCTCAGCCCCAACCAAGGCAGTGAAGGTGGACAGGCCACTTGTGGGTCTTCAGCTCTACTTGGTCATGTTTCCACCAGGGAAATGAAGGGTCTCAGCCAGTTCAGGCCTTGGCCTGTATTCTCTCTCCTAGTTTCTTCTTTTTCTCGAGATAACCATTCATATTCATTCTCTCTCTCTCTCTCTCTCTCTCTCTCTCTCTCTCTCTCTCTCTCACACACACACACACACACACACACACACACACACACATCCACACAAACACAAACACACCAGGATTTCTCTATGTAGCCCTGGCTGCCTGGCTGTCTTGAAACTCTCTCTATAAACTAGGCTGGTCTTGAACCCAAAGATCCTCCTGTCTCTCCCTTCCAAGTGTTGGGATTAAAGGCATACACCACACTGCCTGGTCTCATCTCTTTTTTTTTTAACCCCCCTTCTCACCCCCTTCTCCAGCTCACTCTGGCCCCGCTCGCTCCAACCCTGATCGCTTTTTTTTTATAATGCAATTCTAATAGAATTGTAATCTATCACCTATCATTCTCTATTCTCACTTATAGAAGAGGCAGCTGCCCTAGCACTTTCTTAGCAAGAAGACAGATGCTCTGATGGGACTCCCATTACTTTGCCCAGAAGCAGGGTTGGTGATAATTCTGAGCTGGCTTGAGCTGCCCTATTTTTCTTAGTGTTGTCTGATTTACAATGCTGCCATTATCCTGTTGCAGAACTTTCTGGATCCGTTGTCCAGAGACATTGTTCCAGCCCCCTATTGGTGGGAAGCACATCTCAACCCTACAGAGAGATAGTAATACAAGACATAATTGATTCTTCAGTATCCATGCGCTAGATCCCAGAAGACCAGCTATGAAAATGTTAGTGTGCCATTAGAACTGGGCATTTCTCACAACCGAAGCATAGAGGTTGATGAGTCAGGGAGGCAGAAGGATCCCAGCTCTGACCCCACAGCCACAGCCAAGGCCTCAAGTCCAGGAGCCACTGGACTGTTAGCTTCTAAGATAATCTCTTTATTCGAAATATGGGGGCTTCACTGGGTAGACTAACCAGCGCCTACTCTGTAAAGAGGAGGAACAACACAGGAATAACTGTGTCCATGCTTCCAAGCAAAGCCACAGCCAAGCAAGGCCCTGACCAGAGGAGCCAGAAGCCCTTCTCAAGCCAAGTGACTGGAGGACCAGATTCTCAACTGGCCTTGACAAACAAAACAAAACAAAACAAAACAAAAACAAACCAACAACCAAAAAAGTTAATTTTGCTCATCTACATGGACTTAAGTACCCAACAGGAAAGTATAGGAAAAAACTATAGTGATTGCTATGTTGTTTTTAATAGTTCAAGGGAATTTCACTCTACAGACATAGGCTTAACCATAAAAGATGCTATTTAGACAACTAATTCTCACTAGTAATTTTCTTTTTTAAAAAATATTTATTTGTATGTGTATGAGTGTTTTGCCTGCATGCATGTTTGTGCACTATGTGTGTGCAGTGTCTACAGAGGCCAAGAGAGGACATCAGATCCTCTGGAACTGCAGTTATAGCTGATTGAGAGCTGTCATGTGGGTGCTAAGACCTGTTTTTCTGGAAGAGTGAAATGCACTTAATTGCTGAGCCATCTTTCCAGCCCCATACGTAATTCAGAGCTTTCTCTCCTTGCTTCTTTCTTTGCTGTTTCCTTCCTTCCTTCTCTCTCTCTCTCTCTCTCTCTCTCTTTCTTCTTGGTTTTTTTTGGGGGGGTGGTTTTTCAAAACAGGGTTTCTCTGTATAGCCCTGGCTGTCCTGGAACTCACTCTGTAGACCAGGCTGGCCTCGAACTCAGAAATCCGCCTGCCTCTGCCTCCCAAGTGCTAGGATTAAAGGCATGCACCATCACCGCCCGGCTCTTTCTTTTTTAAGATTTATTTATTTATTTTATGTATGAGTACACTGTAGCTGTCTTCAGACACACCAGAAGAGGGCATCAGATCTCATTACAGATGATTGTGAGCCACCATGTGGTTGCTGGGAATTGAACTCAGGACCTCTGGGAGAGCAGTCAGTACTCTTTTTGTTTTGTTTTTTGTTTTTTGTTTTTCGAGACAGGGTTTCACTATGTAGCCCTAGCTATCCTAGAACTCATTCTGTAGACCAGGCTGACCTCGAACTGAGAAATCCACCTGCCTCTGCCTCCCAAGTGCTGGGATTAAAGGTGTGTCCCTACCACTGTCTGGCTAGAGCAGTCTGTGCTCTTAACCACTGAGCCATCTCTCCAACCCCTCAGAATTTTCTTAACAAGGAAAATGCTGTCCAGATATAGTTCATCCTGATCTAGGCTTAGTTTAATACTGCAGCACTTACCTACAGCCAAGAGAGACAGCCTGCTATTGTCTTAACCTAAAAACCCAATGATGGTTACCTTTGTTCCTCTCCCTCTGAAGAAGCCATCTGGGAGAGACCTCTGCTGTGGTTCTCCTGTTTCCAACACTGTTTCTGGGTGCAGGTTTATTGTTACTGACTTTACGGGGAGGTTGGTTTTCTCCACTCTTCTTTTGTAGTGCAGGGAATAGAATCCATTGAGCCCTAGAATTTTTCTCATTAATTTTTTTGGGGACTTGGCAGTGAAGTGATTCAGTGGGAACAGCACTTGCTGCCAAGCTTAATCACCGGGGTTTAACGTCCCAGATCCCACAGGGGGGATGGAGTGAACTGACTCCTGCGAGTTATCCTCTGACCTCCCCACTAGTCCCGTGGCCTTTGCTACACACACAGCACATACTCACACCAAATCAGCATCTATATTTATTATTTTATTATTCCACCATGTGGATTCTGAGGCTAGAACCCAGGTTGCCAGGCTGGCCACAAGCTCCTTCACCCACTGAGCTTTCTCACCAGTTCCCTTGGATCCTTTGAAGCAGTCTCCTGTGTAGCCCTGGCTGGGCTTGAACTTGTGATCTTCCTGCCTCAGCTTCCTGTGTGCTTATAGGATTACAAGTATGTATGAACAAAGACAATTTTTAAAGTGACATGTTATTAGTGTTTGAGTATGTCATACTTGCATACAATGTATTTTTATCTTATTCACACCCTACTCCTTCCCTTAACTTCTCCCAGACACTCTCTAATCACACAATCACACTCCTTTCCAACCCAGGGACTTTTTTTTTAATTGCCCACTGATTCCAGTTCATGCTAAGTGTTTTCCTTTAGAATGTCTACCTACAGGAGACCACACCCTTGAAGAAAACTGTCTCTAAAAAGTTCCCGAGAAACCATTAACTGTCCATAGCTCCCCATGTAGGGGTAAGGACTCACGTGTTCCCCCTGCCTCCTGTTCTGGAATGTTGACTGGCTGGAGCTTATGCAGGTCTTGGTCAGGCAACCATAGCTGCTTCAAGTTCACAAGTACAGTAGTCCTGTCTCATCCTTATGGTCTTTCTGTAGTGAGGTGTGATGCAGATGTCCCATTTACCGTTGGGCCTCCAAAGGCACATGTTCTCTACATGTTGATGGGTCGTGAGTCTCTGTACAGAGAGGCTTCTCTGGTGAGGTCAGAGAACTGCACTAATGGTGGGTATAGATAAATGAGTTTAGAAGGCACTTTGATGCTGTCTTAGTCAGGGTTTCTATTCCTGCACAAACATCATGACCAAGAAGCAAGTTGGGGAGGAAAAGGTTTATTTGGCTTACACTTCCATACTGTTGTTCATCACCAAGGAAGTCAGGACTGGAACTCAAGCAGGTCAGGAAGCAGGAGCTAATGCAGAGGCTATGGAGGGATGTTCTTTACTGGCTTGCCTCCCCTGGCTTGCTCAGCCTGCTCTCTTGTAGAACCAAGACTGCCAGTCCAGAGATGGTCCCACCCACAAGGGGCCTTTCCCCCTTGATCACTAATTGAGAAAATGCCTTACAGCTGGATCTCATGGAGGCATTTCCTCAACTGAAGCTCCTTTTTCTGTGGTAACTCCAGCTGGGTCAAGTTGACACAAAAC
Source organism: Mus musculus (assembly GCF_000001635.26). Classification (NCBI taxonomy): domain Eukaryota; kingdom Metazoa; phylum Chordata; class Mammalia; order Rodentia; family Muridae; genus Mus; species Mus musculus. The sequence goes on along the minus strand of NC_000081.6, from coordinate 80,540,180 downwards.
CAGCCAGGACAGATGCTTTAGTCAGTCTGTAAAATAATAGCCACAGGTTCTCCCCCTGGGGCCTGTGAGCTCCCCAGCCAGGGCTGTGAGGATTCAAGACTCACCTAGAGCTTGTCCTTCTGAACGCTGCTATTTTACTATTACCTAACTATCTTTTTTGGAAACTTCTGGATGAGTACTGGGTCTTGCTATCTGTCTTTTATGGCTTTTAGTTACTTTTAGTCTTGTGGCCTTACTGCTGTACTTGGAACACATGGTGCTGTTTGCCTCCATCATGGCTCTACTCAGCTGTTGAGTCTACGATGGTGAAGGTGGTTAGCCTCCGTTTGTACTGTAGTTTCGTAGCTGGATGTTTATTTGAGTCGGTCCTATCTTCTGGTCCTATTTGCCTCATGCTCATCTTGAGTTTGTTACATGACTCCATGTTCTTATTTACATGTGTGTGTGTGTGTGTGTGTGCACTCGCGTGCATGTATGTGGCAGTCAGGACAACTTTTGGGATTCCGTTCTTCCCTCTCATGTTGTTTGAGGCAGGTCTCTTGTTTCAGTCTCTGCCACTCTGGGCTGCTGGACTGTGAGCTTCTGCGGATTCTCTGGATTCCTCCCACTTCCCTGTAGGAGCGCTGGGATCACAGTGTGCGAGCAGCTCACTAGTATGTGGGTCCCAGGGATCAAACTTAGGTGTCAGACTTGGGCAAGAAGCACTCTACCTTCTGAACCCTCTCTCCTGCCCTGTGGTAACTTCCCAATAGTTTATTTTTAAATCTTTTGAAGAAAAATTTAAAATCCTACAGAATATTGATTCTGTAGAAGAAGATCCTCTAGATACATTTCATTGGAGTGGGACTAGACTTACTGACTGTGTAGTGTGGGTTAGAGTGACAGCTTCAGACTCATGGACGGAGAGGGTCTTCCCACAACTTCACATGCCCACTTGGCCTTCATGCTGTTGCTCAGTTGTATTTACTCTGTTCACTGCTGGGCTGCAGTACAGCCTTCCCAAAGTGGCCTGGAGTCTGAGCCTTGTCGTTACAGACCCAGGCTAGGGCCAACAGGCGACTTCACCTAGTTCCATGTGGTAAGACTGTGTTGTGCCTGCTTCTAGGTCCATATAAGTAGCTCTCAGTAGATCTATCCCAGAGAGCAGTGAGTGCAGACCCTCACCCCAAAGGGTGATCTCTGACACCTAAGTGGTTCAGGTCCTCGACACCAGATCAAGAGAGCTCAGCAGCCCTGTGGCTTGAGCCACACATGTGACTTTCTCCTTTGTATTTCTCTGTGGAGTTTTTTTTTTTTTTTTTAATCTTGTTTTTGAGGCTGGCAGTGCCTCAGAACTACCAGGTGTGTGGAGCAGAGCAGTGCTTTGAAGCATAGCTTTACTGTGCCAACACAACGGATGGGGTTTTGTCTTGTCTGTTTTTGTAGTGCTGTGGACGGAAGTCAGGACCTTGAGGATCCTAGGCAGGGGCTCCACGAGACACCCTTTCAGCCCCTGACTGAAAGAGGATTTTTTTTTTTAATAGAAATAACTTGGTCAGAGACTTTAGTTCAGTGCCTGTGGGTTGGGATTCTTTTGGGGGTCACATATCAGACATTCACATTGTGGTTCCTAACAATAGCAAATTTATAGTTATAAAGTGGCAACCAAGTGATCTCATGATTGGGGGCTACTACAGCATTAGCAACTGCATTGAAGGGTCACAGCTTTAGGAAGGTTGAGAATCACTGATGTAGCAGCTTCTCTCTTCCTGTCCCTGCCCTCTTTAGGCCTCTTAGAAGGTAGATTGGAGGGAAGATTAATAGGTAGATAACACGCTACTTACTATAGGCAACACACGATCTGAACTGAGGGAGATGGAGAGGAAGGATAGAGTTGGTGGGTTTGGTTGGTAGACCTGATATATGAATGGGGGAGGGGCATTGTATGTTCATATTGCCCATGTAGAATGGAAGTAAAATTCACTGCAACAGGAATGCAGTTAGAAGAGAGGATGTGGGTAGGACTGTTCAAGAGGGAGGCAGGCAGACTGTTAACATATCTTGAGTGTTATTGAAGACAGGCATATCTCTTAGCACACATATTCTTCTATAACAGACATTAATGCCCAGAACCTCTGAGTCTCTCCTTCTCCAGCATTTGGGAAACGTTCCTTGCCATGTGTCTCCATTTCACACACTGCTGAATGTCCTGGGGACAAGCAAGTAGAGTCCTCTCCTTTGTGGATGTTGGAGGAAAAGCCATCTATCAAGTGGGCAGCTTCAAACCGTGTCACGTCTCTAAGTGGCCAGGGCTGTGTACCCTCCTCACTAAGACTTATGTGACTGCACCCCACATTCATGTCCAGCATGTCACCCTTCCGTACTTTCTTTGGAAAACTCATTTTGGCTTGAAATCACCCTGTTAATACTTGCTGGGTGACTCACCCAGTGCATACATGCACTTGTCCCCTTTCCTTGCTGTGTCCTCAGTGCTCAGAACTCTCTCTTGCTCTCAGCTGCTCAAGGGATGATTCAATGGCTGCAGAAGCAGCTATGCTTGGACACCAGTCTCTTGCACAGCTGCTCTAGTGGTGCTCATCTCCAGTCTCTTACCTTGTGTTTGAGAGGGCCCAGGTTGGCCTTCTGCTTGGCCCTCCTTCTTTCTTGTTAGGTTTCAGACCCAGGACAAGGGGCTGAGGTGCACCTTTTACACATCAGAGCAGACCTGGCCTCCAGGTTTTCCCAGCATCCCTCAGTCCCTACCTAGCATAGTCCACCCCCAACCCTGAACTTTCCAGTCCAGGGGCTGAGCTGCCCTTCCCCCAGAGGCTATGTAACCCGGACATTTTGGTTTCTTCCTCTCTTCCTCCTCTTCTTCCCCCTTTCCTTTTCTCTGCATGGGCACTTTATCTTTTTCTCTTCCCCTCCCCTCTCTCCTTCCTTGCCCTCCCCAGAGCAGCTTCCCATAAGCCTGCATTTAATGTACTCTGATCTGGCTTGGATTGGCTCATTTCACCGGTGGAGAAATAACTTACCACATATTGATCTTGCTCCCATTCTACGTCTTTATTAATTTTTATGTGTTTTTATTAATATTTTTGTCACACTTTGTGATTCTCTCTTAAAAATATTTATTATCTTTACTGTATGTGTGTGGGTGTTTTGCCTGCATGATATATGTGCATCACGTGCATGCCTGGTGCTCACAGAAGCCAGAGAAGAGAGCTGGATCCCCTGGAGCTGGAGGGAATCATGGCTGTGAGCCACCACGTGGGTGCTGGGAACTGAACCTGGGGCCTCTGCAAGAGTCACTAGTACCCTTAGCTGCCAAGCCACCTCGAAGTCTCATGCTGTGCTTTGCCACTGGAGGTTGTGTATTGTAGCCCCCACCCTCTGCCATAACAGTGCACGTGACTGCTTCAAACCATGCCAGTCAGCCATCCTGGATTCCTTCAGTTTAGAGGAAGGAGAGGGAGCCCTCAGACTGGAGTGAGACGCAGTTCAGAGAATCTGTGTTTTCTAATCTTGCCCCATTCCTTTCTTCTTTCAGACAGGAAGCTGTTGTCCTTCCTGTGCTGTAAGGGTTTTATGCTGTGTCTTCCTTCGGGTCTTTTCAGAAGCATAGAAGTGAATGGATGCTTTTGTTGTTTATCTCCTCCTTGAAACAGACTTAGGGGCTCTTCTTGACTTTTCTTACTTCTTGATATGGGGCTTTAGAGGAACCCTGACTGGTACAGAGGGCACAGAATGGTAGCTCAGGGAATTAGGCAGAGTGAAATGAGATGCCCACTCCTCTTTGGGGCAGAATGCAGTGGCCTGGCCTTCCTGAAGCTGCTCTGTTCCCTTGTGGGAGTCGGATGCTTTAGGGAGGAGGCTCCCACCAGGGCAACCATCTTTCTGCTTGCTGTGCCTGCTTGCCACTTGGAGCGAGTGAGCTTCTCCTGCACCCCACCAGTCCCCACAGATTCTAAGTAAAATGTTCCAATTCCAGCCCATGATTTCTAGTTTCTAATTGGGGGTATTGCAGGAGGCTATTTTAAGCCAAGCAACTTTCTCAGGCAGCTAAGTTGTAAATTGGCTCCCAGCATCTTTCAGCAATCTGCTTCATTTACACCATAGCCAGGAGAACATTTGAAACTTTTTGATAATGTTTCTTTCTTAATTCATTCACTTAGTAAATATTTATTGAATATATGTTATGTGCCATCAGTGTCTGGAGTAAGACTCCTCTCATGGGGTTTATATTCCCAGAGAGGAAGCAAACAACAAGGGAACACACAGGTGACAGTGGGCAGGGGCAGATGCCAGGGGGAGACACAAAGGAGGGGGGATAAACTGATGGATGAGGTGGGGCTTCTTCAGAGAAATGCAGCTCTGAGGAGGAAGCGGTGTCTGAGGAGAGGACGGATAAGTCGGGGAGCCTGCATGGAAGCAACAGCTGCCTGAGTTTCTGTGGTACTGGGAAGAGGCTCAGGCTGCAGGATGAGGTACTGGTCGGGACAAAAGGGTAGCATGACACAATTTTTTTTTTTTTAAATCTCCAAATCTAAACGGTGCCCCTGTCGTCAGGGAAAGACCGCTCTTGACATCATCCCCAAGAGCTCCAGCAGACGTCCGCTTTTCATATGACACTGAGAGGGCCCAGCACACACTGTGAGGTGTCCACCAGAAACTAGGGGTGTTCAGAACAGGGTTTAAAAATATAAAGGAAATTCGGGAGGAAGAAGTGGCTAGGAGACGAGACTGGAGAAAGTAACCTTTTTGCACACACTTGCTGGTCTGTGCACACACTTGCTGGTCTGTGCACACACTTGCTGGTCTGTGCACACACTTGCTGGTCTGTGCACACACTTGCTGGTCTGTGCACACACTTGCTGGTCTGTGCAGGTACAAGTGGAGGCCAGAAGTTGAGACAGATGTGTTCCTCAATTCCTCTCTACCTTATTTTTTGAGATAGGGTTGCACTGAACCCAGAGCGTGCCAGTTTGATTAGATTGGCTGGTCAGTGCATCTCTGGCCTCCGGTCTAGGTTTCCCAGCATGGAGGCTGCAGGCACATGCCGCCACTCTTAGGTTTGAGGTGGGTTCCGGGGATCTGTACTCAAGTTCTCCTGCCCTCAGCGCAAGCACTTTACCCACTGCCCAATCTCCCTAGCCTCACGCTCAAACCTTCTTTGCGTGCCTGTGTTAGTTGATTTATTGCAGCGTATGGATGGCTTTCCAAGAAAAATCCAATAATGCATTTAAAATGAAAAGTATAATGCCAGATAAGATGCAATTCCATCACGTATTGATGATGTGTTTGCTCAGTGCGCACAGAGAGGAGTGTGTCGCCCACAGTCTTCCTGCCTTTCCACTTTGCTACATTGTCACTTCTTCATTTTCTTTAGAATAAAATTAATTATAGTTTTCATCAGTTTTTCCATGTTTAAGCAAGCTCTCGGGTATTTTTCAGGTCACTACATCCGGGAGAGGTCGAAGCAGGTCATAACTCTGCTGATGGACGAGCAGCTGCTCCATAAAGAGAGGGAAGTGGCCACGTGGACGAGGCAGCGGACCTCCTACTCCATGTCATTCCCCAGCAGATTATCTGCCACGGGGACCTCACCTACAGTGTGCACTTCTGTGCTCATCCCAGAAAGCCTTACCTCGGAGAAGAAGCACTCACAAGACTGCAAGAAGACTGCAGGTCTGTGCAGTAAAAGTACGTACTGTAAGCAGCGGCCTAACACTTGATAGGTGTCTGTTGAGAACAGCTAGACATAAAACACCAGCTTCACACAAATTACCAACTCAGTATCAGCAGGACTGTCCCACTGTTAGGCTCCATTCTGCAGGGAGCAGAGATGAAGGAGCGTGTTCAGTAGACAGTTGGATGGAAGTTTTCAGAACGTGTTGCTTCTGAATTCTCATAAAATCGTTTTCAGCGAAAACTTAGCCTAGCGGCTATTGTTCTTGGAATCTTTATTTTCAGCTTAATATTTTTTTCTAACTGGAATATGAAGGAGGCTTACTTTCTGGGAGTTGGGGGCTGGGTACATGGGCATGTTTTTAAAAATGTGGTGAAGATTCCAACATAATTTAAATATTTTTTTCTAGCATGATTCTTTGTAAGGCTTTCCTTTGCCTGCAACTTTGACTCTGGATTGCTGAACTTTGAAAGCGAGGGTGGGGGAGATATAACATTATAAGGGAAAGGAAATGATCTTTCCTATTAATCTTTCTGAAACATCAAAGAACGCCCTCTTACTGTAGCTTCTCAGGTACCTACTGGTGGGTTGAGCATGAAGGTAGGCGGGCGCTTAGGAGAAGAAAACATGGGTGAAGTCCGGCTTAGTCTTAGCTGCCCCTTGAAAGCAACCAAAATCAGTGCTAGAAATGCAGGCATCCGCGGGGCATCACAGATCGCCTCCTGCTCACAGACAGCATCCATGCCATGATGCTGGACTGAAGGTTTGCCCCCACCCCTATGTTGAAATGGAGTTCACAGTGCGCTGGTGGGAGGTGGGGCCCCTGGGAGATGGTTAGGTTCCAGGGGTAGAGCCCTCAACAGGAGTGAGCCCTGAGACCCTAGAGAGCTCGCTTACACTCCTGCTGCTGTGGGAAGAGGCAGCTTCTTAGGGCCTGCCCTTGCAAACGCTCTGATTGCAAGCATCTCATGTTTGGAAACGAGTACTGTTGTTTCTGAGTCACCCATTTCACGGTGCTGTTAGCAGACTGAGCTCACCAAGATAGCTGTTCAGCAAACCCCCAAAGAGCTGCAGGGAGTCAGCATGAGCAGTGAATCCCGATTGTCAGCAAAGCACAGAAACTTAAAATACCAGCAGTTACATCAGCACAAACTAGCTCTGAACTCATCCTCCGCTGACTTTGTCAAGGGTCACCTTGTAGCTGTGGGTCACTGACAAAGAGAGGCATTAAAAGGGGTTCTTTGTAGTTATAACAGTAAACACCACCAAATACTTCTAGAACTAGTGGAACATCTTTTTCAGGGGACCCATTTATCATGAAATAAGCACCCCACAGCTGACCCTAAGAAGTGTGACACCAGCTACGACTCGTCTGAGCTTATTTGTCACTTTTGCTGTTTTCTGTCATCTTTCTTGCTCGTGTGTGTGTGTGTGTGTGTGTATGTGTGTTATATACATGTAGGTGTGTGCACCTTGAGGGTACATGTGAATATGGAGACTGGAGGCCAATGCCAGTATCTTCCTTAACTCTTAACTGAGTCCCACTATTTTTTTTTTTTTTTTTTGAGGCAGGGTGTCTCCCTGAGCCGGGACCTTGTCAGTTCAAGCAGGGTGGCTGGTCAGGGGCCCCTTGTGTCTGCCCAGAGTGCTGGGATTACAGATTGTGCTGCAGTAGCTGGCTTCTTACATGGCTTCTGGGCTCAGTAGCCAGGTACTGATGTAAAGTCCAGCTTCAGTGCTGTTAGCATTTGTCTCTATTCAGCTCTGGGGAGCAAAGGTGGTCACTTGCAAGTCATATGGATTACATAGGTCCTCATGCTTGCATGGTAGGCCCTTTACCAGTGGGCCCATCTCCCGGCCTTTCTGTCACGTGTTGACTCCCTGTCTTCTTGAGCTTTCTTACTTGGAGTCTGACTGCCCTGTAGCAGTGGAGGCAACAGCAGTGAGGGAGTCAAGTTCCCTTCCTCACAGAGCCTCTGTGGCAGAGGCCAGCCTATGGGCACACATGCTCAGAAGAGCATAAAGCACGTCAGATAGTAGTGCGTCCTTTATCAAAAGGGACAGCAGGCAGGGGCGGCTTTAGTCAGGGGCAGATATGGGACGGGGCAGCATTTTGGAGGAGAGGAATTTAAACAGAGACATGGCTGCAGTGCTGAAGCAAGTGGTGGCCCCGTGGAGGAGCAGGAGGGTCACATGCTCCTGCCTCTAGCCAGCCACAGCTTGGGTGACAACAAACTTGTCACTATAGAAGTAACTCGTCCCATGTGTGCCATGTCTGTGAGGCACACAAGAAATTCTGGTTTGTTAATTTTATAGTCATAGAGTACGATCCAAGCAGCATCTCCCAATGTTATGACACACCTCGGTCACCAAGAAGAGCTCTGAATGGCTGTTTTTTTAAATCATGAACTTGAAGACATAGTGGCACACAACTGAAACCGCAGTACTAAAGGACCCAGTCAGGAGAACCGAGCTTGAAGCTAACCTGTGCCACACAGCTGGACCATGCCTCAAAGGAAAAATAAATTCTGAAGCTTTGTTATAATGAAATTTGTTTAGCAGCACACACATATAGAGAGAATGGCCTGCCATCTGCCAGGCACTACACTAGGTGTGATAAGCAAATCTAGTGTTTCTGCTGTCATGGAAGTGACATGGCGAGATGTACTTGCTCCACGACAACGGGGTCCAGGTGCGAGGCGGTGGGAAGTACTGCTGGAAGTGCAGGTTTGGATGCAGACGCTGCTGGAGGCCTGTTAACAGAACCTCGGTTGGGTTATTTTGTTTCATTTACTGCAGTCTGCACTAGATACATATGTGCTTATGCTTAGAAGGGAGCGACTAGTCTGAGGCAGTGTCTAGTCTGAGGCAGTGTCGCTGTAGTACCAGTCCACAGTCTCCATTTCTGTGAAGGAGTTGGATCACAAGCTGCACTTTAAAGGAAGAAATAAAGCAGATATTTTGGGACAAGAATAAGAAAAAGGAAATGAATTGGTCAGGGGCTTCCTTCCTGAGACAAGAGAAGTAACAAATGGTACACAGAGAAGGAGAGATGCGTGCCAAGTGGGTAGTCACCTGTCGGCAATAGGGGGAGCCACGGAAATCCCAGGGGCTTAAGTTCAGTAGGATAGGTGTTGGGGGACTATGATGCGGCTTCCTGTGGTGTTAGCAGCTTCAGGTCCTTTCTGGCTCATGGCTGTTCCGAACTCACACGGCATAGCTACCTGGGCACCAGCGTCACATGCATATTCTTGGTAATAGGAAGGAAGGAAGGAGTGCCTCATCCTGTCAAGTGGCATCTGACGGTCTCCCTTACATGTCATTATCACCCAGCCACATGGACACTGCTATTCTCAAGGGAGATGCGAAGCCATGTGTCAACTGTGCTTATCTAGAGAGACGGAGAGAATGAAAAGACAGTAAAATAATCCCTACCACAGTGGGGAAGGGTACAAGCAGAAGGCAGATTAGGCGTGTAAGAACTGCTTGTATACTAAGTGGAATAAAAACTAAATTTGAATATGCAGAAAAATGTGGGCAGATACTTGAAAGTTCTCTGAGCAATTAACAAAAGGCATAATAAATGGTGTTTGGAAATTTCAATTTGCTAGAACTTGCATCTAAGAAGCGGTTCAGGCCTTGAACAGGAGGGCTGTTTAGCTTAGTCGCAGAACTTCGCTTTCTTATTACAGAAAACAGCTGTTTGGGGGAGATAATTCTTACTGCTTTGTGTGGAAATGAAGGAGATGTGGGTTGTAGAGAGACTGCGAGGAACAATGGTTTCTGTCTGGGCACAGGGCCTGCTCTGGGTGGGACAGATGAGGGGACAGTCATGTTTGAAGACAGCACCACATCAAGGGAGGCAGCAGGCTAAGTGGATGTCACACTGGAGAAGGGAGGGAGAAACTGAAAATGACTTCCGCATCTGAGTTAGAGGAAAGAGGATGGTATCGTACAGGTACATTTGCATCAGTGGGAGTCTAAAGATGCGCCTGCCTTATTTAGTTACAGCGGGATGCGCTGCTGAGAGCATCACTAGAAAGCCTCGCGCTGCAACAGCTGCACTGACTGCTTCGAGGTAAATTAGCAAGGCAAAGGAACGCATGCGCAGAAGCAGCCTCCGTGCATCACCACTTACTGTTTTTTTGTTTTTTTTGTTTTTTCTTCTCTCTCCTCTTGGATGTTTCCCCTACGTTTTAATTCTTGTCGATTGCCTGGGTGGTTTTTATTTGGAAGATTTTGATTTTGAAGGAAGAAATGCACTGAAGGCTAATTGCTGCTTTGACAGCAAGCAGCAGGCTGGAGAGAGCAGCTCCAACCCAGCGCTGGCTCTGCGGGTCTCACAGGCCTTCCTCAGAGGGGCACCAGAGCCCTCCAGAAGCATTGCCTTCCCACCCCAGTTCCTCTGAGTTCCCTGGAAGGTGTTGTCTTTGTAGTATTTAAGGAGGAGTCCTCTGGGCAGTGGGAAACCTAAAGGCATTGTGTGTCTTGGAAGCATTCCTGTCAGAAAATACGTGGTGGTTGGTGAACCAGTTAGACTGCAGATCATCGTGCTGCCTCTATAGTCACAGCCAGCACCATGGATGCCACAGTCTCTACTGACAACCTTGACAGAGGCTCAGGCTTGGTTTTCTCTGCACACACACAACAGCTGAGAGGGCTCACACATACATTGGTTGCCACTGCAATGCTTATGCTTATGAGGCCTTCTGTTGAATGCTTATATTTTAAAAGTAAACAACAACAACAACAACAAAACCCACCCTATTATTCATGTCCCCTGCCTTCCCAAACCAACAGTCTTTACAAAGGGTATTGACTTCATCTGACTTTCTTTTTTTGTTTTGGAAAAGTTACTTTGTTCCTGTAAAATGATGCAGGCTTGCTGTAAAGATCTGGTCACTTCTAATCACCGTCCTAAGTAGTCAGAACTTGATGAACACAGCCCCAGGCCGACATACACACAGAGGTGTGACAACAAGAGCTGGGGACAGCTTGAGAGGAGTGTCCTTCCTTCTTTCCTTCCTTTCTTTCTTTCTTTCTTTCTTTCTTTCTTCCTTTCTTTCTTTCTTTCTTTTTTTCTTTCTTTCTTTTTTTCCTTCGTGGAGGAGAGGAGCAGGGGTCTTGATGTGTAGCCCAGGCTAACCTGGGCTCAATCCTCTTGTCTCAGCTTCTCAAGTTCTGAAATCACAGGTGCACACTAACTCAATCATATTATATGCTGATTTATGATAAAACATTTCAAATTTCTGCTTCTTGTAATAATTTGGGGCCCTTTCTGTGCATGACCATAAAGGATGTGCTGGGCATTAACTGTCCCCACAGAACTATGAGAGTCCCCAAGGACTTTCCCTTCCAAGAGCAGAATGTGTGAGCTGAAGTCAGTGGGACTGAAGCTGGTGCTGGTGGTGTGTTAGGGATGGACTCAGTATGGGTAGCACTGGCTAAGGAATGAGTTCTCCGTGCCTGAAGCATGAAGGAGAGTCTTGGACACCCTCTCAGGAATGTGAGAAGTGCCGAGTGCAGGCCCTGCAGGGGCTGACATGGGTCTGAGGTCCTCTGCAGAGGAGACCACCTCAGTTTACCAGTGAGTCCCTGGGAGGTTTCACCAGGTAAAGCCAAGAAGAGAGCTCACAGGCTGGACTCACCACAGCAGGGGAATATAAGCAGGGACACACACACACACACTCACCCCCCACACACATACTCACCCCCACACCCCACATACACACACACTGACCCCCCACATACACACACACTCACCCCACACACACATACTCACCCCCACACCATACACCCCCCCACATAAACATTTACCCCCCCACATACTCACCCCCACACCCCACATACACACACACTCACCCCCCCACATACACACACACTCACCCCACACACACATACTCACCCCCCCACACCCCATATACACACACACTCACCCCCCACACATACACACACACCCCCTGCACACATACACACACAAACATTAACCCCCATATACATACACACACACTCACCCCACACACACACTCACCCCCCCACAAACACTCACCCCCCCACATACACACTCACCTACACACACACACACATACACACACACTCACCCCACACACACATACACACACAAACATTCACATACCCCCACACACAGACACTCATTTCCCCCCACACACAAACACTCACCCCACACACACACAAACACTCACCCCCCACACACATACCAGTCCCTAAAAATGGTCAGATGCAGAACACTCAACATCTAAACATTTATATAAGTGAAGGATAGAACCACACATAGTCAGTTTTAAAGAAATTATAAAGACTAAATGGATGAATTAGTTAAAGAAGAACTTGAAAAAATTTTTAAAAAAAGAAACCTATTTTAACAAAAAGAAAAATAATTCTCTCAGAAGCAAGTTTGGAAAACAGAAAGTGATGGATAAAGGGTCAACCTGTTTACAGAGTGAAAAGAGCATCACTTAACTGTTAGGTAAAAACAACAGCAGAGTCCCAGCACTTGGAGGCTGCAGTAGGAAGATTGCCAAAAGGCCAGCCTGGGCTAGGATGAGACCCTGCCTCAAAACAAAACAAAACAAAACAAAAACAAACAAAGCCAAAAAGCTGAAATAGTGGGTAGCTGTGGCACATAAGATGGAGGTAGATGGTTCTAACGGTCTTTGCTGAGAGCTGAGAATATCTGACTCCAAACCTTCAGAAGGGAGGCGTATGATGAGCTTTCCAGTAAAGCTCCAAGAGAAACAAATAGAGCACACTAACTCCACAAGGAGAGTGTAAGAAGAAGAAAAAAATCTTTATAATTAGAAGTATACAGTAAAGGGGGTAGAAATTCAAAAGGTAAACTGATACGATTAAGCCCTAGAATATTAATTACAGTGGACATTAGCAGATGGAACTCCTGTTAGAATCAGAGACTATCAGATGTGGGCAAAGAAATCCTGACATATGCTGTGCATCTCCGTTCACGGAAGCAGATGGATAGAAAACGATGGATAGGCATCATATACTAACTAGAGCAATAATGATAAACCCAGGAGCCGCTGAGACGGCCCAGTTAGGGAAAGTGCTTGTCACTGAGCCAGGTGACCAGAACCTACAGAGTAGTAGGAGAGAACCAACTCCTGGAAGCTGTCGCTGATCTCCACATGTGTGCAGTGCCACACACACACACACTCTCACACACATGCATACTCACCGAAAGCATGTGTGCACACATGCCACATACATAAACACCCCCTATACACACATACACAGGCATGTGCATGCATACATGCACACACATGCACATAGACATGCACACCCACAAATAAATAAATGTAAAAAACTTGAACAGGAAAAGAAAAGTAATGAAAAAAAAATCCCGTTTCCCCAGGAAGATTAAAAAGCTTTTAAATGTGACTATTTCCAGTAAAGTAACTTCAAAGAGTGTGAAACAGACTTTAGTAGGACAGAAGGAAGAAACTGAACTACTATCATGGTAGATAATTCCCAGACATACTTTTCAGTTATCCATAGGTGAAATGCCCCAGATATGTTAAGAAACCTGTCTCATGCTGAAAAGTTTCTCTGGTGAAAATGCAATTAAGTTTGAACACAATTAAAAAAAATAGACACAAAAAAGTCCATACATTTGCATGTAGAAATGTTTCTTCTAGGATCAAGCAGAGAGAGTAGCTCTCATCCTTCCTGCTGGCTTGGCTTTGTGTTGGAGGTCCAGCCATCACAGTAGACAGCCCAAGTTAACACAGGCACTGGGAGATGGTTCAGATAATACAGTACTTGTCCCAAACCTGAAATCCCGGCTGGGAAGGCAGAGACGGGAGAAGAGAGTTTCTGTGCCTCCAAGGCGGCCAGTGTCGTTGAATCAGCAAGTTCTGGGTTCAGTAAAAGACCCCGTCTCCAAAAGGTGGAGAGTGATTGAGAGACATTTGATATAGCTGTCTAGTTACCACTAAAGTGTCCATGTGTATGGTACATGTACATCTATAGGTGATCCCCCCCGACACACACAAACACATGTAAAAACTTAAATGCATGGAAGAAACAAACCTTTCCATACAAAAAACTAGGAAAGGTCTACAGAACACACACACATAAAAATAAGACCTTATTAGTTGTAACATTAAAATATAAAACATATGAAACAAAACAAAACATAGGGGCTGGAGAGATGGCTCAGTGGTTAAGAGCACTGACTGCTCTTCCAGAGGTCCTGAGTTCAATTCCCAGCAACTATGTGCTTGGTCACAACCATCTGTAATGGGATCTGATACCCTTTTCTGGTGTGTCTAAAGACAGTGACAGTGTACTCACATATATAAACATACATCCCACCAGCAATGAACAATAAACAATTTTTAAAATTTTATGTGTACAGGTGTTTGCTGCATGTATGTCTGTGTACCCTGTTTGTCCAGTTCCCACAGAGGCCAGAAGAGGGCATCAGATTCCCTGAGCTGTTGTTACAGGCAGTTGTGAGCTGCCATGTGGGTGCTGGGAATTGAACTCCATCCTCCGAAGAGCAGCCAGTGCGCTTAACGCCTGAACCATCTCTCTAGCTACAACACACATTTCAAAACATTTATTCTCCCTCTCCCTCCCCTCTCCTTCCCCCTACTCTCCCCCTCCCTCCCCCTCCCCCTTCCTGTGTGTGTGTGTGTGTGTGTGTGTGTGTGTGTGTGTGTGTGTGTGCAGGTACCATGGTGCATGTATAGAGGTCAGACAGAGGATAACTTTCAGGGATCAATTTTCTCCTTTCACCATGTGGATTTCAGGAAGTAAACTCTGGTTGTCAGTCTTGGTGGCAAGTATCCTTATCTGCTGGGTCATCTTGATGGCCCAATACACAAAATTTTAAAGATACTATTTGCAATTTTAAAATCAAGATTGCTTAGGAGCAAATCTTAGACAGGATATATGAGATCAGTATACTGTGGGTTATAATGTATAATTGAAATCGATTATAAGGAAGACCTATATAAATGGGAAAATACACCACGTTTTTTTGGAATAATGCAAATATGTCAGCTGTCTACAAAATTGAAGAGTTTGGAAGGATTTTTCTGTCTTGCTACCAGGGCTGTTTTGATCAGGCTGACTCTCTTGTAAAGGCTGTACACTGTGGGCTTACTCCTTGCCCTCCACCCCTGGATGATATTGGTACATTCTTTACTGTCATGAGAGTCAAAAAACCGTCTGCAGACATGGCCAGATGTCTCCTGTGGGCCACAATTGCCTCCAGCTGAGAACTACAGATTCAGTGCAATTACAATCAAAATCTCCAGAAGGATTTTAAAAACAACTTGATGGGCTGATAATAAAATGCATTTTGAAAAATCATAAAGTCAAGAATAATATATAAGCATGTGTGCTCACGTGTGCGTGTGCACACAACCACACACACATCACATATATCTATACTAGCCCAAACAAGCTATGATCTATGGAAGTTACATCCCATCTATAATTTCAATACTTGGGAGACATAGGCATGAAGATCTTGAGTGCTGTTCCAAAAATGAAGGTCGAACATTTCCAAGGAGGAGGAAGGTGAAAGGCTTCCTTCCTAAATCAGGCTAGAAACAGCATGCCCGGGGCAGGCCGGTGCCTGTGCAAACAGGACACAGCACTGTGCCCAGAAAACAGCTGTGCAACTGTGCACACATAAAGGACGGTGACATCATTTCAGATTTATGGGGAAAAGATGAATTGTTAAAAAAAATAGACCACTAAAGAAAATGAGATTAGGTGTCTGATGCATGAATACCCACAAAAACAATCTAGAATTAAGAACTTAAAAATATAAAAGCAAAATTTAAAGATGTTTAGAAGATTTGTTAAAGTTTTCAGCCAGGCGTGGTGGCGCACGCCTTTAATCCCAGCACTCGGGAGGCAGAGGCAGGCGGATTTCTGAGTTCGAGGCCAGCTTGGTCTACAAAGTGAGTGCCAGGACAGCCAGGGCTACACACAGAGAAACCCTGTCTCGAAAAACCAAAAAAAAAAAAAAAAAAAAAAAGGTGTTTTCTGTAATGTTAGGATAGAGAAATACTCTTTTTAGACATATAACAAAGTGGGAAAAGCCAGGCGTGGTGGCGCATGCCTTTAATTCCAGCATTTGAGAGGCAGAGGCAGGCAGATTTCTGAGTTCAAGGCCAGCCTGGTCTACAGAGTGAGTTCCAGGACAGCCAGGACTATACAGTGAAACCCTGTCTCGAAAAACAAAAACAAACAAAAACCACACACACACACACACACACACACACACACACACACACACACACAAACAAAACAAAACAAAACCCAAAGTGAGTAGCTTCTTTCTTATACCACTTGAATCCCTGGGGTTGAACGCAGGTCTTCTGACTTGGTGCCTTAACCCACTGAGCTATCTTGATAGACAGAACCTATTATTTTCTCTTGTGTGGTTCTGGGGTTAAACTCTGGGCCTCACCCATGCTACCTGAGTACTCACCTCTGAACTATGACCTCAGCCCCCCAAACAGCATAGATGTAAATACAACAATAAAGGAGCCAGCGAGTGTGCTGTGTGGTGGCAGCATTCTTTTGTTAGCCCAGTGCCTGTCCCGTGTCTACCTAATCTCTACTCCACATGGGTAGAGCCTGAGGATAATTACCTGTAATGGCCACATTCTATGGTGACACATTATTTAGCCGGGGCCTAATCAACTTTGTCCAGCGGTGTCAGAGGAGACAGTGAGGGTCCCAAGTAGGAGGAGACAGAACACATTGCTGCTGGCCTGAAGATAGGGCAGAGGAGTACAAGGGGCTTCTAGAAGCAGGCCCGACTCAGCAGCCATGGGGGAAATGGAGCCCCCAGCTGAGAGGAGCTTAATTCCACCAAAATGTGAATGACCTTGGAAGTAATTCTTCCTCAGGCTTCAGACAAGAATTCTGCTGAGCTGATACTTTGATTTTGGCCTCGTGAACCCCGGAAACAGATGAGCGTGAGGAAGCATCTCTCTTGGTTTCCTGGTGCTGCTTTTGTGTGTAAGTCTGACTGGTGTTGAGTTTTGCATTGTAGTGAAGTCAGGATCTAGTTTAATTCTTCTGCGTGTGAATATCTGGTCTTCCTAACCCTGCTTACAGAAGCACCCATCTGTCCTCTCCCGTCAAACATCCCGGGCGCCGATGGTGCTTGGCTGACCGTAAGAGTGTGGATTCATTTCTGAACAGTCTGTCCTGATCCATGGATCTATACGTCTGGTTTTGTGCCCGTACCATCTGCTCTGATCAGCTTTTGTGAATTTTTCTGCAGTAGATTTTGAGATCAAAACCCACCATATAGAAAGTAGAAAAAAAAATCAGAATACCGTGGGGCAATTTTCTAACACATATAACTGAAAAAGGATTAGCATCCAGAGTACATAAAGATGGCCTACTGATCGACATAAATAGGGGAGAGGTGGACAGAAAAATAGGCAGAGAAGCATTTTCTAACAAAATGGAGGACATGCGTGAAGCCAAGAAGCACTATTTAGGATGTCAGTCTTGCAGCGTCATGATAGCAACAACGGCCATAAAAAGAAATCTTGTGAGAGGGTGTCACTTATGCCAACTTCAGAACCACTAGAGCGATCGATTCCTGTTCCTCTGTTCCCTTCCGCTGAGCTCTTCATCCACGCGCTTCTCCATCTCTCCTCCTCGAGTCCTGTTGTTGGTGAATGTATTTATGCATTTGCCTGGTCATCAGGATGGCCAATCATTTGACACTGTGACATGTGACTATCATCTACACATGTACTGGGCCATATTCATAGCTCTTCTGGGGTGCACGTGAACCATGGGCTACAGGTCAGACATAGGTACTGAAGGCAGTGACATTAATGCCTGAGGTCTGGTTCAGAAGCCACGTCGCCTGGCTTTGGTGTGATCTCGATGTATTATTTGAGCCCTTCTCTTGTGAATTGACCTTCCTGAAATGGTAATGTAGACTCCTGTAAAACTGGTGCGTGAGGGATCTGAGCTGACACAGCCTCAGCACAATGAACTCAGGCTCGGGTCTCTGTCACTCTTCCCATTACATCTGAGACAGCTCTGTTTCTCCACTAGGGTAGAGTTTGGGCTCATTTCTTACTGTATTTCGTTCTTTACAGAGCTGGGATTTGGGCCCACAGGGCAGGGAAGAAAGCCTTGCACTTTAGATAATCTGTCCACCTCAGTGTGAAAGTGCGTGTTCCTCCATTCAGTGTGGCAGCACCTTCAGGCATCACACTTGCCTCTCCAGGACAGACCTGGAAAAGAAGAGCTCTGCCCGTCAGTTTCTAGGCTCCAAGCATGGCTGTGCCGAGAGGCTCCCGGCAGCACACCTGCCCACACAGATCCTGAGGAAGAAAGGCATTCTGGGCCTTGTTTCTTTTCTTGACCATCAGCTATTTTATTTTCTTTCTTTTAACTGTTAGTTATTTTTAGTTGTGCTTGCTTCTATATAAGGTTTCTGTTACTTTTAAAAACTAGTTTTGTCTTTAAAATATCTCATTGTTGGGTGTTGAGTTATGAAAACCGTTGCATGTGGTGTGTGTGCCTGTGTGTGCCTCTCTCTCTCCTCTCTCTCCGTCCCTCCCCCCCCCCGCCCCCCCGTGTGTTCCCACGTGCTTCCTGAGGACTGAGCTTCTCACGTGTCAGGCCAGCACAAGACTCAGATCACATGTGTTTATGGACAAAGGCTGAAATAAAGTTGCTGTAACCCTCTTTCTAAAGTTCTGCTGGGATGATGGTGGCCCCTCCTTCTTATCACCTACCCACTTCATTTAGTTTTTAAAAAAATCTTCCTAAATGTGCTTCCTTCTTTCTTCTTCTCACCTTTAAAAATTGCCTTTCCCTAGCAAACCCTAAAATTCACCTTCAAAGGGAAAGAGATTGTATTTGTATCCCCTGTCTCTGCTGAGAAGAAATAGTCAAAGAGCAAACGAGAGGTGTGTCTGGGGCACAGCCTCCAGAACTTGCCCTACAAGGTCGTGGTGCTCCATTCCCTCAGCTGCTAGAAGGTTGGTGACTGAGCCATCAGCACCCCACCCCCACCCTTCTCTGAGAACTCCTTATAGCAGAAGAGAGCCTCTTTGCCTAGGGTCATGGTCCCTCCTGAGGGTGTGTGCACCCACTGACTAGCTGTGAGGGGGGTCAAGCTTGACAGCTTCCAGAAGGAGCCCCCCAGTCTTCTCTTGTTCAAGTCCAGTCCTGCCCCCCTGAGTCCCCACAGATATTGTTCCTCAGAGCTCCTCCTGGTGAACCCCCACATGGACAAGTGCCTTAGACACTGTATTCTGGGGGAACTCAAAGTAGCTTTCCCTCCAGATTGAAACTAGCAGACAGTAATATCAGGTGAGTGTGAATGAAAGAGAAAAAAGAGACAACAGATGCCAGGAATGTCTGATGGCTGCCGAGTTCAAGTGGTAAACACAGGAACACCTTGGTACTCTTGAGTGATTTCTGCAAGTTTAAGATTATGATAAAAGTGTCTCAGCTCCAAACTTTGTCTCTGTAACTCCTTCCATGGGTGTTTTGTTCCCAATTCTAAGAAGGGGCAAAGTGTCCACACTTTGGTCTTCATTCTTCAGTTTCATGTGTTTTGCAAATTGTATCTTATATCTCGGGTATACTAAGTTTCTGGGCTAATATCCACTTATCAGTGAGTACATATCATTTGAGTTCTTTTGTGATTGTGTTACCTCACTCAGGATGATGCCCTCCAGGTCCAACCATTTGCCTAGGAATTTCATAAATTCATTCCTTTTAATAGCTGAGTAGTACTCCATTGTGTAAATGTACCACATTTTTTGTATCCATTCCTCTGTTGAGGGGACCCTGATATAGCTGTCTCTTATGAGACTAGGCCGGGGCCTAGCAAACACATAAGTGGATCCTCACAGTCAGCTATTGGATGGATCACAGGACCCCCCAATGGAGGAGCTAGAGAAAGTATCCAAGGAGCTAAAGAGATCTGCAACCCTGTAGGTGCAACAACATTATGAACTAACCAGTACCCCAGAGCTCTTGACTCTAGCTGCATATGTATCAAAAGATGACCTAGTCGGCCATCACTGGAAAGAGAGGCCCATTGGACATGCAAACTTTATATGCCCCAGTACAGGGGAACGCCAGGGCCAAAAAGTGGGAATGGGTGGGTAGGGGAGTGGGGGGAGGGTATGGGGGACTTTTGGGCTAGCATTGGAAATGTAATTGAGGAAAATACATAATAAAAAATTAAATAAAAAAGATTATGATGAAAGTGAAAGTTTTTTTTTTTTTTTTAAGAGTAGAACAGAGATCAGTTGCTTGAAGCTACTCAAGTGTGCCAATGCTCCAAGAAGAGGAAATTGAGCAGAGCGTGGCGGCTCATTTGCAATCCTTATATGCAAGAGGCTGAGGCAGAAGGTTTGCTGTGAGTTTGAAGCCAGCTTGGGCCACACAGTGAGAGAAACTGGAGTCAAGATTCCAAATGTGTGAGTCTGCAAAATTACAAAGAAGACTCCATCGGCGTGAAGCTGCTTTTCAATCTCCTGCTTCTTCAGTGGTCCACTGAATCCAGTCCTTCCATTCTCTTCTGTCCGCTCCCTTTCTCTCTTCCTTTTTGTTTTTTGTTTTTTGTTTTTTTTTTCAAGACAGGGTTTCTCTGTGTAGTCCTGGCTGTCCTGGAACTCACTCTGTAGACCAGGCTGGCCTCAAACTCAGAAATCCACCTGCCTCTGCCTCCCAAGTGCTGGGATTAAAGGCGTGCGCCACCACTGCCCAGCTTCTCTCTTCCTTTCTTATGTTCATGTGTGAACCTATATGCGTGAAGATGAGTGTATGTAGAAGCCATAGGTCAATTTTGGATAATTTTCTCAATTACTGTCTACCTTACTTTTTGAGATGTGGTTTCTCACTGAGCATAGACTGCAGTGGTTCAGTGAGGTTAGGTGACCAGGGAGCTGCAGGGACCTTCCCATTTCTCCCCTCCCTAACTCTGGGATTTCTAAGTGCACAAGCTGCACCTGGCTTTTATGTGGGCCATGGCCATCCCAACTCAGGTCCTCGTGTTTACACAGCAAGTCCTTTACCAACTGAGCCATCTCTCTATCACCTGGGTGTTTTCTGAAAACTTAAAACAAAACAAGAAACAACCTAGCCTCAATTGTGTTGCCCAGGAAGGCCTCCGAGCTGGACCTGAGCGCTCCTCCTGCCCCAGCCTCCCTAAACTACAGTATATTCCACCATCCTGGTTCTGACGAGTACTTCAAAGTAATCGATACACCTTTGCTGACATCACCACCGAGAGGACCCTGCTGATCTACGGTGACAGCTGGGGGAGCAGTGGGGTGGTTTGGATGTGTGCGTTTACAGGGCATCTCAATGCCAGAGCCACAGTTGCGCTGATAGTGTCTTGTAGTCAGAGCTCGGTATCTCATCTAAGAGCTATCACGGGGCCCATCAGTTCTGCTTCGAGGTATTATCTGGGCTCTGCAGGCTCAGTGGGATCTCCATCTCTCCAGATAGTCTCTAGGGAGTTCCACAGCTGCAGTGCTGAGCAACTCAGCAACCAGTGAGTCCCTGGCATCACTTCCTGTCCCCTCTCCACACTTTCCTCAGAGGCTCCTTAGTCACAGCCCCATCCTCCATGGCTCATGGTTCCACAGCCTTAGTTGCTGGATTGTGATGGTGCCAGAGGGGCTTCATTTCTTCTGAGGAACCAAATGTGTGCACTCACCTCTTCCTTAACTTGTGGGAGTCTAGAGCACATGTTGCTTAGTCATGAAGTCTGATGAGGCACACTCACACTCACTTCCAGTATTGTGCGATCTGATATCGAGGGAGGAAGACCACGAATGTCTGTGGGCTTTCTGCAGCTTGACTGCCGTTCTTCATGCCCACAGGTAGCCTCGTAGTATTTTAACCAGCGTGCTGCCTCATTTTAACTTGATCTGGCCTAGAATCACCTAGGAAGAGTCTCGGTGAGGAATTTTCTAGATCAGGGTGGCCAATGGGCCTGTCTGTGAAGGACTGTCTGTCTTCATTGTTAATTGAGGTGGGCAGACCCACCCTTAATGTGGATGGGGCCATGGCCTGAATCGGGTTCTGAGCTGTGTGAGAGTGGAAAAAGCTCACTGTGCACAGGCAAGCAAGCCAGCCAGCAGCACAAGAGACTTCATTTCTCTGCTCTCCACTATGGCTGGGCTGTGACTAGCTGCTGCAGTTTCTGCCTTGTAAGCCAAATAACCCTTTCTTGTCTCTCCTCTCCCCCGCAGCCCCCCTCCCTCGGTCGCAGCAACAGAAGTGAAATGTGATTCTGGGCCAGAACACATCCGTGCTGCGTGCTGCTCTCATGAGTTCCTCAGAAGGGAATTAATCTACCCCCGTGCTGTCTGTCAAGCCCGACCCATGGCATTTCAGAGATAATTCTACTGCTGAGTACTGAAGGAGCAGTTACAGTTTCTGATTAAACCTCAGGAAAGCAGATAGATGACAGAAGTCCCGAGTCCCCGCTGTTTGCCAGGATTAATTAGAAAATCTCTAAGTCAGAAATAAGTCCGTTTTAATTACTCATTTTCATGTAAGTTTACAACAAAATGGAAAACTACAAACATACATGAAAGGTTCTCATTACCTCTTCAGGATCTGGCACCTACTGTCCCTGTGCCTCTGCCAGAAATGATTTCTGTCCTGTTTATTGGGATTCGCACCACCCGTCAAAGCCCCTGGTGTTATAGTTAGTTCTTTCCCAGAAGCCTGTCTGTTCGAGGAGCTTAACTTCCTACCAGGCCCTGGGCTTGTTGAAGGGAGAGCCCGTCTCATGCCGACCTATTGCTTCTAAGACATTTTCATGTATAATGTTAGACTTATGAACTTCTTCACAAAGTTTTGGGTTAAAATGTGGAATTTTATAAGAGGGAATAAACATAAAGTCTAGTATGTTATAAATATTATAAATATAGACATAAAAAGAAAACAAATCTGGCATGGTGGTACATACCAGTAATCCCAGCTACTTAGGAGGCTGAGGTAAGGCTATCATGAGTTCAAGGTCAGCCTGAAGTACATAGTAGGACTCCCAAAATAGAGAGTCCTTGCCTAGCATTCATATAATATCTGGTTCAATTCCCCATTACTGGAAAAAAAAAAGAAGAGAAGAAGAAAATGATACCACATGTATGTTCTCAGTGATTTTTATTTTTAATTAAGTGTGTCTCTGTTTGTGTGTGTCTCTGTGTGGGTTTGTGCGCATGAGTGAGAGCTCGTGGGACTTACAAGAGGGCATCAGATGCCCCTGGAGCTGGGGTTACAGCTGATTTCAGATGTGTGTCACCTGATGTGGGTGCTGGCAACCAAGTTCAGTTCTTCAGCAGTAGCAGTGCATGCTCTGGCCACTGACCACACCCACCTCTCTCACATCTTAAGGGGCATAAGTACCATTAGAATTGAGACTTGCAGCACATCACTGGAGGGAAACATAGGGTCCTTATCTATGGAAACTGTCATTCCTTTCTCTTGCTAAGGTCGGATTTGGTTTCACATCTCTCACAGAGTCTTACCTTTATATGTAGTGTTTGCATGTGTGAAAGTCTCCTCAAAATATCAAATATGTGCAAAAAGTGTGCTTTGGAAGAAGAATCCCACTGTAGAGCCCAGGCTGACTTCATACTTAACCGTCCCTCTGTCCCCAGTGCTGGGCTTACACACATGCAGCCTCTGTGCCAGGCTGGACTGACTTCCAGCACACAGCCTATCAAAGCCCTTGGATTCATATATTCTTAGAAGTACTTATCACACATAAAGAATCCAACGTAACTGGAAACACATGCTTTTATGAGCTAAGCACAGCCATTACCCACATCTGAGTACCATCCACTGCTCGCTGTAAGCACCATACAATGTCTATTTTATTTCATGGTTTTTGTACACATAAATGCTTTAAAAACCTGTTCATATAAATCAAAGCCAGAAGTAGAAGGTACTGTACTGCAGCACTGTCAATCAGTCCTGTGCTTTCCTTCTAAGTAACGTGCCAACAATTATCTAGTGACTTATTAGAGAAATATTTCCTATCTCTTGTCAGCTATAACGTGATGAAGTCTTTCATGTTTTTGAAAGCAAAGAGTTGAGAACACATTGTTTGGGGAAAGATTTTTTTAAAACAGTCATTAGGAGTAATTTATTTTTTTAGCTTCTGGGAATAATACAAAACACTCTTTATTAAAATGTATCAACTATTAATTAAACTTTTACTCTAACCTGACATAATCAGAAATTGCAGGGCAAATGAAAACGCTCCTTGCCCTATGGCTGTCAGTGCAATGGACTTTGCAGAAACTGATTTTACAGTGCATGCTGTTTCCAGTTCTTGGTAACTGCAGACTTGGTTTATGTAATTCTGGAAAAATATCTACCGTATAATCTAGTTGGCAAATGCAGCCTTCATTGTCAAAACGGTAAATTGAATTGGATTTCAAATGGCTTTTTCTCCATAAAATACCCTACATATTTATTCTAATAAATATAAATATTTCTATTACTTTCAATCTCTACATCCTTTACAATTATCATATTTCATGCACTTATTTGGGGTGTGTAAGTGCCTATGTATGTGTGTTTCCACATGTCATAGCGTGTGAACAACTTTGCCCGCTAAGCCATCATACCTGCCATTTTTGTTTCCAGGGGGCGGGCATCTCATGATCCCAGTCTGGCCTCAGAATCTATATGTAGACACTGGCCCTGAACTCAGGATCCTCCTGCCTCTGCCTCCTCCGTGCTAGGGTTTCAGGCATGTGCTACTACCTGTCACATGCTGTCACAGGGCTCCCAGACCCTTTCCTAAGATGGCTAGCTCAGACTTGGAGCCTTGTGAACTGCTGCACTGAAAACATAAACATGCCTCTCCCCACACCCCTGGCTTTCATCGCTCTGCTCTGGAGGACCATTCCTTAGGAGCGATTTGCTCTTTGACCATAGTTGTGGATGAAAAGCACATGAATGTGAAGTGAAGTTGGTCACTTTCCCTGCTGTCCTGTGCTGTCATACAGTGTGTCTGAACATCAGGTGTCCTGTGCTGTCGTCATACAGTGTATCTGAACATCAGGTGTCCTGTGCTGTCGTCATACAGTGTGTCTGAACATCAGGTGTCCCTGTACGGACTGGTGTAAGTCCCCTTATTGCCATTGCTTTGCCCTCAAAAGACTATGGATGGAACAGACTGCTGGTTCTCCCCTGTCTTGACCAATGGAGGTCATGTTGAGGTGGCTTGTTTGTTTTGCTCTTTCTATTACTGGTGCCTTACGTTTGGGGAAGAAGACCCATTCTCAAACAGATGCATGACGCATCTTTGTTTTGTGAAGTGGGGAAAATTATGAATGGCAAAGAGAAAAGAGCTGGCCACTTCCTCCCAGGCAGATAAGCCTTTGGAAGAAGACCTGTAGATGTTGCAGATCTGGCAATTGATTTATTTAAAAGGGTCACCATAATCTTAGTTCCTGTGTGACACTTATGCTCTCCACATCAAGTGTGCAGCTACCAATACGAAGGCAGCCACCTTACACCTCTTATTGTCCATGAGGGCATGCCACGATAGAGTGAGCACTAATGCTTTAGACAGTTCTTTCCTTTTAGTGCTCATAAATGCTGGGTAAATGCTAGGTAGCTGAGCTGCATCCTGGCCCAGAGCTTCACCTAGAACTGTTACTAATACAGTAACTAATCCAACAAGGCAAAGGCCTTTAAAACTGGGAAAAAAATGCCAAATACAGTGAACATAAGCAGACATAGCAGTTTATTTTCACTGGTGTATTTTTCTTTTATGTTTAAAGTTTTTATTTTATATTAAAGATGTATTTGCCCCATAACTAATCTATACATTTCTGATCTGTTCTTCCTATAGAGAATATATGAAACTCACTTCATAGTAATCTAAGACTCCTTAAAAAATCCTTACAGTATTTAAGACTTCTTAAGTAATCTAATAATTACAGCCATCATTTGTATAATCCTAAAATTCCCTTTGAATAGTATTCACCTTTTAAAGTTTTGTTATACATTACTGTGTGTTACCCTATAACTACCACTACATTTTATATTATTTTTAAAAGTACTTCTACTAATAAAGCTATAATAGGATTGCTGAGATGGGACAGGGCTATGGACATGAAACTGTAGTTTCTGAATCCCTCTGGGCTTGCCAATGGTGTCAAGCAGCACACACTCAGAGGTGGCTCTTGGTGTGTGTGTGATATGTATTTAGCACGTAGAATAGATCTTCAGAAGTCGTTAAAGTTAAACACAAATACAAAAAACTAATATTTATTTATATACTGCTTTACATCGTTGACAGAAAACACATCCAAGGCCAGGCTGAGGCTGGAGCAGTGCCAGGACGTGCCCTCGCCTGCTGGGACCTCTCTGCCCCTGTACTTCCCTTCACTTGGGATGAAGGCGTGGAAATCTACAGAGGTGGGTTCTCTGGTTCCCTTTGCTGCTGTGCAGGTAACCAGCCATGTGTGGGAAACCATCCTTGCAGCCCTGCAAAGCTGCCCTGCTGCTCTTGGCATTTGTGTTTTATGTTATTCAGAGTTTTAAGTATCAGTTAGGTAAAATTGTGATGTTTTCCTTTATATTATAGTTTGTGTTGTTTATTTACTTATTTGGTGGTGCTAGGCATGGAACCCAGTGCATGCTGGGCAAACACTCTACCACCGAACTACACCCACAGCCTTAAAAATCCTTTATTGTGACTTTACAGGAAGTTGACAAAACAGTACAGCGTCTTTATTGGCCTTCTTGCCCTCTGCAGTGTTGGTAATGCCATACATTTAGATAATGACATTTAACCATTTTCATCCTCACCCTTTTCCTCTTCCTCCCCCTCCTGCCCCTCCTCTCTGTCCTCCCCCCCCCCCCCCATCCCAAGGAGCCCTTCTACTCTGCAAGTCCTGCACAAGCTCAGGCCTGACAGCACCTGTGCTTGGACGTGTAAATCTGACTAAACTCAGAGGCTGTACAACAGAAGACACGAAAGCAGGAGGGGTGGGGCCTTATGGGCACCTCATCCTCCATGCTGAAATGAGGAAATCAATATAATAAATGTATTTAAGAAGTTGATCCACATCTACAGCACCACACATAGACATGTGAGACGGTGAGATACCTCACAGACTATTGCCCAGTCTCACATGTAATTAGGTAAAACACAATTTTTGTGCCTTTCACACTGATGAAAAAATGTTTAATTGCTACCGCCCTGTATTTGCACTGAGAGAAAGGCCCCTCCCACGTGCTGCTGAATACAAGCAGGTGCGGCATTTAAGGGTAGAATTTGACACCATTCAAATTCAAGACAAGCCCGTGTGTGAGTGCTCAGAGATGCCACTGTGAACACGCAGCTTGTATAGGTGGCTCTGTGAAGCTTTTTATTGCAACAGTTGTAATAGACGGAAACAAGAAAAATCTCAAAATGATTACCAAAGGGAATGACCAAGTCAGGTTACATGTCAGGGCCACAGCTCAGCTCTATCCTGAGAAAAGCACGTTTGTAATGCATACCTCAGTGAATGAAGTCACTGCGGGGATAGTACGCAATGACTGATTATATTATTATGTAGAAAGATGACCAAGATAGATTGCTTATTCCTGAGAAGGATATATATATATAACGATTTCATTTCGCTTTTAAAAAATGTGTTGACACAGAAAATTTCCCCCAAATTCATAAGACAGAGTACTAGCTACCCCAGCAGAGGATGGCAGCCTGTGGGGAAGGGAGCAGAAACTCTGTGCTCTTTACCACTCACATTACTGGGTGTGCTTGCAGTGACTATTTTATAATCTATAAAATAATAATAAAGGCACAAATAAAGACCTTAAAGTGGACAGAGGCAGTGACACAGCTGAGACAAGCGTGACACACCATCAGAATCAGAATCAGCATAATTTCCACTCCTCCAGCAACTCTGATGAGGTCAAAATTTTGCAAATAGGACATACTGCACAGAAATAATCCAAAGGGCAAAATTTGTGTATTCTTCATTTTGCAAAATCCTAAATGGAAGTGGCAGAACACAGACACTTATCATCCATCACTATTGATTTAGCAACTCACAAAGACATCGAAGGTTTTGGTCAGCCTTAATTTTGTGTGAGCCACTTCACAACATCCCTATCAGTTGCCATGGAAACAGCTGCAGCCAAAAACCCAAAATCGCAACCTTGTTTTTTTATTTTCTTAGTGGGTGGGGGGAAAAGGGAATTTTTGTTTGTTTGTTTTTGAGGTATAGTTAAATAACTTTATTACCAAACTTAATGATTAAAAACTCTGGACAGTACGAAGAAAGAAAATGGACCAGTGTCAATCATAAACACAAAAGGTTTCCTTAGTTTTGAAAGTAATACTCTAATGAACCCTGTTCTACTTTTGAAAGCTTTGTTCTGCTAAGAATTTTATTTGTGAGGCTGGAAAGAGGTCTCAGTCAGTGAGAGCAAGTGCTGTGCACGCATGAGGACCTGAGTTCAAATCCCGAGTACCCACATAAGAGGGGGCAGTGCTGGAGGAAGGGGAGGGGAGCAGAGGGGGAGGGCAGAGACAGGAGTATTATCATCAAACACAGTGAGCGAGCTCAAGGTTCAGTGAGAGCTCTTATCTCAAGAGAATTAGGCATAGAATGAAAGAAGAGATCCCTCATGATCCTGCAGTCTTCAGATGCTTGTGTGTGGGCACATGCTCTTGCACACTTGCACACACAGGAAACTCAGTGTCTTGCACACTTGCACACACAGGAAACTCAGTGGAAATATGAGTTCAGTATATAGAAGTGTGCATTTCTTTTTATGGTTAAATGGCATTCCACTGTCTGGAGGGAGCACTATTCACCCATTCTGCTACCAAAGCTTACTTCTAAGTTTTGGCAATCA
The DNA here is from genome assembly GCF_000001635.26 of Mus musculus. NCBI lineage: Eukaryota > Metazoa > Chordata > Mammalia > Rodentia > Muridae > Mus > Mus musculus. The sequence goes on along the minus strand of NC_000081.6, from coordinate 80,511,607 downwards.
TGAATAAAACAGTCATGAACATTTATATGGTAGAATAAGCCAGACTCATATATATATGTGTGTAGATTTTTGTCATTGAGAACCAGGAAAGCTTTGAATCATTATAAAACATAATTCCTAAAATATAGAATGAAATTAATGTGGTTGCATTCATTTGGGGCTTTTCTTCCGCAATGGTATTTTTGCTCTGAGATGATGATGAGTTTAGTGTGTGCGGAATTCAACAGGTAACCATGGATACTCTCTGTTTGCATTATCTTTGATATCCTTAGCATGGAAGGAAAGACATGCAGATAGACACATGGCAGAAGAGATTGTCATAGGCTTGTGTTGATGGCATGTCAGTCTGAGCTCATCAAAAAGCTAAAGAAAAAAAGCATATAATAATTCACTTGATAGAGCAGTGCATTTGATAGAGTCCAGCAGCCATCTATGGAAAAACTCAGCAAACTGGAAATCATATGGCGGATAAACAGTATAAATAGTCACTCAGCAGATATGCATAATAAAGAAATGCTGGGAGAGATGGCCAGCATTGTCATCCCGAGATGCACACAGTGTAATAGCAGAATGGCTGGGACAGAAGTGGTGACAGCCCCTTATGCTAATGAGGATGTGGAAGGTCAGACCACTCCTGCTTTGCTAGTAGGAATTTCGAAAGGTAAAGTCACCTACAAAACAATTAGGCTGTACCTTATTGAGCACATGGCTGGGAAGAGGATTTGTGGGTTAGAGTACTTCCTGCTCTTGCCGAGTATCTAGGTTCAGTTAACCTCGGAGGCAGAGGCAGGTGGATCTCTGTGAGTTCTAGGCAAGCCAGGAATGCATAGTGAGATTGTCTCAAAAACAGCAACAGAACCTGAATATAAGGCACCCACCCATATACTCAGCAATGGCACCCCTAGTCATCTCACAGGTGTGGAAATTTACTTACATTATACAAAACCTTGTACCCAGAAATTTTATCTGAAACCACACAAATCTTACAAGATACCAGATACATTTGAAAGGGTTAAACATGAGTATCTGGGATACACCTTAGTAGTGACAGGAGGAACTCTCAGCATACACAACGACCCGGGTAGATCTCTAGGAACTGTGCTGGATGAAGAGAGTCGATCCTAAAGGGTTGCATATTGTGTCACCCTATTTATATAACACACTTGAAAGGTCAAAATTACAGACGTGCCAAACAGATTTATAGGAACCTGGGATAGATTTGCTTTGTTTCCTGGCTGAATTCATGTCAGATTCCAAACACGATGTCCTAGTTAGGATTACTGTTGCTGCGATGGAACACCATGACCAAAAGCAATTTGGTCATTTGGGGAAGAAAGGGTTTATTCACTCACAATTCCATATAACTTTATCAAAAGCAGTGAGGGCAGGAACTCAAGCGGGGCAGGAACCTGGAGGCAGGAGCTGATGCAGATAGAAGCCATGGAGGAGTGCTGTAAACTGACTTGCTCAGCCTACTTTCTTATAGAACCCATGACCACACTACCCACAATGGGCTGGGGCCTTCATCATCAGTCACTAATTAAGAAAACACCCAGGCAGTGGTGATGCACCCTTTTAATCCCAGGACTTGGGAGGCAAAATCAGGTGATCTCTGAGTTCCCTCCTAGCCTGGTTTACAGAGTGAGTTCCAGGATAGTCAGTGCTACACAGAGAAATGCTGTCTGGAACACTCCAGCCACCCTACAACACCCCCCCCCCACACACACACACACAACAACAAATGCCTTACAGGGTTGCCTACAGCCAGTTCTTTTTTTTTTTTTAAAGATTTATTTATTTATTATATGTAAGTACACTGTAGCTGTCTTCAGACACACCAGAAGAGGGCATCAGATCTCATTAAGGATGGTTGTGAGCCACCATGTGGTTCCTGGGATTTGAACTCAGGACCTTTGGAAGAGCAGTCAGTGCTCTTAACCGCCGAGCCATCTCTCCAGCCCCCTACAGCCAGATCTTATGAAAGCATTTTTCAGTTAAGGCTCCCTCCTATTCAGTGACTGTAACTTGTGTCAAGTTGACACAAAACTAGCCAGCACATGCTGACTTTTCTTTTGATAATGTGTCTAGGTTTGTGCACAGAAGTGCAAGTGCCTTTGGAGGCCAGCAGCATCAGGGCCCCTGGAGCTGGAGTGACAGGCAGGAAGTTGTGAGCTGCTGGGTGTACACCCTGGAACTCAGCTCCAGTCCTCTCAAAGACAGCAACACTCTCAATGGCTGACCCACCTCTCTGGTGCAGTTTTTGTTTTCCAGTGACTGTGCCCTCTCTTGTTTCTGTCAGGACCTAACACTGTTGTACTCCTATGAGCATCCGAAGCAACCTGTGACAAGGTTACCTCCTTCCTTTACCTCTCCTGCTTCCTGGCTGTCAGAAGGGGAAGCGGAAATCTGCAATCTCTGGGACACAGGTAATTTGGCTACAGATGAAATTTTCTTCAGAAATAGAAGTGAGATGCACTTGAAGGAAAGGTTACACAAATACAAGATTTGATTTTGAAATATAGCAATGCTTGGCTTTGTTTATCATTGGTCATCAGCAGCAGGACTGGCATGATAAATCCAGCCCATATGTGGCCTTTGACTCCCATTTTGTTGGTCACCTGCTTCTGGGATTCTGATTTCTTTCTCTTCTATTTCACTTTGTTTAAAAATTAATTGCTAGCCTTACACTTTTCTTTGAAAGTTTTAAAGAGTAGAACTAATTTTCTGTTCTTAAAAAAGATTTTTTTATTATTTTCATATGTCTAAGTATCTTGTCTGCATATATGTTTGTGCACCACATATGTACCCTGTGACACGGAGGCCAGAAGAGGGTGTTAGATCCTGGATATCTGGAATTATAGACGGCTGTAAGCCACCATGTGGGTGCTGACTATTGAGCCCAGGTCCTCTGCGAGAGCAGCCCTCTCTGCAGCCCAATTTTAGTATGTTTTTTAGTGAGACTTATTTCTGATGAAGCCTAATGAATGAGACCCGACTAGAGCAGGCATTAAGTGGAAATGTGAAGGAGCAGAATGAAGAGCGCCAGTCCCACAGCTCGGTCAGACAGCTCCTGAATCATTAACTTTAGAAAAGGGCACAGGGGAAAGCTGGGTGTGGTAGCTCACATTTGCAATCCTGGAGAGACAGAGTTACCACAAACTCAAAGCCAGCCCCATCCAAGCCAACCTGGACTACAGTATAAGATCCTGTCTCAAAAACCTTGGGGGGAAAGGGCACAGGATAAATTACACAAAATGATACCAAAGTCACCTCTAGTAAATGACAATGTTGAGTCCCACCTGCTGTTGTCAGGACCCCTTGGGGTCTGCCTCCCTCCTGTCATTGCTCTGTATGAAGTCCCAACTTGCAATACACTTTGGGGCTGAAGACAGAGCCCAGGCCTCATGGAGAGCATGCTAAGTGCACACTGCATACCCAGCTGCATTCTGGTTGCAATAGGTTCCTCCACTAGGTTTGCTCAGCCAGAGGGGTGACCTGTCCATCACCAAGATATGAGTGGGGCAACCTGAGTACCTGTGAGCAGTGCCTTGTCTGTCTTTTGCTTTCTAGCTCCTGGTTGACCTTTCCTGCCTCACAGAGGTGGTTCCTCATGGTTTAGGCTCTCTCTTTCCCTGTTCTCAGACCTTATACCTCGAAGTTCCTCCTCATACAGACCTGCAGCACCCAAAATTGAAAAACCACAGTGTTAGCATAGACTTTCTGTGCAAGCACACATTTATAAATAGTTCTTATAAACTCTTGTGAGAACTAAAAGAATAATTTTAATAATAATTTTAATAAATGCAACAAAAGGTTGTATGAGATGGCATTAGCACAGATAATAGTTGTAAATGGCTTTAATCTAGGGACAGCTTACTTGACATTTAAATCTGTCTGTCTATCTTTGAGACAGTGTCTCACTATGTGTAGCCTTGGCTTACATAGAACCCCAGCTTTTCATTGCATGCTATCCTGGCTCTAACTCACTACCTCTGCCCACTGGGTGCTGAGCTTGAGGGTGAGGGTCACCACATCCGCCTTGCTCAGTGTTCTTCCACGGTCTGTAAAGTAAACAGCTCAAATCTAGAAGCTCGAAGGAAGAGCAATGGGGAAAACTTTTCTTGTATTCTAACATCGCCTAACATCCCCCCCCCCAACATTTCAAATATAGACTTTCTTTTTGGGAGCAGCTTTAGATTCACAGTAGAACTCAGCAAAAAGTGCAAAGTGTCTCTGAGCTTCTGTGCAAAACACACATGGCTTGTCACTATCCACATTTGTTACAGTCAGGCCTGTATTGACACCATGGTCATTCTCAGTCTGTAGTTTTGTCCCACACTCGTGTGTGGGTATGAACACGTGACTGACATACATACATTATTACCACACAGTGTGACCTCATTGTCCCAAGGTCCCTCTGTGCTCCACTACTCACCCCTGCCTCCCTCCGTGCTAGCAGCCACCAACCTCTTTTGTTTGTCTTTTCTTAGAATGTCATAGCATCAGAATCATGCAAGGGGCACCACTTTAGGTTGGCTTCCTGATGGGCATGGTGGGGCATGACTTTAATCCCAGCACTTGGGAGGCAGAGGTAGGTAGATCTCTGTGAGTTCAAGGCCAGCCTGGTTTAAAAAACAAGTTCCAGGACAGCCAGGGCTACGTGGAGAAACCTTGTCTGAAAGAAAGAAAGAAAGAAAGAAAGAAAGAAAGAAAGAAAGAAAGAAAGAAAGAAAGAAAGAAAGAGAGAGAGAGAGAAAAAGAGAGAAAGAGAGAAAGAAAGACAGAAAGAGAAAGAGAGAGAGAAAGAGAGAGAGAGAAAGAAAGTGAAAGAAAGAGAAAAAGGAGAAGAGAGGAGGGGAGGGGAGGGGAGGGGAGAAGAGAAGAGAAGAGAAGAGAAGAGAAGAGAAGAGAAGAGAAGAGAAGAGAAGAGAAGAGAAGAGAGAACAAAGGAAGGATAGGAAGGAAGGAAGGAAGGAAGGAAGGAAGGAAGGAAGGAAGGAAGGAAGGAAGGAAGATTGGCTTCTTTGAGGTTGTAACCTGCCTTGAAAGTTCTTCTCATGCCTGGATCACTCCTTTCTTCTGAGTGTGGAATAAGATATCTCAGTTTAGTATTTTCCCTCTGGAAGCCACCTTGGTCGGTTTTGGTTCTGCAGTATAAAGTAAGCAGGCAAGGTAGGCTTTTGTTTGAATATATATTTCCCCTCTAACACTTTGACACAAGTGGAATAGAGTATAGATGAGAATCAGAGACCACCCTGAAGAGAGGCTTCAGAACATGCTACATGAGGAAATGCCTCCCTGGGGTTCTTAGCCAGAACCCATGTCAGGTAGAGGGTGCTTCCTGTTATTTTTAATATATGTGCATGTGGTGTGTGTGTGTGTGTGTGTGTGTGTGTGTGTGTGTGTGTGTGTGTGTGTGTGTGGTATATGTGGTGTGTGTGTGTGTGTGTGTGTGTGTGTGTGTGGTATGTGTTTGTATGGTGTGTGTGTGTTCATATATGGGCATATATGTACAAGTATATGTACCTCTCATATGTGGAAGAGGTTTGATGCCAGGTGTCTTTCTCAGTGGGTGTCCACTTTTTTTTTCTTTTACTGAGGCAGGTTCTCTCCCTGAACCCAGAGCTCCCCAATTCCTAGTCTTGTTAGCCTACTTGCCCTGGGATGTGGTCTCTGCCACCTGAGTGTTAGCATTACAGGCAGGCTCCATGCCTACCCTGCTTCTATTTGCAGCAAGCACTTTATCCCCTGAGCCATCTCTCCAGACCCTTTTCCTATTTTTAAGCCCTTCTTTTCTCCAGCCTTTCCCCGGCTTGCTAAAATGCAGATCCTAGCATTTCACTTCCCAGCTCCACAACTGTCAACAGCTCTCTGCTGCCAGGGAGATAAGTCTAAGTTTTTCATATTGTCATATGAAATTTCCATAGTTTGATCCCAGCTGATCGTTCAGGTCCCCTTACCCCAAGCAGCCAGTACTCACAGGCTCTGTGACATCCCGTGTGTAGTCCCTTCTCTTTAGACTGTCTTTGTTCCATGGTAACATGCTGATCTAACTTTTGTGATGTAAATACCATTTATTATGTTCATGGATTCTCTGGGTCAGGAATTAGGACAAGACACAGTGGGAATGGCTTGCCTCTCCCATGATGGATAGACCTCTGAGCCTCAGCTGAGGAGCTCAAAGGCCAGGCCAGGGATCTTCTGAAGGCCTGCTCCTTCTGGTGTCTGGCTGTTGCTGCTGGCTATCCACTGGGGCGCCTCAGTTCCTCTCCACATGAGCCCATTTAAGAGGCCTTTCCACGTGGGCTAGTGAGAGCTTCCTCACAGCATGGTGGCTGGGTTCCCAGGGTGAGCATCTTCTGTCCAAGCAGAGAGCAGAGAGCCAGCAGAAGCTGTGTAATCAATCTCAGAAGCCAGGCCATTGTGCTTCCTGTGTGTTCTCTTCATCCAGCCAATCACAAAGTCCTGCCCAAGCCCAGGAGACAGGGGAGCAGAGCCGACCCCCCCACCTCTCCGTTGAGGGCCATACCTCATTGAAAGAAAAAGGCACTGGAATGAGATGCACATTGATATGCGCCAGGATGTGTGTTTAGAAAATGTCAATCAACGTTCAGCTTTCTATCAAATTATAAACATTTGACAAAATCCTATTCAAATAGCAAGGTCCAATGAAAATGTCACAGCAGTTAGAAATTCTTTCTGTGTGCTAAGGTCTCATTTCAGTATGGTCTCGTGTGACTTCCCCATACCTCTGTTACAGAATTTTAAAATTTGCTATATAATTTATATAAATTATACTTGCTTTATAATTACATGAGTTAATGAGTGTATTCATTCATTGAAACCCTTGGAACACTGGAAATAAAAGCATTCCACATCCTGACTGTCTCTTTCGCAACACCGTCCTCCCCACAGGATTAACAGTTAGTAATTTGGTGGGTATTTTCTAGACCTTTCTCTGTGTGTTTGTACATTATGTACTTTGAATTATATACAGCTAACTTTATTTTGCTTTGGAACATTATTCTATATTTTTCCTGAAACTATGTGAAGTTTAAGAATACTACTGTGTGGTGGGGTGGGGTGGGGGGCGGTGGTTAGAAAGATTGCTCAGTGTTAAAAGCACTTGCTTTTCTAAGACCAGAGTTCAGTACACACACACACACACACACACACACACACACACACATACACAACCACTTGAGTTTTTGTCACTAGGCAGAGATTTTTCCTAATCTCCTGTAATATCTGAGTATATAGCTTATTCATACCCTGCTGGTTGGCATGTTGGTGTTGGATATATTTTACTCATAGCTTTGGTGAATAGCCTTGTTCACATACATGTGTGTTCTTCAGGCCGGACTGTTAGAGATGGCTTCCCTCAGCTGTACTGAGTGCCCATTTTCATGCTCGTCTTTGCTCCCAATGAGCTCCTCTAACACCAGTGCCGGCTTGAGCTTGCAGCACAGGAGAGCACCCATCTCTTCATGCCCTCACCAACACTTGATATTGTCAAGCCTTATATTTTTATCACTTGTATGAAAGTTGCATTACATAGCTGGTATAATTGGAATATCTCCACATATTGATTGGATGTTTTTATTTCCTCCTCTGTGGCTTGCCTATTTATATAATTAACCCATTTGTCTTGTGTATTGTTTGTTGTTCATTTGAATTGATTTTGTAGAGTTACATATATATGCACATATAATTTGTGTTGCAAATCACTTCTAGGCTGTGACTTGTCTTTCAGCTTTCTCAGTGATGTGTTCAGAGAAGTTTAAGGATTCTTTCCTTCATAGTTTTGTGAGTTTGTGTTTCACAGGGTGAAAAGCAGCCATCAAATTAGAGATGTGGCTCAGTTAGTAGAGTGCTGGCTATGCAAGTGTAAGGACTTGAACCTGGGTTCAGATCCCCAGGGCCTATAAAAAGCCTGGCACAAAATAGACTATCTAATATAGTCCCCAAGGAGGCATGAGAAGCCCGCTTTGGAGTTGTTGGTCAGGGTTGTCCAAGAGAACCTAAAACACAAAACATTACAGTCTTTTCTGTTGTCCTTGGTTGCCCCCAAGAGGTAGAAGGTAAGTCCCTGTTCCTGAAGACACCATGCACTTCAGACACATGGGGCCCAGAGGACTTGAGCTGGATCTGACCTGCAAGCCTCCTCCTGAAGGTCTAGTTTTCATGGCCAGAAGGTGGCATGCAGCTCGCAAGGAGGGAGACAACCAACAGTGCTACCCAGCCATGTTACCTACGGACCGCATCAACAACCGGCATGGCACAGTGATACTAAGGGTGCAGCAGTGACCTGCATCCTGTGACAGGAACCAACAGTTTTCTCATTGGGTGTAAGGCCCTCTCATCAAGAAGGAAACTGTGCCTGGCTCTGGAAACCTAGCCAACTACTCAAGGGTACTGAGGTCATGGATCTTGGAGGAGAGCCTACAACTGTCATTTTAATAAAAGAGCATAGTCCTTATCTAAATTAGAAATATTTGCCTTCATATTTACAGATTAGTCCTCACCCTTCATCAAAGAAATGTCTCTTTGTCACATAGGGAAACCATTGCTGAACCACAGCCAATTGAAATGCAGAGTTGTAAAGCCCAGTCCTACTGATATATCTGCAACTCAACTCCTGCACCTTAGGCTCAGGAGTCATAACAGAAGAAGGATCAGCAAGACCGTACAAGCCAGAGAAGCAGGATGTTTGCTGAGAGATGATGCCTTCTAGTAGATCAGAAGATATTCTACACCCATGAAGTCGCACTAGCATGGCTGCCTAAACAAGATCTGAATGTAGACAATACCAAGAGGCATGCTAATGTGGAAAGGAGAGCACTCAGGGAGCCTCAGCCCTAGACAGAGAACCACAGGCAAGCAAGGAGTGCAGGGGAGTGGTCTTCCTCAGGGACGAGTCCCTAATTAGTTATTCAACGCCACGTGGTCAACCCTGGAAACATGCATACGAGTAACATTATACAGACTGATCGGGTTGTATGTATGTATTTAGAAGTAAGTGTGTGTGTGTGTGTGTGTGTGTGTGTGTGTGTGTGTGTACAATTAAAGAAAAGAGGCCATGCATTTGGAAGGGAACAAGGCAGGGGAAGTGGTACATGGCAGTGACTGGAGGGAGAAAGGGGAAGGCAGAAATATAATTATATTAAAATCATAAAATTAAATTATTTGATAGAAAAAAATGGTATGATGCATGTATTCTTATAATCATAGCTTTAGGGAAAGGAGACAGAGACAGGGACCCCTAAAGCTCATTGGCCGGCCAGTCCAGCCTGATGATGGTGCTTGCTGCCAAGCCTGACAGGCTGGGGTTTGCTCCTGGAGTCCACACATGGAAGAAGAGAGTGGTCTTGCACAAGTTGTCCTCTGAGCTCCACACACATGCCAGGGTGCTCAAGGGCATGTGTTGTTCTAAGTATTAAAAATCATATAAAAATATAAAAGTAAAGGTGGTGAGAGATTGAGGAAAGACACCAGATGTCAACCCCAGTCGTCCACACACAAGGGAATGAGCCCAACATGCGCACACTACACATATACACAACACTAAACACACACTCTAAGACTGGTTCCCCAAGCTCATAGGATGTCTTCACCCTGCTATATTTTCATGGCTTGAGTTACATCATCCATCTTGGTGTCTGTGAGAGGTTGCAGACAACAGCTTGGCCGGCCACTTCCTCTCAGAGTGCTTATAGCTTAGTCCACTTCACCCATTCTCCGGATGGCGTGGCCGAGGTGGGGCACTCGCATGCTCATATGTACTCGCCTGTGCGTGTGCATGAGGAGTCTGAGTCCTATACTCGCTAGATTCCTCTAGCTTTGCTATTTTTTTTTTAAATGAAATAAGGTCTCTCATTTAACTTGGAGCTTGTCATTGTGGTTAGTCTGGCTGGCCAGCGAGCCCCTGTGGTGACAGACATATGTGGTGACAGCAGGCTTTTATGTGGGTATGGGATCCGAACTCATGTCCTCAAGCTTACATGCCAAGCATTTCCCCACTGAAGCATCTCCTCAGCACCTCAGGGATGGATTGGTCAAGATTGAAGAATCTTGAAGTGAGTCTGGAACCTGCCCTGGCAGTGAGTTTAACGGTTCTTCCCGATTACCTCAGTTTGTGCAGTGACCACGACTAAACTAACACACCTTAGGGCTGTTCCCGTGGATGACGATGGCACTCTTACTATTACATAAACGATGGCAAAGTGACACTATTCCTCCCCGCTAGAACAAGGCAGGCTTTTATTTCTGTCTCTGTGATTTGATGCAGATTTCAAAACACATTTTTCTGCGTTTCTGTCCAGCTCTCTAACTTACCCTGTCAACAGATGGCTCTGATTTCCATGTTCTGATTTTGGCAACTTCAGCCCATGGCAAAAATAAAATAAGAAAGCTATTCTGGCCAGGCCTTCCGTTCTGCTCATTGTCCTGCCTTCCGTCCCAGTTATAGCTTTTCCTTATCACCTGGTGGTGGACCCTCAGCCTTACACCTCTGTATGTGGCAATCACCCTTCACTGCTGCATTGTGTTTCCCTGTAGATGCACTCTGTCATTGGCACTGTGTGTCACGTTTGTTGGTTGTTTTGTTTTGTTTTTAATTGCACGCAGGGCTTGTACGAACTCATATAACTTGTCCAAGACTGCTAGATGTCATGGACAAGAAATTCCCAAGCCAGTTATTTGTAAGTTAGATATGGGCTCCTTGAAAACGCCTAACCATGCCAGATTGTTTTCTAAAGACCTAGTCTCTATAAGTTTCCCCCCAGCCCTGATCTTGTCACATTTGAAAAGCTGCTGAGGTAACGGGTGAGATGGTCTCCTGCTTGTTCTACACTGTTTTTTTTTTTTTTTTTTGAATGGAGCCGAGTGTGTTTGCAAGTGTGGAAACCTTCCACACGCTGACTCACCGGGGCTTCCCTGTGTGAAGCATCTGCATGTATCTCTTGGCCACTTTTCTGCTTGCTTGTTTGTGTGTTTCCTAATTGGTCTGTAGGAGTCTGTGTCCGGGTGGGCGGCTGAGCCCGCCATCTCCTGTGTGGTTGCAGCTCCCTGTGCTCTTTACGCTGCAGATGGAGGCCTTGCAGAACACTAGCTCAGAGTTTTAATGAGGCGGAGTGTTAGTCTGTATGATCCCGGCATTTGTGTCTTCTCTGATTTGGGACATTTCTTCCTTGTCCTGAGAGCATGCGCGTAACACTATATGGGCCCAAGTTTTAAAACTAGTTTGCTTTTCACAAATAAAACAATACACAGTTGATGGTGGTGTGTAATTGAATTAGGCATCCAGTTTTTCTCCATAGAAATCATTAATTGAAAAGTCTGTCCGTTCCCCCAGTGACCTGCAGGGCCACCCGTTTTCTAAAGCATGGTTCACATGCATACAGTGTGCTCCTGGGCTCTATTTGGAGCCATCAGGTATGTGAAGTCAGCTGTACAGCAAACAGTTTCCATTACACTATGTTTATAACCGCTCTTGGTGGGCTTTCCTTCAGCAGCAGGGACTGTCCACCCCTCCACTCTCCTGCACCAAAGTTTGGCAAGTTCCTTAAAAATCCCACTGGAGTTTTGATGGGCACAGAATTGAATCTTTAAGTCAATTTAGAAGAAATGACGTCTTTATAATAGCAATGCATCTCATTGCCTTAATCCTTACCTTCTGTATTTATACTTTTCACAGACAGGTGTCTTGTGATCTTGGCTAGATTTGGTCCCTTGTGCTTAATGTGCATGTACTTTCAGTGCAAGATGGTACACTTATGAAATTTCAACTTAAGGTCTAAAACTTCACTTCAGATTTGGAATTTCGGTCTTTTCTGGGATAGCAATCTGCCACGTATTTGGCCGTGGTACTGGCTGGAGGCTGAGAGCCGAGTCCTCAGTCAGCCCTGTGGTCTTATGGGGCTCTCTCTCCAAGGTGCTCTGCAGGGTTCTAAGAGGGCAGCTGAGCTCGGCATATTCCTGCACTGTCAGTTTGCTCTGTGGTCAGTTGACAACAGCTTGATCAGGTCTGCCTCATGGGGCTTGGCTCGAGTCTTGAGACATACCTTTGTTTTCATGGCTACTCCAAGAAGCTTCATTTGATACATTTCATTTTCTGTTTGTTGATGGTGCAGATGAGTGGAATTATTATTTTTTGTATATTGATTATACCCTTAAACTCTTAGCAGTTTCCCTGATTTATGGATAGATCCTTCTGAGCATCTCATGTTGGAAACCACATCATCTGTAAATAATGGCAGACTTAGTTCTTCACTGGCAAACTCTGAAACTCTTGTGTTTGGCTCTCCCATCCCTGCCCCCCCCCCCCACACACACACTCCACACACAGCTGGGTAACAGCACGGCCAAGGCTTCTGAGACCTGGTTCATACCTACAAGAGGTTGGTGTCAACCCCAATTCATCGGAGACATTCGCTGTGCACTGTACACTGTAGATCCCCATTGTCAATTTATCAGCAGTTTTTTTTATCAAGACTATATTTCAGATTTTCTCCACTTAGCATCTATTTTGATACCTACAGATTTCTCTCTTTTAGACTATCAATTTTCATAAATTATTGATTTCTAAATATTAAAGCAACCTTGAATTTCAGAGAGAACCCTCAATTGGCCTGGCAAATTCCCTTTTCTGCTTATTTCTGGATTTGGTTTAGCAGTGTTTTGTTCAGGAGCTAAGCACGCATGTCTCGAGTGGCATTAGGCTGATCTTCTCTCAGCTTCTCTTCGTTGTGTTATGATCCTGGAGGTGTTTTCTTTTTACCTCCTGGATGGAGCTGTGCAGTGCTGCAAGGCGAGGCGCTGAGAGGCACAAGGGGAGACCTGTAAACATTCTGACAGTGTGCTCTGTCCTCAAGCCTACAGGCAGGCAGGGATGGCTCTCCCATATGGATCCCACCTTGCTGGATTGGAAGATGTCCATGTGAACCCACCTTGCTCTGCACCTCACTTGGGGCACGGCGTTATCCTCCAGTCTAAGCAGTTTGGGTAGTAGTGTTCATGGTCAGGAGAGCACCCTTCATGGTAAAGAGATCACCCTATGAGGGAAAGTTTCTGTCACTGCAGCCTCATCTGCAGGGCAGTTCAAAGTCTTAGCATCCCTGTTTCTCAGCCACAGCCCACTGAGCAACACAGCCCAGCCAGCAGCCATTGCCTCTGACTGAACAGAGCATTCCCCAGCTGATGTGGGAGTGCCTGTTCCACAGTGGATGTCTTCTGGCACGCCTGTGTTCATAGGGACATGAGTGTCCTCGCTTCAAGTACATGTCCTCAGGGTTCCGTCTACCAACCTTCTTGTTGGTAAGAGAACAAATGTCTGACCACAAAACAACAAGTAACCGAGTCCCCCCAACAAAACAATCTTCTTATCTTATCCTTTCCAAGCCCCTGGTGAGGACCCTGCAGCCACTGCTCATGCATTCCTGTTGATGCTTCTCCACATCTTGCCTTTCTCCTTGCTTCATATGAAGATCTTCTTCCTGCAGTTCTGTCTATGGGAAGAGTTTTCCTGTTTAAGTTCAGGGGCATTATGAGTGGGGCTGTAATTGGTCCCTTCACTTCTGAGCAGTGTTATGCAGGCTTCCTTAGAAACTAGTCCCGTCCTTGTCTGAGATGGTTTGTATATGCTTGGCTCAGCACTTTTAGGAGGTGTGGCCCTGTTGGGATAGGCGTGTCACTGTGGCCGTGGGTTTAAGTTCCTCATTTTAGCTGCCTGGAAGTCAGTATTCTACTAGCAGCCTTCAGATGAAGATGTAGAACTCTCAGTTCCTCCTGCACCATGCCTGCCTGGATGCTGCCATGCTCCCACCTTGATGATAATGGACTGAATCTCTGAACCTGTAAGCCAGCCCCAATTAAATGTTGTCCTTCTAAGAGTTGCCTTGGTCATGGTGTCTGTTCACAGCAGTAACACCCTAGTTAAGACGTTGGTCCCTCCCCATAGCTGCAGTGCTCTCCATGAATCTGTGGGGGTAGGCTGAGGGAGCTGCAGTTGTGGTGTGGCATCTCTGCCACCAGCCTGTGGTGCTTTCACGGGCTCTGAGCTGGCGTGACTTATGTCATGTGCACCAATCTAATTTGCCAGTGGAATGCTGCTGTGTGCATCTAGCTTTGTGCTCCACGGATCAGATAACAGTCATTTGTTGGGGGGGACACGGTTACTTGTTGTTTTGTGGTCAGACATTTGTTCTCTTATCAGGGCCCCATCATAAGCCAAGAGTTGTTTTTCAAGTAGACAGTAATAATAGGCAGAAAGCATGGCCTTGCACCAGTGCTATCGAGGCCAGCCCTGTGGTTTTCTTCCAGGGCCTGTAAGAGGTTCTATGCCTGTCTGCCTGAGGCACTTGCACTTGGCTGGCTAGCAGATTGTAGTGGCACTATTGGGGCTCCAGATACCAGTGTCCCTTCAGAGCAACTACACATAAGATAGGGGAACGTGTATATTTCCCTTTCTATGACAGCTGTAAATGTCTCCCGGTGCCTCTAGAGAAGGCTGTGTGTGTGTGTGTGTGTGTGTGTGTGTGTGTGTGTGCATGTGAGTATTCACACCTAGCCCTATTCATGCAACATAGTATCACACTTTCATCTCACCGTGTCTTTATAGATGCAGGGAGGCCTTCTTGGATATTAAGCATCCCCAGCCCCCAGCCACCACTAATGGAGCCTTTCTCTTCCCCGTGAGTGTTCTCTGTAATACTTCTCAGCATCTGGCATGCTGCATAGCTTATGAGCCTATCTAAAGGCATGTGACCCTCAGGTGTCACAGTGACCCCGCCACTAGTACAGCACCAGGTTTGGACCCCGCTATTAGTCAATTCTAAATGCGTGTGTTGCTTTTCCAGGCTGTGTGAAATTTGCATGTTCTCTTCATGACCAGGCTCATTTCTTAGTGCCTTTTGTTTGAGGGCAGTCATCATGTTCCTTCATTTCTTCCATGAATGTCCATTATGCCAATCATCAGAGCATAGCAAAGCATGTCTGAGATTATGAACTGGTGGTAGAATACAGAATGTTATCAGCATAGTAACTATGTAATGTGGTTGGTATAAGAAATCCAATTAAACTCATTTAGAACTCACCTTTTCTTCCTTTTATTCAAAAATATGAGAATGGATGACATGAATTAAACAATAAAAGGCTTTCATTGAAGTGAGTGAATAGACAGAAGGAACCCAACTACCTGAGTGAAGACAAGGCTAGTAACTGCTTCACATGGAGGACTTGCAGGGTAGGAGTGGTCTCAATATACTGGGTTCATGTATGAAATTATCAGAGAATATACAATAAAATTTATAGTCAATATAAATATACAATAAAATTCAGAAATGCTGAGCAGTTCTGGCTTCTGAACTGTTTATGAATTTTTAGCTGAAGAAGTGATCCAACATAAGTCATTTTGATGAATGCATACATTTTTAAAATGTCATGCAAGCCCCATTGACAGTTCCAATAGGGAGAATCAAGTTCAATGTAAACTAAGTTGACATACTTATTAGAATGGCTATAATCTCCTAGGGGTGCAAGTCCCAGGCTGACTATTTGAATGAAACACATGGCTGTGGGTTTATTATCAAGAGAGGATACATTATCCACTGCACAAAAATTATAAGTGCCTGCTGTGTGTTAGGCATTGTACATCCACTAAACAGCCTGCGATTAGCAAGAGCCTTGCTGGGTGGCACTATACACCTGTGATCTAGCATTTAAGAAGTAGAGGCAGGAGGGTGGCCTGATCGCCATAGAAAGTTCCAGGTCAGCCAAGGTTCCATGTCGAGGTCCTGTCTCAATAAGAGAAACAAAGACAAATAAACAGGGTCTTTGCCTTTCAGGAACTTTCAGGCTAGTGGGAGATGACATCCATGGTCAGAGTGCATCAGATAAATGGGGATCAGGAGTGGGGGACACAGTGGTTGCCAGCATGGCACCCAGCCTCACCTTGGAACACCAGGGAAGCTTTCTGGAGAAGGTGTTATCCAGGATGGAGCCACAGGGGTGGACGATGACAAAAACAATGGCCAACCAAAGCCCTGCATGTGCTGCGTGCCTTGTGTGTGCTGGGTGCCCTGCAGGCTTTGAAATGCCTTTACTTTTCATCTGTATAACAAATTTCTGAGATAAATGAGGAAAATCCACAAGGAATGTTTAAATAACCTGCTCAAGGTCAGGGTCGAGGTTTGGAGGGGAGGGGAGGGGAGAATGGAGGGGGAGAGGGAGAAGAGGGAGGAGAGGGAGGGAGGACAGGGGGAGGCAGGGAGAGGGGGAGAGAGGGGGGAGGCGGGGGGGTTGGGGGGGGAAGAGGGGAGAGGGAGGAGAGGAGAGAGGGATTGCCTTGGGGGAGAGGCTGAGGGTAGAGCAGGAGGGCCGGGCTCAGAGTGAGAACTGGCGGCTCTGAGGAACTGGAAGCAGCTTAGGGAGGCCTGGAGACTAAGTTGGTGACAGGAGGTGTGCCAGGTGAAGCCAGAGAGTCAATCAGGACACTGGATAAAGGGAGCCATAGATTAATGTCCAAACCCTCCAGACAGTGAGAGAACACGATGACTAATCATTGGCTGTGGTGTTGGTTAGGATAACCATAAATCTGGATATTCCTGGGCAACATGGCATGGATGGCCAGTACCCTGAGAAGCCACACTGAGGTCTTTCCGTGGTGTCCAAAACAGTATGGAGCCTTTTGGGTGCTTTAAGGTAGAACAGGATGCAGCCTGACGCTCCTGTGAGACTTCATGCATTGCAGAGCAAAGGGGGGCAGGTAGTGGTTAGACAGACAATGGGGTATGCTCCATGTCGCGTCCTGCCCTGGTGTCTGCTCACTTGGAAGAGTCACCTGTCACTCACTCCTCCCACATGGAAGCCAGCTTGGGCGCTGCCTCCCAGACTCTGTGATCTCTGGCTTTGTCCCTACCTGCCACTCCTCTGTATTTGGCTCAGGCTGGGATTCATCATTCATCTCGGATGCCATTTCTCCCAGGAAGCCTTCCCAGGCATGCAGAAGGCACAGCTTGCTTCTGCTCCTCCCCGGGCTCCAGGGGCAGGCCCTGCTTCCCCACACTAGTCCATAATTCTGGGAGCAGCTAGTACTCCCCTAAATGCTTCTCGATGAGTACATGGCGACAATGTAGACTACAGCCATCCTTGGGGTTTTCATCCTATGCTCTTTGCATATACTTTAAAAGCGGCTTCAAAGACATCTCTCACAGCTTTAAAAGGAAGGTGGCCTGAGCCACACAATGGAAGTGCTTGGAGTTCAGGCTGGCTTCATTTGCCCGCAGAGCTGCCTTTTAAAGCTTCAGAGAACTTTCCCATCCCTGGGTGGCACTTGATTGTTGTGCTAGCTAAGGCTCTGTGTGAAAGGAGGGACCACACAAGCACAATGAATGGGAGACAGTGTCCAGAGCGCAGCGAGCCTTGGCCAGACCCAGGTATCATCCACTGAGCTCCTCCTTTCAGTCTGCTGCCAACCCAAGAGCTGTCCCCAGAGATGTCACATCAGTGGTTGAGCCCCTCTCCCCACCTCCGCCACCAAACTGAACCGGTTCCTAGATGTGGGGCAGTCACTTAAGTCAGCAGGGAGGGCTGCGGGTGGAGAGGAACAGCATTCCTGCAGCAGCCAGAGAGATGGTGTTCATGCTGAGTTAGCATAGGCCCCTCAGAGGTAGAGAGGGTGTCTTGTTGATGCTTGAGCTGTAGGCGTGGTGTTTTCAAGCCGGACTGTTAGTATGCAAAAGGGATAGCTGTGTTTTTCGATGTTTCAAGATAACCTTCAATCTCCTTGGTTATTCTGGGAGTTTGCTTATATCCATCTTCAACCCAGATCAGGCTAGGGTTTCCCTTCCTCCCCCAAGCTCCCCAAGGAGGCGTGGCACTCTGACTTTGCAGAGGGGGAGTACCTGCTCCCCTGTGTTTGGGCATTTCTTCAGTGTGGCCTCTGGTGAGAGGAATCTCATGCCATTGCTTTAGGATTACCTCTGTGTCTGCCTGCATCTACTGGCCTGGTCTAAGTAGGCAGGCTATGCGGGTCCATTTCCTTTTCACCCCATTGTGAGGTCTGTCCATTATACCATCCCCTCCAATGGCTTTCCAACCCCAGAAGCTGCCGGAACTGCTCCTACACCTCCTGTGGGAGACTCTGAGTATCTGGCTCAGGGGCCACCTTCCCCTCCCTTCCCTTCTACCAATGTGATATTTCTTCTCCAGCACTATGCCCTGATCTGCTGTCAGGGTGAAGAGGGCACAGGTCACTGTCCCAGGCTTTACCTGCAAAGCCAGTTGAGTCAATCCTCTTGGCCCTGGGAGTGAAAGATTCTTCTCGGTCTTGTTCAAGGCTGAGTGCTCAAACAGTAGCTAGCTAGTAGGCTGAAAGGTGCTTGTCCTGAGTCCTCCTGGGTCGCTGAGGCTTCTGTGGCTTTGCCCTGATCAGGCTTAAGTCCAAGACCCCACGTCCCCCCTTAGGCTACTTGACAGCAGCCCAGACTGGGTTGGAAACGCTTTGCAGAAGCCAAGTCAGTCCACTTTCTCAGAGCCTTCTCTGCTACTAATGTAGCTTGTGTCTGCTTTGTCTCTTTGTTGTGGCAGTGCTGGGGGTTAAACCTAGAGCCTTGCACATATCAGGCAAGTGTTCTACACTGAGCTACACCCCCAGCACTGTCTGTTATTAATTGAAGACTTCCGTCTCTAGACCCATCATGCATCTGGCTGGGCAGTGGTGACTTTTTATAGGTGGCTGTGCTTGGGGGAGGGCTTTGGGGGTTCAGTGGTATGTGGAGCTGTGGGAACAGAGACCACCTGCTAATACTTGTCCATCCTTCTGCCTTTGTGTCCCCAGTTCCTGGAATACTCCCAGGGATTGCTGTTGGGGTGTCTGGTGAGTGCAGAACCAATGAGAAGCGACAAACAGAAGCTTGAGGGTGATCAGAGGGCTAAGACAGACTGGGACTCGGAGCAGGGGTGTTAGGGCTCATCAAATTCTACTCAGTGAAACTAAGTGACTTACTAATTGAGGTACTGTTTATTGATGAGCAACATGGTAAGAGCTATCCTCAGGCTCGTACACTAAATTAAAGCCAACACCCAGAGAGTGTTCCCTTTCTGCAAACATAAACTAGAATAGCTATCAACTAGATATCAGTTGCAAAGTCGATGTAAAGTTCCAGAAGGAAAGATTGGGAAATTAGATTTTAATTCAACAAATAGCTACTGGATTCCTGCCATATGTCAGGTGCTATGGTGGGCGTGGATGTACAGCAGACCTTGTATGTCCCCTAGACGATTCCATTCTGGCTAAGGTAGCAGACAATAAACAGTTACAGTACTTACAGCTGTGGTACATGGAATGAGGAGACAAGACCGTGAGCTTTGTAAGTCTGTGATGCCTGGTGTTGAAGTGCCTTTCCCAGAGCGATGGGAAGTGAGGTAGGACAGTGGAGAGGCATGTTCTGTCTGTCTGTCTGCCTGTTTTATTCTTCTCTCATATATTATACACCAACTGCAGTTTCTCCTCCTTCTTCCCCCACACATCCCCTCTCCCCCAGACCCACACCATTTCCCGTCAATAAAAAGAGCAGGCCTCCCAGGGTTACCAACCACACAGATTACAATAAGATCAGGCACAAACCCTCATATCAAGGCAGGACAAGGCAACCAGTAGGAGGAAAAGGGTCCCAAGTGCAGACAACAGAGTTAGAGACACACCCTCATTCCTCCTAAGTGGTGCAGCAGAGGACGTAGCACAGACCCGTGCAGGCTCTCTGATTGTCACCTCTGTCTCTGTGAGCCCCTGTGAGCCCTGCTTAGCTAACTCTTTGGGTCTTGTTCTCATGGTGTCTTCCTGAGGACAGAAAGCAATAAGCCTGTAGGCCAGGAGGGGGAGTTAGGTTCCCTTAGGTTACAAGGAGCTACAGGGCTGGAGTGGCACAGGAAGTGGGTAGTGGGACAAGATGATGTAATCCTCAGCTCAGGAGGCAGGGGAGTGTGTGGATGACTGCTGAGGACAGAGGTGGGGGTGGAGGAGGAGCAGAGGGATGGAGAGGCCCCTGTGCCTGGCACGGCAGCTGTGGTTGGACAGAGCAGTGGCCGCAGAGAAAAGGAGACAGGCGTTCTGAGCTGTCAAGGTTTCCTGATTGAGCGTGTGTCAGAGGGATGACAGCGATGCTCTTGCCTTGCAGCCTTTGGAAAGTAAGGGTGTGATAGGGCCATTTACTGAGACAGGGTGGGGGGGGGGGGCAGCATGTTAGCTGCGTCAGCTATTCTGCTCTGGGAGGACTGACTATAATCGAGGCACTGGGGACAACTAGACCAGAATGCAGGCAGGCAGTTGTCAGGATCTCTTTCCCTGAGAAACCTGGTTTTTAAAAATTCTAACTCTGCTTCCTGGATGGCAATTGCATGCTGTACGTTTAAGAAGTCTGATTTTTCCATTACTCTGAATGCAGGTTATTGCCAGACAGGCCCAACCTTTTTAATAAAATTCTGTGAGAAAAAAAAAAAAAACCAACCTAGTAGTTGACCCCTGACCTCCTTGCTGATTACAGTTCATGTTCAAGCTGTTGCTTCATTTCTCAAGCTGGCAGTTTGAGCAAACATGAGTGGTCCCTGGCATATTCATCTGGGTACTGCTGTCTTCCGAAGAGCAGAATGAGCATGCTCTAGAGCAGCCGGTTGGCCTTCAGCCGTCGTACTAGACACCCACAGGCCCAGCGCATAGAGAGAAAGCCTATTTAGGATCACAGCACTGGCAGTGTCAGCCCACGGTCAGTCGGCTCTGCTGCTCCAGGGCCTGTGGTAAGAGAGCACCTTATGGTGGGAGCCCATGGAAGAACGGAATCTCTCACCCGGGTGGTCAGGAAGTAAAAGCGAGGAAGAGGAGGCTGAGTCGCACAGTCTTCTTCGAGGCTATGCCCCCAGACACCTGAAGGTCTCCTATCAGGCTCCACCTCATAAAAGTGCCATCACCTCCTAATACTCCCACTCTGAGGACATGCCTTCAACCTCTGGGCCTTTGGGAGACACTTAGCATCTCACTGTGGCCAAGAACTAAGCTGTGTTCACAGTGAGCTTATCTCTGGTATGTGGGGGGGGGGTTGGTTTTTTTTTTGGGGGGGGGGGTTCCTGCCGAGAGTGTGTGTAGGTAACGCAGTAGCACACCATGGATCTCCAGAACCTCTGTAGATAAACCTAGAGAGTTCTGCCACAGGCTCCATTCTGTTGCTGGGTCAGCATGCAGTGTGCCAAAGCTGTAGGCAGATGGCTGCAGCAATTACAAACCTGGGCGAGCAAAGGTGGTGGCAACAGAGCTTCACTGTGGCTCTTGCTGTGGTCAGCTCCTTCAAGTGAATGGGGATCAGAAAGGGGCGTTGCTTCTAGGAAGGTGTGTGATTCATTTAATTTAGGAAAGAAGACCTCTGTGAGGAGTCTGCCATAGTTAATGCCCGTTGCCAGTCCCTTCCCTTCTGTAACCTTGGAGAGTTAGCTATTCATAAATTCTCCACCGTAGAATTTGTGACAGTCCTTTGCTGATCACACCTTTACTACCATCTCCGCCTCTTAAGCCTGGTCACTCCTGCCAGGACTGCTATGACGTCTCCTTTCATGTTCTCCCTCCCTGAGCCTCATATCTGTTTACCATCTTGTCACTTACCCTTCTGAACAGCCTTCCTGGCCTCTCAGGGTTCCAGCAGTAAGGACCACACTGCTGCAGGTCTTCCCGCCATTCAAGCAAATGAATGAAGCGAGGCGAGAATGAGAGAAGATGTTGTGTGCATGGTTGGGAGCTGGGGGAAAATGATAAGGGCAAAAGGAAAGGCAGACCTGAGAGCTGAACCAAGATTGGAGTACGTAGCTGCAAATGTAAACAAATCAAAAGACAGGGCCTCCTACTGTGACTGCAGACCCCAGCATCACAGCCAGAGACCTAAGCCTTGAGCTAAGATCCTCTGCCACTTAGAAGGAAGGCTGGAGGGACACTCCGCACGTCTGTGAATCACACAAAGAAAAGGTAATTAAAAACAAAATTAATATCAGCTGAAAAATAATTATAACACCTAATTTGTGGTGTTAGAATGAAAACTAATTTGTCAAGTAACCATGGCATGCAACTGCTTCAGGACCCTGAGGACCCAGAAGGAGGGTTCATATGGGAGCTTTATATACCCCCTGCCTACATATGTATATAGGATGCTAAAATGGGACTCTTTTGGCCTATCTGATTTTGCTTTAGGTGATAATAATAAAGTAGACACCAGATGTCAAGTATGAAAGTTTCTTAAAAAAAATGGATGAAAACAGACCCTAGGACTCTTGAAACACCCCCCCCCCCACACACACACACCTACACAGAAAGACAGGGGGGAGCAGGGGAGGAGAGAGGAAGGATGGGTGAGAAGGCAGTGATAAGATTTCTTGGTGTCACACTGAGTCTCATCTTCCCCCTCCCCCAGGCTTTTGTCGCCATGTTAGGCAACTTGGAGAGTGGATAACTCAGAAGAAGGGCACCCAAAGTCTGGGAGGACGTTCCTCCAAGAGATGCCTAAACTAGTGACATCTCCCCCAGGCTTCAGCATAACCCCTGACTCGTTTCTGCAGTGGGTAGACTATCATTGCTTAGCCCAACCTTGTGAGAGGCTTTGAAGAATGTGCTGGGTTGGTGGCCCCCAGGCTAGGAACCTGCTTCCTGCTGGGTGGTGATAGTCAGGTTCCACCTGCAGGAGAGGGACAGTGTGGCTTTGGTGGCGAACCTCTGTGGCCTGTGCCCTGGGGTTGGTCCGAGCATGGACTACATGCATGTGAGCTGGTGGGGGTTGTCATGGTTACCTTGAGTCTTGTCTTGGAGGATAGAGAAAGGCACTGCAGGTCAGAGAGAACAGTGCCACCCACAGTTAGGTTTTTGTCTTAGTCAGGGTTTCTATTCCTGCACAAACATCATGACCAAGAAACAAGTTGGGGAGGAAAGGGTTTATTTGGCTTACACTTCCATACTGCTGTTCATCACCAAGGAAGTCAGGACTGGAACTCAAGCAGGTCAGGAAGCAGGAGCTGATGCAGAGGCCATGGAGGGATGTTCTTTACTGGCTTGTTTCCCCTGGCTTGCTCAGCCTGCTCTCTTATAGAACCAAGACTACCAGCCCAGAGATGGTCCCACCCACAAGGGGCCTTTCCCCCTTGATCACTAATTGAGGAAATGCCTTATAGTTGGATCTCATGGAGGCATTTCCTCAACTGAAGCTCCTTTCTCTGTGATAAATCCAGCTGTGTTAAGTTGACACAAAACTAGCCAGTACAGTTTTCAAACCCAAGCTTCAGAGTCAGTTGTGACTCATATCCTCTCATGTCACCTTTCCCTCCAAAATGGAGGTACATCTAGACTCAGCTCATCACTGGCATCTGATCCTGTCACCTCCACGATCTCTGTGTGTCACCGTAGCAGCCTTGTGACCTGGCCCGTCCCTTATATCCTTTCTTCTCCTACTCCCTTTCCTACATGGTCACCCTGCTACAGCCATCTAAGATCACGAGCATCCCTGGAACGTGTCAGCATCTGTAGGGACTTTTCTCTCTCTAGAACGTTCTAGACTCCTCTAGTGCTCATGATCAACCTCAGTGGAGGCCCCTCTGATCATCCTACATGAAGTAGTAACATGGTCCCCACCAGCCTGCTCGTTCTCTGCCTCTCCCCCTGAAGGGTTTTATCCCCCTCCCCTGCAATAGGATTTATCACTGTCTGACTAGCTAAATATAAATCCTTGTTTAATTATTCATTTCCCCTCCCCCACCGTGTAATCTGAGCTCCAAGGGGGTACAGGCTTCATCTTTTTGTGCACTGTCATATTTTTAGTACCTAGAATAGTGTGTGACACACCGCCTAATAAATATCATTTGAATGGATGAGTGTATAAAATGAAAGGAGCAGAAGGGGTGGGTGGGGCTCGTCAATCTCAAATGCCACCGAAATATCCTGAGACAGGACTGAAAATTTTCCACTGGATTCAGCAATGGACAGGCCAGTGCTGGCCACAGGGGCAGGTCCATGAGAGAAGAGTGGGGCCATGCTACAGCATTATAAGGAGCCAAATAGCAAAGAAAGAACTGAATTTAATGCAAAGAAGTATTGTTGCCAGTTGTGTGGGTAAGTGTAACAAGAGAAAGGAAAGCAGAGATGGCAGATGGGGCCTAGGAGAAGAATTTAAAGTGGAAGTGACTAGCTGAAAAGAGAGAACTCTCATGTGATCCAGTAGTCACACCTGAGAACCTTTTCAAAGAAACTGAAATTACTGTATGTGGACGAGATGTCCTCCCGCATCCCCTGCAGCCCAGATGTGGACGTAATCAGAGTGTCCATAAGCAGAGGGGTGCACACAGAAAGGGTGTCGTGTGCACGATGGAACGCTCATGGCTTCACAGGAAGAGGAGATCTTGTCTGCAGCAGCCACGTGGGTGAACCTGAAGAGCATTGTGTTGTGTTGCTTCAAATAGGCCAGGTACCGCAGAATAAACCACACATGATTCCACACACACATGGAGTCTTCCAAAGCAGAAGGAATTTAGAAGCAGAGGGTAGAGTGGCAGTTCCTGGAGCGTGGAGATGTCGGTCAAAAGTAATGTCACTAGGAGGAGGTACAGCGTAGCGTCCCGATAAATAACAATATAACGCTTGAGAATTTCTAAGGGAAGAGAGCTTAAACATCTACAAAAGGATTAGTGAGTGAGGTGGTAGGTATTTAATTAGCTTCATTTAACTTCACATTGTATCTCTAGACCAAAAATCACATCATATCGCATAGACATTCACAGTTTCTGTGTGTGGAGCTTAATAAATATGGATGTGTTGGTATGGGAACAGAGGAGCACATCTTTGGGCCAAGGGCAGCTAATACAGAGCTGAAGCCAGGAAGAAGCACTGACCAGAGCAAGCCTTGGTAACAGCCATAGAACAAGGAGAGAGCTGAGAAGATGACTCCTGACCCTCCAGGCTGAGGGTGAAGGGAGGGCTGGGCACAGGCCCAGTGCACTTCAGCTGGCTAGCATGAGGGGATGTCAGGGCATCTCAGTTTAAAGTCTGTCTTTCCCTGGTGCTCATGGAAGAAGATCAACTGCTAAAAAGTAAGCGGGAAAGGTCATGTTGACAAAGGCACCTGAAGACAGCAGTGAGGGTTTGGAATTGTGTGTGAGAACGAGGGCTAAAAGACCATGCAAAGGACGTTCTCTCCTGATGCTCCATTGAACAGCAGGACCATGAGGTTTCAGTGGTGTGCATCTTCCAGCCGGAACTCCAGGTGTTAGGTAATCTACAAAGGTTAAAAGTCAGGAGATGCAAAGAGTTGGAGGGAGATGTCTCAGGCCTGGATCCAGCAAGGGAACCACAGTAGAAGGCAGGGCCTCGTCAGCTTTAACTGTCAGCTTGCCACAGCCTGGAGTAAGAAGGAAATCTCAGTGGAGGAGCTTGCCTAGGTCGTACTAGCCTGTGAGCATGTCTGTGGGGACTTGTTTTGATTGCCTTAATTGATGTAGGTGGGCCCAGCCCACTGTGGGCAGATAGTCACGCATTTCATAAGAAAGCCAGCACATTGTGGTTCTCAGTGAGTGAGCCAGTAAGCAGCATTCCTCCATAGTTCATGCCTCAGGTTTTGGCTTTGAGTTCCTGCCTGGACCTCCCTCAGTGATGGACTGGGACATAGAAGTGTGAGTCAAAATAAATCCTTTCTTCCCCTATGAAGCTAGAGCGGACTCTCAAGGTCACCTTAAAGGACTCTCAGATTCACTCCACTAGAGGGAGAAGTTGGGGAGGAGCTGTCACAGAGCCATAATAGCCAGAGCAGCCACCACCAGCAGAGGGACAATGACAGTGACCAGGAGAGAGATAGACACTACCATCACTTGTGTGCTTTCTCTGTTCTGACACCCACAGGACAGAACACTAGGGACAAGAAGAGGTCACACAGATCTCAGGATGAGTGGGGAAGGAAGGTGCAGAGGAGAGGGCACAGGAACAGGTGGGACCTCATGTGCCTGGAGGCCAGCCTGCAGTGCAGGCCATAAGGCTGAAGGAGCCAGGCTCCAGTCAGAGGGACGCTGGGCCCACTCTCCGCCAGCCATGGCGCTTAGCCCTGCCACTGGACTCCCCACCCCCACCCCCGAGCCCCCGTTGATCTCTGCCTCTGTCTTCAGCTCCTATTTCCTGTCATCTACTGACTCATTGAAATTCCTTCCAGTTATAAGAGTTTTAGGTATTCTACTTGGATTCTTTAATGAATAATCTGCTTACTTTCAGTTTTGTAATCTCTTACTCGTCACTCATCTTTCTGAAAGATGTTTCTCTCTTAGCTGGTATATCTGGTGTTTTATTTCCACACTTAACAATTGCAGTGACTGAAGTCCTTTCTGGGCTGTGCCTCCTCGGTACACATTCTATCTGCCAAGTGTTATTTCGTGAATGAAAATATGTAGAATGTGCTGCAATGAGAGAGAATAAGCCAAACATAGATAAGTCATGGAACTGTGCTGCAAACCAGTCAAGAAAAATGTGAGCAGAGGCCTGCAGGAAATGTTCGGTCGTGCAGCAGTCTGTCTAGGGGAGGGGGTCGGTTTGCATTGTCTCTGTAAGTCAGTGAGGTGGTCCCAGAGGGGTGTGCTCTCGGGAGAATGCTGATGGCTTTAATGGCGGTCTCGGCGTATTTTGAATAAGATGCAGTCATGCGTCTTAAGAACCAGCATTTCTTCTTCATTCACAGTAGAAATGGTATTTAAAGGCTGGTTGCTATGCTATAAACCTACCCAAGATGTTCGCTTGCTGTTGAAGTAAAAAAGTTAATTCTTGGGCTGCATGCCTAAGTGGGAAAACATAGGAGAGTTCCCACTCTGTGTCTCATCCCGGTCTTCCTGAGTGCACCCTTCTCTGTGTCCCAGAAGCCGCTGCTGAGGACCTGTGGGCACAGGCCACGCACCATACCCGAGGTCTGCAAGAGCAGGGCTTGTTCATGCTCTGCTCACTTCCGGGGAGAGCCATGACACTGCCACAGCTGGCTCCTAATGACTGCTCTCTGGACCTGTGAGTGTTTCCCCTGGGCCAACCTCCATTTAAAGTATTTTGTAGTCTAAAATAATTTAATTCTGGCTAGAATTAAACCTCTGACCCAATTTAGTTTAATTTTCCCT
Source organism: Mus musculus (assembly GCF_000001635.26). Lineage (NCBI taxonomy): Eukaryota > Metazoa > Chordata > Mammalia > Rodentia > Muridae > Mus > Mus musculus. The sequence goes on along the minus strand of NC_000081.6, from coordinate 80,484,451 downwards.
CTCCTGGAGTCATCATTTGTCACCGTCAGTCTTCCGGTCACTGCCTCGTACCTGCTTATCTCCCAGGGCCGAGGTGTGCTCGAAGCACAGGGTGACCTTTACGTGGCAGATACCAGCTTTCATCTCGCTGGATCCTTAGAGACACGGACTGTGAGATGGGCTGGCACTGATCACCAGCCTCGCAAAGGCCTGCATCCTCCTTTCTAGGCCTGCAGTCTAGGGAAGGGATGTGAGTTTTTATCACTGGTGAACCTTAGCTGTGACCTGAAACTTGGTAATGAGCACTCTGTGCCTATTTTATCATCCATGATTACAATCCATTTTCATGCCATGGAGGCTGTTAGCTGCCCCACGTGAAGCTTTTCAGAAGCCTTTTTCTGTATGTTCCAGTCTCTATCTCCTTGTTAGGGTTGAGCCACTGCGCCAGGCTTCCTGAAGCAGCAGTCCATGCATCTGTGAGTCGCGGGGCTACAGTGCCCACCATGTTTCTTTTTCCATACTTGGTTGTAGTTGTAGCACCACTGGATGGGTCGTGCAACTCTTCCACACTTAGCACAGACCCTAAGGAGCCACTAGCTGTTCCTATTTATAATTATTTAGGATTTTGTGCATGCACCACTAAAAACAAAACAAAACAAAAAAAAAACCACTAAGTTTTTTGTGTGTCATGCATATGATTTAACTTTTACATTCAATATGCATTTTAGGTGAATAGCCTGCCTATTTTAAACCAATATATTAGTAAGCAGTTTAAATCACTCCTGTGTTAATAATTTGTAGCTGTGGCCTCTTAGCAAAACGACCTCATTATTATCTTCACATCCTGTTTCCTCTGATTAACTTAATTACTAAAAGGGGAAAAATCCTTCAGTTACGCCTTTTTAAACTACAGAAAGCTGTATCTTGGCATCCATCTTCAGTCATGTCTGCCAGTGCTCTCCTTTGTAGCTGTAATTGGATCCTATGCGTCAGACCAACAAGAGAACGGAGCACAGTGCTGGCTCTGTTGAAGTAGAACGCCCATTATTAGATTTATAATAACAAATACATAATAACAGGCAATGATTATAGTCCCTAGAACAAGCCCATAGAACTGCTGAAAAATGAAAAGGGGGTGTGAGCGGGGATGGGGGGGCGTTCCTGTCTGTCAGCAGAGCCTCTTCACTCAACCAACCTGAAGGCTGTCAGGTGATCTTACACTGGCCAAGAACTCCACTGGTCTAACCCTTCCTGACCCAATGAGCAGGCTGGCTCTCTGGCACAGAGACAGTTTGCTGGGTTTGTTTGTTTTTTTTTTTTTTTTTTTTTTTTTTTTTTTTTTTTTTCCTGGCATGTTCGTATTAGTCTGTGTAAAAATCACAGCCTGGTGTCTTCCACAGAGAACGCACTGTCCTGAAGGATAACTATCAAGCCTAAGACAACTGGGTTTCAGGGTTCCATATTGTATTAATCAGGTATATTGGCAGGTGACTAAGGCAGGCTGGTGCAGTCTCATGATTTAATACTGAGTCTCCTATTGAGGAGTCAGCTGGAGAGATGCTGGAGAGAAAGCTCTGACATTCAGGTTTAAATTGAGAGAAAATGAGAAACCAGATAAAGCCAGGCAAAAAACAAATTAATTCACTCAGAACCCCTCCCTGCCTTTTCAGTGGAATTCACAGAAATTCTCTCCTGGAAAGGATTGGGACGCCTTTCGGAGCAACCACATATTTGTGTTCAAATATAGAAAGGCAGGATCAGTGCCATACCGTACTCCAGCAGAGCCCTCACGTTCTGAGAGCTTTAGAAGAGCATCCCTGAACGCTGGCCCCCCTTCATCTTCCCCCAAACCTTCTTCCCAGGAAATGATAAACAGGCTCAGACACAGATGAACCAGCTTGATCCTGTTCACATGCCCTGTATCCTCTGGATAAACAAAGTGATCCTGAGGTAGAGCTGAGGCGTGAGGCAGTTATGGGCTCACGCATGTATTCTGGGCATAGGATTGAGTAAAGGAGAAGCTCCTGAGTGCGGCTGGGTCTACCAACGTCCTGTCCCTTCCTCGGTCCCCCAGGCAGAAGAATGTTAAATTCATGAGTCTTTCATCTAATCCTTCTGCCCTTGAATCCTGCCTGATCCTGAATAAGCCCCTGGATATCTGGGCGTCTCCAGGTCATGTGTATCAAAGGACTGCATCGGGATATCCTTTCTTCCTTCCCTGGCCCTACAGATGATTTTGTTAGTGACCAGATCGTTGGGGACAGCAATGACTATCAGACATTCTACCAGTTCAATAGGGTTTACACTCTAAGGAGTGTCATTATACTGGAGGTGGCAGATCTGTACACAAGGAGTTAGACCGAGTTAGAAACAACACATTTGGTTAGTGCTGTGATCTCTGAGCTTAGGATGCTGTCTGACATATCTCCATACTTAATACATGTTTGTCGAATGAATGGATACATTTGAAATAATGAGGTTGGCTAAAGAAAAAGCAGGATTCATATACAGCATTCATTATGCAATAATGAGTAAGGAAAACAGATTCATTTTAACTTGAAAAGTTAAAAAAAAATTTTACCAAGTAAGAAATTGGATTGGGCCTTGAAGAATTAAATTGTCTTTGTTAGAGTGGGAGAGAGTCCTGCAGGCTGAGACATGTTCATAAGCAAGGCAAGGGCCCCTCTAAGGGACACCCACCCAAAAAGAGGGGCGTGGAGTGTGAGGACAGGAAAGCATCGCTGAGCCATGGTTTTCCAAGGGTAGTGATACACTTAATCATGCAGAGGTGTAAACTGCGTTAGATAGTTAGAGGACCGACCAGTCACTCTGGTGCGCTGTGTGGAGTGGACCAAGCAGGAAGATCCAGAGACTGTAGTGTGAGGGAAATTGATGGGGATGTCCACAGAGGTAAAGTAGATATGAAGGACAGGAGGTCAGGATGGGGAGCGGCAGAGCTCAGCAGAGACCAGGTTAAAAACGTGAGTGGACTGCAGACAGACCACCCTAGTTCTAACTGAGGCCAGCAGCAGATGACACCTCATTGTGGTCAGAAAAAGAGAAGTGTCAAGAATATACTGGTGACACTTCAGAGGAAAAGAGTGCCACAGAAGACAATGGGAAGGCTGCCCAAAGAATAGGAGGAGAGCAAAGTTCCACCAAGGTGACTAAGGAACAAGCCTCTGAAAGTGCCCTGCGATTTCTGTTTCCTTCCTCCCAACTCCTGCACATCAGGCAAGAGGCCCACAGGCCTGGCTTTCTCCTGGCTTTCTGGATGGAGCCTCTCCCCTTTCCACCACTCACTAATAACTGATAACACTACATGGCTTATGCCTGCCCTGCTGTTGGCACGTGGATGCTGGTTACAGCCTTCTTTCTTTGCTGACGTTCCATTTACTCGGGCTCTCTCCTGTCTTTCTCCTCTGCTCTGAATTTTTACTGTATTTGTATTGCTGGATGATTGGCCTACCTAGTGTCTCTCCAGAGCCTTACTACAGCCCACGGTAAATAGCAGGTATCAATTAGCTGGCCATTCCTCTCCCTCCAGTGCTCACTCCGGTCTTTCCCCCATCCCTGCCTTGGTATTTTTCATGGTCCTTGCTATCAGACACAGAGCTTCCCTCGTACTAGACAAACACTCGACCCCTGAGCCAAATCCCAGCCCGCAAAGTGTTGCTTGATTGAGCATTCTTGATTCTCAGTTTCACATACAGTATGCTTTGATGGCATGTGAAGCTGATGTCAGGGAGAGGCACATTAGGGACTAAATTTAACAGACCTTTGGGTTTCTTCTCTATGCAAAAGCATCCTGAAGGCTGTGAGGTCAGAACACAGGAACTTCATATATGATTGGCACTATATTGTGTGTAATTAAGTAAAACAGTGACTTCTTAGAGGCACTTTATCATTTCAGAAAAGGCAAGGATTAGGGTGAAGTGTTGTCCATGGAAATAGCTTCTAGAAGCAGTAATTGTTTGGGATGGGTCTTGTGGGGTTGGTAGGGTTTAAACCAGGAAAGGAGGAAGGTTAGCTGGTAGGCAAGACGCCAGGAGCAGGACTGGAGTCAGCCTGAGAACAGGGCTGTAGGTCGTTTCTGGGTGTGTGGCAGGTAACCATGGAGAGCCGAAGCTGTGGGATGCAGTTGGTGGCTGGCATAGGAGGGGCTTCCACATACAAACTATAAACAACTAGAGCAATGGCTATAGAAAAGTAAGTTGGCATGTTGCGTAGAAGGACGGGGTAGAACCGGCTGCCTTACTGTATGTAGACTCTTCAGAACAGTTCTATCTTCTGCTCAAGCAAATGTTTTTCTTTTTAAGATAATATGCTGTACATTTGAAATCAGTTTTTCAAGCATTCTGCCAACTGAGCTGTATCCCTAGCCATCATTGTGCTCTTTTTATATCGAAGTGTTCCGTTCACTGAATCCATTACCAGTGTGGGGCTGAGGGTACAGCTCAGTAGACGAGTGCTTGCCTAGCATAGACAAGACCCTAAGTTCATTTCCCAACAGAGTTTTTTAAAAAAAACAAACCACCCAACTTACTAATTTTAATAAAAGTCCAAGTAACCAGTTTGCAGTCTTCCTTCTAGACTGAAAGGGATTGATAAAAATAGAAGGACTTTGGTCTGAGATGTTGTTGAATTTTAAAAATATTTATTTACTTTGGTTCTTTGAGGTAGGGTGTCATGTAGCCCAGGTTGGCCTTGATTTTCCTGCCGCCAAACCCCAGGTGCCAGACAGAGCTTACATCATGAGCCTCTGCCCCGCCATCTCATTCACTCTTAAGCCTGTGGTTAATCTTTAGCTTTTGTACTAAGTACTAACATGGCATCTAGTCTCTACCCATGCAAATGCTGATACTTGTGTTGAGTATTCTTAAGATATTTTCAAGGGAAAGCGATTTCCATCCTGGGCTGTCCTGGTTTACATACCGCTGCATTTGGAAATAATTTCATTACATAAAGAGCAAAACATTTTTCTCAAATACAATGGAGTGTCAAGGGAAATATTTAAATAAAATCCCTCTTAAATAGTACTTTAAAGCAAATATAGTAACATATACATGCATTCTGAAATACCATAACTCTGGTTTCCTACTAGGATATATTAGTACTTCTAACAAAACCTTTTACCAACTAAATATAACTGGGTCACATGCTAATTAGTAATATTTCAGAAGAGATTATTTTCATCCACCAATTTTCTGTTTCCTCCCATTAGTATGAAGTTGTTAAACTGTGCTAAATTTAGAAAACAGAAGCATTACCTTCTCATTGGTTCTTGGGTCTGGGTTTTTCTTTCCATTGAAAAGACATTGATTGAGTGCATCCTCCGGGACTGGCACTGCTGGGTGCTGGGACTGAGACAACTTGAGGTGATGGAACCGACTGGGATGAGGCGAGAGTGAAGGAGTGCAGTGTTTCAGTTGTTCATCAGGCTCCATCCAGTCTTCGGTAGTGGAGGGCATAGTAAGACAAGGCAAAGACAGAAGGGCCAGGGCAGGCATTGAAGAGACAGTGGTACTTGAGTTGAATTTTCAAAGATACAAGAAGGCAGACATTGCAGTAGAAGGCTAGAATCACAGCACTCAAGAGACTGACAGGAGGACTTTGAATTCTAGGTCATATTCAACTACAGAGTCAGACATTGTCTCAAACCCCCCAAAAGTAATGGAAAACAATATAAATCTCTATCTATAGATAGACATATACACGACCATATATAATACAAATTATATAATATAACAATATATTACATACTAATATGTAATATTTATTTACCTTTTAAATCAGAATATGACTGGACACTATATTTCCATTCATAAGTATCGTTGAGTTACAAGACTTAGGGAAGCTTAGGATTTTGTTCTTGGTACTTTACTTTGGAAAACAAGCCTTGTAGGAAATTCCTGTCAAGTTGTTTCAGTTTGTATTCTTCTAAGACTAGTATATACAGAATTAACTACAGAGTATGAAAACTTAAAAAAAAATGGATTCTCAAAGTTGGCACTCAAGGTGTCTTAACAATTTTTTTCCCTTTTAAATGTGAAGCTATGTCTTAGAACACTTCAGTGACAGGTGATTTGGTCTACTAAGGAATCCAGCTCAACAGCTTAAATAGTTCAGATCACAAAGTTAACAATTGGTTACATTACATCTTAAAACAAACATTCTACCGCCTCTTGAAACAAGCCTACAGTCTCATGATATAAGTAGAAGGAGCTGGGCGATGGTGGCACACGCCTTTAGTCCCAGCACTTGGGAGGCAGAGGCAGGCAGATTTCTGAGTTCAAGGCCAGCCTGGTCTACAAAGTGAGTTCCAGGACAGCCAGGGCTACACAGAGAAACCCTGTCTCAAAAAAAAAAAAAAAAAAAAAAAAAAGAAGAAGCAGAAGGAAAGTTTATCTCCCCTTAATTTTCATGCCACACAGATGCTAGCAAAATGTTAACAAAAATAAACAAAACTCCTTGAAGACGCATCATCAGGGAATGAAATAAGCACTGAGCACGTGGTTCTTCTGCTGACTCTTCGTCTACTTCTCCCATGCTCGCTGTGTCCTCGTCTCCTCCGAGGGTGAGCATTTCTTCAGCTATAGCAGCACTGGCTTCGACCAAAGTGAGGTCGTCTTCATCAGTTCCCAGACCAAGCTTGCTCACCCTGTAGATCCTGTTCTCTTTGTCTAGGTATCTTCCAGAGTGAAGCCAGAAGTCAGGAGTCCAGCTCATACAGCAAGATGACCTGATCCTTCACAAACCTGCCATTCTGTCAGCCTGTGCCATAAGGTTTCAACAATGGAGCGGTCCGGTCATTTCCGTGCTGCCGTGTCACCCATTGTTGAGTTCTCTTTGAGGGCTTGAGCTTTCTTGATTCTTTTGTGTTTGCTGTTCACCCACATGTACTGTGATGAGACCACTTGGGGATGCCACCAATCGCTCTGACCCTTCCGACCTTCCCTCCAAGATGTCGTTCATACTTTTGCAGAGGTTCTTCAAACTTTGTCTTTTTCTCTTTCTGTTTTCTTTGACTCTTCTTAGTCTTCTACGAGTTCCAGGCCTTCTTTGGTAACTGACACTACAGTCTCTCCCTAGCCCTCAGCTGTGCACACATACTCATCAGTGGGCTCAGTCGCGTGGGTCACTTCTAAACCACGGCGTCAGAGATGTTCCATGAAAGCCAAGTTAGCGACTTGGTCCTTGGTCTCAGCTGAGATAAAGTGGACGCACTTCTGGTTTCCCTTCGTTCTGGGGCAGCAGTCCTTGGGAGGAAGCACCACTTCCCCACAAGCAGATGTGTAGCATCACGACAGCTCTGCCAGTTTCTTCGATTTTGAGTCTTCCTAAATTCCAAGCTTTACAGTTTTGAGACCTGCTCATAAAGCCTTTTGTAGTTCTCTTTACCTTTCCAGTTCAGCGAATAGTTCTAAGCATTTCTTGAACAAATTCTTTCTGATAACTTGCAGATTTTTGCTTTGCTGCAACATTTCATGGACAATATTTAGAGGGAGAGCCTCAGAACCCACCAGTGTTGTAATGCAATTCAGACACTCAGGAACTAACTCCTCACAGTTACCCGTGATGAAAACTGTGTACGTGCCACTTGATGGCCCTTTTTCTTTCTGTTTCCAAAGAGATGACAAGCAATGTGTCTTGGGACAAGAGAAGGGCTGGGAATTCCAGTTCTCCTTCAACAGACAATGCTTTACCACAACATGGTCTTCCCGACCGCCTCGTAGGCTCTTGCAGGCCTCACCATATTCTTCGTCAGGATGTCTGGTCCAAACAGGTTTTGTTTCACTTAGTTCTTGATCAATGTACTTTTCCTTAATCTTCTTCTTCTTGTTGTCACTACCCTTTTCTCCTTTCTCCTCAGAACCAGACATCTTCTATTTCTTCTTTTTTCTCTCTCTTGCTCTTTATCTCCTTTTTCTTCAGCCTCATCATTACTGACTTCCTTCTCTCATTTCTTCTCCACAAAGAGAATAATGGGGCAGCCAGTAAACTGGGAATGTCTCTCCACAACCTCCTCTCTCCTCCTTTCCTCCAGACACTCTGGCTTGGTTTCCTTTCGCATGTAAAGCAACCTTTGTCCCATGGCCTGTTGGTTCGCAGTGTCAGCCTTCACTGTGAATGATGGCTCTGCTAAGGACTTCCAGGTGTACACAATCACGTCATCAGCAACAAAACAGGCAGAGTAAAAGGCAACAGCAAACTGGCCAGCCATGGAGACATCTGCTCCAGCCTGCAAAGCCTCCACGACGGCCTTGGGGCTAGACTGGCAATAGTGCCAAGGTTAGCCTTGGTCATCCTGGTTCCAGTGTCCATAACAGTGAGGGGTTGGCCTTGTTTGCTGGGGATGAGGTTAACAGGCAGGTCCTTCCCAGAGTGATAACTAGGATCTACCACACTCTCATCGCTGATCTTACCCAGAGCATCTGATGAATTTGAAATGTGCTCCCTCAAAAAAATGTCTTTGTTTGAATAGAAAGTATTGATGAACAAGGACATTAACTGGAAAATTTTTGCCTTAAAGGGAAAAGTCTTAACCTTTTCCTCCTCCATTGGTTGGTCTTGGTTCTGGGTTTTATTAATCCCACTGGTTGAGAATAAGGCCACTACCACAATTTAAAGCCAACTTTGAAGCAAGCTTTGATTAAATACTGGCCAGGAGGATGAACTCTGGCCAGGTCTATACTTGGGTTCCCAGGGAATGGCCACAAGTCATGTTTCGCAGGGGCTTAAAAAGGCAAAAGTACCACAAGGCCACCATGTTTCCCATCAGGTCCAATCAGGGGCAAGCATATATCCTGATACACTTCCTGCCTGCATACCTCCCACCTACATCCAACCAAGGGCAAGTGTATATCCAGATGTGTTTCCTGTCCTTGGACCTCCCACCCACTTGTGCAGATAGGTCAGCAAACTTGTTTGGAGAGGTGTGAAAACGTAGACAGTAGCCTCCAGCATCCAGCTTTGGTTCTGTGTTCTCAGGCATCTTTGCTGAGTGACCACACATGAACTGGGCCGAGCTGCACAATGACAATGAAGCAACTACAATAACAAGCTTCTCTCCAGCCCCCGAAAGCCCTGAGGGCCGTGTGTTCGTTCTGGCGAGTTACATGGTGCACTTGCTGTTGTAGAGAATCACCTAACAGTGAACTCACAGTCAGCACATCCTTCTCCCTGGAGGAGGGGCCAGAGAATACACATGCTCTTCTCACTATGTTATGCTTCTCATTTCATCAATCTCTTAAGAAATAATTTTCCTCCTTTGCATATCCAAGTTAGGATGAGACTCTCTGAGAACAGCCCCTCACACAGGGGGTCGGGAGCTGGTCCTATCTAGAAATTCAGTCCAGGCCCCAGATGTGTGGGATCAGGCAGTGGTCACAGCCTAGGTTCACCTGCGGTTTTGGTTCCTTACCCTGCTTCAGCCGCTTCTGTTCATGATGCCCAGTTGGTCCCAGGCTCCCATGGTGCTACTGTGTGCTAGTAGCTACTGACAGAATGGACAGAACGTTTACATTGTAGGAGCCGTCAGAGCAGCTCTGGAAGAGTGTCTGTTGTCCTCACACAGACAAGAGATTCACTAAAAGGATGCTGCCCCATGAAGTGCTTCAGATGTGCCTCCTGGGAGAGACGCAGGGTTTCCTAAGGATAGAGTGATACATATTGTGTCTATTTTATCTTGTAAAGGATGAAGGTTTGAAGGTACTAAAAATATAGTGGCTCAGAGGCAGATCAGTGGGTGAAGGGAGAAATACTGAAAGGGACATTATTTGAAAATTTCCGTGCCTTGTGTTTTAGTACCACTGAAAGAAGGAGAGAGAAGGCAGCTACCAAATGACTAAGGCATCAGTTATAGCTCCAGGGTACTTGAAATAGAACATACCAGCCTAGCAGGAAAGCAGAGGACTAAATAGGAAAGATCCTATTTATTAAAATGGATTTTAAATGGAATGTTTCGGTTTTAATTTGGGGTTACTTGCTATTTTACAGAAGCTGTGTCTACTCCCCCAGAAAAAAACCCATCGATGCAGACAAGTGTAAGTTTAGGCAAGAAATTGGAGAGTGCCATTGCAAATACTATCACAGAAAGTCCCCCACAAACTCCTCAGGAAAAGCAGATGGCTGCAAAAAGCTTTGAAATGCCAACACCTTTACCAGCATTCTGGCCATCAGGTAAAGATGAGTTCGTCAGCCTGGCTTTGCGGATGTCCAAGTCTGAGTCCATATTCCACACCCAGTCCTCTGTGGAAACACTCTACGTCTCACCCACATTCAAAACCATTAGCCCACTGAATGAGACCAGTCAGGACCTCCAGACACCTGCACAGTTCAGCATCTGCCAGATGGAAGATGTGTGTCTCAAGCCTTTAGCCATGCGGGGTGAGTGGACCCCGAAACAAGCCAGTGAAGCAGGTGAGATGCTCTGCAGAGGCATTGTGTGGCCTCTCTCCTTCTGTCCCTGTCTTCTCTCCTCTCAGTCTCTGTCAATTCTATTGCATTACATGCACCACTGAAGGATTTCTTGGGTAGTCTTGTGTCTCTCTCATAGTTGCAGATAATTCAAGCAAGTACTTGATCGAATATATTACCTTCAGTTCTAAAAATTTCTGTGTAAACCAAATTAGATGTTACTGGCATTACCTGAGGCTTCCAGTTAGACATGTAGGTAACTCATGAAGGGATTGTGTGCAAAAGACATGGGGCTTTTTTATGTGTACTGGCACATGTGTGCACAGCTGTGTATACATTCTTTAAGGCTCTATACTATTTGCATCAATGGGGCAAGGGACGATGTCCTTTCTCTGTCTTTATAGAAACATCAAGGAGCTGGGCATAGCAGGACATACCTGTTACCCCAGCACTCTGGAGCCAAGGCTGGGGATAGAGTTCAAGGGAAGCAGGGCTGTGCAATGAGCCCTTGTGTAAAACAAAACGGAATGGAGTGGGCTGCATGTGGTATTGATTGTGATAGAGGATCAAGCCCAGCTGTTGACTGCCAGCTATTAAATCTTGCATTGTGCAATTATGTTTTCTTTTTCAAAGTTAATTGGTTAAAAAAAAAACTGTTTGTGTGTGAATTTTTCAAAAACAAAGTGGTGGTTTTGATGGTGATTCTGTATGGTAATGCTTACCAACTCATATAAATTCAAAGATTTTAACATAAGTCTTTTAAACTGCTTCAAACACAAATTAAAAATGCATATAAACAAAAATATTGGCAGCCTACATATTAATAAATAAACCTACACATTAATAAAAACCTACATATTAATAAAAACGGTGGAAGCAGCGTGCAGGGGTTAAATGAATTGATCTTGGTGTCAAGGGTAGCGAACAACAGAAGAATCTCTTTGAAAGCGAGATTTCAGATATAAACCTTTTTGGTATTGACCTAAAGGTAGTAAAACTGAGTCTTAGGGTTGGCAAGATGGCTCAGGAGGTGATGATGTGAGTTTGACCCCCAGGATCCCACACAGGAAGCAGAGCACCTGCTACTCAGCACGTTCTCTTTTGGCTTTCAAGTTCACTGTGACTCAAATGTGTACGCACACACACAGAAGGATGGATGGGTAGATGGATGGATGGATGGATAACAAATAAAATGTAATTTTAAAAATGAATCTTTGTTTTGTCCTCAAATTCGCTTTCCTTCAGACTGCCTGCCGAGGAAGCCACCTAGCACTATGCTTGCTGGCCTCTGACTTGACTGTCCTCTGAGAAGGGTTACTGTCCTCTGCTAGGGTTACAGTGAAGTCGATATAGACCTTCTAATCCCACCTCTTAGTACCAGTCTAAAGGCTGTGGAACCTGGGAGAATGGAGCCGATAAATGAGTGGGACCAAAGTCTCATGCAATAACCAACTTTACTCAGAGCATCGGACAATTTGTACTCTAAGGGTTAAAGAGAATCACATGAGTTCAGTGTACAACCACAAGGACCAACGAAAGCATGTTTTTCATAGAGGCAGTTAATTGAATAACAACAGTTAATTGAATAACAACAGTGAGCAATAAAAAGTAATCTGAGATAAACCCACTCCTGTCCACTGCACCTGGGAGGAGCACAAATGACATTCCAAGGACAATCCATGTTCTGAAGAAGCTGGGGTCGTCAGACTCCCATCTTGTTTTCTTGGAGTGTTCTCACAAGCACTCAGAATTCTCACAGCTCTATCCTTGGATCATGTTCTGACACACCTCTAATAATATTAAAGCTGAAACATTACTCAAAGCGTGTTTATCAAAAGCCTCTCTAAAGGAGAAATGCAGTGAGTCTGCACCCAGGGAGAAGAGCATTCTGATGAGTCCTGTTGACCTCAGTCATTCCCCTCCTTGGGTAAGAAGTGGGGCCCCAGCCTCACTGGGCTTTGGACACAGTTTGAGTTTGGGGTTCCAAAGTATCTCAAAGCCCAAAGTGACTCAGGGCCAGCGAGGGAACAAGAAACCACAGGAAAGGAATTCTTTGTCTCTGCAAGTGCATGCTGCAGAGCTGTGTGTTCTCAGCAAGGAAGAAACTAAAGCGGGGGAGTGGGGAGTTTCTTAGAGACCAACAGCTAAGCGGAGCCTCTGATGACCGTCTGACGCCAGGAGACAGCCAGCATCCGGGCAGATGCTCCTCTCTTGTTCAGCTAGGCCCTGGGGACCTGACAGGCTCTACACTCAGAGCTACACTCTAAGAAGGACAACACTAGACACAGCACTGTCCTTCATGCAGAAAATTCACATAGTCTAGAACACAGTGACTGCCTCGGGCTCCATTTGGCATCTAGAAGACAGGCTTTTTTGTGAAAGCTGCTATAATTTTTGATGGAAATTTTCCATCAAGTCATTTCTATCCATGTTGCATAAAGGCTCAGAGGAAAATTTAAAGTTGAAGAATAGAGTCCTGAAATGAAGCCCCTGAGTATATGCTACTCCATGTGGTCCAGCAGGAACGCCCAGCCTTTGATACTGTCACACAACACTGTTACCTACAAAGTTTACACACAAGAACCAAGGCCGGAGCCATCAGCAATATAATGACACAGAGGCTTTTCAATATTTAAAAACATAGGCCTTTCAGCTAGGGCAGTCTCCCAGATACTCTAACCGGACTAATCTTGGCACTATGTCCTGCCGTGTGGACAGCTCTGCCTCTCAGCCCCTCCCTGGTCTGTCCTTGGAATCTCCCATGTCTTGTTTCTTCTAGCATCACTCTCTCTGCCCAGAGGATCCAGCCTCTACTTTCTGTCCAGCTATTGGCCCTTAGTTCTTTGTTTGTTTGTTTGTTTGTTTTTGTTTTTCGAGACAGGGGGGTTTCTCTGTATAGCTCTGGCTGTCCTGGAACTCACTTTGTAGGCCAGGCTGGCCTCTAATTCAGAAATCCACCTGCCTCTGCCTCCCAAGTGCTGGGATTAAAGGTGTACGCCACCACTGCCTGGTGGCCCTTAGTTCTTTATGTGAGGAAGGATAAATATATATAAAATATGAGACCAGTGATGGGCCATAGAAATAACAATACCAAGATTCTGCCAGAATTTAGCTCTCTGCCAGTACAGAATTAACAATTGAATACACAGAGCCACACCTTCACACAATGTGCCCCAATACACCAGAAAAACTCACAGAACTCTCATATGTTAAGTAAATTCATGATCTTTAATTGGGCTGGATTCATGCATGTCCTCAGCTATGTGTGGCCACATGCAGCTTAGACCATGTGTATGAAATCCCTGGTAGAGCAACAGGGGAGAATTCAGTGAACAGAGCATTAGTGTGGTGTGAAGGAAATCTTAGGGAAGACTGAGATGGCTGAACCCATAAACTCTGCCCAAATCTTTGGCTAATTACTAACTAAACTCACAGTGGGACTGCAGTGTACCCCTTGGTACACTGTACAGAGTACCCTCCAAGCCCTGCGGGAAACCAAAAGAAAGGAAAGAAAGCCTTTAGCTTCTGTCCACTTTGTGGCTAACCGTTTGAAGAGTCAGGCAAGTTATCTGCCTACAGGAATGAAAGTAGTCTCTGGAGGACTGTCATAGAACCAAGAGGCTCTACAAACATATACTTCAGTGTTTTTAAATGCCTGGCATGGAGCTGGAGGGTTGGCTTGGTGCTTAAGAGAATGTGGCGCTCTTACAGAGGGCCTAAGATCAGTGTCCAGCAGCTCCATTGGGTACCTCACAGCAGCCTGTAGCTCCAGCTGCAAGGGCTCCAGTGATCTCTTTTATACTCACAGACACCCACATTCACATGCACGAACGCGCACGCATGCACGCGCCAACACACATATACACATAAATAAATAAATAAATAAATAAATTCCAGACATTTGAAGAAATAGGAAAATGTGAGCCATAAGGAAGACATGAAAGAAGTTTCTAGAAGTTGGCCATGATGACAGAGATACTGGGATTAGCAGACGAGTTCATGAGGCAGCCATTAAAACTGTATTCAAGAAAGTATCCTGGCATGCTGGGGAACACATGTTGGCTATGCAGCACTCATGAGGCTAGGTCCAGAGGATAGTGAGTTCAAGGCTAGTCTAGACCACATAGTGAGTGTGAAGGTAGCCTTGCTAAAACAGCAGGGCACTGTAGCAACAAACAAGGAAATATTGTATTCCAGGACTTTAAAGTGTCGAAATGGATGCACAGAGAGGACAGTCTCAGAAGACAACACTATAAAAACGTAACGGAGCAGAGATGGAAATGAATTGAAATGACCAACTCACTGGATGGCTTTAGCGGTAGACTGCAAATGAAGGAGGGAAAACTAACTGAATTTGAAGATACATCAACAGGAATTACCTAATCTGGAAAACGGGAGGTAAATAAGTAGAGGGAGACAGCCTGCAGGAGCTTACCAGGCAGTCTGACGCTGGTGTGACAGGAGTCCCAGAAGACAAAGAAAGTAGAGAAGGCAGAAACATTATGTGAAGAGATCCTGGTCCCAGCCTCCTAAATGTATGGCTAGAATAAGCTCCCAGACTGAAAATGTTCAAACAGAATAAATACAAAGAAAACTATGCCCAGGATTGTCATCACTAAACACGTGGACCCCACGGGCAAGGTTTAAAAGCAGTGAGAGAAAGAGTTGTGTTCATACAAAAATCACACGTGGATGCTGGCGGTGTGGACGCTGCCTCAGCTTCCGTCAGGAGCTCTGAGAAACAGCAAGAGGCCAGCTCACAGATCAGAAGACAAAACCTATCAGTCAGAAATTCCATATCTAAAAAAAATTTAAATAAATGAAAAAAGTGTTCAAAGACAGAAACTTAACTCATAATCAAGAAATCTATTAAAAAATCTATAAAAATTTGAGAGAAATTTTATACAAACAGGAAACCATACTATAACTTGAATCTACAAAAATGATGTCTTGGAAATGATGATAGCTGAGTAAATATAAAATATTATTTTTCTTCTCGTCGAAAAAGAACATGTAGAAAATATACATGCAAAAATATAATTCTATATTTTTGTGTTTAAAACACATAGAGAAATAATGTAACATCACAGCCTAGAGAACATGGAGTTCGTGAGACGGCACCATTAATGAAGTCCACAGTTTACACAGAACACTGCAGTATTAACCCTGACTCATAGAAGGGTAAACATGTATTTAATCGCATTTTGAAAACAGAGAGTGTAGGCTGGCAAGGTGGCTCAGCAGGGGTTTCAGCATCCACATCGGTGGCTCACAGCTGCTGGTAGTCTTAACTTCCCTCTGGTCTCCATGAGTGCCCGCACCCATGTGCACACACTCACACACAGGCATACTTACACACATTGTTTAGAATAGTAAGTCTTTAAAAAAAAAAAAAAAGGAAAGGAGAAAATGTGGTTCTGGGGGTGGTGGTCCAAACCTGTAACCCAGCAGAGGCAGAGACAGAGGCCAAAGGACAGAGAGTTGAAAGGTCAGCCTGGGAATATAGCAAGACCTTGTCTTATAAAACTAAGCGCTGGGGATCTAGCCCAGGAGAGAGCACTTGCCAAGGGTGCAGAAAGCCCCAGGTTTTGTCCCCAGCACTAAAGAGAAAGAAGAAAGAAAGAAAATTAATTTAGAATACTAAAGCTATATTTAATACAAAAGAAAGAAAAGGACTGGAGAAATGGCTCAGCAGTTAAGAACACCAGCTGCTCTTCCAGAGGTCCTGAGTTCAGTTTCCAGCACCATCTGTAATGGGATCCGATGCCCTTTTCTGGCCTGCAGGCATATATGAAGGCAGAACGCTGTATACATAGTAAATAAATATTTTTTAAAGAAAGAAGGATAAAAATCAAACAAATGGAATAAATTAGTGGAGCTGATGACAGCCTAAACAGTAATGTGATGTCTGCTGTGGGAGCCCAAGGACATGAATTTTATCTCCAGCAACCACACAGAGCTGGGCGTGTCAGGCCCTTAGGTCCCAGGCTAGGGAGGAAAGATGGGAGTCCCCTGGACAAAATGCCTAGCTAGACTAGTGAGTTGGCAAATTCCAAGTTCAGCAAAGTGTCCTGGCTCAAAATCTCAAGTGAGGAACGATAAAGACACCCCACGTCAGCCTCTGGCCTCCTTGTAAATACACACTCTAGTGCATAGGCCCCACACTCAAGTGCACCCTCACACACACAAATGTAAAATCTAGCAATAACTTTTAAAAACCCAAACCTTGAAGTGGATGTTCTCCAGGTACGAGATTAAGTTAGAAGTGATAATAAAATTCTCAGAAGAACCCTAAGTGTTATCTATGAGACAAAGAAGAAACTGAAGGTTAAATGAGGAATACTTCCAACAATGATTGATAATAAGAAAGACAGTAACGGGGAGTGAGGATGTAGCTCAGTGGTAGGACATGTGCTTGGCCTGCTTGAGCCCCAGGTTTAATCCCCAGCCATGGGGAGTGGGGTGTGGGGAGGGGTGATAGAGAAGATCCTATAAATACCAACTTCAAGGGATTATAATAGAGTATTATATTATCAATGGGTGTGGCTCCTTAGTTGAGATGGATAAGCTGGTAAATGCAGAAACTGACCTGAGATGACCTTTTTATTTATTTATCAAGTCATAGATAAATGAGAGATTCATGTGCATGTGTGTGTATGTTTCCATATGAAAGGTGTGTGTTATAATATATGCATTTGTATGCCTATGTTAAAGGCACATATATATTAGGGAAATGCATACAGACACAAATATACACACACACACATATATATGCGTGTGTATAATATATATATATACATATATATATTAGTATGTTACCAGAAACGTCTTAGAAACAGTGACTCAGTCCCATGTAGTTTCCTGGCAAACTCTAAGGAAGGCGGAACATCAGTCTTGCACCTGTTCTTCCTGGACACTGACAGAGCATCACCCATCGCTTCATGCAGATGGCTAATCTGCTACCCAGGTCCAACAAACAATGCAAGAAAAGTAAATTAGAGAACAACATAGATGAACATCAGATGCAGAAAGTCTTAAGGTGTTAGCAAATAGAGTCCACCAAGCCTGAAAAGTGCCAATGTGCCATGACCCAGGGGCTTCTTCCCAGAGCTGTGGCATTGCCTTGACGTTTGAAAATGAATCTGGGCAATTCACCACATTAATAGAATAAGATTTAAAATGATATAATTGTCTTGATTCGTGTAGAGAATTGATACAATTGTACATTCAATTATGATTATAAAAAATGTAAGCAAATTAGGAATAAAAAGGAACTTCCCTCAAAGCTGATAAGAAGCGTATTTAAAAACTGGGCTGCAGACATAATTAATGATGAAAGAGCCAGTGCTGTTCTGTCTGCTTCAGAAGGAGGCTGTGTGCGTTCCGACACCACTTTTATTCAGTGGTGTGTGAGAGGGCTTGGTGCGGCAAGTAGGCCATAAGAAGAGATAGAGGGCATGAATACTGGAAAGGAAAAGAGAGCATTGCCTTTGTCCAATGACAATATGATTCTTTATGTAGAAAATTCACACACACACCCCCGAAAGGACAGAAGGTCACCATATAAAATAAATGACAGCCAGGTGCTGCTCAGGGGCTGCCTGGGCAATAGAGCAGGGGTCTATCTCCAGACAAAATGGAAATCGTATTACTGCTCACCAACTGTGGACAGTTAGAAGTTAGAATTAAAGGGACTGGAGAGATGGCTTTATAGTTAAATTCTGCACTTCCCTTGTAGAGGGCCAAAGTTTCCTTTCCAGAACTCTTATTGGGTAGTTCCCAGATGCCTGTGACTCTAGCTCCAGGGCACCCAATGCCATCTTTTGGCCTCTTTGGGTGCAAGTGTGCGTGTACACACACACACACACACACACACACACACACACACACAGAGTATTTTTTAAAATAACAAAAAGCAAAGGAACAGTATCATTTGCATAAGTAGCACTTTAAAAAATCTTACATTGAGATCTGGGGTGTGACCCAGTTGGTAGGATGTAGGAAGCCCTGGGTTCCATCCTGAACCCTGCATAAACCAGGCATGGGGCACACACTGATAATCCCAGCCCTGGGGAGGTACGGACAGGTCAGAAGTTCAAGATCCTCCTCAGCTACTTAGTAGAGGCTATCCTGGGGTACATGAGACCATGTCACAGAAAGAGTAAAGCAGCCCCTGCCCAGAAAACTATGTACTGTTTCTGAGAGCAGCTGAGGGCCTGAGCAAATGGGCAGGTGCTCTACCCAATCCAGTCAGCGTCACTGGCCAAGATGCCGTCTGTCTGTGTGTTGCCAAGATGCCGTCTGTCTGTGTGTTGCTCTGCTGACTTAGTGCAGCCCCAGAAGGCTTTTGTGGGTAGAAGGCGGCTTAGAAGTTGACCAGTTGGTTCTTACATTACTCTCCATTGGAAACAGAAAGCATGTATGTAAAAGAGGCCAAAGCAGAACCATTCAAGATACATCATGAAGCAAGATATCATAGTGCATGAATGTGAGGGGACAGGAGCATTGGTTTTATAGTGTGAAACGTTTACAGCTGTTGGAGTGCAGGCCCTGGGTGGGAGGCCCTGGCCGTCAGTCAGGATGACCGGCTGAATAGCAACAGAATTAATCTGTCCTGCAGTACCGCAGTGGTGCTCAATCTCCTGCTCCGTTTCTTCCCTGACTCTTACTTATAATCTATATTTGATTTCTTTAAAAATTAATTTGGACCTTAATTTCTTTTTCCAATTTTGTTAATAGAGGAGAAAGATGGGTAGGTAGATGATAGATGGAGAGATAGATAATATATTTATGTGACATTGATAAATTTTACACTTACTGCAAATTGTTAAAAAATCTCTGTTACTAAGTTAGCATTAAATTATGTTTGTGTTGGTTACTTCTTTCAAGTTATTGTATCTGCCTGTCTGTCTGTCTATCTATCTATCTGTCATGGATGTGGATGTGTGGATGTGTGGATGTGTGGATGTGGCACAGCTCAGTTATGGAGGTCAGAGGACAGACTGCAGAATTCTCCTTTTGCACTGTGTGGGTCCCAGGGATAGGACTCAGCTCATCGAGCTTGGCACAGGTACCTTGCCCACTGAGCCATCTCAACAGCCCAGAGAGCCCTGACAGAAGAGACACTGAATTTGATATAAAGAACGATGGCAGATTTCTCAGTGCTGGGGAGACTGGAGACTAAACCAAGCCCTTTAAACCTCACCAGGAAACCTAAAGAAGGCTCCTAATAGGCTGGAAGCACTTCTGTGACAGCGCTGGCTCCAGAGCCAGACCGTCTGGGTTTATGATCCCAGTTTCCCTGCCTCTCACAGTATAGTAACTGAGCGAGACACTCGGCCTCTCTGTGGGGCAGATAATAATGGCTCTGCTACATGGAGTTCATAAAAGCCACGCCTTCTGTGGGGGACTTGATACTCAGACGTGCAGTCTCTGCTCCTGCTGCTCAGATGCACATGTGCTTAGAGCTGCACGCCCGCAGTGGGCTCCTCACCCTCAGGATCTCTCTGTTGGTGTCCTTCTCATGCCTTCTCAGACGATACACAGATACACACCTGTCGTGGTTGGGGTTTCTGTCTCTGTAATGGAGCACCATGACCAAAAGCAGCTTGAGAATGAAAGGGTTTATTTCATCTTACACTTCCAGGTAACCATCCATCACAGTGGGAAGTCAGGGCAGGAACCTGGAGGCAAGAGCTGAGGCAGAAGCCATAAAAGAGTATTTCTTAATGGCGTTGCTACCCATGGCTTGCTCAGCATGCTTTCTTATAGAACCCAGGACCACCAGCCCAGGGCTGGCACCACCCACAGTGGGCTAGGTCCTCCCCTAGGAATCACTAATTGAGAAGGTGCCTGACAGTCAGAACGTACGGAGGCATTTTCTCAATAGAGGGTCCCTGCTTTCAGATAACTCTAGCTTGTGTCAAGTTGACATAAAACTAGCCCTCACAATACCTTCCTCCTAGAAAAAGCCATTCTCACTGTGGAACGGTACCGAGATGTAACTGAGCACAGAGATTCTGGAAAGCTCCGGCTCAGTCCCCAGGAAGCAGACATTCAGCTGTGGATTGATTACCACATTTTTCACAAAAAGAACAAATCGCCTTCCAAGCCCTGAGCAGCCAGGTTTCTGCCTCTCAGCAGCCTGTGTTCTCTTGTCAGATACTTCTTGTTTCATCCTCTGATGCAGTTCCCTCTCGCTGGCGTTCACCTGCCCACCCCTGCCCCAGTCACCCCTGCTCCATTCGCCCCTGTCTATCCTTCCAAGAGCGTCCCAAACATGTGCCCTTGGGATTTAGATGCTTCGGCTCATGATCTCCCCTCTGTCTCCCATAAAGCCTTCGGTTGCTCTTACTAAACATCAGCTACTTATAGACTCATTGGGCACACTCTGCCCCAGCTAGAATGTAAGTAGCGTCCCTGCCTGTCCAGTGTGTGGCTGTGCCACCAGCTCCAGGCACAGCACCTGTACACAGCAGGTGTTAGTGTTCGTAAGTCAGCTAAAAGCAGCTTAGATAACAGAAATGGTGCAGGGTCACAGAAATATAGAAGGGGACACTGGTGCATTAGGTCAGAGGGACAGGAGACTGAAGGGTAGGTAGTTAAGCAGATTGAACTTGAGGGCTAGAGAGATGGCTCAGCAGTTAGGCACCCGTACTACTGTTACCGAGGACCTAAGCTTGGTTCCCAACACCCACTCTGAGAGCTCCTAACCACTTAGTAATTCTAGTTCAGACTAGAACTCACAGTTATTCTAATGCAGAGCAACTAAAGACTGCAGAGGAGGAGGTGCAGGGAGGTAGCCAGGGGTCCCAGTGAGACATGTCCCTGGAAGATGGACCTGGGTCCAGAGCCCAGAAAGAAACAGAAGTGTCTTTGTGCAGGCAAGAGGCTGTTCCCCTGGGGTCTGCTTGCTGTTTTGAAGCTGAAAGCCTCTATATAGCCTGCTTCCTAAGTTCCAACCTTAGTTCCTTCTTGCCAGGGGGTAGAGGAATAGGAAGATGGGGGTAATGAGGCAGGGGGATAGGTGTGGGGGCACCTGTGGTGGCAACTTGACAGGATCTAGAATCACCCAGGAGACAGACCTCTGGTCTATGAGGGACTTTATAGATCAGGTTAATTGAAGTGGAAAGACCCACCCTGCTGTGGGCTGCAGCATTTCAGGGGCTGAGCAGAGCACCAGCATCCAAGGCTCTCTGCTTCCTGACTAGGTATACAATGCCAGCTGCCTTGTGTTCCTGGCCTCATGGTCTCCCCACCATGATGTGCTACTGAACTGTGGTCCAAAGTAACCCTTCCTCTCTTGATGGGTCACGGCAGCAATAAAGTAACCGAAGACTTCTGCAGAGCCTAGAAGAGGGTTTGGCGTGGTTAGAGACATGAAGAGTGCCTCTTGGCAGAAGAAGCTGAGGGAACACTGGTCCTGTAGGAGCAGACACCCATGCCCTCTGCTTCACAGAGCCCGGGTCTCTAGGAACTGCAGCCTGGGTGCAGGATGAAAGAGATGGAGAATTCACTCTCACAGGGTCGGGAGAGGCCAGCAGGAGAGCGCCTCTGGCTGCAAACTGTGCTGGGGAAGAGAGTGCAAGGCATGCAGCCCGACTGCCCTACAGACAGGCTTCGGGAGCTTTTGTGCTACTGTGGCAGTAAAGGACAGTAAATGCCACCCAAGCCACACAGCGCTGGAGACCACAGTGTTCGACATCTTGTCCTTACAGCAAAGGAATGAGATGAGGCAGAAAGCACAGGGGCGGGGCTTCAGAAAGCACAGGGGCGGGGCTTCAGAAAGCACAGGGGCGGAGCATGGGAAATCTGAGGAGAAAGGAGACTGTGAATAGTGGGGGAAAGCACAGAGGGGCCACTGGTCCTGCAGCCTCAGCGGGGCTCCTGTGAATGCTGAAGGGTGATGAGATGGGAGTGAGAAGTAAGGCAATCTGAGAACCCAGACTTGAGAGCAGGGCAGTTCTGAATATTCACGTGTTTCAGGTGGCTGAAGGTCACAGCCATGGAGAAATTCGGGAAATGATTCTGGGTGTCCAAAGACTACACTAGGGCTGATGGAGAATAAGGAAGCTCTTCTGACTTTCCGAAGTGTTTATATGAAGGGTCCTAGCCTGACATCACTAACTCATTGGAGTGAAGTAAATTGAACAAATTCAAACGCACTTGCACATGCCTGTCTCGGTGATGTTGTATAGGTGGAGGCGCCACCTGCACACCTCAGTACTCTTCTCAGTGTCAGCTCCTTCTGGCCCTTGGTCCTGAAGAGGGACCCCTGGGCAGCCCACTGCCTCCCCTAGCTTTGATTTTGTTACTCTCTGTAGCTCAGACAGCTTACTGTTTCCTGTCATTATGTTTCCTTATCAGCCTAAACAGACAAGGAATGACCGGTTCACCCCCTGCTCTCAAGTCACAGCTGCCTGCTGCATAGTCTCTTAGAGGTACACAGCTGCACTGATGCAGGACAGCAGTGGTGTGTGCTCTGGCCTCAAGAGTGGAAGTTCCTGTCTTTAGCCAACAGTTCTGTGCAGTTCTCTGTGGGTTCACCTCTGCTGGCGAGATAACCAAGCAGGCACAGCAGACTCTGAACTGTAAAAGCCTTCAGAGCCAGAAAAAAACAAAACCAAAAACATTCCCTTTAAAAAGTGAGGACGTGTGGGGCTGGGGAGATGGTTCGTGGGTAAGAACACCTGCCTGCCTGCCGCACAAGCGGAAGGACCTGAGTTCAAATCCCCAGCATCAGTGTAAAAAGCCAGGTATGGCAGCCTTCAGCTGTAATCTCAACACTGGGGCAACAGAGACAGGAGGATCTCCAGGGCTCCCTGGCCTGCCAGCCGAGGCTGATTGGTGAGCTGCAGGTTCAGTGAGAGACCCTGACTCAGAAAATGACACATGCACACATGTGCTAATGCATGCATGACACACGTAAGCATATATTTTAGTGCATGTTATATCTTCCCAGAGTTGTGCAGCTGCCCACATTCCAGAACACTTTCCTTGCCTCAGAAAGCCCTGTGCCGGTGAGCATGCTCTTTCTAATCCTTCTCCAGCTGCTGGCCTTACCAAACCTCTCTATGCCGGTATGCTGCCTTTTCTGGACACCACCAACCACCATCCCCTATGAGGCCCTGTGAGCTACGTTCTCTCAGCATACTTTGAGTGTTGTAGTGTGCGTCAGTCCATCCTTCATGACAAGATGGTTTTTCATTGTGCAGGTGACAGGCTACTGACCCATTGATAAATCAGTAGACATTCTAGTTGTTTCTGCTTTTAAGAGCATAGATAAATCCTCTGCAAACATATAGAATGTTACATTTCTTAAGGGAGGGGGATGACAGTACTTTAGCTCGTTTGTATTATTCACTTGGAAGTCACTGTACACCATCAGAAACACTGAAAGAGATGAATTCGGGAATGAAAGGGGAATATGTCTGGGCATTGAGGGCCTGCTGCTCCAGATAAACACATGTATGCTCGCGCAGCATCCTAATATTCCTGGAAATATACATTTTTTTCATCTTTGCAGCACAGTTCTAAATGCCATTTAAATGGAAAGCGATTGTCTCTTAATTAGCAAGTCTTCTGCATTTATAGTATAAATGGTTAAAGATAACACATCGGCATTTGGAATGAATTCGTCAGTGCTGTCTTGGAGCAGCTGACAACTGGCCTGTGTGTATCACACGACCAGCTTTTAAAACACAGCCGCTTACTGTATCTTATTGCACTATTCGCTACACAAAGAGGATGGATGCTAACAGGATGCCCACGTCGCTTCTGTGGGGAGCCAGAGAAGGGGCAGTGGAGGGGAGCCCCAGGAGCAGATTGAAGGGTGCGATGCAGCTGCAAAGTGTTTGGAAACAAAAGGGAGCTGGTGTGCAGCAATTAGCGCTGAGTGGCTTTTCACAGGCACAGAGCCTGCAGAGCAGAGCTGGAGCCCAGCACTGGCTGTCACTCAGTGGTGGCACAAAAGCCACAGGGAGGTGGCTAGAGGAGGATGCGCTGGTTCCTAGTCACAAACACCTGGAGCCTGGGAAAGAACCGCACTCAGACAAGTCCCTGGGTGTTGCTGACAGGAACACAAAGTTAAGTACCGGGACACGGCGGACACGGCTCTTGGCCTTCCTAACGCTGCGACTCTTTAATGCAGTTCTGCATGTTGTGTGGGCCCTCAACCATAGCATTATCTCATTGCTACTTCATAACTGTAATTTCCCTATTGTTATGAATCATAATGTAAATATCTGGTGTGCGGGATATCTGATATGTGACCTGGAAGGAGTCCCAACCCATGGTTAAGAACAACTGTGGGGCCAGGCAGTGGTGGTGCATGCCTGTAATCGCAGCACTTGGGAGGTAGAAGTAGGCAGATTTCTGAGTTCGAGGCCAGCCTGGTCTACAGAGTGAGTTCCAGGACAGCCAGGGCTGCACAGAGAAACCCTGTCTCCAAAAACCCAACCCCCCCCCAAAATAAGAAAAGAAAAAGAAAAAAAGAACCACTGTGGGGTCTTAGCGGCCTCACATGTGTGCACATACATGCGTCCTTGTTTGGGGATAGCTCCTCATGAATAGTTGATTCCTGTATTTGGTTTTCCTCGAGGCTCCTTAGAGCTTTTCTCTGAGGGCCTTTTTCCTAAACAGAGCAAGCTCAAATTCTCCTATTTTCTTTTTCTTTTTTTTCCATATCCACACTCAGCCCTCCTTTCTTTCCCACCCACCTTTGTGTTCTTCCCTACCCACCTCCATCAAGACCACTCGTGCTGCCCAAATATCCTTGAATGTGTTGTGTGATGCTCCTAGAACTCTAGTCTGGGGCTCAGCTCCTCTCTTGGACAAAGCTGGCCCTCCCTCTCCCAGCAGGGAGGGGTTGCTGTTAGCCCCTAGGCTTCCTTAGGGCTTTCTGCCCACCTCCATTCTCCACACTGCATTTGGCCTGACTTGGCTTGCACGGGTCTGTCCATTTTGCCGCAGCCACTGTGAGCTCACATGTCCACATGGCACTGCCTGTGTTCAGAGACTCTGTCTCCTTGTAGTCATCTACACCGCTGGCCTTATGCTCTTGTTGTCAAATTCTGAAATAGTTTCTTAGTACTCCATAAATATGTTTCAGGTCCCAGGGTCTCAAAATTTCATCAAGAACATGTCTTTCTGCCATTGGATGTGCGACCTCCTTGCCAGGGAGTCACATGCTCGCTGAATGTCAGGAAGCCTGCCATTTCTCCTGGAATGCATGACTCATATGGAATTTATATTAGTAATTCGTTTAATTAATATTAGTAAGTCCTTGAATTGGTGACTGTTGTGTTGCCATTGCCACAGATCTGCCAGGAACATCTTATTGGGGGGTGGGGGGCTGAAAAAGATTTATTTTGGCTCATGGTTCTCAAGGATTCAGCTCTGGCGGTGAGGAAGGCGCAGAGCAGTGGAGTTCTGTGGAGGAGGCTCATATCCTGACAGCCAGGGTAGCAGTGAGTTCCAGGACAGCCAGGACTACATAGAGAAACCCTGTCTCAAAAAAACAAAAATAAAACAAGACAAAAAAAATCTGCCAAAGATAATATAGATAGATAGATACAATGTGTCCCTGAGACAAGAACATGCAGTTTTGAGAATTTTTGAGAACAACAACAAAAAAAAACCTCTATAAAATCCTGCAGAAACAAGAAATTCATCAGAAGGACACTCAGGCTAACAAAACCTCAAAGAAGCAGGGCAAAGAGAGAGAAAGGGGAAGAAGAAACAGGAAGGAGACTGGCAGTAAAGACACTTCCGGAATAAGCCAACCTAAAGGTTGGAGGAGAGAGCTGACTCCACAAAGGTCCCCTGCCCTCCACACACATGCACATATACTATTAATAATATTTGAAAAGGAGAGCTGGGCCTGCCCCTAGAGGCCTTGCATGTGTGGCTGCTGGGTCACATGATGTGTCACATGAGTAGGTGGCAAAGAGGAGAGAAGCTATGTCTCAGCTCAGGGTTCTGACCTGAGAACATCGGATGACTACCGGTCTGATGCTGTGCAGGCTGGAGGAGGAAGGGTAGGCCATGCCCAAGATGACCCCAGCTAGCACCATAATGCACATATGGGGCATAGTGCTCCCGAGACAACCCAGTCACTCAGAGAGCCTGAGCACCACTAAGAGGAGCAAATAAATGATAGAGAAATGGAATAAAGAAGGGTGTGGGCACAATGAAGAGGCAGAGCTGGAGACCTGAAAGTAGTGAGGAGCAGCCTGATATGAGTAGCCACCTGGGACCATGGTGGGGTCCTGGCCTGGGCTGCCACCGGGGTCCATGTCTGGATCTGTCTGGCCCTGCAGCAGCAGGGGTCTGTTACCACCAAAGGCTGGGCAGACATCCCTGGCCTGGGCTGCTGCCCAGCGAGTTGTTGATAGCTGAGAAATGTACAGAACTGGCCTCAGCCCTCACCTGGGCATAGTGGGAGAGCTGGCCCTGCCCCTAGCCAGCTACAGTACTCAGGAAAGCAGGAAGTTGCTCATTGTGGAAGTTGCAGATGAGCCTGCTCCAAGGATACAAGTGTGACAGAGGTGCTCCTGCCATTCTTCTCCTGTGTGGTGACACAGACGAGGACAAGACACCCTCCATCTCCCTTGCCCCTCACCACCTACAGCAGGCAGGAAACCTAGCCCCGGAGTCACGAGAGCAGGAGAGCTGGCCCTGCCCCTCATCAGCTGCAGCACTTGGGAGAGTGGGCCCTGCACCTGGCCTGGGCAACAGAGTAGAGCTGACCCTGGTGGCAGGGATGCAGGAGAGCTGACCTCAAGGGTGTGAGCAAAGCTGGCCCGCCACTTGTTTGCCATGCAGTGACATGGGAGAGGAAAATATACCCCTGTCTCGTCCCTTGACATCTACAGCAAGCAGGAGAGCTGGCACCAAGGTCATCAGAGTGGGAGAGCAAGCCCTGCACCTTACATAGGAAGAACAGGAGAGCTGGCCCTGGGTGTGGCGGTTGCACGTGAGCAGGCCTCCAAAGACTTGAATGCTAGAGAGCTGACTCCATCCCTTGTCTGCTGGGCAGTGGTGTGAATGAAGGAGAGATGCCCTCCTCCCTTCTCTTTGCCCTCACCATCTATGGCAGGAAGGAGAGTCGGCCCTGGTCATGAGAGTGGGAGAACTCGCCATGTCCCTCACCAACTGCAACACTTGGGAGAGTGGGCCCTGCACCTTCCCTGGGCAACAGGGTACAAAGCTGGCCCTGGTTATTGGGGGTGGGGTGGGTTACTGGTGAGCCAGCCCCGAGGACGTTAGAGCAGTAGATCTGGCAGGCTGACCAACTCAGATACCTTTCAGGCCCAGAACCAGGGCTTTGAGTTGACCCACCCCAACATCTACCCCATTGATGAACTGCTGGAGTTCATGAAAGGGCCAGTCATACAGATACAAAATTACAGGATCTCCATGACACAGGGCAACAGCAGGATCTCCAAGAGGAGACCCAGTGATATTTCTGTATTGATAGAGTAGCAGAAGCCAGAGATCAAGGAGTCACTGCAATGCACATTTGCAAACAAGGAAGGATAGACAAAGGGTGTACTATGAGACACACTGTGACGCTACAGCTCCCACAACGAGATTTTTTTTTCTGTTGGGGGGAGGTTGCAAGGGTGGAGGGCAGCTATAAGGGGAGGGAGAGATGAGTGGGATTGGGGTACATGACGTGAAATACACAAAGAACCAATAAAACGTTACAAAAAAAAAAAAGCAATCTGGAAGGACGGCTCAGTAGGTAAAGTGCTGCTGAAGCTTCAGGTGCAGAATCCAGACCCCAGAACAGGGGTGTGACAGCTCACGTCTGCGATCCCTCCCGCTGTGTCTGTGCTGAGTTGGGAGATGGAGAAGAATAACCCTGGCAAGCTCACAGACCAGCTAGCCTGAACACAGTGGTCAACAATAAGCTCTGCATCACAGTGGAAGGAGGGGACCCCCAGCCAAGAGTGTCCTCTGACCTCCCCACGACTGCAGGGGCAAGGTGTTTACCTGCACTTCACGAATGAATGTGTGCACACACGCTGGGCACAGCAGAAAGCGAAGAGTTGGAAGATAGTCCAGCTGCTCTAACATGCAAACCAGAGGTTCAGAGAGAAAGAGAGAGAGAGAGAGCAAGAGAGAGAGCAGTCACTGATGGAAGCCTTCAGAAAACATTTGAATCTGAAGGAAATGAGTTGCCTGATTAAAACTCACTTTCGCTTGACCTCAGTCAATGAAAATTGCCCTGCTTCAGTGCGCAGCGTTGAGGGTTCCAGTGTGCTGAGGACGAAGAGGAAATTTACTAAGACCTCAGAGATGCAGCAGGCTCTGTGCCATGAATAAGAATTAGAACAGCAGGTCTGGAGTGGTGATCTAGAAGTCAAGAGCACCGACTGCTCGTCCAGAGGGCTTGGGTTCAATTCCCAGCACCCACATAGTGGCTCACAACCATCTGTAACTCCAGTCCTAGGGGATCAGTGCTTTCTTCTAACCTCACATACATACATACATACATACATACATACATACATACATACATGCAAACACCCATACACAGAAAATGAAAATAAATCTTGTTCAAAAAGAGCAGAATGGCTACGGCTTATCATTCACTAGAAATAGGAAGACAGTGGAAGTTCAAACAAGAAGACAGTGGAAGATGGCCTTCAAGAGTTAGTGGTCCACCAATTGCCATGCTCTTGTGGCGACCTGAGTTTGGATTCACCGAACTCACATAAACCACACGTGGCAGTGAGTTCTGTAATCCCTGTGCTCCAGCGTAGAGATGGGAAAGGAATCCCCAGAATGTCACAGGCCAGCGGGTCTGCTGCACAGGGCTGCGAACAAAAGACCCCGCCTCAAACAAGATGGAAAGGTGAGAACCAATGCCCTAGATTGTCTTCCGACTTACACACACATATACACACAGAGAGACACACAGACACACACACAGAGAGAGACAGAGTTTTTAAGTCCACAAGAAAAGATTTTCTGTCTAAAATTCTTCCCACAAACTGTCACTAAGCCTGAAGGTAGAACAGAGCACTTTCAGACATGAATATTCCAGTGTTTTGCCTCTTGGGCCGCCTTGCCGTGGGCCTGCTGGTGATTGCACCGCACTATCCCCAAATGAGAGCAAAATAAGAGAGAAGGGGACACGAAAGCTGGAGAGCAGAGAGCCAGCCCAGGAGGTGAAGGATGTGGCAGATGACAGCTGCGATCCAGCACAAAGCACGTGAACACAGGAGTCCAGGGCCGCAGTGAGGTCTTCGTCACCCACATGCCCACTAGCATGGCACCACCCTTCCCAGCCCTGGACAGAGTGGCTTGGATTAGCCTGACCCAGATTCTCCCATGAGCGCTGCTGGCCTTGAGCATGTGTAGTCCCTGCTTCCCTGTCATCCCTGTGGCCTCACCAGCCAAGAATACTCTTGGCATCCAAAAACAAGTTTTGTGATTGGAACTTTCCCTGAGAACTGGAGATGGGCCTTGAAGAGCTTAGAAGCAAAAAATAGAGAGTGGCCACCTGCCCTGGCCGGTTTTTTATGAGTTCTAGTTTAGTTCTGAAGAGACATGAATATGTAGTGAAATCTACCAACAAAGCGAAGTCCGCCCCCCCCCCCTCCCGGTGCTGAGTGGCAGGCTTCAGCTTCCCTGCTGTGCGCCTGGCCGAGTAAATCTTTAAAGTAACAAGTTCAGAGTGAATCACAGACACCTGAGGGCTAGAGTCCACCAATTTGTACCACATATCCAAAAATAAATCCAAGTACATATTCTGAGAGGAAGGAAAGAAAGGTCCTGTATCCAAAAATGTTTGGGAAACACTTGGGTAAGATGCTTGAGGGCTGGGGATGTAGCTCAGTGGGTAGAGTGGTTAGCTAACATGCACGAAGCCCTGGGTTCGATTCTCAGGCACCACATGAACCTAGTGTTATGACATGCCTGTATCCAACACTTGAGAAGCAGAGACAAGAGGATCCGGGGTTCAAGGTCATCCTCTACTCCTTAGTGAGTTTGAGGCCAGCCTTCTGTACATGAGACCCAGAAAAAGAAAAAAACTCTAGATTTCTCTTCATTCTAAATGTGCTAATGGACATAGTTAACCTAAGGGAAGGTATAGTGAGCAGTGCGCAGTCTCACATGGCTGCAAAGCCCTGTTTTTACAAAACCCCTGCTTTTTTAAAAGAAGGATATATTTTATTTGTGTAGGTGTTTGGCCTACATGTATGTACATATGTACCTGGTTGGGTACCAACCAGAAGTCAGAAGATGGGGTCAGATGCCCTGGAACCAAAGTCATTGATGGCTGCGAGCTGCCTTGTGGGTAACAGGAACCAAACCTAGGTCTTCGCAAGAGCAACAAGCGCTCATAACCACTGAGCCATCCAGCCCTAGCATCTGCTGTCTTAAGGAACATACTCAGCAGAGTTTGGGAAAACAGGGTGAGGTAGATCGGGGAAGACGTTTGATACGGTTTTTGCCTGAAAGAAGATTAAGTTGCTCACAAGCCTTTAATTTTTATGAAACAAGCCCAGAGTGGTTTTTCATGCTGCTCACAGATCTTTGCTGAGAAGAGTGGTAACGGTGAGCTACCCAGCTCGGCGCCAGAGCCGGGTTGGACTTAGTCTTTATTGTATCTGACCACAGAGAGGAAAAGATTCACAAAGCTCACTGGAGTCGCTGGAGTTTATTTTGTTATAATAATATCTGTATGGAGAAAAAGATGAAAGGCCCCCGTTAGGGCTCTCTCGGCCTTTCTGCTTCAGATGCCTACAGCAACTCTGGCAAGCGGTGGGGATGATTTAACACCTTCCTCTCGCGGACAAGGTCTACAGTAGTGTAAAAATATGCTGGGCAGGGTTTGAAGTCAAGATGAATATTGATCATTCTATTTTAGGTTCATTTCCGTGGCATTATTGGCAGATATAAGACATCTCTAAATTTGTCTCGGTTTCCTGCTTTGGGTTTCCAGGTTTATGAATTTTTAACTCTTAAAATCCGAGCTGGGTTGAGCCCTTCCAGGTAGGTGTTTACACAGCACAGTTGTTGTAGCTATTACTCTTGTATATGTTACATTCATCTCTCTCTCCATTATATTTTAGTCTCCGCCGCCTCAGAGGTCGCATCTTCCTTTTCTACTCTGTCTATATCGCCTCCTGACTTGGCTCATCCAGAGAAGTCAGCCCGGTGCTTTATCCCGGTTATGGCCAGCTCTTCCTTCTGGACTCTGCCCCAGCCACAGTCACCTTCTGACCCCCTCACAGACCAAAACGAGGCAGTCAGGGTTCGTCACCCCTTTGCTCCCACGAGCACAGCATCTTCAGACAATGAGGAGTACCCCAGTCTTCCAGATAACTCCGATTCAACCATGAAGGAGCCAAGTTACAGCTTCAGCAGCGGCCGGGGAGCATTTTCCACCCTAACTAGAGCGCACTTTCCGGGGCTGCCCCAGGCGAGCTTTCGCTTTCAGGAAAGTGCAGGCTTGTCCAGGGACTCCGAGTCCCGGGCCATCTGCACTCTGCTAGGCGAGGTGAAGAGTGCTGTTGTTCGGCTCCATGATGACCTGAGCCTGGTGATCCAGGAACTTAGTGTCATCAACAGCCGCCTAGGCAACCTGAGTGGCAGCAGCCCAACAGTCAGCGAGACCCTGCAGGACCCCCAGTCTCCCAGGGGGAGCCCAGACCCTGTCTAGTCACCTAGCCATTTTGCTGGAGCCCCATGGTTCTGCTGCCCACAGACCTAGGGGGTTCCTTGCTGTTGCTGTGGAGACAAGAAGGCAATGACTTAATGTTTCATTGTCAAGTTTATTAGCACCGCCTTTCAAACTGACAAAGCCATGTGGGGTTAGATTTTTCTAAGAGAAAGAAGTCACTTTCTATCATTTTAGGTTTAGATATTGGTTCCTTTGAAACCGAAGGGTATTTCTGTCATTCTTCACCTTTCTGAGCCTTATCCCTAGTGAAGTAAGCCTTAGTGCAAGTCTTGGGGAGACTCTAAAGTGCAAATAGCTGTTGGGGGGCTTTTGGGTGAGCAAGTGAACCAAGAGAGACCCTGGCTCCCCACCCCCCGCCCCTCCCCCTCCCCAGGGCTGATGTGGAGCTGCTAACAGGCTTCTGCCTGATCTCTAGCCTTTCAAGTTGAAGCCCCACAAATCAAGGGCCTGAAATCTCCTCAACTGCAACAGGGTCAGGAGTGAGGCTGAGGCAGGTAGGATGACGAGTGCACATTTTTTATTTCAATTTCCAGAAAGTTCCAGTGCATTTCTTTTTTTCTTGTCTTTCATAAATAAATTTGATCTTCTCAACTTACTGTATATTTTTAAAATTCATTAAAGCAACTTTTCAAACAAAAATGTCATCTTTGCGCTTAGACAAGCATGACCTAGTTTGAGTATTACAGACCAGCGCTTCCCACCCAGGTGCATGCTGGATCCAGTACAGAAGTGTTTGTTTGTTTGTTTGTTTGTTTGTTGTGGTATTGGGATGGAACCAAGAGGCCAGGTCAGTGCTCCAGGCCAGTGCTCCACCACACTGCTTACGGCAGGGTCAACTGTGCCCAGGCTAGCTGTCCTGAGAGATTCTGCTGACTCCCCCCTTTCTACGTGGTCTCAGCACAGCAGCGCTGGGTTCCAGCAGGGCTCCTATACCACGGTGGAGAGAGAACCAGCTCCTGGAAGCTGATCTCTGACCTCTACAGGCCCCTGGTGGCCTGTGTGTGCCCTCACCCACTGACACAAGTAAATGAAGCTTTAAAGGGGAGCCATGAAAGGGCACATGTAAATCTACTTCACAGGTCTTCCATAGGTTAATGCTTTCTGAAGATGATGTCATTTTAGATTTCTCCACATTTTTACTTATTTGCACACGTGTATGGGTGTGGGTGTGCACAGCACTTTTGAGGGTCAGGGGACCACTTATAAAATGGCAACTTATACTCAATTCTCAGGCTGAAGAGATGGATCAGTAGTTAAGAGCACTGACTGCTCATCCAGGGGTCCTGAGTTCAAATCTCAGCAACCATATGGTGGCTCACAACCATCTATAATGGGATTGAATACCCTCTTCTGGTGTGTCTAAAGACAGTGACACTGTAGTCACATACATATGATAAATCTTAAAAAAAAAAAAAAAGAAAAGAAAAAATAAGACTCCTCTCCTTTTTCTCTCCTTCCACCACATGGGTCCCAGGGATTGAAGTGAAGTTGGCAGGCTTGGCTGCAAGTCTCTTTACCCACTGAACCCTCTCACTGGCCCTCTTGAAGGTATTTTCAAGCATATCTTCCCTAAGAACAGTTAACAGATGTTCTTACTAACAAGTGTAGAGGTCTTATGGTCATAGTAACAATAACAAGTTAACTAGGACATAGTCACCAGTAACATAGGGCTAGCAAGTCTGCATCCCATGAAGTTTTAAAAAGATGGAGATATAATTCATGTACCACAAATTTTTTCCATTAAGGGCCATGACTTAACAAGGCTAAACAGCTATCACCTACTTCTAGAACATTTTTTCACAACAAAAGACTGGGGACCCAGTACCTGGGACAGATGCTGTGCCTCTCTCTTCCTCTGCCCTTCACTTTCCATACTGTTGCTACAAGAGGCGTTTTAAAGAAAGGAGAGCTTATTCTGGCTTATAGTTCAAAGGGATACAGTGCATCATGGGAGGGGGGAGGGGTTGCAGGAGACAGAACCACTGTTCACATTGTATCAGTAGTCAGAAAGAAGAGTGCAGACAGAAAATGGGGCCAGCTATAAAGCCTCAAGGCCAGCTCCCACCCCACCCCCAGTGACCCATTTCTTTCAGCAAGGCTCTACTTCCTAATGGTTCCACGGCCTTTGGAAACAGCTGCTTTCTAGGGGCTAAGTATTCAAACACATGCACCTGCAGGAAACATTTCATGTTAAAACCCCAAACCTTTCTATTGTGTAAAGGTTTCCTCTTAGATAAATCTTCATCTTGTAGGGAATCTCCTTAATACTCAGGATGTTCTAAGGAGAGGGGAAACATTCCATCCTGGGGGAAGTTCACTAAGCTCAGGAAGTCCCTGAAACTGATCAGATTCACCAGGCATATATAAGCAGTTAAGACTGCTGAGCAGTACTCTGACAAGCTGAGACCAGCAGAGATGTCTGGAAAGGACACTCTAACTATCCAAGCTGCCTGCAGGCTGCACAGTGAGCTCCAGGTTCCTAGCTTTGTGCTGGGGTGAGCCTTCACTGAGTCATTTCTGCCCATGTAAATAACCCCTCACCCATATTCCTATTCAATAAAACTCATTGGTTCATCAAGTTAGACTTTAGTGGCATCCTGATTTTGGTCTGTTGCTAGTTACTTGTCTGAGGTGAGTAGATGTTTGTTCAAGTCTCCCCAGGAACAATATCACACAACACCCTCTCTTCCAAATTCTTGGCAACCAAATGTATTGTCTGCCTCCACAATATTTTATATCAATGGAATCATATAGGCATCCATTCAGCCAACTGCATACATCCCCAGCTCAGGGAAGAATCATAAACATGAGGATCCATGTCTTATTTCTGTCATAAAGCATCCTATTTCAGCATTCATCCGTGCTGTAGCACAAGCCAGCATTTCATTTATTTACATGCTAAAGTAACATACATCATTTGTAGATACCATGTGTTGTTTGCCCATTAGTCATCGAGTTTGCGTTGCGTACACTTTCTTGATGTTAGAAATCTTGCCACTGCAAACACTTTGAGACCATGTGGTTCAGGTCCTGTCCTGGCTTCTGCTCTGCTGCTGTGATAAAATACTTTAACTTGAAGAGATAAAAGGCTTATTTGGCTCACACAAGTCCGTCCACACAGGAAAGTCAAGGAATAAATTTGAAGCAGCTCATCACCTCAGACAAGAGCGGAGAGAGAATGCAGGCATGCCTGCCTGCTTGTGCTCAGCCCTCTCTCTACACTTAAAACACCCAGGATCCAAACACAGGAAATTTTTAGGATGGGTCTCCCCACATGAATTAAAATGATGAAGACAGTTCTCCCAAAGACATGCCTTCAAGCCATGCTGATCTAGGCAGTTCCTCATTGAGACTCTAGATTGGGTCAAGTTGACAAAACCAGTCATGACAGGTTCTTTTATGTGTACACCATGGAGTATAATTGCTGGTTCAGAAAACACCATCACACTGGCTAGGTACATCAAGATCACAATGGAAGCCTCCAGAAAAATCCAGGTTAATCCCAGACTTAACTTCTTCATTAGGGATGGTCATTTCCCACCCTAGCTCTGTACCTACTGGGTGTCACTTTATTGGAAGGCACAGCCATGCTAGACTTCCTACTCTAATAGCCATTCAATAAAACTAGGAAGATTCTAGACCCAACAGCTTCTGTTAGGGAGAAGGGAAGTGGAAAGTTGAAGGCTCTTTGGAAAGTTAATTGGATGGTGTTTTGCTGGGGCAAACATGTGAAGGAATGTTTCCCATAAGTGGACACAGGTGAGAGACTAATGCAGACTAGTTAAGGAACATTTAGCTGAAGCAGACTCAGGTGGAAGGATGTTCTGCTAAAGCAAGCATATGAAAAGACACGTGATGAAGGATTCTTGGCTAACAATCCATGTATGGGTCCACCTTACATTGTATAGTTGAGCTGCATTCATCAGGACTCCGTAAAGAGAAATGCATCAAAAGACTTCTGGTGGTGTGCTGCAGTTTCTTGCCACTTCCGAAGACTCTGGCTGATTGGCAGAGTGATGACAGCTGAGACAAATGCACGTGCTAAGTCAAGACAGGTGGTGAGGCAAGCAAGACCCATGGGGGATGTGTGATCTTTGGAGGTTAGAATAAAAAGGACTCGATGGACAGTGACAGAGGCTGAGCTTGGCTTGCTTATAGGTCTATCTATATAATGCTTAGGCAGTCTCTGTTAGGTAGTGCCACCAATGCTGATTTGTGTTTGCTATCCCGACTCTACCGGACTGGACTGCTGGTGTATCTGTGGAATATTTGCAAGTGGATCGAGCTGTCACTGCTGACCAGTGAACTGAATTGCTGGTTTCCTGACAATGCAGATAGGATTTGCTCTGAAGAGCCATTTGTAAACAGGTCCACTACCCACATATCCTTTCTTTTCCACTACCTCTGGTGGGTGCTGGGCTAGAAGGGAGGTTAAAGCATTTAAAACCCTCATTAAAAATAAGGTTTGAAAAAATTAAAGTCACAGAGAAACAGTTTCCAACTAGGTGTGGTAACATAGTAGTCCAACACTGAGAAGACAGAGGTGGAAGGGTCTCAAGTTATAGAGGCCAACCTGGTCTACATTAGCTGAGTTCCAGGCTAGCCTATGCTCTATAGCAAGACCCAATCTCAAACACATAGACAAGACAGGTGTGTATGGGAGGGCTTACCTGGCAATTAGCTGTGTTTGCGAACCTGTTCTCATGCCTCTGCACCAGATCCTGGGTGTGTGCAGAACTTAAACCAGATACAGCATTTGCCCTCAGTTTGAGTTCTAAAGTTTGGATGAAGTTGATCAGATTAGCCAAATCCTTTTCTCAAATGTGCAAGGACACTGCAGACACTGAGGAATTGGGAAAATTTTGTTGATGAACGTTAACCATAGAGCTGGTGAAATATGAAATTCCAGGACAAATGCTCTGAGGATATGTTGGGCACATAGAGTTGTTTGTACATTAGAATATAATGCTAAGAAGACACCAGAAGGCCTGGACGTCTTTATCTGGGAGCTCCATCCACAGAGTTCTGGGCTATAATAAGGATATTACTCCCATGTTTGTTATGGCTCAAACACTTCTCAGTTATACATTATTAAGAAAGAATAATGCTAGGAGCTGGTTCAGTGGATAAAAGTACTTCCTGCTCTTATAGAAAACCTGGGTTTAGTTCCCAGCACTCACATGGCACCTTACAACCATCGGTACCTCCACTGTCAGAGGATATGGCGCCCCCTTCTGGAATCTGCAAGCGATGCATACACATAGTGCACACACATCCTCCATACAGGCAATCACTCATAAAATAAAAAGGAAATAAATCTTTAAAAAAAAAACAGTATAAAATCAAAACACACCCTCCCTCCCCCATTCATATCCCCCAACACTGCTGCATCAGGATGTTGAACAGGGGACCCCACAAGTAACTGCGGGGTACTACAACACAAACCACCTCTTTGTGAAACACCCTCGTTTATCACTTACTGCACAATGCACTTACTGCATTGTCACTTCTAATTATAACTAGGTTCTACATAGCTCATATATTTTAATACAACCATTTGCTAATTAGTATAATTAATAAGCACTTATGTGAGTTTCTATTTAGCCAACTCTATTAAACCAATAGGGAAAACTTGGCTTAAATCAAGAGAGGGTCTATTCTGATTGACTCCGCAATTACCTCATATTAAAAATACTTCATGAGATGTTACTCTCAGAGTGTTTTAGTCTGAACTGGGGATCGTATTATAAAGCAGTTATAAACATATTTTACAGTTTGCTTACTGTCAAATTACTCATGTGCTTGTTCTTTAAATATTTATAAAGCACTGTTAGGCGTAGGCAGTTTGCCAGACATCAGGACACAATGTGAAGAAGATAGATGAACCCCTGTCAGAGCTTCAGCGCCGTGGCCATTTGAATGGGTGAGTTGGTAGCTGGGGTTCAGTACATGGTGCCTGTGGACCTAGGGGCACAGGGTGGTGAGGCTGGGCTTGGTACAGGGCACAGGCAAGGATGAGGGGGTTCGGGAATATCACCCAGAGGGACTGTAGTCCACATGGAATCTGG
The DNA here is from genome assembly GCF_000001635.26 of Mus musculus. Taxonomy (NCBI): domain Eukaryota; kingdom Metazoa; phylum Chordata; class Mammalia; order Rodentia; family Muridae; genus Mus; species Mus musculus. The sequence continues at coordinate 80,446,285 of NC_000081.6, read as the reverse complement.
AAGAAGCAGGAAAGCACCCAGAAGAAGGTGGAAGGAGACAGAACTTTCTGAGTGAAACAGAAAGGATATTGTATCTGGATGGTGGCAATCCGACAATGGGAGCCTGAATGCAGGATGTGCCAACAGGAAGGTCAGGAGTTTGAGCACGTCCACAGTGGCTGCGCTGTTGGTAACAACAAGGTTGGCCTTTACACACTCAGAAAAGGACCGAGTAACAAGTAAAGGCATCGATCGTACGGAAAATGTCACAGAAACTCAGGGGTGAGTGGGTTTCTAAGAACCATTCTCGGGCTGACAAAAACAAACTCTGACTCTGGGGAACGTTTACAGAGGCCTTGCTGAATAACCTTCCTGCCACATGAACTCACCGTGACCGTGGTGTGCCCAAGTGGGCACGGAACCCTTCCGTGTGACCATCAGAGCAACTTGGAGATTCCATAATGCATTTAGTATTCTGGGTACCTCTTCTTAAGGCTTTACTGTATTTTCAACAAAGTGGATTTTGAGATGTGATAAAATAGGCTTAGAGATATGGAATTGAGAGGTTTTTATTTCTTGCAGAAGACCGAGGAATTTGACGAGGCCAAGTACATTGTCGTTACGGCAGACGTATGTGCTGCCTCTTATCAGCAGGCAGGCTCAGGGAAAGAGTAAATTGGCTCCAAAGAAGCTGGGTTTTCAACATGATTTTGTTTGGTAATTTCGAATTCTGTTTTCTCACTGATGGTGCAGAAAGTTCCCAAAGATATGGTAATTACTGCAGAAATACGGCTGCTGGCGTTTGCAGCTATTGAAACAGTAAAATTCCATTATAAAACACCACAATCTATGCGTTCGATGATGCCGAAGTTCAGCATCTGTCCCCTATGCCATATACTATGGATTTGTTTGTCTGTGCAGGCACATGTGTGTGCTGGGGAGTTGGGGGTCAACCTCAGATGTTCCTCAGGACACCCTCCATCTTATTTTTTTTAAGATAGGATCTCTGGCCAGCACCTCAGGCATCCTCCTGCCTCCCTTAGGCATACAGCATCGCACCAAGCTTTGTTGATGTTATTTGACAGTTTCATACAGGTACATAATGTATTCTGCCTGCTTTCCACACGCTCTCTCCTTCCTGTTCCCATTAGCCCTCCCCCCCTCCATTCCTACCAGTTCCTTATTCACATTCATGACTTTCAGTTTTCTTTTGTGGGGCGTTTCGTTTAGCTAGGGCCGTCTATGTGACCCCTGGATGGGAACTGGTCACTGGAGTCTCTTGGGGTCATCAGTGGGCACACAACTGAAGACAGTGACTCCTTGTGGTGGTGGAACAAGAATTGTCTCCCATAGGCTCGCTTTTTGAACATTTGGTTTCCAGTTGGTGGTGCCATTTGAGGGGGGTTAGGAGAGTTGCCTTTGGGAGGAAGTGTATCGTAGGGAACAGGACTTGGGAGTTGATAGCCTGGCCCCACTTCCAGTTCTATCTACTTATCTATCTATCTACTTATGTATGTATGTATCTATCTATCTATCTATCTATCTATCTATTACTTATGTATGTATGTATGTATGTATGTATCTACCTATCTATCTACTTATGTATGTATGTATGTATCTATCTATCTACTTATGTATGTATGTATGTATCTATCTATCTATCTACTTATGTATGTATGTATGTATCTATCTATCTATCTACTTATGTATGTATGTATCTATCTACTTATGTATGTATGTATGTATGTATCTACCTATGTATGTATCTATCTATCTACTTATCTATCTATCTATCTATCTATCTATCTATCTATCTACCTACCTACCTACCTATGTATCTATCTATCTATCTATCTATCTATCTACCTATGTATGTATGTATCTATCTATCTACTTATCTATCTATCATCTATCTATCTATCTACCTATGTATGTATCTATCTATCTACTTATCTATCTATCTATCTATCTACCTATGTATGTATGTATCTATCTATCTACTTATCTATCTATCTATCTATCTACCTACGTATGTATGTATGTATGTATGTATCTATCTATCTACCTATGTATGTATCTATCTATCTACTTATCTATCTATCTATCTATCTATCTATCTATCTACCTATCTATCTACTTATGTATGTATGTATGTATGTATCTATCTATCTATCTACTTATGTATGTATGTATGTATGTATCATCTATCTTCTTTGTTCTTGTGGTTTAAAAAGAAACATGGTCTTTCAGCTCCCTGCTCCTGCTGCCATGCCTGCCTCTCACTGCCGTGCTTCTCAGCCATGAATCCCTAACCCTCTGGATCCCTAAAGCCCCAGTAAACGTGTCCTTCTCTAAGTTACATTGGTGGTAGAGATCAATGACAGCTGTAGAAAAGTAACTAAGACATCCATCTCCCAGAACCTATCAACAGCCAACAGTTCAGCAGGGAGATGTTGGACCTCCTGAGCCCATCCTCCTCCATCCATCCATGACAGTTGACTAGCCCATTCTGTACAGACCCAGTACAGGCAACCCCAGCTGCTGTGAGCTCCTGGTTGCAATGGCTGTCTAGCCCAGGTGGCGGCATTTAACAACCTGCTTCCTATGCTCTGGTTCCTACATTGTTTCCATCCCTGGGCTTTGCAGGAGACAGTATGACTGTCTTATTTAGAGATGAGCTCTCATCTGTCACCTATTCTCAGCACCTTATGCAGCCATGAGTCTCTGCACTCACCACACTGTTCTCTAAGTAAGTAAAGAGGCTTCTTTCTCTAAATAAGGCTGAGGGTAGTATTTGTCTATGGGTATAAACATACATATTTAGAAGGTAATTCGACAGTATGTAATTTAGAGAAACAACAGTGCTCAGTTCCCCCTGGGGCCTATGATTTCCCCCACCGTAGCTCAATGGCCAGGTTTATAGCACAGATACACTCCTGTGGAGCAGGCGTCAAATCCAATCAGAGAGCAGTTGGTTGTCCCCAGAGTCGTGGTGCCACTACTACACATGGACATACCTTGCTGGTCATATAGTTCACAGGGGTTGTAGCTGGGTCACACCACTGATGCCCTTTCTTTTCCAATAGCCTGGGCAGCACCTTCTGGAAAGCTAAGAAAGCTAAGAAAACTAAGAAAACATGGATTCTTAGAGCAGCTTTTTCAGACACACACTCAAGTGTGTCTCACTTCAGACATGTTTTAAAAGTCTTAATAAATCACATTTTAAATTTTGTTCCAAGATAGTAGGTTCCCATATGGCTTTTTCACACCTCCTTCATTTTGATTACTCCCCACCCCCACTCCCCAGTCACATCTGTCCCCTCCTCAGTTAAACCTTTCTGCCCCTAGTACTCATATGCCTGGCTTTTTCCACATGGGTTCTGGGGACTCTTTGTAGGCTCTCTTCCTATAGATGTACCATAACTCAAACCCTATAGTGTGGAGGAGGAGATAGCCTGGCCTACACCCTCAGCTGACCAGGATGACAGAAGTGAGGTACACCCCTGACAAAGCAAACACATTAGGTTAATATCCAGGCGCTGCTTTTTTGCCATGTTCTATTGAGTCCATTCAAGTTCTTACACTAATTACACAATCAGAAATCTACTAAATGATACTTCTCTTAACATCCCTGTGCCTGATAGTCCATTTGCTAACTGAAAAGCCCTTAGCACATCCCAAAGTGGTTAAAGCCATGGTTAGCAGAGGGAGGGCTCACTGATCTGTGGGGATGATGGGGCTTCTGATGACTGTCACTGATTCAGTAGCCATAGAAGACTTGGCACGTCATCATTGTGTGTGCAGAGGTGACCATGTGTGGGAAAGCTGTTTTTGAAGGTATGGTCATGGTTATTCATGAAGGCTGCTCTCACTCTGGACCCAACAGGACCAGTCCCATGTTTCTGAAGGGGGCAGAAAGCACCTTTCCTAAAACAGACTGGAGCCAGGACAATGGGAAGCCTCAGAGGAAGAGAGGCAGCACTCAAAGGGTAAAAGGCTTGTGCAAGGTTCAACACAAAGGGAAACACTAAGTAGTTCCGGGTGGAATGCCCCAGGAGGATGCTGTCTGGGGGAGCTTCAAGGCAAAGAATCGCTGAGCCTGGGTTATGAAAAATGAACAGGTGGTGCCAGGCATGGTGGCTCACACCATCAATCTTAGCATTTGGGGGCAGAAGAGGGTGGATGTCTATAAGCTCACAGCTAGTCAGAGAGACACAATAAGAGCCTGCCTCAAAAGGAAAGAGTGAGCGGGGCTGAACATATACAAATATGGCCTGACTGTCAGTGCCCATGTACAACCCACTTTAGCAAACACATTTGAACAAGCCCACTGTGGGGCTGGGGAGATGGCTCGATGGATAAAATGGCTGTCATGCAAGCATGTGGACATGAGTTCAAATCCCCAGCATTCATGTAAAAGGCCAAGCATGATGTCTCATGCTTGCATCCTGGGTGACAGGATCAGAAGTTTGCTAGCCAGCCAGTGAGTGAGCTTCAGGTTCAGTGAGAGTGAAATTAAGGTGGAAAAGTAGAGAAAGACACTTGACATGGACCTCTGACTGCTACTCATGGGTACGTCACACAAGCACATGCTAAATAAATAAATAGATATGTCAGCCCTGCTCTGGGCAGCCCGCAATCTGGTAGGAAGGACAGACACCTCCCACAGGAGTAGTAAATAGGTCAAGGAGGCTGTACTTAGGACAGGAATGCACGCACAGTAAAATACGCATCTCTAAGGTACCAAGAATTGTGGTTCCAGTCGGATGACTGGCAAAGGTTTCAGTCTGATGACCTGCGGGTAAAGACATGAGGGTGGTATGGGCTCACCAGCAGGGCCTTAGGACAAGCCTTCCTGGCGTCAGGTACAAACAGCATCAATCCCTGGTTACCACTGTCGAAAGATGACAGAGTGGGGAGCAGTAGGGTACCTGGAGATCACAAGAACACTTCTGCCTCACTCATGGGTGCCCCAGCAGAGAAGCCACTCTGAGTTGAGTTGAATCTGCAGTGTCTCCACCCACGGGCCCCTGGTGCTAGAATGCCTAGTCCCGGGTGGTAGTGCTGTGTTCGAAGGTCGCAGAACCTTTGGAACATGGAGTTGAGCTGATGGATATAGGCCAGTAGGGGCAGGCCTCTGAAAGTTAGTCCCATCTCCACTAGGTCTCTGCTTCTTGACCAGCCATGATGTGACAGGTCGCACCTGACACTCCCAGCATCTCAGAACAAGCCGCTCCTCCCAGGATGAATTAAAATCCCAGGCGAAAGCAGACCTCCTCTCAAGTTGTTTGTGATGCATTTCATCAATGAGGAAAGTGATTGACAGAGGGTTCAAAAGAGGCCTACAGATGTCACTGAGAACAATGGACTGGCAAAGGGCGTCATCTAGGAAACGCTAGAACATTGCAGAGAGTGTGTGTGTGTGTGTGTGTGTGTGTGTGTACATGCACCTATTTTAGTTAGGGTTTCTATTGCAGTAAAGAGACACTATGACCACAGCAATCTTATAAAAGAAAACGTTTACTTGGAGCCTGGCTTACAGTCCAGAGCTTTAGTTCATTATCATCATGGCAGGAAACATGGTGGCCTGCAGGCAGACATGGTGCTGGAGAAGAGCTAAGCGTTCTACATCTGGATCTGCACGCAGCAGGGAGGAAGAGTGACACAGAGCCTAGCTTGAGCACCTGAAGCCTCAAAACCCACTCCCAAGGCCACACCTCCTAACAGTGAGGCTCCCAATGAGACTGCCGGGTCATTTTCCACTCAAACCACCATAGTGCCTGTGCTGAGGATTGAACTCGGGCCCACATACTTCCACGGCAAGAACTTTACTGCCTGAGCCATCTCACAGCCCCATGCACTATCTTGACAGTGTTATCTCACACACTCAACAGGCCCTTCACAAATGAGGAAATCAAGACAGAGAGCATCTGAGCAACTGTGATAAGGCCACCCAGCTGCTTAGTGACAAAGCTAGGATTCAGAGCTGCCCTCTTCACCTCTTCAGCGTGGGAGCCACGGGACAGGAACCAACCTCTAAGACTTGCTCAGGCATTAGGCTGAACCAGCTTAAGCCAGACCGTGAAGCAGGTTAAGAAGCCTGAATTCCATCTCGAGGTTGTGCAGTTGCTGTCTCAGGTGGATGATTGATTTGTTCAGCTCCTTGTGGGACCTACCTGATGCCAATCAATCCCTAAAACCCGTGTCGCCGCCAAGATGATCATCCACCGAGGTCAATAGCATCATCCAACTGGCAAAGGGAACAATTGGAACTCACGTAGCAACTCACAGATGCGGGCGTACCTTGGTCTCCACTTTCCATTTTGAACCTTGCAACCCATCTGGGCTTGGCCATCTTCCTCCCCACCTGCCTCTTTCTCACTTGCCATTCTGGCCACAGCCCAGAAGCTCCAGAACTGGCCATGGTCACGCACCCCCACTTCTCTCAACACAGCCACATTGTCCCCTGCCTCTGCTATCCCACTTTGTCCCCTCTTTGGCACACACTTGGCATCCCCTACCTCCCTATTCTAACTCCCTGCATACTTCTAGACCTTTCCAGGACACTGACCATACTCACAGGCAACGCCCTGGACCTCACACACAGCAGCGGCCCAGGCCAAGAAAGAAGCAGTAAGAGCAGAGAGGAGAGGCAGGGGAAAGTCGGCAGGCTGGAGGGGAATGTTTAAGGAAGATGGTCTAGAATTCCATAACTGATTACGTCTTCATGTGTGTTTTACACTCTCACGAGTCCCTAAGGGGAACAATTTAAAGGTGGAAAGGCTGCGTTGGCTCAGAGTTCCACAACTCTCCATCCATAGTCACTTTCACACTCCGTTGCTTCCGTGCGTCATGAAGCAGGATACCATGATAGGTAGAGGAGCCCCCAGTGACCTATTTGCCTCCACGAGGCCTCCCTCACCTCTAATAGTTCTCATTGCCTCCTAACAATGGCATCAGGTTATGAATCTTGTCGGTGGCTGACCACTGACCTATTGACCAGGTCAGAGACTTCACGATTTAACCACTCAATGATTGGACTCACAAGCGGAGGAGAAACATGAAATTTAGAGAAGATATTTCACACGCAAAGCATAGTGGAGATTTGTTGAAGCTGGAGACTGGGAGAGGCGGATGGTTGTGGCTGAGCTCTGTCATGCTGGCTTTAGTGATCACAGCTGACAGCATGGTATCTGCTCGCCTGAGCCCTGAACGCTTTCAGCTCTGCGCAGCAGCCCCACCAGGAAGGGATTGGTGTCCCAGAGCTTCCTCTCGAAGAGCTAAGACGTAGAGACCTGAGGGATGCATTCAGGGTCCCACACAAAATCACAGGACTCAAGGCCAGATCTTGAACCCTGGCCAGCTTTCCCGTGGAGCCTCTCAAAGTTTCTCATTGGGCATGGCAGGCAGGAGGGGCAGGCAGGGCCTCCCACACCATCCTGCTGAAGTGGGCACCCTACATTCTCAAGATCTTCCTTCACAGGCTCCTCCTGCCCTGATTCTAAGGAGCTTTCTGTATCCACGACACTGGCACCGCCACCACCTCCCTTTCCCCTTTCTTATCAAGGCCCAAATTAGAGAGGCCTGGGCAGAGGTGTGTGTGCTTTAAGAGCAGGCTTGGAAATGGAGAGGCAGGCCCAACCTCTCTCTTTTCCACCTAATTAAGCCTCAGGAATGTCATGTAGCCACACACACACAGTATGATTTTAATTGGGGCCTGTGTGCAGGGCTCACCCTAGCTTCGGAGAACGAAGGCTTTCTCTGATGGGTCTCTGCTCCTGAGCGTGTCACAAGCTCTTGAAAAACCACACGGAACAACCCAGAAATAGCCAACAGACCAAAGGGAAAACGGTTTGGAGCCAGTTCCACAAAGCGACGGTAGGTCTTTAGTTATTTTTTTAAATATGAAGCAGAGGCCCTTAGGCGTGCCCCCCCCCCCCCAGAGATTGATTCCCCGGCTCTGCGCTGCTGAAGGGGCCTTTGCTTTCCTTCCATACTCTACCCCCCACCCCCAAATATGGGAGTCCCAAGGAGAGCCCGGTGCCGCTAACCCCGAAGCTGTCTTTTATCCCGTATCCCTTCCTCTCACATGCCAACCAACACACAAAGAAAGACAGAGCTGGAGGCACACGTGGGAAAAGAAAGACAGAGCTTAAAAAGCACAAACAGCAAAGAGAAAGAGAACTGGCAAGAGTGAAGAAAGTAAGCCAGGGCCCCACAGGCTAAGAGGCCGCAGGAGGCCTGGATTAAGCTATTCCCACAAGGGCCTACATCTAGGCAGGCAAAAAAAAAAAAGAGTGGCCAGTCAATAATACCAAGCATTCTACCTCTGCTGGCATCTGGGATCCCTTGGGGAAGGAATCGGTGGGACATTTTGGAGAGTTTGGCTCCAAGTAGATAGGTATCAGGGCTTGAGGGGCAGAGGGTGGGCAATAGGGATCTCTATGGGTAGGTACACAGGGTCTATGACAGACACATAAGGCCCTTCTCATCTTGGAGGGCACCATAAAGGAACATAGTCTCCATGGGGATATCAGGAAACATGAAGCCAAAAGTCTCCTGTGTCACCATATCCAGGGGGATAGGAGGCTTACAGAGACACTATCCATCCATATTCCCAGTGTGGCCCCGGGGGACCAGTTGTCCATCCCAGAAGTGTCTGTGAACTGAACACATTATCCCAGCTGTTTCTGGGACCCCTGATGAGTGCAGCAACATCTGTCTGAATTGCTGCTGCTCCAACTAGGAAGACACCTCATAGGTCATGGTGTCCCCATAAGGGACAGCAGTGACGCGCAGCTCAGGAAGGAAGGGTTCCGAGGCTATTAACCTGCTATGGAGATGGGAGACAGCTATGCCTCCCCCCAGGACTGCAAAGTTTCCCTTTTAGAGCATTTTAGGAAGCTCTCAGCACCCGGGTTATCTGTGCTGATGTGTTTCTCTCAGAAGCTGTCCCCTGCTCAATTCACAATGTCCCCGGGGGCCCCTGCTCCATACCACTTGCGACACATTCTGCAGTGGGAAAAGTACAGGAACACAGCCCAGCTTCTCCCCACAGCTCTTTGGAGAGCTTGCCAGAAGGGGAATGGGAGTCTCAGGGAGCCTGAGTCACTGGCTCAGGGAAGCGGTGTGGAGTCTGCTGGAATGCCTCCCCAGGGTTTCTGACGCTGGGGGTGCCTTAGCTTGTTCGGGCTGCTGTACAATGGACCATGGACTGAGTGGCTGACAAGCAACTAAAGTATGTTTCTCCTGGTCCTGGAATAGTCTTCACTGTATCCATGCACAGCAGAGATGTTAGGGCCCTGGAAAGAACCCAAAGTGTGGTTCTTTGAGAGGCTGGGAGAGAGGACACTGAAAGCCTCTGAGGGGGAGTCTCTCCCTGACCTTCAGCTGTACTGACTCCCATCTACTTCTCCCCAACAAAGCAAATTATAGAAGCTAGAGTTCCATTTCCCCCCAAGGACATGTCAGAGAGCTAGATCTGCAAGTCTCCTTCCCCACCTTTCTACAAAGCAACTGACTGTAGAGAGTCTCCAACCTGGGGGCTAGAGAGATGGCTCAGTGGTTAAGAGGACTAGCCGCTCTTCCAGAGGACCTGGGTTCAATCCCAGCTGCCACATGACAGCTCACAACTGTCTGTTAATCCACTTCCTAGGACTCCAACTCCCACTTCCAGACTCCATGGGCACTGGATGCAAGCGATGCACACACACACACACACACATAAACCTACAGGCAAAATACCCACTCACACTCATGCACGCTCGCTTGCACGTGCACACATGCACACACACACACACACATGAAAATCAAATTGTGTACAAAGTCTTTAATCTGTCTTGTCATCAGACCCTCACTCTGTTGGGTGGGACAACCAGAAATGACAAGAAAACGATGAGCATGAACATTCTGGTACCCATTTTGATAGGTCTCTTCAGTTTCTATGGAGCTGCCCATTCTTTATCAGACCCAAGCAAAACAAACAAAATCATTGGGCCCTGGGACTCCCATGTATTTCTCTTATTATAGGAACACCTCCTGAGACTGTGTGCTGGAGAGAAAGGGTCCCACTCTTCTATCCCTACAAGGACAAGAGGACTCTCTGGGTCTCCTTTGTAAAACTACTCACCCATGAAGACCTAACAACCTCCTGTTATGGTTTGAATGAGTAGGATCCTACCCACTCGCCCTTTGCCCATGTGTCACAGGCTTGGTCACCAGGATGGTGCTGACTGGACAGTGGAGAGCCTTTAGGAGATGGAGCCTTCGCAAGGGATTATGGGAATTTACTCTCCACACTCTGCTACATCCTGGCTCCCATGGTAGGTGGTTTATTCTACCACTTTCTCCTGCAGTGAAATCTCGTCTTCATTTGAGGCCCAAAGATATGGGACCACTTAATCTTGGACATAAACTTCCAGAATCAGAGTCCAAACAACCTCAAAAACAAACAACAACAACAACAACAACAAGCCTAGGGTATTTGTTAGTGACACAATGCCGGCTAACACAACTTCTGAAAGTGTCCTCTTCCTAACCCCACCACACTGGGAGGAATGCAGTGTTTGAAAGGCGAGGCACAAATCCCACAAGAGCATTCCCGCCTCCAGGGTCTCTAGCATCTTCCTGGAAGTACAGGGGGAAATATCTGGATTCCAATCTCCTGCCCAAACTCAATGGGGAGCCTCTGCCCTTAAGACCAACTTCCATATTCTTAATCTCCTAGATGAGCCCTGTGTAAGCCATTAACACGCTTCATGGCGCTGAATACATGGAAATTGGTGTTTTTATGTGGGTTGTTGATCTTTGCTCCTTCTCTGCAGAGGCTGGAGTTACCAGAACAGTATTAGAAAAGGCGAGAGCACCCACAGGCTCACAGGAGCCATAGGGAACAACATTAAAAGGAGAGTTTCAGCAACTCTGCTGCAACTTACACAGACTGGTGTTAGAACACAGCGTTCACAAGCCTTGGTACATCAGCGTTAACACATGGGAAGTTAAGTGCGGGTGCCTAGGTAGTTTATTCAAGTTGTGTTGTTTTAAAACTGTGGGTGTTTCTAAGCTAGGACCTCATCACGTGGTTCAGTCTGCCCTGGAACCCCTTAAGTAGCCCAGACTAGCCTTAAACCTGTAGTAATCTTCCTGCCTCTGCCTCCTCCGAAATGCTGGGATTATAGGTGTGTTCCACTGCCCCCAGACCAAGGTTGTGAATCTTTTTTTTTGGGGGGGGGTTAAGATTTATTTATTATTTATTATATGTAAGTACACTGTAGCTGTCTTCAGACATACCAGAAGAGGGAATCAGATCTTGTTACGGATGGTTGTGAGCCACCATGTGGTTGCTGGGATTTGAACTCTGGACCTTCAGAAGAGCAGTCAGGTGCTCTTACCCACTGAGCCATCTCACCAGCCCCCAAGGTTGTGAATCTTAAAGAAAGGGTAAATAGTGTCAGGACAGTGTTGAGAGCGGTGTACGCCTCTCTTCTGTCTTTATGGCTAGAGAAAGCAGGGCCACCGGCAATGTACCCGAGGGTCTTATCTATACTGAGTGTTAACCTGTCCCTCGGCGACAAAGCCCACCAGGCTGGAAACATGATACTCAGCAGCTTTACCACAGCTCCTCCAGGGTAGAGGGAGGGGACCTCCCTTGGGTATACCTGTGTCTCCTGAGGCAGCAGTAGACCTTCAGAGGAGGGTGAGCTGGGTCTGGGGGCTTTGAAATTTCCATGGAAACAGAGCTGGATCCCTCCAAGAAGGGAGGCCACTGAGGCCACCACAGCCCTTGTAGTTGTTGTTCAGCAACAAAATACCATGAGCTGGATGGCCCCAAATCAGAAGTTCTGAAAGCAAGGAGTCCAAGGTCAAATCTGAAAGCAAGGAGTCCAAGGTCAAATCTGAAAGCAAGGAGTTCAAGGTCAGAACCAAAGTGTGTGCGGGGTTGGTGTCCTCTGAGGCTGGGGGCAGAGCAGCTCCTGTCTGCCCAGCCTCTGCGGTCAGCCCCGATGTCCTCTGGTCCTGTGCACACACGTTCTCCCCAGGCTCCAGCTACCTTAGGACGGCTTTCCCATGTCTCTCCCAATGCCTCTCAAGGCAGCTTCTGCCCCAAATCTTCCTTCTCATGAAAACAAGAGTCAGCTAGGACTCATACAAGTAACCACATTCCATTACCTCTCTAGAACCTCTATTTCCAAATGAGGTCCTGCACCAAGGCTCCTAGGATTAGGAATGTAGCGTGTCTTTTGGAAGAGACACAGAGTCCCCTCATCACAGAGGATGTGTTCCAAGACTCCCGGGAGATGCCTGAAGCCATGGATCACGGAAACACCAGATATGCACCCCACCTCTGATGAGGTCAGTAAGTTAGTTTGGGGAAGAGACGAGAAAAAGATAGAAACCCACAGCAATACACAGCATGAAAGTCATGTAACTGTGGGCCCACTTTTGAAAGAAGAGTCAAGGCAAACGTCAATCCTCCCGTGCTGAGATGGACCACTGATAACCAGACCCCAGCGAGCCGTCCTTTTGATTGACAGCTTGTTACAACTTAGAAACAGCTGAGAAGAGCCTCAAGTTCAGGTTATCCAGATCAGGTTGGCTCGTGGACACAGCTGGGATGGAGAGACCACGATTGCTTTGACTGATTTGTAAGTCAGATAAAGCCTTTCTCCCCATATACTGCCTTTGATGTCAGGGCGCTTTGTCATAGCAACAGAAATGAAACCCACCCATAGAAGTCCCCAGGCCTCATGTGCAGCCTCTCTTGTTCACCTGTCAGCAATATTTCCATCAATGTCCGCCTGGTCCCAAGCAGCCACCTGGCTCCCTCTAGTCCTGAACTGAAACAGAGATCCACAGTGGATTTCACTGTATGCAGGCAGAGCTGGGATCCTGGGAGGAGATGGGATCAGGCATCGATGATTTATATCTGGCTCCACCCCTTCCTGTCTCTACCCCTCAACCTAAACCCACCCTTCCTAAACCTTCATTTCCTCCTAAGTGTAAGGATCAATGAGATCAAGTGTACACATGGCTGGGTGCAGTAGATGCTCAGTAAACACTCCTTCTTTCCTAACATCTCCTCCATATCTTGCGTGGTCCTGGGATTTGTCGCTGACTCACCCTTGTTACTTAGACTGTGCTACTATGCCTGTCGCTCCTCAGTTGAATCTGTGCTTTGTTTAGTTCACAAGGTAAAACATTTCTCAGTGCCTGAGTTTTCAGAAGCCACAGAGGGGTACCTAGCCAACTGACAGGCTGCCTCCTTTGAAAAGGATGCAGGCCAAATACCATGCCTGGAATTGATTGACAGGCGCAGTGTCTCCAGGTTCCACAGTGTGCGAGCCTTTGTGTCTGTCCTCCAGAAATCAATCACACTGTGCCTGAGAGCCTTCATCCCAAGGAGCGATATTCATCAGGGACAGATGCACCAGAGCTTGGTCACTTTGCTTGCGGGGAGGTGGACTGTCACTCTTCCACCCCTGGCTGTGGCCAGGCAAGGATGCAGCCCACTTCAAAAATGATGCTCATATGAGGCTGTTCCTCGCTGGAGCCCTTCCAACTCAGAGTTTGCAGACTCTGAATCCCAGCTTTATCGGGCCTGGCAGGATTTATTCTTCAAGCCAAGGCTAGAAAGACTGGTATGGGTTTCTATGTGCCTGCTCTAGTCTCCTGTGATGGGGAGAGCAGAAGAGTAGCAACAACCTGGAAAGCAGAGGGTAAACAAAAGGGGGTGCGGCTGTAGAAGCAAACAGCTGACCATTGCAACCCTAAGCCTGAGGAAGCCTGCCCAGACAGAAGACTCGGGTTTGCATCCCAGAACCCACACGGCAGCTCACAGCTGTCTGTCATTCCAGTTTCAAGCGATCCAGTGCCCTCTTCTGACCTCAGATCATCCTTTAAGTCCAGGCTAGCCTCAAACTCAACATGTAGCCAAGGATGACCCTGAATCTCTGGTCCTCCTGTCTCTATCTCTCAAATGCTAGGGTTACAGGGAGCACCACACCTATGCGATGCAGGGCTGGGGATCAAACCCAGGACTTTATGTATGCCAGACAAACACTCTAGCCACTGAGCTACATCTCCAGCCCCCATGCTTTCCTTTCTAGAAAGGAAGTCTCTTAAAACCAGAATACCTGGATTGGTGCAGAAGCTCGGAGAATGCTGGGGGGGTAGGGGGGGTGGGGGGGTGGGGGTGGGGGGTGGGGTAGGGGTAGGGGGGGTGGGGGGAGCATTTGCCCTGAAGCTCCCCATTCCAGCGTTTAACTCTCCTCCTTGATTCTTCATTGGCTTCTAGAAGCTCCTCTGGACGGCAGCATCACCCCATGACACGTTACAAGTTCCACAATTACAGCTGATTTCATATTACATTTCACGGTGACTGCTTGCTGACGACCTAGAGACGTTCTTCATTCCTGCACGCCGGCTGCCTCCCGACCACAGCGCAAAGTGACTCTTGTGCCCGTGTGCTGCTGGCCACCAGCTCAGCCAACAGGCCACAACAGCCATGACCTTGTCCTGGGTGTCAGGGTGACTTGAGGACCACTCTCTACAAACAGTGGAGACTCCTACAGTGAAAGCCTCAAGTTGTATCTGCTTCCAAGAGGGAGATGGAGAGTCAGAGTCCCCCGAGGATTTGAATAACAGCAGAGAAAAAGCTGAGCTAGATAGAGTGGCTTGGTGGCTGGAGAGATGGCTCAGCGGTTAAGAGCACTGACTGCTCTTCCAGAGGTCCTGAGTTCAATTCCCAGCAACAACATGGTGGCTCACAGCCATCTGTAATGGGATCTGATGCCCTCTTCTGGTGTGTTTGAGGACAGCTACAGTGTACTCATATACATTAAATAGAGTGGCTCAGCAATCCCTTGAGTGGGGGCATTACTCCTCCCATGGCCAAGCAGGTCCTATTGTTCCTATTGTCTAAAGCTCTAGAAGGTTTAAAGAATCCAGCTCCCACAGAGCTAGCTGTGCTGGACTTTCTCACCCTATTACCCAGCTGGTTATCACAAAAGCCCTGCCGCCTCCTACCACCCACCTGTGGCTATCCACACTTCATCCAGCCTCGGCCTCCAGCTCCACCGTCACCTCCATAGAACAGAGATGGCACTAGACGCAATGTGTGTATGGGAGAGGGGTACTTTGTCACAGCAACCTGGGAAAACCCTGGGGAACAGACTAAGCCAGGCCCTGTTGTTGGGGGTGGGGGGTGAGTGGTAGTGAGGAGATGGAGGGACAGACAGACAAAAATGAAACTCAGTCACACAGCAGGCTCATTTATAAGTTTATCATCCAGGCACTACTTTCTCTGTGCTCTATGAAGAAATCAAGCTGAGGGTGGTTAGGGAGTGCCCCAAGAGCACAAGTCAGGTGTTGATCTTGGGGCTGCCTAAAGCCACGTGTGTGTTCTAAACTATATCGTACCAGAGAAGAGAGATGGAGGGCTATGAGTGCTTACAAGAGATCGGCGGGAAGGAAAGGAAAAAACAGCTGCCAGGAGCCAACGGGAAAAGGCTGAGAGAAAAGCATCTAGAAATGTCAACACTTGGAAACTTCTAAAAAGATAAAAGACCTTTCGTGATGAAATAGTTCTGAGTGCTGGTACCCAACCTAACTTTGAGACAGGTCCAGGTCCAGGGACAGAGAAACAAAGCCAATCAAAGAGGTGACCCACCACCCAGAATTCCCTGGAAGTCTTCCGGCAGCCCACCAGCATGGCTCGCAGACTCCACTCTCCCGCCACCATCCACAGACACTGAGCCCGCCCGTGCGCAGGCGCATTGCAATGCTTGGCTGTCGGACTCCGGAGCTCAAGCCTATTAAAATTCTGCTGCTCCAGTGGCTGGGGAAGCAGAAAATGATCAGGACTTGAGTGGAGGGAGAGGAGGCACTCTAATGACATCAATACCCGAGAGTCCCAGGCAGAGGATGCCCCGCACAGGTCAGGGACTGCTCTCTGTCTTTGGCTTGTCTGGGAGAGGTTCCTCCCCCACCCCCACCCTGCCCCATGACCTTGGGGCGATGGCCTCAGCACATTGTTGGCATGAAGTGATAAGCAAGAGGACTTATTATTATCAGTAACCATAGCAAATATAATGTATGTAATGTGTGTGTGTGCGTGCATATTTGTGTGTGGGCGTGTGGAAGCGTGTGGAAGCCGGGGACTGATACTGGTGTCCCTCTCAGTCTCTCTCCATCAGTTTCAATTGAACTGGCTGTCTAGGGAGCCCCCAAAATCCGCCTGTCCACACCTCCCCTCCTAGCACTATAATTGCATACACCACCGCACCCCACTTTATATAAGTTCCAGGGTTCACACTCAGGTCCTCACGCTTGCACAGCAAGCCCCTCACTGACAGCCGGCTCCCTCCACCCTACATTAATATTTTGCATCTGTGTTTTACATCCATAATTTACATCTGCAGAGAGCCTGGTGTTCCTCCACGTGCTTCATACACAATTCTCTCCCTTCATCCTGACAGGCTGGTGAAGCAAACGGGAAAAATCCCATGTAAGCATGAATACCCTCATCATATAACCATGGTCCCCACACCACCTCCCAGGCACAGAGCAGAATAGCACTTCCCACCCCCAGAGGTTGGCTGTGGTTAAGCCACTTAACAATGCGGGTGAATGATGCCTCAATTGTTAAAAGCACTTAATGCTCCTGCAGAGGGTCTGGGTTTGTCAAAAGACTCATAGCTTTTGGTAAGTCCATTTTTAGGCGATCTAATAGCCTTTTCTGCCCTCTATAGGTACCCGCACTGCATATGGTATATATAAACCCTCACAGATGCACACATATAAATAAGTAAGTAAATAAATTAATAGTTGTTTTAATGTAAATGAAGCCTTTCCTCTATAAGCCCCATGCCTACCCCCATATGACTTAGCTTCCTGGGGCAGACTCAGAGCAGAATGGCCAAGTATCCAGCAGTAGATGGATGCTCATCCCTACAGCAAACCGCAGCCACAACGGGCTAGTACAGAAATGATTCCCATCTCAGGATGAATCTGCCAAACTTCACACTTGCCTGAGGTCTCCTAGCCTGGGCTACCCAGGCAGGAGGCCGAAACCATCATGAATTAGACAGGGCTTGACAAGTTAGGCAGAGTGGGAACTGAATCCAGAGAAGCTCCGCCTGCCTGCTCTAGTTTGAGGCCATGAGCAAGTGACTTAAGGTGTACGTGAGAGAACGGCTCTGCAGGGTAGTTAGGCATGACATATGTGCCCAATAAGCGCCCAATAAGCATTCGTCCCTGCTGACCCGTGTTCCATTCACTCTGCTGGTTCTGTTTCCAGGGGTTTCCATACAGCTCAGGAAGTTCAAAGGTAACTCAAGGTCCCCCAGACTCCAGCTGAGGTGACTATTCCACTACCTTCAGTTAAATAGCGCTTTCATCCCTGCCTGGGCTTGGAATCCAGAAGGCATCCCCTTTGTGTCCGCCTGGAACATTTTTCATTTCAAACGTATTGTTGTCTTGGACAATGGCATAAAGCAGAACATAGCTGGCTCCCGAGAATAGAAGGAGACGGTGAAAAGGCCCCCCGAATACCTTGGCACCTTTGAGTGGCAGCCTCTCTCCCATCCTTAGAGCCACCTGCTCTTGGTGTCAGCGGGAGAGGGCCTGGTAATTAATTTTTAAATTTGCTATTATCATGTATTTAGGCAGCAGACTGAACTTCCAAGTGATTTTGACCTTTCAAAATGTTACAAGCAATATCAGTTTCTCTCCCGGGTGAAGGGCACTGACTCAGAGGCTATGAAACAGTAACCTGGATGGGGGCAGCCATCCTCGGCCCACTCCCCTCCGCCCCCTTTGCTTCGTCTGTCTTCTATATAAAAGGAATCCTCACACCCACACCCTTTAGTTCTCTGTGAATTCTCCTTTACCACCTTCCTCTTCCACACTCAAAGTGGCTGTCACACTTTTTTTTTTTTAATTTGTGGTAAAATGTGCATGACATAGAAGTAGGCATCTTAGCCATTGTGTGTTTGTGCACATGGGACTTCGTGTGCACATGGAGGCCGGAAGACAACTTGAGGTGCCGTTCCTCAGGCTATCATCCACCTTCCTCACTGAGACGGGCTCTCCTGCTGGTCTGGAGCTCACATGTCAGGCTAGGCTAGCTGCCCACCAACCCCCAGGGATCTGCCTGCAAGCTTCCATTCTCCTAGCATGAGATCTCAAGCATGCACCACCATGCCCAGTTCTCAGTTCCTCCCTCCCTCCCTTCCTTCCTTCCTTCCTTCCTTCCTTCCTTCCTTCCATTCTTTTCTCTTTCTTTTCTTTTTCTCTTTTTGTTTTGTTTTGTTTGGTTTGGTTTGGTTTGGTTTGGTTTGGTTTGGTTTGAGACATGGTCTCCCTATGTAGCCCTGGCTGTCCTGAAGCTCTCTATGTAGACCAGGCTGGCCTCTAACTCACAATAGCCTCCTGCCTCTGCCTCCCAAGTGCTGGGAATAAAGACATGCCCAGCCATGCCCAGTTTTCTTAGGTTGGTTCTGAGGTTCAAATCTGGATCCTTAAGCAACCAACCATGACCCAGAGAACTTTCCCATCTGATCATGCTGACACCTTGTAGCTCCCCAGACCTGGTCACCCCCCACTTGATCTATCTCTCTCTGTCTCTTTCTCTCTCTGTGTGTATATGTGTATGTGTATCAGAGAGAGACAGAGACAGAGACAGAGACAGAGAGAAAAGAGAGATTTGGGTCCATGTAGTAACTCACATCAGTGGAGTTGGAGTTACAGACAGTTGTGAACCACCTAGGTCCCCCGGAAAAGCAGCCACTGCTCTTATCCACTGAGCCATTGCTCCAGCCCAGCATATTGACCATATTGAAATTATATATACATATTGAGAGCCATATTTATGTATATGTATAGGTTATAGAATAACTACAGAAGATTAAGTGGCCATAACAGAATTCAAGAGGTTGCAGAGGCCCAAGAAGCAGGGACACTGATGAAGGTACAAATGGAGCCTCTGCACAAAGCAGAATGTGCTAACACAGCAAGGGGAGCTGCTGAGGTTGACAGCCAGAGTCAGGCTGCAGAGTCAGAATGGAGCTGCAGGAGTGAGGTGAAGTGAGGGTTAAGATAAGGTCCAGACAGATGGATGGATGGGCAGATGGACAGGTAGCAGTCGAATAGGTCACATCAAAATCAGGGATAGATCCAAGCTGAAGGCCCTGAACCAATCATGAGTTCTCTGCCTGTCAGTCCCTTAATATAAACACCAGAGGGTCGGGAGACATGGGGACCATTGTCATCACAGTCCTGGGCATCCTCTTCTTTAGGGGCACAGTAAATGGAATTATACCCTTTCCCCAGTATGTTCAGTAAGTTCCTGGTTTCCCCAATATAATTTCAATGTGTGTTTCTATACTCCCAATTCACCTGGATAAATTTATATGGTGGCTCTCTTTCCTTTGCCAAGAAGAAGCCATGTGTCACTTTGTGCCACGTGGGTGATTCTGGATAGATGGTGGCATTTACGCATCTACCCAGGTACAGAGTCATCCTCCATCTTCAAAATGGAGTCAGAAGTTCCTTGTAACATGGAGTCTGTCAAGACACAGTACAGTCTGAAAAAATCACTGTTTTACACAGTGTGGGATAAATCAGAATAGGTCATAGTCTGGTCTCAACAGCCACCGAGCCTCTGCAAAGCTTCGCCTGAGCCCACCCTGCT
The DNA here is from genome assembly GCF_000001635.26 of Mus musculus. Lineage (NCBI taxonomy): Eukaryota > Metazoa > Chordata > Mammalia > Rodentia > Muridae > Mus > Mus musculus. The sequence continues at coordinate 80,426,616 of NC_000081.6, read as the reverse complement.
ACAGCACCCTGGCCCACCCATGACCTCCTCCCTGAGAGCAGAACTGACTCCTCCTTGGCCAGGGGTCCATTTTACTCTAGTTAATGCCCTTCTGCACCTTCAGCAAGGCTTCCCGTGAGGCCCGCTGATCTCAGGGTGTGGCATACCCTCGTACAGACCTCTGGAAGAGAACAAGAGAACACACTATCCCAGTCTTCACCCCCAGGAGCACCAGCCACTTCCTTCCCTTCTTCCTTATAGCACAGAATGACCATCAAGGGGACACAGCAGACAGAAGCCTCGGATTTACATTAAAGCCACTCATGATGAGCCTTGATGCAGGCTCAGTGGTCATCTCCCCACTGGGAAGAGTTATGGGAGAAAAAATACCCACTGAAACCAGAGAGGGGTGTTTCCCTCCCTTCCCTCTTAAACTTGATTACTTGCTCAAGAATGATGTGAGGGACTCTGAGGATCGCATTGTCTTTCTTCCCCCTTGCAGAAGACAGGAGAGTGTGGGATGCAGAGGCATGAGGGAGAAACACATGAGACAGGGAAGAGGCTCCAGGGTTGGGGTCTTCCTACCATTCCCATCACAGTGGGCTTGGGGACCCCTTCTCAGAGTCCACATCTGTCACCCTCCATGCTCCATTCTGGACGACTGTAAGGAGGAAGCTGATGGTGGCAGTCTCAAACTGTGCAAGTTCTCCACCAGAGCCCAGTGGCCACTGATAACACAAAAAGGTAGGAGATATGACTACAGTCTTGATGGCAGACTAGAGACCCTGTTGCCATATAGATTGTTCTGGGTGGTCATGTATGGGATGACAGGAGACATGTTTTTCCAAGGTGGAAGGTGACATATTCAGGAAGACTGGCCTTCAGGGACAAGCTCTCCAGGAAGGAAGGGAGGGAGGTACACCAAGCAGAGAGGACAGGTTGTTCATGGCTGAACAGGATGCCCTCAGGGAAAGACCAGCTGGTGAATAAATAGCAGGAGATGTTCCAGAAAGCAAGGGGTATGGGGGTGGCGGGCACCATCTTCAAGACCCTGGAGGACAAGTTCGGGAGTCTAAACTTGGACTTGCAAGCAGCAACAGAAGCTGAGAGACTTTGATAGATGATCGGGGGTGTTAACCCCTGCTGGGTGGCCACAAGGGAGCCAGGGGCAGCAGCTGGAAGCCATGGGGACACTAAACCCAATTGACTGGGGCAGAGAGGAAGATTGGCAAGAAGCACTTTAGGGAACAGATGTGCCCCTAGTTCTGTAGGCCCTCAGAGAAGTGGATCTGTTGCCTGCCACCACATACCTGGGTGGAGGAGACATCATACACACCAACTGTTGAAGGATGGCTTCTTGCTACCCATGGTGACTGTGACGGGGACATGGAGTGGGGTGGACTTTTGAATGAAGCTGAGATGCCTGGCTGGTCTAGTCTAATCCACTGAGTGAGTCCTGGGGAGCTCTTTAGGATATCTGGAGCCATTTACTCTCTACATCAGTACAGACTCTTACCTCCTTGCTAAACAAGTCCTTTGTGAATATCATACTTTGAAGGGACATCCAAGCCTACCTCCTCATGCTACCATGTGATCTAAAGCAAGCCCTCTATAGAGATCTCAGGATTTCTATAAGAAAGTCTCATTCTTCATCTCAGTAAGACCCAGCTCTTCTACGGTAGAAGGGAAACGAGTAGGGTACCATACTCTTCCTGGGAAGGGGTAGGGGGACACGGGACAGCTCTTCATTGTAATTCATCATGGGGATAGCCCCTTCAGACCCTGTTGCTATGGCCACACTGCTCTGAGAGGTACACAGTCTGGTAAGAACTGGACACATGCCAGTTATCCCAAAGCCTGGGTTAAGTACCAAGAGGAAAGTGAATATGGACAGAAAGATGATATATGATACATAAGACATCCTAGGGCACACCATAGCCCACATGCTGCATCAAGAGACCCTGTTCCACACACTCTTAAGAAAAAGGAGACTTAAATGGCCTTCATGAGCAAGTTCATATGGACTCCAGATCCTTGTGGTGTGTGTGTGTGTGTGTGTGTGTGTGTGTGTGTGTGTGTGTGCACATGTGTGCCCGTGCAATGGCAGCCATCATGCTGGTGTAGTTTATTCCATGGTACCTAGATAGCTAGTACTACAGATCAGCGATGCTTTTTTTCCCCCAGCAAGCTGGCAGTTAAACCAATTCTTCTGATTAGTTTTTATTGGCAACAAGACACAACCCAAAATCACCTGGGAAGACAGCATCTCAACTGAAGAGTTGCTTTAATCAGATTGGCCTTGTAGCCGTGTCTGTGAGAAATTGTCTTGGTTGACATGGGAAGGCTCAGTCCACTGTGGGCAGCATGATCCCTTAGGCAATTGGGCTGTATAGGAAACCTAGCTGAGTATGAACCAGGAAGCAGCCTTCCTCGGTGGTTTCTGCTTTAGTTCTTGTACAAGTTTCCACCCTGACCTCCCTTCATGATGGACTATGACCTGGGAAAATAAGCCAAAATAAACTTTCTTCCTCTAAGTTGCTTTTGAGTAGAGTATTTTATCACTGTTGCAGGAAGCAAACTAGAATACTAGTATATCTCTGGCCAATAGCACAGGCCTTCCCTGTGACATGGGTGATTCTTCCTCTAGGAAAAGAACAACAAGTTCAAGAGAAAACAATCAACAGGTCTGCCCAAAGGCACATGCAAAGCTATTCAAAGCAGTTAGGCCCATCACAAACCAAGAGACCACTTATATTTTAAGCTACCAAAAGCAAGCCCAGGCATTTATGGAGGACACGAAGGTGCCAGATCACTGTCAACTTGAAGCAAGGATGGCAGAGCAGTGAACAGGCACGAGCCAAGAACTTCTTGTCACCTGGGACTCCAGGTTGTATGTATAGAACCAACCTTATGTAAGTCAGTAATACAGGCTCAAGGAATAGAATCAGAGGACATACCAGAGCTTCCAGACGCAGCCCTGTACATCCCACACCAAGGAGCAATGCTGCCTTACCCCCACCCTGGGGGATTGTCTGGCCCTCCAGGGACTTGCTTTCAATGAGTCTTGGTGCCCAAAGTTCACACCACAGTAGCTTCTACACCAAGAACTGACCTGAAAACCAACATGGCCGCCATTAGAGAAAAGAGAAGAATAAAGGCCCCACGCCCTCAGTCTTACTACCAAGTCCAAGCTCAAGTGTGCTCTGCCTTCAGCAGCAAGGAAAACAGGAAAGCCTGTCAGTACTCACGATATAGTGGGCTATCTTCCCAGACCACAGATAAGGCTTTGGATAACCCAAATAGTGAGTGACCACACATCCTGTTACCAATGCAAATGATAGCTCTTGCACCAAAGAAAATAAAAGATCATTTTGTTCTAAGTTGAGTATGGGTGACCAGTCTGAATACAGACCTGAATAGCATCCTGTTGTGGAAGAAGTTACATGAACTTTTATAGTCTCCGACTAATCTAGTGATAGAGCAAGGCATTTTCCAAACACATTGGTAGGAGCACAGGCGGGGGAAGCCTCTGCTATGGGCTTTTATATAATGTGATGACACACTTCTCTCTAGGTGGCCCAAGTTAATTTTCTTTCTCAATCAGCAATACCTCATCTCCCCACAATCAGGACAGCCAGGCAATCCGTCAGTCTTCTGGATTTCCAACACAGATGTGGCTTTTCCAGGAACCTTCAGTTACAACAGCATCACTGCCTTCTAAGGCTTTCCTGCCTAGCTGAGAGCATAGCTGAGGTATCACCAAGCTTAAAATAATCAGGGTCTTGTCTTCTGCTCACTCTGGGAGCAGCACCTGGAGCCTAAAAATATTGTGACTTGTTGCTCATTGAGTATCGCATATCATTGACCCTGCCTACTCAACCCCAGTGCCCTACTTGGACCTCCCAAAGCATAATTGATGCCAGGTCAGCCTGTAGCATCTCATTCATTCGTTCATAATTATCTCTTGAAAATTCCAGGGCAGGGTCCTGGATGGGGGAAGGGCACAGTTTCCCAAAAGCATGAGCTCAAGACTAGAAAGGAAGATGGACGGGACGGTAGGGTTGGCGATCCTCTCAGTGTGTGGCCTTATGTGTTTGACCTTAGGTGTTTGACCCTTGATAGGGTCCAGGAGGGCAGGCAGGAGGACCCAATGAGGACCAGGATGTTGGTGCTGTGTCTACCAGAAATCCAGAGGTGAGGAACAGGCAGTCCTGCTTTGGGGCCTGAAGAAGTCTTTACAACAGTGCAAAAGCTGATGTTTGCAAAAGACTGCTAGAATGTTAGACATCATACAGGGATGTTTAGCTCTGTTGTTTTCTTCAGGAGTGGCTGTTCTTGCCCACATATGACAGGTTCAGAAGGAAGAAGCAACCTTTCTCAAGCTCGTATGAGAACCCTGGCTCAGGATCTTGGACCTATTCCCATAAGGAGAACTGGGACACTCTGAGAAAGGCAGGCAGGGTTTGCAATGACAGTCTGGAGAGGCTCTGGGTGGTCAGTGAGCATTGGGGACAAGGCAAGGAGTAAAGAGAGCTGCTGTGGCAGGACACAACATGGCATTTCCTCAGATATGACGGTTGCTCTGCCTGTCTCTGGGAGCCTTGCAAGAGAGAAAGCTGTTAAAACCTGGGATGAGTTTGAGCCATGGGATAGTGATAGAGGCCTAACCAAGGACCAGCATCTGGCTTCTTATGAGCTGTGGCTGGGGTTTCAAGGCCAACAGCTTCCAGGCCAGGCTGTGACTACAATGAGACGTCAGTCACTCATTTCCTCATCTGTGACAGCAGGATAATGACTTTGAAGGTATCACATTTGGAGAAAGTGAAATGGATTATGGGAAATGCCAGGCTGAGTTCTACGACCACATAGGAAATCTCAATGGCTGGCCACAGAGAGATTCACTGACCGTGTTAAATCCAACCAAACCCATCTAGAGACAGATGGGACATCAAATGTTCTTGAGAACTTGAGCGAACGGGAGCAGTTGGGGAGGGGGCAGTCCCCTGGTGTTTGTACAGGAATTCCCCAAGGGCCTCTGGGTCATGCCTCTTCTCAGCCACTTTTTATTAAAAGCAAGGGATTCATGGAGCTGGGGAGATTATTGCATGATCAGGAGCTCTGATTGTTCCTCAAGACAATCCGGGTTGGGTTCCCAACAACCACATAGTGCTTACAACAGTCTATAACTCTAAGTGACCTGACTCTCTTCTTGGGTCTCCACAGGGGAACCAGGAATGCATGTGGTTACACATACATACATGCAAGCATGGACGTAAATTAGAAATATAAATATACTCATATATTTATATAAATAAATAAATATTTCGTTTTATTTTATTTGCATTTTAATCGCAAATTTACAAGATTCTTTTAAATAAATTCTAACCAGTCTGCTGTGTATGCTCTTTCCCCATTGCCCAGCATGTTCAGCCTTCCCAATCTCGTCTCCATACTCTGGGTAAGAACTGCCTAAAGCATGGCCCGTGACACCCCAGCTGTTATATTTCTATTATCACACTCTGATGTCCACACCGGGACAGCTACTTGTGTTGTCAGGCCCTAGCATGGCTCTCCTGCCCCAGGGAAACCCCAGTAGCCCTGATGTATCTGTTCACCCTGCCCTGAGGAATCTTTCCTGTGCCCACATGCTGGGCCGTGCCCACCTCCAGCTGCTCTTTCCTGGATACTCATAGACCTAACTCTGTCTCTCTCAGCACTAGCCTGACCTGGTCTGAACCTCTGCGTTTGAGGGAAGTTGCCTTAAAGTTCATCTTTTATCAGCAAGGACCCTGCACCAGCCTACCAGAAAGGTGGTGGACAAGCATGGCATGTTGTTTCCCATTTTAATAATGGTTTTTTAAAATCAAGATATCAAATAAAAAGGGTCGAAGACAGGTTTATACTGTCAGTTTTCCTTTCTAAACCCCCACCCACAGTTCTTCTGCCTAAACTACCAAAGCAGACACATCAACTGTGTACTCTAAGTCCTCCCTCCTTCCCCCTCCCTCCCTCCTCCCTCTCTCCCTCTTCCCTCTCTCCTTCCCTCTTCCCTCCTTTTTTCTTCTTTTCTCCCTCCTTCCCTCCTTTCTCCTTCCTCCTTCCCTCTCTTCCTTTTTTCTTTTTTTCTCCCTCACTCCCTCTTTGCTTCCTCCCTTCTCTCCCTCCTTTGTCCTCTGTCCTCCGTCCTCCATCCTCTCTCCTCCCTCCTCCCTCCTCCCTCCTCCCTCTCTCCACCCTCCCTTTCTTCCTTCCATCTCTTGCCACACTTGGCTGTGCATGTGCCATGTCTCATTTAAGAATGGTCCAGATGCCCCTTGCAGATCTTTCTCTCTCAGGCCACACAGATGGAGTCTGTCCCCTTTGGTGGTTTCTTGGAATTCCAGGATACCCAGGGGGAATGCCGCATTATCAGTTTCAACCCTGTCTTGATGGAAGCTTGGGTTGCTTCCATAACTGCTATAAGTAGCTTTGTGTATTTGTTCGATAATTTTTTGGGAATGCAGTCCTTGGGTCAAAGGTCATAGGCCTCCCTGGATACCACCTACTGGCTCAACTCTACAACCTGCTGGGATGTCCTGTCAGCCCCAGCACCTCTCCATTTCTCTTAAGCTTCCAGGTAAGCCTCATAGCCAACCCCACTCAGGCTTTGACAACTACTCTTACACTCATTCATTCATTCATTCATTCATCCATCCCTTCTCTCCTCTGGTCCAGATCCTGGGCCAAGTGCCGAGCATTCACATTAGGCCATACCCAGCCTTCAGAGCCTTCAGAATAGACCTAGATCCTCTTCCTCCATGAAATCTCCATGTCCCTATGTGGTCTTCAATCTCCTCTCCAAGCCCTACAAAGCCATCTACAGATAACCTGCATACCTTCACCTGGGTAACAGAGACCCACAAAGGAGCCCTCTGAGGAGATCTGTTCTATAGCCAGGCTCACAGAACCCCTCCCTCCATTCCAGAAACCACCCCTGTCCACCCCTGATGGAGGTAGGGCTATGGGGATTCCTCCTGGGCACTTGGAAAGGCTGAGATGTCAGGCAGAAGGTTCTGGGTTCAGAAGGTACAGAGATCAGCCTAGGCCCACATACCATGACAGGCTGTGGGATGGTAATGACAGCCGTGGTAGGCAAGCCAGCCCATGGCTTAGAGGCTGAGACTGCCTCAGAGATGGGTCAGTGCTAGAAACAAAAGCCTTAGAAGGCCCAGGAGCTGCCTTCCCTCCCTGAGAGCCCCCTGAATCCTCCCAAAAAACTGATGTTTCTCTCCAACCTTTCTGCTCCCCAGCAGAAGGCCCCTCCAGCTCAGTCTATAGCTCCTGCTCCTCTGCTCCCATCCTGCTGTGCTGGAGACTCTTGTCAGCCCCAAGCAAGAGCCACGCGGTTCTTGACAGGCCATTGAGGAAGCCACATAACACACCATCTTCACCATAGAGCTGCTTCCAATGCCACTGAATTGAATCCTTCGTGGCTTTTGTCTTAGTTAGGGTTTTACTGCTGTAAATAGACACCATGACCAAGGAAAGTCTTATAAAGGACAACATATATTTGGGGCTGGCTTACAGGTTCAGAGGTTGAGTCCATTATCATCAAGGCAGAGCATGGCAGCGTCCAGGCAGGCATGGTGCAGAAAGAGCTGAGAGTTCTACATCTGAAGGCTGCTAGGAGAATACTGGCTTCCAGGCAGCTAAGATGAGGGTCTTAAGCCCATGCTCACAGTGACACACCTCCTCCAACAAGGCCACACCTCCTAATAGTGCCACTCCCTGGGCCAAGCATATACAAACCATCACAGCCTTTGTTTCTAGAAAGTTCTCAAAGCCAGAGTGCAAGTCCCTGATGTAGCCCTTAATCCTGTGTCCTAGGCAAGCATGGTGGCACATCTGCAATCTCAGCTCTTGGAAGGGAGAGGGGAGGGAGCGTGGATGAGGCCTGAGCTATGAAGTCTCAAAAATTCAGGGAAAAAAAAAAAAGTCTTGAATCTCTGTTTCTCTGGCAGCCAAGAGGATGGGTCTGAACGGGACTATTACTGAGAAATGGAAGGCACTGGAAACTCATTGAACAGGGCAGCTGCATAGGCTGCACCACCCATGGCAGCAGGGTCTATGCGAGCTGAGCCCAGATGTGGGAAGCCACCTGGGTATGGCTCCCTTCACTGACATTTGAGCTCTGGGCTGAGCCCTGGAGGCAGTGGGTAATGAAGACAGCTTTGCTCTAGAGCCAGCACAAGTTTACTGTCCTTAGGCAGCTCCTGCAGCAGGGGACAAGAACACAGTGTCTCCCAGAGCACAGTGGCTGAGGCTTACATAAGTTAGACAGTAGGAGGGTTTCCTCCCACAGTGACACTGCACAGCCTGCCGGGCTCCCTGCTCCACCCCATCATCATGATGAGCAGGGACACAGTCAGGGGACAGGAGCATTCCATGACCCTCCTCCTCAAACTGACAGGGCCATCTGCATCCCTGTCACATCCTCATGGACTCCTAGAATGTGGGGTACACTTGCCCGGTCACTTGAGAGCTTTCCAGTTCCATGCCACCCCAGCACCTCGAGGTCCTCCCCCAACGGCCCTGCTGTGACAACATGCTGAAACCAAAATGACATCATTCTCTTGGGGGCTGAGTAGAGACTCTGAGCTGCATGGCCCTTCTACAGATATGATCCACTGATGGCAGCAGATTTCAAGCCCAAAAGACGGCTGGATGGGCCGCATTGCTCTCAGATCTTTTTCTCCTTTAATAGAGAACTCATGGGGGCAAGGTCCCTTCATGCCCTCAGGGCAGAGCAGCTGGCCTCCAAGGAGCAGGTTCCAAGAGCTGAGGAGCCCCTTGATGGATGTAGTGCCCTAGTTGGTAGAGCTCCTGTCTGCTGTAACTGAATCCTAGGGTCCAACACTGGATAAACTGGGCATAGTGATACACACCTATAATCCCAGCTCTTAGACATAGAGGCAGGGTGAACAGAGGCACGAGAGAGAGAAAAAGAGAGAGAGTTCAAGACTAGCCTGGTTTACAGTAGACCTTGAAAACAGTGAAATAGAGCATTTAGGCTCCCTAAGTGGAGGGGCAGGGGACAACAGAGGTCACCCTGACTGACCTGAAAGAGTGGACAGACGACCAAGATGTTAAGCCCCTTCTGATGGCATCAGGATCTGCCAAACGTAAGAGACAGGTGGAGCAGGTCATTCGTATTCACCCCAGATGCTGGGGACGCGGGGGGGGGGGGGGGGGCGTGTAGGGGAGGCAGGTAGGGAGCTAACCCTTTCCCCACTCAGTCAGTGAGCCACTTTACCACCGAGTGGTTGAGGCTAGGAAGTTCTCAGAGCATAATGTCCAGATTCCGTTGGCTCAGAGCCCGAGCACAGACAGCTGAAGGCCAGGGCTGACCTGGTCCCAGAGCCCAGGGGAACATCAGCCTGTTGGCGGCACTGGAGAAGCAGTGACAGTCAAGAGAAAGAGGCCTGAGGAAGCAGCAGGCCGAAACCATTAAGCAGAGCCCAGGGAAAGGAGAGGCCCCTCTTGGGGCCATTAAACCCAGTCATTAATTTAAGGAGTAGAACCTTCCCTAATAATAGCCATGGGCTGTCCCCAGAGGCTTCTGGAAGGCTGGGTGCTGCTTGTCAGCTGCAGGTAACAAAAATGCCATCAGCATCTTACAGCCTGGCCCTGGGATTCTGTTTTTATGTTCTGAAGACAGGATAAATGGCCCTGATCACTTTTATGATGCTAATGTCACTGCAGAAGCTTCAAATGAAAAATCGTGTGTGTGTGTGTGTGTGTGTGTGTGTGTGTGTGTGTGGTGTGTGTGTGTGTGTGTGTGTGTGTTGTTTACTGGGCGCATTAAAAAAAAAGTTCTGCACAAAGAAGATGCAGCTGAGCTGAGAAATGGTTCTGCCCACCACCCACCTTGGAGCTGGGCTACTCACACAGGTCTTGTTTAACCGAGTCCATCTCTGTGGTACCCATGTGAAGGCCTTGGCGTCCCAAGTCAAGATGGCTCTCAGGGGATAAAGTGCTTGCCTTGCTAGCGTGAGGTTCAGAGTTTTGATCCTCAGCACCTACACACTGTGGCAGGCATCTGAAACTCTGAGGGGCTTGATGGGAGAGAAAGGACTATCCTAGCCTCCCTGGCTAGTCAGCCTAGCCAAAATGGTGAGCTCTAGGTTCAGTGGGATACACACACACACACACACACACCCACTGGTCTCTACACATGCACACGTGAACATGAACATCTACACACACACACACACACACACACACACACACACACACACACACACACATACAAGATGGAGCACGATAACGGAAGAAGTCATTCAACATGCACCTCTGGTCTCTACACATGCACACGTGGACATGAACATCTACACACACACACACACACACACACATACACACACACTTTGGGGGGTGAGGGCAGTGCTCCAGATGAGCTATAGTTCTGCCTCCATCCCGTAGTATCCCATAGGGAAGCAAGTGTCCTGGATCCACCAGAAGTTTGGCCAGACGACTGGTCTTGGGGAAGTTGGCCTGTCACCAGCTGCCCCAGTGCAACAGAAAACACAGGGCTTCAGGAAGAGCCCAACTGGCTCACAATGAGTGTCCCTGAGAGCACTGTACAGGCCGGACACTAATGGTCATTCAGCAGCCACAACACAAAGGTCCCAAATAACAATGTCACCGACCAGTCAAAGGGCTACAGCCACAGGAGCAGACACCGTGCCTCCAACCAGTATACTGCTTCCCACAACATCTGTGAGGCAGGGGGATCAAATCCTACGTTGGAGCAGCCGACAGATAGTTGGTAGGTAGTTAGTAGGCTAACAGAGGACTTCAAAATCATCCATCCTGGGCAGAGACTCTTTGGATTGGAAGCTGAATGTATTGGGGGGCCTCTGTGAAGGTCAGCACATGCTGGAGCTGCAGGATGGCTTCAGGTCCCCTGACAACTTAATCAGGACTCAATCCATTTTTCTCATTATGGGCTAGACTCCTAGTCCATCCTTCAAACTAATGAGAAATCTTGTTTGGGTGTGTTGGGCAGCTTCTGCCTCCTCCTGATTTTATATTACTACTACTACTATCATCATCATCATCATCATCATCATCATTATTTTCTCCAATATTATTACTTTCTTCCAGTAGCCCTGCAGCTAAACATTTCACCCTGTATCTGTTCAGAGCCAGAAGGTCACCCTGAGAAGTAAGACTCTTACAACAGTGCTTGTGGGGCCTGGCAGACAGGCACGGAGGCAGGGTGAACCTTCTGCTTTGGCTGTCGATGCTCATCCAGTCTGTCACACCCCACCTTCCACAGGGAATTAAAAGCTGACAAATGAGTTGGTGCCCCGGCAGCTGCTCTCTGCCATCCAGAAAGAAGCCAAGTACAGAGCAAGGCTGAGACAAGTAGGCACCTAAGTGTGGGGACGGGCCTTCTGGGCAGACTGGGATAACACTGACATTGTGTAGGGCTGGGCTTTCCACAAGGAGCTCAGCATCCTTGGTTTGTAGCCCAGGGACCTTGAAAGGACTGAGGGGCAGAGGTGGGGGGGGGAACCATACCCATGCTGGTTCTCATAAGGCAAGAGGCACATGTGACCGTCACCTAAGGGCACTGACTGTCTAGAAGCCCATCCATATAGGCAGAAGGCTGTAGGGAAGGTTTTCCTCTTCCCAAATGAGGCTGGGATCATGGGTGAAGCAATTCACACAAGGTCTCATGACTGACCACAAGGCAGCTAATCCAGGCAGATCTGCCTCTCTCCTGGTGAGGTCTGCACCCCACCTCCCAAAGTTTGGGGAGCAGCAGCAGATGGATGTGAGAATGGGCCCTGGAGTCAGATCTGCCAGGGCTCAAGCCCACGTAGCAGCCACATAGTTCGTCTTGGACAGGCCTCCTTTCTCTCTTCGAAGACTCACTTCTGTCTCCCAAGGCATCCCACGCCCAAGTAAACACCCAGTCAACATGGACTGCACAGCAGGGCATGAGCGAGGGGGGCATACCCTGCAGCCCACACATCCCAGGGTCCCAAATCTCCTGGGAAGATACCTCAACCAGCACAGCCCACATACACGGGCTGGGCATTGAATCAGAACTGAGTCACAGCCATTTCCTCCAGGCAGGAACTGGCTTTGGCACGCATGGCCCAATTACTCAGAGATGTATGGAACCCTGTCGGGGCTGGGGGTGGTATCTGAACCCAAGGAAGGCACAAGCACCGTGCCGGCGGGCCATTAGTTTAGGAAAGTTCAACTATCCGTTCATGGTGGCTGCAGTCAGTTCCAAGATATCCTCCGCTCCCCTACGAATGGTCTGGATTCCTCAGTTCCAGAATGTATCTCAGACATCTCACAAAATGCTTTCCATGAATACAGCAAAGTGGCCAGGGAAGCTCTCCTAGCCTTCTGGCGCTTTGCCCACTGGGCATGCGCCAAGCAGGAAGCAGGTCAGTCCCCTGTAGTTGTTTGTTTAGGGCTTCCTCGAAGGACTTCTAAGCAGAATGCTGAGCTCTGAGATGGGCCTGCATGGTGCCTGCATTTCCCCCTCCTTAACATTCACTTGAGCCCCAGGTGGTCTCTGTCGTGGGTGCTCATGCCCACGGTTCCCTCCCACAGGATCCAGATTAAGGCCGATCACCAAGGATAGATGAGACTCAAGCCACACTGGCAGCTTTCCTCCCACCATGCCTGTCAATCTTGAGAGCCATCATGGCCTCCACCCACAGATAGCCTCAGGTGTTCCCACCAATGGGGCTGCAGACTGAGCCTGGCCCATTTCAGGATTCAGTGAGAAGAGGACAACTCCAGGACCAGCCGAGGCGGCAGATAGCACTGTTGGGAGAGCTTGATTCTGCCTCATCTATGGGCTTCCCATGCCTGATCCATCAGCATCCATGATCCAAGAAGGCAAGCCCTGCTCCTGCTGTGGGAGACACTGCGATCCCTCACGGGCTTCAGAGACAAAGTACCTTCCTGGTATTCAGCCCTGTTTCAAACCATTATTCCTCATTACTCCACTGCACTCCTCGGCAAGCGTCTCCCTCCTCCACCTTCATGCCCTTCAAAGGACTACAACAAGACTCATTTCTTGGCTAAGGGACAGACCATCCATCTTTTTAATCTGCCCTCATAAATCAACCACCTGAGCACCCCAGGCTGCCCACCTCTACTACCCTGGAACTCTCAAATCCTCTGGATATCTCTTAGGGATGCCCCCAGGTCCCAGCTCTTTGACTGGGGAGGGAGGTAGCCATATCCCCGGATCACCCAGCAAGCTTCTCTACCAGGGCCTATCTCGAATGAGGGGTGGAGGGGCCTGGCAGATGCCTCTACAGGAGGCTTGCCAGCAGCCACAGCAGCTGCTTCTGCTGTCAGCAGGGCCTTCTCCTGGAACAGGATGTCTTAAGCTTGTTGGGATCAATTGCCCATGGTGTTCTGATTACGGCCTCTGCCAGGTGGCTGACAGCTTCAACAGAGAGGCGAAAGGACTTTGTTGGGACCCTGAACAGATCCAAGAAATGAGGGTTTGGAGTGGAAAATAGAGGAGGAAGAGATGGGGTCTGAAGGACACGGGAGAAGCTCAAAGATGTTTTACTGGTCCCTTGACTGGATCTTTAGGAAAAGCCCAAAACAAAGGGCAGCAGGACCATGCAGAGTCAGCGCCGGCTTGGCTTTTGGTGGGCATCAGGAGGTTACTAAAAGGCTGCAAAATTTTCCAACTGAAGAAGAGGAGAGGGGCTGACTAGGAAAGAAGAAAGGGGGTGCATGCATACACATGTGTGTGTTTGTGTGTGTGTGCATATGCATACATGTGTTTATGTGTATGTGTGCATGTGTGCATGCACATGCATGCATGTGTTTATGTGTTTGTGTGTGTGCATGCATATTCATGCATGTGTATGGGTATACATGTGTATGTGTATGTTCATGCATATGCAAACATGTGCATGTGTACACATGTGTGTGTGTGCATACAAATGAATGTATGTGCATGCATATGTGTATATGTAATTTCCTTGTAGATGGAGAAGCCCAGAAGTGCCTTAAACTTCTATCTCCAACCATAGTCTCTTTAAGATTTATAAGACAGGAGCTGAGGAGGTGACTCAGTTAGTCAAGTGTTTGCCGCACAAGTGTGAAGACCTGACTTCAGCCCCGGGCACCCATGCAAGAGTCCAGGTGCAGAGATGAGTGCCTGCAACAACAATTCTGGGAAGGTGATGACAGGAAGAGCTCTGAGCTCGAAGGCCAGCCACTCTTGCCATATTGATGGACTCCAGCTTCATTTGAGAGATGCTATCTTCAAAAATAAGGTAAAAGACTGGGTGCTGTAACATACATTTTTAAACCCACCATGTGGAGGCAGAGGCAGAGGGATCTCTGAGCTTAAGGCCAGCCAAAGCTATGTATTGAGATTCTATCTAACAAAAGAAGAGGAGGAGGAGGAAGACAAAGAAGACGAGGAAGTAGAGGAAGAGGAGGAGGAGGAGGAAGAGAAGAAGTAGGAGGAGGAAGAGGAGGAGGAAGAGGAGAAAGTGATGGAGGAGGAAGATAGGTAGAGAGAAATTGAGATATATACTAGAAGTCAGCTTCTGGCTTTCACATGTGCACATGCACACATGCGCACATGCACATTACACACACATACACAGAGAGAGAGAGAGAGAGAGAGAGAGAGAGAGAGAGAGAGAGAGAGAGAGAGAGAATTAACAAATATAAAAATCCACAATGAAACCAGGGATGCTGCTCTCTTTCGACAATTCCATGGGCATGGAGAGGTCAGCTCTTGCTCCCTGCTTGTGTCTGACTCTTAGAAATGCCTTTTACTTCCTTGAAAACTTAGCCCTGCACTGAATAAAGAAATTTCTGGCACCTCATCTGCCTTCCATAACTTCCTGTATTTGGGGATCCCAATTGGATTGCATTCCCAGCTTCCCTTGCAGCTATGTGTGGCCACTGTAGTACAAGTGAAGGGTGCTGTTTCCAGCCTTTCCCTACAAACGCCTCCCACACAGACTTTTCCATGCTGGAAATAAGAGCTTCATAGGCCACTGGTCCTGCTTACATGGGAGACACACACAATGCTGGATATCGCTTGAATAAGGAATAACTTCTTGTGTACCTGGCATAGCAACTAGCACACCTTAGCTAAAATCTTCACAAGGCTTAGAGATCCAGAGACAGGACTGGGTACAGAGCCTGAGGGGCCCACTCCACTGCTGTTGCAAAGGGGAAGATGGAGCTTAAAAGGCTTCCATACCTCCTAGGATCTTAGAGCCCCTACCTTACGCCCTATGTTAGCCTACACAGTTTTCTGCTTTCAAGAAGTTTCTGGGCAGACAAGGGTGAACAGGTAGGTGACCTGAGACAAAAGGGTGATGGCCATTGTGGGTCTCAGGATAGAGGTTGTCCCTCAGGAGATGGCCCATTCAAGCTGAGGCTTGGGTGGGTCTGTGTCTGACATATGATCCCTGGGGCAAAAGCACTAGGGACAGAAAACCAGGCAGGGCACTGCCTAGATTGGAGCAGCTGGGACCCTTAAGTTTAGTCTGACTACTCCTGGAAATGGTATAACATACTCTGGAGATAGGCTCGGGGCTGGAGCTGGCAGGCCTGATCTATGCAAAAACAAACTTCAGTCCACGGTCTCAGTCCAGGTGACAGCTTGCTTGGCAGCAGCCAGAGCCTCCTGTGCAAACGTGTCAAGAGACCATCAATCCCTTGATCACTGTGGAGATTTGGACTGCCTTCCAGCTGCTGGTGACATTCCCGAACAGTGTCTGTGGTGACAGGCAAGCAGGAGGAGACCCAGCTAGGACCCGACACTCACACCCTCCGCTGCCCTCCCCAGCAGCCTCCTGGGAGTGTCACAGCCTCTGGCCGATGACATCCAAATGTGTCAAATTGGTTGCTGCTGGCAAGGCTGGAGTTGGAATTTGAGCCAAGCTGTGACCCTTGGTTACAAGTCAACATGATGATTACTGGGCCTGATTATTTAATCAAACACAAATCTAGGTATTCTAGGAAGTGCTTTGTCGATGTCTTCATCCTCACTGAGTTCCCTGGTGGTGGGATAACTCCATCCCATACCTTAAATGGAGATTCTGCTTAAACCTGTGACAAGACAATTCCAACCTGGCCGGCCCCGCCCCACCCCGTCCTTTAGTTTTTGAATGCGATTCCTGCCAGCCAATCCCACACCAATATTTAGAAACATGTTGCCGAATAATGAGGATCAGTTCTGGCAAATGCACCATTTAGGAGGTTGTGTCATTGTACAAATATCGCAGTATGTACCTGTCTACATCTGGCTGCACACTCAGACTATACAGTACAGCCACCATCATGAGCACGGTCCATCAAAGACTAGATAGTTATTCGGTGGCTCATGCCATACACGCATCATATTGGATACTTTCGTGTCGTTGTGACTAAAAAGCTTGACAGAAACGACACAAGGGAAGAGGTGTTTATTTTAGCTCACAGTTTTGGTTCTCAATTACCCTATGTGCTTAGCCAGGATATCATGGAGGTGAAAATGTATGGGGTGGGTACTCTCCCATTGTGGTAGACTCAAGAAGCAAGGAGATAGGAACCAAAGGCCCCTGGTAGCCTCTTTCCACCAGGTAGACCCTGCTTCCTGAAGGTTCCACAGCCTCCCAAAACAGGGTAGCCAGCTAGGGGACAAGCAGTTCAAAACACAAGCCAGTAGGAGACATTTCAGATTCAAACCATAACCTGTCTATCCCCACACAGAGTCCTGGGTGACATACCACTGTCCTTCCTCTATGCCAAACCCCAGATCATCTGTCTTCAGGAGTTTGTGCCTGGTCTCTGCTTTGGAGTAAATGTTTATGCCCTAATTTCACATTGAGGGCTCACATTCCAAAACAAGAGTTCTCTGGGTAGAGCCTTTGATTTGGACTAGATGAGAGCAGGAGGGTAGAGTGCTCATAGTAGGAATAGCATCCTTATGAGAACAAGAAGAGATTAGATCTGGCTGTCTCCACCCCCCACCCCCAGGCACAAAGGAGAAGATGTGAGGACCCAAAGTAAACACAGGATGTCTCTCAGGAGATGCTCCATTTAGGCCAAGGTCACAAGGCCTGGAGGAACTGTGTCTGTAAGTCAGGATGATAAATCTCACCAAGCACTGAGACCCTAATCTGCCTGATACCCCTGCCTCCCAAGCTGTGTGAGAGAAAAATACCCACTGCTTTACACCCCCATGGTCTCCAGCACCTCATCTGTGGCCTGCGTAACATCAGCCAGAGCTGACAGGAAGAGTCTCAAGGATTCAAATGATATCAGCCAAGGGGGGAGCTGTGGGGGTCAGGAGGAGGGACATCTGACTCCACTGGCCAATCAGCGAAGGCTCAGAACTCAGGGAAGGATGAGATTCAGGAGTGCTGCAAAGGCTGGGACCACAGCCCAGACCCAGGTCCTGGCCTAGACCAAGGACATGAGAGTCTAGAACAGGGGCAAGAAGCACCAAAATTCCAAGAGAGTTCCAGCCAGCTTGGAACAAACCTAGAATTATGGGTTGAATCCATGCTTGAATTCTATGTTCCTCATACCATGCATAACAAGTCTATCCCAGCTTGACCCCCTATCCACTCAGAATACAGGAACTGCACTATGGGAGACCCTGTGAAGCAGTAACGAGCCTAGGTAGACCTCTTTCAGGAAGTTCTTGCTGAGAGGAGATGCTCCGAGAACCTGACGTGCTATATTCGGCTGCCAAGGTGGGGAGGAAGAACTAGCTATGGCTCTTACCTGCTTGGATGCTACCCACCACTCTGCCTGTGGCTGCCAGTGACCAGCTGCTCTGGAAGCAAAGTACAACTTCGAAGCCATTCACACATGCCCTACTCCACTGCATGTTCCACAGGACATAGATCCCAGCAGGAAGACCAAGTCAGAGCTGAGGTCACACCCGAGATCCTCTGCCTCTCAACACCTCTGAAGCAGAGACCCTTGGGAGCTGAGCACAGCCTACAGCATCTCTTTCCCAGTCCTTGGATTTCCTACCCTGATAGGATCCGCTTGTCTCCTGCTCTGGGTACTACAGCTAAGACCTTTTATCTCTGGATTCCAGGATAAAAGAATAACAGGAAAACTAGAAACTCGGGATCACCAGAAATTCACTGTTAGGCATATCCAGAAGCCCCCAGATATCTGGGAGGGTAGGTCACACTCCCTTACTTTCTCTATAACCTGTGCAGCCACCCAGAAAGCACACAGCGAGGCAGGGCGGGGTTCCTGACGCTGCCTCCAGCACAGCAGGCCCTGGATGATCCACTTCTATGAGTCTCTGATTCTCTTCGCCCAGCAGTGGAAACGAACACATTTACCATTCATGTGAGGACTGTGAAGCCCAGCACATTAAAAGTTGTCAAGGGACATTAATTCACCCATGGTCAGCCTCCTGTTGTCCCCTCCTGTCCCTCATCTGACCCTGCCCAGTTCCTTCCACTCCCTGACTGCTAGGCCCTTAGCCAGGAAGGGTTTAGCATCGGTTTGGCTCTGTCACCAGGCTCAGAGGGATATGGGACATACCAGAGTATGAAAAGAGGGCAGGTCTGAGGAAGTGACTCCAGACTGGGGGTGGGGTGGGAGTAAGACAGGGGTACAGCATATGCAAAGGCTCAGAGCCAGGAGAGTCCAGCTTTCCTTCCTGCTTCTCTAACTGCTGAAATGAGAAAACAGATTCCCCATGCCACTGGGGAGCCACAGCCTTGGAATGTCCCCTCAGGATGGGCTGGGGTCATTTGAATGGTCTCTATCTTTGTAAATAGCCCGGAGATAGGGTGGTGCTACAAGCATCATTTCTTCGCCAAGCTATTCCTGAGGGGAGAAGGGAGAGAGGAGAGGAAAGAAGGAAGAGGGTAGATGGGGGAGGGGGAGAGAGGGGGAGGGGGAGGGGGGGAGGACAGGGGGAGAGAGGGAGGGGAGGATGGGAGGGGGAGAGGAAGTGGAAGTGAGGATCCCAGAGAAACCTCCAAGCCAAGCCAGACATCCAAACCACAGGTCCCTAAAGAGGCCACCCTCAAAGAGAGGACATGGCTACAGGGAATAGCACCACCCTGTTTCTCACTCACAATTCACCCATCCCTCAGAGCCTACACAGAGCCTCCTCAAGCAGGGCACTTGTAGCTGACTTTAGCCGCGGGTGCCTCTCATCTCTGTTCCCAACCACCAACACTGCTGGCGGGCAGCTGCTTGAAGGCTTCTCACTCGAGGCCTCAATGCTTCACCGGACGCTGACTGGATAAAGCCACTGTTTGATTCCTTGTCCAAAGGGACAAGTGGCTCCAAACTGACAAGTCACTTCTGCTAAAGCAAGTGTGGGCAGAAGGGCAGGTGAGAAGGAAGTAGACAGAGCTAGGTATGTAGTTCAGTTGGTAGAATGCTTGCACAAAGCCATGGGTTCGATCCCCAGTGCCACCTACAACAGGCATGGTGGCCCAGATCTGCAATCCTAGCATGTGGAGTGGAGGTCGGAGGATCAGGAGCTCAATGGCACACTCAGCTATGTGATGAGTTTGAGGTGAGCCTTGGCTACATGCGACCAAGCCTTTAAGGGAGGGGGGGGGGAGCAGACTGAAGTGACACAGCTGCAAACAAGCTAGAGTTATCTGACAGGAGGGAACCTCAGTTGAGAAAATGCCTCCATGAGACCCGGCTGTAGGGCAGTTTCTAACTTAGTGAGTGATGGGGGAGTTAGCACTCTGGGTGGTGCTAACCCTGGGCTGCTGGTCCTGGGTTCTATAAGAAAGCAGGCTGAGCAAGCCGTGAGGAGCAAGCCAGTAAGCAGCACCCGTCCGTGGCCTCTGCATCAGCTCCTGCCTCTAGGCTTCTGCATCTAGACTCCTGCTCTGCTTGGGTTTCTCTCCTGGCTTCCTTGGATGATGAACAGTGATGTGGAGGTGTAAGGCAATTAAGCCCTTTCCTCTCCAACTTGCTTTGGTCATAGTGTTTATCATAGCAGTAGAAACCCTGACTAAGACAGCACCCATGTGAGCCGTTGCCTTGAACCCCACAGTGAAGCCTCTCTGCTCAGTAGCACCAGCTAGGAACAGAATCTCTAGCAACAGACCCAGGTTAGTGTCCCTCCATGCAGTATCTGGTGGGAAGATCTCCCATCCATAGGGTTTGGACCCAAGCCTAAAGCTTATGGAGGCTTTGAGTGTCTGACCTTTCCCACCAGCCCTATGAGTACACTCCACCAGGTAAAGTGTGGAGTAAGGCGCCGGGGTAAAAGGGTGCCTGAGGGCCCTCCCTCCACGTGCTGTCTGTGTATGGGGAGAACACACACACACATATGCAACATCAGTATACCATGTTGTTGTCCCTGTATTACCCAGAGAAGGCCACCCTTGATCCACCAGGACTGGTCCTGAGTCCTGATCTTCTCTGGAGATGCTAGAGACTGTGAGGAGAAAGAGCCCAGGGAGCCCCTGGGTGGAGCGTGACTGGAGCAGGGTGGACAGCCCTAAGGTATGATGACCAGGATAGCATACTAGGACCAGACGTAAGAGTGGGTCAGGAGTGGGCAGGGAGTCAGACAGAGGCTGCGGCTGGAGAGATCCCGGGATGTGACTGACAAAAACAGAGAAAGGTCAGGGAAGGCTGACGGGCCTGCAGTGGGGCGAATCAGAATGTCAGCACCAGCAGGACTCCTCGCTGCTCTCCACCTCCGCATCTGCAGGGGTGGGGGCACAAAAGCCTCATCCTCAGGTGCTCATGGCTGGTCCTGGAGATAAGGAGACTCTGCCAAGCAGGCAATAACAGCATGTGGCCCAGCCTGGGACTGCTGCCCTGAGGAGACCGAAACCCACCCTGTGTGGAGAACTGAGATGCACCCAGGGCTGTCTGCTGAGGGGGCACCTCAACCCACGAGGGAAGTCAAAGAGGCATGAACCCACTTATCTCTCTCCCAAAGACAGATTAGCTGTTCCTTAGAGTTCCCCGTGGTGTAGCTCTGAAGCATAGTCGCTGATTCACCAAGTCCTTCAGGTCCCAGGGCACAAGCCTGTGAGTCCTCTGCTTGCAGATTCCTCTCAGGCTAGACATGGCCCCAGAGACCTTGGGTAGGTGGATGGCCACTGTGTCCTTGCATTCCCTTGGGGTCAGCTGGCAGAGTCTCCCTCCTCTGTACATCCCTGTGCTCCTTTGGACTTTTGGAAATAAACACCAGGAAGTCTTGACAAAGTCACTCACCTTCCTGAGGCAAGCAGGCAAAAACCAGCTTAAGACAGTAGAGAGATGGGAAGGGCAGAAGAGATACCCCCATGAGGTGCTATGGTGCTGTGGTGAGGAGGAGAGCCAGCATCATGGAAAACAGCACAGCAATCCTGTGCTGAAATGGACAGGGTTTGCCATTGACCTCATGATCCCATGATCCCACTTGAGTGATGTGCATGGGAGAAGGGAAAGTAGGAACTGACCGGAGAGTTGTACATCCACACGTGCGGCTGTTCTGAGCACCGCAGGCAAAAGGTGGCTGCAAATTAGGTGCCAATCAACAGTGGGTTAATAGTGGATGCACATCTACAGGAGGCTGCTCCTCAGTCTCTATCAACCTCAAAACAGGATGCCCAAAAAGGGCAAACACTGTGTGTGGTGGTTTGAACATGCTTGGCCCAGGGAGTAGCACTATTAGGAGGTGTGGCCTTGTTGGAGGAGGTGTGGCCTTGGTGGAGGAAGTGTGTTATTGTGGGGATGGGCAATGAGACCTTCCTCCTAACTTCCTGGGAATCAGCTCTTCCTGCACCATGCCTGCCAGCCGCCTTGATGATACCGGACTGAATCTCTGAACCTGTAAGCCAGCCCTAGATTGTCCTTATAAGAGTTGCTTTGGTCATGGTGTATGTTCACAGAAGTAAAACCCTAACTAAGACACTATGATTCCACAGTATGAGGTACTTAGAAAAGATGCTTAGAAAAAGAAGAGAGGGTGGTCCTCAGGTCCTGGGTGTTGTGTAGCGGTTTTGTAATGGGATTTTGGTTTCTCAAACACACATACACACAGAAATATTATAAGACTCTGTTTTCATTTTAAAACCAGGTGTAGCTATATGGGGCTGCTTCGCAGCAGCTGACTATGATTTGCCTTGTGCTCTAGGAGAGGTGTGGTTCTGCCAGCTGCAGATAGTTTCTGCAGATTGTGTGATGTGTGGAATTCTGGGAATTTATCAGAGGATATATAAATACTAGGTAGACTCCAATAGGTGGGGTTGGTGGTCATTCAGGGAGGTTGGTGTGGTTTGTTAGTAGTTGTGCTCAAAGAAGAAACAATTCAGATCTCTCCCCCCTTCCCTCCCTTCCTCCCTCCCTCCGCCCCTCCTCCCTCCCTCCTCTATCCTTCTCTCTTCCCCATCTAGTGATAGGGTGTGAAAATGAGGGAGGGGGGAATAAAGGGTAAGAAAAAGGAGAGAGAACCCACAAGAGTAAAAGGCCAGCTACAAGGTTTCCTCAGAATGAAAACTCTGTCCTAGGGTGAACCGATGCTCAGAAGTCATCAACTCACAAGTCTCAGACACTCACCAGATGCATACGGGTAGGGGGCCCACCCCAAGGCTATAGAAGCTGGAAAGACTGTGGGGGAGGGGAGATCCCTGGACCTGTCAAGCTGCAGAGAGCTCCAGAGGTTTAGCTCTGGTAAGCTGGTGGGCTTTGACAGCACAGCTGCCTTTGAGCTGTCCGTACCCCTGTGAGTGAGCCTGACTCAGCAATTTGAACTTTGGTGGTATCACTACTTTGTCAGGGGTGAGTAGGCCTTGGTCCAGTTTCCCCAGGAATAGAGCCACAGAACACTGTGGGTAGAAACTAGGTAGCTAGTGTTTGAGAGGTGCAGAGTCTCGGTTTGTAAAACATGAAAGGCTTTGTATGGATGGTAGAAAAGTCTATGGTAGAAATACCAGAGATATGTTTAATGTGATATTTAAGATGGTTAAAATGGCACATCCTATTGTGTTGTCTATTTTAACACAATAAAACTACATATGGTTTCATTGTTTTTGTCTTTTGAGATGCGGTTTCATCTATTTCCAGACTGGCCTCAAACTCATTATATAGCTAAAGATGGTCTTGAACTCTTAATTCTTGTGTCTGTACCTCTCGGGTGCTAGGATCCCAGTGGTGCACCCTCATATCTGGCTTTTGTGGTGCTGGGGATTGAAGGTGTGGCTAAGGTTTTGCAAAGGAAGGAGCTAAGGTCAGCATGGCATGGTACTAAGCTGGAGCCGTGGACAGGTTTCTCCAGACAGCAATGCCTGCCTGAGCCATAAAGGCTTGAGAAGAGTGTGCCAGCTCAGGGAAGCCATAGCAGAGGCTGGGGGCTAGGGGTGGGGGCAGAGCAGGTCCAGGTGAAATTCCGTTGGACTATGGGTAAGGACCAGTGTCCTCTGGGCCTGGCAGGCATCACACAGGTCTTTGGAGCCACCAGAGCCATAGCATTCAACCGTGGAGGGACAAAAATGCTATCAAGTGGCATGTCACCCAGGCTCAGACTGAGGAGGGCTTACAGGGAACATAAGACAAGCTGCCTCCAACAGGACCTAGGCAGAGGTAACAGCCACATGAACAGACACGGTCACCTCAGCAGCTCAGTATCTGGGCAGGACACTTCTGCTCTCTCACAGGCTACCTGGATTTGAATGAGCGTAAAGGACAGCCTGTTACATCCAAATGTCAGGTGGGCAGCACGTGGCTTGTCAGTGTGCATCTCTCACTATATGAGACACACTCTGTGGTTAATTGGAGTGTTGCTTGCATTATTTTCTATTATGGAGGCTGGAGCCCAGGGCCCTGCATATGCCAGGCAAGTGCTCTACGGCTGAGGTCGCCCCCAGCTCCTAGGAAATTCATATGGAATAGGCTATCCTGACTTTATTCTCCTATCCCTTATCTGGAAGGGGCAGCTGCTGTCTTCCAAGTCCGCCTCCTTCCATCCTGCAGGTGCCTCCATTCTAGCCTCCTTCAAACCATGCTGGCAGAAAGATGGACCAACAGTCACTCTTCTGCCGCATCATCCCAGATGGCCCTGCTCTTCTTTTTGATTATGGCCTGCCCCTCGCTCTGAGAGGCGGGCTGACAGGGCGAATTCCAAAGCACTGGCACCTGTTGCTATATCCCTAGAACCTAGCACAGGTCTGACACACAGTAGGCCCTCAACTAGTATTTAGTGAAAGATGTGAAGACTGACTCTATGAATGAGCTGCCTAACACAGAGGGGAGGAGAAAGGTCAGCATGGCGGTACCAAGCTGCACTCCTACTGTCTTACTGCCTGCCCCAGTCTTTCAGACTGGCCACTAGCCCTCTCTTTTTTGAGGTACAGGGTTGATGGGGGGGGGGGTGGCTTGAATACAGGTCTGCCCTCGCCCCACCCCACAAGCCCAGCCTCAGGTCCACACATTCTCATGGCAGCACCATTACCATGGCAACAGCAACCAGAGGTCACAGCGCTGGAAACCGGAGGATGCCTGCCCTCCCGGAACACCACCACCGAGGCAGAATCTAATTTTCATTACAGCCGTAACACTGGTTTTGCATAATGGTACATATATTAATACCTAACACGCCTGTGTTTATGTGGTTAAAATTCATGAATTCAGGTCTAAATAAAAAAGAAAGTGCTGATGGCTAAGGTTTGTCACTCTCTTAAAACGGTCTTGGATTGTTGTTTTAAGCCAGTCTCTCCTTGGCAGCTACTGGCCTCTAATCCCATGGCTAATGGGTAGAAGAGACAGAGCTGGGACAGAGCTGGGACAGGATGAAGAGGACACTCAGCCAGGAGCTACACCTGCCCAGGCTTCAGGTATGCTCACCCCTGCCACAGTAGGTGGAGTCACACACTCACCTGTCAATCAGTCTCCATACTGGGGTGGGTGGAGCTGAGGCAGGACTTACTAAAGGCTTTGCTATGGCCCCAGCAGCTGCTATAGCTCTCATACTGTCCCTCTTCCTCCCGCTGACTGGTAAATATGTAACAAGAAGACATTGAATGTGCTACTGCCCTGGCAGCTCAATGAGCTGTCCCTGCACTGGTGGAAAAGTAAGGGAGCAGGCAGTGTTGTAGCTGCCAAATCAAACAATGGAAGCCATAGAGACAAAGTGGAGCCAAAAGCAGCGTCAGGGATAAAGAGAGAGAGAGAGAGAGATACAATGTAGCCAGTGGCACACAGTGATTCTCTGTCCACAACTCCACTCTGGGTTCTCAACAGAAGGAGGGCTCTGAAGAGTCCTGGCAGGCTCTCCTACATCTGGCTTTAACGTTCCCTTTTGCCCACTTCACCCAGCCATGGGACTGCTCCAACTACCAGTTCCTCAGTTTCCCTTCCACCTACACTGCCCCTGCTGCCTGGAGCATTGGCCCTACAGCTGGCTATGCTGCCACCAACCCTTCCTCAGCCAGGCAGCCACATCCCTTTGTCCCTGTTTGTTCTTTCCCCCTTTACTGCTCCATCCATCCATCCATCCACCCATTCACCCATCTACCCATCTGAATTCCATCTAGACTCTCACCTAGCCCAGCCCAAGCTGTCCTCCAGGGCACAGAAACAAACCACCCTAGATGTTTCCAGCTAGAGGAAGTGAGTCCCATTGTAGCATGGTAGCACCCGTACAAATCAGAGAGCAAAGACACAGCCTCGTATTCACCGTAAGAGGTCTCCTTGAAGTCTGGAGCACAGGAACTCAAGGGGCAGAGAGGGTGGATGGGAGAGAGGAGATGGCAGGGGATGAGGGAGGAAGGTGCCAGGGTAATAGCTCAGGGCTGTGAGAAGGGAAGTAGCCAGGAGACCTGGTGGAGCAGGTCTGGAAAGGAGTGTTATCATAAGGACCACCTGGAATAGTGGGGCCTGAATGGGTAGCAATGACAAGAGGAGGGGAAAGCCACTCCAGAGAAATGCTAACTTGGCCATGGGCTGACATCCAAGGAGGTGGAAGGGCATTAAGGCCACATTCAAGAGTTCTAGGAACCTCACCAATTGGTGTGCTTTCTGAAGCCAAGGACCCAAGAGGGCCAGGAGTGTGAGGGAGAAGCTGCAACTGGCCAGAGGCCCCCCAGAGAGCATCTGGAGGCGTCATCAGCAGGTCCACAACAACAGGCCAAGAAAAAGGCTGCTGGAGAAAGGTTTGCTAGGTTCTTCTCCCAACCACGGTGCCCTGTACCAGGTAGGTGCCCCAGGAACAAGGCTCAGGACTGGGATACTAGCCCTGAATCACACACCCCAAGAGTGCATACGGGGACTCAGGGCCCAGCCTGCTGGAGAGTGTGTTTGCTTTCTTTCATCTGTAAATGAAATGACAAGGCTCAAGCTATAGCAGGTCCTGTCAACCTGAGGCCTTGAAGCAGGTGTCTGTACTGCACATACATGTACCTGCCCACATAGACACACACTGTCAGCCATCACAGATACACACAGATCCTCAAACAGGCAAACATACATTTCCCTACGCATGTACCAACCCTGCCCCGGCAGGGATGGCAGATGCCCAAAGCTTGGAAGGCCTTTAAAGGGGTTCCGTCTTCTTGGGCTTAGAGAGGAAGCCTGGTGGTCTGGGTGACACTGTAGTCACATGCCTCAGCTGTCACCACCCATCCTGTCACAATGCAGGTTTCTGTTCTTTCGGAAAGCTGCCATAGTCAACAGATATGGAATTCCAAATGTGCAGCGAGAAGGTGCTCAGACCAAGGGTGCTAATGAAGTAGGATGGGACCGGAGTCCTGGTCCCAGGTCACCTCTGTCTACAGCGTCTTCAAGAAAAGGAGGTGCCTTGTTGGAGGCCTTGCCTGACTCCCTAGTACCTCCCCCTGCCCCACCT
The DNA here is from genome assembly GCF_000001635.26 of Mus musculus. Taxonomy (NCBI): domain Eukaryota; kingdom Metazoa; phylum Chordata; class Mammalia; order Rodentia; family Muridae; genus Mus; species Mus musculus. The sequence goes on along the minus strand of NC_000081.6, from coordinate 80,399,804 downwards.
CCCGGATTTGATCAGCCCCTAAGGCATGGACACATGCTAGGGTAGGGATGCTCAAAACAAAACAAAACAAAAACAAAAACAAACAAACAAAAAAAACAGGTGTTCTCCCTGGCCCTCCACCTGGCAGCTTGGCAGTTCTTATGTTTCCTGCTGGCAACATCTAGGTGACCAGTCTGTCAGAGGGCCCCATGGCCTCCTGTTGAAGGCAAAGATTAGAAAACACTGTTGCTAAAATCAGGAATACAGGGCCTCAACCTTACTTCATAGTTACATTCAGCAGCCATCTCTGCCCTGGATCCCAGAGTGAGAACATAGTCAAGCTTGGCCAATACCAGACCAGTGTCTCTGTGGCATGGTGTGGATCTTAGTCAACTCAAGAGGAAGGCTGAACAAGGATCTTGCCCTAGGCTGTTACCAGGCTTCCAGAGTCAGGTGCTACAGGGATGGGGCAGCCCAAGCCTGGGACTCCTGGTGGCCTCAGAGAGGAAGAAGCAAACAGGGAAACAATGAGGTCAAGGAGGAAGAGAGACTGTGCTAGTGACTTGGCTGGAGCCCTCGGTCCAGTGACATCTGAAGCCAACATACATCAGGGCTTCCTAAAACCTTGAACCTCTAAATCATTTCCTCCTGTTTCCTTGTTCCCTCTCACTTCTGTCTTCCCTTCTCTTGTGTTTTTATTCTTCTTAAAGATTTCTAAGTGTCTGGCCTGCATCTAAGCGTACAAGCATGCAGGAACCCACATAGGCCACAATAGGCGCTGGATCCCTGGAACTGGACTTACAGGCAGTTGCGAGCCACCTGATGTGAGTGTTGGGAACTGAATAAGAATGGCCCCCATAGGCTCCTGTATTTGAATGCTTAGTTATCAGGGAGTGGCACTGCTTGAGAAGGATTGGGGGGTGTGGCCCTGTTAGAGGAAGTTTATCATTGTGCGTGGGCTTTGAGGTTTCAATATCCCAAACCAAGCCCACTGTCTTTCTATTCCTGTTGCCTGTGGCTCCAGGTGTAGAACTCTCAGTCACTTCTCCAGTCCCATGTCTGCCTGTGTGCCCCAATGCTTCCCACCCTGGTAATAACAGACTAAACCTCTGAAATGGTAAGCCAGCCCCAGTTGGATCCTTTCTTTTGTAAGAGTCGTTGTGTCTCTTCACAGCAGCAGCACAGTGATGAAGAAAGACGAGCGGGAGGCGTTCTCTCAGTAAGCCACCTCTCTAGCCCTCTTCTTTTTGTTTTTGAAATTTGTCCTTTGTAGCCATAAGTTCTGATGATACCGTTTCTATGAACTGAGGAATTCGTACCATGGAAGAGCATATTAACCTTCCCTTGCCTCATCCCTAGCTCTGAAGCCCCACCCAGACCGTGACCACAAGAGGATCCTACCATAGGGTCTCTGGATCCCCCAAAACCTCAGACCCCACAGCTGCAAAATATGATGACATCATCACGCTTCCATTGTGGGTGAGAATAAACAGCACACCCCAATCCTGCAGGGAAGGAAGAGCAGACATGGCGAAAGGCCTAAACACGTTTCTGGGGTTTTATTCAAAACAACGCTGGCTGGCGGTGCGGCTTGGTTTCTCTATGCCCGGGCCATCTGGGCCAGCAGGGACCAGCGCCTTCAGCAACTAGGAGGGAAGTTCGTTCACACTGTAGAAACTGTACAGTGACCGGAAGTTAGAGTCACAGCAGCAGAGCCGGGCTAGGGACTTGCTGGACAAGGCGGCCTCTGCCTCCTCCCAGGCCCCAGTTCAGCCCTGGCTCTGCCAGGGACGTTGATTATTGCACAAAGACCAAAAGGGAAAAAAATGTGTCTGGGCTAAACAGCGGCTTCTAAGACCCCAAGCCCTTCCGCAGAGCAGCAAAAGGGCCTGGAGGTGACCCTGGGAGCTAGGAGCTCCCAAAGAAATATTAGGGACAAGCAGACAGGTAAGTACTGCTCATGATTCGTTCATCCTCCTCTGAGGGAAAGCCAGGACCAGAGCCGAAGACAGGAATAAGCCAGGGCAGGCCCAACTAGCTCCAGACCCTTCTCTACAGATGTTGTGGTACCCTCCAGCCTCCAAGCCACACAGTCAGGCACATGGGCATTGGTTAGAGCATTGGTACGGAGGTCCCCATTCTCCTCATAGACAGGCCCATGTGGATTGGAGACATTTGTGCTTTGATGATGGACAGGCCACAGCCCCAAGCTACAGCGTCAAAGAAGGAACAGAACACTTGCCCAACCCTGGCCCTTTATAGCTCATCTTACCAGGAGCTCAGAGCTTCCTTCATCCCCACCCCCTAGAACACCCTTCAACATGTCTGCTTGCTCTGAGGACACAGTGTAGAATTATGGATGCCTGAACATCCCTCCCCAGCCTCAGAGCCCTGATAGGGAGAAACGCTGGCTGTGGAGAGCAGCATAATCATACAGGGGCCCCCTGAAGGCTGAGATAACTGCCTGACTGGACCCAGAAAGCAGAGGGTGCTGGATGCTATCAACCACCACCTCTGAAAAGCACAGGCCAGATGCTCAGGCCAGGACCCCCTCACAGGTGACCCGGGCTCTTTACTGCCAGGGTAAAATGGCTGCTTCTGTTACCGAGAACCTCAGTTTACCCATGTGTAAAGTGGGTCTAACAACTACTGTCCCACTCCTCACCTCTAAGAAGGGCTTTACAGGCAGCATCCTTCAATATTCCCCACTTCCTCACAAAGCCCTGACCCCAGGATCCCAGCGATGGACAGGAACACCTCAGAGTCTACAAACACAAATGCAGCTGCTGCCCACTAGCCTGGCTAGAAGGCCACTTCTGAGAACTTGGGACTCAGGAGCAGAGATGAGACACCCATGTTCTTCGCAGGGTCCAAGGTGACCCTTGGTAATACGGGCAAGCACCCCATGATACTGCCCCTGAACAACAGCAGGCCAGCAGTAGCAGGCGGCCACACTCTTTCAGCTGAGTTTAAACCCATCCACTTTAGAGCTCAGATAAAGCTACCTGTCCTGAACTAATTCAGGAAGCAGGACCATAGCGAGACCCAGCCCACAGCTTGAGACAGCGAGACATACTCAGGGGTAAGCATGAGTCCGAGGAGGCTAAGAGTGTCGGGGGTGGGGAAAGGCTGGAGCCAGGGTTTGGGTGGGTGTTCAGAGCCCACTTTAGATTTGTTACCCCAAACACCCCTGGGGCGAGGATAGGGTTGCTCAGGGTGAGTGACCATAATCCCCAGGAAAGCTGAAGTATGAGGCCTTCAGAGTGGATCAGGACAGAAAGTTCCTGTGTACCCGACAGTACCAGTAACAGGGCATCCGTGTGAACCAAGTAAGTACTGCTGACTCCCTTCACCTGTCCCCCCTTCATGAATTGTTTGCTGCCTTCAGGGGGTGTGAACTGTCCCCCAAAGTGTTCACGAAAGTCAAAACTGCACCCTGAGCCTCCTGCTCTGTCCCCCAACCCTGCTCTAAGAAATATGACTAACCCTCCCCCCCCCCCCGCCAGGTTTTTCTAAAGAGAACATCTAGCCGGCTAAGAAAGTTTGTGTCAAGAGTGTCTACAAAAGACTTCACAACACCACAATAGTCAGAGGGACAAGACTGATATACCCTGATGTGTGGGGTAGGGGTTGGGGAACTTAGTAGGGTCTCTTCTTGAAAAGGGAAAAAAAGTGCACCCTGAATTGCTTCTCTTCTGTCTCCTGGGCCCCGAACGCTCTCCCAAGCTGCTCTCAACTCGGGGAGACCCCTAAAACTACAGCCACTGATGCCCTAGTAGGAGCATCTCTGCTGTGAAGGCCTGTGTGCTAAACCAACAGACGAGACCCCTGTCTAGGCCCTGGCCTGCACCCTCAACTTTAGCACGTTCTGGAATTCATAAGCTCTCAGTAAAAAAAATAAATAAATATATGTCTGTCTCTATATATATATGTATATATCTGCATATGCACTGGAAGGGCCTCAGACGGGGCGCATCTGAGCCTTGGCTAACCCAGACCCTCTCAGTCGCCTGCCCGGTGGCCTGGCGCTGGCTGGCCCCTATGCCACTCCCAGGTGTGGGCAAAGTATTGCTGTCTGCTCCCTGGCTCCTGAGGTTAAAAGAAGGCAAGATGGGGCAGGCGGGAGGACAGCGGGTAGCAGGTCCCCCCACAGCCCCTGCGGCCCCTCATCTCTTCCTTTTGCTCGCCGCATCCGTTGACTCCCCGGGAGGTGGCTGTGGCTCGGGTGCTGAGGAGCCGAAGCCGGAGGCCAGCTGTGCCTGGCCTGGTGGGTCCTTGCTGCGGTCTGCAGCCCATGAGGGACTCCTGGCCAGGCCGCGGACCGAGACAGTGGCGCCAGGACGGCCAGGTCCAGCAGCCAGGCTGCTGGTACTGCTGAACTTCCTGGCTGGGGTGAGACCGGGTGGTGGCAGCGTGGGTGGTAGGCAGAAGAGAGATGTGAGTGACAGGCTGCTGAGGGTCTCGGAGTGCTCACTGCCCGCGCCCCCACCACCTGCGCCCCCGCGGCCCTCCTCATCAGAGGGGTCCATGGAGTCGTGGTAAGTGCAGCCAGGGCTGGTGGAGCCACCGCTGCTGTGGCTACGCTGATGGGCCCGCAGCCCACGCAGACTAAACAGGCCACGCCCCCGCAGGCTGAGGCGGCGCCGGGTGGCAGGTGACAGGCTAGCCCGTGGCCCTGGCACCTGGACTGGTGGTCCCAGGGCACGCCGAGGACTGTCACTCAGGGTCAGACTGTCCTCCAGTGTGGTCTGCAGGCTGCCCGCTGAGCTGCTAGGGCTGGCATCCAAAGACGTGTCACTCACAGTAGCCTGCGGGGAGGTAAGAAGGGATGAGTCCGCTTGTACCATCTCCTTTCCCCATTGCACGTCCTTAGTGGACTGTCTGATGATGGGACCCAGGATCCCACAGCATCCCCTCTGCCACACCAGCATTCCTGGGGTCTCTCGGGGCAGTGACCACAGATGCCTTACATGGGCTCCCTGTCCCCTCTGGACAGCTTGGGTCAAGCCTGGCCTTCACAGAGCCCCCACCTCTCATCCACCACATCTCCAACACTGCCCCTTGTTCCCAAGTTCTTCTGCCTGTCCCCCATAGCTCTGCCTCATTCTAGTGGCTCCCACCCTCTCTCCCAGGTAAGCCTCCAGCTCCACTTGCTCTCCCAGCCATGCCCCTCACACACATTATATTCCCAGCACTCATGCGCTCTGCCATCTTTCCTTCTATACCACGTGTGTGTGTGTGCCCGCGCGCACACACACACACAATACACAACACACAACACACACTTTAAACCCTACACTGCCCTTCATGGGAGGCAGTGAGACTGGGTCTACTGACTGTTGCAATGAACAGCCTGATGAAACCCGAGGTTAGCCATGCCTGGATAATGATTGCTAGGAGACTGCAAGCCAGTCTCCACTGTTGTATTAGGATTACACATGGCCCACTGAAGGTACTGCTGGGTTTCCCCAGAAGCCCTCCAGAGGCCCTCTGTGCCCAGCTGGCATTGGGGGGGGGGGGGGCTGTGGCTCCAGCCATCCTGATACAGGAGACACTATAACCAAGTCTTCCTATTTCCCAACTTGCCCTTCTGCAATCAAGCAATCTATAATCTGTATGCAAGCAGCCCAACAATGGTGCCCCTACCACCCATGCATATCATTCAAGGCACAGTCCCTGACCCTAGCATCCTGTCACCTGAGAAAGTCTCCCCAGTGCCTCTCTTTATTTCCTTCTTCCAAGCTTGGTCCCCCATTTCAGTTGCCTTGGCAACCTAGATCTTCCTCAGGAGGTAGGCTTGCTCATAGTCATCTTTCGGGTCACCTCTCCTCTCAAGTCTCAGAAGCTCCCCAACTTCCCCAGACTCAGATGCCATGGCTGTGTGATTTTCTTTCCCTCCCCTGCCCCCAGTTCCCCATGGCTCCAGGACACTCTGCAGAATCCAGGAGGTGCCTGTACCTGGCGCAAGAGGGTGCAGTTGACACTCGGTGACCTCAGGGATGCCCAGGACCCCTGAAGTGCAATCTTGGGCAGGGTCCCTGAACTCATGCCCGGTTCCTGCCCCTTCTGGCTGGCAGACACAGCAGGGTGGAAGAACTCAGCAGGCATCTGCAGCAGAGGGCTGGAACCATCCGGGGAGAAAGGGCTTGGGGGTGCTGCAGGAGGGACAGAAGAAGAAGATGAGATGCTCGGGACAGCCCAGGGGGTGGGCACAGAGCACCAGCCCTCACCTGCGCTACTTAACACTGGCTGTGAGACTGTGGGCAAGTCTTCAGATTGAAGCATTGGTTTCCTTGCTATGAGAGCAAGGAACATTTTTGGTGTTTCAGAGCTCAGCAGGCCAGACTCCAGGCCTGACTCCTGGGCCTTCTTCCTCAGGGAATGGGGACAGACATCCACCCAGTGGGGGGTGGGATTATTGACACAATCAACTCAACAGGTTTTAGAGTCACCAAGGAGAGGTACTCTGTGTGTGTGTGTTTAAGTTTCTAGATTGGGTTGAGAGTGAAAGGAGCCACCCTAACCGTGGGCGGCACCATCCCACAGGCTGGGGTCCTGCTAACTGTGGGCGGCACCATCGCACAGGCTGGGGTCCTGGACTGAACACAAAGGAGAAAATGAGCTGAGCACCAGTGTTTATCAATCCCTGCTTCCTGACTGGGGATGCAAATGTGACCAGCTGCCTTGAGCTGCCACCACCATGCCTTCTCTGCCATGATGGACTATACCTTAGAACTGTGAGCCAAAACAGACTCTTCCTTGAGTTGCTTTTACCAGGTATTTGGTCACAGTAGTGACAATGTAAACAACACAAGAGGAGTGCTCTGGAGACAACAGCAGGTATGGAGCACCTAGCCCAGCACCATGCACACAGTAGGTATTCAATCACTAAAACTCTGACTTAGACTCGTCCCTCAGGCTCTGACTATCTAACTTGGCCTGGCCAGGCCTGAGGGCCCCTCTTGGACAATGTGGGGTAGGGTTCCAGGCAAGGGCCAGGCCCTGTACTGATAGTACAGAAACTTCCAGATGGGCTTGGTCTGCTCTGATGCAGATAGAAAGGAACAAGGCCAGGCTGGGAAGCCTGAGGCAAGACAGACTTTTGTATGCCAGGACCAGCAGCAGCTGCTTCTGCTTTCATAGAATGGGGAAGGAATATAGGGTTCAGATATTAGAGTAGACACCAGGCAGCTATGCTGGCAGAGTCCTGGTAAGGTTCTCGATCTGTGCTGCCTAGTATACTGAAGGAATATATAAAATAATGGTTAATTTAACACTTCATCAGAATGTGCTTGCAATTAGACCCTGAGCTCTGGTTTTTTAAGATCAAGAAACCCTTGACATCCCAGCCATCATGTCCACGAGAGGCTTTACGGAGGGTCCGTGGAGAAGCCAGTCACCCAGACGGCACAGAAGACATCTTGGAGTGAGCTCAGGGTCTGGGGTAGGGGGGGGGTCATTCTGTTGGGCTGTCTCCTTTTGCCCCCACCTAGCCAGTATTGCCAACCAGATTCCTGTCATCTTCTAAGAGGGAGCCCAAGTGGCAAGCAAGCTAGCTCAGTCCCTGGCCCTGATCCCACAGTCTGCCCATGTCCCAAAACACAAACCCCACTGTTCAGGAAGGTTTGGGGATAGACATCTCTTCATCAAAGGGCCGCTGAGAGACATCTTTCCGCCCTATGTGTCGCCTTGTGTGAATATCTGGGGGTGGGGGTGGGGAGGGATTGCCTCTCCGATTAGACTCCACCCAAAGGCCTTCCATCTGTAAGGCTTCCTTCTGCTTGACACTAAGAGCTGTGTGCGGCAGCCCAGTTCCCTTTCCATCCCAGAACATGAGAATCTGGGTGTGGCGCTTCCTTTAGACCAGGCTGCTGCGGCTATCATTAGCTCATTGACTCTCTGTCTTTTGTCACTACTGTATCAGGCTTGAGTCTTTCCTCGAATCGTCAGACACCTATTTGGTTCTTCGTGGGAGAAGCCCTGGCTCCACCTTCCCCATGAAGCGGACTCTCGGGATCAGGGTGCGGGAGCCGGCAGGGCATCATCGACCCTCACCTTGGTTGCTCTCATGTTTGAGCCAGGACTGGACGGGGTTGAATGGAATGGCCCCCATCTCGCACAGCAGGCTCTCTGGGCCTGCAGACACTGGCTCACCGGCAAAGGGGAAGAAGCATTCATCCAGGTCTCCAGCCTGCATGGGCTCCGGAGGCTCTAGCTCACCCTGCAGGCAGAGGAGAGAAAAGATCAGTAAGTTGGGCGACTCGGAGGCATGGCTCCTGCATAACTATCCCCATCCTTACCTAGGAAGTCCTTTCTCTTACCTCCTCCACCTGGCCAGCAGTCGCCACCTTCCAGTCCTCAAATGAAAGGTCCTCACCTCTAGGAAGCCCTGTCGGATGCCCCAGGCAGCTGTGGTTCCCCCGCCCTTGCCTTCCTGAGTCTAATGGCCTTGAGACAGGACCGGGTCCTCCTAATGTCTATAATCAAAGGCTAACTCAGTGTGGTGAGCACTCAGGATGAAAGCATCGTACTAGAACATTAGGCGGGCCCTTCCTTTTGTTAGGACTCAGTTTCCACATTCATACTCGGGGAGAAGAGTTCTTCCTCTCTGGCCACTGCCTGGGGTCTTGCGTGAGGAGCGAAGGGCTGGAGCATCTCTTTCTAGAGTTTTCCCAGCCCCACAAGTTCCTTGAGAGCTGCCCGAGTCCACGCTGATGTTGATGGGCTCATGCTACCTCAACCTGTGACTTGCTATCTGTGTCTGGCATAAAGATAGCGGCCTCCATTAACCTGAGCCTGAGCCCAACCTGGGCCAGGGAAACTGTGTGCCCTGGCATCACACATGAAGTACAATGTAAGTAGACACTTAGCTGCTTACCTTGCTCTCCTTGGGGCCCTGCGGGCAGGCCGTGGGGTCCTCAAGACTCAGGTCATCCCCCAGCAGGACGGACGAGGACCTGTCTGAGTTCAGGGAGAAGGCCTCTGTCTCAGCCAGCTGCACCTGCGGGGGGAGGTGGTGGCCTCGGGTCACCCTGGGGCTGGGATGGGGCAGCCTGGGCCTGGAGCGCTGAGCAACAGGTCCCTGAAAGGACATGGGGCAGTGGTCAGAGTGGTTCACGGGCCTGCTGGGCATGGGTGGTGGGCCCACTCTGTGTAGGATCCCAGCCTGGGTGACATATGAGAATGGCACAGGGGCCACCCCGAACGGAAACCAGGTCTGAGTAGCCCACCTTAGTGTCTGAGCACAAAAGTAGCCATGGTACAGTGAGCGATGGTACAGAACTGGGCTGAGTGACTTTTCTGAGGACCACTTGTGTCCTTTGCAGATGTCCCTGCAAGGGGTTCTGCATGACCTGCTACCCTGAGAAATCTGTCTCCGCCTTAGGGGTAGGAGCAGTGAGCAGCCCACGTGATCAGCTCCTGCCCACGGCTCCTGGAGATAACCTCACAGCCACTGAGCCTAGACCTCCCTGGGATGAGCCCAGGAGCTAGATGCGCAGGGGCCTTGGAGGAACTCTTGCAAACAGCCTTGAGAGATGGGTCCTGAGCAGAGTGGGTCTGAGCTGCCACGGAGACGAAGCCTAAAGGAGGCTCTCGAGGGATGCACCGAGATACTTGGGGTGGGGGTGGGGTGGGGGTGGCCATGACCATCAGAGAACAACAACAAGCAAACACCAGAGACCCCCCTTCCTTCTTCAGAAAGGGCAAAATGGCAGCCATGGAAGGGACAAAAGCTGTTCCAGCAGCACACGGTGGAATGACTACTGCATCTAAGCATCTTTTATAACCAAGGGTGCTTAGGACTCTCTCTGGGGCTCTCTAGGCCCCACCACAGGGATGCCCTTCCTAGACAAACCACTTTGCGCAGTGGGATCAGCCTGTTTCTAGGAGCCTAAAGCCATGGCTTCCCCCAGCACTTCGCTCCCTCCGGGTGACTGCCGGAGAGCCCACAGCTCCTCCTCCCAGGCTGTCAGTACCTCTTGCTTGTCATGGTGACACTTGTCACAGCCGGCAGGTGAGGAGTAGTGGTGGAAGATGGAGCCAGACAGGTTGTCAATGATGGTCAGCTCCCCCTCCAAGGAGTCCTTGATGATTAAAGAGACGCTGTCCAGCCACAGGGTCTCCTAGGCGGACGGGGCAGGGTGGGGACAGGTGGGATTATCGGCTGGGTCCCTGGACTCTGGGGTGGGTGGGCAGAGCTGCCCTCCCATTCTCTGTGCCCACAGCCTGGGCCTGAGCTCCTCACCACAGGATCGCCCTCTCTTGAAGCTGAACACAGAGGGAGCCCAGAAGATGGAGGGTACCCACCCCCCACCAGCCCAGCTACCCATCTGGCCCCATGGCTCCCGCCCTTTGAGTCCCATTCACCTCTCGGCCCCTGCCCACCTGGGCTGGAGAATAGCAGTGCCGGCACAGGTGGCTCTCAGTGTCGCCTCCAACGCCTGCCCCTCCTGATCCTCGGCCTGGAGCCCCCGGTGAACTGGTGGGCATCCTCGGGCCAGGACAGGGACAGGGGCAGGGGCAGGGACAGGGACAGGGACAGGGGCCGGGCCCGGGGCCTAGGCCATGGGCCATCTCCAGCTCGATCTCAGCATCCATCTCTGCATCCTCCTGGGCCTCCTTGTTGCTGTCATCCAGATGTTTCATCAGCACGGCCACCACCACGTTGATGAGCACAAACTGCGCTGTGAGTACGAAGCTCACAAAGTAGAGAGGCGACACAAACTGCAGGCTGCTCAGGCAGCTGCGCTCGTCGTGGGTGCAGTCTCGCAGAGTGTCCTACCAAGGGACAGGCAGGTGAAGTCGATGCCACCCAACATACCTGCCCAACCACACACCCCACCTCCCTAGTACAGAGGGCGCAAAAGGCTACCAGAGGTCAGGCATATGCATAGCACACACTCACACATGTGCGGGCACACCATGGGCCCTAGATCAATGCCCCTCCAGAGTCCTAACTGCCTTCCTGCCTGCCTAGCTTATGATGAATGAACCAGAGCCTGCCTCAACTTCCTTATCTGGTTTGCTCTAGTCCTCTTCACTCCCTATGGTGGCCAACTCCACCTCTCAGAGCCACAGGCAAATCTGAGAAGAGGTGTGGCGTTTCCCAAGCATTCACAGCTGCTTTTCTGGCCAACCCACCAAAGTTCTGCAAGGAGGTCCCTGGATATCTTTGGTCCCTGACTCCCCTCCTGTGTACAATGGGACACTGGGCATGCAGAGGGTACTGTGTGTGGATCAGTAGGGCCACCATGCATCCAGGACTTGAAACTATCTGATCTCCCCTCAGCTGGCCCGTGAATACCTTCATAATCCCATTCCAGTTATCGCCTGTGGAGACCTGGAAGAGTGTGAGGAAGGCCATGCCGAAGTTCTCGAAGGTGGCGTGCCGGCTCATGCCCTCACACGGGTTCTCGTCATTGCAGACTGAGAGGGGGAGAGGTGGTCAGCCTGTCCACCCACGGCACCCCAAGCTGCCACCCCTGAGTATCCTCTCTGAGTAACTCCTACAACCCTCAACAGTGTATGTGGACTGTGGCCCAGCCCACAGATAGGACAACTGAGGCTCAAGGAAGTACTGCACTGGCTGAAGGCTCAGTCTCAGGAGCATCTGGCTCTTCTATCCAATAATCAACTGCTGAGAGAGATGGGTGGGGAAAGGCCCAGCCCCTTGGGAGAACCCCTGATTTCTGAAACCTACCTTATATGCAGGGCTAGGATCAGCATGGAATGTGTTGCCCTCTCCCTTGCCCTGGTTGCTATTACTGAGGTAGCCCTGGCTCAGAACAGCCAGTGGCTGGAAGCAGAGAAAGGCTTCCCAGAAGACCAAAAGTTGAAGTCCAGGACTCCACAATACACGTCTGATGTACATTCATGAGCCTGGCTTCAGAAACTACCCCATGCTAAGATTGGGTTTGAATGAGAAGTCCTGCTACTGAGGCATCTCCCCCATCCCACAGCCTCCGGTGGCAGCATCGCTCACCCAGCTTTCCGAAGAGCTCCACTCCCAGAGCGGCGTAGATGAAGAAGAGCAGCATGAAGAGGAGGCCCAGGTTGCCCACCTGTGGGGAGAGGTGGGCTGGGCTGGGGGCTGGAGGCCTGGGGTGTGCAAGAGGAGAAGGGGAAGGCCTGGGGAGAGTCAGGAATAGGAGTTCCAGAACTGGAAGAGGGCAGGGAAAGGAATTCCTGGGGCAGAAGGATAGAAGTGAAGGACCTCAGGCCAGGGGGACAGAGGCAGGGCCAGCCTCGGGGCAGCTATATTGTTACAGCTATATTGTTAGCTACATTGTTATTAAGTATCCATGTCCCTATCCCCTTGTAACCTCCTGAAGGGCAAGACTCCTGCAGCATAGGTCACTGGGTAAGAATTGGATGCCTAATGTCTTTGCCATGAGTGCATCACTTGTCCCAGAAACCTATGAGGGGTTTGGGGAGGTGACTCAGTAGATCAGTAGGTGACTCATTGTGTAAGCATGAGGACCTGGATTCAGATCTCCAGCCTTGCATAAAAGCAGGGTACAGGGATATGCCCTGCTTATGTGGGCAGAGACTGGCAGATCCCTGGAGTTCACTCATGAGCTCTAGGCTCAGGGAGAGACCTCGCCTCAAAACAAACAAACAAACAAAAAAAAAACATTCAATCACACACCCACCCCTACACACGTGTACACTTGAGTACACTCGAATACACACACACACATGTGCCATCTCTCTTCCCATTTCTTGAGTTAAAGTTTTTTGAGTGAAAATGAGACAGACCGAGAGCGGAAGTGCCTGTTTAGTTACACCACTCTCGTGAGTGAGGACGCCTCCGGGATTCAAGCCCAGCAAACTGTCCATTGCTGGCCCGGGACACGACTGGATGATATACCACTTGCCTCCACAGACCAGTTCAAGGCTGGCCACAGGAAGGAAGGAGTGGAGGACTCACACATGCCCATGATCTCAGGAGCCTCCTGCAAATGCAACTACCCCTGTCCCCACGGCTCCTGTAGGACAGATTGCCCCAGATTCCAAGCCTGGTTCAAATCCATGCACCAGTGGGAGACTGCCTTTACCTCATGCTATGGAGGAGGCTAGAAGGCGTTCCTGCCCTACAAAGAAAATCCCTTCTGACCCTCCAAAGGCTCCTGCGAATTGAGTCGAGAGGCATTTGAGGTAATTACCGTAAAATAAACCCAGTTGATCACAGACTGTGAGAGGGAGGACAGCCACTCAGCACTGCGGTGCCTGGCTAATTAATGGCACCCTACTCATCAAGGATGCAAGCGTTTAGTGAAATGGATACTGCCCCCATCTTCCCCTTACATCTCCTACCTTCACCCTCAGCCCCTTAGGGCCTGAGAGCCCCAGCAGCCTTCTCCTCACCTGCCTCCTTGCCCCCAGCCTTCCCTCCAGTCTCCTCACAGAGGCAGCTCTGCTTGGAGCCCTCTTACCCAAATACTCCTATGGAGTACAGAGTCTACAGCACAAAGCACAAAGAATAGTTGTTTTGTCCCGAAGTTAAAGGCCTGCCATGACACCCCCACCCTCCCAGTCTGATCTTTCAGCTCCTTGACTCCAACCGTGTGGAAATGGGCTGCTGGGTGGGCATACCCTGTCCCTCTACAGGGAAGACCAGAGCCAGGCAGGAAACTGAAGGTCTTTATTGGGAAACCAGCAGAACCCAGAGCCAAATTTCAAAAGTTCTACCAATCCCTATACCTAAAACAAGGAAACAAACACAGGAACTTCGGTGGAAGGTTGGGTGTTGCCGCTAGAAGATACCCAGGATCGTAGAGATAGCTGAGCCCTTAGAACTGGCAGCAGCACCCAGCCACTGCAATGGACTGATGATTCAACAAGGACCTTTGAGGCTTTGATGAAGGCCCTCATCTCTGCACTGGCCCTAGTAGACATCTCTATTTGTATGTGAGTGAGGTCCAGGGTATTGCCCTGGCACTGGGACCCTGGCAGAAGCCTATCTAGAAGCCAAGAAGTAATCTCTCTATCCAAAAGATCTGATTCTGTTTTTGCCTCTTGGCTAGTTTGTTTGTGAGCAGATGTCTCTACAGCCACACTAGTGAAGCTTACAAGCTGAACTTGGGCCAGGAATGTGTTCCTAATCACCCCACACTCTGTAGAGCTCCTCCTGAGGGGAACCTCAGAGAAGTGGGTGTCCAGTGCCTGAATAATACATCATCAGGCAGTTCTGGACCAGCCCTGTATCCGATTCTTTAGAACCTCAGCCATCAACCAGCCAGCCTGCTGCCAGGCGATAACCCAACCGAGCCCCTCTGTGGTTGCCTGGAAATGACTGATGAGGTCCAGTCTGTCAGACCTAACAGATGTTCTGCTGTGAAAGGCAGGAGAGATACTGTATATTATGGGAACAGTTTTGTTAAAGACAGAATCAGGTATGCTGGGGTGTAGTCGTCACCTTGGACAGTGTGGTGTGAGCCCAGTCCCTCAGCTGAGGAACCTCAGCATAAAGGCTAAGCTTCTGATGTTGACCCAGGCATTTCACTCGGGGAAGGACAAAGCCATTTGCCATAGCCCATGTCCACAGGACCCTCCATCAAGAAAAGAAAGGAGACTATTCACCTTGGCCAGAAAGGAAATCAAAAACAAAGGAATTGTGGCCTTACTAAGCAGCCATATGGCTGCCCAAAAATGTAGCCATTGTCCACTGTATAAGGCATCAGAAAGGAGAAGTCTTCAGAAGCCCAAGGGAGTAGGGCAGCAGACGTGGCCCCCAGAAGGTGAGCCTAGAGCCAGCGGGGGCTCTCCAGGTTACCCTGCCTGAACCCAAACTTCTCCCGTACCCAAACTACACACAGGAAGAAATGTAGTAGGAAAAGAGAGAAGATGCCAGACAGGATGCAGATGGCTGGTGGTTCTTGCTGAACGGCAGACCTGTACTCTGTTCTCCCTGCTGATCAGGAGACAAACGCTCACTAAGCCCCACCAGGCCACCCTCTTGGGAGCATCCAAAACTGTTGAGGCCCAGATATTATATTCTTCAACTAGACAATCTTGTTAAAAAACACTGTATCTAGAAGTCTTACTTGTGCCCACGTGAACCCTAAAGAAGGAAGAAAAGCCCCCAAAGGAATCCATACCCGAGGAAGCATCCCCAGAGAACAATGGGAGGCAGATTTCCATAAAGCCCATGGTTCGTGGGTACAAGTATTTGCTCGTTTCCATAGTCGCCTCCTCTGGAGGGGTGGAAGCCTATCCTACTTGAACAGAGACAGCCTCGGTGGTCAACCCAGTTCCATGGCTATAAAGGTTAGACCCTAGCAGGAAACTTGAAGGTCTTTATTGGGAAACCAGCAGAACCCAGAAAGCCAGGCTGTATGTGAGTGGTTGAGACCCAGGCTGCAAACGTACTATCCAAAGGAAACCTCCACCTAGGGTCATCTGGCCTATCTGCCCAAACTGGCCCATCTAGGTGATACGAGCTCCCTAAGGTGGGAAGCCCCAAATCTCCAATATCCCCTTTGGTAAGCATGAATGGTAAAGGTCCAAGAATTAGAGGAAGCCAGCCCCTCAGTGTCTGGGATGCTAGAAGGGGCATCACTTCCTGATCTCTTTCCCTACAGACATAGGTAAAGACTGCTGGCTATGCCTGGGTCCCAAACCCCCATACTATCAAACAATTCTCTCCACTTCCGATCCTGAAAACTGTAAATGGGACCATCCTAAGTTCACCCTCAGAGTTGACCAAGAAAAGAGCGCCTGTTTAACGTCACTAAGAAACCCCCTAGGTTGTTCTCCCTATGCAGATTCCTGTAGCCATACACAGCAGGTTAACTCCGAGACTGGCAGACAAGCACACTTCCAGGCCCCGGGCACTACTTGGCTCGCTTACAGTAAATAACAGCTTAACCACGTGTGCATCTTCCGAATTGTTTGCACCGGAGGAGATGCCACTCCTTGGAGTCCTCATGTGTGTCACACCACAGATGACTGCCTATAATGAAGAATTAGCCAGCCCCACCTAAATCTCGATGGTGCGCTGCCCTGTGCGTGGCGCACCATCCCATTCTCATTCCCCTATGGGTAGGGGCAGACATCACAAGCTCTGCTGCAGTTAGAACTTCAGCCTTAGTTGCGGGGGATAAAAAAAAAATTTAAGGAACTCAGTACTCAAGTAAACATAGACCTAGGCCATCTGGAACATTCTATTTCCCATCTGGAAGCCCAGGTAGGCTCCCGAGCAGAGGTTTTTCTTCATGAAACAAGATGTCTCTGTGTGGCGCTGAGAGAAACCTGTTGCTTCTATGCCAACCAGTTAGGGGTAATTAGAGAGTGTTTAGCCATAGTCAGAAATAACACTGAGAAAAGAGAAAAGAGATGCCAAGAATCTAACCAGTGGTATCAATCTTTGCTCTCCTGGGCCCACTGGTTAACTACTCTGCTTATGGCCATTGCTGGGCCATTGATCCTTTTGTTCCTAAGCCTGACTATAAGATCCTGCTTGTTCGAGCTGTCTACTTAACTATGTAAGACAGAGAATAGGTTCTGTTCAAGTGCTGAGGGGACAATGTAACTCCCTGCCCCGAGATGACTCCACATACCCATAGAAACAGTAAGGGATGTCACAGGCTCCCGGACCTCAGCACAATGAGACCACATTAAAGGCACCATTCTGACCTGAAAACCCAGTATGTGGACCCCAGCACTTGTCAAAATGGGAGCAAAGCCCTAACACATCAAAGACCTGATCCTGAGTCCCAAGGAAGTCCTTAGATGAACTAATATTTCTTTTATGGCTTCTGAGTCCCACTTCTTGCTAATTGTTCTTGATAACTATGGCATGTGTCAACCAGATGTGCTTTTGTGCATTAAAAACAAAACAAAAACAAAATCAAACACACACACACAAAAAAAAAAAAAAAAAAAAAAAAAAACCAAGAGCTGTAAGACTCGGGGCTGTGTGATTTGAGCATGTTCCCCATGCAATTGCCAGCCAGCAATAAAGACGTTAAGAGCGTCTCTGTGTTGGTCTCTGGTGGCCTTACATTGCAACACTGGAAAGCTCACACCAAACTCAAGAATGGGACTGACTGGTGTCCTCAGTGGAGATTCCCAACAGAACCCACCTCCTTCTTCCCTGGGTACTGTGTATATGCCTGTGATTTTTATGAAGCACAAAGCTGCCCATATGAATCACAATGAGTGTGGATGTGTGCAAGGGTCAGCTCAGCAGAGCACTCAGACATGGATGGGTGGGGTCAAGGGCACTAACACTGCCCAAGTATTACAAGGATAAAAATACCTGCCTCTGTGAGCCAGACCCCAGCTTACCGGCGACCTGATTAGTGTCCTCCTACTCAGACTGAGGCTTGTACTTCCCCTCCGGGAATGCTGTATGGAAACCTCACCGTCCATCACGTGACAACTGACCGTCAAGCCACCTTTCCAGGTCCAGCTCAAAAGTCACCTTCCCTGAATTCCCAGGGAATAAATAACCTGTAGCTCTTCCCCCCCCCCCGAAGCATACATAACACAGGCCTCTTCCTACAGGACCCTGAAGTGTTTATCTCCCCCACCAGCCTAGGGGCTCCCCAAAGAACTGTATATATCCTCAGAGTACTCACAGAACTAGACATAGAGTGAATACTGATGACAATGTTTTGAGTTCCCAAAGACAAGCAGGAGAGGTTCAAACAACTCCCCAGGGAAGAGACTGTCCTGGGTTTTGGCAGGTCTGAGATAAGGAAAATTGAAGCTCACATCCCCCACACAATGAACCCTACATTTTAAGGCAGGGCTCTGGAAGGGTGTAGCTCTTACCTGGGGCAGAGCCTGTACCACTGTGTCCAGCAGGGCCCGCATTCCTGTGGCCATCTTCAACAGCTTCAACACTGTGGGTGACATTCAACCCCAACTGTCAGTCCAGGCTATGGATATGTACACGGGAGTGTGTGCACGCATGTGTATGAACTCAGAGAGGAGAGGGAACACAGAGCAGGGGGTGATGATCAGAGTCCCCTCTTGGGTACTACAGAAGAATATGGCTGCAGGGTCTGGAGGGATGGCCCAGGAGTTAAGAGCACTAGCTGTTCTTCCAGAGGTCCTGAGTTCAATCCCAGCACCCACATGGTGGCTCACAACCATCTATTAATGTGGTCCTGTGAGAACATGGAAGCAGGAGGCAGGAGGTGGGCAGAGGAGCAAGAAGCACCCTGCCATTGCTGTGGCAGTAAGAGTTTTGAAAGAGTGGGGAAAAATTTGGGATGAGAGATTCTGGGGAGGAAAGGAAGATTTGTCAGACGTGCTAAGGTCTGCGTCCCTGCTCCAGAGCTAAAGAAATGCCAGGTAGCACGTGGAGCCGGAACTGGGTTCTTTGTGCCACATCCTGAGACTGGACCACATGGATTATGCTGTCATGAGGAAGCAGAGGCAGGTCTGCACAAGCATGGGTGTGCGGGTGGGTGTGCAGGAGGCTGTGCACACACAGGGGCAACACTTCTTTTGAATCCTGCTCTGCCCTACTCAGCAGGGTCCCTCTTGCTCACATGTTCCGCGTCTCCGACCCACCCCACTCTTACATGCTCTCCCGTAGGTAACCAATGGGGAGCCCCCTTCCCACCCCTGCTTGTCTCGGCCCTGTCCTGTCTCCTACTTACCCCGGGCAATACGCAGAACACGCATGATACGGATGATGGTGGGGTTGATGGGCAGGGCCGCATTGATCTCAATCTCCTCCAGTGTGATGCCCATGACAGACAGCAGCACAATGGCCAAGTCCAGCTGGTTCCATCTGTACAGCAGGGCAGTTGAGGCAGGAATAGGGGCGGGGGAGGGGTGAGGGAGAAGCATAGTGGCTCAGACACACCTGATCGGAAGGCAGACTCCCAGCGCTTCACGCTCCTGTGGGGCCCACTAGAATGTGCAAATACCCTTCCTTCTACCCACCCTCTCTGGTACCAGTGAGTTTGGCCCACTTTTTCCCTTCTACAGTAAGCTGTTGAAGCTGAAGAAACATCTCTGGCCTCCTGTAAGAAAGAAGGCATGGACTCTGACTTCTAAGTCTAAATCCTAAACTATCTGATCCCTTTGAGTAGCCTTTGGCCAGTCTGTCAAGCTCTCTAAGCCTTGGTTCCTTCCTCTGAAAAGAAAAGTTAGCATGAGGCAGACCATGCTCTGTCTTCAGGTTACAGTGGACCCACAGGGGATGAGCTAAGACAGCTTGAATCCATTCACTGTGACTTAATCGCCTCTTGTCTGGGAATGTAGTCAACAGCTCGGACATCTTGACTATCAATATCCAGATGTTACTGGCTCCTTCAGGCTTCTTCCCAACCTTGCCGCTCTAGTATATGACCCAGCCACTCACCGGTCCTTGAAGAAACGCCTCAGGCCAAACGCCACCAGCTTCAGCACAGCCTCCAGCACAAAGACAGTGGTGAACATGTAGTTGCAGTACTTGAGGGCTGTCTCTAGGGACTACGGGGGCAAAGAGAGGCATGGTCCAGTACTATTATCTGCCCCAGGACCTTCCTACAACCAGAGACTCTGTCTTTTAAGAGGAGAGATTAGTCCATTTACATTTAGTATAATGCTTTGCTACAATTTATTTATTTATTTATTTATTTATTTATATTCCTTTTCATTCCTATGTCTTCACTTGTGTTAAGTCATTTCACATCGCTATTCCCTCATCTGTGCTAGCCTGACCCAGCTGCTCCTCTTTGGAGACAGAATGAGGTGTGGTTAAGGATCCCTAAACCACATTTCATAGATTTGAATACTGCTTAACTCTTGCTCCTTATCCGGTCCATGACCCGGGAAAGTGCTTGACCTTTCTGACACTTAGTTTCTTCGACTAAAAAAAAATTTTTTTAAAAACAATCCCTCCTGCCTGTCAAAAAGCTGCTGCGATAATTAAATGAGGTATCCAGGGCTGGGCACCAGAAAAATAATTGGTGCTTGGAAACTGTAATAATCCCATGTCTTCACGTTCACTTGGAAATTCTGTAATTACTGTTCGCTCTGCCATGGTTCCCTTCCTTCTCACTTCCTAATCGTCCTCTCTGTCCACTGAAATAAGATGCTAATTCCTCACCTGGAGGCTTGGTGCCACCCTTCCTGTCAACTCCGCCAAGCAGAGTCTTTTAGAAAGCACCTGCCCCTCACACTCTTCTGCTACATGCTATCTAGCATCTACCCCAAGGATGCTTGCTAGCCATGGGCCTGCCCCAAGAAAGTCATCCCTTAGACCCAGGATACTCAGTGGGCAGTGTGTGTGTGTGTGTGGGGGGGGGGGACTTTGAACACAAATCTAAGCTCCAGTTCTGTCTCCGCTGCCTGTTCTCTGAGGCTCAACCTCTTCACCTGGAAAACCCGACCAGGGTCCTCCTAACATCAACTTTACAATGAATATTAATGCACACATCATGCCCTGCAGCATCCACATTATCACACCACAGTCACTGCTACTCATGTGCTGGGCTGCTCACAAATGCCACCTCCCTCACATTCCTGGGAAGAGTGACCCTTTTCTTTTCAGCTTCTCATTTTCCAGCTGCCCTGCATCTCTTCCCCACAAGGGCCTGGCGTAAGCCCATCACAGAGGGACTTCATGGACGCTGACCCTCTACTCAATCCTCAACCTGAGGTGGGATCCAGCTAAAGCTGGTTCTCCCCGCGTGGCCTTAGACAAGACGGTGACCCCGAGACTCACTGTAGGCTGGTTGTAGTGCTCCAGGGACATGGTGACCACGTTGAGGCAGATGATGAAGGTGATGAAGATGTCCAGGTAGTGGCTAGTGCACATGGAGTGGATGAGCAGTCTTGTGGGACAGTAGGTGGCATAGTAGGGCAGCCTCTGAGCCTCTGTAGGGAGCATGGGAGAGTGGCATATGCCATACAGGATTGGACCAAGCAAAGAGAAGAACACAAAGGGGAGAGAGGCTGTGGGTAGGGAGGAAGCAAGAGAGGAGCATGCTGGCCCGCACCAGGTCCTGGGTGAGAGTGTTCCTCTCCCAGTGCTAGGACACAGTGAGGAAATCCCTGAAATATTGGTGGTAGGGAGCAGGACGTTAGGACACATGTTATTCTCAAACACCCCCTAAAGAGGTCCATGACAAGGTCTGAGAGGCAGAGATGGGGGTCCCAGGGCTGACCATACAGGGGTGGATGATTGACCCCAAAACTACAAAGTACTTTCATGAGGAAGAACATAAGGGGCGGGTGTGTTCTAAAAGTTCCCACTCATTGGTGCCCACAGGAAAGTCTGCCTTTGTCTCTGCCTGCACCAAAGCCCTTAGGCTTTACCCAGGCTGGCCAGTGGCATCATTACTGATGGGCTCAGGTCACCTGGACAAGCAGATGCTGGGGAAAGGAGCTGAGCCATGGGCAATGGATGGATTAAATTTTTTGCTCTCTTCCAGTTCCAAAGACCTAGTGGGCCTGGATCAGATCTGCCCCAGGACGCACATTGGTGGGTAGAGACCCTGCCCATCCCAGCATCCACCATCTGCTCACTACGGCGCTTCTTTTCCAGGCGCCGTAGCCGTTTCTCCTCACGCCGCCGTGCCTCCTCAGCCTCCTGATGCTGCCGGCACTTGTGGAAGTTCTCCACGACCACTCCCACGAACATGTTGAGCACGAAGAAGCTGACGATGAGCAGGAAGGAGATGAAGTACAGCAGCATCCAGGGGTTGTGGTTTGTCACCGGCTGCGGGGGAGGCAGAGTGAGGGCTGAGGAGGCTGGTCTACACACACAGCAAGGTCACGGGCATTTGATCTCACCATGCCTTGGTGGAGTAATGGGGGAGTTAGAACAACCTGCCTCTGAAGCCTAAGGTGGGAACAACATAGCAAATGGGAACTGTCTAGCCTGGGCAACATGGGAACTGTTCAGCCTGGGCCTGACTGGAGTAAGGAGATCAGCCTTACTTCCCTGCCCTCTCCTTTCCTGCTCCTCTGGTCGTCTCCTGGACACATTGGTCTGCTGTCTTTTCAGTGACTTAACCCATCATTCAACCATGGAAGCATTTGTCTATTCACTATCTACCCAACCCATCTTATCACCCATCCATCCATCCATCTACCCACTTACTCACTCATCCATCTACTCACCCATCCATCAATCCATCCATCCATCCATCCATCCATCCATTCATCTACCCACTCACTCACCCATCCATCTACTCACTCATCCATCTGCTCACTCACCCATCCATCCACTTGCCAATCCACCTACTTACTCACCTATCCATCCACCATCCATTCACCCACTATCTATCCAACCTATTTATATCTACCCATCATCCCACCCACTCATCCATTTATCTAGCCACCCACACATCTCTCCATCCATAAACCCTATATCTACCCACCCACACATTCACCTGTCTGTCTGTCTATCTATCTATCTATCTATCAATCATCTATTCATCTATCTATCTATCATCTATTCATCTATCTATCATCTATTCATCCATCTATCAATCAATCTATCTATCTATCTATCTATCTATCTATCTATCTATCTATCTATCTTCCCATCCACACCTATACCCATCTATCCACCCATTCACCCACCCACCTGTCCACTTAATTCATTTTTCCATCCATCTACACAACCTTCCATCTACTCAACCTGCCACCCAGCCACCCACCCATCTACTTATCCATCTATCCATACTCTATCCACCCATCTACCATCCACTCAACCTGCCGCTTATCCACATTCCCATTTAATCATCCATCCAGAAACAAAGCAGAAACCAAAGTGACAAGGAGGCAGCCAAGCTCTGAGGAGTGGGTGGAGTCCATTCCTAGGAATGGGGGATAGGCAAACAAGGAGTAGAGAAATGCATACAAGAGTACTCATCACCCCTGACCTCCACAGATCACCCTTAGCCCCAGATCGAACCAGGTTGATTCTGGGAGACCAAGAACCAGAGGTGACTTCCAGGTCCCTCCCCACCATCTGCATCTGCTGTGGCCCCAAGTCATGCCCACCTGCTGGTCCACAGCAACAGCATCCAATCCATTATACATGATGTTCACCCAGCCATCCTTGGAGGCCAAGACAAAGAGGGACATCAAAGCCTGGAAGACAAAGGAAGAGGGTAGGCGTAAGAGATGTGGACTCATCAGACCTCCACTGTTCTGCCTTTAGGAGACCAAGACAAAGAGGTCTTCCTGAGTAGTAGATCTGATGAGGCCTCTCTGAGGACCTACTGTGTGCCTGTTGGGAGACCTGGGGCTGCTGTTGTGGGGATAGAAGAAGTGGAGCCAGAGTCCTGAGTTACCATCTCAGTTCTAGCAGTAACTGAAAGATGCCCAGCAGGAGGCCATTCCTAGGATGAGCTCCTGCACCCTGGGTCTCCACTCAGCCCCTGCTGTTCACTCAGGTGTGAGAGTGCGGACCTGAGAGTGAGCTCCAGGAAATCTACCACCACCAGCCTGGACCCTGCCTCTTCTTGCATCATATCCTGGGGGAAAAGATAGTCCCCTCTCTGCAAACAGCTGCCTGGAGGCTTTTGTGGGGATAGGGAAAGGAAGCCCTTTGGAGGCAGCTTTTCCCTGGAAAGCTATGCAAACACATCAGGGCCCAGCAGACAGGATCAAAGGCCAAGCAGGAACCTGCATGCTGACTGAAGTGCTGGGAAAGAGAAGCCACCAGGGCAAGGCCCCTTCCCCAGACTAGATCTTGCCTACTGGGCTGCCATATTTCTATTTGACGGAGGAAGAAACTGAGACTTAAAGAGATACTGCTACTAAAAAAGAAAGGAAGGGAGGGAGAGAGGGAGGGAGAGAGGGAGGGAGGGAGGGAGGGAGGGAGGGAGGAAGGAAGGAAGGAAGGAAGGAAGGAAGGAAGGAAGGAAGGAAGGAGAGGAGAGATAGAAAAGGAAAGGAAAATAAAGAAGAAAAGCTGAGGTATACACCCAGGTGTGGATGGCTCTAAACCTCTCATTACTGTCCCTTGGGTGGGAAGTCAGAAGCAGTGCTTTGTGAAGTACCTCTTAAGTTTCATGTGCTGGCAGACGGCACCCAGATCCTCAGCCTTACTTCTCCTGTGAGCAGCGCTCCACCCATATCCACTTTACAGGATGGGAAGTGTCCATCCTGACAGAGCAGGACTGGAGCCAGGTTTGTGACCCTTGTGACCCTAGAAAGGCTCACCTGGCCCAGGTTATCAAAGTTGTATTTGTGATGCACCCAGCGGTAGTTGGCGGCCACACAGTCTGATCGGTTGGTGATGTTTCGGGTGTCCACTCCCAGACAGTGATAGAACTTGCCTTTGAAAAGCTGTGGGAAAGGAGAGAAAAGCGATGCTCAGGGTAAAGAGGGTGCAATCAGAGGAGGAAAGAACCAGGAATTGACCCACACAACCTGCCCCTTGCTCTGTCAACCCAGCTTGGCTCTGCTCAGGCCACCCCAGGTCCCCAGGTGAGTGCACTCGTGTGGGTTGCGGTAGGCTGGGCACCCCTCACCTGCACCCCCAGGATACCGAAGATGATGAAGAAGGCGCAGCAGATGAGGACAATGTTTCCAATGGGCTTGAGGGAGGAGATGAGCGTCTCTACCACCAGCTTCAGCCCAGGGGCCCGGCTGATGACCCTGCAGGCAGGCAAGGGAGGCCAGGGTACCGTGAGCCACAGCCCCAACTCAGCCCACAGTCACCAGGCCTGAGGGGGGCGGGGGGGGGGGGTAAGGAGGGAGGTTACAACAGGAAACGAAGATGCTGTAGCCAGGTTAGCTAAGACAGGGGCTAAGCACCAATCTCTACCTAAATCAATACACAGAAGGGCACGTGACCTCTCTCAACCAATCCCCACAGAGTGCAGCCCACACCCAAGAGATGGCACCCAGAGATGGCAGTGAGCAGCCCAGAACACAGAGGAGGGAACGTAGTGGAGGCAATTTTAGCCCTTGCCCTAGGCTCTTTGGCTCCTCCTCCCTGCAGCAAGGTATGCTGGGTACCATGCTCATCCCTATTCAGTTCAGAGATGAGCTTCTCCCACCCCATCACCATGCACTGACTAGGCAGGGCCCGCACCTCAAAGGACGTAAGGTACGCAGGAGCCGCAGGACCCGGAGGACCCCCAGGATCTTGGCTCCCCCTGCAGAGGCCACGGATACCACGATATCGATGATAGACACAAAGACCAGGAAACCATCCAGGACGTTCCAGCTGCTACGCAAGTATGCTTGCTCACCGAAGTATAGGCCCAAAGAGACCACCTGGGGGGTGGGGTTAGGGTCAAGCCTTGGGAGGGGGATGGGGCCAGATGACTCCCCCCAGGGACAGGACAAAGGGAGGTTAAGAAGTGATGGATGAGGTATGGCTCACAACGGTTCTTCTGAGGGCTGGTGATAGGCAGGGATCTGGGCCCAGAGAAGTCTGCAAGCTATGGTCTCATAGCATGACCATGAAACCTTAACCCAGAGCCACCCACACTGGGAAGCATCCCAGAACAATGTTTCCGCCCCAATGCGCCTTTCTAGTTGGGCTTGGTGATTGGAGAAGAGGGAGACCCTGATCCCCTCTAGTCCCAGAAGCTCTGGCCAGGGTCTAGAGCCCATCAGGAGTGGACCTCTGGGACCTATGGAATATTCCAGAGGGCCAGGCCAGCAGGAAAGGTGAGGCCTAGACCAGGGGCTCCAGGTGGGGGTGAGAAAGACCCTGGTGGGGCCCAGAACAACCTTCAGTGTCATCTCGCCCACAAAGATGGCTGTGAAGATGTAGTTAGACACCGTGAGGAAGATGCGCTCCTGAAAGAGTGGGAGAAGCCCTGAGTCCAAGCCTTCCACAACTGCTCATGAGCCTTGTTGGCCTCTGCTTCAGCCAGGAGCAGCCACTACGGACACCATTTCTCAGATCTAGCAGCCTTCCCCTCCCACAGGCAAGCCCCCTGCTTTGTGTTTTCTCTCTTTCTCTCTTTCTCTCTTTCTCTTTCTCTCTCTCTCTCTCTCTCTCTCTCTCTCTCTCTCTCTCTCTCTCTCTCTCTCTCCCTCCCTCCCTCTCTCTCTTTGCATGCTAAGTGTGTCTGCCTTGGCTGGGTTCTCCCTGGGCTCCCCCACCATTGTTATTATCTGGCCCTCTGCCCAGCCTCGGGGCCGCAGCCACTCACAGTGCTACCAGCTTCGATCTGGGGCCTCTCCAGAGCAATGGTGATACAGTTGAGGAAGATGAAGGCCAAGACCACGTAGTCAAAAAGCTTGTGAGCAATAATGGTCTGACACAGGATCCGGAACCTGTGTGGAAGTCAAGGAACCCCCGGAAGGGTCAGTTTGCCTCCCACTCTGACCAGAAGAAAGACAGGACCACGGTACCCAATCAGGGACCAGAATGGCTTAAAGGAAAGGATCTCTCTCTCTCTCTCTCCCTTCCTATAGCCATTCACCATCTGCCTAAGGCACCCAACTGGAGCCTCCTCCCCAACCATACACCTAGGTAATGAGGTCAGCCATCTGCCTTCAACACCAACACCAAAGCATCCTCCTGGAAGCCTTCTGACGGAAAGGACTCCATCTGAGCTTTCAGGCTGCCTGTGGATCTGTCCAGCCTTGTTCCTACCACGAGGGGGGGGGGGTCAGCTTAAAAACAAGAAAGATGCTCAGGGAAGCTCCAGAGGAACATCTAGACCCATCCCTTCCCTTGGAGACCCTCCTCTCTCTGTCATATGGAGGTGTCCTGCCCAGCTTGGTAGTGAACTCTCCCTCCTAGCCATATCACCCTCCTCCTCCTCCTCCTCCTCCTCCTCCTCCTCCTCCTCCTCCTCCTCCTCCTCCTCCTCCTCTTCCGGCCCTCACTCCCAGACAGCCACTACTCACTTGTTCTCAGGGGAGAAGAGGTAGACCGACCAGTCCTCGCGGACTTCGCACCAGTCAGGCTTGTACACATCAATCATCTTGCGGACGCGGAAACACAGGGTCTGGCAAGGCAAAGAACCGGGCCCTGGGGTTGGTGCCGCGCAAAGCGGCCCATCTCTTCCCACTCTGCCAGCCAACAAACTGGGGGCACAGAATGAACTCTGACCTCTCTCCCAGTTTCCAACAAGGAAGGATTGGTGGCAGAGTAAGTCAGATGTGGACAGTTCTGGCCCCGCCCTCGGCCCCACCCACCACGCCTGGACCACCCAAAGCCAAGTCCCTTGGATCCACCTCTTTTAGCCCTATAGACTACAGCTTCTATGGTGTCCCAGGCAATCCCTACTCACGTAGTCGATCTCCTCCTCGTCCTCCCCACGGTCGCGGCGGTCGTCCATCTTGGTGAAGACATCCTTGGCTATGTTGGGCATTCTGCCATTGCAGTCCTCGTGCCCAGGGGCCTGGCCTGCCGCCCTCCAAGCGGCCCGCGAGTGGGCACCCACCACGGGCACCAGCTCTGCCAGGTCAACAGAGTCCCTGGTATCAAGGGACAGTGTCCGACGGTGGTGGCGGTGACGGTGTGCCAAGTGGGGTCCATGATGCGCGTGGTGGGTGTGCGGGGCATGCAGGGGTGCAGCGCGAGGTGGCGCATCCTCCCGGGCGCCTTCACAGGCCCTGACGCAACTACCACCACGCTCCCCGGAGAGCAGGGACTCGTGCTCAGCTGAGGGTGGCTTGTGTTTCAGGCTGTTCCAGCTGGAGCGGCGGCTGGCCCAGGTCCCGCTGCGGCCCCAGGGCCCATAGTAGGAGCTCCGGGAGCTGGACTGCGGAAAGACCCGGACTTGGATCAGCAGCCACCCACACGATAATCTAGCACCAAGACCCAGACATCTGGAACACCATGGTAGAGTGAGCCCATCCATTCTCAAACTAAGGCCCCTTCGTCTCTTGAGAAAAACATATAGCAAATAAGGGTCAGCTTTACAGGTAAGGAAACTGGGGCTCGGGGATAGGTGATAATTTGCTTGCTTTTACGCAGCTCAGAGCCAGATTAAAGCTCTAGTTGGCCCCGCCCCCAAAGTCTATACACTGTTGCCAAGATGAAATCCCAGGGCTCTCCACCAGACCCCACACTTGCATTCCAGCTACAAAGACCTGTTCTAACACAGCGCACCTAGGATTGTCACTAACACTGACCCCTACCTGGTTCAGACTAGTGTGGTACCCTTATCAGGGCATCTGGTGCCACAGTCTTTCAGTGCCGCGCCCCCCGCCCCCCACCTCCAGCAGCGAGCATCCATCACAGGACTCACCAAAGATCGCTGATCATAGCTCATCCTGCCCAGTGACATGACACTGCTTTTCCGGGATTCTAGGGCCACCAGCACTGGGTCTGGCTGCAGTGAGAGGCGGGGGGCAGCACCCATGGCACCAGCAGGACCCAGATGTCCACCCAGAGGGAGACTAGGGTCCAGGTGTCCATTGGGTGTCATGGGTATTGGGCAGAGCTTGAGATCTGGAGGTGTGAGATGAAGACAGCAAAAAGACAGATAGACAGACAGAAAATCAGAGGAAGCCATAAAATATTCAGAAGTAGTTGTATATAGATGGAGAACTTTTCTGGTGTGATGTTCTCCACCAGGAAATCCTAAAGGCTGGCGCCTACGTCATGTGCCTCCTTCCTTCCTGCCTGTAAGGCTGTTATTTCTCTTTTCATGACCCTTCCCTTCTGTTCTGGGACCAGCCTAGACCTCCACCATGCTGGAGCACCTCACCCCCATGCTTAACAGGGACTGTCCTCTTGGGTTACCATGGACACTGGGCTTGTTTGGAAAAGGCTACCTAGTGGTATCAGACATGACCTGAACCCAGGCCACATCCAAAGACACTGTGGCCGTAACTCAGAGCCCTGTGTAGAAAGGGAAGCAGGCGGGCTTCTAAGGGAACCCGGCAGGTCCATGATTGTCTGTGTCTGAGACCAAGCATCTCTTTCAGATATAATTGTTAAAAATAAATAAATAAATAAATAAATAAATAAAACCAGACAAGTAGCAGTCCCTGGGTCCCTGGGCCTAGGCTTCATGGGGAAGCCATTGTGCCACCTGGGAATCCACAGAGAGTTCCTGACCCTGAGTGGAAAGTGTGGGTGTGTTTACCTCTGCTGCTGTCCAGGCCCTCTGGGAGCTTATCAAGCTCCTCCAAGTTGGATGAGCTCTGGTCCTCGTCTGAGTAGGAGCGATTAGCATCACCCTGGGAGATCAGTTCGTATTAGGAGAGGTCAGCTCTGCCTTTTCCTAGCCCGCCCTTGGGATTTTTCTATGGCCCTTTCCATCTTCCTTTTACGGGTGGGGAAACAGGGTTAGAAACAGGGGTGAGAGGCTAGTGAGGAATTTGGCCACAAAACCCAGTCTCCTTGATTTCCAGCACTCCTCAACGCCCAACCATTCCTGGGAAACTACTACCTGCTGAAGTTTCCAGCTATCCTATCCTCCTGCCAGGCTCCCTGCCTCCTTCCCAGCGACTAGCCCAGGGTTATACTTACCTCAGCCTGGAAGCCCTCGACCAGGATAGCCACCAGGAGATTGAAGAGAACATAGTTGCCAAAGGTCATGAGGGCAACAAAATAGAGGGAGGCCCAGGGGGTGGTGGAGGCCATGCCATTGTACAGGACAACGTTCCAGTCCTCCTGAGTGAGGATCTGTTAAGAGGATGCAGTTCAGCCCTGGTCCAGGCCCAGGCCCAGCCCTCCCAAGCACAGCCCTCCCATCAGCCTCAGGGCCTCCCCAGACCTGCTATCTAGATGTCTCCCCCACTGAAATCCATGAGCTGTCAGCTGCACCCCACCTGAAACACGGTGACGATGGCCCACAGTAAGGAATCGAAGTTCTTCCTGTCAGGGACTGTGTCTCCAGTGTCCGTGCGGAGGCTGAATTTGCAGCCAAAGATATGCATCCCAAGGATGCTAGGAAGAGAAAGGAGGAAGCTCAAGGGACGCATCACACTCAGCTCTCTGCTTCTCCCAAGACCACCCAGTACCAGGATAGAGGGAAATCTCAAGTCCATGTTAAATAGAGGGGAATGCCAAGGCCGGGAGGATGGACTTTCCCGGAGTCATTGGGTTGGAGGTTGATGCAAGGATTCATAGCCAGATCCTGGCAACTTTGTCTCTAGATTCTTCCACCAGTCACCGTGCCCCGGGCTCACACCTGCAGCCCCCCAGCAGGTGGGTGGGGCTCACCTGAAGATGAAAATGAAGAGCATGAGCAGCATGCAGAAGGTGGCCACGTTGTCCATGGTCTTCATGAGCACCACGAGCTGGCGCCGCAGCGCCGGCATGAAGCGCACCAGCTTCAGCACCCGCAGCAGCCGGAAGGTGCGCAGCACGGACAGGCCGCCGTCAGCCTGCCCCACGATTTCCCAGATGCTGCAGCCAGTATGGGGGAGGCAGAAAGGGTCGATGGGGGGGGGGGAACGGGAAGATGGAAGAAGCAGAGAAAGTAAGGAGAATAGAGACAGCTTACATCATCCATCCATCCATCCGTCTAACAAATGGCATTGGACGCTACTTCACATCAGCCCCTAAAACGGGGTTTCTCAGCCATGAGCCCATGGACCCGGCGTTAAGAAGCCCGTGGCTAGCGTTGGTGAGATGATTCAGCAGGTAGAGAGCTTGCCACCAAGCCTGATGACCTGAGTTCAATCGTCAGAACCCACACAGTAGGAGAAGTGACTCCTGCCAAATTACCCTCTGGCCTACAGTCACGCATGTGTGTGCACGCGCACGTAAAGGAGGAGAGAGAGGGGATAACAGTTTGTCTAGTCTCACAAGTCTCAATGTCACTAACTTCTTTTTGAGCTCGAACACTTCTTTTGATCATGAATGTAAACAACAAACCAGAGAAGCAGCCATAGCCATGACTTCATGGGCAATCAAAATAGCTGATGTCTTCGTGTTACATAGCTATTTCTGTGTTTCCAACCCCCGCCTGCAACTCCGGTGGCCTCAGACTCACTGCCTCCTCGACTGAGCACATTCATGCAGAAGCAGATATTACTAAATCACCAGTTTATTCAGTATTTTGATAACTGCCTGCCGGTAATGGATTCCTTTGTCACTCCGAGGCTTCCCCTGCCGTTTGGGGTTGAAGTCCTCATCCTGCCCCCCAGCTCCAGGGTGACAGTGCTGTTACCTGATGATGACAATGATGCTGTCGAAGATGTTGTAAGGGTTCCGCAGGTAGTCAAAGAGCCCAAAGGCAGCCAGCTTCAGAATCATCTCCAGGGCAAACATGCTGGTGAAGACCACGTTGCAGATCTCCAGGATGTTGGTCAGTTCCTCTGGCTGTGGGAGGTGGGGACGGAGAACGAGAGACCCTGGTGAGTCCCTTAGACTTGCACCATGGTCTACAAGACTTCACAACTGTGCTGCTACCTTTAGACCCTTCAAGGACCAGGGTGGGGGGTGGGGGGTGGGGGGGGTCTACTAGGGAGTGAGGCAGCCCAAGCATGGTGCTGGTACTGTACACTAGGAGTCATTATACCACCCGTGTCACAGATGTGCCAGCCTTTCACACACTGCCAGGAAATGGAGGACAAAGACAGGGTACCTGCTGCATGCTAGAAACAGCCCTAGGAACAGGAAGGACATCCCCACAGTGGCTCTCGGAGAACACCAAGAAGATCAAGTCACTAGCCGGTGACCCCAGACCTCCCATTTTTCAGCCATAGACCTCTTTCTACCTCTGGATTTGTCTCCATGGGGATTTTAAGAGGCAGACAAGAGCTTGTATATGGCACCATGGAGAACCCTGCTTTGAAACAGACTGTGCCATGGGGATAAAGAGAATAGTTCCAGGCATGGCCCCTGCCTCTGATGCTGCTTCTTATTATCCACATTACAGAGTGCATAGCCTCATGGACTCCCAGCCTCCGGCTAAGTGTGAGGCAAGGAACCTCTTCTCCCTGCTCTCCTCTCCCGAATTGAAGGGTCTGGCTTATGCTCAACAGGACAGCAATGGCTTCTCCCTGAATCCTGAAAAAGGAACAACGGCAACTTATCCCTCCCTTCCCTGAACCCGGAAGCTTGATAGACCTTTGGACAAGTTAGGAAACTGGCTGGGTGGTGGGACTGGCTCGAGCAGACCCACCCAGTAAGAATAGCAGACTCCATTGCAGTACACAGAAATCCTGCCTGAACTGGCTCACTCACTCACTCATTCATTTGTTCACTCCTGAATGTATCACACAGGTCTTCCAAGAGGTGGCACTGGGCAGGGCCTATATTCCTGCAAGAGAGATGTCCCCTCTCGGTGGCAGAGTCTCCCTAACACTCACTAAGCTGAGGATGGTTTGGGGGACAGTGTTGGGGAGCCAGGTGGCCTCCTGGAGGAAGTGAAAGAAGGGAGCTGGTGACACAGGGGAGCAGAGAAGGGTGACAGAGCCAAACTCCCAGCCAGGATAAGAGCTGGGTGACAGGAGGGTACCACAGCAGCAGCCCATCCCCAGCTCATCAGCACCCTAACTCCACACCCGGCCCTTCCCCTGCTGAGCAACAGAGAACCCCAGGGGTCTCACTTTGATCCCATATGGCTAACAAGAAGAAGAAAAAAATTATCCAGACACCAGCTTCCCATCTAGTGCCTAGGAAATCCAATAAAGCCACCGCCGGTTCCTCTCAAGCCCAGATTAAAGGAGAGGGCCCCATTTCTATCTGTAATTACATTTGACTCTCAGAATGCAAAGGGAGCAGGGCCCTGGGAGGGCGTGGGTGTGAGAGACTCTGATGTGGCTCACGCGGCCCACCCGAGTCAGATAATCCAAGATGAGAAGGGTAGCGGCTGATGGCGGCTGACGGCCCTGAGTTGGCCATGTGCTGGCTCTCAGCCACACACAATGTGTGCGTGCTCCCTCCAACCGGGCTCTAGCCACCGCTCTTCGTAAAGGTCAGCAGCTCGCCTCCCTCCTCCCCCGCAACAGCTGTTTTTCCAGGCAGCGCACACCTGTTAATCTTTCTCTAATGGACCATCCATCACTCCCAAGAGCATTTTTTCCGGGAGAGAGGCAGGCTGGAGAGAGGCAGACAGATGAATATAGACAAGTGGGAGGCGGGGGCTGGGGGGGTGAGAGAGGGGTGGGGCATATGGAGGGATGGCCAGGGGAGGGGCCAGGGGCAGGACTGGGGGCCAGGTGGACCAACAGACAGATGATGGTGAGCAAAAGCCCTGCTATAGACATAGGAACAGTGCTCTTGGGATGTAGCCCAGTGGGTAGACTGCTTATCTAACATGCATGGGGGTCCTAGGTGCAATTGCCATCATCCCATTAATCTGGTTGCATGCACCTGTAATCTCAGCACTCCAGAGGTTGGTGGCAGGAGGATCAGAAATTCAAGGTCATTGTTGGCTACATATTGGGTTCAAGGCCAGCCTAGGCTACATAAAATCCTATTTTAGGAAGGAAAGGGGGGTTTGACTGAGACAAAGTGACATGACAGATGTCAGAGAGAACTTCAGGAAAGGAGAGACGTCATAAAAATCACAGCAGACAAACAGTCAGACAGATGACAGACAGTAAGAAGTCTAACAGGGATGCCCAACATGTACCCTGTGAAAAAGCAGGTGTCCAGGTCAGAAAATACCAGCCTATGTCTAGAAGGCACAGGGGTTTCTTCTAGCCCAGTGCTGGGCTTAGTGGCCCTAGACTGTCCAGTCTTAGGCCACCTCTACAGGGATCCCAGCCTAGCTCCTTGGTGACAAAGATGGCAGGTGTCAGCTAAATTCCTCCCCAGGGCAGGCGTGCAAGGCACTTTCTATGTACCAGTCATGTGAGCTCCAATCTTGCCTACACTGTCTGCATTTAACAGGAAATGTGTGGCTCAGACAGAAGTTACTGCTCTTGACCAGGCCAAGGTGGTGTCCACTCTGGAGTCATGTCCCCTCCCTCTGCTCTGAACCATGTGCCATCACCTGGCCATGTTCTAGAAGAAGTGTGTTGCTCAGACATCAGTTCCCTTCTAACACACCTTCCATGGCTCTCCACTGCACTGAGACATGTCCTTGAGGCCTTCAGTAGACAAGCAGCCCTCCTGTCCCATGGACTGTCCGCCACACCCTTTGCACGCATCCTTCTTGAAAGCTCTGAATCCTGCCCCTCCCTTGTCCTCATCTTTCTAACGATGGCTTATGGTTAATCCTTTAAGATCCATGCTCAGTGCTGTTTCTTCCAGGAACTCCTCCCTGGCTGTGACCCATATTGGTACCTCTCTGTCTTTCTCATAAGACCCTCACAGAGTTAAAATGTCAGGCGCTACACCATCTCCTAATCTTCTTCCCAGAGTCACCTTAAACCTAGGTTACTTGGTGGGGGCTACACAATGAGCTTTGAGTCACCCATGACTGGCGAGACCTTGAACACCTTCCCCTGGGAGCTGGAACCAAAATGGTCCTACATCCTGGAGTCTCAGTCGGTAGCAGCCTGGAGACTCAGGGGATCCCTGCTGCTGCCCACTCCATGCAAAGTTCTTCCTTTCACTCTCTACCTTGACCAGCCTTCACTGAGGCCAAGGTGAGGCTTCAGGGTGGCCCTGCCCAGCTTGAGAGGAGCACCAGCTCTAGTCAGAGATACCAAGGCCGAATCTACTCTAAGTATCTTCCTGGCCCTGGGTCCCACCTCTACTGTCATTGTCCACGGCTGCCCTCTGCACCCCAGAGCCAGCTCTGCTAGCTGCATGTCAGGTCACGTGGGCAGCCTATGCACCTTCCTCAGTTTCCCCATCTGCCCATCTTCCCAGTGGGGATGAGACACATACCCTGCCTGCCCTCCATGGCTTCTATGAAGACAGAGCCCAGCAGCCAAGTGGCCCTGACCCCTTTGATGGTCACACAACTCAATCAGAGATTACCTACCCCAGGAGTGTGGACTTCTCAAATCTCCGAAAGTCCCCTGGAGATTTCTTCTTTTCCGGAATGGGAACTGAACCTAGGACATGCTAGGCAAGTGCTCTGCCATCAAGGCATGCCCTGCCCTTCTGGGGAATTCTCTCCCTCTTCATGAGACACATGTCGGTCCCTGACTGGCTGACATTCTTTCACCTGCCACCTCCTCCTAGGCCAGTCCCGATAAGGAATATCCACAGCCATAGGGACCTTGAACAAATTGTTCCTGGTGACAGCTCTCCGTTATTTGAGCAGCAGTGACCATGCTAAAGGCCGTGAGCATCTGGACTGAGCTCCCTATAATTAGGGAGGCAGGGGTGACAAGGCAGAATGTCACCACCTGTCCCTTTGCAGTGATCAGAGTTCTCTGCAGGCCTGGGTGGGGTACAGGGCCCAGTGGAGGTGGCAGGGAAGGACCCTCTGATACTC
This sequence comes from Mus musculus, assembly GCF_000001635.26. Classification (NCBI taxonomy): domain Eukaryota; kingdom Metazoa; phylum Chordata; class Mammalia; order Rodentia; family Muridae; genus Mus; species Mus musculus. Next base: position 80,364,642 of record NC_000081.6, on the reverse strand, counting down.
TCCCCTTCCTTCCTGCATGCCATCTGCAACCCTGGGCCACCTCTCTCTGTGGGTGCCACCTCAGTGGGGGACGCTCAAAATAAACCTGGGGGCGGATCAGTTTCCCCGCAGAGAGATGTCTGAGAGCCCAGGGCGAGGAACGAAAATACCAACAGGCCCTGCGCAGAGCTCCGCTGAACAATGGCTGCCACTCGGAGCTGCTTTAAAAAGAATGGTTTAAAAATGCTTCCTCCTCCTCCTCCTGGCTTCTTCTTTAATTAATTTTTGAGGCTCCAGACAGTGGATGGTAAACTTACCCAGGCTGGTGGCAGAAGGCTCATACAAAAAAAAAAAAAAAAACCTGCTAGTAATGGCAGAGTCCTAGGTGCCTACAGGACACCGGAATTCACATATCTGCCCTTCCAGGGGCAGTGGAGAGGGTCTGGCTTATCAGTAGACAGAGACACCGGCTAGATAAGCATGTGACTTTCCTAGGGCCACCCTGTCTGTCAGCTGCAGAACCAGGGTTGGAACTCAGGCCATAAACAAACAACGTGGCCTCTGAACAGTGGCCTTCCAAGTGTGAAAACAGGAAGCAGTGACTAACACTGGCTTAGGAAACACACATGAGGACTCAGGGACACCCTGCTCTCTCTAGGCCTGGGGCTTAGTAGGTTCCCAGGAAGCCCTAAGGTAGCCCTACGGGAAGACATCGCTCTGTTGAAGTTACAGATGAGATCAGGGGAGACCCTCCAACTGACTAGAGCCTCTTCCAACCAGGTGGGGATTCCAGGTGGGTGGGGACTTCAGCATCACATGACTTCTGCTGTCCCAAGGGAAGAGGCTCTGGCAGCCATACAGAGGTGCTCAATGGGTAAACGTGTAATTAAACAAATGGTTTTATTGTTTGTTTTTGTTGTTGTTTCAAGGCAGGGTTTCTTTTAGTAGTCCTGACTGTCCTGGAACTTGCTCTGTAGACCGGGCTAACCTCAAACTCAGAGGTCCACCTGCCTCTGCTTCTGAGTGCTGGGATTAAAAGTAGGCACTACCATGTCTGGCCAAAAGCAAATGTTTAAGGAAAGCAAGCCTGCTCAAGTGGGATGTGGCAGGTACAAGGGACAGGAGCTAGAGGAGAACCTGAGCAGACTCACATGGGGACCATGACTGGCTGGAGGTCAAGCCAGGAGGGCAAAGGAAGAGTTGCCTTGGCTATGGTGTTGCCTGGGAGGGGGACTTGGTCTCAAGAATTCAGAGACCAGTGGAAGCTCAGGTAAACCCAAAAGAGCCCCGATCTTTAGTGTCTGCCAATTTCCATGGTGTAAACACTTTCCCCATAACCCCATAATAGTTTCAAGCAAGCAACTATTTAACAACTGCTTGCTAGATTCCCAAGTGTGAGAAAACTGGCTCTCACCAGCTGGTTCTAACAAGCCAGAGACAGTGCCTGACTCAGGTATAGCAGGGTGCAGAGACTAGAGCCAGATGCCCCAAAGCAGCTCTTTCCATAGAGCCTTTCCCCAAGAGCGAAAACCCTGCTGAGTCTCTGCATTCTGACAGTCCAGGGCCTTGAGGCAAAGTATAGGCCTCTCCTCTCACCAGCTTCCCCCCTGCAGAAATCCCACCCAGCAGCCCTCCCCAAAGATCTTGTTAATTAAGTCAGAATAGCTGGCAAGCCTGCAGTACCAACTGAGTGTCGGGTGCCCGCCCCAGGGGCTGCATTTAACTAAATTGAATGAAGCCTGTGTTTGGTGAGCTAATGAGCAGAGACAGGAAGAGTGTGGCCCACTCCAGGCACAGGAGAGGGCTTAGCTGAACTACGATGACTCCAAAGCCAAGGGGGTCCAGGTTCTAAATCCTGCTAGAGTATCAATGTTGCCACGGGAAGTGGGTTCGAACCAGACTGCTGGCTAGCTGTGGGACCTCGAGTCAGTAGGCTGGGCATAGCCAGCTGGCAAGTGGGGGTGCCCCACCAGGCTGAAGAACAGGCCAAGGAAGCCACGCCTCCAAAAACAAAGACTAGCAGACAGGAGCCAGGGAATTGGGTCATTCCAAATGGTGCCTGGATCTGACAGGCTGTTACCCCAGGAGTAGCCTATAGACTGCTGACTTCAGGCAGCCTAGGAGGAAAAGCAATGGGCCCTGAGTCTCAACCCCTGAGTCCTATGCTGTCAAGCCTCAGTTGTAATCCGCTCACCCTGCAGATACCTCAGACCATCTTGACCCCTTGAATGTGGCCTTGGGCAAAGTGCTGAAACCATATGGAAGGGTTAGACTCTACTCTAGCCAGGCTCAGGGAGACCTGGGTATGCCCTTGCCCAACCTGAACCCAGGGCTCCATGCCAGCCTGTTTCTCCATCCCCCACTCAGCCCAAACCCTGTATCCCCACTTGCCTGTTCATGGTGCTCGATGCCCATGCTGACAGTGTTAACCAGAATAGCCATCATGATGCCTCTGTTGAAGTACTTGCTGTCCACAATGCCCCGCAGCTTGGCCCGTGTCTCTCGCCACACATCCCCACACAGTCGGGCTGCCCCGTCCTCCTGTTCCTCCTCCTTCCCCAAACCTGAGGAGACCCCATCCTCACTGCTTTGGGGTCCATCGCCATTGGCTTCAGCCTCTGCAGAACCGCCAGAACCTGAGCCTTCCTGGCCCGAGTCAGTGCTGCCCAGGCCAGAGGGCCGCCTGCCTGCCTCGTGCTGGCAGCGAGGGCAGCTGCTGGGATCGGAGGCCAGAATGGCAGAGATGGGCTGCACCAGTGTGTGGGGAGTGGTGTCCAGGGGACTGTGTCGTGGGCACAGCTCTGAAAAGCAAATGGGGGGGGCAGCATTAGTGTCTAAACTAGGTCCCCACCTCCCCCAGGGACACTGTGTGAAACAAGCTGACCCCACACACAGGCTCATCATACTTCAGTCATGCTAATGGTTGGTCACCTTTGACCTTGACCTTGGACCTGTCACACAGCAAATGTTCCCAGGCACAGGTATGGGGATCTGGGGACTGCAGGTCTGGATGGAGAGTGGACACCACTCGGAGGAAGCTATAATGACTTTGACATTCCTTACTTTGCCCAGCTGTGTGAAGTGGGGAAGACCGGACTGAGGCAGACTCTGGGAGCTCCCAGGAATTCACCCCACGACAGTGAGAGTCAGGCTAGATTGGGGACAAGGGACAGGAAGGGTGACAGCAGATAAGGCCTGAGACTTTCAACCCCCAACTGGCCTTGGATTTGTATAAACCATTTCAAAGAGGTGTTGGGAAGGGTTCCCTGTAGCTGGTTTGGCGGCTTCTCCTCCTCCTCCTCTTCCTCCTCCTCCTCCTCTTCCTCCTCCTCTTCCTCCTCCTCTTCCTCCTCCTCTTCCTCCTCCACCTCCTCTTCCTCCCTCTCCTCTCCTCCTCTTTCTTCTTCTTCTTCTTCTTCTTCTTCTTCTTCTTCTTCTTCTTCTTCTTCTTTTCTTCTTTTCCTTCTCCTCCTTCTCCTCCTCCTCCTCCTCCTCTTCCTCTGCCTTCTCCTCCTCCTCTGCCTTCTCCTCCTCCACCTCCTCTTCCTTCTTCTTCTTCTGCTGCTGCTGCTTTTCTTCTTTAATTTCTCTTAATTTTAAGTTTTTCTCTGTGTAGCCCTGACTATCCTGGAACTCACTCTGTAGTCCAGGCTGGCCTTAGAGATCTGCCTGCCTCTGCCTCCCCAAGTGCTGGGATTGAAGGTGTGTGCCACCACTGCCTGGCTGGTTTCTTCTTTGCACTTCCCTATATTATAGTAACATAAACACATTTTGCTTGAATAAGAGAGGGGGAAAAAACAGTAAAGGAAGAGAAGTGGGAAAGCCTGCACTTTCCTACACAGGCCTCTGAGCACGGCAAAGCAACCAGATACCTGGGTCATCCTACTCCAGCCATGGAGGACCAAAGCCCTTCCTTCTCAGACTGCATTAACACTCGACCCAGGAAAAGAGATGGGATGGAGGCCTGAGAAGTCGGTGGACTAAAAAGTATAAAATTTCCCTTCACAGCATTCCAAGAAGCTGTCCCTATGTCCACATCCTTAGGAAGGGAAGAACTAGCCTTGCCCAGACCCCAGCTCTCCTCTTCACTGCTAGGCCAAGCCCACAGGCCGCCTGGAACCACATCTAGATGACTAGTGGACAACTAACAACAGTGGACAACTGTCTGATCTTTGCTGGTCTCTCTGATTGACAGGTTATGACAGCTAGGAGCATGGAGTCCACTAGCCAGGGCCTCAGACAACAACTGTCAATCACAGGCACAAACTAATAGAATCCTTGAGCCCTGCCCTGGAAGGGGGAGACAGGAGGCCCCACCAGGGTGATCAAGGGGAACAGGACATGCCATGTTCCACAGCTGCTTTGAGGAACAGTCCTGGGGCCTGATAACTTCTCTATAGTAGCGAGGAGAAAGCAGAGCTCCTGGGAGCTCTGGGTTGTCTCCTCTTAGGGTTTTGTGCATTTGCAGCTAGAGACAAACACTCTGGAGAAAAGGCCACCTCTGACATTCCATATGACCGAGTCTTACACAGACACACTGGACCACTTAAGTGACTCTCTCATCTCCTTGGGCCTTGGTTTCCCATCTGAAAACTGGAGACATGATTTCTAGTCTGCCTCTTTCTCAGGGCTATTTCTTGAAAGAAGCAGGCTAAGGAATCTCTCTCTCTCTCTCTCTCTCTCTCTCTCTCTTCTCTCTCCTCTCCTCTCCTCTCCCCTCTCCCTCCCTCCCTCTCTCCCTCTCTCCCTCTCTCCCTCTCTCCCTCTCTCCCTCTCTCCCTCTCTCCCTCTCTCCCTCTCTCCCTCTCTCCTTCTCTTCCTCCCTCCTTGCAACAGGGTCTCATGGAGCACACACTAGTCTTAAACTCACTATATAGCTAAGGATACCCTTGAACTTCTGATCCTCCTACTCTATGTCCCAAGCCCCAGGATTACCACCATGCTGGTACTTGAACTAGAGTTTTCAAGCATGCTCTGCAAGCACACTAGCAACTGCACTATAGACCCATCCCAGAGAGCATCCTTTCTAAGCTAAACACTAAACTTACATAAACAACCTAGCACCACTCAAACAGGAGGCAGGAGCAGAGTATGTAGACAAGGGTCCCAATGTGACATGGTATATACTGTCCCATGTGCCAGGGACCTGATGTCACTACTCAGGTGTGCTGGTAAGCAGGGACAGCCATGGGAGCCAGAGTGAAAGATGACATGTGTACCCACAAAGAGGGAGGCTAGTCTTGCAAAGCTCTGAAATAATCGCTTGCCTTTTAAGTATAGGTTCGAGGGAATGGTGCCCTGGTTTGCCTGCAAAACTTGGAAGAATTTCTCCGGGGAGAGAATGAGCCCACACAGGCTGGACAGAGATGGTGGCAAGAAGTGAGTGAAGCAGATGAGTTCCAATGGGCCATGAAGGAAGCAGTATGGCCTGAAGTGAACCCTTGGGATCCCACCTCTGACTGATATGGACAGTTCCTGTTCTAGCAGGCATGACCCACTTGCACTATTGCCATTCTGAGACCCCCACGTCATGGCACATGAGCTGCAGAGTCAAGGCCACTTACTGCAGTGGCTGGGCTCCTTGGCATGGGGCCCAGGCTTGGCAGGGGCTGGTGTCCCGGGGCCCGTGGCCTGGCGCCGGTTCTGCAGGGCCTGGTAGAGGCCTAGAGCACGGCGCTTGGCCTTGCGAAGGATGTGACAGACATATTGGAAGATCTCCTCATAGCAGTCGCCGGGCTCGGCGTAACTGGCCACCGTGCTGGAGGACAGGTAGCGCTGGCGTTGCTCCAGCATCAGCCGGTGCTCCCGTTGCTTGGTCTCAGAGAACTGGGTCGCTATGACAACGAGGCACAGGTTGATCATGAAGAAGGAGCCCACCTGTAACCAACAGGAGGAAAGGACAGGAACAGGGACAGTGGGGACAGATAAGGAGACAGAGGGGTAGAACCAGCAAGAGGGGGGTGGCATGGGAGAAGGGGACAAAGAGATGGAGAAAGAGTTAGCAAGAGCAGGAGACAGAGAGGGAAGCCAGAGAAAGACAGGAGAAATGGGAGGAGGGGAAGGGGAGGGGACAGATCAGCGATGCAGAGGAGAGGGAAGAAGATGGAGCAGAAAGAAAGACAGCAAGACAGAGGACAACCAGGGTACAGAGAGTCAAAGACATAAAGAGGATGGAGGAGGAAGGAGAAAGGATGTGGGGAGGAGAGGAGAAAAGAAGAGAAAGGAGAAGGAAAGGGGAGTGGGAAAGACAGAGAAAGACCAGAATAGTCATAGTCAGGGGCAGGAATAGACAGACAGAGGTACAGGGAAGATGGAGGGGCCCAGAGAGACAGAAACACGGACACAGATACACAGGTGGGACAGGAAAAGATGACTGAGTCCTTGCAGAGGAAGCCACAGCCTAGGTGACTTCCCAGGTCAGACTGGGACTGTATCCAAGCCCAGGCCCCATCAGAACCAAGACCCAACTATACTAACCCATGTAGGACAGAGATACTGAAGCCAAGAGGATAGCCACAATCCCTCCAGTCACAAAGGTCCTACGTCCTACTCACCAGCCTGGACTTGGGCCGTGTGCTTAGAAGGGGAGGTGGAGCCAGGTCCCTCCCCTCTGTTTCCCATCTAACTAGCCCAGTACCAGTCACCTCCCCTGGTCCTCACTAACCCTGAAAGAGCTCCTCTGGCCTGGCAGGAAAGATGTGACCTCCAGCCTTCTGGGATATCACCGACAGGTACATACAGATGGCTGCCCACTTCCCATTACATACAACTGAAGAGCTAAAGAGGTACAGGGCTTCATGGCCCAGAGGACTCTGGGAAATAGACTGCTTCTTAGACAAAAAGCATTTCCATAGCATTTCCCAGAAAACTGTTCTTCCCTGGGCTGGTTAAGGATGCAAAAAACAGAAAGATTAGACCCTGCGCTCTGAAGGCTCATCCCTGTAAGGCTCCTATCTAGCCTTCGTTCAACAGTGGTTGCCCTGGGTGACCCAGACAGGTCTCAACCTCTCTGGATCTCTGTTCCCCATCTGTAAATTGGGAGGCTGTAGTAAAATGGGCCCCAGACTTTTCTAACCAGAGACTGGAAGCTGTGTGTAAAGACTGAAAACCCTCCAGCAGCCCCCTGATGGCATCCTCTGTCTTGAGACAGGGGCACTTGGGCACCAAGTGTCCCCAGCAACATCAGAGCACATTTACTGAACACTTACTAAAGAACAAGGGTATGCAGGCTCCTGGCCAGCCCTCCTCATCACCTAGGAACTAATCGCTGCCAGTGATCCATCTCATGGAATCTGAGGAGCCTGCCTCAAGTCCTACTTAATGACTTCCTGTGGGAGAGGACTGAGCCTTCTGTCTTCCTGTAGGAAGTCACCCACACACCTGTCCTCCCCCAAAGGGCCCCTCCAGCCCCTACAGCTTCTCTCTATCATGACACCTAAGCTTCTGTGTGTCACTGTGACCTCTCAGCTCTTCTTTCCCAGAGACTGGATCCCTGCTCTGCCACAAGAACTCAATCCATCTTGTCTGGATGTTCTGTTGAAACTAACTTAATGAAGAGCCTGGGAATCTGGACCCTTCTCTCTTTCATCTGGTTTCTCCTGAGTCTGAGGTCCTAGGCTTCCCCGGGAAATTGCTGGAGCTGTATCCCAGCAGGTATGGCGCAGGTCAGCAGCCACTCAAGCTTGCCTTCGCCCACCACCAGGAAGCTAGAGAACCCAGCCTTTGTGTTGGGGACTGAACACAGCTCTGCCAGAAGCCTGACCTCTGTGGACTGTGCTGAGGCAGAAAGCCACCGGTATGCAGGACAAGGTGGACATTGGAAAGCACAGACAGGAAGTGCTGGCCTATAGAGGCAGAGAGATCCCTGCCTCTATCACCTGGTCACACGCACAGCTGCAGAAAAGCCAGAGTTCAAAGATCTGCCCAGAGCGCCACCAGGCCACTACCAAGGCCAACCTCCTATCCCGTGTCATATCCAGCAACAGAGCATCTTGTCTACCCCAGGAAAAATGGGGAACAGATGCAACCCCTGAGAAGCTCCATTCTGGAACTATACCCCCAGCTAAGGCCATGAAAGATTGTATTCCTAGGGATTCAGGAAGAGAAAGACAAGCAGAACCAGCGGGTTAGATGTTAAAGGCTAGAGACAACTGAAGGCAGATGTGATAGATGCTTCCAGCCACAGCCCTGATAAGCCACTTCAATCACAGGCTGGGGTTGGTTGACTGCATTTAAAAATATCCCTTTCTTGGAGATGAATTTCCTCCTCCTCCTCCTCCTCCTCCTCCTCCTCCTCTTCTTCCTCCTCCTGTTCTGCTCCTCCTGTCCTGCCAGGCTCCCCTAGCCCTGAGGGCTCCCTTGGGGGACTGTCCACCCCTTCTCTCCCTCCCCACCCCCACCCAGCGCCATGGTCCATGGTCCTGAACTTGCCCTGATACTTACTATGATGAGCAGGATGAAGTAGATGAAGTTGTAGAAAGAATGTGCATCCATCACGTAGTACATGATCTCCACCCAGCCTTCCAGAGTGATCACCTGCAGCGGGCACGAGGACAGGGGCAGAGGCTAAGACGTGGGCCCTCCTGTGCACCGGGATTTAAGACAAACCCCAACAGGGGCTGGAGTAGGGGGGGCAGCACCAGTAAGAAAACCAAGGTTCCAAGAGATACCGATGCCAGTGACCCCCATCACACTGCCAGGCAGGCGGGGAGCAGACACTCTCAGGAGGTAGGTGACAAAGCCCAAGGCTCAAGGCTTTGCCTGCTTTACCTATTTCCTGGCTCAAGGCTTTACCTACTGAGTGAGGATGCCGGCCATGTCAGCCGCTGCTGGCTGACCAGACCTGGGCCTGAATGGTCTCACCTGAAAGATCACGATCCAGGCATAGCCAATGTTGTCAAAGTTGATGGCGCCCTTGTGAGGGTTGGCGTTGCCCGTGCGGCAGACGTTGTAGTAGCGGTTCCAGTTGACGCAGAGGCCGCTGGCGTTGAGGTCTTGGCGTCCCGCCCCGAAGTCGTACATGTCATCTTTGGACAGGCAGCACTCTCGGCCCTGCTCCTTGAGTGGAGGGATCTCGTGACAGCCCATAATGCCATTGTCCCCCGACAGGGAGCAGATGAAGGGCATCTCGTCGTCCTCTTCTGGTTGGTAGTAAGGGGGCAGGGCCACATCCCCTTGTCTGCCACAGAAAAGAGCAGGTCAAAGAGCAACAGGGAAGGGTCACTGCCAGGTGTACCGCATAGAGAGGCCATGCTGTTTTGGGTGTTGGGATTAGACCGAGGCCACATCACTACCTCCAGGCCCACGTAGTCCCCTCCTGAGACACCCTTTCCCACTTCTGATCACAAAGGTCCTGACAGGTCTGTTGGGATCCCTTTTCAAGGTTCCCTCCTCTAAAGAACCTTTCCTGGAGGAGCCTCCCTTCCACGGAACTAAGCCAGGGCTCCCTGAGCTACACTGTGGCCTAGGACACACAGTTTAGACAAGACAGACCAAGGGCTCAGTTAGTAGCCACTGGATTCTGACAGCCCAGCAGGTGAGGGAGTGTGTGGCCCCGGGGCTGAAATCTCTTCCCTCCTTGGACATGGACTCTCTCATTTATGACATTTGTTCATAAGCTCTGCTTTGCCCACCACATAATCACAAGTGAAATCCCCATTGTGATTTTATCTATGGAAGCCAGCTAGATGGATCAAAGAGGGATCACCTAGAGAGGGTTTAAAACTGAAAAGATAGCTGGGCGTGGTGGTGCACGCCTTTAATCCCAGCACTCAGGAGGCAGAGGCAGGCAGATTTCTGAGTTCGAGGCCAGCCTGGTCTACAAAGTGAGTTCCAGGACAGCCAGGGCTATACAGAGAAACCCTGTCTCGAAAAAACAAAAACAAAAACAAAAAAACCCTGAAACGATGAGAAGAAACAAACCTTACAACAGAGGACTCTGAGACTGTAGTAAGGAGCCTAGTGTGCTGTTTTACAGGACTAGGACCCTTAGTAGGGACCACAGCACATAGAGACAGACCTGTGTCTTAAGGCAAACACAGAAGCCAGCACTCAGAGTCTGATTGTGAGTTTGGGGCTAGCCTAGGCTAAGTGTTGAGTTCCTAGTCAGCCTGGACTGAATAACAAGATGTTGTCTTTTCTTTTATTTGTTTGCTTGGCTGGCTGGTTGCTTGAGACAGGCCTCATGTAGCCCAGGCTGTCCTCGAACTTTCTATACTAACAACGACTTTAAACTCCAGATCCTATGGCTTCTACCTCCTGCGTGTCGGGACTATAGATGCATGCCAGTACACCTGTCTGGAAATGATATGTCAAAAACACAGAAAAGCAAAAAAATAATAATAATAATTCACTTAAATACAAAAAACAAAAACGATCTCAGTACTTAGAAGGCAGAGGTAGGTGGATCTCTGAGTTCAAGACCAGGCTAGTCTACAAATCAAGTGCTAGGATAGCCAAGGATGCACAGAAAGACCCTGTCTTGTAAAACAAAAACAAAAACAAAAACAAAAACAAAAAAAACCCCAGCATCTAGAAGTAACACCAACACTGCCTCCCTCATCTGAATGGCCACCTCAAGGTTTCATAACACGGTGTGGGAAGAGCGGGTGTAAACAGACATCCGCACCATTGGTGGGAGCGCAAACTACACCACCCCTGTGGAAAACAATTCATCAACATCCTTTAACAGTCAAAATGTTACAGCCAACCACGCAAAGGCTCACGACCACCTGCTTCCAATAAAGACATCACTTTTATCCCCTGCGGAAAGGCTGGACTGGGCCACCCATCGTTGTGGGAGACTGAATACCCATTAAGTAAATCGAACTTGATGTCAATTGGTCCATCACATACCGCACGCAAAATTCTTTGTGATGGAATAGACCAGACAGAAAGAAGAAGCCAGAAACAGAGCATGTTTTTCTGACTTCAGGCTCTAAGACGTGTTCAATAGCAATGCCATATATATATATATGTGTGTGTGTGTGTGTGTGTGTGTGTGTGTGTATGTATGTATATATATGTATGTATGTATATGTGTGTATATATATATATATATATATATATATATATATATATATATATATATGCTGAACAGGATTGGGGGCCAAGTTTTTCCAGCTCCAAACACCATTAGCAGAGTTAAACAGTCACTCCTTAGGACTCCTACCTATAAGCAAGCACACTGCTATTGCTTATTCAACTGTCAATTTGGGTCATTTCTAGGTATGGGGTCCTCATGACTCAGGACGATTCTTGCCTACGTGCTTGAGTGGGTACAAACCACCCTTCTTTCTTCTGTGTGGGGGATGGTATTTGTTCTTCCAACCCAAGGTGACCTCTAACGATCTCCCTGCCACAGCACCCTGAGCACAGGACTTGCAAGGGAGCCACCACTCACAGCTAAAGCTCAATGGCTCTGATTTTTTTTTCCTCTTTGCAGTGCTGAAGACTGAATCCGGGCCTCGTGCATGCCAAGATACTGCTCTGCTGGCTGAGCTACACCCTCAGTCCCAGCCAGCCAGCATTTCTTTTTTTTTTTTTTGGTTTTGGTTTTTCGAGACAGGGTTTCTTTGTATAGCTGTCCTGGAACTCACTTTGTAAACCAGGCTGGCCTCGAACTCAGAGATCCACCTGCCTCTGCCTCCCAAGTGCTGGGATTAAAGGCGTGCGCCACCATGCCCGGCTCAGCCAGCATTTCTTCTGAGCAAAGCCCCAGGGTACTCCTGACAAGCTGAGGGTGTGCATGGCATTAGCTTTGTTCAGCCTCCCACAACGGATCCTGAAACCACCCTGAAGATCCACTGGGACCTCCCAGAACACAGTGGAACGTCGCCTGCTCTGCGTCTGCGGCAATTACTGGCCCTTCTCATTTTAACTATCCTGCTGGGGCACCATGGTGCCTCGCTGCCATTTCTGTTACAACTCCCTTAAGACCTGAAAGAAGATGAGCCTTTTCAAATAACTCACCTGCCACTCTTGTAGCCGCCCCCCCCCACCCCCACCCAGAGGTCTCTAGTAAGGTAGTTTGGACTAGTTCTTATGAGATCATCTTTGGCTTATAGTCCTTCTTTATATGTTCCGGACTTGAGATCTCTGGTGGATACAAGTATTGCAGAGTTTTTGTTTCAAGCTGTTCTCTTTCAGATTTAATCACTCCTGCAAACCTACAGACATCTTAGTCACACAATATAGTTGGAGGTTCCCAGCTCACTGTGGACATCAACCCCGATGGGAGGTGGTCTCCCAGCTCCTCAAGTGAAGGATGGAGAGACTCAGGAGACCTGAGACCCAGAGGTCATTGCAGGTAGTGCTGAGGGATGACTGATGACCATCGGTCATTACCGGAGACCCTCCTGCCAGCCTTTGCCCTGGTGCTCTTCTGCCAGCCCCACTCCATGAACTCAGAAACCAGAGGCCAGCCTGCACCCAGGCACCAGTTCAGATGACCGGCCAATAACACGGACAGCCCAGCTCAGTTCCCACACTCACGCACCCCCAACCCTTCCTCCACTGTAGTGGGGTGTGGCTGAACCCCTGCTGGGATTCCCCATGGCTCTGCTGTTGCCAGCCTTAATTGGTCAAGTGCTTGCCTTGCATCAGGGCCTGAGTTCGGATCCCTAGCACCCACATAAAAAATAGTCATGATAATACATGCCTATAACTCCAGCACCAGGAAGCCAAAGACATGAGGGCTCCTAGAGCCTGCTAGCCAGCCAGTCTAGCCAAATTGGGTAGTTCTGGTCTCAGTGATAGACCCCTATCTCAAAAATTAATTAATTAAATGGGGATCAATTGAGGCAGATCCCCCAAACATTGGCCTCTGGCCTGCACACACATGCACATATGAACACACGAGCACGCATACACATTTCCCGCAAACCAACAAGTGAGAACAACATGCTTCTCCTACGGGATGCTGGGAAGGTAACGGAATTAGTCCGGCAGAGAACAAGGCCCCGCATGGACAAGCCACCCTGTGAATACCAGCTGTCTTTCTCTCAGGGCCAGTTTCAGGCCCACCGTGCCCTTTGGGGTGCATTTATCAAGGGCGCCATCTCAATAAATGAACAGGGGCACTCCCTCCCACCAGGAGCATCCCAGTCTGGGGGAACACACATGGTGCCACATAATGGCACTGGCTTAAGGTTCTGCATGTTCTAATTTGAGTCATTCTCAAACCACCTCTGCAGTAGGGAAACTGAGGCACAAAGTTGCTGAAGTCATGAGGCTAGCAAGTGACAGAAGCAGAATTTGACCCTGAAGTCCATTGCCCCAGCCCCTGCCTGCATGGCAGCATTGGGAACCTCTGTCGAAAATTAACTCCCACCTCAGCCCCCACCCATTATCCAGCAAACACCATTCTTGACCTTTCAGGTTCAGGTCAAAGTTGCATTCGGATCGCAGAAGTCCTTTCTTCTCAGCCCAGCACCCTAAATCCAAATTAACATTTAGCTCCTTTATCCTCCTAGGGTCAAGACAAAGAGACAGTGCAGAGCCTGCCCTTAGAAGTGGCAGGCAAATGTCTGTTATGATATCCATGCTCTGAGACTCCTACCGGCAGAAAGAGAACATTGCTGTGTTCCCTGTCTGTAGAGTCATAGCTTGGACTGAGGTCCCTGGAGGGCCCAGCACGCACCCCATGTTCCCTGGTCTTGTTCTGCCCAGCCTGCATGGCTCAGGAGTTTGCTCACAGAGTGTCTGGCCAGGGGCTGGGGGTGTGATCTGAAGCCTCCAGACAACAAGCTCGTGGGTAAAGAAGCCAAGAGGATGAGGGGAATCCCCCCTGCCCCCCAATGAGCGCCTGTTGCTCCTGCCTAAGGCCAGGCCTGGCTCACCAGATCCTGAACTGAGGTCTGGTCAGAGCACATCTGTCTGAGCCCCAGGAAAGACCGACTTCTTTGCTGGCCTTCCTTACCAGCTGTTCTGCGGCCTGCTCTGAGCTAGGTCTGTTGAGTTGAGGTCTGACCCTGCCTCCCTCTATGGGGGGTTGCAGGCCTGGGATAACCTTGGCCTTGCTCCCTGCCGGAGCCTGGAATTTAGCAACCTCTTTCTCCCTGAAGTACAGTCATCCTCTGACTAAGTGGGGCCTAGCCCTGACAGCGTGAGACTCAGAGCTCTGGAGAGAGTCATCCAACCTTGCCAGCTATGTCTTGCCCCTAAAGCTGTCTGGCTCTTCTCACATTTGGAACTCCCCTTCCGGGTGGGTCAGGTACACACTGGCCCAAAGTGGGGCCCAGGCATGTCCAGAGCACTGTGCACCCACCTGCCCTCACCACACCCAAGGAAAGGCTGGAGCCACCTCTCAGAGTCCAGATAGGACAATGGAGCAGCCAATCAGGAAACAGCACATAAATTCTCATGCTGCAGAGCTGAGAAGAACCAGCCTTCTTCCCTACGTGCCTCGGTGCAGGATTACGGCTCACCCATTCATACCCTCATTCATTCATTCATTCATTCATTCATTCATAGTGAAAAGGCACTGTTGTAGGTCTTGAGAGAAGAGTGAGGACCAATCTTTCCTAGTCTAGGAGAGAGCTCACATCCTAGGGTCCCTGAAGGCCAAATGTATAATTTCTCCAGTGTCCCCAAATACTCAAGCTGATAAATGGGACCACTGCAGGAAAAGGTCGGCCGACGAGGAAGCTTGGCAGATAGTGTGGTTGCTGCTTGGGGAAGAGGCAGCAATCCTCCAGCAGAAGGTGACATGAGGGCTGAGCCTAGATAGTGAGACAGGGCCAGCCACAGAAATACACATGACAGAGGGGACACGGACAGATGGTGAGCCCCCAAAGCCAAGAGCTCACACACATGCTGCTCTCTGAAGGGCTTCCCCTCTTTCTACCCCTGACAGCTCAGGACTGCTCTCTACTGAGCACTCACACAGTGTAAAGGTTCCGTGCTCCCTATCCACGGGGCCTTCACTCAACAAAGTGCCCCCTCTCTGACCTACTCAGGTGCCCAGTGCTCCCCACAGCACAGCAATGGGTAGGCAGGCCAGTCCCTACCCAACCTTGACCTCCTGTTAAGGAGGTCCTCCTCCCTAATGTTCCAAACCCTGAAAAGGGAGACTCATCCCAGCTCATGCAGTATCCCTACACCATCGCATTCAGAAGAGACACTCAGCCTTGACAACCAACCAACCCTAGCTGTATGTGTCCTCGCTCAACGAAGGGCAGGCCCTGGATACATCAGCCAGGTTAAAACAGGTTAAATGGCTCTTCCCTTTCAGCCTCTGTGGGTCCTGGTACACAGTAGCAGCCAAGTGGCTCGTGGAGACTAGAAGCTGATGCACCCTTACCTCCAAACACATAGTGTGTGCGTATGCCCTGGGTTGCCGTCACCACCCGGGAAGAGGGGATGCTAAAGGCATCATTTTGAGAAACTAAGCCCATCTTTTAAGCAGCTCTTGACATTCTGCCTGGAGGGGCGCCTGGCTCCCACTCTAGACCCAACAGCAGGATGTGAGCTGATCCCATTATGGCACTCCCACACATCCCTCCTTGGGTTCTAGAACTTTCTCTCCTTCCAGTGTCCAAACCTCCCTCTCTCCTCATATCCAGCCTTCCCGAATTGGCTGTTCCTGCTTTGTTGGCCCAGTTCTCAGTTAGCAAATGAGTTAGCAAGAGGCAGGTCAGAGTCAGCAGGAACAGAGTGGGCTGGGGGTGGGGTAGAAATGGGGAGTGCTGGCCAGGTTTTTATGTTGACAGAAGCTAGGGTCTTCTGAGATGAGGGAATCTTAATTGAGAAAATGTTTCCCTTGGGTTGGCAAATCTGCAAGGCCATTTTCTATTGATGACTGATGTTGGAGAACCCAGCTCAATGTGGGTGGTGCCACCCGTGGGCTGGTGGTCCTGGATTCTATTAAGAAAAGCAGGCTAAGCAAGCCATGAGGAGCAAGCAGTGAGGAGCAAGCCAGTAAGTAGCACCCTCCCTGGCCTCTGCTTCCGCTCCTGCCGCCGGGTTCCTGCCCTGCTTGAGTTCCAGTCCTACTTTCCCTAGATGATGAACTGCAAGCTGTAAGATGAGATAAACCCTTTCCTCCCACAAGGTGCTTCTGGTCCCGGTGTTTTATCAAAGCGATAACAAGCCTTAATTAAGATGGGGTTGGGGGGTGGGGGAGGGGACTCACATGGTGAAGTTCTCCTCCAGGAAGCAGCGGTTCCGCAGCAGGCCTGCCCAGAGCTGCACGCCGATGATGCCAAAGATGAAGAAGACGAAGAAACAGAGCAGGAGCACGTTTCCCAGCATGGGCAGCGTGTCCAGCAGCAGGTTCACCAGAATCCGCATGCCTGGGAGAGCAAGGGTGGAGGAGGTGGCATCAGAGAAGCAAGAGGAATGGGCCGCGAGGCTGTGGGGTCTCCTACTCCCTCTGGGAGCCTCTCTCCTCCATGTCTGCCCCTAGGCCCACAAAGCCAGGAAAATGGCTCTGGGCCCTGCTGCACTTCCACGAGATCATGGGTGAAGGAGCACACACTTAGGGAGCCCCCTTTTAGGTGCTGAGTGTTCTCCTTCAGCCTCCATAGTAACCCCTTGAGGTTGGCAATCTGATCTCTGTTTAGACAGGCATTCCCAAGGACCAACAGGACCTCTTTACTCAGCATCCCCTGGCTGGGTAGCAGAAGGATGTGAATTTAAACTATTGCCTGGTACTGAGTCTCCTCCTCTTTCTATGGCCAATTCTTTTCCCTAGACGGCTTACTCACCCTAACAACCTCCTATCGCCTGCCTCAGCCTAGTAAAACCTCGCTCTGTGGAGCCTTCTCAACCTTCTCTCACCAAAGCATTCAATCCTCCACTCCAGGCAATCTCAGCCTCTCCTAGCCTAGGCTACCTTGTACAGTTACAGTTTGTATGTTGTGCGGCCCAAGAGATTTGCATCCCATTTGCATCAGCATCTAACCTTAATCAATACCCATCCGTCTGTATATTTTCCTGTCCTATCTACTGGGCTGTGAACTCCTGGGGAACAGGGTCTGTGTCTGAGCCACCTCAATAGTCCCAGAAGCCAGCGTGGCCTAACCTAGAAGATAAGCTTAACCAACGTTTGCTGGATGACTGACTGGGAATGAGGAGAAGATTGGAGGCAGGGAGGGGCGAGTGATGATGACAGGTAGGAAGAGTTGGTCCTGTTGGACTTTGGTTGATGCCAGCGTGATGCTGAGGTGGTTATTAATGAGGATAATTATCATGGATTTGCATCACAAGCTTGGTGTGGAGTGATTTCCAATCAATAATTAATGTCCACCCCATCTTCCCTCCCCACAAAACTAGGTCAGCGTCCTCTCAGGGAAAGCAACGGGGCTCCCCTGGCAAGCTGCGTCATCCAACTGAGAACATCTAGGCCCAGGGCTCAGCACCTTACATTGCTTTAACATCTACCCTCCAACATGGGAACAAGGAGGGAGGCAAGGAAACAAGACGTGTCCTCACGTGATCCCCAAAATGAACCAACTGCAAGCCTTCCCAGGGCTGCAATCACTCATTCATGGTTCGCAAGCATGCATTCATTCATCGAGTGGTAGACTGCCTGCCAGCACTGCACTGAGAATTCCCCCTCAGAGCTCCCAGCCCAGCAGCGGGGTCCAGATGCAGCGGTGCTGAGCAGAAGGACTGTTGTGAAGGACACATTTGTGGGGAGGATGAAGTGGAGCTGGGCCCTACAAGATATGAAAAATCTGCCAGAGGTGCTGAGGGGAAGTGTAGCCTGAGAGCATGCAGAGCTGCCAGGCCAGGCCTGGGGCTGCTGTAGAGGATTCCAATGAGTTGAGTAGGGCAGGTCTGGGAGGAAGGATGACAAATCAAAGGTTGGTGTCACTGTCACCAGCAGGTCTCAAAACAGCCACCGTCCTTGAGTGGCTCTGGGGTCTGGAAAGTGGCAATCCTAGAATCCACGCAAAGGCAGTGGATGAAGACCAGGCGCTGGACCAGACCACCTCAAGGAGGCAGCAGGCTCCTCTCCACGCGTGGCTCACTAACCAGCTCAACGCCAGCCCGGCTGCTCCTGGCTGCTCCCAGGGGTGGCCTTTATTGCTCAATTAATTACATTTCCCTTGTTCTCCAGGATATTGAAATTCTGAGCTGCCAGCTACTTTCCCTGAATGGCAGCCCCCTCCCTCTGCTTCTTTCCCACCCAGGGGCCCAGCCCCTCTCTCTGGGTTCCTCTCTCCAGGGCCTGGGGAATCCCGGGGCCACAGAGCCAAGGTGTAATTAGGAAACTAGGAATTTAGCACAAATTTAATTCATCCGTGGCTGCCCAGGGAATTGGGACCATGGGATTGGGAGTCAGGCCCCAAAGAGCCTAGCTGAGCCTTCTTTTACATACTTGGTACAGTAAGGTAGCCAAGACAGGTAGGATGTTGATGCTCTTTCTCTAGTACCCTGGCGCTAGGCGCATGAGGTCAAGGTAGGAAGGGGCAAAAGGCAGGGGCATAGACAGAGCCGTAGAAAGAAATGGAGATAGAGATGGGGAGATCAGGGGCAGGACAGGACCGAGGGACAGGGGGACAAAGGGACAGAGGCAAGAGTACATGCATGGAAGGAAGTACCACCTCCAGACTTCTCTATGTGCTCTATCTCTTCCTCCAAGCAGCCTTCCTGGGTTTCACCACACCTAGTCAAAAGTGCCCATCCTCTAGCCCAGCTGTCCCCTGACAGCCACCTTCTCTGAGGCTGGGCTTACTCTGGGGGCCTTCAGACTAGGTCAGGAGCCAGGTGGACCATGATGTCAATGGCCCCAAGAGTCTAGCTAAGGGCCTGTTCCCCAGCCAAGAAGGGACAGGGGACACAAGAAGGGACAGGGGACATTAGACCCACCCCTGGTGGCAGCCAGCACAGACCAAATGAAGAGGTCTAGGTTCTAGTCCCAGCTGGGCAGCAAGACATACCCCTCCCAGGGCCTCAGTAGCCTCACGTATAGGCAGGCAGGTCCCACTACACTAAGTACATACACTGCATACACACTACGCCTTCTCTTCGTCCTCTTCATCCTCCTCCTTTTCCTCCTCTTCTTCAACTCTGCCCACAGTCCATTCAAAACATCCCTATCAGGACAGCGCAGGGTCCACTCCCAGAGGCAGCCCTAGCCTGTACCACTGTATCCTCTGTACCACTGTATCCTCTGTACCATTGTATTCTCTGCAGACCCAGCTTCTTGCATCCCTCTGAGCCATCACACAGTCAGAAAGGCATCTCACTCCTTCTGTTCTCCTGGTCTGGGCTCTCCTCTTCTGGCCTCTGGGAATGGGCTGGTGTCTGACTTGAGCCCACTCTCCCTCTGTCACAGTACCTATGACCCTGAAGGACTCTTGTAGGTTCAGGGCTCCACTATCCTAAATGTAGCTTCTGACCCAGACAAGTCTGCACGCAAGGCTCACGTTCTCCAGTCCTGCCCCGGGGGCCGGCCCAGAGCAACAGCCCCTCAGGACACAACAGATTACAGAACAAAAGGGCCTCAAGAGATGCCTCACCAGTTGGGAACATGGCTGCTCTTCCAGAAGACAGGGTTTGATTCCCAGCACCCACACGGCAGCTCACGGTCATCTGTAACTCCAGTTCCGTGGGATCTGATACCCACTTCTGGCCTTTATGGGTATCTGGCACACACACGGAGCACGGGCATATATGCAAGCAAAACACCCATACAAACAAAAGGAACAAATAAAAATTTAAAGAGAGATTGAGAGGTGAATAGATGTTCCCTTCCACCGTGACTAAACAGGAAGCCTGTCACCACCATACGGGGCTCTGGGCCCCAGGGACTCATCAGCCTTACAAATCAAATCCGGTAAGGTCAGACGTGGTGAAGAATCTTTGTAATTCCTCCACTTAGGGCAGATGAAGGAGAGGGATTGCCTCAAGTTTGAGGCCAGTCTGAGCTACAGAAGACAACCTTGTCTCAAAAGATGGAGAGATGGCTCAGCAGTTAAGAGCCCTGAGTGAGCTCTTCCAGAGGTCCTGAGTTCAGTTCCCAGCAACCACACGGTGGCTCACAACCATCTGTAATGGGGTCTGGTGCCCTCTTCTGGTGTGTCTGAACAGAGCCATGGTGGTGTACTCATGTACATAAAATAAATCTTTTAAAAAGAAAAGATTTATTTTTAAAACCTAATTAATTAAAATAAAATAATAAAATGGAATTAAAAAACAAACAAACAAATTTCATGAAACAAAAGACATGAGAACAGCCTGAGTCTGTAGATCTGTCTGTCTGTCCGTATGTCACTAACTATAGAGGTGGGCAAGCCAGGAAAGGGGGGATGCCAGACGGAGTCGGGGAACCAGAAAAGCAAGAGTATGCTGAGCAGAGGCGGTGAAGAGTCATGTCTGCACTAATGAGCTTCAGGCAGCAAGAGAAGGCCAGACATAGAGAACAGAGCAGGCCACAGCAGAAGAGGCCGCTGAAAAACAGCTCACGAGATCCTGTGTGAATGCCCACTGAACACCATCACAGAGCCCACATCATATAGAGGACAGGCTGGTAGGCTCTGGGACCAGGAAGGCAGTGGTGGCCGTATAATGGCTGGGATGGGAGCCAGGAGGAATGGGCTCCCCATCCTATGCCCCACTGTTGAGGTTGCCCCAGCCACTTGAGGCCTACTTCATGGCTTGCCGGTATTTTGCCACTGGGTATTTTGTGTTTGATCCATCTGTCCCTGTGTGCCTTGCCTGTCCACACCTGCCACTGGGATGAGCTAAAGGAAGGAGCGCCAGGTCCAGATGATACAGAGTGGCGTGGAGACACGGGGAGGATCCGGGTGATCCTGAGAAGGAGGGATCAAGAGCTGTGGCATAGATGTGGGAGGAAGGGGATTGTCAGGGATAGCTTGAAGGTTTGGGGGGGTCACAGAGCATCCATCAGTGGAGACAGGAATCCATCTAGACATGAGTTTGAGGTCCCTGGTCATCCTTGTAGAGTTGCTTCATTGGGACTAAGAGTGTGGGGTTCAGGAGAGAAGAATCGGTTCAGGAGAGAAGAATCTGCTCTAGGAGTGTGATATGAGTAGTGACAGGGAGAGGGGGGGTCTTGATGGCATCAAAACTGGCACCATAATGGCAAATGCCAGGCAGGGAAGTAAATACCACATCTCCATCCCAATCCTAAGAGATGGAGATCCCAGAGCAGACCCTCGGCTGCCAGAGATCCTGAGAGGCCCCGTGGTGGCCATGGAGGAGACTGGCGCGAGAGGGAGATTCACTTCCTAGTAGGCGTTTCCTCCCCAGGCCCAAGGAGCTCCGCAGACAGGGGCTGTCAACCCAGATTAGCTCGGCCACTCTGCGAGGCTAACTCAAGCAGAAATCATGGGACATGTGCCAGCCTTAGCCGGGGCATGACCCACTTGCCGGGGGCAGGAGGGATGGCAGAGAAAGAGGCGTGCCCTGGCTGTGGCCTGGCCCCCAAGGCTGCATGCTTTCTGATCCAGCCAGGTTGGTGGAGGGCAGAGAGCAGCCAGGAGAGGAAAGTGCTGAGCTCAAGGAGAAGCCGTCTGCTGCCCTGTTGTTGCCAAGCCAACTAATCAGAGGCACAACAGGGGTCAGGGAGGCCGGGCCAGGAAGCAGACGGTCGGACTGCCAGGGTCACAATTACTGGCACCAGCCCAGCCTGGAAGTTTGAAGAGTCCCAGAGCACCCTGTCTTCTTCATTCCACAGGCCTTGAGTCCCTACACCAAAGCAGTAGTGCCCATGTCCTGGGGATGCTCTCAACCTACAGTGCCCCAAGCAACACTCATTCTCCCAAGGTGCTGTCACCCTCCTCTGTGAGGTCTCCTCAAAGCGTTTGCAGTGCCTTAGCCCTGACCCCTGGATGCTGACCCACCACCTGAGGCTCAGGTGTCAGCTGATGGTGAGGGGCTACAGATGAATCCTTGCTTTGACCCAGACCTGGCTCTGGCGTAAAGGACCCAGGCAATACTACTTCAGATGAAGAGCCATCAAGAGTCTTACTCCTACCCACTGTGTCCTGTCCAGCAACCTCCCAGGTTCCTAGAACACGATTCAGCCTTTGACCTGAACTGACTGCCCTGGCCCCACCCCCTAGCGTGTCCCACAATCCCTTTGGCTTCCCAGCAGACATCTGGCCAGATGTTCTCCACCCTACTCTTCAGAGAAGACAGCAGTTCTTGGCAGCAGTCCCTGCTTCATCTCTCCCACTCACTCTCTCTCCTCCTTTCTCCCTCCCTCCTGCAGGCCACAGGGACTATTTAACCCCCAGGAAGAGACAGTTCTGGTGGGGATCAAGGATAGGCATCCCTGGAACTCCGGATGTGCCAGGGAACATTTCACTCAAAGCATTCCTTCTGACTCAAGCCCAAGGAAGAAAACAAAATGTCCATGTCAGCTCTGTTCCACAATTTTTCTTTCTCCCAGACCCTGTCCCAAATAAACCTCCCTTGGTCCTTCCAGGAAAGATCCCTGGGTCTTCCTGTCCCTTTTCAACACAGCTGGCCTGACAGTGGATTCCTATCTGGATAGGAAAGGCCAAACCAGACCTGGGTACCAGGGCTGGTACCTTCCCCAAACTTGCCACTGCCCCTCACTTCAAGTCAGCACCCCAATTTCCAGTTATAAAGTGGACGCCACACAATCCTAACATCCCATCGTTGGTTAGAAGAGGGAGTGACATAGCCCTGTGAGACTGTGATGGAGTCGGCCAAAGTGCTTGATGAACTCCAGCCACTTATCAATAAACCCGACGTGAGCCACCCACTCCCACCATGTTCCTTTGTCTTCAGATAATCCCAAAAGGGACCAGAGTTAACTGTAGCAATCGCCATGTTGTCCCGTGGTCAGAATGACGTGGTGCTCGTGGAGGTGGATGGTGGGTAATAACACAAGCAGTCAGGTACAGGGAATGGTGAGAGGTGAGTCCTCACCCCTCACAACGTGCAGTTCCCTGCCCTGCCACACCAGCTCCAGATACATCAGCAGGATGCTCCGTCTTCAGGAATACCCGCCCACACCCTGAGCCCTCTGAGTCCTTGATGGACTCTTCTAAAACCAACCTCTGCAAAGATGTCCCTGAGTCCCCACATCTTCAACCCAAAACCTGCCCTTTACTGCTCACACCTGACCTTCTGCAGGAAGTTCTTCATGCATACTATGCCACTGCGGCCACGCAACAGGACGGAGATCAGTAATATCAACTCCGCTTTCTAGTTGGAGGATTCTAAGACAAGAGGGAGCGGGGCTTGCTGGGATCCCAGAACAGGTGAGCTGAATTAGAACCTTGGGCTGACCTGTAGCTCAGAGCTCCCTGCTGCAACATAACACTGCTCCCACTCCATCCATTCTGTATAGACAACTCAGACCAACCCAGGGTTCCCTGTGATAGAGCTGGTGACGCTAAGCCCAGGCACAACTCAACCCCCTGGAGTTTGCTCAGAGTCCTCCAAGCAGACATCCTTTTAACAGCTTAGCTTGGAGTGCAACAGCCGGCTAGATGCAGCACGGGCTGGCTCCATGCTCTCTAGTGACTGCCCAAGTTTCTAACTGGAGGAAGTCAAACGTTTCAATTTGAAAGGACTCAACCAATGGGGCTCAGGAAAACACTGTGATAACGCAGGGCTGGGGGTATAGACAGAGGCAGACCCAGCAGGGGACACAGCCTTACAGATAATCCAGTCCCATCATGCCAAGGCACAGAGAGGAGGAGTAACTAATAGCAGATTGAGCAGTAAAAAAACAGAACTCAGACCCTGCCTCTCTTCTCGACCTTCTCCCTTCCTCTGTCTCCTGCCCCTTATCCACTAAAGGCCGGAGCTAAGGACGAAGCTGCAGGGGTGGGCTGGATGGACATACTTTGAGAGTTTCTATAACAAGAGCCCTGGCTTCTGGGACCCCTTCCTATACTATACGAAGCGGAGAGCCACATAGCCAATCCAACCTCTCCTCTGCTCTGTGCCAGTAGAGAGACCGAGGCCCATGTCGCAACAAAGTGGAGAACAGGACTTGCACTCTCTGGCCCCTAGTTGGGTCTTTCTGGACAATCATGTTAAGACTCTATCCTACACTGCATTTTTTTAAGATTCAGGTCACCCTGACTCCTTGATTTCCCAATTAATCACTGATAATTTGACTGTCCAGAGCTGGCTCTCTAGCTTGCCATCTAGTGGTGAAACAGAGAGCTGCAGGCTACTGCTGAACACATCCCAAGGCAGACACAGCTGAAGAGCCCAGGCCCCCTGTCAGGTCACTCATTACCTAGTGACTCCTAGTGGAAGACAGGACAACCAAGGACAAAAGAGCCTCTCCCTCAGAATCGGGGGCTGAGTTGTTGGACTTCAGGGATCTCCATTTTCTAACTGTCCTGTACTCTTGGGGTTTAGTTACTAAAGAAGGTACGTTTAAGCTGGGAAGTGGGGAGGTATGCCTTTGATCCCAGCACCTGGGAAGCCTGATCTACAGAGTGAGTTCCAGGACAGATCAGGCTATGTAGAGATCCTGTCAGAGAAGGAGGAAGGGGGGACGGGGAAGGGGAGGGAGGAGGAGGAGAAGGAGGAAGAAGAGGGAGGAGGAGGGGAAAAGGAAGAGGAAGAAGGGGGAGGAGGAAGAGGGGACGGGGAAGAAGAGGAAGAAGGGAAGAAGAGGAAGGAGGAGGAGGAGGAGAAGAAGAGGAGGAAGAAGAGGAGGAGGAAGAAGAAGAGGAGGAGGAAGAGGAAGAATCATTTATCCTAAGGTCTTTTCAATGGAATGTAGTTGCTCTCTCCATCTGAAGATATTTTGGATCCTGGGGATTCTCAGCATCTCCACAATGCTGAGCTCTGAGAAAGGGAGAGAGGTGACCGTCAGCTAAGAGGGCATCTGAGGATTCCCAGGGGCGCCATTAGCTGATAGAGGTCCTGAGGCAAGGCTTGGAGCCTCCCTTGGCTATCTGTGTCCAGAGCTTCGATAATTGGAACGTACAGGAGCAGTGGGACGCTAGGCTCAGGACTGACCCCTGCCCTCCTCCAGAGAACAGGCAAGCTGGTGCGTGGGACAGGGAGAGACCGCCTCAGTCCCAAAGTCACTTAACAAGCTCTGTATGTAGCCAGCCAGGGATCTGGGGAACCTGATAGAGTGGCCAGGGTTCATATACGTGTTCATGAGTGACAGACACCATGACATGGCACACATGCATTTTACACACATATACACATATACACATTCACATGTGTGCACATGTGTTTTCCTATAAAAACACATATAGATCTCTATATCCACACACCTGTCCAGAAACCATCTAGCAGGAGAAAGACCCACACCCTGCAAGTCTGTCCAGTCCCTTTGGGCCTACGCCCATGCACTAACATCACTTCATATGGCTGTGGCACGCTTGTTGGAGCCCGGGCTGGCCTGACGGAGACCATGATGTAAGATCCTGTATAAATGCCCTTGTGGAGAATGCTCTGTCACATGCCCCTCACCTCCAAAGTGACCCGGCCTGTAGGCTCCATTCCAGGAACACGACTGGAGATGAAGGCAGCCACCCCAGCCATCCCCAGGACAGAAATAGAAGCAATACAGATGGAGCAATAAGAGATGGGCCCATGCTCTATGCTCTAGGTACTGAATCTCTCTTAGTGGCTCAGAGCTAGTGCCAATGACTCTCAGACTTGAGCTGGCTCCGGAGTACCTCCTCTGTCTCTCTGCCCTGCCCCACCTTAGCCATTGCTTCCCTGAGATACCAGAGCAGCTTCAGTGACCAGCTCCCCCCACACTCCTGACATGGCCATGTCTGAAACACTGCCCTGTTGACCTTTCCAGTCACTCCAGTCTCAACCCCACTTCCTGATCTTCATCTGGCCCCTGAAGCAGCCTGTATCTGAGATTCCCCAATAGTCAGAGGCTGGTGACTTCTAGACTTTTGCTCCGGCCACGCCCCACTCCTCTTTGTCTCCATTGTACCTAATCCCCGGGTTTCCAGGGTCTCTGCTCAGATGCTCTCCCCAACCCTGCATCCTGAGCTTTACTGGACCCAAGGCACCACTCTCTGTGCCTTAGCATCTCTGTGGTTCCTCATGGGAGGATGGATCAATGTTTACCGAGCATGCGGGTCTCACGTGTGTTTGAGGGGTTCCTTCCACAGCTCTAGGCACTGAATGGCTGAAATCCTCCATGTGTTGGGATGAGGAGATGGCTCAGTGGGTAAAGGGCTCGCCTCACATGCATGAGGACCAGAGTTCCAGTCACCAGGATCCAAGGTAAAGGCCAGGTTATCCTAGGGGCCTGCCGGTAATTACAGCCCTCGGAAGGCAGAAACAGAGTAAACTAGCTAGCCACGGTAGCCGTGTCACTGAACTCTGGGCTCAATGAAGAAACTGAGCCTCAAAGAGTGGTGTAGACAGTGTTCAAGGGTGATTTCTTACATCAACCTCATGCCTCTATGCAACTGGGAACATATGCAAACACGCACATGCAAATGCACATACACACATGCATGTGAAAGAAAGAACATCTCCTGGCCTTCTCAAATAGACCTAAAAGTCCCAAGCCTATGTCCCTACCTCTTCCCACTCCTAACATAGGGCGGTGGAGGAGGCATCCTACATCTGCTACTCTCTAGCAGTGCATCTTAGAGGAGGGAACCATGTCTTTGAAACTGTTTCTTCATCCCTCCCAAATAAGAATAGTCCAGATCCCTCCCTGGTAAAGGCAAGGCTCAAACATCAAGGGAATACAGTCTAGGAAATGCAGAGCAGACCTCAGGGCTTGTGGGTTCAAGGCAAGCTCTCAATGTAAGGTGGGTATGAGGTAGATAGACAGGTGGGGAGGTGGGGAGGTGGATGGATAACTAGGTGGACAGGTGGGAAAGTGGGGTGAATGGGTAGATGAGCAGATAGATAGATAGATAGGTAGATTGATAGGTAAATGTGTGAGTGAACAAGTAGTAAATGAGACAGACAGACAGATGAGTAGATAGATGGGAGGATGGACAGATGGATGGAAGGACAGGTAAGTAGATGCTTGAGTGGATGGATACAAGAACACATGCATAGAACGGTGAGTGAATGAGATCCATGAACAGGTGAGTGGGTAGGTGTTAGGTGTGCTGTGCGAAGGTCATCTTTGTATTATTCAATCTTTAATTCTGTACTGACAGGGAGCTGAGTTCTGTCCAGATTTTGGTATTGTTATTTTTATGGTGTGCCGCCTGCCACAGTAAACATACACCTTCCTCACACGCTGATTGGTTTAATCAGCCAATAGCTGTGCAGGAACAGGAAAGGGAAGGTGGGGTTTCCAGTCTGGGAGAAGAATCTAGGGGGTAAGATTCGCCAGCGGGACACAGAGGAGGTCGGATGTACCGGGAGAGAGATTGAGAGAGAGGTTAACGGGCTACATAGTGTGATGTGGTTAAGAATAATAGGGTTAATCAAGTTAGATGAGCTAGCTGGGAGGTCATCTAAGCTAAAACAAAATTAGTCTCTGTCATTATTCATCTGCTGACGGGTCCAAGATGTCTGGCGATACATAGGTGTGTGTGGATGGGTGGATGGACAGACAAGTGTGTGGATGTGTGGGAAGGAAGGTGGCAAAGGCATAAATAGTCCTGTGTGTGAGTAGGTGACAGACTCAAAGTCTAAGCCTGCCAGAACTGACTTCCCAATGGTGCACTAAACTCGTCCTACCTAGGCTAATCACATTCTTTTCTTACACAGGCCCCCTCTGACAGCCTATGGAGACCACACCCAAGTTACCTTTTACCCCAGAACAGTTGGGCTTCCCAAGTGCTGAAACACAAGTAAACTGAGAACTCAGAGGCATCAAGACCTACCCACCCACCCCCAGCACCTCTGGGTCCCACGTGCTTGCCCATGAGTTCAATGGGAGCAAAGTGACATTGTCCAGCGCCATGAGGATGGTTCTGGCCATGGAAGGAACTGATCTGTCTTCTCTGAATGAGATAATGGGTCAAGCTGGGCGGGTGGTGATGGGTAAGCAGGGAGGACTCACTGGGAACACGGTTGATGGCTTTGAGAGGCCTCAGGACACGCACAGTGCGGATGGCTGACAGGTTGATGTTCTGTAGGTCCAGAGAGTACTCGACCATCCTATGGAGAAAGGAGAAAGTGAGGGACAGCATAGAAGAGACACAGGACCAGGTCCCAAGCTGGGGCCACCCAGCCACCCACAGTCCCTAGAAGAGTAAGGAAAGGACCAAAACCCAGCTGTGATGTTCCCCTGAGCCCAGTCTTCTCTGTAAGCAAGGTTAGCAAAAGCAAGACCCCACCTGTCACAGCGACTTAGCAGGTATAGTCCAAGGCAGGAATGGAAGGAACAGAGACAGGTCCCTACTGTTGAGCCAGCACCATGCCAGGTGGCTGTCACCTTCTAGACCCTAGCCATTTGACCTGTATCAGTCCCACTTCCAAAACTTCCCTTCCAATTCAGATGCATGGCCATCAAATTAAACCTGAAGAAGTGAGGGACTGCAGGGTGGTGCCACACTGAAACTGGGTGTCACTAACATCGAAAATGTATTATAAAGCCTCCATCACAGAGAAGGGCCTAAGAGGGGCCCACCACAGCTGGCGCCAAAGCCCCAGTAAGAAAGCAAGATATGACAGATGACGCTAAGGACTTAGGTCATCTCAGATACGGCTAGAATCAAACATCCTACTGGGCTAGCCTCCTCTCCACCCCACCTTGAACTAGCCTGGACATCCTGTAACAAATCTCCCAAGACATGGCGGATGTGCTGTGTTCTCTGGACTCTAGGAAGCCCTGAACAGCTCAACGACTGCCTCAGGCTCACAGATGCTCTGCAGACAAAAGACCTTTCCTCAGGTCTCCTCTGCCTGGAGAAACCGCCCCGCTCCTGTGATGGAACCATGCTCGAGTCCTACACGGCCCTGGAGACCTGGAAGCTTCTCCATACTGAGTCCAGAATGTGCCAGACCGGTGCCAATTCTGTGGACTCAAAAACGTCTCAACTGCAGACTTGTTGGGGGAAGGGTGACTCAAACAAAAGAGAGACAGCCTTAGAGCTGCCCTGGTCCCCTGGTCAGCCTCACCCCCACACCCTCCTCCCCATTCCACTTGTAGTGCTTTGCTGGTGGTCACCTCTTCCAGGGAGCCTTCCCAGATCTCCCATGGGGCAGATCTTGATGACCCACACATCAGTGAGATGCTACTTGCTGAGACACCATTGCCCCCTCCCCCACAACTAACCTACTGGGAGTTATCGCTCAATAGACCCTCCCCCAAATTCCACCCTGGCTCCAGCAAGGCTGCCAGCTCCACCTGTCACCAGTGTGGGCGGGAAATGAAGGCTTTCCTGTACTCCCAATAAACCTGTCCAACTGTTGTGAGCCACCGCCCCCTCCTGTCGCTTGAGGAGTAATTGAGCGAAAGCTGCCTCACCTGAGATGCCCCGTCCATCCCCCCAACTCTTGTCCATACCTCGCTCTCTGACAGGCTGCTCTCTGTGTGCACAACCCCCATGTACATACCTGAGCTCACTCATTCACACACACACACACACACACACACACACACACACACACACACTCTCTCTCTCTCTCTCTCCTACTTTAGCCTAAATTCAGATAGGGGTGACCTCAAAAATGTTTCAGAGATTGGAATCAGAGACAACGATTGGAGAAAGGGAGGGGAGGAGGGAGAAGTGCCAGGGCAGTGGCTGGCAGAGAGGGTGAGACAGAGGCCTGGGCATGGGAGAGGACAAGAGGGCTGAGCAGGCGGTAGGGCATGGGCCGCGTGAGGATTCCACGCGTGGGTGAGCCAAACTGGCATCTTCATATTTTGAAGAAGAGTTCTCCCCAGCAGCTGGGGGATGCTTGTGATGGAGGCACTGTGGGGGCGGCACATGCACACACACACACACACACACACACACACACACACACACACACGGAGCATGGGGAGCCGCCTCCCTCCGGTGTTCACTCACTCCAGAGACCTTTTTTCTGCCTACCCAGCTTCTTTGGGTGTGGTCATGGGGAGGTGCAGGGTACATGCTGGCTGAGTAACAGGGGCTTCCCACTGACTGTGCCAAAGCCCACGTCGCACAGCTGCCTGGCTCAGGACAGAGGGGACATAGAGCCATTCTCACCCCTGTGAAATATCAAAAACAAAACAAAACAAGACGATGCAGGCTTGAGAGTGGGGGGCTGTTTGAGGGCTCTGTCTTGCCAGTCTGCCTGGGGCCCCCATATTTGAATGCAGCCACTATTCTAAACCTGTGTCCTTCAACCTTGGAGTGAGCCCTGCTCTAGAGCAGCCTCAGCAAGGGGATCCTCAGGACACCTCGGCCCCTGACTCCAGGCACCTCGTGGCCACCTGTACCACTGTCTCCCTTCCAGAACCCCCAGGTCCACAGCCTGACTCTCAGCACTGAGCGAAGCACGGGGCTGGCATGTGGCTGACCTGGAAGGTTCAGCATCCAGGAGAGAAAGCGATCTCTTACATTGTCTTCTATAACCGAAGAGAAGAGACAGTCTCCCTGGATCCTGGATGGGGATGTGGGCTGTGGCCGGATATCACCAAGGCCCACGAATACCCAGTTAGTAAACAACAGCATCCTCATGGTGGGAAGCTGATGTGGATTCACAGGCTTGGCTTCAGACTCAGCCACCCCTATACTCTGGTTCCCTAGAAGAACCAAAGCAGCTGGAGCCCAGCAGTACATGAGGACCTCAAAGCCAAGGGGAGCAGACTTAGAGACACTGCACAGTCATCCAGCCCCTTCCCTCCCCCCTGGGCCTTGCCCTCCAGGTCTTCAGGTAGTCACACACCCCCCCGGACCTTGCCCTCCAGGTCTTCAGGTAGTCACACACCCCCCCCCCGGACCTTGCCCTCCAGGTCTTCAGGTGGTCACACCCCCCCTGGACCTTGCCCTCCAGGTCTTCAGGTGGTCACACCCCCCCCTGGACCTTGCCCTCCAGGTCTTCAGGTAGTCACCCCCCCCCCCCGGACCTTGCCCTCCAGGTCTTCAGGTAGTCACACCCCCCCCGACCTTGCCCTCCAGGTCTTCAGGTGGTCACACACACACCCCTGGACCTTGCCCTCCAGGTCTTCAGGTAGTCACACCCCCCCCTGGACCTTGCCCTCCAGGTCTTCAGGTGGTCACACCCCCCCCTGGACCTTGCCCTCCAGGTCTTCAGGTGGTCACACCCCCCCCTGGACCTTGCCCTCCAGGTCTTCAGGTGGTCACACACCCCCCTGGACCTTGCCCTCCAGGTCTTCAGGTGGTCACACCCCCTCTACAGCCAACTGCAAAATTTCCTGAGACCCCATCAGTGCATCCCTCTCTCCATTTAAAAAACAAGCCTACCGCCATGGAACTTCTTGGAGAATTTAATATCAAAATCTGAATTCCAAGCTTCGTGGCAGCCAATTGAGAAGGGGGAAATGTGATATTACCGAGTTCTTTAGCAACAGGAACTAACTGGACATTGTATGGCTTTACAGGGTCAGTATCTCCTAATCCTTCCTCTATGTCCCCTGACCTACAGGGACATTCTGCTGCATGTTTCCTGACTGAAAGAGGAGGGCAGTCTAAACTCATTTGGTGCATAAGAAGCACACATTAGGTGCCCGAGAAGCACACATTAGGTGTACAAGAAGCACACATTTGATTCACGGTGATCTAAATGCACTTGGTCGATAAGAAGCACACATTAGGTGCACAGTAGAGAACCCAGGGGCTCCCATTCTTCCCTGAGGGAAAGATATTGGAAAGGATGCTGGACAGTCGTGGGAGTGTCAGGGGAGAACATTTGACTGGCAGGCTGGAGCTGTGTGTTTAAGTCTCTGCCCCGGGAACCTCGCCGTCCTGACAGAGACTCTTGCACCAGCAAGTCCAACCTGGGACAGCTGCTGACATCTCCACTGTCCCTGCTGAGACAGCATCTTACCATCCCTGTCTCCTGACAGCTGAGACAGCCTCCCTCCTGTTCTCCTGTCTCCTGCTCTCCCCTCCCCCTAGCCCAACCATATCATATCGCCATGCCTAAACCTCAGAGGGAGGTGTGCTTGCTTAAAACCCTTCCATGGCTCCCACTGTTCTCCGGGAAAGACCCAAACCCCCAACCACAGCCTTAAAGGCCCTCCACAGCCTGGCCTTGCTCCTACCTTCAGCGACTCGAGGTATCAAGCCAGGCTCACAGGGCATCTTAGGCACACACCCCACTCTCCGGTACTGGAGCCCCCTTCTCCTTCCCCTCCCTCCTCTGCTCTTCCATGAAGGCTCCTCTTGCTCCTCACCAAGTGCAAAATTTCTCCATCACCCCCTATTCTGACTCTGTCCTCACAGTCCACACATCCTGGCGGGGATAGGTTCCCCTGTATGGAGCCAGAGACTGGCAGGGCTCATCACTCAAGAACTGATCGGGGAACGTGGGAAGGGGGGGAAGAAACGAACAGTAAGAGTGGGCTGTTCGGGGTGGTCCAGGTATGACTTCCATCCAGGAACCCAGAGAGACCGACTGTAAGGCTATCTGGGGACTGAAGTAGCAACACTGGGCTGCAGCACGGGGCAGAGAACTTGCCTAGCATGAGTGTGGGAGACCCTGGGATCCATTTTCAGAGTGGGGTGCAGGGAGGTAGGCCGACAGCAATGGCAGCCTGCACGTGCCCTGTGGCACTGGGTGTGCCCATCTCCCTGACTCTGACCTTCACGTCTACCTTTACCTGCTGCCCACACCCTGGAGACACTCAGGGGAACCCACCTAAATGTGAATAATACCACCCACTCTGTGCCCAAGGCCACCCGCCATGACTAAGACCATCCCCTCCTCCTGTCACACTGAAAGTGGTCTCTGTGCCACTGTCCTAGCTCCTAACGAGGTGAAAAAGAAGCTGGTGAGTGGGTGAGTAACCACGGGGCTGACTTCCCTCAGGCCCCAAGTAAGACATCAGTTTCAAGAGTGAGAAATTAATTCCTAATTACACAGTTACTTTATCACACAACTTTGGTGCTAAAAGTCTCTTTTAAAAAAATCAACAGCCCTACCAGTTCCTGCCAGCTCCCAAGCACCTAATTGGGTAGAGCAATCCCGCCTTAAAGAAGCACTGGGTGGATAGGCTGAGGTGGGGGGCCAAGTCAGGAGAAAGCAGGGAGGAGTGTAAGGACGACTCTTCAGGGCATCTCCCAATGCCCCTGCTTAAAGAGCCTCCTTCCCATAACCCCTGGCTCTGAGGAGAAGCCCAGGACTGCTCAGAAGGAGTCATGTCCCCCGGGCTTGGTCATTATCATGGGGTCAGAATGGGCATACAGCCCCAGGTTGTCCCTGAGGGTAATCCAGCCCTTGATCTGGAAAAGCCTCTCCCCAGCCCCCAATCCCTGGATATTTGGCCTGGAACCCCGAGGTGCTGAGCGCCATTTTGCCTCAGTGTAGCCTGAGGGTTGCACAATCATGGAAGGTCAAACAAGAGCTGCAGGGCCAGGGTCCTGGGCTGGAGTGGCCTGTCTTCCATTCTGCCTAGTTTCTTCCCTTGAGGCTTGAGGGGTAGGGAGCCTGATGCCTGGGGTGTCTGCCACCTGCCACTCAGTCCTGGCATGCTGGGGAGGGCCTCCTAACCATTCAGTAGCCACCAAGTAGACACACACACACACATACACACACACACACACACCCTGGCAAACTCTCTCCCACAGTCAGATTACTACACCTACTATCTGCAGAAGACAACACTGAGGCTCAGAGAATACCCAAAGGGCACGCCAGGTGTGGAAGAACCTACCCCGACCCCATCTCATCACAGCTCTTGAGCTCCCCCCCCCCCCCGCCCAACTGGCTCAGTGACCACAACCCACTACAGCAGGTGGGAGGTGGCCAGCATCCCTGTGGGCTGTGTGGTCCAATGGTCAGAGCACATTCCTGGGTTCCAATCCCAGCTCACCACCACCACCCAGGACACCCAGTGACCTTGAGCGAGACAGTCAGTGGAAATGAATTCTAACATAGAATTTAGGGCCTAAAACAGGATCTGGCATGAGGAAAGGCTGATAAGTATGAACTGTCAGCGTTTCCTCAGCTTCTTGAGTCTACCCTTATCTACAAGTCCTATGTACCCTGAAGAAAGTCACATATACCCAGGCAGGGAGAAGCAAGAGAAGCCAGGCTGTAATTCTTAAAGCCCTCTGACCTCACCCCCAGCACTTGCCACCCCTGCTGTGCTCTAATGTTAGGCAACAGCTCCAACTCTCTCTGTGTTCCAGGCCGGCCCCTTTCCATCTGGTCCTTGTATGGAAAGAGCCCTTCCTGGCTCTCCCAGGCCCACTGCCATGCAGAGCTGAGCACTCCTGTTTAGTGTCCTGCTCTTTTCCATCCTGTCTCGCTTACTCTGCATGTCCCAGATCCTCAGAGATGCCTCAGGGTCCCAGCGGGGTCCCCCACCCCCAAGCCCAGGCAGGCTTGTCAAATGAACACTTTGGGGGACAAAATAAATAGAAGAGCTTGCAAGGCCAGAGAAGCAAGGCGAAGTGTCTGGGGTGCAGCTTCCTAGGAGACACCCCATCCAGGGCCAGTGTCTGTGCTTCCCTCCTCGATCTCTGCAAGAGGCCTGTGGGGCTTTTCCTTAAAATACGGTGGATCATGGAGTTCTCAGCAAGGAAGGCACAACGCGGGGTGGGGATCATCTGTCAGCAACTAGACCTTCAGCCTGGGACACTAGCCTGACACCCAGCACACGGTAGGGGTTTTGGTGGAGAGAGTGCAGGGAAGTGGAGAGCAAAGGGTGGAGTCGCCATGGGAACAACAGCAAGGATCTCCACTCAGTTCCTTAACCATCCATCGAGGTGATTTTACTCAATGCTACAGTTAATGCTACAGTTGGTTTTTACTCCTTCTGGAGTCATGTGTTAAAATTCTAAAGCCTCAAAAGCTTGGAATGAGGTGGCAGGGTCCTTGGGGTTTGTAGGGGTGAAACTGGTCCCCTTGATTAAACCAAAGACAACTATTTGCCCCTCATCCCATGAGGATGTACCAAGGAAACATGACCTTGGACTCCCAGCCTCCAGAATTAGGAACACACGCATGTCTGTGGTCCATAACAATAGCTCCCAGCACCCAGCCAGCCTGTGGCATTCCCTTACAGCATGTGGGTACTGAGATACCCACAGTTCCTCACACGAAGCCTCCCCCATCCAGGAGGAGGCTGGAGGTTGGTAAGCCTGCCTGATGTAGGAGAATGAGTACAACTGAGTCAACCTGAGTTCATAGTTCAGCGGGGAATCCTGCACCGCGAAGGGTGGCTTCAAAGTCTTAGCATGGCTTACAATACAGATCCCAGGAGGGTAGGAACCGAGGTGGTCAAGAGACTCGGACCTTCCCTCTGCTGGTCTGCATTTAGTGCATTTAGGCCTCCGTCTTTGCTAGGGTTACCTGATAAGTGCACAGCGCTCAGGAAAAATATGTATGTGTGTGTTTGCTTTGTTTTGGAGACAGAGTCTTCCTTTGTGGCTCACACTGCTCAGCCTCAGCGTTAGGCTTATAGATCCGAGCTGAGCCCCACGTCCCACTCAGCGATGCCTGACTGTTTTGTTTTGCACGTGTCTTTGTGTAGTGTGTGTTTCTGTTCCCATGTGTGAGGTGCATGCGTGCATGTGAAAGCCTTTCTTGACAGCTCTTCACCCTTATTCACTGAGGCAAATTCTCTAATTAGAACCTAAAGCTCACCAACGGGGATAGTCTAGTTAGCCAGGTTTCTCTGGGAATTCCGTCTTGGCCTTGAGGTCTTTGGAATTACAGGGGAGCTGCTATGCCCACGTGGCTTTTAAGAGAGAAGGAGAGTTCCAAATTCTAATCGCCATACTCGTAAGAGGAGCATGTTATCGTGCACTGAGCCATCCCCAGTGCATGGCTTTTTTTATATGTGTGCCACCACTTACAATGTCTGCCCCCCCTGAGGTGAGCTCAGGCTGGTCTTGGCACCACCTGACGGGGGCTATGCTACAGGTAGGTGGGAGAAAGGTGGGAGGAAACATTTCCTCTCCGAGGATTCACCTCACAGCTTCCTGAGGGTCAGTGAGACTTCCCAAGACCTTGGGACAGGCTAATGGATGATTTCGACCTCTGGAAAGGTGACATTCTCTCATTGAGTGAACACGGGCTCAGCCATATCTGAGAAATCCCAGGACCCCCTATATAATGTAGTGACCTGGAGCTGGCTACCAGTTTCTGTGAGTGTCCACTCATCTGCAGAGCAGCCTTAACCTCCTGGGATCCTGGGGCTCGGGACAAGACGGCAGCTATGAAAGAGCTCAGCCCATCAGCAAGCAAACAGAAGCTGGCTCCCATTGCCCAAGCTTCTGGCTGTGCTCCAAGGAACCCAGGGCCAGGAGGTTCCCCCTCTTAACCTCCTGGGATATACCCTCCTTGTTCTCGAGCCATGAGGCACGGGAGGAGCTGACACCCACCAAGGCTGGCTCAGGAATGTACACAGCACCCAGTCCAGCCGAGCCAAGCCAAGAAGGCTCCATTCTGGACCTCCTGGGCAGAGCAGAAGAGGACAGATGAGAAAGTCTCTGCTGATGCCATCCATCCTGCACAGAGCAGTGAACTCCAGGGAGCAAAGCTAGCACAGAAGAAACATCAGAGCTAAGAAATGGCAGCACAGGCGGGGACGTCCGTGAGGATTCTGGCACCAGTCATCATGGAGGGCAAGGCTCTTCAGCAAAAGAGCTGAGAGAAATCCCATCACTGACTCTTGAGGTTTCTGCCTGACTCACACCTGACCAGTGTGACTCATCAGGCAGGTCTGAGGATCTCTGGCAACTCGCCCAACCCCCACGGTGGCTACCATCTTGTTTCCATGGAAACGGGCCTACACAGTGACCATCACCTGTTCTAACCAGCCGCGCATGCAATCAAAACCAACATTTACACTCAGATTCTCACTAGAACCTTCCAGGGTCCACACCCACCCAATAATGCATCCTCACTTCACTCTTCAGCACCAGGCAGGAAAGCAGTGCCAGGGGCCTCCCCTTGTCCTTGACTCGGGACCTGCCGTCAGAGAGAAGACCTATAAAGCCCCAAAGTAATTTTGGTCAGTGACACAGCCCACAGGGCCCCTTGGGCATCTTGACAACTCTGGAGTTTCCCTGAGCCACACAGAATACAAACACAGACACACGGGAAGAAGGCTCCTCCACAGGCTTCTGGAGACCATGAATGGAGTCCAGTAAATGACCCTGTGGTCACCGAATTGAGCTAAGCCCACTGGCAGGCAATGGCCTCTGTGGCACTTGTATGACCAATGCCAACTTTAGATTCCTCAGCAGAGTACAGACCCTGCCCAGCCAGCCTGGACAGAGCTACGGAAGTGGCAGCCAGGGACCACAGCTTCAACAAGGACACTGCCCACCAAGAGTCCTCTTCTCTGATCTGACTTGACCCCACAGAGTAGTTGTTCTTGGTGAGCCAAAGTCAAACCTGCTTTCTGCTTCCTTTTGCCTTCCTGTAGCTAAAAGTAGCCGTGAGATTTGACTCTCGCCAAGCATTAGGAAAGGAAGGGATTTGGTAGAGAAACACACACACACACACACACACACACACATTGCTTTCTGACCCAAGTAGACAGGCAGGGCTGAAATAGCCATCTCTCCGCCCTTCCATATGGCCTTCAATTCAGATATCCATAGCTCCAGCCACTGCCTTATGACCACTGAAGAAATGACTGGGAAAATCACAAGGGTGTCAGCTCCTGCATGGCAGGAGTGATGATCCACATCTCCCGGTGCTTCCTATGCAGGTCACAGGAGATGACTCTCTGAATCTCTGAGAGCATCGGACCACCACACAGGACCCCTGAGTGAATGTAGATTCCTAGGTCCTACCATACCTGATAGGCCCACATCCCTGTAGTGGGGCCCAAGAGGCTGCCCCCATGACGCTGCTGCTCTCTGGAGCATGTAGAGAGGTGAAGGTTGTGTTTGAAGGTTGAGGAGATCACCTATCCCAACTTGCACACTACTGTGTGCAAGGAGGGACTAATCCCCACCTTCAACCTGTCATACCCAGAGTGCCCCCAAGAGCCTTTACCCAATGGGGATATGGCTTCTCTGTAGCCTTCAGTTAGAATGCCACCCCCCCCCCAAAGTCTTAAATACAAGTCTACCACACGTATTTAAGGCAAAGATGCATACAGCAGTGGTACAGAGTAGCTGGATGCTCAGGTAAAGGGGCTTGTGACCTGACCCTCCCCACCCGCTCTTGAGGGAAGCTGGGATAATCTTCAGATTGTGGGTGGGACCTTAGGAAAAGAGGTTGAGCTTGCACCTCCTCTGGGAAGGAATTTTAGCAGCACACGCCCTTGTCTCTCAGACAGCAGCTCATTCCTGTACAGAGGCCCTCCCTGGGATGTCACAGTCCTCGGGTTTCAAGGTATGGATACCTGCTCCTTGTTCTCATCTACCAAAGAGCCCACAGCCCTACACAGACCCCTGTTCCTCAAAGGACCAACCAAGCCTTTAAGTATTAACAGAGGCGTTTCATTCCCCGCTTGCTGCCGGCACTGGCCACTTCACGCCCACGCACAGAGACAGGGATGTACCAAGGGAGGTATACAGGTGAAGAGTATTCAGGACCACAACTGAATATTTCACGACCCCCTAATGGACTAGGCAGAAGAGAGTTGCTTAAGTGAAAAGGGCGTAGGGTGGCTCGGCCACATCTGAAGAGCAGTGGCGACTGCCTGCTCTGTCACAGTGAGGGAAATAAGGATGACAGGGCTCTCAGACCGGCCAAGCAAAGCACAGGAAGCAACACAGAGAACAAACAGCTAGCCCCCCTCCCTCCGGGGACTCATCGGTGATGAAAGCACTAACCATGGGGCCAAGTTGACTGTGTGAGTTTTAAAGTCATCTGCTGTTCATCCCAAGGTGAGAGAGACCTGGCTTGGAGGGCAAACGTGACCAGGAGACAAGCTATTGTAGCCTGCACTTTACGGGGATGGTACTCTCCCATCTGCCTCAAAGCCATTGTCGGGAGAAGGCTGGGATCCTGTCCTCCAGGCAAGAATAGACAGCTTGCTGGGAATCCAGCAAGTCACACTGAAACTGCTGTCCTTGGACAAGGGGCAGGAGGGCCTGGGACATTCCACCCTGAAGGAGAAATGAAGCCATCTCTAGGCTTCTGGGGGGCTGTGGAGGGTCTGTACATTTACCCCTCCCTGTGGCTTCTACCCGTGCAAGAAGCCACAGACCTGTCTCCTAGCCTCACCTCTCAGCACCCACACATTCCACACTCCTTTAACTCTCCTTCCACAGCCTGAGCCCTCCTCCTGAGATTCCACTGGCTCCCCTCTGCTGGACAGCTCCTGGCCCAGCTCTGGGTCTTGAGAGCCACTTAACTCTAACCCCTCATGGATACTGGCTCTTGTGGTATCCTGGTCCTT
The DNA here is from genome assembly GCF_000001635.26 of Mus musculus. Taxonomy (NCBI): domain Eukaryota; kingdom Metazoa; phylum Chordata; class Mammalia; order Rodentia; family Muridae; genus Mus; species Mus musculus. The sequence continues at coordinate 80,325,323 of NC_000081.6, read as the reverse complement.
CTAGGCAGGATTGTGGGACCACATAGGCTGTATCTATGATATCTATTTTGTTTTCTTTCTTTTTTCCCCCCTATACTCTAAGCTCCATGACATCAGAAGAGCATGTGGCTCCGTTATCTTCTGTCCTCGCTTCCCGGGTCAAAGCCTGGTGTGTATAAGCTCCTCAATAAATCCTGACTCCAGGAACGAACAGTACTAACAGGTGGGAGCCACAGAAAGACAAACTTTAGCTCAGGAAAAGAACTTTCTAGCACTTTGTTCTGTTCTAATGTGAGACTGGCTGCCTGGCACGATAGTGAGCTCCCTGCAGGGGTAGCATACGGATGGGGCCTCTGATCTCAGTTCAGCACCATTGAGTTGGAGACATAGCACTGTGACCTCCAAGGAACCTTGCAACTCAGAGGTTCTGTGTCATCCTCTGTGGCTTGGAAGAGGCAGCCAGTAATTTGGGAAAGGGGTGGGGCTGGAAGAGAGGAAACATCCCTGGGATGTCAGGCCTGTTACTCTGGAAACAAGGTTTCTAGTACTGATGGGGCTTTGGAGGGTGGGCAGGCAGCTCTGGGGATAGTAAGAACAGGGTGGGAGTGGGAAGGGTGGGCTTTAACCCTCACCCTGTCCTCTCCACCACACCATGCCCAGGATAGTGAAGACCCTGGAGACAGGGATAGGTTTGGTTCTGCATCTAGTACAGGGCTAGACCTGTAGGTATTCATGACTCTGGGAGAAAGTCTCCAATGTAGCTGATGGATGGGCTGCATCATCATCAGGGGTCCCCATGAGAGTGACAGTATGGGCCCTGCCCTCCGACCTACTCAGTTCATATAGTAAGGCTCTGGATATGGGCTTTCCATACCAGCCCTGTGCCAGCCTTCCCTGATACTGAGGGTTGTGGCCAGAAGAGCCTGCCATGGGACATTGGGTGCTGAGACTGGCAATCTTCCCCTGCTCCAGCTTGGAGACCCTGGCGTGCCGGCAGACAGGAGCAGAACAAAAAGCAGAGCTGAGCTTGAAGTCTCAGGGGCAGGAGAGCCTTGAGGTGGGAAGGGTAGACCCAAAGAAATGGCATTCCTGAGACAAATTGGGCGGGGGGGGGGGGGGATTGCCTGCTGTGGCACACACCTGGGAAGTCAGAGGCAGGCGAGCTCTGCATTCAGGGCCAGCCAAGGCTACACAGTGAGGCCCTGTTAGCACAAGCTAACAGACTTGCCCGGCAGTGTTTCGGTATCTAGGGGACAATCCTGTTGTTTGATTTACTCTTTCCTGTTAATTAAAAGGTGTAGACACCGGCAAGTTGCAAGCTAATTTGTAGGTTTTTACCAGGCAGAGACAGATGCCACTTCTGCCCAACAGGAAAGGCTTCTGGCCATCACCAACCTGTGGTGTCTTTACAGGAGGCCGTCACCAGGCTGACACTCAGCTCTAGTGGTCCCCCGGGCCCTCTTCTACACCTCCAAAAGCGCTGAGGCCAGGCAACCATCTCACTGGTCCCCTATTTAGCATAATAACCAGCAGTGCACGGTCAGGCTAAGATTTACACAGGGGCTACTTTTATTCATATTTGTTGGTTTTTTTTTTTTAATTGAAAATGACAGTGCTGATCTGAGGTTCCTACCAGAATCAGGGACTTTAGGGAGGCATCATTAATATTCCCAGGGAGAAGAGGGCGAACATTGTATCCATAAAACACCAACAGGCACAAACTGTCCTGAAACCCAGAAAAACACAAGAGCAAAAAGGCGTCCAGGGAGGGGATGAGAATGGTAGAGGAGAGGACCGTTCTAGCAGAGACAGTGAAGAGAGAGAGAGGACCCTGCTGAGAGCCCAGGAGTGAGAGAGAGAGAGAGAGAGAGAGAGAGAGAGAGAGAGAGAGAGAGAGAGGAGGGAGGATCCAGCTGACAGGAATCTGAGGAGGACAGAGCAGGAAAATGAGCTGGAAAACCAAAGAAGCTGGACAAACGCTCTGAGCCCACGGAGAGCTTGAAACTGGAGCTACAAGTTCTAGGCACCCGGGAGAAAATCCGAATTCTGGAGACAAGGAGGAAGACAACCAGCTTCTTGGCTAGACAAAGCTGTCAGCTTCCAAGAAAAGGGGGCAGGGTGGTACTGGTCCCTCGAGGCCCCATGTGAACAATTCACATGGCACAATGTCACCGGCTCTAAAGGAGTAAAATCAGAGTCCTATAAAAGAGCAGACACACACTGTCCTTCCCATTTCAAGATCAAAGGACGAGTTTGCACAGCCAAGATTAAAAAAATGATACTATCCAAAACCTTTTCTTTGAAACTCTACTTAAGGGTATTCTCCAGCCAGCCCGAAATGAGAACGGGCCTGACAAAGGCATCGACCTGGGACCCAAGAAACCATCTGAAATCCTCCTGCCTCCAGGCAGGGTCCAAATCCCTAAGGACAAGGGGGCTGGGAGCCTGAACAGTGCCAGGAAGCAGAGCAACAGGACAAACTGTCACATTTCAGGACAGAGCCCAAGAACTCAGCAGCTTCGGGGTCTCAGCGGTGTCTCTAGTTCCCTCTTGGCCATTCTCAGGTGGCTTTGCTGCCTCTAATGGATGGCCAAATACTCAAGAACAAACACAGACATGTGCTTCCCCACACACTGATGGGCACACACCCGATCATGGCCACCAGCCGCCTTCTCTCCTAACTCCTGCCCTGCTGAGCCACGGCGAGGCATGGTTAGTGCGGTGTGTCTTTTACCTCCCATGTGTTACCTCGTCAGGACAGAACTCAAGGGCCATGTCCCCAGTCTGGTTCCATTAGATTCCTTGGTTAAATGCTCTCAGGCAAACACAGCATGCTGGCCAGAGCCCTGGTCCACGTGTAGACAGACCTCACGGCACCCTAGCAGAGCTGCGGGACACTGTCCTAGATGGTGAGTCTGACCTGTGTATGGTTCTCCTTCTCACCTGGCCCCCAGGGCAGCATCCATGCTCCACAGAGCCCTCAGTATCCCTGGCTGCTGGATAGACTCCAGGGAAGCAGGAAGGAAGCCTGGCATGATGCTCCAAATAGGCAAAGCAGAACCAAGTCTCTCCTGGTTTCTCTGACTGTGGCGTGTGGCTTTGTTCTCTTTTGAGTCAAGTCTCGTTTATGACCCAGGTTGGTCTTAAATTTTGGGGTGAACTGATCCTCCCACCTAAAACCATCTGGGCTTCCTTAGAGATGACCAGAAGTGGGGCTTAAATCTGCCCTCCATTTCTGACTTGCCGAGTGACCATGATAATGGTGATGGCCACGATGGTGGGGGTGGTGATGATGATGATAAAGCTGATAGTAATGATGGTGTGGTGATGATGATAATGGTGACAATGATGGTGGTGATGGTTATTGTGGTGATGATGATAATGGTTATGATGGTGAGAATGATTGTGGTGAAAATATATGACTATATTATGATGGCGAACATGATGGTGGTAGTGATTGTGGTAGTGATCATAATGATGATGGTGATGATGGCAATGACAATAGTAACAATAGTTATGGCAGTGTTGGTGACAGTGACAATGGTTATGTGGTGACAGTGACAATGGTTATGGTTAGGGTGACAGTGACAATGGTTATGATGATGGTGACAGTGACAATGGTTATGGTGATAAGAGTGACAATGATGATAATGGTGGTGGCGGCAGTACTGCAGCTGCTGCTGATGACAGCAAACACTTCATGATGCTCATTTTGACCAGGGTGATGTCTTTACTTCTTTTTACAGATGGGGAAATGGAGGCTTCTCAAAGTTAACTGACTTTCCCAAAGGCGTGCAATTAATCAGCATAAAACACTCAGTCTAAGCTGCCCACCGCACAACAGATGCTTACAGCGGCCACCGGAAGGGACAGCTGTCTTCTAGGGCCATCTACAGGGAGCGTTGTCTCTCTGACCCCTGGCCAGAGGCCCTCCATTCTCACACAGCATCACCACCATCTCCCAGAATCCCCTTGGTTAGCTATACGGAAGCTGGCATGCAACAAAAACCAGGTTGTTCCCTACCCTGCCATGACAATGAAGAAGTCCAAGCGGTTCCATGTGTCCCCGAGGTAGCACTTCTTGCCAAAAATGCCCAGGGCCACCATCTTAAGCACCATCTCCATGGCGAAGAAGATGAAGATGAAGTCATCAAAGACCTGTCAAGCAGGAGGAAGACAGGACAGGACAGGGTGAACTCTGGAGCAAGAGTGGAAGTCAGAGCCACGGTGAGGTCAAACATGGGACAGGAAGAGAACCTCAGAGTCCCTTGCCCACTCAGAGAAAAGACCAGGGCCCAGGGAAGGGGTGACGTTGCCCAGGGTTCCACAGCCCATTCTGCTCATGGCTTTAGCTCTGGCAACGATGAGGACCCTGGGGCTGAGCACCAGGCTCCCTCATGATCTCTCTCATAATGGCACACATGGGGTAGCCCACTTTACAGCTAAGAAAACAAGACCAGAGAAGCCAAGTCACTTGCCCTGGGTCACACAGCAACTCTGTGCCAGGATTAAAATGAAACTCAGGTCCGGCTCCCAGGGACAGGCATCAAATATTCTACTTCTGTAAAATGGATACGTCCCCAGAGCCCTACTCTGTGGTACCTCACACCGTGCCTACAACCACGCAGATGCCACATCAGGGCCCACGAGTCCACAAGGGAGGAGGTATCAGGGAGCAGAGGCTGGCTGCGGGCAGAGAAATGTAGCCACTGCCTTCGCTGTGTGAATGGGATGGGGTGAGGAGCCTCAGCTGGGAAAACAAAGATGACAGGAGGGGCAATTCTTCAGAAGAGCTGAGGGGCTGAGCTACAGTAGAGCCCTGAGCTTGGAAGAGGACACCCGGCTGGGAGGGAGGGGACGACTGAGAGGCTCACCTGCAGGATCTTGCAGCGGTCTGAGAGGCACTCCATATCGTCACATGGCTGGTACATGCCCAGGGTCACACAGTTCAGCAGGATGACCAGCATGCTCACACACTCGAACCACGTACACCAAGTCAAGGAAGAACTGGTGGTGGAAGCGCGGCCTGGGGCGCCACACTCCTGAATGTGACACCCCAGGAACAGACATGCAGACCGTTTCTGCCCCCCACCCCCAACTCCACCCCCACCCCTGTGGACCTCTCAGTGACCCAGGTCCAAGCTTTCAGAGACAGTGCAGCTGGCCCGCCACACAGGTGCAACCCATGCCACACCCTGCAGGGAACCGAAACCAAATCAAACCACTGAAGCATCCACTGCAGGATGCCTCCAGGTCCCACCCAGGAAGGAGTGGCCCCCAGAAAGGGTCCCCAGACTCAACAGCTCTGATGCCGGCCTTCTCTTCTCCCTCTCCCATCCCTCTGCGGTGGCTTCATGCTTCCCATCCAAGGAATGGGTCTGCACTTCTGAGGCATCCCTGGACATGTTCTCCTGATCTGCCTATCTCTGTGGGGCTGAAGCTCACAGTCACCCTCTGACCGCTGCTCCCAAATCAGCCCAACCCAGAGACCTGGCTTCCCGGGTTCTGCCCCAGCAGAATCCTGCAGCCTGGAGCCAGGGCATCTAGAGATCAGCCCTTCAGGTCAGCCACAGGCCACCAGCAGGATAAGGGGATCCTACAGCCCAGAGAGAAGAGAACTGCCTGCTCATATCCCCCAAATGGCCTCTCCTCTTATACACAAGTCCTCGGGGCTAAGGAGATCTGTGCCCCCCCCCCAAAAAGTGCATCATGGTGAAGAAAAAAAAAAAAGTGAAACCACACAACAGCATAAATGACTGAGGTCAGACTCAGGGGTGAACTGCCAGATGAAGGAGCCTGTCTGATGACTCACTCTCTTCTAGTAGTTTCTCATCTACCAGGAAGCAGACTGACAACCCCTGCCACCAGCTGTACCCACATTCCTGTCCCTGACTCCAGCATTTAGCATCTGGGTACAGAGCTGCTATGTGCTGTCAGAGCAGCCAGCAGTGCCAGAGACCAGGGCCTGCCTGTGAACTCAATTCCCTGCGGTGAGTGGCTCTGGGGTCTCAAGCAAGTTCACAGCAGCTCCTCACTGGAGCTAAGGGGCACCTCACAGGTCCACAGAGGCTGTCCCGACCCCTCTTCTCAGAGTGCCTGCTGTGGCTCCCAGCTTCTCCTGGCTTAAAATCAGAAGCCCTCCACAAAGCTGGCCAGCACGACCTACCCTCTTCTCCTTCCCCCGACTGCCTCCCTCCCAGCCCGTGGTGGCCTGCTTTTCCTGTCTGGTCTCAGGCCATTCAGCCCCACAAGCTCCTCCCCCAGCAGCCCTCCAGCCTGACTCTCTCCCATCTAACGCTCATCCTCTCTGCCCACTTTTGAGCAGAGTCTGGGTCCCTGGGATCTACAAGCACTCAACTCCAACCAGAACAGCATGGAGATGCTCAACCAAGACTTGCCGAGTGAATACATGAGTTTATCTCAAGCTCCCCCCACCCCACCCCCCAGCCACACCAGTTCAACCCCAGCTCGGTGAAGCCACACCAGCCCACCACAGCCAGATGCCAACCACAGTGGACTGGGCCCCTCCTGCCTGCTAAGAGAACTGACCTAGTTTCCATGGCAACAGCCCCCTCTGCTCTCCAGACCCTGCTCACCTTGAAAGCTGACTTCCATGGCCTCTGTCCCTGCCCTGCTCCTTCCTGTCCCTGGCCTGGCTGCCACTCTCCCGCCATAGCCTGTAATTAATTTCAGTCGCTGCCAGGCCCCCTTTGAGCCCTAGCCTTGCTCCAGCAGTAGCTGTGTCATTAATTAACTTTTTTGAAGTTCAAACGTTCTAATTACCAGCGAGCATCCCCGTTCCCCTTGATTCCCTCCCCCCCTTCCCCCATTCATTACCTCCCTCTCATAGCCCAGTTTCTGCTGCCTCTGTCCTTCCTGGAGACCCAGGCCCAAGTGCACCTGATGGGCCCATTCACAGGTGGGGAAAGTCAAGACCCCTCTTTAGATCACGTGGCTGGGTTTTGTCTACATCAGACCTGCTGGGTTCCTCGGCCAGTGTCCCCTCCCGGCCCTTGGTCCTGTGTCTGCAATACTGCCCCTGCCTCCCTGGGGCTGCAGCTCTGGCTCCTGACTCTCCAGTGGGCCCTGTGTGATGTCAGCACTGAGTCCTCAGACTCCTTGATAAAACTAAATTCGATCCAAAGGGGAAACATATTTACACACCTGTGACAGTACACACCTGCAATCCCAGCACTGGGGAGGCTGAGGCAGGAAGTTTGAGGCCGACCAGAGCTACCCAGTAATACCTTGTCAGCACAACTCAAACCAAAACAAGCAGAAGTGGGGTGGAGTCAGGGGTGCGGCTCAGTTGGCCACAATCCCAGAACCGAGTACCACATAAAGCCAAGCGTGGTGGCAGGGCAGCCAATTCTTACAGTCCTGCCCAGCAGCACTTGGGAGGCAGAGGCAGGAGGATCAAGAGTTGAAAGTCCCAGGGCAGTGGTTTTAACCCTTGAATCCCAGCAGAGGCAGAAGGATCTGAGTTCAAGGCCAGCCTGGTCTACAGGGGCAGCCAGGACTACACAAAGAAATCCTGTGTCAAAAAAAAAAAAAAAAAACTAAGAGTGAGAGACATACGAAGACATCCTCAGCTACACTATGAGCCTTCAATCCATGGTTCCCCATCCCCCTCAGCCTGTCACCCAAGGCGACAGTGATCTCAGTGAGTTCACTGCCTGAATCTCCTGCTTGCCCTGGCACACACTAAGCTTCTCGCTATGTGTAAGCATACCCACTTCATGGCTTTACCTTCCCTCTGAGGCAAACCCTGCCTACCCCTCACAATCTCACTTGCATGCCACCCAGTCAAAAGCTTCCACCTTCCTCCCCTCTCAGGCTGATGCCCAGCCTTCCACCCACCCGGTCTAGCACATACCACAATGATGAACTTGGCTGCCACTATAACTGCTTCATGCCAGGCACCCTAGGGACATGACCTTAACTGTCGCCACCATCCATCAAAGAGAGAGAGACAAAGAAGTGGGTCTGGAGAGCCACTATGACTTCTACAAAGTCACACTACCTCTCAGACTGAGCAACTCCAAAGTGCCAACTGCTTTCTCTGTAGCTCAGCCACCCTGAACATGGCACAGAGGCCCTGAAGGCAGAGCAGGTCCAGCCCCTGGGCCCCTCAGCTCTTGCTGGCCTCAGGCACAAGGGGAAATCCCAGATGGCAGGACCTGGGTCCCATCCAAGAGCTCCAAGACTCAGAAGTCAGGCCAGCATGGCACTGCTGCCCATGGCTCCTGACACATTCCCGCTGGCTCAGGGATGAAAGGCCTCAGGCATCCTGGGAGATAAACCAGGCCATGCATGCAGCGAGGGTAGGAGCTGACAGAGCAGTCAGAGCCTTGGGCAGCTTGGTGGCCGTGTCCAATACCCGATTTCCCACCTCATATGCACCAAGGAGCTTAGAGTTCAAACAGGCTGGGCTGAATTCTGGAAAAATGGAAGGGAAGATGGAGACCCCAAGAAGGTAGATGAGGAAGTCTGGTAATAAAACCGGTGGGGTCTGAATGTTGTCTCCACAAGAAAATAGAGTGATCAATATCTCCCCATTGCCCCTCAGCCAGAAACAAAGCCCTGGACCAGAGGCATTTAAGGATGTGTAAGTGGGGGCTGGAGAGATGGCTCGGTGGTTAAGAACACTGACTGCTCTTCCAGAGGTCCTGAGTTCAATTCCCAGCAACCACATGGTGGCGCACAACCATCTGTAATGGGGATCCAATGCCCTCTTCTGGTGTGTCTGAAGACAGTGGCAGTGTACTCACATACATGAAAAGGGATGTGCAACCGAGACCCAACCACTTGCCACACTGAAAGACTCTCAGTCCTGTAGGAGTGAAAGCAGAGCAGCCCCTCCAATCCTGCCACAGCATGGGATCCACGGCCCCACTGCATGATGGGTAACGGGAACAGAGACTTAGCCAAGGACAGGGAGAGGCTGGAATAGAGACAATACTCATAACACCCTGACCAATTGGGGTTCCCTGAGTCAGAACAGCTTCCAGCCTCTCCAGGCACTACCTGTCTCCCTGAACAGCCCCAGAATGGTGACCACCCTGAGGAACCCGCAGGGCAAATCAGTGTCCAATCAAATCTGATCAATGCACTTGCCTTAGTAGCAAAGCTGGCTTTTCAGCAGGCTCGAGAGAAGACACTCAAGCAAGCACCCTAGTGAGTGGCAGGGACCTTCCGACACCCTCAAACCATCATCAGCCAGAGCTGGGGGGCGAGGGAATCCTCCAGAATCCTGGACGCCTCTCAGCTTTCCCCATTCCCATTGCTTCCAAAAGTCCTCAAGGCCTCACAGAGGATGAATGGGCACATATGGAGTGCCTGCTGTATACCAGGTGTCTTGTGAATACCCGCCGATTACAAACACTTCCCAGGTGACCGAGAGTATCTGCCAAGGAGCTTCCTAACCAAACGTCAAGCCAAGAGGGCCTGTGACCCTGCTCTCAGGAGGCAGAGGCAGAACGTGAGTGCCTTCAAACATCCTACCTTAAACAAAACTGGAATGTTACCACCACTCGCAGTAAGGGGCTAGGAGGTCCCAGCGTGCAGAGCCAGCACAACAGGCTCAGTAGGAGGAGCCTGACAACAAAGCCAGGTTCACTCACACACAGGTGTTCTCTCTCCTTGCCTGCTATGGCCTCCAGTGGAGGCTCAAGGTGTCTTTACAAGCCCTTTGAGTGGCAGCTGTGTCCTTACAGCCTTTCGAAGAGGCTCAGCCTGGCTGGGTGTAATGGAACTTCAACCACTTCAGCGCTAAGGAGCCTACAGCAGGGGGATCACTAGTAAGAGGACACCTGAACTACAGAGACCCTGTCTCAGAAACAAAGACAGGAAAAGCAGCAGGCAGCCTACAGAAACCCAAGCTTGGGACAGAGTAGCTGGTATCTCTGGCAGATACTGCTGCTGCTGCCATTGAACAGAGAAGAGAACTGAGGCAGCCAGCATTGTGCCAAGTGACACGGCAGAATCTGTATCACTTCTTGCTGGTTCCTGGTCCTGTATTCTCAACTACCCCATGACCATACTGGGCTCAGCACCTCAGACCTGGGGCTCCCAGATGTTGAGTGCGTAAGGGACCCTGCTTTGCCCTTCTTGACTGGCAGCTAGCTTTAGGAGAGAAAGACAGGACTGTGTTTGCCACCTCAGCCATAAAAGATCAAGCTGAATCAATATGCAACTCCACAGACTGGTACTGAGGCCTAAGGAGGCTAGACGCAGTGGGTCAAGGTGGGTGGACTCAGAGACTCCACCACCACACAAGGACACACACACACACACACACACACACACACACACACACACCTGCCAGACCCAAGCAGAAGGGTGACTGGGTAGAGGGACAGTGCCACTCTCCCAAGCAGGTCCAGCAGGGCAGCCTCCTCTCAGAGAGCTGCCAGAGGCCTGCATGGTTACCATGGCGACCACCACCCTCCTTCCTGCATTGTTGATGAGAGACTTGGGGTGGGGTGGGGGAGTCGGGGAGGGGAGGCTAAGGAGGGACACCCGGCCGGGCTAAGCGGGGGTGGCCACGTTTGTTTTTATTTTGTCAAACCTGAAATCTATCCATTTCCCAGGGTTCTACTCAGTTGTCTAAATATGTCAAGTGGAAGAAGGCAGCTGGGGCCAAGTCCTCCATGATGCCGAGCAGGCACAGCAGACAGTCTCCCTGTCTAGCTCTTGCTCTGTCTCCAGGACAGCGAAGAGCTCAGCCCCCCCCCCCCCCCGCACCCCGCACCACCACCACCCCCCCCCCCCCCGCACCTCAGATCTTGAGCCAGCTCTGTTTCCCTGAGGCCAGGTTAACAAGCATCTCTGGAACGCCTGCCGTGTACCTCACATGTGTATTAGTGTACTGAGGTAAAGAAAGTTTACTTTGTTCCCTGGAGGTCCCCAGAGTGTGAACCTGTTCCACAGTGGCTGCCATATTTAAATGCCTAAGAATAAAGACCATTCATTCATTCATTCATTCGTTCATCTATTAATCCCTTCAACTAATCTTTATGGGCAACAGTCATCCCAAAGAGTTGCTTAACAATGTCTACTGCAGTTGGACACAGACTCAGGCTTAGGAGGCAAGCAGTGACATCCAGAGACATTGCACAGGACAATCCCTGTCACAAAGAAACAGTCAGCCCCAACTGTCAACAACGTCAAGGCTGAGAATTTTCTTTGGATACTTCTACGGCGGCGTACTACACAGTCAGGAAAAAGGACGAGCAACTAATATGCACAAGAGGATGGAGGGATCTCTGTTGGGTGAAAAAGACAAACACACTGAGATCATGTGAGTCCCAGTCTATAAAGTTCAAAAGGAGGCAAAGGGGCGCAGAACAGAGGTGAGGCGGGGAAATCTCTGCAGATGAAGAGGATCAGGTCACCTCCAAAGACTGAGACAGTCTCAATCCCAGTGGTGGCCACAGAAGACAAGTTGTGGGAAACTGTCTAGACCCTGTAGCATGTGAGCTCACCTGTCAACAGAAAGCAAACCAGAAGCTGGGCGAGGGTACACACAGCTGCAATCCTAGCACTCAGGAAGCTGAGGCAGGAGGATCTCAAGTTAGAGACTCCATCTCAGAAAGAAAGAAAGAAAGAAAGAAAGAAAGAAAGAAAGAAAGAAAGAAAGAAAGAAAGAAAGAAAGAAAGAAAGAAAGAAAGAAAGGGAGAGAGAGAGAGAGAGAGAGAGAGAGGGAGGGAGGGAGGGAGGGAGGGAGGGAGGGAGGGAGAGAGAAAGGAGAAAAGGAAGGAAGGAGGGGAGAAAAAAAGGACAATTTCTCCAAGGGAAAATAAAAAAACAACCATTTAAACACCAGCTGGGGCTGGAGAGAAGGCTCCGTTAAGAGCAATGGCTGTACTTCCAGAGGAACACGGTTCTGTTCCCAGATCCCACGTGGAAGCTCACAGCAACTGCAGTCCTAGGGCATCCAATGCCCTCTCCTGGCCTATGTGGATATCAAGTACAAATGTGGTACATAGACATACATGCAGATGGCACACTCATATACACAAAATAAAAATAAATAAACCTTAAACAAACAGGGGGCTGGGGTTCAGGCAGTAGAGTGATAGCCTAGCATACTCAAAGCCCTGGAGTCTATCTGCAGCATAGACCCCTGCAGATCCAGCAGGAGGAAGACCACAAGGAAGCGCATCATTGACTACATAGTGAGTTCGAGGCCAGGCAGGATATATAAAACCATCCTTCAAAAATAAATGAAGAAAACACAGGAGCTTCATGCTGGGGCACTCGCTGGCTCTGGCATCCAGTGAGATTTTCCCAGCAGCCCTTGTACCTCTGCTCAGTGACTTCTGGGCAGTCCTATCGAAGGAAGTTACCAGCTAGGATTGGCCCCATGCAATCCCTCTTCTGGTTGTGTTTGTAGACCTGCCATGCCTCACCATCCCCACTGTGCCTCAGGGAGACAGGCATGCTTACTTTCCAGTCACAGAAGAGAAGATCTAGAGACTGTACAACTGGCCCAGCAGTACAAACGGCACAGCAGTTGAACTGGTGCAGAAAGCTGCTCTAGGAAGCCAACTGACATACAGGCTGCCGGTTCTACTCAGCTTGCATGTCCCCAGTGACAGGAAGTGTCCTGAAGGACAGACAGCCATGCCTGGTTGACTCTGCATACAAGCCCTGAAGTCCCTTAAGATAATGACAAGTCTGCTCTATCCTCTTCTCTCTCTATTGGCCTCCCTCCCTTTCCATCCCCGACCCCCTCTCAGAGTCCCCACCCATGAAAATGCAGTGGATGTGTCCAGTCTCTGATTCCCCTATGCCCAGCAAGCAATGATGCGTGGCACAGTCAGCCAGAGAGCAGGAGGCAACAGTGAGCAGACAAAGATGCCAGTCTGGAAGAGAACCCAGGATCCATGGCCCACAGGAGAGAGGCTCTGACCAAGAAGACTTGCAGAATATGCTACTTGGCTACTAGGGAAGAAAGGGTGGGGCAGACACCAAGGCCACAGCTGCGAAGAGACAAACATGGCCTCGGGAGCCTACCTCGAAGAAACCGCACCTACAGAGCAGGAGACGTCACCGTGACATTCAGCAGCTAAGTGTGAACGCATCTGCTAGGGTCCACTAGCCTTGGGTGCCTCATCCCAGCCACCCTGTACTCCTTGTGACAGAACAAGAATGGTCATCTCATCCTTCAAGCTTGGAAGTCTTCCCTGGGACAGCCACCCAGGATGTCGGCAGTGGTCTGAGGAATCACCAGGGGAGCTGGGGAGGGGTGAGTCTGCAACGTAGTTTCCCATCCTGAACGCCCGTCTCTTCTCCTTTGTCACATCTACTACATCCATGGCTCGTTATTCTTGCAACCATCCTCTACTGAGGCTTCCCTCTATGCCTGGTGCTTAGAAACCAGAACGGAGGACACTTGGTTCCTGATGCCAGAAACCCAGTAGAGACAGAGGGAGGCAATGCTGCTCCTCCTCGGGTGACCTGTCCTTTACCATGTCTGCCCCAGAACACATGCCTGTTCATATTCACCTGTGTGCTCCCACAGCAACACACACATACACACACACACTCACATGTACATATACACACATATACACACACATATACACACATATATACACACATACACACACACACATATACACACATACACACATACACACAGACATACACAGACAAACATACATATACATGCATACACACATACATACATACACATGCATACATACACACATACATGCACATATGTACATACACACATATAAACACATACATATATACACACATACACACATACATACATACACATGCACACATACATATACATGCATACACACATACATGCACGTATGTACATATACACACACATATATATATATACACATACATACACACACACACATACACACATACACACATACACACATACATACACATGCATATACACATACACACATACATATACACACATACATACACACACATATGTACACACATACATATACACATACATACATGTGTACATACACACACACACACACACACACACACACACACAGAGACGGTATGCTCACAACCATCTCTCCCTTGCTCCCAGCCAGTAGCAATGAGCCTGACCTACTCCTTTGAGAACACAAGTTCTTTATCTTTTCTGTCTTAAACACAGAAATAATGGATTTTTCTTTTACTTGTTTATTCATATGTGTGTGGCATGGCCTATGTGTGAGGATCAGAGGACAGCCCATCGGAGTCCCTTCTCTCCTTCCACCAGTGTGGGTCCTAAGGATTGCACTTAGGTCCCCAGGCTTGGCAGCAAGTACCTTGTAGGTTAAACCATCTCACCAGCCCAGAACAGTTTGCTTTTGTTGTTACTGTGGTGGTGATGGTGGTTCTTTTGTTTTATTTTTGGTTGGTTGGTTTTTGGTTTTTCAAAACAGGGTTCCTCTGTATAGCCCTGGCTGTCCTAGAACTCTCTTTATAGACCAGGCTGGCCTTGAACTCACAGAGATCCAGCTGCCTCTGCCTCCCAAGTACTGAAATTAAAAGTGCACCTCCACACCCAGTTCCAAGAATAGTTTTTATTGTAAATTTTCTAAAAACTTAGGAATAGAAAGTGAACCTGTTATACTAAAATAATTATCAAAAATATCAAGATATAGATATAGGTATAGATATATAGATATTGTAATACGGTCTTACTTGTTAGACCAGGCTAGCCCCCACACTTTTAACAGTTCTTGTTTTGTTTTCTGATTTTTGTTTTTGTTTCTGGGACAAGACTCTCTGTCTGTAGCTCTGACTGTCCTAGAACTCCCTACATAGAGCAGGCTAGTTTTGAACCTATAGAGATCCACCTGCCTCTGCCTCTGCCTCTGCCTCTGCCTCTGCCTCTGCCTCTGCCTCTGCCTCTGCCTCTGCCTCTGCCTCTGCCTCTGCCTCTGCCTCTGCCTCTGCCTCTGCCTCTGCCTCTGCCTCTGCCTCTGCCTCTGCCTCTGCCTCTGCCTCTGCCTCCTGAGTGCTGGGATGAAAGGTACCTAGCTCCTGGCCCCAAGCTTGAAATCCTCCTGCCTCAGCATTCCAGGGACTGGACTGAAGGTATGAACCACCATACCAAGAAAATATGTTTATTGATTAAATACACATGTTTTGTTATCAACACAATAAGTAGCAAGGCCCAGTGGTAGGTCGGCGATTATGTGTCAGTCTGTCACCACGAGGCACAAGAATGTGCCTGCTAACCCAAGAGCCCTGCAGTGTCCCCGGTGTGACAGGAAACACTGACAACTCTTCTCCCAGGTGACAGGAACCATTGCTGTGCAGGGTGAGGGGGTGGAGTAGAGGGGGCAATTCCACTGTTTGTTTTATTTAATCTTCACTCTTTATAAAAAGAAATGCTAAATTTCAGCCACAGGTCCATGAAACTCGATTTGTCCCCAAAAGAGCTCACAAGCCCTCTGTTCTAGGAACCCCCAGGCCAGAGGAGTCACCCCAAGTCCCCAGTCTGGTCCTCCCACTTCCTGGACTCTAATCTTCCAATACTGGGTCTTTTCAGGTGCCAGCCCTGGGCCCTGTGGCCTCTCCCTGACCTCAGGGCTGACAACCTTCTGTGGGATAGAATCCAAGGTTATCCCAAGACTGTACTCTTCTCAGCCAAGCAAGAACCCCAGATTCTGCACCAAAGATCTCTGTCAACCCCAAGTTCATCACACATGAAGGAGGACATGTCATACTCTGTCCTCTGTGTACACCACATTCCTTTGTCTCTCCAGCTTTCCACCAGCCTTGCCGCCTCTGAAGCCTCCTTTCACCACAGAGACCTGTCCACAGCCCCCTGAGCCTCCTTCCACGTTAGTGACCCTGAAAATATGTCCATTACATCACCAGAGCCATCCTCCCTTCCCACTCCTCACACCCCACTTAGGAGTCTCTGGGTAGCCCCCCTCCCTCAGCCTGGCCTACTAAAATGCACCATCCACACAAGGCCCAGCAGCTTTCCAAAACCACAATCTTGTATGCCCTACCGCCCCATCACTACCTTCATCCTCTGCTTCTCAGTCCTTAACACTTGGCCTTCACCACTGTCCATACAACCTCTGCTACCTCACCCTGCCTGCCGAGAGGCACTCCATCAAAAGCCCTGTGCATCAATGTGGGTCCAGGCCTGGAAAAGGAATAGGCATCAACAGAATATGGAGTTTGAATACAAGAAGATCTCTAACTAGCAGAAGGGAAGTGATACATTGCCTATCAAAGACTCTGAAAAGGGTCTGTGGGGAGAATAACTGTCCAACACAGGCTTGTCCAGGCACTGAGCAGGTGACTGGAGACATTAAAAATGGTGACAGGCATGGCCAACTAGCATTCACCAGATATGAGCCATCAGATGAGTGGAAGGCCTGAAGCAAGTGTGGGTAGGAGGAAGGGAGGGGCCTCCTCATGGAGGAAACGTGAGAGACGGGTAGAAGGTTAAGCAGAAGCATCTATTTAGATGCTGCACTCATGTGAGAGGCTGTGGGTGGCTATGGGGGAGCAGGTGAACGGATGGAGAGATGGAAGACAGGTAAGTGGGTTCGTGGGTGGATGAACGGATAGATGATGGATAAACAAATGGAGAGATGGGCCTGTGGTTGGATGAGTATATGAATATATGGATGGTGAGTGGGTGAGTAGAAGGATGGGTGGGTGGGTGGGTAGATAAATGGGTAGATATGTGAGTGGGGAAATGAATCATGACAGATGTGTAGGCAGATGGATGATAGGTGGGTGGGTGGGTGGGTGGATGGGTGGATGGGTGGATGGATGGATGGATGGATGGATGAATGGATGGATGGATGGGTAGATGGGTAGATGGGTGGGTGGATGGGTGGGTGGATGGGTGGATGGATGGATGGATGGATGGATGGATGGGTAGATGGATAGATGGGTGGGTGGATGGGTGAGTAGATGGATAGATGGGATGGGTGGATGGGTGGGTAGATGGGTGGGTGGGTGGCTGGATGGATGGACAGATGGATGGATGGATGGACAGATGGACAAATGGATGGACAGATGGACAAATGGATGAATAGATGAGTAGTTGGGTGAGTGATTGAATGGACAGATGATGAATTACTAGGTAGGTGTGTGGACAGAGGACAGATAGGTGGATTCCTGGAAGTGCTGGACATGTGACATTGAAGGCAATGGCAGTTCCACCAGGGAATGAGGCCTGGGTGGTATATGAAACCCTTTGCTTGGGACTCAGCTTAGTCCTCCCACCTATATGAGATCTATCACCAGGCTCTGCCAGACCCAGTTCACACTGTTCCTGTCCTTCCCCCCACCAAGACCTGGGCTTCCTACCCTCACCCCAGTGATCTGGGGGCAGGCAGTTCTCCAAATGGGCTGCTGTATGCATGGGAGGAGGTGTGCCTCCAGACATTGTCAAATGTCCCCTGTGGGCAAAATTAGCCTGAGAACAATCTCCAGCTCCCAATTGTATGGGTCCGGAAACTGGTGCCCAGAGAAAGAGTTATTTGCCCTCAGGGTCACCATACTTGTACCCTCCAGAAAGCAGACATGACCTGTAGGACAGACAATCAGGTCTCATCACCACCAGTGATCCGGGTAGGTCTAGGAACCTCTCCCACTGCAGCTTCACCCCTACACAGACACCAAGCCCAGAGAGGTTAAGGTGTCCGCCTAGTACCACACAGCTCCTAGCCATCACAATGGCGCTGCAAAAGACAGGCTGCCCCCTCAGCAACTTGAAGGGGGATTAGCAGAAGGCATTCTGACTGATTAAAAAGACTATTGATTCCTCCCTGAGGGAAAACAAATGAAGCCATTTGTCTCCCGACAGAACCCTGATGGTCTGAGGATAGACGGCAGGTCAGAGTCAGCTTAGAGGCTCCCAGACAGAACCTAAGCGCAAACTAGAATCCAATCACCTTCAAGTCCCTAGCCAGTCCACAGCATGTTCATGTGTGCCGCCCCTTGTCACCTCCTGTCACCCTCACCTCCAGGCTGGGTGGTCCTACATAGCAACAGCATCCCGGCCTCCTCCTGTTCCACACAGTGAGACTCTGCTGGGCTCCTAAGTCAGGAGGAGCTGACCTCATGACCCCATCCCTTTGCCCCAGGATTCCTCTTCCCAGATCTCCCTCTACTCTGCTTCAAACGGGCTGGGACTCGGTTGTCTCTTACATTTGACCAGCAGCTCTATAGATACCCTGAGTGCCTGGACTTGCCTGGTGGCCATGGGGCAGCTCCATTCCGAGCCAGCAAGTTCCAATCTCATGGGATGAACAACCGATGCGGTCAAGCAATGTCACTGCAGGAACCTCCTGGCTGGCTGCAGGCTCCGTTTCTCCCTCAGAAGCCCTCCACACACATGCCAGGGCACATGCACATGTGCGCGTGCACACACATATCAAATACATTAACTAATAATTAAAAGAAAGACAAGGAAAAGTGGGCATGCCCGTGGTCCATCCCTGCTGGTCACCTGTCACCCCCCAACCCCACCTTCCAGTGTGACAAGCACAGGCCCTGCCCTGGTATGTCAGACCTTGCTCTCCAGCCCCTGTCCCACAAATTCCCACTATTCCTCTATCAGGAACACACTACTTCAACAGTTCGGAAAACTCCTACTCATGTAGCAAGACCCAGTGGGAAAAACCCCTTCCTGCAGTTAAGCTTCACCAGTACCCCAGGACTCCATCACAGGCAGCCTCCACACCAGCAGTTCTCAAATCACAGATCTCTCTCCAAAACAGACCCTGAGGCTGCCCAGTGGGGCCAGGATCTCCCTAGCCTAGTCAGGCTCCTCTAACAGGCTCTCGGAACCCTGATGACCACCAGTTGGCGTGCAGCCTCTGCTCCAACCTCCAGTCGCATCTTGGGGGATGGTACTTGACTCTGACTTTTATCTCTGAGAAAAACAACTTTCTCCACACCAGATGGAGGAAACGGACAATTTCCCGGGCATGTGTTGCTCTTCCCAGCAGTACCCGCCACCGTCTGGACTGTCCCATTAGGCCAGGACTGGAGGAGGAGGGGACAGCTCCCTTTAGGGAGCCCCTCCTACTCAGAAGGAGCTGAGCCAGGAAGTCTGGACAGAGGGTCCATGGTGCTGAGCTCTAACTAAGCAGCCTGCTTGTACTATATAATACGTTATAATATATAGTATATAATAATTATATGTAAGAGGTGCCACCTCTTCACATTCAACAGGTAGCCTTGAACGAAATCACACTCTCTCCTAGGTCTCCATCCCACCCTGTGCCCCAGCCACACACACACACACACACACACACAAACACACTATGCTCTCTCTTACCCTGGAGCAGCAGACTTCCCACCTGTCTCCCCTGGGTTCCTGAGCCCATCATCATAGACCAGTACTCAGCTAGCCAGCTGCTGCAGGCCCTGTGAGCTCTCCCAGCCTCTCCAGGATGTGTACAGCAAAACTCAGCACTCAGCAGTTTGCTGGCCCTGGAACTCTCATTCCATCCCAGTGTTCCCCACCATGGCCCCATTACACAGGCACACAAGCAGAGGCTCGGCAAGAGAAGGGAGGGTCTCACCCAAGACCACTCAGGCATCGAGCCAAGCTCAGGTCTCCCTTCAGTCAGACACCAAGATTCAGACACCGTGGCATCACCTCAGAGTCACCTGTGCCCAACACCAGCACCAAAGGCTGCAGCATCCCCACCATCCCCCCACCCTCTAGACCCCGAAACACACTCTAGGATCTGTTGCTTGTCACCAAGGTCCCCAAGCACCTTCTTCTGGTAGGTCTCATGGTTCTCGCTACTAGAGCCACAACATGACCCGAGACACTGTGTGACCCAAGACACCTGGCACTCAGTGGCTGACCTTGGCCCCATCATTCCCATACTCAATGGATAGATACTCTGAGTCTCTCTCTCATAAGCAGCATAAGCCTCCAGGGCTGTGCTGTGACCACAGCAAAACCTGCCCCATTCCTACCCAGAGATGGGCCATCTCAACCAGGGCAAAAACCAGAGCCGGCCACTGGCCACTTCATCAGCCCCAGCAGGAAGAGATCGAATGGTCTCAGAGGGAGGGGACTTATCCGAGGTCACCTAGCAATGGTGTTGTCTGCCTGAGCCCAAGTAAAGATGAGGCCTTCTCTGCCTCTCCTTCCTCACTGTGCTTGCTCTCCTCTGTACTAGCTGTCACTGGCCCAGGAGCACACAGGAAGGGGAGGGGCCTCCAGCCTCAATGGGATACCCAGCTAGCCACAGCCAGAAAGTTTCTGAGGATATACACCAAGAACCTGGGGAACGTTGATCTACCCTACTGCCTGGAACTGCCAAGCAAACTCTGGCCCCCAAGGCAGGATGTGGAGAACTGGGTTCAGGCAGTTCTTTATCTGGGAGTTCTGGATAAAGCTGGGGGGTGGGCGCAGAAGGAGAGGGTAACAGAAGTGGCAGGTTCGTGCCAGCTTTGCTCCCTATTGGCTATGTAACCTGACTGGATAAAAGTAACTCAACGTCTCGGAGCCTCATTGTCCTCATCTGTAAAATGGGGTTATGAAGACACCTGTCTCCAAGGATGACTAGAATGGCTGAAGGTAATGCTGCAGATAGAACCCTGCAGCCAGCCAATGGCATATGGATATACACTGGAGGCCTGGCAGGAACCAACTCTAATCCTGTCATGGCCCTATCGCAGAGATGAAAATGTGGGTTTCCAGAACAGGCAATGAAGGTAAGCAGATGTAATCACTTATCCCTAAGAGGGGCTTTGAAAGTCCAGTAGGGGTAAAACAGGGGCACCCCTATTTGTCATGGCTTGGGGAGGGGGGCAGGTGGCCGATGCCGTGGTCAATTAGTGTCTGCCCTGCCATTGGCTGGGCCATGAGCAGCCAGACTCACGCTGATTCGTGTGAATCACAGAGACTGAATCAGATTTTCCCTGGGAACAATGTCCTCTGAAGGTGTGATGTTCCATCTAAAGGACCTGTCGCCTGGCATCTTATTGAATCTCCTGCAGGCAAAGTGTTCACAGAGCCGTGCGTGCACGCATGAGAGCCCGTTCACCCCGAGACTCTCAACATCAGCCCTTCCCATTTGTGGCACGCCACTGCTACATCCCCCTCCCCTCTGACTCTGGCCTTCAGTAGTGAAGGGGACACTACCCACAGGGGAACCGAAGGGGTTATGACACTGGCCACGGTTGCCCGGCAATGAGCAGGAGAACCAGTCCCAGACTGTGTGACTCAGGTAGCCAGCGACTTCCACAAGCCAAACCTCTCTCCCCGTGAGCCAAATGGCCCAGTCTTTCTCCTGGCATCACAAACCCAGAGGCCTCCCAGTTGCTAGCAAGTGGTCCAGGCCCGGTCCAGGCAGGGAGTGGGCTGACGCTCGGGTGAGCGGGATCCCCGCCTACGAGGGTCCCCACCACCTGGTGGCTCACTGTGAGTCAGACAGTGAGTGACTCAGGCCTTGCTTGCTCTAAGCTGCGTAAGAAGCTGAATCAGGAGCGCCCAGGTCCAGAGAACCCTGGGCCAGGGCTCCAGGAGCCAGGGATGTGTGCTCGGGATGGACTGTCGGGGGCTGGCCCCCTTGCCCTGCCCTGCCTGGGACTGGTTATGAGGGAGTAGTTCCCACCTGCCTGACCTGACACTGCAGGCCTTCACCCTCATGTTCGATTTTTAGTGGGGAGGTGAGCCACCATCTGCAAAGATGACACATGCAAAGGGTTATATTTTGTAGTCACGGTAACCAAGGGACAGACCAGCATTTCCTGCCCAAGGTCAGGAATAACCAACATCCCAAATAAGCAACACTGTCCAGACCCTCAGAGCCTGAAATCCAAGCAGGGCTGTTAAGGGGGAGGGTTAGATTAGCACTGATGAGGGCTAGGTTAAACATCCCCTGCCAAGTGCCCTCCCACCAAGGAGAACTAAGTTCAGTACTACATACCCAATAAGGAGCACCACTTTAAACACTACCCTAATTTCCTCCCGCTGAAGAGGACTAGGTTAGACACCGCCTGACACTGTCTAACCCCACCGACTGTGGGAGGGAGATGTTTCCAACTAGGAAAGCATATCAGATCCTCGACAGCCAATAAAAACCAACTCTCCAAGAGAGGCTGTCTCTAAGCACTTGACACCTACTCTGAGGTCCCCCAAGTCCCGCAGGCAGAGTCCCCCGTTGATAACAGCAATCTCCTGGCTCCCACCCACCCAGTCTACTAGGAAACTTCAGCCTCAGCTCTGTGATCACAGCCCAAAGTCCCAGGTCCCTGGACCACAGACAGGCAACATCCCAGCTGCCAAGTTCACACATCTGGAACATAAATCTTTCAAAATATGGATTCTTGAAGTGTCCAGCTATCCTGTCGCCTAGCCTTAAATCCTACCTGTAAACTCTTAGACCCAGTTGAAGCTTCTAGACTAATTGTCTCTGAGCATGGGAATCCCTGACCTCACTCTGCTTTGACACCACCCAGTTGTGACCCCAGCTGTGATCTGAAGTGTCCCCACCCCAGCACAGAACAGCAGATGCTACCACTGACAGCAGCAGACGGTAAGGGTTGAGGAGACTCTCCCAAGGAAGAGGAGGAAAGAGGAAAGGAGGGAGGGCGGGAAGAAGGAAGGGGAGGATGGATTGTGGAGGAAAGAGGATGGAGAAGTGGAAGGAAGTTGGAGGAGAGAAGATGTAGAAAGCAGATGCTAGAGGAGGTGGGAGATGGGGGTGGAAGGATGGAAGATGGAGGAGGAGGAAGGAAAGAGGGGAACAGAAGGTGGAAGAAGGTTGAAGTAAGGAAGGGAAGGGGGTTGAAGAGGAAGCAAGGTGGAGAGGAGGATGGAGAAAGGGTGAAGATGGAGGATGGAGGGAAGAGAAGAGGGCTGACTTATACAACTCAGGACCACCTGCCAAGGATGACATCACCCCCTATGGGCTGGGCTCACTGACATCAACCATTAATCAAGAAAATGCCAGCCGGGCGTGGTGGCGCATGCCTTTAATCCCAGCACGCGGGAGGCAGAGGCAGGCGGATTTCTAAGTTCGAGGCCAACCTGGTCTACAGAGTGAGTTCCAGGATAACCAGGGCTACACAGAGAAACCCTGTCTCGAAAAACCAAAAAGAAAAAGAAAAGAAAAAAAGAAAATGCCAGCCAGGCGTAGTGCCTCACACCTCTAATCCCAGCACTCAGTTAGTAGAAGCAGGTGGCTCTCTGAGTTCAAGGCCAGCCTGCTCTATAGAGTAAGTTTCAGGATAGGCAGAGCTACACATAGAAACCCTGTCTCAAAACAAAAGAAAAAAGGAAGGAAGGAAAGAAGGATAAAGGAGAGGAGAAGAAGAAGAAAAGAAAAAGCCCCCACAGGCTTGTGTACAGGCAATCTGGATGGAGGTTTTTTTCTCAGTTGAGTCCCCTCCTTCCCAAATGCTAGCTTGTGTGAAGTTGACAAAAAAATCTAGCCAGGAAGAGCTGGAAGTGGCTGTGAGCTGCCGTGGGTCCTCTGAAGAGAATACACACTGTTAAGTGCTGAGCCATCTTTCCAGTCACCTTCACTCAGATCTACCACAGGCCCCTTCCCTCCTCCTGAGCCAGCCCCGTTGTGTCCTACTCAAACTGGACTCAGTGAGCAGAGGAGACAGGGAGGGTGAAGTCACTGGGCAGAGTGGCTGGAGGGCCTATTTACCCAACAGGTCAGCAATGTTACCTGCCCAGTCTAGTTAGGTGACAGCCTGAGTTCCAGTAGGCACTGTCCCACCGGCTGAGCATGGTTGGCCTGGCTCCCAACACTGGAAGCCAAAGCTGGAAGGTGGACTTCCCACCAGTCCCTCCTCTCCAGAGGCCCTAGGGGTCAGAGAAAAGGGCTGACACAAAGGACGCTCACGGGCCACCTCCTACATGGCACTTGAGACAGCATTGCCATGTCAGCCTAGTCAACCCTACCGGAATTAGCCTATCAGAATCAGACTCTGAGCCAAGGTGTTCCAAGGGCCAGAGCCATGGTGACCAGCCTACCAATAGAAGCCCAGAGAGGCCCAGTGACTTACTCAATGTCATACAGCATCCTGTCACCTGCCAAGATAGCCGTCTGGCCTTGTCCTGCTGTCTCCCTGGTCCTCTAGCCTTCTCTTCCTGGACAACCTCAAATACCAACCAGGCATCGTGGTATACATTTTTGATCCCAGTACTGGGACCAGACTGATCTATATAGTGAGTTCAAGGACAGCCAGGGCTACATAGAGACCTTGTCTTTAAAAGAAAGAAAGGAGAGGCTAGAGAGATGGCTTAGCAGTTAAGGGTACTGACTGCTCTTCTAGAGGTCCTGAGTTCAGATCCCAACAACCACGTGGTGGCTCACAACCATCTGTAATGGGATCCGGTATCCTCTTCTGGTGTGTGTGAAGACAGCTACAGTGTACTCATATACATAAATAAATAAATAAATAAATATTTTTCTTCAAAAAAAGGAAGGGAAGGAGGGAGGGAGGAAGGGAAGGAGGGAGGGAGGGAGGGAGGGAGGGAGGGAGGGAGGGAGGGAGGGAGGGAGGGAGGGAAGAACCTCCTGCAGTCACCTCTTCTTTAGCCTGGACCCCATATGCTCACATGCTGCATCCCCTTAAGTTTCCTTCAATGCTTTGTTAAAATTGTTCACGTGGAGTTCCTGCTCCTTGGGACAGTCTTGTCTCCCTCTGGGTCCCCCAGAGAAAATATCAAAGTGTCAGTGAATGAAATTACATAGCAGAGGTGAGCATGGTGACATACAACTTTAACCCCAGGACTCAGGAAGCAGAGACAAGTGGATCTCTGTGAGTTCGAGTCTAGCCTGGTCTACATAATAAATTCCAGAACAGTCAGGGCTATGTAGAGAGACCCTATCTCAAAAATCCCAAAGGGGTGAAAATGGTCAGAGACAAAGATAAGAAGAAGGAGGAGGGGCAGGAGCAGGAGCAGGAGCAGGAGCAGGAGGAGGAGGAGGAGCAGAAGGAGGAGGAGGAGGGGGAGGAGGAGGGGGAGGAGAAGGAGAAGGAGAAGGAGAAGGAGAAGGAGAAGGAGAAGGAGAAGGAGAAGGAGAAGGAGAAGGAGAAGGAGAAGGAGAAATTTCAGAGCATGCCATACCCAAAATCCCTTGAGCTATCTCTCATGAATAGTCATGTTCTCATAGCCAAGGGCATCCTCTGGGTCCACTCCCTCTAGTAAAAACCCCCCACTGATTTCTAAGAGCTCAGAGGATACAGGACAATCATCACCTAGGCCCTCAGCTAGGGTTAGCAGCAGGCCTAGGCTCCACCATGGCTCTTGTCAACTTCTCAGACATCTCTAATACTCGGTATGATCTCAGCCCTGCTATCTGCCCTGGGTGGCCTAGAGATCTATCGCCTTTGACATAGGTCACAGAGCCACAACTGGGATCCCTGATACCCAGTCCCACACTACAGCTCAGCCCTGAGCCTGTGTTTGAGAGAGTAGCCCCTAGAACACAAGGTGGCTCTTCAGCGTTCCCCCAGGCTCACTCTGCCCTCCTACTCCAGCCACACCCCTAGTTTTCCCTCTCTGGGCCCCAGCTCCTTCTGAGCCCTTCCTGACACCTCATTCTTTATTGAGGATACTGCTCATCCATACCAAATCAACCACTACAGTTCTGACAGTACCGAGAGGTGGAGACAGACGGATCAGAAGTCCAAGGACATCCTCAGCTACACAGCTAATCTTGGCTATATGAGCTCTTGCATCCAAATAATAATAATAATAATAATAATAATAATAATAATGCCCAGCTTGATGTGAGGTCACATCGAGGGCTACCTGAGGAGATGACACTGATGCTGCCATTTGAAGGATATGGCAACGGATCTGGTCAGGAGAAGAAGGAAAGAAAGAGCGTTTTGGGGGCTGGAGAGATGGCTCAGTGGTTAAGAGCACTACCTGCTCTTCTGAAAGTCCTGAGTTCAAATCCGAGCAGCCACATGATGGGTCACAACCATCCATAATGAGATCTGATGCCCTCTTCTGGTGTGTCAGAAGTCAGCTACAGTGTACTCACATAGATAATAATAAGTAAATCATGGGGCCTGAACGAGCATAAGTCTTGAGTTTAATTCCCAGCAACCACATGATGGCTCACAACCATCTGTACAGCTATAGTGTATTCATATACATAAAATAAATAAATATTTTTAAAAAAAAAAAAGCATTTTGGCTAAAGGAAATGGTCTATGGGAAGCCCGGGAGAATGGACGAACCCAGGGGATGCAGAGGGTGGAGAAGGGGGCTGGTCAGGGCTCCAAGGGTCTGGTGGGCTAGGCTAGGACATTTTTCTGAAACCTAGGGGTAATAGGAATCAGTGAAGGATCTTGAATGTTATGTCCCAAAGTTGATGAGCTGGAAATATTTGCCCCAGTTCAACAGTGATGAGAGGTGTGGCTTCTCAGATGCAAGCAGGGCTCAGGGATTCAGAGCCCTATGCAGATTATTACTGAGGGAAATGGTTCTTAGCAGGAAATCAGAATGCGCAGCCATCAGTAGCTTCCAGAAGCAAGACCCTAGGTCCAGCCTCCATCCTCGACACGTCTCTAGATGGCTAACTGTGCCCACTCACAAAGACCCAAGAAGCGCACTACAGACCTCAGTTCTGCTGGACCATGTTGGCAGGCCAGAGGCCAGGAAGCAACTCTACCCATCCTGCCTTCCCCCGCTGGCCCCTGGTCTGGGCACAGACACACCAGCCTCCAAAGGATATGGGTTACATACCATCTTGATGCACCAGTTCCGTGGGCTCGTGGTCTGGCGCAGGCAGAAGAAGGCAACGGGTGCCAGGTCTGGATGCGGGACGTCAGGGTTGGTTCCATCCAATGGCTCCTCCAGGCCTGGAGGGGATGGAGGGGGACTCCGGGGCCCCGGCTGCTCAGTGATTCCCGGCTCAGGGTCCGGGGCTGCTGAAGATGAGGGTGGTAAGTTGCTGTCAGCCATGTCAGCGTGGAGCAGGGAGCCCTAGGGAGCCAAGAAGGACACACGGTGGGAGTTGGCTTAGCACCCATTCCCCAGCCTACCTCCCTCATGGTGGGTGACAGCTCAAAAAGCCTGGCTCCAGGTCCTGAAAGTCACCCGTCACCCTCACTGTGGTCATGAGCATTAGTAGAGAGAGATGGCACCTAGGTCAGTATCACTCAACTGGGCAAGCCAAGTCACTATGGGTTCCGGCAAATGACAACTATAAAAAAATACAATAAAATCTCAGAATGTAAATAATGTCTTTCTTCTTTTCTTCGTGCTGAGCTAGAGTTCTGGTTGGGAGTGTGGCATGTGATAGAGGGTATGCTTAGTGTGTGCATAGGTCTCGGTGCTAGTCCTAGTACTACCAAAAATAATAATTATTATTAAAATGAAAGTCTAGGCTGAATGTAGCTCAAGTAATAGGATGCTTGCCTAGCTTGCATGGGGTCCTAGGTTTGCTCTCTAGCACCACATAAAGCAGGCACAGTGACACAGCTACACAGAGACATAGAGGGGGAAAAGACCAGAGCTTAAGGGCATCCTCAACTACATAGGCTGTTTGACGTCAACCTGGGATAACTGGGAGAGCCTGTCTCCAAAACATAAAATAAAATAAAATAAAATAAAATAAAATAAAATAAAATAAAATAAAATAAAATATTTAAAAGGTATGGCTGACCAGTTAAGAATGCATGCTGCTGGCCCGGAGAGATGGCTCAGCCATTAAAGGTTAGGCTCACAACCAAAAATATAAGAGTTCTGTTCCCAGCACCCACAGACTCAGTCGTGTTGATTTAAAGTAGCTGTCAAAAGCTAGTTCTTTGGAATTATTTGTTGTATCTGTGATAGGAAACAATTTTACAGTATTAAATTATGTTACTATGAACTTAGAAATGAATTACACTGGATTCTATTTGAAAAGAAAAAAAAATTCATGCTGCTCTTTGAAGGACCCTAGTTCAGTTCCTAACAGCCACATCTGGCAGTTCACAACTGTCTGGAACTATGGCTTCCATGGATCTGATGCCCCCTTCTGGCCTCCTTAGGTAACTGCACTCACATGCACATACCCGCACAGACACACACAGATACATACACATTGAATCATCAAATGTAAATAATATTTTAGGGAAATGAGGGGATGTTACTGTGAACAGGCTCAGGGGCCAGGGCCTTGTGTCACAAAGGAGAAGTTGGATACTGTGAAATCAGACACTGAGGAACAAGTTAGGGAATAGGAGAGGTTTCCCTGAGGAAGTGACATTTGTGACCTCCAGTGAGCTCTTAGGCCAGGAACATCATGCTCACACACACACACACACACACATCAGGATGAGAACCCAGAGCTCTACAAGACTAATCTCTTTGCTCTACAGGTAGAGAAACTGAGGCCCAGGAGAGATACACAGCTAAGTAAGAGCAGAGCTGGGTCTCAGCCGCATGGCTTCCAGATCTGTCCAGCCTCTCTGAAATCCATGATGCTTTGCCAAGAGCCTTGATCTGAAGTATGCTTGGCCTGCCAATCACACACTGGTCCTAACTCCGCTCAGGGACAGTGCTACAGGCTAGCCTTATTAAGATGCACTCACCCACCTCATAGGGAAACTAAGGCCCAGGAAAAGGAGTGGCTTGTGTAGAACCAGAAGAAAATGAGAAGTCAGAACTTCCAGATCTACTTTGGACAAGTGGCAACTGGCCTGACTGACCTCTTGGCAGGCTAGAAAGAGAAGGCTCTCCTAGAGCCCAGCCCCCTACAACCTCACCCTCGGGGCTGCATATCCCTGAAGATTTATCGAGGCTTGACGGGGAGAGAGAGGGTAGGAAAGCCTGCATTCCTGGCTGCTGCTGGCAGCTGCAGAGTTATCAACTGAACCACCCTGAGCTGACGGATCCAGACACTTCTCTGCTCCCACGGGCAACAGACAGGAGCTGATACTTCCTGCCGCTTCGCCCGGCTGGTCAGGGCCGCAGTGTTTTCTCCTGAGCTCCAAGTTTTGCTCCCAATTCCAGAAAAACAGCACAAGCCTTACATAAGCACCTTGGCTGGCCATGCGTCAACCTCCCAGGTAGAGCAGCACCCTCCCTGGGGTGGCTCTAGGTCTTCCCATCACTGAGCCAGCTCTGGAACCCACCACTCCCTTTTACCAGCAATCCCTCCAGCCAAAGGGGACCTCCTGGGCCCCTGGGGGTAGCACTGCCTCTTCCAGGCCTCAGCTTACACTATCCCGACTCTTACTGGAGGGAGGATACTCCCTTGGCCTCCATATCTCTGTTTGTCCTGATTGTCCTGAGCACCTACTGTGTGCGGGCTCCACAGCTATGCTGGTAAATTTCCGTGAACCCTAATTCAGCCCACGCGCCAGCATAAGAAAAGGATCCACACTCAATTCCGTTCCCTCTCTGGCTTTTCCCTACCCCAGTCACCCTCCAAATGTAGTGTATAGCGTACAATTTTTGTTTCTTCTATCTCTGTGGTTTGTCTTCCCAGCCTGCAATGAGACTGTAACTGAAGAGCACAGACTGGCCTGTTATATTTACTGCTATAACCCCAGCTCCTGGAACAGTGAGTGCCTGGAACATACTAGATGCTCAATAAATATTTGTTGGCTACATAAATAAAAAGTATTGAAAAGTAAATAAATAAGGGGGATAATGTGTGAATCCTAATAAATCAGTTCTTCTCTTAAGGAAGAGCCATTGAAGAGCAAAACAGTAAGAATCAAAAGGCACCGCCAGCCATGTTCTGGGGAAAGGACACTCCGAGCAAGAGAAATGGCATGTGTAAAGGCTGGGAGACTGAAGTGGCTGAGTGTGTCTAAGGAAGAGAGAAAAGGAATGAGGCCAGTGTGGCTAATGGGGCAGAGAAGGGAATGAAACTGGAGAGCCCCTTGAAGGAAGACTCCAAGTGCAACAGAAGTCACTGGAGGGTTTAGGCTGGGACCTGGCCTGCCCTGAGCTGTATGGTACACCCTCTTCTGGTAAGCGTGATTCAAGAAGGTGAGCTGGGGAGCAGAGAGAGCAAAGAGGGCTGGAGACATTGCCCTAGGTGGACACAAAGGAAGGCTCTGGGTCTGGCGTCCCCATGGCAGCCTCTTCCCATTGTGGAAACCCTCCTTGCAGCCACACAGAGGGGTGAGCTGCTGGGCTTAGAGAGGCACACAGCTAGCTAGACCAGCGACTTCTTCTCTTGATTCCAGCTTGTATCCACCCACTGCTTGGGCCTCTGGCTCCTGTTTGGCCACACTAAGCTGCCATCCTCCATCCTCAGCCCCCTGCTAGATGTCTCTGCCACTAAGGCCACCACCTCTGGAACAGTCCAGCCAACTTCTGGCCTGTTCCGCACACTCACCCAATCTACATCCTCAACTTGATCCCCAGCACCTGCCCAGCCTCCAGCCTCTGGCCTGCCTTCTAGCATCCACCCAACCTCCACCTTTTGACTTCATCTCCGGGGTTCATCCAGCCTCAACCGCCACCTTTCTTGTACTTGGTCCTCAGTGGGACCCTCACTGCCCCCATCCACTCTCTAACCTACCCCCCCCCCCAATCCCCCAGTGACTGCCTAGCCTCCACTCTCTGGCCCACCCTCCGTTCCTAAAGCTCCCATCTCTGGCTCAAAAATGCCCCCTCCTTCCTGCCTGTGTCCTCACTCCTTTCCCCAGCTGCCTATGCACCATAACTAGAAATCCCAGAGGACTCAACAGCTGAGCTCTTGAGCTCTCGCCTCTCTGCAGGTCAAGCCTCACCACGACAGAGACACACTCCACTCCACCGAAGATGGCAGTAGATTCAGAGTCAGAGTCCCTCCACCACCGCAGAGCACCTCCCTCTTGACACTCT
This sequence comes from Mus musculus, assembly GCF_000001635.26. NCBI lineage: Eukaryota > Metazoa > Chordata > Mammalia > Rodentia > Muridae > Mus > Mus musculus. The sequence continues at coordinate 80,294,550 of NC_000081.6, read as the reverse complement.
GTGGATCTGATGCCTTCCCCCCCCACACTTTCCCCCCACTCTCCTTCCAGGTGGTGGTGTGGTAAACCAGGAGGAGAGAAGTAGCAGAGATCTACGATGTCTGGAACCCCATTCCGGTTCCTGGTCCCACTGGTCTCTTGGAGGCTCAGCTTCTCTACAAAGTTCAGCCTCCCTCCTGCTTCCTTCAAGCCCCTGTGAAGAAGCAATGCGCTGTGGATGGAAGGCATGATGGAACCCATGGGGGAAAAATGTCTAAACATGCATGTGACCATGTGTACCATGTGTACCATGTGTAGGGGCTGCTACCTCAGCCCTTCCTCTGCCATTGCTATCACCACTACCATCAACATTGTCATCGAAATCACCACCACCACCACCATCACCATCACCACCTCCACTATCACCAACAATAACTTCACTGACTTTACCACCACCATTATCACATCACCATTACCACATCAGCATCAGCACTATCAACATCAGCACCACTATCACCACCCTCACCATCATCATCATCATCATCAGGCAACCATCAAAGGGCCCTGTGCCAATCCCACAATTCATGAATATTTTCCTTCTTGGAGGAAAAGATTAGGACCCAAAGGAGTCCAGCAGTGCCCAATGTCACCCAGCTGACACGGGGCAGTGGTGGAAGAGATGAGTCCTGGCTCAAGTCTGCCCAAGTCCAAAACCCAAATTATTGCAGCAACAACTTAGTGGGTGCCGTGAAAACAGGTTTCCCCTCCAGGCAGACTCAAGAGGCAGTGGAGACACAACAGCCGGTCCAGACTAGGCCCTCAGTCCCCCAAAGCAGTAGGAAGCCTACCTTCTGGAGTATTCCAGATAGCACCAAGGGTTCTCCAGCCCTAGTAAATACCTGAGGCCTATCCTGGCCAGCCAATGGGGGGGGGGGCATTTTTATCAAGTAATCTATTTGTTCTTCAGTCAACAACCACAGAGCAGACAATGTCACTGCTCAAACAAGCAATAAAAATCATTCAGGGAATACAAGGAGAGTTCGGGAATCTCAAAATCATGGGCTCTTGCTCTCATTAGAACAAGAAGGGCTCACCTTACTGTAATGGAATGAGAACCTTCAGTGTGGTGTTTTGGGAGCATAGAGCTCAGAACTGTAACCTGTGTTCGAGTGCCAGCTCTGACCCCAGCCCACCTTGGCACATGACAGCCTGGTGGTGCTTGCTCCCTGCCGACGAAATGAGAAGATTGTTCTGAGGCAGAGCTGCTACTGGGGTGAGCTGGGGTGACCCCACCAAGCACAGAGTACAGGCATCATGTACAGTGAGACCCCAGGCAGCAGCATCCCTACGTCTACAGCATCCCTTCATCTACAGCAGCATCAGGCACAGATTTCTATAGACCTGGGAGTCTGGGGTCCTGGAAAGAGTGCATGATTTCATACATTTTCACGGTCTCCAGAGGGGCACTCTGGAAACCAACAGAACTTAAAATGGCCCAACCCACTACTGTGCGCACACACACACAGCACAGGCACATATGTTCATTGTTACACTCAAGACACACTCCAATGTGAACACACAATGCCCACTGGTACAGATACTCACACGTATAACTTATATTCACACAGAGATCAACTATACAATCCACAAACACACAATAGTGTATATACAACATACAGACATATCTTCACACACAGCCACAGATATGGGTAACACAGAGAGATGCATACAAGCATCCCATAAAGTGCAGATAAATCACACATGTACATAAGATACAAATACATTCGTTATGTGTTCCACAGACACACAACATATACATAGAATCATAGATATACAGACCATATGATCATGCAGACCGATAAACCACACACTCACAGACACATGCTCACATACACACAGAGAGACATCACAGGCACCCTAGGTGTGGTGGCACATGTCTTTAATCCCAGCACTTGGGAGGCAGAGGCAGGCAGAGCTCTTAGTTCGAGGCCAGGCTGGACTACTGAGAAAGTTCTAGAATAGCCAGGGCTACACAGAGAAACCCTTGAAAAGGGGGAGTGGGGAGCAGAAGAAAGAGAGAAATCACAGGCACATGCATACGCGCTTCACACAACTACACAGCCCTCATGCATATAAAACTAGGGCAAAGCTTGATTTGGGGGCCACTGAGAAACCTACTGAGGCTTTGGGAAAACTGCCTTTCAGAGTCTTGCAGGCATCCTCTCAGAGCCCCTAGAATCCTGTCTGCTCCCTCTTCTGCATGACAGCCCCACTGACGCATGATGACAGCCCGCCCACCCCCAGGCCTCGTCTGCCCGAGGCCTCTCGTCACCAGCTCCCTCAACCATTCCTCAAATGACAATTTCCAAATCACCTGCCTCCCAGAACCCCCTGTTGGTCTTCCTTGAGCCTACCCAACATACTCTGCAGGGACAGGGCTAGATTCACACTGAGGTAGCAGGTTGCCTGCCTGATGCTGTAGGTGAGGCCTCTCTAAAGACAGATTGGAGCTCTAGAGCCCAAACATAACCCAGACCTCAGCGCCTACACTTCAAGTGGTCACTACCTGCTTCCGGTCTTCTTCTGAGATGCTGTGTGGTTGCTCAAATGGGTAAGGCTTACCTTTGGCCTCCAGTCGCATGAACTCACACCAAAGTTGCCCTGGCCTGGCTAGCTGACCCTGCCCACATCGAAACTCCTCCATCACAGAATCGACAGCCAGCCTTCCCAGTTTTGCAGCACACACAGAGAATTGACTGGGCCACCCCTCCAAGGACATCTAACAGTGTCACAGCCCACATCATTTGTGGACACTTACAGCATGCCAGGCACCCGATCACAATCCAGAGAATCACGCGTATTTGTTCTCTCCTGCAGGGAGGGAAGCGGAGGCATAGGAAGAGGAAGGGTTTCTCTCAAGGTCAGAGACCACTTAGCAGAAGATCTGGGAAGCCCAACTGCGGATTGTGAGTTAGCAAGTTGGCCAGGTCCCCCTGTCCCTGTCCCTGACCCCAGATATCATCCTGTTTGCTTGCAGTGGCCCTTGGCCCTGTGCTGGTTTGAGCAAGCAAGGTTGCTCCTGAATCTCCACGGGGCATTTGAACATCTCCCAGCTGGTGCCTTTGCTGATCGCTTCACCCACTTTGCAGTAATTAGGGCTTAGGGTCTCATTTGAAATAACAACTCGGGGGCAGGTGGTCACTGATGGGAGTGAGGTGGGTCCCACTGGACCAGGAATCCTAGAGTCCAGGCCGAGCCCAGCCCCCTTCCCCACAGCCCTTTTCATCTCCACCTGTGAAAAACTCGGAGGAGGATGCTGCCCGTCTCCCTCTCAAAGCAGATAACAAATGGAGAGAGATTTGGAAAGTACTTTAATGAAAGGAAAACAGCTTCCCCCTCCAAGGCCCCATGCTAGGTACTGCAGAGATACTTCTAAGTCTCGCAAAAAAATCCTTTAAGGTGGAAGCATTATCCCAATTACAACAAGCTGAGCTCCGCATGCTGAGTGGCCTGCCCCTCCCAGCCCCCAATCAAGGGCCTGCTTATGACTTTCCTGGCTGGGATAAAAGCTTGGAGGGAGAGAGGCTAAGGCCTTAACCCAGCCCTTGCTGCTCAGTAGGTCAGGGTGCACAGCAGGGAGGTGGGACAAGAACCCGATGTCCATCTCAGGATGCATCATTAGCCAAGGCCAGCAGAAGGGGACAGCTAGCTCAGGGAGGACCCTGGGCATAAAGGTCTCTTCTGATCCCAATCCTGAAGAGACACTGGCTCCAAGCCCCCGCCCCTGTACTCTCAGGTACACACTTCTCCTCCCTCTCTTCTGTTCAAGAACCCCAAGTTGCCAGCACATGCTTAGGGGTGCCCAATGACCACGTGTCCAACACCCCCGTGAGCCATCCAGAGCCCAATTCTCACACCCAGAGCACAGGAGAATATGGAGATGTGCAGCTCTGTCTCCACAATGACCTCAGCAAGGAAACCAGACCCTGCCTAAGGCATTGAAGCCCCCCTAGAAGGCCCATTTGGCCTGCTCCCTTCTCTCACCTCTGGGTTCTAGCGACCAGAATGAGGCCTGGCACTCAGTAGGTGCTTTACTAAATCAGAAATCCAGGTTTATTTTTCTTCTCTTCTCTGGCTGGCAGCTTAGGATGAGGAAGGCTTGCCCCGCATCTCTCAGATTTCAGGACCCACAGGCCTGCAGACCAGGGATTCCCAGATGCTCACACAGGAGCCTGCGCCCACACAGCTGTGGAGTCCCAGCCCAGACCTAACACCAGGGTGAACAGAGGGCACTACACAAGGCACACTCCGGGAACATGTGGGTAGAAAATATTCTCCAGAAAGGAGAGAGGGAGGGAAGAGATGAAGTGGGGGAAAGAGGGGGGGGGGGGGAGAAGGGATGGAGGAGCCAAAACCAAGGGTGGGAAATGGGCCCTGATCTCCCCTCCTCTAGACCTACACACACACACACACACACACATACACACACCCCAACCCAGCATCTACTCTTTGCAGGCCGTTTTGAAGCATCCTAAATGCAGTGCTGGGGAGTCGGAGAACAAGACAATGATGAGAGGCAGTGAAACCGCACCAGCCTTTATCATCACCTCGGCAAGAGAGCTCTAATCTGCTGGGGGTGGCCTCTGTGGGGGAAGGGCACGGCCCAGAGTCTGTCCTGGGAGCTGCACTTGGGGTATGGGGATGAACGGTAGGGACAGAGCAGGAGATGTGGCCAGACTGTGTGTTCTGAGCACGTCTCTTGAGTTCAGAAGCACTTGGAGGTTTTAGGGTACCGCTTGCAGTAGCCGCTTCCCAGGATGGGTGAATGACAAGCAAGTCCTCTATGGTGGAGAGTCGACTAGGGTGGAGGAGTGAGCGGGAGGTTCCTACAGCAAAACCCCACCCACTTGCCCAAGGTCAAGGGGAGTCAACCTGCGGGGATAAAGACTTGCCGGCGCCCCCTGGCGGACTTAGAAGATACCCTCACTGGTCCAGTCTTGCAGAAGCTATTGATTCAAGAGCCAAGTGGGGAAGGCAGACAAGGAGGTTAGACAGGAACTCAGGTAAGAAGGGTAGAGAACTTCAGTCGAGGGAAAGAGGGGCCTCCAGACAGGCTTTTAGCCCCTCCCCCAAACTGTTCTAGCTGCCTGAGGAGCCTCCTGCTCGCAGGCACTGCTCTGAGCAGCCGTAGTGATTCCCTCAGGCCTTCTACGGTTATGGAAGGTTCTCCAGTTGGGTGCCAGGCCAGCGCAGGGTCCCCTTCTTGTCTCTTCATCCACCCCTAATCTGCTGCCCCAAGCTTAGTTCTAGCTCATATCTTCCTATCCCATCCTGACATCTCACCCACTGATACCCCGTGCCTGGAAACCACTACTGCCCAGGCCCAGGACTTGGAGCCCAAACAGAAAGTTTGTCCCGAGGGGTGGACAAGAGTTTTGAAGGAGTCCTTGAAGCTGAGTCCGGATGTTGATTCACGAAGTGATTCCAGTTTAGTGAGTGAGAACCAGAAGACAGGCCTGAACCCCCTCAGCAAACCTTTTCCCCAGCCTGGCCCTGGGACCCATACCCTTCCTTGTGTGTGGCATTTGAGTCTGCAGGCAGTGGTAGAATCTGCAGAGACAAATCTCCCACACAATGAGCAATGAGGAAAGGACTGCTCAGGCCAGCCTGAGCCCTCCATTCTAGGACGGCAGTCACATGCGAAGCAGACCCTGTCACACTACGCAGACACAGAGAGGCAGGCTCTCTCTCTCTCTCTCTCTCTCTCTCTCTCTCTCTCTCTCTGCCTCTCTCCTTTTTTCTGTCATACACACACACACACACACACACACACACACGCATGCACTCACACCTACACACATGCATACAACTCAAAACCCAGACTCCACAGGCCAGAATACATTCAGGGGTCTCTCCTTGGACCCCGATCTCCTCTCAAAAACCTAAGATCCTGCTGAGAAAGGACAGAGCACAGGGGCTGGCCGCTGTCTCCGCTGGGCCTATTTCTGAGCCCCCTCCCCCAGGCTTCCTGACCTCCCAGAAAAGAGATCTACCCACCCCCTGCTGAGCCCTCTTGCCCCTTCACTCCACACACACCATCCAACAGACAATTAAATCCCAATCATCACAAACACTCATTATATAACCTTCTCCCTGGCAGCTGAGGACTCCTCTTGGCCCCTTGGACTGCCCGCTCCAACCCGACCTGGCTTCATGCAGCGCGACCTAGGTGGGCGCCTAGGGTGACTGGCGAAGGAAGGGCCCTCCACCACCCGGCCTGGAGGAAAGTTAAACCCTGCCCGGGGTTCTCTCACTCAATCCCGCCCGCCGTCCTCCGTCTCTAGCTAACGCTCCTAGCTCAGCCCTGCCGGACACTGGCACCAGCTCTGATCCAGCTGGTCGCAGAGCCGCAGCAGAGGGACAGCAGGACGGACGGACAGACCGCCCGGGCCCCCGCCAGCAGCCTGACTTGTTGAATAAATTTCTGCAGCGCTGGTTGAGCCGGCTTTGGGTTTCAGTATTGGCACCAAGAGAACTTTCGTGGCCTTGGAGAGGGGCCCCGGTCAAAGTTCCCTGTCCTTCCAACGCAGGGCCCCCACCCCACCCCCCAAGCAAGGGATGTGACGCCCACCTGATGGGTACGCGCGGGCGGGTGAGGGGGATCAGTCCCCAGAAATAATAAATAAATAAATAAACAAACAAAAACGCCTCTATAAAGAAAGAGCCCGACGCGCCAAGAAACCAAGCTGGGGGCTGAGCCTCTCCTTCCCCCTCCACCGTCACTGCCTCCCCTACCTTGGCATGGACGTGGCTGGGCAGCGGGGTCGTCCCGGGCAGAGATGCGGGGGTGACGCGTGTCCCCGAAGCCGGCGTGGAGAGGGACCCCGCGCCCCGCCGGCCCCACGCCTCAGATTCCGGGATCAGCTGCGCCCCCGGGGCGAGGGGGGCGGCGCACGCAGGGTGGCGGGCCCGGGGGCGCGGGCCATGGCGGGCGGGTCGCCGCGGCTCGGGGCGGGTGGCGCGGACGAGCGGCGGACCGCGCGGAGTTGGAGCGCGCGGCGGGCGGCGGGCGCGCGGCGCTCCGGGCCGGGGGCGGGGGCGCGGGGCCGCGGCAGGGCAGGTGCGGGGCGGCAGGCGCGGCGGAGCGCGGGGTCGGGTCACCCGGGTCCCCGGCTTCGGCGCCCCTGGCGCCCCCGGCCCGGACTCGAGGCGCAAAGGGGCTGCGCGCGACGGGGGCTGCGGAGGAGCCGGAGCGCCAGGCGGTGCGGGGACGTGCGGCGGCGGCGAGACCGAGCCGCGCCGCGTGCGAGGAAAAGCCGTCCTTATACTGACACCAAATGTCTTCGGGGAAAGCTGCAGGCTCGGGGCGCTGGAGGGGGAGGTGTGCGGGCGACAGACTGAGTGACGGTGGCGCGACTGAGTCCCCTCCGGAGAGGCGGGAGCCCCCGGGAGTGCAGCCACCTCCTAACAATTTAGGGTCGCACCGCTGGGGAGGGTCCTGACCCTTTTGGCCCTGGGCTTTGTCCATCATGCGTAAAAACGGGAGAGCCTTTGAATGAGCAGCCCAGGTGCCTAACGCTTATTGGTCTTGTTACACTTCGGATTCTCACTGGGCTTCCTGTTGGGGTGCTTGCTCCACTGCCCAATGAGGGGGTCACCAGCATAATGCTCGAACCGGTCTCCAAAGGTCGTTCAGAAACCCAAGTTCCCACCAAGCTTCCCATTCTGGTCCCACTTCTTCCTGCCCTTCAAGATGGACGCAAAAGACCACCAGCAGTGGCCGTTGCATGCCTGTAATCCCAGAAGAAGCAGGCAGACCTTTAAATTCGAGATTATCCTTAGTCCATAAAGCCAGTTCCAGGCCTACATAATGAGAACCCAATCTCAAAAAAAGAAAAGGAAAATCCTACCTCCTTTTAAAAGCTTCTGAGTGACCTACACGCCCCCCTCCCGTCCACGAGGTGAGCAGATGCCCATCTTTACCCAGCTGCAAGGTCAATCTTCCACCTCACCCCTGGGCAGCTGAGAGACCATGAAATGGGCACCCATCTCTCTTGTTTTCTGCAGCACCAACTCCCCAATCCCAGCCCTCTTACCAGGTAGCCCCACCTCCCCCCTGCATGGGTTATAGACTCCAGGAAGGAGTGTGCAGGATTGTGAGCCCTTTTCATTGGTTCCTATGTATATAAGCAGATTAAAGGTATCGAGATCCTGCCAAATGCCAATCAACTGCTTGTTTTCCCTGGGACCCTGGAACAGGGCACCTCATTTTGCTGTCAACAAAACTTGAGACTAGAGATGAGCCTTAAGCCAGAGGTCGCTCTGCTGGAGAGCAGCCGCCCCATGTATGAAGTGGGTGCTCCCCGGTCCATACCCACTGTCAGTTTGTCTTAGCTTTCTGCTGCTGGAATGGTAGGACATTGACCAACAGCAACTCTGGGAGGAAAGGGTTTATTGGGCTTTAAGCAGCCATCATGCAGGAAGCTGGAGGCAGGGACTGAAGCAGAGGCTACCAGAGGGCTGCTGCTTCCTGACTTGTTCCTGGTGGCTTGCTTAGCTTGCTTTCTTATACAACCCAGGACCACTTATCCAGGGGTGGTACCACAGCGGGTTTCGGTTAATCCAGAAAACAGCCCACAGCTGTGTCCGCAGGCCAATCTAAGGAAGCAGTTCCTCACCTGAGCTCTCCTCCTTCTAGGTGTCTCTAGTTTGTGTCAAGTTGACAAAAACCAGGCTGGATAGCCAGAGCAAGTGGGGGCCAGAGCAAAAGGGAGAAGGGGAGGGGATTGGTGGGGGAGAGCTGAAAAACAAAACAAAACAAAACAAAACAAAACAAAACAAAACAAACAAAACAAGTTGGAGAGATGGCTCAACAATTAAGAGCACTGACTGCTCTTCAGAGATCCTGAGTTCAATTCCCAGCAACCACATGGTGGCTCCCACCCATCTGTAATGGGATCCGATGCCCTCTTCTGCTGTGTCTGAGGAGAGCAACAGTGAACTCACATACATAAAATGAATAATAAAATAAATCTTTTTAAAAATAGTTAACAAAAACTAACCAGCTCCCCACTATCATTACCCCCCTTGCAAGATGGGCCACCCTGTCTGGCCCTTCCGACTTCCATGGAGAGTGTGTGGTGGGGTCTCTTCATGAGGCTTGGGCTCCAGGAGGAAAAAATGTAGCAAATGCCCCAGGAACCAGTTGTTCTGGCAGAGGGGCCAGACTGCGGAGGTGAGACAATTTTTATAAAAAGACTCCCAGGGAATGTGTGGTAAGTTAGGAGGCCTCCTGTAGTGTGAATTGAACCAGCCAGCCAACCAGAGGTCCCCAGGTTGGACAGGAGGGCTTCAGATCACAGTGGGTTCCAAGAATGGCTCATCAGAGGTGAGACACATGAACTGGACCACAGAAGCTATGCAGGACTGAGTCAGAGATGTATGGGGCAAGGGAAAGGGCAAACACCGAGGAGGCAGGAGTAGGTGCAGGTATGCCCGGCTCTGGCCAGCGGACTGCACAGCTAAAAAGACCAGGGCATGGAGAATGACAGACTTCAGGGTGGGAAGAACACCCCAGCCATTCTCTCCTCACCACACTGGCTATTCCCAAGGCTCTGCAGGACTTGGAGAACCTACCAGGTAGTGAGCTTGAAGGTCTAAGCCCTCAGCACAGTCCTTTGAAAGGCTGGATACCCAGCCCTAGAATGCATCCCCCAGGGTGACACCTCTCTTCCTTCCAGGCAACTCCTTTGTTTCCCTGGGCATCTTTGATCTTCAATGCACCCAGCCCATCCTACCCCCCACCCCCAGGACAGTGAGTGAGCCAGAGAGTAATGGAGTATTCAAATAAAGGCCACCGAAGGAAGGAAGGAAGGAGGAGTGAGAGAAACCAGCAACTACTGCAGGCTGGGTGTGCAACTCCTGTATCTCTACAAGAAGCAAGGCTGGGGCGGGCGGTCCCTCTCAGAGGCCTCGCTAGCTGCGAGCGGGCGGGAGCTTCATTTATTCATTATTGCTATTTATATTGTGCCTGGTATTTGCAGAAGGCTGCATCAGCCGCACACACTCATTAGACCCCACCATGCCCTGGGAACTGAGTCTGCCAAGTCCTGCCAGGAGGTGGGTGAAGTAGATGGAGACCCGGAGTCCCCAGCCTACCCACCTGACAGCCAGCAGGCTCCCCATTGCTTCTGCACAAGCTGGCTTCCAGGGACAAAGCCCAGCCTTCTCAGTACTCTAGTGCCCCTGGACAGAGCACATACGTGCGCGCGCGCGCACAGACACACACACACACACACACACACACACACACACATTACCCTGTTAGAGAACTTTCTCACACAATTGTAGTAACCAGAGAGGCAGGGCCATCTATAGCTGGGGCTGGAAGAAGCTGGGGCAAAATTCTGACCCTAGAATCTAAAATTAGGATCTTTCTGGACTTAAAGATCATAAGGGCATATCCTCACTATCATGCTGATTTGTGTCTCAGATACTCACAGATCATTTAATCTATCTGTGCCTAGCTCTGATGGGAGCCCCTGGCAAGGACTCACACTTTTAAGTCTTGCCAAAGTCTTATAAAACCCTTGCTTCTATTTTACAGGTCAGGGTCAGTTGGCACAGGGAGGTGAGGTGTCTTGTTTGAGGTCACGTTTGGGACTCAAATTTGGAGCATCTGTGTTCTTAACTAGAATTCTGAATTTAAAGTCCTCAAAAGCAGCAAGACGTCCCAGCAGGTGAACGCACTTGCTGCCAATTCTGACAACCTGAGTTCGATCCCCAGGCCCCCATATGGCATAAGGGAGAACCAGTCTCGCAAGTTGTCCTCTGACCTCCACACACATGCTGCGACACAACACACATCCGGGAAACAGACAAATAGAAATGGAACAGCACTTTTCAAAACTCAAAAACTCCCATAATCAAGGTTTCCAAGACTCCAAACCAAGAGAGACTTTGACAGCTAAAGAAGGGAGACAGCTGGCCCAAGGGGGCACAGATGTGAAGACAGGCTGTCCTTGCCAGCCTGCTCAGTCCTCGTCCCCCAAGTTATCCTCCAATCAGAGATCTGCCCTGGCACAGAAGAACAAGAAGCAGACAGGAGCTCTGGGGCCCACGAGCAAGCCCCTGAGAGCAGCTAATCACAGGAGGAACGACCAGGAAGAAATTCACATTGGAAACTGAACTTCAGCCTTCCCAAAGTTCCTACTGGGCTCTGGGCCTGAGCCAGGGTAGAGGGCACTTCAGAGGGAAAAGCCTGGAATTGCTGACTACAGGAAACAAAAAGGAGCAAGATGCTGAGGGAGGAGGGAGGGAGGGAGGGAGAAAGGGAAGGAGGGAGGGACTGGCTTCCCATGTGGGATGGGAAGGCTGAACTGACATCTCATGGAGATCACAGAGGCCCTAGGGGCCAAAAAATCCACTGTCTAAACAGTACAGGAGGGAAAAGAGGACACGAGGCTGTAAGATGGAGGAAGCAGGGTCACATAGAGGGGTGCATCCAAAGAGAATCCCAAAGGGGCCCAGGGCTTCTAAGCTCCAGATGAGAGCCTTGAAACTATGTAGCTGCAGTCTTGTCCAGTCTCACAAAGTCTCAAAAAGATCAAGGAGCTTTTAAAGGGTCTGTTTAGTGGGGCTTTCCCCAAGTCACCTCCAAGCTGGAATGGCCAAGAACAGCTCTGGGTGAGCCAGCCAGTGCACCCCACCCCTAAATGAACCAGCCAGCCGAAGCAAAGAGTCAGAGCCAGGGCCCAGAGAAGATGAGATGCAGCTGGCTCATCCAGCTAAGGAGTAAGGAATGCCCTTCTCCTTCGGCAGGTGCCCACTTGCTTCATTAGTCCACTTAACCCTACACACACACACACACACACACACACACACACACACACACACACACGTGCACACACCCAAGTCACAGGGTTGGGAACCTCCACATATGACTGAGAGAGCCGGAGCCCATCGAAATTAAGTGGATTGCCCAGAGTCACATCGCTAATGAGCAGCAAAAACTGGTTTCTATGCCAGAGTGAGCAAGGGTGAGTGTGTGCAGGGTTGGGGAGAGAGATCCGTCTTCTACCTCCTCCGGATGCAAGGTAGAAGGAGCAGAGGGCACATGGGAACAGCTGTAAAGGACCTCAGGTCCGGCCAGGTGGGAAACACCTGACATTCAGCCATAGGTGACAGTGGATACCCTAGAAACTTGCTGGGTGGGAACGAAAATCTCCGGTCTGGACATAACTGAAAGAACTACCTGGCACCCAGTACCTGCCACAAGGACAGGAAGAAGACAGGGAAGGACTGTCAGACCGACAGTCCTCCAAAACCACCAGAACTATCCCCCGAAACTGTTGACAGATGGCATCGGTCCCTTTTCCCTCACAGTCTCCTAGGCTCCAGCATACAGTAGGCACTCAATATTTGCTGGGTGTCTCTCTTTTTTTTTTCTTTTCAAGACAGTTTCACATTGCTCAGGCTGGCCTCAAACTTGCTTTGTAGCTGAGGAAGACCTTGAACTTAAGGTCCTTCTACCTCAGCCAGCAGAGAGCTGGGATGTCAGGCATGGTTACAGTATTGGGGTGTGTGCGGCGGGGGCGAGGGTATGCAAACCCTGTAGAAGTAATGTTTAGGCTTGTTTTTACTGATAAAGAAGTGGAGATTGGGAGACAGGTAAGATGCCTCAGCTGAGGTCTGAGTTCAGTTATCTATCGTGGAAAGAGAGAACCAACTCCTACCGGTTATAAACACACACACACAATCAAAATGATATTAAAAAAAAAACCTTAAGAAATAAAAAGCAGATGAAATAGAGAAACATCATGTGACAAGCCAACTGGTCACTCAGTACTGTTTCCTTGTTTCCTTCCACAAACCAGGTCCCAGGTGCACAAAGATGCAGCCCAGCAGAGACACAGTCATATCCAAACAACTTGAATATTCATTTGTAGAAGAGAGCTCAGAGCCCTAGATGTGGGGGGTGAGGGGGGTCACAGCAGGCAAGACAACAGCTCAGTGGCCTGGACAGGGTCATTTGAGGAGAGGAAGGCCATCCTCACTAAGACACCAGCAGCCACAGGAGAGGAGAGGGGCAGGCTTGATGAAGCCTCAGGACCACCTGGTTTGGTAAGAAGAAGGATCGCCACAAAAGGATGGGTGCAGAGTGGCCCTCCCTTCTCTCTACCACTGCGTCTGTCTCCTAGGCTTTGCCTGTCTTGCTCTCCCTGTCCCAGGACTGTGTGTGTAAGTCTCACACACAGACACGCGGCTCCTCTCTCTTTTCTCCATGAATCCTGCTGCTTAAAGAAAGAACAAAAGAGCTGGCAACTCTCCCTTTTATCCTGGATGGACAAAGGCTGACTCCAGCGATCAGACCTGCGGGAAGCTGCCTCCCATGCCACCATTGAGGAGAGACAATGAAGCACGGGTGGGAGCGGGCCCTGCGACGGCCATTGTCATGATCACCAGGATATCAACCCTGACCCCAGTCCTGCAGCCCCTCACCTCTGACAGCTCTGTTGGACACTGTAGGGAACATTAAGGCTTTGCTCAGAAATGGAGTGGGTATCACCCAGCCTCCTGCAGCTTCTGAAAGTCTGTCATCAAGGATGCCTCCTTTTAAGGTTTTGATCTTTTCTATTTTATGTGTATGAGTGTGCCTGAGTGTGTCTGTGCACCGTGCACATGTAGTACCCACCGAGGCCAGCAGAGGGTGCTGTATTTCCCAAGACTGGAGTTATAGAAAGTTAGGATCTTCCATCGTGGATGCCGAGATTGAACCCAGGTCCTCTGGAAGAGCAGCCAGTGCTCTTAACCGCTGAGCCACCTCTCCAGCTCTGGTCTCCTGGTGGATAGTAAAGGCCACCCTGAGGCTTTCACCCAGTAAGGTCCTTTCTTCCCTCAGGCCCTGTTCTAATCGCCAGAGTCTTTCTGGCTCTGCCTTACTGGCCTGCCTCTGTTATACCTTGCCAGGCTTAGGCCCTACAAAGAGAGCCTGTCTGTTCAGACCAGAGCTCAGCCTAGAGCAGCTGCTAGGAGGTCTGCAGAATAAATGAATGCATGAATGTGTGGATGGATGGATGGATGGATGGATGGATGGATGGATGGATGGATAACCAAAGATCACAAGAAGAGAGTGACTGGTCACAGTATGAAACTAAACAGAGTTTTATCAGGGGAGCTCCTACTTTAATGAGGGAGTTAGAAACTACAGACAAGGGCTGGAGAGATGGCTCAATGGTTAAGAGCACTGACTGCTCTTCCAGAGGTCCTGAGTTCAATTCCCAGCAATCACATGGTGGCTCACATCATGGTGGATCTGTAATGGGATCTGAGGCCCTCTTCTGGTGTGTCTGAGGACAGCTATAGTGTAGTCACATATGCAAAATACATAAATAAATAGAAAGAAAGAAAGAAAGAAAGAAAGAAAGGAAGGAAGGAAGAAAGAAAGAAAGAAAGAAAGAAAGAAAGAAAGAAAGAAAGAAAGAAAGAAAGAAAGAAAGAAACTAAAGACAATAAACATCTAGTGAATCAGATGGTGACTAGTCCATAGGGGAAAGGAAGGTGAGGGGAATAGACAGGGAAGGAAAACAGGGTTGTCCTCTTTTAATGTTTTAATGGCTCAGTATTCAGTTCAAGGCCTCAAGAATGCTAACTGAGCATGTACTCAACTACTGAGCCACACCCTCAGCCTTGGGGTTCTCATTTTAAATGCTGTGGCTGAGGGACTAATGAAACGCTGATCTTTTAACAAAGGCTCTGACTCCCATGAAGAGAGTAGGGAGAGCATGTCCTCACCCCTTTCGTCCATCTCTTCACACACACACACACACACACACACACACACACACACACCTTCCCTGAGACCTTTCCAGGAATCACAGAGGTGCGCACAGACTACCATACAGTATAGCAAACAGGCAGTGCCTGGAGGAGCCCATGCACACCCTCGGGGTGATCTGGGCAGCTTTCTGCCGTGCTGCTTGCAAGATGTGCTTTGCAAGCTCAAGTGTCCACCCTCATCCTCCAGTGAGAACGGTGAGCCCTGCTAGAAGGAAACCCGTCTGCCGAGTCTGAGAGTCAGTGGAAATTCTATGTAGGCAGCAGGGAATCAACACGGGCCATCGCATGCTGAAGCTGATACCAGATAAGAGGCCTCACACGTGCCACATGGCCACTGTGTCCTCACTGCCACACAACCACACACACACAGCCATACACCACACACACACACACACACACACACAGGCTGCAGAGGTGAAAGGAACCAACACATAACCCTGACAGGTGCAAAAACTGGACCAAGATCACCCAGCAGGGAGTGTGAGACATAAGAGTGAGGTCCAAAGCCAAACCTATGCCAACTCCACTCTCCCCAGCTTGCCTAGGCCTACATAACCTGGTTATGAAAGCCCATAGGTCCTCCTTTGCCTTGACCCTCTAGAGAAAACTGGGAGCTTGTCCAATGCTTGACCCAGAACACTCACTTCTAGAATACAGAGACACCCTCCCCAAAGGAGAAGATTTGCAGATACCAACAGTCTTCACACTCCTGTCTGTGCACACACACACACACACGAGCACACACACACAAATTCACACAGACCTTCACATATACACACAAACAGATACGTGCCTATTAAACGCACTCTTGGTGAGACACAGATTCACGCACACACATTCGCACGCCTCTCAAGTACACACAGATACAGGCGTGCTGTTATTAAGTTCGCACTCACACAAGCGCAAATGTACCCCCTTCCCCGACTGCACTCACAAAGGGAGAGTGGTCCACAGTGGGAGATATAGGGAAGGGGGAGACAGGGAGAAGGATGATGGAGAAAATGGAGGAAGGGGTGGGGAAGGTGAGGGGCTTGATCGATGAGGGAAGAAGCAAGCTCTGAAGGAGAGGTTCTGGTGGAAGGATGGGAGAGCAGAGAGGGAAAGATAAGGCGATGGGAGGCAGCCGGGAGGAAGAAGAGGAGGGAGCTGGAGGCCGCTGTGATTGGAGCCTAACTTTAGCTGCAGAGCAGAATGACTCACACTTGGGGGGAGCGCTGAGCAGGCTCCAGTTTTCTGTTTATATACCTCCAGGAGCTAAATATACAGGCTGAGGGGTTCTTCTGTTCTGGTCCAGCAGTTCCTTGTGTTCTCCCCCTGCCTTCACCCCCTCCCTCCAACACACACACACACACACACACACACACACACACATCCTGCCTCCTGAGGCCTCTACCCCATCAGCCCTCACCCACAGCTCTCCCCTCCAGGGCATCAGCTGCCAGGAGCTGACCATGGGGTTTGGCTTCAGACTCAGAAATAAACATGATACAAACTGCCCCTTTCCAAAGCCAGAAGGTTGGGTGGGAGGATTCAGTGCTTGCCCAAGGTCACTCAGCATGAAGTAGATGTGCCAGGCTAAAGTCTTCAAGGCTGCCAGACCAGAATCTCTCTGCAGGAGAAGGGGCAAGGGCCTGGGGACTGATTCCCCAAGAGCAGGCAGGTAGAGGCTGTAAAAGCGGGTACAAAATATCAATTGGAGTTGGAGATGGGTAATTAGGGGTCCTGAAAACAGATATTTTCATCATTGCTAACGTCGCCCTGCCCCCCCCCGTTTAGCCTTCCAGGTAGCCCCCCCCCCCCGCAGCATCCCAGGGAAACCACAGGTTCCCTGAACCCTGGTTTGCAGGGTGAATTTTCAAGACCCTGTGCTTCTGACCAGCATGACCAACTGTGCCTGTCGCTGTCCGTGGTGCTGATCCTGAATTGTTCTTCCAGCCCAGACATGGCTGTCTTTTCTGCAATCTTGACAGTACAGTAGACTCAGGGAAGAGACTGTGGCCACAGGAAAGGACAAGAAGAAACAAAGGACATGGAAGCCATAGACTTCCAGCAGATAGCTGACAGATGGGGCAAGCTGAACCAGATGAGAGTCAGTGTGCCCAGCTTGACAAAGCTGTTGACATGCACAAATGGATGGGGGCTGGAGGGCAGGATGGGTAGGTAGGCTTAAAGTAACATCAGAGTTGAGCTGAAGCGCTTCTGGTACCTGTGTTCTTGTTACCCATCTTGATGAAAAGGTTGTGAGTTTTCACACTGTCACAGAACAAACAGAACCGTGACTTCCGTTTCCCAGGTGCACCACTGTTTCGTGTACTCTTGACAGCTCCATTGCATAGCTGACAGGTTCGAAAATTTTGTTTTCCTCTGAGAAGCACGGAAGTGTTAGCCCCTCCTCCTCCATCACAAGCTGCGCTCTGGGCCTGGCTCCCTGACCCACACCTGCCCCCCAGTGGCTCAGTTACTTTCCAGCCTCTACACCGGCTTCTTCAACCGGGTCTCTGCATGTTGCTTGGCAGCATAAGTGCCTTCCTACATCCCTGTCTTCTTCAAGGCCCAGATGCTGGGAAGCGAGAACACCATAGTCACCCCAGAGACCTCACAGTTGGGACAAAGATGACCTGGCCTGTTCCACTGTTTTCCTGTCCTGGGCTAAGAAGGTATTGCAGGTGGACCTGGTGGACCCCATGTTTTTAACTAGAAGCTTAGGATGTTTGTCTTCCTGCCTGCTTGTCTGTCTGTCTGTCTGTCTGTCTGTTTTTGAGACAGTGTCTCATGCAGCTTAAGCTAGTTTGGAACTCTGTGTAGCCAAAGATAGTGTTAAATTTCTGATCTTCCTGCCTCTATATTACAGATATGTGTCATAATTCCTGGCTTTTGCAGTGCCGGTGACCCAATACAGGGCTTCATGCATACTGAGCAAGCTCTCTACCAACTGGGTGTACTATGTCCATTGCCCAGAAACATGCTGCTTTAAGCCACCATAAGAAAAATACAGTGGGCTCTTTTCCCACCCCCTTTTGGTCCCATTTTACAGATGAGAACACAGAGTGAGCAAGGGAGAGCCTTATACAAGGTTGTCTGTAGAGAGAGTGGTCCTAGTAGGCACCCTGAGGCTACCCAAGAGTACATGGAGGTAGGAGGAAGAGAAAGAAGAGGGGGAGGCAGAAGAAAGGGGTGTACAACATTCTCTCCCAGGTCGTTGAGCCAGGTCTGACCCCCCCACACACCCAGGAGAGCATCTTTGTACCCAGCAGGAAGATGGCCCCACCTTTTTTTCTTCCGCAATCCCACCTGACAGAGCATCCTAGCCTCCAAATAATGAACGATTCCTAATTTAATTACATCTTTAATTCATCTGAGTCTCCAAGGAACCGCAAGCTGAAGTCTGCAGAGCTGCTCGATGGCTCCCAGGGGGGAGGGAGGGAGGATTCCTTCCTCTCTTTGAGGGAAAGGAAGAGCGGCTACTGGTCTCTTTCACTTGTGTGTCCCCTGCCTGCCCTGCACGGAAGCCTCTGTCACACTCTGAGATGAACAGGAGCTGGAGATGGCCAGGGAGGCAGTTTACAGAGGGCCAGGAGGAGCAGCAAGGAAAGTAGCCCCCAACCAATGTGGAAGACACAGAGTCTGCACACAGCTAGGGCTGACTATGACCTGTCTGGCCAGTCACCATCACCATTAACAGTGTCATTTCTTGAGGGTTCTCTTCAACCCACTATCACCCGCTTCTTATTTACTTGTTTCATTTTGTTTTGTTTTGTTTTTGAAACAAGATTTCATCTGGCCCAGACCTGAGCATTTTAATCCCCAGGCCTCTACCGCCCCAGTGCAGATCTTACTCCTGTGTATCGCCACGCCCAGTTGATGTGACCCAGGGATCTGACTCCTGAACTTCCTGAATGCTGGACAAGCACCCTACAGCTGAACTCTACCCTTCTCCCTTAGCTTCTGCCTTTACAAATGAGGAAAATGAGGTTCAGAGGAGAGGGTGTGTCCAAGGTCACAGGATAGGAAAGAGACAGGTCTTTAAAACTCTTCTCCTGGCTAGAAGCCCCTGAATACATGGTGCACTTCAGTGGGGGCCTCTCACAACCTATTGCATCTCTGACAGGAAGTCTAGGACATGTCAGGTCCAAGGACCAGCACTAACAGGCCCATGCACCTTCTAGAGGGGTTTGCATATTTGTAATTTTCACATAGCAAAGATCCTGATGATGTGCATGGTGGCAGTAAAGCCTGGGCTCTCAGAATGTTCCAGGCTTTTCTAAGCACTTTTCACAGACGAACTCATTCCATCCTCACAACACATTAGAAGCTGAGTATCTCTTCTCCCTGTCCACTTTGCAGATGAGATGCCAAAAGCTTGATGAGGCAATTCACCCGACTGAAGGTCCTCTAAATAGGAGGTCCAGATCTCACAAAGGGACACTGGTAACCCCACCCTAAAGAAGAGGACAGAAGCAGGTGGATCTTAGAGTTTAAAGCCAACCTGATCTACAGAATGATCAGGACAGAAGAGGCTACGCAGAGAAACCCTGTCTCAAAAAAAAAAAAAAAGAAAAAAAAAGAAAAGAAAAGAAAAGAAAAGAAAAGAAAAGAAAAGAAAGTGGGAGCAGGAGATGGCTCAGCAGTTAAGAGCTCTGCTGCTTTTCCAGAGAACCACATGGCAGCTCACAACTGCCTGTAATTCCAGTTCCAGGGGCTCCAACACTTTCGTACAGGCAAAACACCAATGCACGTAAAATAAATAAATTAATTTTTAAAAAGGAAAAGGGAAAACCATGAAGAAGGGGGAGGGGAGGAGAAGGAGAGGGAGAAAGGAAAAAAGAGGGGACCTGGTTCAGGAAGCAAGGCAGCCTCAGAGATGTAGATATGGCTGAACTTGAACTCACACCCCGTGTGGCTGTTGTGCCTTAGCCTCTCTCCTGTATGGAACAGGTGCAGGGCAGCATCAGCAGATGGTCAGACACTGTATTCCAGAATCCATATGCAGGCGAGAATACCAGAGGAAGACACTGAATGCACGGGCACAGCAAGAGTTTGGACTGGGAGTGTCCCTCTGAAGACTTGGTCCTGGTGTCATGCTTTTGAGAGGTGACAGGTCTTTAGGAGGTTGATCGTCCTGACCATTTGTTATAGTAACAGAAAACTGAGTCCCACAGCACAGATGACAGGACAGAACCCTTCAGAAGGCAGGAGAATCTGTTCAAGTGATCCCTGTAGCCACCTCAAGGGCTGGTATCCAGGGAAGATAAGTGGAGCCAGCAACCAGACCCACAACACTAGAAGATACCCATTTATCAGAGAGTAAGGGAGAGGTTAGATAGATCTGGGAACACTCTTAGAACCAAAGCCGAGTCATACTCTGTTAGTATCAGTGAGTGCTGTTGGGCTGTGCCCAAGCCATGAAGCCTCAGGCTCGTGGGGATGTCCATCCAAGGCAGAAAAATAGAGAGCAGGGGCCCTAAAGAAATCTGCGGGCCACCGACTGGATAGGCAGAAGCTTCCTGCGGGCTCCTACTCCCCAGGTGGTTCTTCCAGCAACCCTTATCCCAGGCAGCCTCTGAGGGATCCGTCTGGGTCAGAGGGGAGGGGTATGTAGGAAAGGAGCTGGCATCTGGGCTATGGCAAAAGTGGGGAATTGAGCCAGACAGTGGGGTTTCATACCTTTAATCCCAGCACTTGAGAGGCCGAAGCAAAGCAAATAATCTCTCTGTGAGTTTTGAGGCTAGCCTGATCTACAGAGCAAGTTCCAGGGCAGCCAGGGGTACAGAGAGAAATCCTGTCTTGAAAAAAGAAAGGGGGAGCATGGAAGATAACGCAGGAGGCTGACAGACAGGCTGAGGGAGTGGGAGGTGGGGGCGGGGTGGAGAATGGACTCATTTCTGACTTAGGTGGTGTGGAGGAGACAAGGCAGGCATGGGGGGGGGCACAACCAGACTCTTTGTAGGGTACAGGAAGACATGTCCCATAGGCTGGGAGGATGTGACCGCTGGAGGTCAGTAAGAGGTCTGAACTGACTTGGAAACCATGCCACCCCAGGGATCATGAATTCCATGGCCCTCTTGGAGCCCATTTCCCAAGAGAGGGGTTAGATGGGGGTGCTCAGAGCCCTCTGACCAACACACATCTGCTGACATCCAGTCTCAGCCCCCAACACAGTGGCCACCTCAAAGCTCCCTCCTGGTCTAATGCTACCAAGGTGCTCAGCTTCAGACCAGACTCCGCTCAAGGACAGCACCAAGAGCTGACAACATCCTAGCTGCAGGACAGCAGCTGTGTCAAGTCCATCTCCCATGACGGAACACAGCTGCACAGCTAAGGGATACTTCCGTCTCACAGCCTATTCCTCCTGCCCATCTGCCCCTGAGTCTACACCCCAATCCCTCCCTGAGAGTTGCCATCTTTGCCCACACTGTCACCTGGCCTCCTCAACCCACCTCATGCTGGCTTCCCAGCCTTCCAAACAGTTTCCAGAACACAGTCGGTATTTCAACACATTTTTTTCATATGCTAAATTCATTCAACAATAGTGCTGGGCACACAGTAGGGGCCACACACTGACCAGGCACCATTTGGTGAAGAATGAAGTAGGCCAGCTCCCTGAGGGGCTGCCATCCTCGTGGGCAGATAACACAGGTTAGAAGAGGGATGGGGCTGATGTACACGGTCTGCACAGAGCAGTTCTCTCTCTCTCTCTCTCTCTCTCTCTCTCTCTCTCTCTGACATAATTGCTAGTTTATAATTCATATGCTCAGCTATTTCTAAAGAGGATTTCTTTAAAAGTTAAAATAAAAGGCCAGAAATCATTTAAGGACCTGGGATGAGAGAGAGGCCCTGGGAGGCTGAGGGGGATATATTCCAGCCTGAATAATAAATAGAGTAGTGTTACACAATCAAGTAATAAATTTCAAGTGTGACAGTTGAATAACACTTCCCAGCTAAGCTTCCCCATAGCGGGGTGGGAGGGGAGGGCATGGACCGCAGCTCACCTGCTTCTGCTACTCTTACTTATGAGCGCTCATCCCTTCCTAAACTTTCTGCTCTCTATTCTTCCATGGCTTTTAAATCTATGGTGAAAGACTCTGCCCTTTTTGATATCTATGTCCCCTGTGGAAGGGAAAAAAATGTCAAGTTAAACTGGCTACAGGATGAGTGTGAACCAGATTGGGCCTGAAGAAGGCATTGGTGGGCACTCCCACATCATCTTTGGGGCTGCTGGCTAGACCACAGCTTCCTGGGTTCCTGGAAAGGACTCTGAAGTCAGACCATTTCCATGATGGCTCAATACAGAGTCACTGAGTTCAAGACAACTCTGCAAGACAGGTCAAGTTACCCATAAGTCTCAAATGAGGAAACTGAGGCAAAGAAAGGAAGGTGGTTTGTGCAGCGTTGCTGTTTCCATGTCCCTGAACCTCAGGGTAGGAGACCCTAAGACTTGGAGATGAGCAGGGAGAAGAGGTACTTCCAGGCAGGCCTCTGGTATAAAAGGATCTGAAGATGGAAGATGGAGACCAGTCTCCGCTCCCTAGTTGCCATGGCAACAAGGCCTCCATTCCTGGCATTGTAGGATATTTGCATTTTAATAGAGACATAATTAGTGGGAAAGGCTGAGGCTGGAAGAGCCTAGGCACTGCACATACACACCCTATGGATCGAGAATCCCCCCACCCAGAGGTCACTGAGGCCCATAATCAACCCAACCAACCCATGGCCCTCTCCAAGCCTTTAGTAATACTCCACAGATCACCTGTACCTCACCTGAGGTGGGGGTGGGGCAGTTCAGGACACCCCCACTGCCCAGATGGAACACTGAGGCACATCTGATCCAGTATCCCACAGTGAGATCACATGCCCAGAGTCCAAACTCCATTCACTCTGCCTAAAGCATCTGTGCCATGGGGTCTAGCAAGAGTGGGAACCTGCCCACATTCTGCCAAGGCCACTAAGACCTGGGAAAAGAAAATACCTACTAAAGTTACACAGCAACTTGTTGACAGAACTGGGCCTTCAGAGGCCCACCTTTGACTTTACCTGGGTCACTGTCCAACCCTAGAGCATCAAAGAAATTTTGCATCAACATCCTCCTGCCTCCCCAAATCCAAAGATGTTAAAAAGAAGCCATGGTGAGCCAGACAATGATGGTGCATGCCTTTAATCCCAGCACTCAGAAGGCAGAGGCAGACTGATCTCTGTGAGTTCCAGGTCAGCCTGGTCTACATAATAAGTTTCAGGACAATGAGGGCTTCAGAGAGAAACCCTGTTCTAAAAAAGGAGGAAGAAGAGGAAGAGGAGAAGGGGAAGGAGGAGGGAGGAGAAAGAGGAAAAGGAGAAGGAAGAGGAGGAGGAAGGAGAAGAAGAGGAGGAGGAGGAGGAAGGAAGAGGGAGAGGAAGAGGAGGAGGAAGAAGAAGAAAAAGAAGAAGAAAGAGGAGGAGGAGAAGAAGGAGGAGGAGGAGGAGAAGGAGAAGGAGGAGGAGGAGAAGAAGAAGAAGGAGGAGGAGGGGGAGGAGGAAGGAAGGAAGAAGAAGAAGAAGAAGAAGAAGAAGAAGAAGAAGAAGAAGAAGAAGAGGAGGAGGAGGAGGAGGAGGAGGAGGAGGAGGAGGAGGAGGAGGAGGAGGAGGAGGAGGAGGAAGGAAGGAAGGAAGGAAGGAAGGAAGGAAGGAAGGAAGGAAGGAAGGAAGGAAGGAGGAAAAGCAGCTGCCCACCACTATGTATCAAGCTGGTTATGGTGATACACGCCTGTAATGCCAGAACTCAGGGGCTGAAGCAAGAGGAACTCCATGAGTTGGAGGCTGTTCTAAGCTATATAGTGAGACTCTGTCTCAAATAACAAAACAAGAGAGGAAGGGAGGAAGGGGGAAAGAGGGGGAGAGCAGAAGTACCCACATGAGTTACCCCTGCCCAGCCTGGACCTAGAACAAGGTTGCTGACCTAGGGTCCTACTGCAGATGGTGAATGCCACCTAAACCACCTGGAACCCTGAAGTCACATACAGCCCCTCACTTTCTGAGCATGTCACAGAGTTGATTTGATTTGATTTGATTTGATTTGATTTGATTTGATTTGATTTGATTTGATTTGATTTGATTTGATTCTGTGTGTATATTCATGTGAGTGCAATGTCCCTAAAGGGCAGAAAAGTGTCAGAAGTGTGTCAGATCCCTAAAGCTGGAGTAACAGACAGCTGGGAGCTGCCTTACAGGGCTGCTGGGAACTGAACTCAGGTCCTCTAGAAGAGCAGAGAGTGCTGAGCCCAGTAACAGTGAACCTAGTAGTAGTAGTGAAGATGGCCGCCCCATGGGAATGAAGGTCAGGCTCCATGAATGGACTGGGTTTGAGGAGACTGTTACTCAACAACACTGGAGACAGGTGGGTGGGCTCAGCCTCAAGAAAGCCTGAGATAGAAAGAAAAATAAAATTCAAGGTCCAAGACTCATGCGGCTTGCTAGTTAGGAGGACTTTTGGGCCTAGAACAAAAAACAAAGGCTGTAAAGTCATCCCAGGAACCAACTAGCCATAAAGATAGGGAAGACATACAAGAATGTCCAGACCTGCCCGGCGCCTCCCTATCTCCTGCCCTTCTGACATGGGTTAAATGTTAACCAGATCCTCTGCTGTTACCTCGCTCTGCATATACAGTTTGCTGATGTTTAAACTGTCCAATTGTGTGAAACCGCGCCAATTCTTCCCCTACCCCAACTCTTTTCCTATATAAACCCCTAGCTTCTGAGCCTCGTGGTCAACACCTCTGTCTCCTGCAGGAGGCCGGGAGCGCCGTCATTTAACTACCTCGTGTGTTTACATCAAGACAGTCTCTCGTGATTCTTTGGGTGCGCGCTATCTCGTGACTTGGGTTGGGGTATCCCCATGGAGGTCTTTCATTATGTGTATCTAACTTCCCTGCCTCCTATGGCTGAACAGAGCTCTTTACCTATAATGTTTCTCCCTCTCCCTAACCCTCTGTCCTGCCTGAGTGCTCACCTGCCTGAAGCAGCCAGCTTCCCCGTGCTAAGGTTTGTTATTTAATCAACTAAATGTCAGGCCCAGCCTTGAACATGGTTAGGCAACTTCACACTGTACCTGTAAGGGTGGTGCCCTAGATCCCGCACCAACCCCTCTCCAGGAATCTCAGAGAGAGGTTAGAACCTTGCAGGAGTACAGCTGGGCTATCTGCACACCACGCTATGAGCTCTGGGCTCATAAATAGCACTGTAGCCTCAGACCTCCCTATGTGCTGTCAAGAAGCATGGAGATACAACAGCCATTCACAGACATGTACCCAGGTCCCCCAAGATACTCCTCTGACACATATAACAGCCATTCACCTACACATGTGTAGTGCTTACTCTGTGCCTGAGGGTACTTTCAGTTTCATGTGCACAGTCCTTATAGGGTCCACACAGCAGGGACAGGAGCAATGGTGGAAAGGCAAGAGCTTGGTCTTCCCAGCCACCCCACCTAGCCTCTGGAAGAAGTGAGGGCATTGGTCACAAGGCAGTTCTCAGAGGAGGCCAGAGAGGAAAGGTGGCCTATTTGAGAGCACAGTGTGTGGGTTGAGTCCCTATGGTGGCCCCACACTCTGGAAACCCAAAGTCCCCCCTGTCATTTCTCAGTCTCCCACCACACAGTTCTCAGATCTCTGTGACAGCATGGGCTGTGTTCTATCTTCCAAGGAGGAGGGAAGCTTCAAATGGAGAATAGAGGGTCTCAGAAGCAGACAGGGGCCAAGCTCCCAGCAGTCCACGTCTGTATTCATGGCCATCCATCTAGTCAGTGGCCCTGTAGCACTAACAGACCAGGCAGGACCTGAGAGATGTCAGAAGGCCAGGCATTGAGGTGTCAGTGAGGAAACAGGAGGCTGGGGCACTTGCAGCCAGTGGGAAAGGCCGCTGGAAACTCCATTTGGTTTTAATTTGAAGATGCAGAGAGGCCGGGAGCTGAGAGCCTGGCAGAGGAGAACTCCGTGGCAGAGGGGGATGGAAGAGGGAGAACCAAAGGACAGAGGCAGAGAAGCAGACATGAAGTCAGAGACTACAGAGATCCTGAGAGGCAGAGACAGAGACAGAGACAAGCAGAGACAACCTCAAGGGGAAAAGTCACAGACATAAAGAGACAGCGTCAGTCAGCGGGCACAGAGGCAGAGAGGGGGAGATGCCCAAGGACAATGGCGGCACACTGGTCATCAAACGCATACAAGAGGTCTGTGAGTAAACGTGCAATGAACCCAACTCACGCTTCAATTAATATGCTTTAAAATCATTTCCTTTATGGAGTGGGGCAGGTCTTACTCTGTAGCCCAACCTGGTCTCCATCTGAAGAGCATCTCCCTGCCTCAGTTCACCAAGTGCAGGTGTGAGTCAGCATGCTCCCCCACCTTTGCCCGTGTGCGTGTGTGTGTGTGTGTGTGTGTGTGTGTGTGTGTGTGTGTGTGTGTGTGTGTGTTATATGTACATATGAATATTTCACATTCCCATGCAGAGACCAGAGGCCTGCTCTATTGATCCCTAACTTATTCACTCGAGTCAGAGTCTCTCACTGAACCTGGAGCCGGGCAGGCACCTCCAAGGCCCCCGTGATCCTCCTGCCTCCACCCTCCACAGCACCAGGATTATGAATGTGATCACACACTGACACCTGGCCTTTTAGGAGGGTGCTGCAGAGCTGAACCCAGGGCCTCGTTCCTGTCCAGTGAGCACTCACACTCACTGAGCTATCTCTCCAGCCTTTGTGTGTGTGTAAAATTATGATGGGTCACACGTCTTTAATCCCAGCACTTGGGAGGCAGAGGCAGGCACGGTTCAAAGCCAGCCTGATCTACAGAGCAAGTTCCAGGACAGCCATGGCTACACAGAGAAACCCTGTCTCAGAAAAAAAAAAAGTTGGTTTTGGTTTTGGTTTTTCGAGATAGGGTTTCTCTGTATAGCCCTAGCTGTCCTGGAACTCACTCTGTAGACCAGGCTGGCCTCAAACTCAGAAATCCGCCTGCCTCTGCCTCCCGAGTGCTGGGATTAAAGGCTTGTGCCACCACGCCTGGCAAAAGTTTTTTTTAAAAAACAAAGTAATAACCCAGACATAGTGTCTCCTACCTGTAATCCCAGCACTCAGGAGGTAGAGACAGGAGGATCTGGAAGTCAGGGTCCTCCTCAGCTACACACCAGCTTGAGGCTAGCCTGGGTTACATGAGATCCTCTCTCAACAAACAAAACAAAACGAAGTCACCTGACTCATAGTTGAAGACTATGATCATTCACACACACACACACACACACACACACACACACTAGTACATGCCTGTGCTGGCAGACATTTGTTCTCGCTGACACATCCATGCAACCTGCTCACACACAGTCATGTTCACACTCAGTCACGCTCACACTTGCTCCAGACTCACAGCCCTGACCTCTAGGCCTGGCTCTGTAGGAAATACCGTGTAGCTTTCTAGAAAATCCCTCCCTCAAAGGAAAGCCAAAGCAAAGCTACTCCCAAGATGAACGGTAGGGAGTCAGTGATGGGATTCTAAGAGGAGGAGGATAATCCTGTTTTCTTTATGCAGACACACCCCCTGCTAGGCACAGGAGAACCTTGAGATAGAGTCCTGTAAGGAGGGACCCAGGACAGAGACTAAGACTCAGAGCAGGAAAGTGGCTTCGCAAGACCACACAGCCAGGACAGAAACCATTCTGAGACCTTAAGACCCACCAGCTTCCACAGAGACCAGCAGGAGGCAGCTGCCTTCCCTGAACCTAACTTTAAGGGTTGGGGACAAACATAGCAGGAGGCAAGCAAGCACCCATGGGTGCCATGCCCGTTGCAGCTGTCTTGTCCACCATGCCAGAGTAGGAGGATGCAGAATGCCAGCACGGGCTATGTCTGCAATGTTCCAGGCAGTACCCCTTTCCTTGAAGGTGCTTCAGGAGTATTGCTTCATTGATCCCAGGTGGCTGAACTGTAAGGAAACGACTTCCGAGGTCTATTTAACAAACGGGGAAACCAAGGTGCTCTTCGAAATGGATTTGCCTAGGGTCACACGGCCCTCAGCAGTCTCTATACCAGATGCCTACATCCAACTGCCTGGGCACACTTTTCTGGAAAGAGACCTAGCCTCTATCCTGGGAGGCCCAGCTTGTTGCTTCTGCCTCAATTTCTCCATCCAGAGAGGATCATCTGGCTGCCAGTGGGAAGGCTGTATCACTGAACTAGCAGGGAGCCAATCCAGGAGCACTGGACCTCACACATCCATTCATCCACTCTGACTGTAGGTAGTGGAGCAGGAAGCCAAAGAATGCTGTCCTGCAGCGCCACCTAATGATCACATGGTCGCAATGTGGACAGCCACACAGGAATTGATTTCCTTCCTCAAGAAATATTAGACAGACAATATACCTACCTCAGTGAATGGAGTTTATGCATGTGAAACACAACAGGAACTTGACTCTTGTTAGCATTTGTTATTAAAAGTGTCTCCCTTCTGGACTAGTTTAGTAGAGATTTGACAATGAGAGTTGTCCAGGGAGAATCACTGTTTCTTTGTGTCCACATTCTACAGTATCAGGTACGCAAACCCCTCAGTATCTGTTGGCCCAGTGAGTCCAGATGTCCATTTTCACTCCCCATTCACAGACCGGCTAGCGCTTCATGGCTCCCACATACCAGGTGCTGGTTACGAGTCTCCACAAGTGAAATAAACCAGGCAGGGTTTCTCCTCATTGCCAAAAAATAATAATTTCTTCTGGGTTAGGAGGTTAGAAAGCTTGTTTGGCACTCAAGAGTCTGCATTTGATCATCAGCACTGCAAAAACACACGAAAGTGACGAAAAAGAAACCTCTAGACTAGAGGTTCTCAACCTTTTTGGTGTCATACGCTCTTTTCACTCTTAAAAACTCAGGGCTGAAGAGAAGGCTCAAAATAACCAAGAGCACTAGATGCTCTTCCAGCAGACTTGGGGTCGTCTCACATCAGCCTGTAATTATGCTTACTTCTGGCCTCCACAGGCATGGGGTATACCTATGGTGCACAGACATACATGCAGGCAAAAATCCATATGTGTGTGTGTGTGTGTGTGTGTGTAATATATATAAATATATGTATACTTAAATTAAAAACAAAAACGAAGCCAGGTGGTGGTGGCACACGCTTTTAATCCCAGCACTTGGGAGGCAGAGGCAGGCTGATTTCTGAGTTCAAAGCCAGCCTGGTCTACAGAGTGAGTTCCAGGACAGTCAGGGCTGCACAGAGAAACCCTGTCTTGAGAGGGGGGGGGGGGAACTCATGTAACCAGAGAACATTTATGTGTAATATTTATCGATAGAATATTTACATCTATGTGTAATATTGATTGTAATATTTATTGATCTATCAGACTAAAAACTGACCTTTTTTTTTTCAATACTAGGGATTAAATCCAAGCATTCTACCGCCAAGCTATTAATACATCCTAGCTCTTCTTATTAATCTGTAACCCAGACTGGTCTAGAATTTGGAGTGTAGCTATGTGATATAAACTGACCTGAAACTTGCCACTCTCCTGCCTCGGCTTCCCAGGTGCTGGTATTCTAAGTGTTCTGGTATCACTGTGCCCAGCAGTATTTACTGTTTCGCCTGACAACCAACTCATTGCTTAATAACATAAACAGTATTTTGCAGCAAATAGCTGTATTTTTCAAAACAAAGCACTTTATTTTGCATGTTTGCAAATCTATTTCTTTGTTGGGGTTTTTTTTTTTTTTTGGTCTTTTGTTTGGTTTTTTCCTTTTGTTAGTTTTGGTTTGGTTTGTTTGTTTGTTTGTTTGTTTGTTTGTTTGAGACAGAGTCTTGCTATGTAGCCCAAGTTAGCCTGGAACTCAGAGCAACAATCTCTGTTCAATCTCCCAAGTATTGGGACTACAAAGTACGACACCTAACCTCCTTGGCTTTACTGATTCTCACACAGATTCTCACAGTGCACGGGACCGGTGTAATGCTTTGAAGGTCATGAAAACTGTCTAAGCCCGGCAAAGTGGCTTAGGTCTGTAAATCCGGCCCTTGGGCGGCAGAGAGAGAAGGATCAGGAGTTCAAAGTCATCCTCAGCTACAATCGAGTTCAAGGACAGCCTAGGCTAGATGTATCCTTGTCTAAAAAGAAAGTAGAAAGAATCACTTCTTTTGCAGGAACTCAGTCTATTCCACACTTGGCCCCTGGACAGAATTGACCAGTAAGGCTAGAAGTCGAGTCTGCCCGCCCACACAGCCTGGATCACCAGAGACCTGTTGCTTAGAAATTGAACAACTGTGGCTTCTGCGCTTTGGACACGCCCCTAGCTCCCCGCTCCTCCGGGGCTATAGGAAAGCCATTGAGCCTGCGTTCTAAGGCAGCACTTCCGCTCGCTGCGGAACCCTGAGCTCCTGCTCCAGTTTCTGCCGAGGAGCGAACACCGCCAGGGCGGAAGTAGCTCGCCGCGTGTGGGCGGGGCTCGGAAACATGTCGGCGGCGTTAGTGCGGCGCGGTTTGGAGCTTCTGGCGGCGTCCGAGGGTGAGGAGAGCAGGTCCTGCGACAGTCGCGCTGTGTAGGAGAGCCAGCCGGGCGGGTGGGGAGGGAGAGCGCGCCCTTCAACTCGGTCCTTCGCTGCCTTTCCCCGTAGCTCCCCGTGCGGTCCCGGGCCAGGTCCAGGCTAGCGGGACTCCGGCGAAGCGGACCCGGAGGGCGCGGGCCAAGGCCTCCCAGGCTCTGAAACTGCGGAACTCAGCGAAGGGAAAGGCGCCTAAGTCCGCTCTAGGTGAGTTGAGAAAGACTGTGAGCGCTTCTTAGAATTGGGGGCAGCGCCTTCGAGTCGGGAGTTCCAAACGTTCCCCGAGACTCCACAAGGAAAAGGCAAAATGAATGTTCAAATCGTGGGGGACAGGTTTCGAACCCAAGCAATCTAATTCCCAGGTCTGCCGCTGTCTGCTATGTGGCAGTTAACAGGATGAGAGAAAGAGGGAAAAGCCTGGGAGTGGTGACACACATCTGTCATCCCTGCACTTGAGAGGTGGAGGCAGGAGAATCAGAAGTTCTGTGTCTTTCCGTGGTGAGTTCAGGGCAAGACCTAATCGTGAAGGCAGATGAAACGCAAGACCCAGGCGCTTGTGAGCTCTAGCCGTGGTGGGGAGAGAAACATCAGAGAGTCTCTCTTAATTATTTATTTATTTATTTATTTGGCTTTTTGATACAGAGTTTCTCAGTATAGCCCTGGCTGTCCTGGAACTTACTCTGTAGACCAGGCTGGCCTCGAACTCAGAAATCTACCTGCCTCTGCCTCCCAAGTGCTAGGATTAAAGGCGTGCGCCACACGCTTACTCTGTAGACCAGCCATCAGAGAGTCTCAAAACTAACAAGCAGGGTTTTGCCAAGTGAGTGAGGCTTGTGAGGTGAAAGGCTCTGCAGTGCTCCGAGGAAGAATCAAACTAACAAGCCAAGGTGGAAGCAACGTTAAGGCATCTGAGAAGGTTTTAGCCAGAAAGGCTTGAGAATTTGGAAGAAGGCTAACGGGTAAGATGAGCAAGAGGCAAGATGGAGGACCCATCAGGGATAGAGGGCTGGCTCACTGGTTAAGAGCACTTGCTGCTTGCTCTTCCAGAGGACCTGGAGCCCCCCAGAAGCCCACAAAGCTGCTCACAGCCCACTGTAACTCCAGGTCTGGGGATTAGATACCCTCTTCTGATTCCACAGACGCTCACTTGGGGTGCACATACATACACTAAGGCACGCAACACACACACATTTATGAAATGAAGCACTCAGTCAACAGTTTACCCTTCTAAACTAACTAACTCGTTTGACCCTCACGGCAGCCCTGTGAGATGAGCAGATCTCTCCCCCACTTTACAGTTACAGAAACAGGCACCTGCCCAGGTGATAGAGGTGGAAGCCGGGCAAATTGTCCCCGTGCTGTTGCTCTTAATGTGCTCTGCTCAGGTGACAGTGCCTCCTTCCATCCCAGTAGGGACAGCAGAAGTGAGTTGATATCATTTACCAGTGAAGTGTCTGCAAAGCAGAAACCTTGTTTCCAGTAGAGCAGCTTAGGGGGTGTGGCACAGGTAGTAAGGCCTCCTTGAGAAGGGGCACAGGATGGTACGCATGTTGCTTTCTTCTTTGACTCCATGCCTCTGCTCTATAAAGGGAGTTGAGGTACTCGGGTTTCATTGTGTGTTTGTTTCTCCCAGTTTTGGAGGCGGGGGGGGGGGGGGGGAGTTATTTTGGCTCGGGCAGGCCTGGACCTCACTGTATAGCACAGGCTAGCCATGATATAGCACAGGCTAGCCACGACCTTAAATCAGCCTTCCTGCTTCAGCCTCCTAAGCACTGGATGATAGGCACACACCACTGCACCCAGCCTGGGAGTCCTTGTTAAAAGCTATGTCGTTCAAGAGGAAACACTATGAACAGAGGTGGAGCTAGGAGGCATGCACAGACACTAGTGGTTTGCACGAGTTCATGTCAAGGTGCCTCCCTCCCTGCCCAGTTATCCCAATAACTGGAGGACAGGAGTGGGGTTCCCTTCACTCCTGTCCTGAGGTAAGCACTCCTCAAGACACAGGACTAACCTCCCATCCCCAACCCTGGATTTTCCATGGTCCTCGTGGCTGGTCTACTGCCTAGTACATAATGGGTAGGCAGGACAATAGCCGGGCATGGTGGTGGTACACGCCTTTAATCCCAGTACTCCGGAAATTCCAACCCCCAAGAAAGAAAATGGAAACCCTCTAAAATGTGTGTTACTGTTCTTCTCAGTTCCTTCCCTGTAGAAATGAAAACAGGAGCTCATGTGTCCTTTGTGCCTGATGCACAGTTATGCTCAGGGTAGACCTTGTGTTATTTGGTGGTGGTGGTGGATTTTTGTTATGCTGTTTTTAAACATAACCCTTTCTGATCTGACTGTGTAGCTAGGAGCAGTCTTCCTATCTTGGCCTCCCCAGTGCTGGGATTACAGGTGCCATGCCTGGCTTAAGACACAGTCATGCCGGGCGTTGTGGTACACGCCTTTAATCCCAGCACTTGGGAGGCAGAGGCAGACAGATTTCTGAGTTCGAGGACAGCCTGGTCTACAGAGTGAGTTCCAGGACAGCCAGGGCTACACAGAGAAACCCTGTGGGTTTGGGGGGGTGGGGGGGACAGTCACGTGACTAACTGATGCTATCCAATAGGGTCTATGAGATTTGCAGCAGACAGTACTTATGGGAAATGTAGATTTGGTTTAGAAGAGACCAGGTTGTGAAATATTCCCTTCTAGGGAAAGGACAGTGGGGCCTTGGGCAGGGGAAGGGACCCAGAAGGCTTCTAATGTACAATGAGTCTGAAATGACATGCCCTGCCTGCCACCCACAGCTGAGTACCAGAAACGGCAGTGTCGAGACCACCTCAAAGCAAACCTGAAGTTTATGACCAGCATGAGAAGCACCGTGCCAGAGTCTGTGACCCAGCAGGTTTGTCGAGGGTGTGAGCTTAGGGACCTGGGTGATAACTGAGGCTGTCCTTCAGAGTCCGTGCGGTTCTCAGCCCTGCCCTGAGCCATAAGCCCTGTGGGCTCAAAGGTTTCCATCTGTGCTTCCAAAGATGGGTGTCCTGTGCCCTTACTCTGAACCTTTTCAGATCCTGCAGCAGAACCAAGGCCGAAAAGCCTGTGATCGGCTAGTGGCCAAGACGAAGAACAAGAAGAAGAAGAAGAAGAAGGCTGAGGGCACTGTGTTCACTGAAGAAGACTTCCAGAAGTTCCAGAGGGAATATTTTGGCAGCTAGACTTCCTGGAGGAATGGTGGGGACAAAAGACACTAACCCTCCTTGGCTGGACTTCTGCTGTCCTGGGTCCCTGCAGTGCTGTGCCACGAGCGACCAGCAGGTGGCAGTGCAAAACTAGCCTGGCTCAGGAAGCCATATGCTGCTATCCCAGGGACACTGGAACAGAGCTGCAAGCCCTGCAGCAAATTTTCCCTCAAACTGAAGTGGACTTCTAGTTTGGCGGAACCATCAGCACCCTGCCAGAAAAGATTCTGACCTGCCAGCTATGACCAGGATTGGTTATCAGGGCTATTTGGTACTGGGCCCACTCAGACCCCACCTCAAGGAGCTGGAAATTCAAATAAATAAATGTGAGTTTGGGCAAATGTGGATTCAAGTGTGTGTGTGTGTGTGTGTGTGTGTGTGTGTGTGTGTGTGTTACAATGTGTTTCCCATCTCAGTGTGGATCTCGGTTCTTCTAGGTTTCCGTGTTAAAGTCCCCAGCCTTGGCCCAGCATAAATGACTTCCTTCTACCAGCGAGGGCCTCCTCTCTGGGCACAGTTACTGTAGCTGCTAGAGTTGCCCAGGAAGTGGACAGGAAGGTCACCTCCACCCTGCTGGATTTTGGGATCTGCTATGGCATCAGTGGAGAGCAGAAAGTCAGTCGTATGTCATTTGATATCTGGGCCTAGGTCATGGTTTCCGGAGTCCTCAGCAAGCAGGTTTACAGGTTTGCATAAAGTCTGTACCCAACCAAGGACCGCAGTGAAAGCTATGGTTGTGCCCCTCAGAGCAAACCGGACTCTCCAGCAGTGCAGTGCCAGTCACAAAGGAAAGATCGTGTGGAATGAGCACACTGGGGGAGAACAAGTGGCAAGGGAAGGACTGACCTGTCACAGGGACCAGGAGACCCCTCAGTGCAGATGGACACATTCCTTTTTTGTTTGTTTTTGTTTTTTTGAGACAGGGTTTCTCTGTGTAGCCCTGGCTGTCCTGGAACTCACTTTGTAGACCAGGCTGGTCTCGAACTCAGAAATCCGCCTGCCTCTGCCTCTGCCTCCCAAGTGCTGGAATTACAGGCATGCGCCACCACTGCCCAGCTTTTTTTGTTTGTTTGATGGACACATTCCTAAGGAGACAACTGGTGGCCTCCACACCGCCATCCTCTCCCCTGAGCCTGCCTCCTCCATTCTCTGTTCACTGGGACTCCTGAGGTTTGTCTCAGTGACGATCGGTCAGTTCCCTAATTGGGCCCCTGACAAGGCAGGGCTTTGTCCTCAGTAAGAGAACAAGGTTCACTGTCCCTGCTCCAAGCAACTCTTCTTTGCCTTTAAGCAGCATTGGCTCTCAAATGGCAACACAGAACTGCCTACAGCAGAGCAGAATTAGCATGGAGTCTGCTTGCCTCCGGTGACCTCTGCCTGTTGGAAGGCATGGCCATCCAATCCATCCAGGAGGTCATAGCAAACAGGAACGGGAGGGAGGGAGTGTGTTTTAATATAGGCTAGTGATGGGAGCTCTGGGCCTTCCATGGCATGTTTTGTCCTCTTGTGACATGGGTTGTTCAAAGGGACATGGGTGGTGGTCTTCAAATCCTCCACCCCTTTCTGCATGCTTGCTGGGCTTTGCTGACTAGAAGAGCAAATTCAGGTGGCCTTGGGGACTCATTTTCTCCTCCTCAAATAAGATGCTTAGCCAACAGCTCAGTGCTTACTTTCTAGGGCCCCTTTCTAGGGAGCATACACCCTCAGTCACATGGTCACCTAGAGGATGCAAGCAGAAATCCTGTACCTTTCCTGGTATAAGGCCTCCTCTTAGCTGCCGAGAAGGAAAAGATGGAGTGCTTGCCAACCTATGGTCCGATAAAAAAACACCGGTTGTTACATTCAAGTCAATGGAGGGGTCCAGCAAAGGGAAGCCTACCCCAACTAAGGCATCCCAAGTTTAAATATTTAAAAATAGGCCAGTTTAAAAATTTGGTAATCTGGACTTGGGCGAGCTGCTGCCCCACCCCCCATGCTTCCTGTGGCTTCTGCTGTGGCCTGGACCATCCACAACTGCCTGGTCCCCTGTGAGTCCAGGGAGCTACAGAGAGTGGAGCAGGACTGCTACTAGAGGTCTTGGGGACTCAGGGCCAGCCACCAGGACTCCAGCCTGGCCTCGAGTGTTCTTGCTTGAGGGGTAGGGAGGGCTTAGTTCAAGGTGCATCTGGAGCTGGTTAGGTTCCCTGTTCTTAAAGGACTAGGCGAGAGGTCCAGCGGTCTGCTCTGCAATTCCCCAAACCTGAGCTGGTCTATTTCTGAACATGTCACTGGGTACTGGTTTGAACATGTACCTGCCACCCACCGTGGCCAAGATCTCCAGCCCATCCCATAGACTGCCTGGGTAGG
This sequence comes from Mus musculus, assembly GCF_000001635.26. NCBI lineage: Eukaryota > Metazoa > Chordata > Mammalia > Rodentia > Muridae > Mus > Mus musculus. The sequence continues at coordinate 80,258,613 of NC_000081.6, read as the reverse complement.
TGCACTTGGGTCTCATTGCAGAGACTTAACTACTTACAGCCTAGCTTCTGTGCGTAACAAGGGTGAGCCCAAAGGCCTGCTGCAGAAGTGGGAGGCTGCTGTATCATCCTACCCACACCCAGGCCCCACCTTGTTCCCTGCCCCCAACACACTCCTCCTAGAGCAGGTCCTCCACCCAGCCTGCCAGCCATTTTACATCCCATCTTTGTTGTACCTGTCTCCCTTAGCAGGGAAGTTTCACAAAAACTAAGCTGCTCATCTTGTGTTCAGTTTGCATCCGATAGTTCCCAGTACAAGGTGAGCAATCACCAGTGGTAGGGAAACTGAAGGCCGTTCTCTGCCAGCTAATAGGCGCCCAGAACTAACAGCTTCAGTCTGGGCTGGCTAAACGGGAGCAAGCAGTACTTCCAGCCTTTTGTCATACCTGACATTGTCAAGGTTTCTACAGCTTCCTCCACTCTTGGCCAGACTACGGGTGGATTCCATAGTTTTAGGAATCCTAGATTAGCAAACCCAATGGACTACATTCATCCCAACAGCTAACATTCAGGTGAGTCTACTGGCATTGGGAAGGCTGAAAGATCCCTCTTAACCCTGCAGGCTTTAACAGTTTCCAGATTTAAGAGGTAAAGATGCAGGTAGCCCAGGACCCTGGAGCTGGAAGCCTAGGTTCCCTTCCCAGCTTCCTGCCTACATTGCTCATTTTCACCTCTGTAGACAGTACCTGCCACTGTTTACTATCACCCCAGCCCTTCCACCAGGTGGAAACAGTCCAGCCATCTGTGTCAGAGGGAATATGAGCTCTATCCCTTAAGCCTGAGAAAAACCTAATCCTCTGTGTGCTCAAGGCGGGTACCTCATCTAGGTACTTACATGGCAGCTATCTGGCACAAAGCCAGTATGAACAGGTGGAATTCAGGCTGTTCCTTTCATTAACCCAGAGCTCCCTCATCTTCACCGTCTCAAACAGCTCAGCTCAGCCCTGGGATATACCCAGGTAGTTATTGTATCTAACCCAGGAACGTCTGCAGTTAAGTCTATTACAAAGAATGACACTGAAAACCCACATAGGTACTTTCACTACAAAATAATTTATTACAGCAAACACAGCAACACAAGACTATGTACAAGCACAAAGCACCTGACTACCCTATTACGGAACTCTCTTCTTCCCCCTTGCCTTACGGACCTCTTCTATCAGGTCTTTCAGATACTGGATCTCCTTGGCCAGAGAATCTGCCTTCTCTTTCAGAGCCTCATTCTTTTTTTCTAGCTCCTTACACTCGCCAGTGAGGGCCTCCTGCTCAGCCCGCTTCTTCTGGCGGTACCTAGTGGCTGCTGTCTTGTTTTGCTCCATCTTTTTCAGCTTCTTATCCAATTTCTCAGTCTTCACTTTAGCTGTCAAACTAACTCCAGGTGGGTCATAAGGTTTGGGCCGAGGAGACCCACGGGAACCACCTGGAGAAGGCAGATTGTCTGGTGGGGCCCTGGAGGTGGAGGGGCTATGCTGGGGAGAGCCCAGGTAGGACTCTGGGCTCATACAGATGCCACTGTCATTGTCAGAGGGAGTGTCTTCCTCCTTTACACATGGAGGGATTAGAGTAATGTAAGCAGCAGAGTCAGGCTTCCTGTCTCCTTCAGAGATATCAACTTCACTGCCTAGCTCTAAACTAAAGGAATGCTCTGGAGTGGAAGACAGAACCCCTGGGGAACAGGGGAAAGGCTGCAAGAATGTAAAGGGGGCAACCTGGTCGACTTTTATTAAACTTTCTGGGAGATGGCCAATTGGGTTCACTGTCTGAGGGGGCTCCTTATTAGTCTCTTGGACTAGAGGGGCAAAAAGATCACATGTGTCATCCAACGTGGTCAAGAGCTCATCTGGCATGGTTTCCAGGTCATCCATTCGAAACAGAGCATCGAAGTCAAACTCTTTCAGATCCATTTTCTCCAACATCCAATCTGTCCCGGAAAAGGCATCCTCTGGGAAAAGAAATTCAGGTGTGAACGGTTCATGTCATATTCGGGAGGCAGAAAGCCATTAGAACACCAGATCCATATGAAAAGGGCACACCAGGACAGCCGTCCTACTCACCCTTGCCGGTGTCTGAGGCACTGGCCAAGCCATCATCCATAGCCGGCCATTCCGAGGAGCCCGCCTTGTCGCTGGAGAACCCATGAGGTTTCAAGTGCTTGGCCACCTCCAGATAGTCATCTAAGAGACCTAGGCTTTCTTCAGCCCCCAAACCCGACTGGTCGAAGGGGGACATCAAGTCCCCCGCCAACACTTCGCTGTTCAGGAAGCTCATCTCGGTCATGTTGTGGGGCTTTGCTGGATTCGAGGAATGTGCTTAACTCGAAGGTATCTTTGTCCGTTACAGCAACACTGCTGCTGGATTTCGTGAAGAGCCTGGATGGGGACCCAAAAGCAAGTCCAGTCATCTTTCTATCTAAGATGCCGGATGGCCAAATCCCAGAAGCGTCTACAGGGAGAGCACGCGGGCCCAAGGCCATTGTGTAAGCCTCCCCGGCCGCCAGCTCGGGTTGCACAAGATGGAGGCTTAGCTTTGCTTCACCGGCCACCCAGAGGAAGCAGCTTGTCCTCGCGTCCTAATACGGCCAAGGCCGCCGCGCCCCGCCCCCGTGACTCACACCCCCGCCCCACCGCCATCTTGGGCATCGCCACGTTCGCAGGATGACACGGGGACCCCGGTGAGCCCGAGATGATTAAGCTAAGACAGGACGAAGGGGCAGCAGTAGCGCTTTAGACACTCCTCCGCCCAGCTCTGCCCGGGAGCGCCGGCGTCGCAGGCAACGCAAACAAGGCCGACGCGTCCGGCCGCTTGTAAAACCGCGTGTGCCGGCCACCGCGCCCGGGCCGCACCCAACCACAGCGAGGCCCCCGCCCTCCGCGGCCGGCCCCATACTCACGCCATGGCTTAGGCCGGTGGGGGTTGCCGCTGCAGAGCCTGGTGCTGCTGCCGCCGCTGCAAAGGCCAACGCTGCCGCAGGCACTGCTGCCTCTAATACGCCATGGTGGCCGCAAGCCCTGCGGGAGGGGAAGAGGAAAGGGACACCCGAGCACACAACTTAAACCGGCAGACAGCAAGCAGAAATGGCGGCGGCACGCCCTAAACCCGCCCTTTATAGCCTCGGCCAGGGACGCAGCACACCGCGTATCCTCCCACTGTGGTCACGTGATCCTACCGCAGCGCCACCAAACCGCCTCTCACTGACGCCCTCGCCCGCCCCAACCCTTCTCCGCTGTGCTCGGGGGGTAACTGTGGCGTTAGAGATCGTCCTAAAGGCCCCATGAGAGAAAAGTGCACTACTTTATAGGTTGACGACCAGCCGCGGTCTGGTTCCGGAGCGCGGAGGGATCGCTCGTTGACGAATTTCCGGTGTCTTACAAGGCGGGGTGGGACACCTAGCCAAAGCTCTGACGGTCAAAGCCGAAGCTGCCAGGTTATCACGCGAGACGCCGTCGGAGCGCGCGTCGAGCTGATTGGCCCAGGCGTGGCGAGTCACCTAAACCTCAAGTTCCTATTGGCTCTGCACCTGGGCGCTCTAGGATCAGGGGTCTGCGTGGAAAGGGAGGAGCCACCAGAGGTTCCGGGCGCCAGACTGTCACACCTGCCATCTCTTGTCAGATGTGATCCATGTGTATTTGCTCTCTCCGGCATCGCTCCGCACCGAGCAAACAGCTTCCAGGCGTGACCTTTGGGCTGGAAGCCATCTTTTCATGTATTTGTTGTTTCCAGAACCGAGTGGGCAGGCTTCAGGCATGTGGAGAGACCCTTCTGAGTTAGCTGGTCCAAACCTTCAGCTTCCTGTCAGTCCTGGGACAGGGACGGCACTTGGAGGCAGGGCGTTCGTGTTGGGGTCTTCTTGGGAGATATTCCGGTTCCTCCAGTTCAGCGATTTCCCCTGAACCGGGGAAACATGCCTAACCTCAGGTCTAACCTCCTATGCCCATCCTCCCATCATAGAGGCCCTCACTGCCGGTTTGTATAGGGTCAGTTCCCTTAAGATCAGGTTTATTCAGTTGGCTCTCAAGCCTTAACTTCCAGGTATCACCTTCCCAAGAAGTCATCCTGATGAGTGAGCCTGCCGCCTAAGTGATCGGGAGCCCCAGGTACTGGTCAAGGCCTCACCATAAAGGATGCTGTTTTGAGAGTGCTGAGAGGCTCTTTCCAACTCCAGCCTGGAAATCTTAAAAAGAGTTTCCACTTCTGTTTAAGTGACTCACACAAATACCACTCAACTGGCACAGTGCCTGCCACTTACTGCTCAGTGATTATTTGCAAGCCTTGTACAACCCAACCCTAGCGCTCGGGTACCATAGTTCAAGGTCGTCCTTGATTATATGATTGATTGCTATTTATTAATTCGAACCTAACTCTCCAGTCCCTATATCCCTAACTCCATCCTCCTTCCTCAGAGGAGCCTTTATTATTGTTTACTGAGACGGAACCAACCATAAAACACGAGGCCTACATAATGAGATGTTTTTATACCCAAAGAAGTCACAAGTGCATGTGCACACATACAGAAGTTACCTAGTCTTTCCATGCAAAAGCAACAAAAGGGTAACTATGTCCTCTCTTTGCTCTGGAAACCAAAACAGCAGCCACACTGCTACATTAAGTGGACATCCCTTACAAGTTTCTGTCCCCTAAGCATAATGTACCCTGCAAACCATGGTTTTTAACCTATGCTGAGTTCCTAACTCTATGATGTATGCCCACCCCTTGCTTTGCTAAACTCCTGAACCTGTGATACATGACTGCCTTTTGCTATACAAAAACGTGCCTCCCCAGAAACCTTCCACGTGGTGTAAGCTTGCACTTCTTTTTCTGGCCTCCTTTCTAACAGCCAATTATCCTAGCAGCTGTTTTCTATCACATGTATCTACCCTGCAGGCAGCCTGGAGTCCCCCCACTCTTCTGTTAGGGTGCTAACAACCAATTATCCCAACAGCTGTTTTCTATCAACCCTAATGCTTTCCCATAAGAGTCTCCAAACAGCCAGTGAGGGGCTGTTTGGCTGGCCAAAGCTTGCTTAACCAGTCATGGAAATTTTTTCTCAGCTCTAACAAGGCTCCTGACCATACAGGTTGGCCATACAGAAGTTTAAAATTATTGACACTAGAGATCCCAGGAGAATGTCTGGTGGCTTCTTTTCCCCCGTCGTATTCCTAGCACCGATGTAAGAATATACCTGATACCACATAGACACGTCAGAGTTGTTGGAAAGGAGATTTTTATTTTCTTCTTCCCATGCTGCAGAAGACGCTGATTTCACCAGTTCAATTTCTCTCCTTCAAGGAGAAGGAGGATAAAGGTTCTCTGGGCCTTAGTAGCTAAGCTGCTCCTATATGGCCCCAGCCAAGACAGGACACAAAGATTAGTGACTGATTCCATTCTACCAGCAGGCAAGTGACTGGAAGGCAAGTTGTGGACTTGGCCTCAGAGACCAAGGGTTTAAAAGACTACAAGGTGATCAAAATAAAAGTTAACACCCACATCACTCCACCTGCAGTTAAACATAGAACCTGCATGCTGATATTCTGGACACTCAGTCTCAGGGGCTTGTAACCTCCTAGCCTGGTACAAGGGTCACTGTGTTCCCAAGGGCCTCCTCATTTACCTTGGCTTGAGCTTTTATACTAAAAAAGCTAAAGTTGTAGCAAATGCTCTCAGTTTTATCAAGTCATAATGCCAAGGAAATGTACCTTGGTAGAAGGCTCTGAACACACAGTGCATCCTGCTCTCAGATCTCCCAGCCTGAAGCGGATTCATCTTAACCATCAGAGCCAGCCCTGCAGTGGATTACAGTGGAGTAGGAGATGATGGGCCACTCCAACAGTTTTTCTCTTTATTTTTTTAAATTCCAACTGTTGATACTTAGAAGAATACTGCTATCCTGAATTCCATTTTTGGGAAAGGGCAACAAAGAACCAAAAAATAAATAAATAAATAAATTTGGATTTACTTGGTTACCAGGGTAATGTGTACAGTTTTAGGCATCAAGTATATAGTCTGCTAATCTTGACACTCTCAAAATACCTCCCAAACAGAAGTAGGGGCCTAACAGTGGAATTTCCTGCAGGCAAAAGTGGGAGTAACTGAAGAGAAAGGCAGAGCAGTGGCACAGCCAACTGGGTCTTTCAACAAAGAGGGAAGCAGGGCAGAGCATCTTTTCTTCCATCCAAGCATCCCAGAGCATGTGGCCGCCTCCCATACTTTATGACAAAGAATGACAGCAAAGAAGGCATGCCCAGCTAATCCACAAACCCACCAGGTTAGAGCTGGTCCCATTTGTCCTTGTTCTGAGGACTTCTAAGAGGTTCCTGCTTATAAGATGGCCAAGTCATGATCTTGGATTGCAAAGCATAGTCCAAAGTCAAAGCTGTTCATAAAGACAGGCAATAAATTCATTGCTTTTCCTAAATTCACAGTGACAAATGATAAATTCATTGCTTTTCCTAAGTTCACTAACATATGGCTGTGATTTAGGACATTTGGAATCTTGAGCATCTTCAAGTTCTGGGGGTTCATTTGCACTCTGCCTGGCATCCTAAATGGAATCAGTTCAGAGATGGCAGCTGAGGAGTCTTATAATACTTCTGACAGGAAATCTAACTCCTCTCTAAAATCTGGTTTTGCAGCATTCTACCAGCTCTCCCTCCAACAGGCAGCAGCAAGAACCTTGGACTGTCTATGCCAGCCCTTCCATGCCTACTCAGTCCAACTTAGCAATAGATGTTTTCAGCTCCTACTTTGTTTTTATTAACTACCAGGAGGGCATGTTTCAGTTAAGGTTCTTGGCTTTATCACGTTTCTCATACTATCTTATACAAATCAAAAAGAAACTCCTTTAGAAGTCTTTACACATGTGTGGGAGAACAGGAAAAAAGGCTAAATATATAGCCTAGCTCAACCTCCTAACCTGTGGAGAGGGGTGTGTGTCTCTACCCTAATTTCAAATGGGTTGCTGCAGAGTCAGTGCTATTTATAGTCATTTTGTGTCACCCTCATTAGGAACAACACAGCCACAGAGTGCATCACCAGAATCACACTGATGGAGAGGTAGTAAGAACAGATAAAGAAAGACCTGATGGGAGAACACAATACTAGAATGGCAAATCAGAACCAGAGTTACTGTCAGCCTCTTGTCATGAACGGAAGAAAAAGGACACATAGAAATGACATTCCAAATGTCCCTTCCCCCACCCATAGGATGATTACATGGCCATATATAGCAATCTTAGCAGCAAGGTGGGAAGCCCCAACTCTTTTCTGTGGGTCTTATCTATGTACTCTCTTCCTAGGTAGCACCAATCTTCCCAGGAGTCAAGTGAGGGAGCAGGGCTGGCATGGTCATGTGCCCTCTGGCCTGTGGAGGTACCTATAGTGGCAAGGACAGGGGTCAGGTGGGAGGTTCTGGCCCTGGGTATGTTCCTGCTCTAAGGCAACACCTAAGAAAGATAAAGCCTGACAAGAAAGCAAATGTGGTCACTGGGTTTCGGCTGGCATTCCCTCCTTTTGCCTTCCCATGGCCTCCGTGGCTAAAGCAAGGCCACCTTCTACCAGCAATTAAGGGGAAACCAGCATCTTACAGGTGCTGCCTGTGAAGCCCCCACACCTGCCTTGTCTGTGTGACTCTGATGACCACACATAGAAACAAACAGTGAGACACAGGCTCTCCAAATCAGCTTCAGCGTGCTAGCCCTGAGCTTCCGCTGACAGCCATAAGGAAGCACCTCATAAGCCTCTGATAAAACAGTTGCAGCCGGCGCCTCCAGTGTTGGTCAATGCCCCGTCCCCACGATCAAAAGCCTTAGCTCAGATAAAGAGGAGTTGCTTAGGGTAGGGAGAGGAGATAAGCTTGTTTTCCAGGAACCATGGGCAAAGGCTGATTTGCCAGGGCAGAGGCTCTTTGCCAGCCTCACCCTGGAAACCTAAATACTGTCTTATTCCTCTGCAGAGCTCAGCCTGGAAACATGCAATCACTCTTCTGTGACATCAACTACAGGCAACATCTTCATTAGGCAAATGTACTCTGGGGACAAGAGCCACCAGGGTGACCAAGAAAGAGAAAGATAGAGAAGAGAGCAAACAAGAGGCCAAGGGGCAGAACCGGACATAGCAGACAGAAAAGCAAGAAAACCGGGCCAAAAACAAAACACCCAAAGGCTGAGGCCAGCACTCCACACCCTCTGTTTGTTCCAAAAAAAAAAAAAAAAAAAACCAAAAAAACAAAAAACAAAAAAACTCAGCCTAGAGTAAGGCGGCAAGTGGGGAGCACAGTGCTTGGTTACAAAAATAGGGGTGGGTGGGGAAACCGCAGGGACGTCAATCTCATCAGCATGAAGTGACCAGGACAATTACCAGCAAAACAGGAGGCACCTAGGGACCCTGTGAGGCACCAACCACGTAGCCAAGTGTTTCTAACGGAGAGACTGGGCCTTTACCTGCCCTACGTCTGCAGCAGCACCTCCGGCTCAGACAGCGAGCAGTAGAGGGTATATCCCAACTCGTCTATTTCTTGAGGGGTGAGCTCTGCAAATAGGTTCACCTTAGGGTTCAGGGCACTGGGCAAGACCCCAGCCTCCAAGTAGCTGATGAGTCCCCTCAGGGCCTGTAGAAACCGGTCAGCCAACATGTCTGGAGACCAGTCAGCCTCCTCCTGGGCCAAGTGGAGGATGACGTTGGTTAGCTGGCTGGCAGTGAGGTGGCCCAGAGCTGGAGTGGACTTGCATATGGCCTTGAGGATCTTGAGGCAAAGAGACCGGCAGCCGGAGTCCGCCTGGTCCAAAGCCCGTAAGCGTGCTGTCTCAGCAGGGCGAAGGCTCAGCCGCCACAGGTTGTCATACTGAGCTAACCGGTGTGGTCTGGCCACCAAGACAGTGTCACCAAGGGTTACTGATGGCAGGAAGTCAATGACAAGATGTTTGTCCTTCTCATACTGAACTTCTAGTGTCAGGGCCTCTGGGGGTGGTGCTGGTCGGATCACATAGTCTAAGAGGGACCCTATGGCTGGCCAGTTGATGGAGCCTGCCACCACTTTCTCAAAGGTGTCTGCCACTGTCTTTGGGGAGAGGTAGCCACCTACAACACATCGGTCCCAATAACTGCTACCACGAGGAAAGTACTCTGGGTTCTCACGACGAACCAGGAAGAAACCAGGGACATTCATGATGGTGTCCTCCCCAGGTATGCATGACCACAGGTTCTGCTCCAGCACAAGGGGGACAATGAGTTGGATATGGTCAGCCGTCACCACCTGCCAGAGCACAATTAGAAAGAGTTGGTTTCCTTTTGTTTCTTAATTCTTTATTACAGTATGTGTATGTATGTGTGTGTGTATGTGTGTGTGTGTATTTGATGTGTCATGACATGTGGAGGTCAAAGGTAACTTACAAGAGTCAATTCTCTCCTTCAACCATGTGGGACCCAGGAATTGAACTCGGGTCATCAGATTTGGTGGCACCTTTACCTGCTGAGTCATCTCACTGGCCCCAGAATTAGAAGGTTTTAAAGGGCTTTACCATGCTTAAGACATATACTACCTACAACATAAGTCCCTATCATTTTGTATTTGGCAACAGCAATGGAAACTAATGGTTCAATTAGCACACACAGAAAGCAGGACAAGAATACAGTAGAAGGCAGGTTTCTTAGAGCTACCCTGGTTCAGGCTTTTGTTTTTTTATTTTTGAGGTAGGATGTCATATAATCCAGGTGCTGGCCTCAAACTACATAGCTGAGGTTGACCTTAACCTTTGGACCCTTTATCTCCTGAGTGTTGACATGATAGGTCTGGGTCATAGGTCTGTGGCCTATTTTATGCAACACTGGGAATTGAACCCAGGACCTAATAAAAGTTTGTAAACTGAGCTACGCTCCTAGCCCCTAAAGCATCTTAAAAAGTATTTGTGACATACAAACAAGAAAGGATGAAGCAGAGAAGCAAACACTACTGTGGGGCAGGATTTGTAAGCAACAGGCTTTCTGGTTGAGGCCCAGGAACAAATGACTTTCTTGATAATCCCCACCACTGCGGAGCATCTGTCCACCCCCAGCACACCCTTCATTCGAACTGTATTACCTGCAGATCATCATAGAGGCTGCCACTCAAGTACATGTCCCGAAGTGGCATATCAGGCAGCTTGGCCCGCAGGAAGCTCCGGAGCTCAGCACATATGTCCACCGCAGCTTGCTTGGCCCGAGCCTGCTCTCCAGCAGGGATGGCTGCCCGGTTCCGGTAGTAAGAAAGAAGTTTCTCCTGCAGGGACATGCGGAGTCGTGACTTCTTCAAGTCTACCTGGCCCCTCCTGGCCAATGGTTTGGGCCGGGGTGGGCAGAATGTATCTGCCAAGGCAAGAGAGAGAGGCATGTGAGCTCTGCCCAAGCTTGCTTAGGCCACAAAAGTCCCAGTCCCAGGAAGGAAAAGGACCTGGCACGAAGGGCAAACTGCCTGACATTCCCTGCTGAGAAGTCTCTGCACCACAGCAGCTCTAAGGGCAGAAGCAGCCCCAGAAGGCTCAAGGAGTTCCTCACCTGTGTCAAAGGCAGAAGAGTCTGTGGGAAGGGTCTGCAGGGACCGGCTCAGGCCTGCCTTCATGTCCTTGTTCAATAGGCGAGGAGAGCCCATCCAGTTTGGCTCCTCCCAGCTCCTCTTCCCTGAATGGCTTAGGCGGGTAGGGCTGGTAGGGGCACTGATTGCCCGGTCATACATCTGCAATACCAGAGAGGACCGGGGAAATACATATACCAGCCCTCCTCCTTCCCCTTCATTCCCAACACCCCCCCTTCCCCCGACTCTGCCCCATTAAGTTCAAGACATTTTTTGTTGTCTTTGTTGATGGTGGTACAGGGGATGGGACCCAGGGCCTTGTGCATGCTGAGCAAACACTCACTGAATTACATCCTCAGACAATTTTTTCCACTTTACTACAAGTCAATTTTACTTAAATCAGGACTGTCCAACAAAATCACTGTTAGCCATTCATGATCTGAATTCTAGTGTATGAATTAAATTACAGTACACATAAAAAGGCCATCAGACATTTGTTTTGTAATAAACGTGGTACTGATATTACCTATTAGTCACCTTTTTAAGAAAAACTATTAGGTTTGCCCTTTCTCCTTTTTTTAAAAAGATTTATTTATTTTATGTATATGAGTACACTGTCGCTGTCTTCAGACACACCAGAAGAGGGCATCCGATCCCATTACAAATGGTTGTGAGCCACCACTGGGTTGCTGGGAGTTGAACTCAGGACCTCTGGAAGATCAGTCTCAGCTCTTAACTGCTGAGCCATCGTTCCAGCCCACAAATACAATTTTAACAAAATATTTTCAGTTTGGTCAGCTGAAACTGTGATGTAGAACTCATGAACTAAAAGGGTTCTCTGGCTAGCTAGGTGTATCAGAGGACCCAGATAGAGGTAGATGCTTTAAAAATAAGAGTTAGAGAAGTATCCGTGTGGTTGCTATTCTAAATCATGTCATCAAAGAAGGAAGGGTAGCTGGGTGGGCTGCTGTGTTTTACTTCCTGGATGCATTTTTTTCATCTTCAGTGATCTCTTTATGGAGAAGCCTAGAAGCAAGCTGCCAGATGAGCCAATATGCTCCAATTACACTGTCAGTCTACCTCAGGAGAGCTCCTCCTTGTAAGTAACTTACCACCTCCCACCCAGGGACCAGGCTGCATGCACTTACCCGCTTAACTGCCAGTGTGGCAATGCCCAACATAGCTGCTCCACCCACACCCAGCACCAGCCGGGCATTGGAGAGCACAAAATCGATGGCCGTACCAATGCCATTGTCATCCTTCTTCCCTTTGCGCTCACCAGCGCCTGCCATTGCTCACCTGGAAATGAAGACAACACAGCCATCACTGCCTGAGACCGCAGAAGCCCCACTTTATGTTCCTCCCCATGTGAAATCTAAGGCTGCATACGCTAAGGTCCAGAGGGAAGTACCACAGCCCGTGACAGGAAAAGAAATGCCAGTGTATACAGCAGAAAACCTTTCACAGACCTGAGACTAGCAAACATAAGTCCATAATCAATCCAAGTTTTGTACTCCAGTGAAGTACCTCACTGCCTTAGTTAGGGTTTTACTGCTATGAACAGACACCATGACCAAGGCAAGTCTTATAAAGGACAACATTTAATTGGGGCTGGCTTACAAGTTCAGAGGTTTAGTCCATTATTATCAAGGTGGGAGCGTGGCAGCATCTAGGCAGGTATGGTGCAGACAGAGCTGAGAATTCTACATCTCATCTGAAGGCTGCTAATGGAAGACTGACAGGCAGCTAGGATAAGAGTCTTCAGCCCACACCCACAGTGACATACCTACTCCAAAAAGGCCATACCTCCTATAGTTCCACTCCCTGGGCCAAACATATGCAAACGACCACAATCCACTTCCTGGCCCGCATAGGCTTATTCAAACATCTGAGTCTATGGGGGCCCATACCTAAACATAGCATAATCCAAAATACATTTAGTCCAAATTCCAAAGTCCCTATAGTCTATAGCAATCTCAACAATATTAAAAGGCCAAAGTTCAAAGTCTCTTCTGAGATTCATCCAATCACTTAACTGTAATTCCCAAATCAAGACAGGAAACCAGCTGGGCAAACTCCAAACTCTTCATCTCCAAGGTTGATGTCACAGCAGTCTTCAGATCTCTAACTCCTTTTTCATCTTTGTTGACTGCAACAAACTTCTTTTGATGGGCTGTTCCACTCCCTGTTAACAGCTTTCCTCAGCAGATAACCTATGGCTCTGGCATCGAGAACATCTTCAAGTCTCCAAGGCAACTTCAATGTTACAGTTTCTTGTTCCAATATCTGGGATCCACACATGAGTCTTCTGGGCTTCTCCTTAGGGCTGGTGTCACTTCTCCAGCTCTGCCCTCTGTAGCACTCTAAGTTTGATCCATTCCAATGCTGCTACTATTCTTGGTGATCAACCCATTGGACTGGTAACTCCAATACACTGGGGTCTTCTGCTGTAGCCAGGCTTCACCAATAGTCTCTCATAGGCTCTCTTCATGGTGCCCAGCTTCAACTCCTTTGCATGGTCCCTTCAGTCCTGGGACATCAACTGCAACTGAGGCTGCACCTTCACCAATGGCCTTCCATGGCCTCTCACAGTGCCAAGCCTCAGCTGCTCTTCATGACCCCTTCGTGCCTTCAAAATTGGTACCAGCTGGGTGACTTTTACACATATCAAGTATAGCTGCAGCTCAAGGTACAACCTTGGCTATCTATCTCTAGAACACAGCTTCTTTGTGCTCTCAGAAAACACTTCCCAGAAGATTTCACCTCAATGATGCTGGTCTCTTCTTCTTTTTTTTTTTTTTTTTTTTTTTGGGAGAGATGGCTCAGTAGTTAAGAACCATTTCTCTCTCTCTTTTTTTTTAAAGATTTATTTATTGGTTATATGTAAGTACACTGTAGCTGTCTTCAGACACTCCAGAAGAGGGAGTCAGATCTCGTTACAGATGGTTGTGAGCCACCATGTGGTTGCTGGGATTTGAACTCCAGACCTTCGGAAGAGCAGTTGGGTGCTCTTACCCACTGAGCCATCTCACCAGCCCGCTGGTCTCTTCTTAATCACCACTAATTTCTTAGCTCCAGCTAACCAGCATCAATTTGTCCTCTTGAATATACAGCCAGAGCCTAATGACCAAAGCTGCTAAGTTCTGAAGCTTCAGGAGCTGGAACATTACATCATCACTAGCTTTCCATTTTCCAACTCCTTTACTACCTAACCCTGACTATTCTGGATGCCTGTCTCCTGGGATTAACAGTATGTACCACCAGGCCTGGATTTAAGCTTATCTGAAATGAACTACAATCCAGAACTGGAAGGCTCACCTGTGATTCTGATCTTGAGGCTGGGAGATACAAGTTACTGACTTGGACCTTGGCATGGAGATCTTGAGGCATAGTGGCTATGAATCCCAGGAGACTAAGGTAAGGAGATCTCTGAGTTCAAGGTCATCTTCGACAAGGAAAGTCCCAGACCCAGGCGTGGTAGCATACACCTTTAACCTGTGCCACACCTCCTGGAGACCTATATAAGGACATTGGAAGAAGGAAGAGTCTCTTCTTCCCCTGCTTGCCTTGTGGAACTGAGCAACTGCTAGATCCTTGGACTTCCATTCACAGCTGCTGCTGACCATTGTTGGGGAGATGGGCTGCAAACAAATTCCCTTACTATATGTAGACTACCCATAAGTTCTGTGACTCTAGAGAACCCTAATATACCCACCATACAAGACAAGCCTCCCTACCATTTACAATATGGCTTTGATAGGAAAAGCCTTTATTTAGCCACTGCTTTGGGAATGTTAGGATTAAGAAGTAGACAGGCATAATGACAGATGCTTGTAATGGAAGTCACATTTAAAAAAAAAAAAAAAAGGATTCATCAAATCCAAAAATACTCTTTCCCTCACTACGCTCACAAGACAGCACTTTTCTCTCCCCTATCTTTTACTTTCAATTAAAGCTTCAGGTTCAGGGATATAATGAGAGATTATTTGGCCAATTAGAATATATTCCTACCTCAAATGCATAGAGAAGCCAAAGAAAAGTTAAACATGGCATGTACACATGGGGTCAGGTAAGACAGATAAGGTCACCGTCCTCCCAGCCACCACTGCCACAGAGGTGGCATACGTGACATCCAGCAGAGGCAGAGTATTCTGATCAGGAAAGACAGGACACTCACTCACAAGTCCACAAATGACCTCTTTTTTTTTTTTTGGCTTTTTTTTCGAGACAGGGTTTCTCTGTATAGCCCTGGCTGTCCTGGAACTCACTCTGTAGACCAGGCTGGCCTCGAACTCAGAAATCTGCCTGTCTCTGCCTCCCAAGTGCTGGGGATTAAAGGTGTGCACCACCACCGCCCGGCATGACCTCCATTTTAAGATAACCCTTTACAGGTAGATTTACAAGAAGCAGCAGCACTAGGTGCAGAACTCTCTAAACCATCCTTTAAAGAAACAGCAGTAAGGAGGGTTCTGCCTCCTTCCAAGTTGGAGTCAGCAGAGGGCTCACTGAGCCTGCCAGTCTTTGGCCCTGCTGATGTCTCAGAAGATCACAGTGGGTTCAGTGTAACAGTAAACGTGGGTTTTAGACTCAGGAATCCTAAGACCTGAACACTTGCCTTGGGCCTGAGCTAATTTGTTAGGTGACCTCAAATGGGCCACTTAACACCCCAGCTATGATTACGTCATGGCCGAAATCACAGGGCTGTAGTGAGGAAAAGCACTGGTTGGAACAATGCATGCAAGTACCTCATCCACTGCAAACCCAGCCTCCAACAGCCATCACTAAGTCAGATTTCCATCCACGGAGAAGGGCTGCAACCAGCTGTCCAGCTACACCGCGTGCTTTAAGATGAAGCTCAAACAGCCTCAGAACACAGAAATTCTGCTGGGCTTGATATCAAAGCTGGGAAGCAGGGCAGGCTTGTTAAGGGCCTCCCCAATAATCTAATTCAATACTCACTCCCACCCAAGGAACTAAGTGGCACCCCAGACCTGGTATCCGGGAAGAGAGCACCCACAAGCTCACAAAGAGACAAGGTCTTCAAATCCTCCTCATTCAGGTTACTGTCCCTCCAGCATCTACCCTAAGTCCACTGCCTCCAACCTCCAGTAGGCATAAGACTCCTCCCCTGGCAAGGAGTCAGGCTTGGCTCCTCAGGGCAACCAAGGAGGAGTTCTATGTTTAATAGGTACAGTTTCAGATTAACCAGGTTAAAAAGAAAAGTTCTGCCGGGTGTGGTGGCGCACGCCTTTAATCCCAGCACTCGGGAGGCAGAGGCAGGCGGATTTCTGAGTTCGAGGCCAGCCTGGTCTACAAAGTGAGTTCCAGGACAGCCAGGACTATACAGAGAAACCCTGTCTCGGGAAAAAAAAAAAAAAAAAAAAAAAAAAAAGAAAAAAAGAAAAGTTCTGGAAGCCTGTTGCATGATACTACTGATCACTTTAACCACCTAAAATTGCTTCCAAAAAAAAAAAAAAAACACACACAAAGAAAAGAGTGACCAGGAGAGAAGGCTAGGGATAACTGCTCTGAACTATTTCCCTAGACACAGGTGATACAATACCCATGTTTCTGCTCAGTGAGTCATTAAAGCCTTGCAGTTCCCTAGCTAGAAAGCATACAAGTGGAACTTAACTGAATGATAAGTCCAGGCATTTCCATTAACCCTCATGTGCAGCTGAGTGCATGTGATGACAGTAACTAACCCTCATGTGCAGCTGAGTGCATGTGTGATGACAGTAACTAACCCTCATGTGCAGCTGAGTGCAGGTGATAGTAACTAACCCTCATGTGAAGCTGAGTGCATGTGATGACAGTAATTAGCCCTCATGTGCAGCTGAGTGCATGTGTGATGACAGTAACTAAGCCTCATGTGCAGCTGAGTGCATGTGATGACAGTGACTAACCCACATGTGCAGCTGAGTACATGTGATGACAGTAACTAACCCACATGTGCAGCTGAGTGCATGTGATGACAGTAACTAACCCTCATGTGCAGCTGAGTGCATGTGTGATGACAGTAACTAACCCTCATGTGCAGCTGAGTGCATGTGATGACAGTAACTAACCCTCATGTGCAGCTGAGTGCATGTGTGATGACAGTAACTAACCCTCATGTGCAGCTGAGTGCATGTGTGATGACAGTAACTAACCCTCATGTGCAGCTGAGTGCATGTGTGATGACAGTAACTAACCCTCATGTGCAGCTGAGTGCATGTGTGATGACAGTAACTAACCCTCATGTGCAGCTGAGTGCATGTGATGACAGTAACTAACCCTCATGTGCAGCTGAGTGCATGTGTGATGACAGTAACTAACCCTCATGTGCAGCTGAGTGCATGTGTGATGACAGTAACTAACCCTCATGTGCAGCTGAGTGCATGTGATGACAGTAACTAACCCTCATGTGCAGCTGAGTGCATGTGTGATGACAGTAACTAACCCTCATGTGCAGCTGAGTGCATGTGATGACAGTAACTAACCCTCATGTGCAGCTGAGTGCATGTGTGATGACAGTAACTAACCCTCATGTGCAGCTGAGTGCATGTGATGACAGTAACTAACCCTCATGTGCAGCTGAGTGCATGTGTGATGACAGTAACTAACCCTCATGTGCAGCTGAGTGCATGTGTGATGACAGTAACTAACCCTCATGTGCAGCTGAGTGCATGTGTGATGACAGTAACTAACCCTCATGTGCAGCTGAGTGCATGTGTGATGACAGTAACTAACCCTCATGTGCAGCTGAGTGCATGTGATGACAGTAACTAACCCACATGTGCAGCTGAGTGCATGTGATGACAGTAACTAACCCTCATGTGCAGCTGAGTGCATGTGATGACAGTAACTAACCCTCATGTGCAGCTGAGTGCATGTGATGACAGTAACTAACCCTCATGTGCAGCTGAGTGCATGTGATGACAGTAACTAACCCTCATGTGCAGCTGAGTGCATGTGATGACAGTAACTAACCCACATGTGCAGCTGAGTGCATGTGATGACAGTAACTAACCCTCATGTGTAGCTGAGTGCATGTGATGACAGTAACTAACCCTCATGTGCAGCTGAGTGCATGTGATGACAGTGACTAACCCACATGTGCAGCTGAGTGCATGTGATGACAGTAACTAACCCTCATGTGCAGCTGAGTGCATGTGATAGTAACTAACCCTCATGTGAAGCTGAGTGCATGTGATGACAGTAACTAACCCTCATGTGCAGCTGAGTGCATGTGATGACAGTAACTAACCCTCATGTGCAGCTGAGTGCATGTGATGACAGTAACTAACCCTCATGTGTAGCTGAGTGCATGTGATGACAGTAACTAACCCTCATGTGCAGCTGAGTGCATGTGATGACAGTAACTAACCCACATGTGCAGCTGAGTGCATGTGATGACAGTAACTAACCCACATGTGCAGCTGAGTGCATGTGATGACAGTAACTAACCCTCATGTGCAGCTGAGTGCATGTGATGACAGTAACTAACCCTCATGTGCAGCTGAGTGCATGTGATGACAGTGACTAACCCTCATGTGCAGCTGAGTGCATGTGATGACAGTAACTAACCCTCATGTGCAGCTGAGTGCATGTGTGATGACAGTAACTAACCCTCATGTGCAGCTGAGTGCATGTGTGATGACAGTAACTAACCCTCATGTGCAGCTGAGTGCATGTGATGACAGTAACTAACCCACATGTGCAGCTGAGTGCATGTGATGACAGTAACTAACCCTCATGTGCAGCTGAGTGCATGTGATGACAGTAACTAAGCCTCATGTGCAGCTGAGTGCATGTGATGACAGTAACTAACCCACATGTGCAGCTGAGTGCATGTGATGACAGTAACTAACCCACATGTGCAGCTGAGTGCATGTGATGACAGTAACTAAGCCTCATGTGCAGCTGAGTGCATGTGATGACAGTAACTAACCCACATGTGCAGCTGAGTGCATGTGTGATGACAGTAACTAACCCTCATGTGCAGCTGAGTGCATGTGATGACAGTAACTAACCCTCATGTGCAGCTGAGTGCATGTGATGACAGTAACTAACCCTCATGTGCAGCTGAGTGCATGTGACAGTAACTAACCCACAGTGGAAGCAGTGGATCAGCAAACAGCAGCCCAAAAAGGCCTCAGAAGCAGCTTGCCTCTGTCCTACTCCAGCCTTCCTCCTACCTCTCCTCAGAGACAAAACATTTGAAGTAGCAGGGTATGCAGCCTTTAATCCCAGGGGACTGAAGGAGAAGGCAGATGCAGGTGGATCTCTGAATTTGAAGTCAGCCTGGTCTACAAAGTGAGTTCCAGGCCAGCCAGTGCTACAATGTGAGACCCATCCCAAAATTAACTAACTAGAACTTAGAAGCTATTTCCCTCAAAGCCAACTAAAAAATATCTCACTAGGTGCTAGGAATAGCTCAATGGTAGAGCATTTGCCTTTCATGCTCAAGGCTCCAGGTTCCATCCCAGCGTCACCAGCCCCGTCCTCCCCCCACCAAAAAAAGAAGAAAAGCACTTTGTTTTAACTCTACTTCTCCCTACCTTTCTGTGTAAGTCTGTAGCCACCCTGGCTGACTACAGGTCTTTCTTAAGACTTCTGTTCGAGAAAGGGATCTACTCAACACCTAACAGAGAAAATGACTTTACTTAGGGATCAAAATAAGACCTGAGAAGACAGGCAGGCCTCGCTGAGCCTCCATCTCAATCCATCATTATTTATGCGACATGCCCAGGTCTCTAGTACACAGCTGTCCAATTACTGAACCTAAGCAGAAAACGGGTGACTCATCCTGATTGGGCCTTATTCTGAGTGTTCCACACAAGTTACGAACCATTAGTCCCTCCCCAGAACCATGTCACCCAAGCTGACCTCAAACTACCTACATAGCCAACACTGGCCTTGAATTCCCCGATCCTCCTGTCTCCTCTCAAGTGGTATGATTACAGGTATGTATCACCATACCTGGCTGTTATCTTCATCTTAAAGATAAAGAAACTGAGGTGCATGTCGATAACTAGCCCAGAGTAACTTACATGTCAGGAAAATGTGAATCCAGAGCTTACTGCTGGGAGAATCAATCCACAGGACTCCCAACCAACCTGTGACACCACTAGGCTATAGCTTCATGGAAGCATTCTGGCACATTCCCTGCTATGAGTGTAATGTCTGACACATTTTCTACTGTAATGAATGAACTAACCCTGTGTCATTTGAGGGGTTTGTTTTGCTTTGTTTGTTTCTTCCAGACACAGGCAATTGTTTAGCCTAGGCTGACAAATTTACTACCTGTCCCAGGCTTTCCCAGACATAGTCTGCTGTACAGCCAAAGCTGACCTCAAGTTTACTACCTGTCCCAGGCTAACTGAACTTGCGATCCTCGGGCCTTAGCCTCCTGACTACTGGGATTACAGGTTAGTGCCACCACATCCAGCTTTTCATTTTCCCTTGATAGCAGGATTTAGCACAATCACAATCAAAACATCAGAGTGTGTTTCAGTAACTCCCTACTTCTTCAGACCCACCGCCTCCTCTGAGCAGAGAGGACTCCATGGGCACCCCCGAGCTCTGGTCCTATGCTGTCAAAGGCGGGTCTACCAATCAGTGTTAAGTGGAGCTAAGAACTGAAAGACACTGTAAGTTCCTGCTTTCTATCTTAGCGGGTATTACCCTCTACTGACTGGCAAGCCGTGTACAACAGCTATACTCTTAGTCTTTCTTTCTTTTCCTTGTTTTAAAACATCATCTATGGTGCCCAGGCTAGCTTCAAACTAAGGCTCCTCGTACCTGTTTTCTGAGTACTGGGATCACCAGCATGCTGCACAACCATGCCCCAGCTTCATGCGGCTTTCCTTCAGCCTCTTTCCCCTCCTCTCAGCCAGCTAGCCACCAAGTCCTACTGCTGTCTATGCTGTTACAGTACACATGCCGACTAGGCTATGGTACATAGGACCAGCTCACTACTCTATCATCTGCTCCAGGGTCTCTCACCAATTTGTTCTCCACACTACCCTGGCATTCTAGACAGAAATGTGACTGTCATTCCCTTCTTAGACAGCTGTGATGAGCCAGGAGGTGGTAGTGCATACCTTGAATCCCAGCACTCAGGAGGCAGAAGTAGGTGGATCTCTGTGAGTTCTAGGACAGACAGGGCTGCACAGAGAAAACCAAAGGCTATGGCATTCTAGACAGAAATGTGACTGTCATTCCCTTCTTAGACAGCTGTGATGAGCCAGGAGGTGGTAGTGCATACCTTGAATCCCAGCACTCAGGAGGCAGAAGTAGGTGGATCTCTGTGAGTTCTAGGACAGACAGGGCTGCACAGAGAAAACCAAAGGCTATGACAGTCCCCCAGTCAGATACTAGGTTCCACAAGAGGAAATTAAATGTCCTTCCGTCCATGGCCCAAAGTCCACTCTGTCACAGTCCTTGTTCCATTCTAACCACAACCAAACACATTTCCAGGCTACCAAGTGAAGTTTCCACCCAGCCATTTGTTTATTCTCTCCCACTGCAGCAAGCTTCTGTTTCTCATTTGAAGCAGACCTCAAACATCTTTTCTGTAACTACACAAGTCTCTCCTACCAACCAAGAGAAAGCCATCTTCATTCCTATCTCCACAGCTTTTATACAAGCCCTGGCATAGCCCTGTTCATATCTGAATTACTGCCCACTGAATTTGAATTTCTCCTTAGTCTGAGGTTGTTTTTTGTTTCTAAGATTTATCATATCATCTATGCACCATGGGTGCCCAATGCCTGTGGAGATCAGAAGAGATCATCAGATCCCTTGAAACTGGAGTAATGGACAGTTATGAGCCATCTTATGAGTGCTGGGAATTGAATCTTGGTCTTCTGCAAAAACAAGTGCTCATAACCACAGAATCATGTCCCTAGCCCTAGTCTAAAGTTCTTAATGGACTCTTTCTTCTCTAGCCCCAGAGCCTAGGCATCTAGAGACCTCTGAAAGGTTCCTGAATTAAACATGGCCATCGCATGGCACTGGGGCTTCTTGATGGCAATGTCCTCAAGAGTAAATAGAGCTAGGGCCAGGGAGATGGCTCAGTGGATAAAGACAGTTGCAGACAAGCCTGAAGACCAGCGTTCAAACCCCAGGATCCCCAAAATAGAGAGTCAGAGCTCCCATAAGTCTTCTGACCTCCCCATGCATGCTAAGGCATATACACCCACACCCCAATAAACAAATGCAACTTTACGAAAGGGCACAAGAACACAACCACTCATATTTAATATTCTCAAATATATGAGAGTCTGTGAAATAAAATACCAGTTCTGTTCTGGTGGGGCTCGCAAACGACCCATCTGCAGCATGCCACTTTCAGTGCTATCTGTAATGGTCTCACCGAACCCAGGTTAAGGACTACTACTTCTACTTCACAGGTAATCAAGGTTTAGAGAGTCGCCCGTATCCCACAGCTACTAGTTAACAGTGCAGGATTTGAAGGCAGGCACTAAATATGATTGTTATACCAACTATGCAATAATGATAAGCTTGTGTTTCAGCAAACACGGTGTGTGTGATGCAGTCTAACTGAGCAGACAAGCTGACTTGGAACTGAACTCTGATGACTTTAGCCACTCGTTTCTAATATTCGCATATATATAGTACTCTATGACATAAAACGATGCCCACTCTTTTCTGGTGGGGTTTGTAATCCAGTTAAGGACCCACATCTATTGGTGTGTGTGTGTGTGTGTGTGTGTGTGTGTTGGTTTTTTGAGACAGGGTTTCTCTGTGCAGCCTATACTTTATCTAGTGAGTTTTAGGGAGTAAAGAACATACTCTGATGGCAAAGGTCTTCCTTTTCCTAGCTTCTTGCCCAGAAAGAAGAAACCTCTAAGACCAAGGATTGAGCTACCTACCTGAGGCTTCCTAATGCATCTGTGAGGTGGGGTGGGGAGCCGGGAGTGTCTCTGAAGGCACCTTTGTCTTCGTCTTGGGACTGGGGTAGGAGGGGAAAAGAGGATCCTAGATAAGGCCTCCTAGTTTGCTATGGAGGAAGACCAGGCCCTTCTCCAGCTGCTTCTCTCGAGCCTCCAGATTCTCAAGCTTCTGATTTTTCCTGAATTCTCGGCGGATGGAAGCAAAGTAGAAGTCTCGATCAGTGTAGCGAAGCTCTCGGCCTTGGCGCAGCAGAGCCCGGTACAGACACAGCACTGCCTCTCGGCTCCAAGGGGCCATGGGGGACCGACGTGTACTAATCGTCACACTCTACAGAGAAGACACAGAAGGCTAGAGTCAGAACTGATGACAGCAGGGCCTGCTAGACACTGTGTGTGTGTGTGTGTGTGTGTGTGTGTGTGTGTCTGAGTTGGGGGGAGGGAGGGATGGCAGGGGTTCTTAATGCCAGACTCAGAGACTTCCAAGGACTCATGGCAAAGCTGGGATCAGCTTCCTCCCTGTAAACAGCCCCTCCTGGAGAAGTTCAGTTTAAGGCTCACCAGGGTTCAAGAAGTAGAGTTTGAGTCCTGGCTGTGCCATCCCACTGCCCGGGCACTTAGCATAAAGTACAGTGGGCATCAGCTTCCTCATTGTAAAACAGAGATAACAAAGACATCATGAGAGTACTTACTACACAAGGTTATTTTGAGAACTGCTCCTAAAAAGCCCCTGTAATGGGACTCTACCAGACAGTGTGGCCTAGAGTAGTTAAAGACCAGGATTTATATCTGGATCCTGGTACCACCATATAAGCAGCATCACGCTGATTGGCCTTATTGTTTTAATTACTTTTTTACTTTTTTCTGTATGGGTATTTGCCTGCATGTTTGTCTACATGCCAGTTTGCCTTGAGAGTGTAACACTGTCATATCCTTAGACTGGAGTTATAATATATACAGTTGTGAGCCACCACAGAAGTGCTGGAAATTGAGCCTGGGTCCTCTGAAAAGCAGCCAGTGCTCTTAACCACAGAGACATCACTCTATCTCTTCTTTCTTTCTTTCTTTCTTTCTTTTTATTCTTTCTGTTTTTGCTTTCTTTTGCTTTTGTTTAATTTGGTTTCCTGATGCAGGGCCTCTCTACGGAGCTCTGGCTGTCCTAGAACTCACTCTGTAAAGCAGGCTGCCCTCAAACTCTGAAATCCTCCTGTCTCTGCCTCCTGAGAGCTGAGATGAAAGATGTGTGCCAAGTATGTGACATCATTCCCAAAAGGAAGTGATTTGCCCACTCACCAAAACAATCCAGACCCTAACTCGCTGGAATGAGGTGGGGGCGGGGGGGGGGGGTGTCTTACATGTGTGCACTTCAGGGCGTTCAGCAAACTTTGCCAGCACAGGGCCCAGGGCTCACCAACCTCAAAACTAGGCTGGAAGGAGGAATCCTCCCCATAACCCTATGAGGAAGAAACAGTTGTTGTATGAGCCTGTATGTGTTTCAGGGGTGAAGGGAGTTCCTGGATGAAAAACAAAAAATGATCTGAACTTTGGGCTCCAAGACAGAAGCAGTAGCCTCTGACCTTGCTAACTTCCAGCGCGAACCGGGGCAAGCCACCGCTGTCCCTTTTTCCTCAACTGCAGAACAGCTCCCCTTTGGCCCTGAGGGTCTTCCGGGATGCAAAAGATGCAGAAAAACAACGGAGGGCTGGAAGGAGAACGTCACGCAGGGGCTGGAACGAGGTCGCTGAGTGACTGACTACGGGCTCCGATCGGGGTACAACGCCCAGAGGACGGGAACGCAGACCCCGGGGCCAGGCTGGCTCTGTGGCTTGAGGCAACCGGGTCTTGAGGCGGGGCGGGGCGAAGCTTGGAGGCCCCGGTGGGAGCCGGTAGCCCCCAAACTGGCCCGAGCTCAAACGGGCGATCCCCGGCCGCCCTCATTCGCTCCCTCACTCACCCGCGGACCACGCGCTACCTTTCCTCAGGACTCGCCACTCGCCCAGTACCTCTCTCCGGGTCACCCATCAACATGGCCCCTCTACTTCCGGGGCACGACCTCGCTCGCGGGGCCGACGGAGACGCGACAGGGAGCGCGGAGGCGGGCGGAGGCGGAAGCACTTCCGGTCGGCCCCTCCGTAGCCTCCCTCCGGAGGCGGAGCCCGGAACTTAGTCCAGCGCTGCCCGTCGTGGGGCCCCGCCCACAGACGCAGCCCCGCCTCCTAGGTGACGTTACCTAGCTCCACGGCCCCTCCTCCGAAAGCGTTACTGTGCAGTCTCTGTGTAAACTCAGTGCTGGCTGGGTGTGGCTTAAGGGAGGAGCCGCAAGTCGTCGCCCTCCACCTGCTGCCTACGTCTGGCCTGCGAGAGGCTCTGACCACACTGAATTGATTACTTGACACACTGCATTTTGTCCAACCCAACCTCTCTGTTTGGTAGACTTCAGCATTCCAGTGTTACACTTGGGAAAATCGAGGCCGAGGGAGGCAGGGTCATTTGCACTGAAAGCTGAGCCCTGCAGAGGCTCACAGTGGGTCCAAGCTCAGTATTCCTCCAAAGTGTGTGGCTTTCCATTCTTTTAGGCCGCCCTACTTTGCTTTTTAAAGAAAGAAGTTTGTGACCCAAATAAATCTAGTTTGTGAAATTTCCAGCTAGAAGACCGGGTAACCTATCCCTCGGGACAGTCTCCTAAGTAGACGAGTTTTCCACTCGTAAAGGACAAGGAGACCCTCTGGGGGAGACCTTAGGATTACCCACTCACACACAGAGTCTCGGATGTCAGGATTACCTTTTCCAGATTCACTAACCTTCCCACACTCACCCCACTCCTGCCCCATGCTCCCAGTATAATGGGGGCTAAACATTAAAGTGTCTTCCAGCCCCCACATATCTGTGGTGTTTTGGAGACCAGAGACCAGCCAGCCGAGACACTGATGCAAACCTCAGGGTTCAGCCAGGTTTCACAGAGCATGGGCAATCTGGGATCCTCTGGACTGGGTACAGGACTGGACATAACTATCAACTCACATCATAAGGAAACAGGACCTTATAGGAATTGCAGCTCAAGGGGAACATTCATTTACCCAGGGCACAGGTTCAGGTACAGTAGGCATTTCACTGGTGAATGGATGGACTGTGTCTTAGTCAGGGTTTCTATTCCTGCACAAACATCATGACCAAGAAGCAAGTTGGGGAGGAAAGGGTTTATTTGGCTTACACTTCCATACTGCTGTTCATCACCAAGGAAGTCAGGACTGGAACTCAAGCAGGTCAGGGAGCAGGAGCTGATGCAGAGGCCATGGAGGGATGTTCTGTACTAGCTTGCCTCCCCTGGCTTGCTCAGCCCGCTTTCTTATAGAACCAAGACTACCAGCCCTGAGATGGTCCCACCCACAAGGGCCTTTCCCCCTTGATCACTAATTGAGAAAATGCCTTACAGTTGGATCTCATGGAGGCATTTCCTCAACTGAAGCTCCTTTCTCTGTGATAACTCCAGCTGTGTCAAGTTGACACAAAACTAGCCAGTACAGACTGGAAGGTCAAAGAAAGGTCAGGGGTCAGAGTGATCAAGTCTGTCTGGTTTGGAAAGGGCCTTTGTGCTGGTGGTACACTTGGGGCAGCGGGTTCAGTTTCCTGAGCCTTGCTTTGCTCCTGTGAATGCACTTGCCTAGTACACACATTGCCCTGGGATGCATTCAGTGCTGAAGGAGGACAAAGAAGATGACCTCATGGGACTAAAGATTAGAATTAAATGTCAGAGAGCATGAAAAGGTCGCCATTGTGGTTGGTGGCTTTTGTTATTATAAAACATAATTCTCTTTCATGCATGGGTAAGCACAAAGGGATTTGGAGCCAGGAAAAATTTTTTGGAAAACAGGGGCTTGGAGAGCTGGCTCAGCAAGTAAGAGCACTGGCTGCTCTTCCAGGGGACCCAAGTTCAATTCCCAGCACCCACATGGCAACTCCCAAATGTCTAAGTTACAATTACAGGGCTTCTGACACCTTCATATGCAAACATACATACAGCCAAAACACCAATGCTGGGGGCTGGTGAGATGGCTCAGTGGGTAAGAGCACCCGACTGCTCTTCCGAAGGTCCAGAGTTCAAATCCCAGCAACCACATGGTGGCTCACAACCACCTGTAACGAGATCTGACGCCCTCTTCTGGTGTGTCTGAAGACAGTACTTACATGTAATAAATAAATCTTAAAAAAAAAAAACAAACAAACAAAAAAAACACCAATGCACATAAAATAATATGTGTATATATGGAAATCCAGGACACTAGTTCCAGGATGGGCCCTCAGGGAAAGTCTCAATCTGAGGTCCCTTAGGAGGCCTCTGTGACCACGGGTCCAGAAGGCCAAGGCAGGATGCTGGGGGGGGGGGGTTGGGGAGGGGGAGGTCAGTGGGTAAAGCATTGTCCTGAGAACCTGAGCTTGAATTCCCGGAACCCATGTAAAGTCTGAGGTGGTAGCATGAGTGTTTGATGCCAATGTACCAGTGGGGAGACAAGCACAGGAAATGGGAAAAAAAACCCCTGCAAGGTCATAGGCCAGTTAGCCTGGCCTGCACAGAAGGGAAAAATAAGAGGTGTTTGTTCACCTTCAAACAAGGTAGAAGGTGAAGACCGTCATTCCAAGTTGTCCTTTGACTTCCACATAGGTGCTGTGGCGCCTGCATTCACACATGCACATGTGAACCCGCATGCATACACGCATGCACCACAAAGGTTTCAAAAGTGAACAAGACCCAGGTATGGTAGAGCACTCTTTAATCCCAGCACTCAGGAGGCAGAGGCAGGCCGATCTGTATGAGTTTGAGGTTATCAGATCTACATAGCAAATCCCAGGCCAGCCAGAGCTACACAGTGAGACCCTGTCTCAAAAACAAAACAAAACAAAACAAAACAAATAAAAGGATATTTTAAGATGAGCGCTAACGTGAGCGCTAACGCTATTGTTTCTGATGTACTCAGTACCTGCTTCCGAAGCAGATGGGGAGGCAGAAATCAAATGCAGTTTCAGTCTTCCCGGACGGACGTCACGGTCAAAGGGGAGAGCTAGATAGGTGTGCAGACCACTGCTGTAAAAATGCCTTCACAGCTTCTGCAGAAGAGCAATGTGGTTAAGTCCAGGGTGGGCGACGGGGCCGGGGCGGGGGTGGGGGGTGAGGAGACATGGGCTGAGGGTGCTCGGGGAGAAATCCAAAACTATGCAGGTGTGCTTTGGTTTGTTCTGGATCACTCTTGGGGACGAATCCTGCTAGCTGACAGCCAGGTGGTATCTGCAGGGGACTCAGGATATCTGGACCTTAGTTTTACACTTCTAAGTAGGTTGGTAGACACATGGAATCCAAACCCCTGGGAAGTGATGAGAGAGGTCAGAGATTCAAGGTCATCCTTGGCTACATACTGAGTCCAAGACTATCCCAAGCTACATAAGACCCTGCCACAAAACAACGGCAAAATGCCCAGAACTTAAAACTGACTCACATCAAATCAAGGGGAGAGGTGAGCGAGTCAGGTTAGATTACACCTGTGACTGAGGGTTCCAGCGCCAGGAGAAGGGGTAGAGCCAGCGTGAACCTTGCATGGCCTTTCCAGATCACAACCCCAATCTTGGTCCTGATTCTGATAAAAATAAAAAGCAGCTCCCTGCCAGGATCAGGCTTGTGTCTGGAAAGGACCAAGCTTGGCTTCTTTGTGAGGCCTGGATGAGTGGCCCGAGCCCTGAAGGAAATCAGACACTGGGACTTGAGTGACACCGCACTTTACCTGTGGTTGGCACTCACATGGACCAGGTACTTTAGTCCTCAACAGAGATCTGCAAGCAGAAGAACTGGCATTGCCCTAACAACATCCACAAAGGTGGACCTTTAAATTTGTTGGTTTTTTTTTTTTTTTTAAGATTTATTTATTATCTGTAAGTACACTGTAGCTGTCTTCAGACACTCCAGAAGAGGGAGTCAGATCTCTTTACAGATGGTTGTGAGCCACCATGTGGTTGCTGGGATTTGAACTCAAGACCTTCGGAAGAGCAGTCAGTGCTCTTCACTGCGGAGCCATCTCGCCAGCCCAGACCTTTACATTTGTATTGAAGGCAATGTCTTGCTGTGCAGCCTCCTGTGTAGAGGTGCAAGTGGGGGGTAGGGAGGGGTTGTGTTCAGTTACAAATGTACAGGCCGGTTCTTTTCTTTTTCAGGAGAACACCAAATGGCAGGTGACTCTGGTGCACCCTGGGCCCAGGATTAGGAGGCCTTGATGGCTTCTGCGGAGGGTTCGGCAGAGGTCTTAGGGGCCGTGGCCGTGGTCTAGGCCTCGGGGCTCGTGGAGGTAAAGCTGAAGACAAGAAGTGGATCCCTGTCGCCAAGCTGGGCCACCTGGTTTAAGGACATGAAGACCAAGTCCTTGGGGGAGATCTACCTGTTCTCCCTGCCCATCAAGGAGTCTGACTGAGATCATTGACTTTTTCCTGAGTGCATCCCTAAAGGATGAGGTTCTGAAAATCATGCCAGTGCAGAAGCAGACTCGGGCTGGCCAGCGGACCAGGTTCAAGGCTTTCGTCCCTATAGGGGACTACAATGGTCACGTTGGTCTTGGCGTTAAGTGCTCCAAGGAGGTTGCCACTGCCATCTGAGAAGCCATCACCTTGGCCAAGGTTTCCATCATCCCTGTGTGGAGAGGCTATTGGGGGAACAAGATTGGCAAGCCCCACACTGTTCCATGCAAGGCGACATGTCGCTGTGACTCTGTGCTGGTGCGTCTCATCCCTGCTCCCAGAGGCACTGGCGTTGTCTCTGCTCCTGTACCCAAGAAGTTCCTGATGATGGCCAGTATAGACGACTGCTACACTTCAGTCAAAGACTACACTGCCACCCTGGGCAACACTGCCAAGGCCACCTTTGATGCCACCTCCAAGACCTACCTGACCCCCGACCTCTGTGTTCACCAAGTCTCCTTATCAGGAATTCACTGATCATCTTGTGAAAACCCACACCAGAGTCTCTGTTCAGCTCGAGCTGTGGCTACCACAAAAGGGTTTTTATACAAGAAAAATAAATGAATTAAGTCTGTTAGAAACAAACAAGCACACAAACAAAAAACAAATGTACATGTGTTCATGTGTGTGGAGAGGTTAGAGGTCAACATCAGAAGTCTTCTTCAACTGTCCTCTATTTTGAGACAGGGCTCCTCACTGAACCCGAATCTTCCCTTTTCAGCTTGATTAGCTGACCAACCAGCCAGCCCCCAGAATCCTTCTGTCTGCCTCCCTGCACGGGGCTCACAAGTGCGCCCTATTGTACGGGCATCTTACATGGATACCGAGGTTCCAAACTCAGGTCCTCCGTGTGTCAGACACCTTCCCAACTGAACCATCTCCCTAGCGCCAACCTCAAACTCCTGCACTTCCTGCCTCAGCCACCCCAATGCTGGAACTACTACGGCACTGGCAGTAAGCTGAATGGTGGAAGTAGATTCTGAACTCAGGTCTGAATTCTCCACAGGGGGCCGGGGGCGTTGCTGGGGACACTAAAATCTAACTCTGAAGAGACAAGCGAACTGGGAAGGGACAATCAGAAAATTGGACAGAGAGGCTAGAGGATAGACAGAGGGCATAGTCACAAAGGGAGGCGTGGTCTCCAGGGTCACGGTCTCCAAGGAAGAACTGCATGTGATCACAAAGCCCCTTGAGCTTGATGCTGTACTCCGCACTAGGAGCTCTCTGTGGCTAGCTGGCACAGCGAGAACCAGGGCAGAAACCTGGAGGCTGGAGAATGAAAGGCGAGTCCTGGAGGCCTGGGAGATTCTACTGAGAAGTAAAAGGGAGGATGACGGGAAGAAGAAGGGGACAAAAGCCAGCCGTTTGTGCTGTGCCCAGATGGTCTTGGCTTGGGGCCACTTGTTTTGGCCTGCTGTGGAGAGGGGCAAGAGAACCCATTTTTGGAGGGAATTTGAAGAAGCTGGAACGAGGGAGCTTTATGTGGCACAGAGGGGACAAGGAGATTGAAAGAGCGGTCAGGTACGCCTTCCTGGAAGGGTAGCCCCTGCTCCAGCGGGTGACAGAAGTGTGTGATTTGTGCCACACGTTCTTTTACTTTGCCCAGTAGGTTGTCTTAGAAAGTCGAGCCCCTCTGTAAATGCTAGTCCACCTAAAACAGTGGGAAATAAATTTGGAAACTGTTTCTGAGTGACAAGAGAGAGCACTGAGTCCAGCCTGCTTCCCCCACCCCTCCCAGGGGACAACCCAGGCTGGTGGAGGAAATGGTTATAACCAGAGCAGTGAAGCTCTGGAGAGCAAGCCAGCCTAGGACCCAGTTAGCACTGTCCCAGAGCCATGTGCTAGATGCAGGGTCCGCAGGCAGGAGGGAGACATGTAAATCTCTGCTGCCTATTGCACAGCCATGTTGGGACAAGCCGATGGAAGACGAGCCTGTGGTTTCTCTGCATAACAGCTCTGGGCTGTCCTGGAACTTGCTTTATAGACCAGGCTGGCCTTGAACTCACAGAGAGTTCTACCTGCCTCTGCTTCCCAAATGCTGGGCTTAAAGTTATACTCCATCACGGTCAGTGGCAGATGGTTTTCTTATCCCCTCTCCATCCCCTCTGCTCCTGAGAGCACTGGGTATCTGTGCACTGTGTACGTATTTTATAGATGAGGCCTTACCATGCTGCCTCCTCAAAGGACAAAGTGGACACCCAGATGCCGGGATGCCCCAAGACTGCCACTTATAACGCAAAAAGATTGGTAAAACAACAGGGATAATCTGAGACAGTGTTCGAGGTTCATAAAGTCACTAGAGGGTCTGGCAGCCTTGGCCTCTGACACCGTTGACTCCTGGTTCACCAAAAGCAGCTTGTCGCTCTTGCTTCCCTCCAAGGGTTTGTTTGTTTGTTTGTTTGTTTGGAGACAAGGTCTCGTACAGTAGCCTTGGCTGTCCTGAAACTTGTTCTGTAGACCAGGCTGGCCTTGAACCCAGAGACCCACCTGCCTCTGACAGTGCGGGCTTGTGTGTTTCTTTAAGGTATTTGTTCAGCAGAAAAGGGGTTTGCTGTTCTAACTATGCACGCATGGAGAGCCCACACAAATGCCTTTCTCTCTCTCTCTCTCTCTCTCTCTCTCTCTCTCTCTCTGACTCTCTGAACCGGGACCTTGCTATGAAACCTAGACTGCCCTTCCCCAGCTGGCCCCAAATGCTCAGGAATCCTCCTTCCTTGGGAGGAGAGTGGCTGCCCTAGGCTTGCCTGTGCTGCATACAGTCTCTTTAGGGACCAGCCCAGAGGAGTAGATGGTAGCATGCAAGGGAGAGTGAGCAGCCCTGGGTGCTTCATGCCAGAGCTCAGTGACACCAAGAAGAGCTCACACCTGAACACAGATGGATACCCTCCATTGCTGAGTGTGTTCAAAGGTTGGCCACTTCCTAGAAAGTTCTGATACTTTCTTATCTACGGAAAAGGAGAACAGACAAATCCTTTCTTCCTCCCTCTTCATTCTGCGTTATTTCTTAGGCTTCATTTTGTTTGACTTTCATAGAGTTCTGTGATTTTTCTTTTTTTTGGTGGAGGATGTATCTTTATTATCTTAAAATTATATGTGTATGGACAGATAGTGTAAACATAAGTGAATGTGGTTTTGAGGTCACATCTGATCCCCAGGATTTAGTGTTGAGAGCCAAATTCAGGTCCTCAGAGAGCAATGCACAGTCCGTCTGCCTGACTCTTTCCCTCCCCTCGCCCACCCCCCTTTCTTGGTTTTCAAGACAGGGTTTCTCCGTGTAGCCCTGGTTGTCCTGAACATCACTCTGTAGACCAGGCTGGCCTTGAACTCAGAGATCTGCCTGCCTCTGCCTCCCTGAGTGCTGGGATTTGAGGTGTGCATCACCATGCCCAGTTTTGTTTTGTTTTTTGTCTTTTTATGTCAGTATCCACCTTGTCTTTGAAAATCTAGGCTGCGTTTAGGAAAAAAATGATATCTGTCAAAAGATGAATAATGCAGATTGTTCACTGCAGTGAATGTAACTAAAATACACTCAGAGGGGCAGAGAAATAGTGCAGTGGTTAAAAGCACTGACTGACTGCCCTGCAAGAGGACAAGGGGTCATCAGCACAATCAACTCCAGTTCCAGAGTATTCATCGCCCTCTTCTGGCCTCCATAGGTACTGCATACATGTGGTACACAGATATACATGCCTGCAAAACACCTATGCACATAAATCTTTTAAAATATATAGTTAAATTTTCATACATATAAATGCTTTCATAAAACCATAATATGGGTCCAGGCAATGGTGGCTCACACCTTTAATCTCAGCACTAAAGAGGCAGAGGGAGGCAGATCTCTGTGAGTTAAAAGGCCAGCCTGGTCTACATAGTAAGTTCCAGGACAGGCAGGGATACATAGAGAAACCCTGTCTCAAAAAAACCAAACCAAACAAAACCATATCTATAACTGAGGTGTTATATTACGCTTGTTTGTTTATTGCATACATGTGCTGCATGTGCGCCTACAGGAGTCAGTTCTCTCCATCCAGCATCTGGATGCAAGGGATGAAACTCAGGATGTCCGGCTTGGCGGGGCATGTGTTCATTCATCCAACTACCTCATCGGCACCCTGGCTATAGATGTTTGTATGAACTGCTTTGAGTCCTCTGTAGCACAACGAAGAATGAAGGGGGAGAGAGCTGGCAGGTGGGTGCCTTAGGCCTCGCTGACCACCAGGGGGCAGTGCAGCCCAGCTGGAAGGGACCCAGTTGGGTTAGTGTGCTCTGTCGTTGACCTCAGAAAACTGGTAACCAGTCCACCCAATTCAGCGCGCCCAGGCTCCCTCAGAGCTACTCAAGGTCATCTGGGCAGCACCTGGCAGCCCATTCCCCCTTTCTGGTTTTGGTTTGTTTGTTTGTTTGTTTTTTGAGGCGGGGGTCTCCCTATGTAGCCCTGACTAGCCTGAAACTTAGAGATCAGACCGGTCTCTCTGCCTTCTGGGTGCTGGGATGAACGGCAGGCACCGACACACCTTGCTTTTTGTTTTGTTTTGAGACAATGATACACTCTGTATGTAGCCAGCAGTGGTCTTGAACTGGGCTCTCCTGCATCTGCTTCTCTTGCCCATATTTCTAGTTCCTTCTAGGGCAGTGGTTCTCAACCTCCCTAACTCTATAACATCTGTGTTTTCTAATGGTCTTAAACTGTCTCTGTGAAAGGATCGTAAAGCAGCTTCAAAGGGGTCGGACCCACAGGTTGGGAACATCTGCTCTAGGGCATCTTAGCACACACACACACACACACACACACACACACACACACACACACCAGCTCTAAGTGGAAAGGGATATTCTGTGTCTAGGGACACAGTTGGTTGTCATGCTTTTGGGGAGGGTATTGCACTGGCATCTAGCTGTCAGAGGCTAGGATACTACTAATAACTTGCCACCTGTGTCACGGCTCCATGACCAAGAGTGAGCTTGACCCAGAATGACAGTAATGCCAAGATCAAGAACCCAGGCTCTCAGGGAGACTGGGTCCAATCAGGTGGCTCAGGCTGGCCTCAAACTTGCCGTGGGGCTGAGGATGAGCTTGAATTCCTGTTCCTTCCCCTCCATCTTCCGACTGCTCAGATTCCATGCGTGAACCATCATGCCTGGTTCCAGCAGCCTGGAAGATCAAACCCAAGATTTCCTGCATACCAATCAAATGCTCTAACAATGATGCCTTAGCTCCAGCCCTCCTTCATTTTCCTTCTCTTCCTCCCTCCCTCTTTCTTTTTAAATTTATTAATTTTTAATGTGTTGGTGTTGCTTGCATGAGAGTAGGCAATACCCTAGAACTGGAGTTATAGACAGCTGTGAATTGCTATGTGGGTGGTGGGGAATTGAACTCTGGTCCTCCGGAAGAGCAGCTGGTGCTCTTAACCAGTGAGCCATCTCCCCAGTACCCCCTCTTCTTTCTTTCTTTCCTTCCTTCCTTTCTTTCTCACTAGGTAGCCCAGCTGGTGGTGGTCTCAAGATGACTCTCCGGCTTCAGACTCTCAATGGCTAAGGTTCCAAGCGTATGCCACCATGCCCAGCTTTCAGGGTGGGTCTCACAGTCTGCAGCCAGACTGGATGCAGCAATAAGTTGAACCAAGACAGAGTAAAGGAAGTTAAGTGGAACCTGTGGGTGTCAGACCAAAAGGTCACACTGTCCTGTCGTGAGGGTGATGTGCCCAACTACGCTAGGGTAAGAACTTTTTTGAGGGGGTTGCCCCAAGCACAAAGAATCCACAACCTTTTAAAAATGTCACAGAGTCCAGTTGCCCACTTCAGTACCGGCGTCTTTATCAACCCAGCTGGGGGATGGAGGGAGGTGGCGTTCATTCTTCCCAAACCTGCCAACTGATGTTGAGCCTAAAGTTCTATTAATAGAAAGCGCCTTAGTCAGGGTTACTATGTTGCAGGGTTGCTGTAATGATGAAAGCCATTATCAACGGCAAGTTGGAGAGAAGAAGGTTTATTGGGCTTCCATATGGTGTAGTCCATTATTGAAGGACAGGAACTCAAACAAGGCAGGAACCTGGAGGCCAGAACTGATCTACATTCCATGAAGGAGTGCTGGCTTGCTCCACATGGCTTGCTAGGCCTGCTTTCTTATAGAATTCAAGACCACCAGCCTAAGGATGCTCCCATACAATCACTAAGAAAATTCCCGGCAGGCTTGCCTACAGCCTGATTTCTGAAGGTATTTTCTCAATTGAGGTTTCCTTCTCTCTAATGACTCTAGCTTGTGTTACGTTTGACACAGAACAAACCAGCACAGAGGGACACTGTGCTGGTCCACAGATGGACAGTCCACAGATGGACTGGTCAGGAGATGCAGGGGACCTGGGCCTGGTGGGACAGCCTGCAATCCCAGCCACTCAGGAACCTGAGGCAGGAGGATCACAACTTTAGGGCCAGCCTACAATACATAAATAGACTCTTGTCCCAAAAATAAAGAAGTGAGTCAGGCATTGGTGCTGCACATGCCCGACTAATCCCAGCACTCAAGAGGCAGAGACAGGGGGATCTCTGTGAGTTCCAGACCAGCCAGGGCTGGACATGGTGAGACCCTGTCCCAAAATAGCAAAGCATGGTGGTACATGCCCTTAATCCCAGCATGAGGGAGGTAGAACCAACTCTGAATTCCAGGTCAGACAGAGTTACATGCTGAGTCCCTTTCTAAAATAAAATAAAATAACCAACTAATTCAATTGCACTAATTTTTTTTTTAAAGAAGGCCAAGGGTGTGGCTCAGTGGTAGATGACCTGCTTACCATGTATGAGGCCCTGGCTCACTCCTCAGTACTGAGAAAGGAGGAGAGAGTGAGGAGAAAGGTTGGTCAAGGATGGTGATTAGTGGCTATTCAATTGGCTGATGGACAGTTGAGTAGAAGAGGACCTGGCTATGTCTCTTGTGACCTTCCAAAAGGCTCGGGTCCTGGGGAGCATGCTCAGTTTTCAGAAAGACAGGCTTCCAGGCAAGCCATGTTGGGATCAATCAAATGAGACTTATAACCCTTAAGGGCTACCATTTTGTTTTCAGACTCCATTTTGATCATCAGATGAAATGATTTTCCTGGGCTCTAGGGGAGCTTTCCAGATGGCTAGCCAACTTTCTCCTTATCCTTATTTTGTTCCCCAAAACATAACCATGAGAGAAAAAAAAAAAGATTGATTGATGAAAAATTGTAACTGTATCTTAGGACAGATGTGCATGGGCCTTGTGATTTTTCTGTTTATATGTTTACTAAGATGAACATTTGGGGTTGCAGTCAGCTTCTGAGTCTGTGCTGCTGTCCCTGACTGGTCAGTTTTTGCTGCCTAATTCAAATATAGATCTTGCTTTGTGTGGACTCTTTTGGGTCTGCTTGGGTTGTTTTGGGTTTTGGGACCCTAACAACCAGAAGTTACTGTTATGAGAAAAGGCTTTGCTGGTCAGTGGTGATGCATACCCTTAATCTCAACACCCAGGAGGCAGAGGCAGGCTGATCTCTGTGAGTTCAAGGCCAGCCTAATCTACAAGGTGAGTTCCAGGACAGCCAGGGCTACACAGAGAAATCCTGTCTTGAAAAACAAAAACAAAAACAAAAGGGCTTTCTTCCTAAGTGATATTTAGCATAAGTGTCAAGTCTAAGCCATTGCAGACTGGGGACCACTGATGTTGTGGGCAAGAGGCATTCCAGGAGAGAGATGTGACCTATTGAAGACCTATTAACCTCATTGGCAAGTAGGCTTAAAAAAAAAAAAAAAAAAAAAGCCGGGCGTGGTGGCGCACGCCTTTAATCCCAGCACTTGGAAGGCAGAGGCAGGCGGATTTCTGAGTTCGAGGCCAGCCTGGTCTACAAAGTGAGTTCCAGGACAGCCAGGGCTACACAGAGAAACCCTGTCTCGAAAAACCAAAAAAAAAAAAAAAAAAAAAAATTTATGTATACGAGTACACCATAGCTAGCTGTCTTCAGACACACCAGAAGAGGGCACTGGATCCCATTACAGGTGGTTGTGAGCCTCCATGTGGTTGCTGGGAGTTGAACTTATTACCTTTGAAAGAGCAGTCAGCGTTCTTAATCGATGTGCCAAGTAGGTTTTGTGTAACAGAACCTCAGCCTCAAGGCTGGTTAGAACATTCTGGAAACAAGAGTATTAGGGGATTTGTCCCGGGACTGGGCTGGAGACAGTCCCTCCTCCTTTGCTTGGGGATTCATTCCTCAGACAGCTATTGAAGTATACCAGGAGCTGTTTGTCCTCAAGTGTAGGAGACAGGCACAGAAAAGAGGCCAAGTAGAAAGGCCAATGTAGATATAGTACTGGAGACGTCGTGGAAGCCCAGAGCCTCAGCCTAGCCTGTGGTTCAGGAAGGCATAGCAGAGACAATTAACCTTGCGAAGTCTGAAGAACCTGCCACTGTGTGGCGCCTTAGAGAGCCAGAATTACGCGTAAAATGAAGACACAAAAGTTCTGGGCCATGAAGATGGCACTCGGGAACTTACCATGGAATGGCCTCCTTAGATGACTTGAAATGCCCTGGGTGGTGCCCAGGAGAAAATTCAACAGAAAAACTTGTTTCAAAAGAACAGAAAGCCCCAGGGGTACCGGTGATAAGGGGTGTCACCTGGGCAGACTGGCAGGGTTTTTTTGTTTTTTGTTTTTTTCATATGTATGCATATGGTGTGTGTGCATATGCAGATTAGAGGTTAGCTGGGGAGTGGTGGCACAAGCCTTTAATCCCAGCAGAGGATAGGTGGATTTCTGAGTTCAAGGCCAGCCTGGTCTACAAAGTGAGTTTCAGGACAGCCAGGGCTACACAAAGAAACCCTGTCTCAAAAAAAAAAAAAAAAAAAAAGAGAGAGACAGAGAGAGAGATTAAAGGTTGATGCAGGGTCTTTCAAACCATATTTCTTGAGGCAGGTTTCCCACCGGACCCCAGAGCTTTCTGATTTACCTAGTCTAGCTCACTTGCTTCGGGGAATTCCTGTCTCCACTTCCTGAGGCTTACAGGTTGACCACCACACCTGCCTGGCATTTACATGAATACTGGGGATTTGAACTCTGGTCTTCGTGCTTGTACAACAAGTACTTTCTCTACTGGGTCCTCTCCCCACCCCCACCAGTGAGCTTTGAGCCCTGCCCCACTTCTTCTGCTTTCCCCAGTTAAAAGAGGGAACTCTGCATAACTTATGTAAATTTGATTTAAATGTGATTTTTGGCTACTGGGCTGGAGTGGTGCACATCTTTAGTGATCTCAGGACTCAGGAGGCAAAGGCAGGTAGATCTGTAAGTTTGAGGCCAGCCTGGTCTAAAGAGAAACCTGTCTCAATAGACAGACAAAAAGTTTCAAAAATTAAATAATGTGTGCCAAGCATGGTGGTGTAGATGTGAGTGTGTGTGAATGTGTGTGTGTGTGTGTGTGTGTGTGTGTGTGTGTGAGTGTGGGGGTGGGGATAGGGAGGTGTACTGTTGGTATTGGTGTTGTCTTAGTATTTACCCCTGGTTGTCTCGGAACTCAATGTGTAGGCTAAACTGGCCTTGAATTCACAGAGATCTGACTGCTTTTCTCTCTGCCTCCTGAGTGCTGGGATTAAAGGTGTGTAATACCGTATCTGAGTGTTTCTTTTTTCTTTGTAGGTTTTTTGTTTGGTTATTTTTGGGGTTTTGTTTTGTTTTTGTTTTAGACTGGGTCACATGCAGTCCAAGCTGGCCTCATACTCCTGGGTTGTTGAGTCATATCTGTCCCAGGCACATAAAAGCCATTCCAAAACATTCCAAAAGAGTAGCTACTGTTTGTGTGTGTGTGTACCTCAGGATACCTCCCCATATCCAGCTGATGGCACTGGATAAATGAGTGGTCAAGACCAGGATGGAGAGGACAGGGAAGTAATCTCAGATGGAAGCTGAGTTCCACACTGGCCCTGCCGAGTCTCAGGAGACCTCGATGCCTTGGGACCCTTGCAACAGGCAGCTGACCAGGGAGCTGGGCGCTGAGTAGGGAGGGCTCCCTGGAGAGGTGCAACCAGCCCTACTTTGTTGGGGATTGAGATCCACAGGCAGAGCAGACAGATTTCTAGGAAGATAAGAAGGTCAGCAGGACAATGAAGAAGCGGGAAGAGGCAAAGAAAAACAGATGAGTCACAGGGGCGAAGGGAAGAAGCCCAGGGAGGAAATGCATGACCCGTGTGTCACGTATACCACATCGAAGGAGGGGGAGGGGCACAGGGGATTTTTAAACCTCCACCAAGCTCAGACTCTGCTGCCAGGCGCATGCGCGCGCGCACACACAACTGCCCACCGCAGCTGGAGACCTGTAATACACACACCCCATCTGACAGATGAGCATCCAGGAGCCGGACGTGAGCAAGGGAGGGCTGCTAGGTGCTGAGGAGACCGGACATAGACAGCTGAGGTGCCAAGGGTGACATCTTGTCCTCATTTCTTTCAGAAAACTATCTGTTCTCTTCCTTGACTAGTAAAGGCTCAACTCTGACTTTCCTAAGCGTCTAAACTGATCTGAGATTCCACCCAAGTCATCCAGATCTGCTCAGGATGGTCAACAGACCTAACGGAAGCCAACAAGATCCAAGCCCAAGAGTTTATTTTGTTTGGGGGTTTTGGTTTTTCAAGACAAGGTTTCTCCGTGTAGTCCTAGCTGTCCTGAAACTCTGACAAGCAGGCTGGCCTCAAACTCAGAAATCCACCTGCCTCTGCCTCTCAGGTGCTGGGATTAAAGGTGTGCATCACCATGCCTGGCTCAGAAAATTTTTAAAGATTTTCATTTGTATTGATTTTTCAAAACAGGGTTTCTCCTGTAGTACTTGCTATCCTGGAACTCTCTGTAGACCAGGTTGGCTTCAAACTCAGGTCCCAAGAGATGCTCCTGCCTCTGACTCCTGAGAGCTGGGATTAAAGGCACACATCACCATCACCTAGCCAAGATTTGTCTTTCTTAATCTTATGAGTATTTTGTCTGTGTCTAAGTAAGGACACTGCAAACTTGTACTGGTGCCCACAGAGACCAGAAGAGAGCTCTAGGTCCCCTGAAACTGGAGTTACACATGGCTGTGGTAACTTGTGGGTGCTGGATATCAAACTCATGTCCCCTTAGAAAGCAACCCTTGTTAAGCTCTGAGCAGTCTCTCCAGGCCCACTAGCTTTACTTTGAGAAAGATCTAGTAAGTAACAAAATCTTGGCTAACCTGGAACTCTGTATGTAGACCAGGATGGCCTCAAACTTATAACAGTGTTCCTACCTCTATCTCTCAAATGCTGAGATTATGGAAGCACACCACCGTGCCCAGCTCAAGCACAAGACTGTGTGCCTGCACAGATGTGCACACAAGCAGATGTGCACTGGTTCACATGTGCATGTAGAGGCTAAGGTCCATGTCCAGTGTCATCTTTAGTCACTTCTCTACCTTGTTTTTAATTTTTTTTATGTATATGAGTACACTGTCGCTGTCTTCAGACACACCAGAAAAGGCATCAGATCCCATTACAGACGGTTGTTAGCCACGTGGTTGCTGGGAATTGAACTCAGGACCTCTGGAAGAGCAGTCAGTGCTCTTAACTACTGAGCCATCTCTCCAGCCCTCCACCTTATTTATTTATTCATATTTGAGACAGGGTGTCTCACTGAAGCTGGAGTTCACCCATTAGCTCGACTGCCTGGCCAGCAAACTCCAGGAACCCGTCTGCCTTCCCAGTCCTAGGGATGCTAGATATGTGCCACTGAGCCTAGCTTGTTTGTTTCTGTGGCCCTGATCCCTGGACTCCAGGTACTTTACCAACCAAGCCATCTTCCAAGTCTCCAGGCGCAGGGCTGTTAGGGAAAAGAACCTGTTCCTTCTGTCTGAAGAAAAGAGAAAGTGAAGCTGGGAGCTGTTGCAACCATCTCAGAAGCTCGAAGACTAACGGTACAGGGACAGCTCGCAAAGTCGAGGCCAGTGAGCTATGGAGCCGGATGGCATTGCACTGACAAATGGCCGGTACGTCAAGCTGCGAGGTCACCAACACCACCTGACGCTTGACTGTCAGCAAGCCAGCAAGTTCCTTCTCTGCCTTGGTAGTTTGGGTTGGTTTTCTTGTCATTAAAAACAAATGTATCAGTTGCTTACAAGTCTGATGGAACTCAGTCTCATTAAAGCACCTCAAAGCTTTTCAAAGAGAGTTCTAGGACAGCCAGGACCACCAAGTAAGATCCTGTCTCAAAGAAACCTTATTTTTACATATATATATATATACATACATATATATATGTGTGTGTGTGTGTCTATATATATATATACCATATATATATGGGTGCAGAAGGGGCTATCAGGTCCCATGGAGCTAGAGTTACAAGTGTTTGTAAGTTGCCTGATGTGGGTGCTAGGGACCAAACTCTGGCCTGTGATCAAGACCAGCAAGTGTTCTTAACCACCGAGCCATCTCTCCAGACCTAGAATTTATTTTTACACTTAGTTATGTATATGTGTGTCTGTGTGGGGGTTTGTAGACATGAAGAATCCCTTAGGAAGCCTTGGATCCCACAGAGCTGTTCACACCCATTTGAGAATAATACACATTCTCTATCAACAAGCCATGTCTCAGTCCCTTGGCAGTAGGGTTTTAATGGGGGGTCTGACAGATGTCCCTGCTGGATGAAGGTTTACAGATCATTAATTCTCTCTATGGACTAAAGCACTGTATCACCTCCATTTTTAGAGGCCAGAGACGATCAGGCAAAGGACACACCCTGACCTGGGGTCGTCATGGAGCCTGCTGGTACCCACACCTGCCTAGACAGCCAGTGAGGAAGGCACAGCAAGCAGGGCTTGCCGAGATGTGGTATAGATACCTGCACTGCAGCCCTCAACTCAGCGAATCAGCGTTTGCACTTCCCTGTGTGTGTGTTCCTGCATGACTGTCAGCCTCTGAACTGCAGACGCTGTCCTGTGTCCCTTGCCCTGGGCCCATGCCTGGCTTGGTTAGCAGCTTTAGGTGTCCTCCTCTTTGTCTCTCCCTGTCTTCCTCCTCAGTCTGCAGGAAGTGCAGTTCCGCGGTGGCATTAACCTCTGACCACATGTGAACTGGAATTTACCACACGCCACACCAACATCTAAGGTGAGCGTGGTCTATGTTTTCCTTTCCACATTCATCTCATCGTGGGCATGATGGAGAAAGAGATTCTTCAGCCAAGAACTTGGCTGAAATTGCTTATTTAATAAGTCATACCTGAAAAGATGTACTATTTGTAGCTATTGAGGATAATATGATGACAAGCCCCAACACAAGCTAGAATCCGGAAAAATTTAGCAGTGAGTGAGTCGCTGTCGCCCTCTTCTGGCCATGCCAGGGTGTCTTCATCTTCACTTGCTGGGTTTTTCAGAACTCACCTTCCCCCCTCCCCCACCCACCTCCACCCCCACCCCCACATCCCCCACCCCCATCCCACCTCCCGATCCCAAACATCCACTCAGCTCCCGACTGTGGGCAGAGACCTGAGCAGTGCCTGATTCGGGAATCAGGCCACTGACACCGCTGTCACCCTCTGGCTTCTGGACCTGCAGTCTGATGAGGTTACACAGTCGTTCCACAAAGGCAGCACTCAAGAGTCTGCTCCGCCCTGTCTCAGACCATCCTTAGGACCCAGCCAGGGACAAGAGGCTCTGTGCTCCGAGGCCTTAGTGACTGCTGCAGCACCCAAGGAGAAAGATACTCATTCCCAAATAAGAGGTCATAGTCTCTTCCCAGGTCCAGAACATAAGCAGCCATGTGACTGTGACCAACACTGGGCACCAGGGCTATCCAAAGGCAGAAGCATGCTATCTGATGCTGTGAGCCAAACAGTGGGAGTGGCCAGCAATGCCAGGTCTCTGGAGGGTCAGGTTTTCCTCCTTCCTCCCACTGAACAGCCTAATGTCTGTAATCCCATCCATAGGTGGGAAACATAAGCTTAAGTTCACCACACCCCCAAGTGAAGGGACTGTGTACAGAATCTTTCTCCCCACACGTCCAGACCTTATGAGGGCCTT
The DNA here is from genome assembly GCF_000001635.26 of Mus musculus. Classification (NCBI taxonomy): domain Eukaryota; kingdom Metazoa; phylum Chordata; class Mammalia; order Rodentia; family Muridae; genus Mus; species Mus musculus. Next base: position 80,215,622 of record NC_000081.6, on the reverse strand, counting down.
GTGCCTCACAGGTCCAGATCTGTCAGCAAGACCAGAGTTGTCTGGTCCTATCCATCTCTGCCCTGGGGCATCCACAAACTGGCCACACACAGCACACACGCCCTCCAGACTTCTCAGCTGTTTTATTATTAATATTATCTTCTCCTTTAAGCATCCCTTTAAGGGTGAAATGAAATTCAACCATTTACAGAGAAAATGATTTCAGAATGTACATATTGATTTTCATTTACAAAAAAAATAATACTATTATTATTATTATTGGTGTCCTTAAATTACACATTTCCCAGGGCCCTTCCTTCTACTTGGGTGAGTCCTATCTTCCCACCCTGAATCTTTGTTTCCAAAGCTTCAACAAGCTTGTCCCTTTTAACCACTGTGACCCTTGGGTGAATGAGGCCAGCTGGACGCCAGTATAGGCTTCCTTGGGTCTAGAGGTCACAGGCCAGTGGTTCCTGGAGAATGTGCCCACTTTCACATTCAATTCGGTTTCTCTTCATATTGGGGGAATGGTCCTGGGTTCCCTGCCCCTCAACTTCCCAGTGTATGCTGTGGTTATATGTGAAACTCTTTAGCTCCCACCTCTTGAGGGTGGTCTCTCAGCCCATGGCCAGGCCTCTTCCTGCCTAATTGAAACTATTGTACTATCTGAGAAGGAAGGCCAGCCCAGCAGACCTGTGCTTTCCCAGGGTCCTTCTCCCTCCCTGAATTGGTCACTTGTGGGCAGGAGCCCTGAAATGCCTGGAACAGGATATCAATGAAGCAGCTGAGGGTACCAAGAGTGTGGGGTAAGGATTTCATTCAAGGGGGAAGGTATCACAGAAACATCCACAGACATCTCAGGAGAGAGCCCTGGCTCAGATGGACCCATCAGTCCCTGGGATGCCCTGACTTCTGTGGCCACCTCTCAATCCCTAGAGGAACTAGAGAGGAAGGCTCTTTGAAGGAGAGGTTCCATGGAGGGTGTTCCTCAATGGGAGGAGAGAAGCCATAGAGCCCTTCATGCCTGTTTGTCAGAGCAGCCACCACCTGGCAAACTACTCCAGACAGAGCTACATCCAAGAGATGCTGAGGTGGCAGGGGGAGGATGTAGAGAGCCAAGAGGGGCTGAGGGAGTGGTGGGCTCTCAGCTGCATATCCCTATACCTAGGAAGATTCCATTTCTCAGACTGAAAGACAGACAGACAGACAGACCCTGTACTCCCTTCTAGTCTTGCTTTCAAGGTTCCCCCAAGGACTTCCTGTCTCGGGCATCTCGTGGAGCCATAGGAGATGAGACTATAAGATCCAGGTCCTAAGGAAGAGGACAGCCAAGCCTAGGCTCCTACGCCCACACATGAGTATCATCTTTGTACAGGGACACATGGATACAGACATGTACAATACACACCAAGCATGCACCCATGCCCATAAATATACATACACGCACAAACACGGACCATTCCACAGGTAGCCCTGCATACTGGCATCAAGGGAACGTCAAGGGCCTCAGGAAGAGGCACCCACTCTTCCTATACACCTGCAAGTCCCCACTGTACCTCAACCCCAGGGCAGATAGGAAGAGAGCAGGGTAATGAGCAATCATTTGTACCCTTCCTTTAAGGGTGCTGCTAGTAATACAGAACTCTCAAATGGAGGCAGGCATATGGCAGTCCTGCTCAAAACTACATTTCCCAGTTTTCCTTGCAACTACCTATAGCCATGCAGCTAAGTCCAGACCAGTAAGACACTATCAGAAGCAACAGACACATCTGACTCCTGCCCTTCACAGGGAAGAGTTCACACTTTCTCCTCTTATCATGTGAGCAGGTGCAGCCCCTCTATCCAGACCTGGGAGTTGTATGTGAAGCTAAGCTGACTGTCTAATAGGCTTTGGACCATCTCTTCCTGGACTATTTACTTAGTAACAAGCTGGTCTTATTTGAATTGCTTGCTGGTTGCCAAGGGGCTTCTACAGCAGCTTAGCATCTTCTGAAATACATCCTGTACCCCCCCACACACAAGGCAAATTAAGAGGGATGGGTTGATATACCACTGACCTTAATGTTCTTTCTTGGACCCAGGAGAACCTTGTGGTCCCTTCCTGGCCCCTAGCCTGCTCTTACGGGTGTGGGGGTGGAGGCGTAGTGGCACAGGACTGGTTACATTTGGGACGCTGTAATATGGGACTGGATGCCGGCAGAGAGTGATAGGGAGGGAGAGAGGCGTAGAGAGGCCTCTGTCAGTCTCCTTCTCTTGTCTCGCCTACTATACTGGCTGTCCTTATGGTCTCCAGCTCCTGTCCCACCCCAAAAACTAGACTCCTAGAGTCCTTTGCAAGTGGCTCCCACAAGACAGCAACAGGAAAAGTGAGAACAGCTATCAAGGGTATATTTGGGACCAGAGGAAGATTCCGCATCACCCCCGGCATGCCTTCTTACAGAGGCAATGGGACTGACTAACGAGCTTCATCCTCTCAGCCATGCGGGACCTCATCCCTTGGGTCCCGCATGTCTGAGGAAGCTACAAAGTGTGTTCTCTCCAGGGTACCTTCCAATGCTTCCCTAGCTTCTTGGCCCACATCAAGAGCAAATACAGTTTCTAGTCCCTCCCTACTGTCTCTTCTTGCTCCTGGACCCAAATGCATTTATTTACAAGATTCTGGGAACCCCTGGCATGGTATACCTCCTTGTCCTGTAATGGACAACAGTCCCAGGTGTCAACGGTGGGGCTTCTCTTTAACTAGACTGAAGTTCCATAGCACTCCCAGTCCCAGAACACCACCTTATGCCCTCCAGGAACACCTCTTTCCCACAGCACTCTTGGGAACAAAAATGCTGCATAGATGTCCGGGCTTGCTCTTCTCTACTAGAAAGTAATTTTTTCTGTTTTAGGGTGAAAGGCCTGACCCTTAATTCTAGAGGCCTGAGCACAGAGGACCATCCATCTACAAGGACTCCTGGCTCTCTCAAGTGCCCCGGGATAAGGAGGAGGCCTAAGATAGCACTGGCTTAGCCATTATTTCAGCCTACCCAGCCCTGTGAAAGTGCACAGCCCTAGCCCTCCACTGTATCCAACTTGCCCCTGACAGCAGATGGCCTTCCATCTGAGCCCTGGTTCCGGCGCCCACCCTCTTCAGTGCTCTTGGGCTCCCGGTAGGGATTTTCCAGCAAGTAGCGGAACTGGTCATAGTTCTTGAGCAGGTATTTAGGAGCATACATGTGCTCACTGGGGTCCGCAGGAGGGTACTCCTGCTGCGTTCCGTCGAACCATCCCCCAGTGCGGATCAAGCTGCGGATGTAATTGAGGTCCCTCTTGTCCTCATAGTCACCCCAGCGGGGGAAGTCGCCATTCTGGGCTGACACGAGTTTAAAGTAGATGCCCTCGGGTGTGAAGCACCAGGAGCAATGCCAGCCCGCGAAGTGCAGGGGGCTGCCGAGAGACCACTGCACTAGGATGTGGCCGGTGCGGTTCTCATACTGCCGGAAGTTGGGCATGGTGTAGTACTGGCGGCGGCGCAGGCGGATGCCATCCAGCCCATACACGGCCTGCAGCATGTCCATGGTGCAGCCTGACACCACCTCCAGTGTGCCCGGCTGCTTCCAGAAGAAACCATACAGGGACTTCCGCATGTGGAAGGCGAAGGGCTCTGTCCAGCCATCGTAGAGTTTGAGGAACAGCACACCATCACGCGCAGGGATCTCGTCCGCATCGTCGATGATAAAGACGTCATCGGGCCGCAGGTTGCGCAGGCGGGAGACGCCATCCTGGGTGAGGAAGGTGCGCAGGTAGTCATCCGCAATCCAGCCGTCCTGACGGCCACCAGGTGGGAAATGGTCCAGGAAGACATAGAGCACCTTGTGGCGGATGTACTCGAAGGTGCCATTGGTCAGCATCTCTCGGAACTTGAGCGGCCGAGGCTCCCCGTAGGCGGTGAAATTAGATTCACAGACCACGAAGGCGTCCACAACATCTCCCAGCTCATGGAAACGCACATCCAGCAGGTCGAACTCGTGGTTGATGTTGATGGCGTTGATAACCCGCCTCGGTACCTCCCTGGGTACCAGGCGTTCCTTGGTGGGCAGGTTGGAATACTGCACCACCGTGGGCACCCCGCAACTGGGCCCGTGCCAGCCTGGCAGGCACACACACTCAACCCACTTGCGCCTAGTGCCCCGGCTGCCCAGGCGCTCCCGCGTACTCAACACGTGCCTCATGGGCCTCCGAGCAGGTCCCCGGGCTGAGGAGCCCTCAGACACTTCGGGCTTCTCCTCTGTCCGCCCTGGCGAAGGTTTCTCCAGCATCCTGGTACCTGGTTTGAAGCACACACCACCAGCTTTGGTGCGCACAAAATACTCCGTGGTGTCCTCCGGCAACACGAAGTCCACCCGGTGCAGTTCCTCTGTGGCCTTGCTCGGGGACAGTGGCTGGAGCAGGGGAGAGTGGGAGTAGAGGGGTGTCCGCAATAGGTCGGGGCCACCCGGCTCCGGACTGGCCTGGGGAGTGACAGGGGCATTGTTCCAGAAGAAGCTGGATACGAGGTTAGGGCTGAGGGAGGCCAGTTCTCTCGGGAAGGTGACATAGGATAAGGTCTTAAAGAAGTGCAGGAAGGATATGAGGCACAGGCCAGCCATACAGAACATGAGAAAGAGCTTGTAGCGTCTCATCTTCATCCTGCAGGAGATGGAGAGAACAAGAAGTCAGGGAGGGCAGCCCGAGGATCCTGCCCTAAGAAGGGGACTTGAGAGGAGTATTAGCTGCAGTCGCCTGTGAGAATGTCCTGCGCTAAGTTCCCACCGCCCTGAGACCCACCACACATCACCTCTCTGAAGTCTGTTCCTCCACCAGAAGCCACACGCTGCTCATCAGGGCTAGGCTTGGTTCCTAGAGCAAAATGTAGCCAGAGGGAAACTGTCCTAGAGGGGTGTCAGGCTCCAGTGGGTAGAGGGTGGGGTGTGGAGCAGCTGCCAAGTGCCCGGGGGCTTGCAGATGCCCTGTCCTGGGCTACTGTTCCTTTTCTAATTTTCCTTCTCTTTCTCTTTTTTTGTTGTTGTTTTTTCGAGACAGGGTTTCTCTGTGTAGCCCTGGCTGTTCTGGAACTCACTTTGTAGACCAGGCTGGCCTAGAATTCAGAAATCCGCCTGCCTCTGCCTCCCAAGTGCTGGGATTAAAGGCGTGCACCACCATGCCCTGGCTTCCTTCTCTTTCTCTCTCTCCCCTCTCTCCCCCTCCTCTTCTCTTCTCTTCTCTTCTCTTCTCTTCTCTTCTCTTCTCTTCTCTTCCTCCTCCTCCTCCTCCTCCTCCTCCTCCTCCTCCTCCTCCTCCTCTTCTTCTTCTTCTTCTTCTCTCTCTCTCTCTCTCTCTCTCTCTCTCTCTCTCTCTCTCTCTCTCGGAACCACCCAAACCTTCCTCATGCATTTTCATAGAAAATGCTGAGAGACTAAGAGTTTTAAGGACCTCGTTTTGGGATTTAAGGACTACCAACTCATCAAGGTAAGAAATCCAGCCAAGGACTAGTGAGATGGCTCAGTGGGTAAGAGCACTGACTGGTCTTCTGAAGGTCCTGAGTTCAAATCCCAGCAACCACATGATGGCTCAAAATGAGCTGTAATGAGATCTGAAGCTCTCTTCTGGTGCATCTGAAGACAGCTACAGTGTACTTATGTATAATAATATTTATAATAATAAATAATTCTTTGGGCTGGAGCAAGTGGGGTTGACCAGAGTGAGCAGAGGTCCTAAACTCAATACCCAACAATCACATGAAGGCTCACTACCATCTGTACAGCTACAGTGTACTCATATACATAAAATAAAATAAAATAAAATCTTAAAAAAAATCAGGCCAAGCTCTAAAGGTAGAAAAGTGTGTTCATTAAGCTGCCAACCCCTTCCCCCCATCCTGGGATGGCCTCCTAATTTTATTTTTTTGTTTCTAACAAGGAAGGTCCCCTCAGACCTCCTACCTCTAATGTCTGTGTATCCCAGACATTAAATTGGTTACCAGAGACCTGTCAATACTGGCTGGAGAGATGATTCCGAGGCTATGAGCACTAGCTGCTTTTTTAGAGGACCCAGGTTCAAGTCCAGCACACATATGGAAGCTTGAAACTTTTTTTTTTTTTTTGGTTTTTTGAGACAGGGTTTTTCTGTGTAGCCCTGGCTGTCCTGGCACTCACTTTGTAGACCAGGCTGGCCTCGAACTCAGAAATCCACCTGCCTCTGCCTCCCAGGTGCTGAGATTAAAGGCGTGCGCCACCATGCCCAGCTTGAAACTTTAACTCTAGTTAAAACATACATGCAGGCAAAACACCAATGCACATAGAATATATATATATATATGTGTATGTGTATGTGTATGTATATGTATGTATATATATATATATATATTGGTTTTTCAAGACAGGGTTTCTCTGTGTAGCCCTGGCTGTCCTGGAACTAACTCTGTAGACCAGGCTGGTCTCGAACTCAGAAATCCACCTGCCTCTGCCTCCCAAGTGCTGGGATTAAAGGTGTGCGCCACCACCGCCAGGCAGAATATTAAAAAAAAAAAAAAAAAAACCATTGGGGGGGGGGAGCCTGTGAAGAGGTTTTACACTCCCGCTCCCCCCCTTTTAAAGACAAGGTCTCTATTATTAGCCCTAGCTGTCCTGGAGCTAGGGATGTTGACCAAGATGGCCTCAAACTCCCAGAGATCCACCTGCCTCTTTGGACCAAGGGCTGGGGATTAAAGGCTTTCCTGCACTACAACACCCAGCCCAACTAGGGTTAAACTGAAATTGGATCCGAGTTAATTTCTCCCCTCTCCCTCTCTAAATGCAGAGAGATCTCCAACTGAGGACAGCTACTCTGAGCTCAGAGTAATGGAACTCCTTCCTTTGTTCCTTTATTTTGTTAACTGGGGCCTACCAATCTGCTTTCTCCAAAAGTAAGGGTTTCAAAGTCCATATTTAATCTGCCTCCCAGTGCTGGGATCAAAGGCATTAGCGGCTGCCGCTGCCACCACCTAGCAGAGAACATGTCTTCCTATTCCACGCTCCAGCTGTCAGGAGGCGAGAGGACAGAAGTGAGGGACCTGGGAAAAGAACCAAAACCTCAGAGAGGAATGTTTTGCTTTTTTCTGAGTTTCTGGAGTTTGGTCACTGGCCTTGCAAGCTCAGGCACTTTCCTCCTGAGCTCCATCCTCTGCCCTGACAGGAACATTTTAAGGAAAGGACAAAGATACCAAAGGCTAGGTTTCTGTCCCAGGCCCTGCCTGTACAAGCTTGTCGGCCGTCAAATACTCTGAAAGAAATACATTCTCTTCTAGGGGTGCTGTGGGGAAAAGGCATGCATGCTTGGCATGCTGAAGGCCCCAGGTGGCACCCCCAACACCAACGCCCACCAAAATAACATCAAAAATCCAAATAAAATGGAGGTCAGTTAATAGTGACAGTGACAAGCTGGTGTCTGTTTCCTCTGTAGATTAATAGGAGAGGGACTGAATGAGAGCTAGACCAACATCTCATCCACAACCAGAAACTATTTGAGAAATTAAATGGCCCCAATGAAGAACAAGTGCTTAGTTCCCACATCTGGTGAGTACAGTGATTCATTTAGCAAAACAAGGGGAATGAAAAGGCTAGGTATGTTTTGTGGGATTGAAAAGGCAAGGGAAGATCTATTTCTATTAACATGAAAGTCTTTTCAATTCATTATTGATACAAGAAAACAACTGGATTGGACCTAGTGTCTAACATGCTGAGATTTGTGAGTTATACTAAACCAAGAACAAAGAAATCTGCTCTAATTGCTCAAGCCCAAAAACCAGTCTGTTTTTTGTTTTTTAAATTCTTAATGACGTGTATTTTGTTTAGTTTTGGTTTTTGCTGTGTTTTGGTGTTTTGTTTTGTTTGAGACAGAGTCTCTTTGTACAGCTTTGACTGGTGGCCTCGAACTGCTATGTAGACCAGGCTTAGCTTTGAGCTCACAGACATCCGCCCACTTCTGCTCCCGGAGTGCTGAGATTAAAGGTCTAGGTGGACAGGCCTGCCTGGCTGTTTGAGACATGGGTCTTGAGATTTAGCACTGTCTGTCCTGAAAACTCACAACATAGACCAGACTGCCCTCGAATTTATAGAGATCCACCTGCCTCTGCTTCCTAAGTGTCCGAGGCCAGTCTGATGTACAGAGTAAGCTCCAGGGTTACACAGAGAAACCCTGTCTCAAAAAAACAAAAGAAAGAAAGAAAGAGAGAGAGAGAGAGAGAGAGAGAGAGAGAGAGAGAAAGAAAGAAAGAAAGAAAGAAAGAAAGAAAGAAAGAAAGAAAGAAAGAAAGAAAGAAAGAAAGAAAAATATGTTCCTGGCCTTTAGCAAGCTCCTCAACATTCTGAACCTGCCTTCATACCTGGGACCTGGACATGGAGTTTCCGGCGCACAGTGGGTACACAGTGGGTGCACAGTGGGTGCACAGTGGGTGCACAGTGGGTGCACAGTAAGCACAGTAAACTTTCAGCCATTCGAATGCTCCAGGCTAGAAACATCCAGCAGGATCTTCTCTTAGCTGTGTGAGCATAAGGCGCAGCCTGCTCTTTCTAGAGTCTCCCTCTCTCTTGAATCTTTATTTTGGTCTGCCTCAAATACACTGGGCTAAAGCAGCATATATCTGAAATGGGATAAACAAGCATTTGGTCTCAGGGCCTCAGTTAAGACTCTTGGCCTTTCAAGAGGTCACTGTGACCACAGTTTTTACTGATGGGGAAACAGACTTGGAAGGATGGCAAGACTTTGCCCAAAACACCGCTCGAAAATGACGGCAGGTTCCTCAGGCAAACCTGCCTCTCTCACTCAACTGTACAGGAGGTCCAGGTACAGTTAACATTGAGGAGCACACTGGGTCCTGTTGCCATGATCCTGTCTCTGTTACTATGTTGCGATGTTTCTGTCTCTGTTACCTTGTTGCGATGCTCCTGCCTCTGTTACTGTGTTGCAATGTTTCTGCCTCTGTTACCAAGCTTCACTGAGGCTTGATGCCTCCCTTACATCAGTTTCTGTCCTAAGCATGCTATGTGCACAGCCTCACAAGATCTCCCCAACCCAAAGCAGGTACCATGTCAGCCTTGTATACATGAAGAAACCGTAGGCAAAGGAATGAGCCAATGTGTGCATTGCCACAGGGTCAGTAGGGTACTTAATTGCAAGAATCAATGATGGCTCACTTGAGCCCTTTCCATCTGCTAAGTTGAACCCAAGTGGAATGACAGAGTCCACCCAGAGAATATGTAGTGGGCAGCCAGCCACGGTCACCTCAGCTCATGTGCCAACACCTAGCCAACCACTGAGAATCTTCAGGGACAAACCTTGTCCAAGGAGAGCTTACTGTCAGCATGGGATGAAGCACTCACACAATGCTGTGCAGGATAGAGCTCTGACCTGGGAAGTAACGAAGCAGAATTTAAGGACAGATGGGTACAGGCACAGACTCATGGACTGGCCAGACAGGCTCCCTGAGCAGTGACCTGATGGGTTAAATGACTGGATTAAGGGACACCTGGAGAACTGAGCATGTGTCACTTCTGAGCATCTAGAGAGTATTTTCAGAGGTTTGACTGGGAAGACTGAAGGAAGAGGGTGCAACCTCTGTTCAGGGGCGGATACTATCTAATGGGAATGGGTCCAGAGGGAACAAAATGGCAGAGCCAGGGCAAGTTTCTCTCTTCTCCTCCTGCCGACCTTGGGACTCCAGGGCTTAGATCGGCAGCTTCTCGAGTTCCCATCTTTTGGCAGACCTAGAATCACACCACTCTTTTGTGCATCTGTGGCTTAAACTCAGACAAGGATACCTTGCTGGGGTCAGGGAAAACAAGAGCAGGACCTAGTCAGATCATGTAGGGTTCAAGGTCAAGGTCAGGAGTGTAGACTGGGCTGGCAAGAAGGTTCAGCAGATAAAGGAGCTTGCCACTAAACCCGACGACCCAAGCTTCATCACTGGGATCCACCGGTAGGAGAACCAACTCTGGCAAGTTATCCTCTTACTTTCATATGTGCTTTGCCTCTGCCCTCCATAATTGCCTTCCAAGGTGGTAAAGTGGTAAGGGGGCAGGGGGCGGGCTGTGGACAGAGGGCTCTGACAAGGGTGGCAGGAAACTGTCAACTCTAGGAGATACGTTGATTAACAGGATGGGAGATAGACTGGCTTTGGGTAGCAGCCACACTGCTGTCTGCATGGACCTGGGAAGTGACCTGGGCAGGGGATTTCAGCAGCATGCCTGGAGCTCCTTGCTCTCACTTTCCTTAGATAAGAGCTCCAGGGGACTGGTGAGGTGGCTCAGTGGGTAAGAGGACTGACTGCACTTTCAAAGGTCCTGAGTTCAAATCCCAGCAACCACATGGTGGCTCATAAACCACCCGACCTCCCGGAGGGAGCAGAGATACTAATTCAATTCCCAACAACCAGATGAAGGTTCACAACTATCTGTACAGCTACAGTGTATACTTATATACATAAATAAATAAATCTTTTTAAAAAAAAGAGCTCCAGATAAGGAGAAGACAGGTCACTGTCATACAACTGCCAGAAATGGAAGCTCTAGGGACACTGCCCCACTTCAACCTCGTTTCCCAGGATGTTCCGGACTTTAGGACCCCAAGATCTGCCCCAGGAACTGCCTGAAAACCAAGTTCAATGGATGAAGGACTTGACTGACATCCAGAGAGATGAGCCACTGCCCTCGAGGCTCAGACAGGCAGCTCTCTGAAGACAAAGCTCTTTGGCGCCCTTCTGCAGAGACTGATCCCAGAGCTCAGAGGCTATACTTAGGTCTAACTCAAGCCAGAAAAATTCACCAGCAATTCTCCAGGGGCTTCCTAGAACTTTCTCAAGGTATTCACTGTCATTCACACAGGTGCAGACGGTCCCATCCAACCCCCAGTTCTGTCATTTGCACTGTGCATGGCCTTGGGCATATAGATCTGCTTCTCTGAAGCTTCACTGTCTTGTTAGGAGTTTTATAGAAATCCACACAAAGAGCCTATGGTTGGCATAAGTGTTCAGTCCACACTAGCTCTCAGCCTGTAATTTGTCCCCAGATAGACTGCCTTCAGGTTAAGGGCTCACAGGAACAAAACTCCAGCCCAGAGAGGTGCTATCCTATCTCAAACCAACGATAAACAGAGTTAGGGCTCTGCTGTGGAGACCAGACAGACCCTGAGCCTGCTGAGGCAGGTGTGAGCTAGAGAATGGTACCATGTCCCAAGAGACCCATGGTACCAGCTGCATCCTGCCCCTGGGACTGAGCCTCCTGGCTGAATTGGTAAAAGGGCGGAGGTGAGCTACCTCCTGGACATAGGAGGCTGAGGCCAAGCCAAGGTGTCAGTAGGACAGTGGCAAGTCTGATCCAGGGAGATTTCTCTCCCTCTTCTATCTCTCTAGTCCCTCTCATACACCCTTTTCCTTGGCTCTTATTGGAAGGTGATATGGAGAAGAAATCTGACAAGATAGAGCGCCGCCGCGACTGTAAGTCAGGTTCTCTAGATAGGCACACAGCTCAACAAGAGAGAGACAAACAGAGGGTTAATTGGGCGGATTGGCTCACGTGGTTTCGGAGGTTGATCTGTAATAGGCATGCCTCTGCCAAATAGAGACCCTAGTGGGCAAGTTGTGTGGTCCAGTCCAAGTCTGAGGGTCTCAGAACCACGGAACCCTGGTGTGATTCCCAGTCCAAGACTGAGAGTTGGAGCCACTGATGTGAATCCTGGAGTCCCAAGGCCAGAGCATGTAGAGTTGTGGGGCAGCAGTGCCCCAGTCCTGGAAGACAGGAATTTTCTCTGCTTTTTCTGTTTGCTCCAGGCCCCTATCCCATAGGACAGTGTCCCCCATGCTGAGGGTGGGGCTTTCTCCCTCACCTGTGTTTGTTAATATGGTTAGGGTAACACCCATCGCAATGACCCAGCCATGACCTCAGACTCAGGCTCAGCTGAATCTGGCCAGTACTCCTGGAGGTTGTGACAGGATTCGTGCAGCAGCAACTCTAGGACAAAGCCTGACAGGTGTCACTGAGTGTCAGAGTGACAGAGGTGCCTGTGGAGCTCTCCGTGGTCCTGAAATGGTCTGAGCAGATCAGTATCTTAGTTGGGACCATATATACCCTTGGCTGCCCTTGTCCTAGCTCGTGCTAACTGGCCTATGCTATAGTTCAGATTGTTCATGAGCTAGGAGTTGTTCCCCTCTATGACACCTGTTTTAGTCAGTGTTTCTATTCCTGCACAAACATCATGACCAAGAAGCAAGTTGGGGAGGAAAGGGTTTATTTGGCTTACACTTCCATGCTGCTGTTCATCACTGAAAGAAGTCAGGACTGGAACTCAAGCAGGTCAGAAAGCAGGAGCTGATGCAGAAGCCATGGAGGGATGTTCTTTACTGGCTTGCCTCCCCTGGCTTGCTCAGCTTGCTCTCTTATAGAACCAAGACTACCAGCCTAGAGATGGTCCCACCCACAAGGGGCCCTTCCCCCTTGATCACTAATTGAGAAAATGCCCCACATCTGGATCTCATGGACACACTTCCCCAACTGAAGCTCCTTTCTCTGTGATAACTCCAGCTTGTGTCAAGTTGACACACAAAACCAACCAGTACAACACCCAGTGGCCCTGCCTCCCTCCCTGCCCCTTGATGCCTGGATTTCTGGTGTTCTCAGCTCTGGACTAGCAATGAGGTCTCCAGTTCTTCTAACAGAAGAAGGGACCAGATTCTACCATGGTAGAGAAATGGTCAGGCTAACAACTATAGGCAGTATTGGGGTGTGCATGAAGTGGATTAAGAAGGCAAAACCCAGCTCGGAAACACCTTCAGGAATTCTGCTTGGTCCATCTGCTCTAAAGAGTATCTGACTTCGAGCTAAGGTCTGCCCTGTGCTTACCTTCCAATCTATTCTAGGTTTGCACAAGATCTTCTAGCACTCTTCCTGCTTCTGGGAGCAGAACAGGGGTGTCTGCAAGCAATCTGCATGCCAGCAGTTCCTGAAGCACAAGGCAGGCCTGTGGCTACCAAGGGCAGATCCATACACTGCCTGTGACCTCAAAGAGTTTCTCCTTTGATTGGTCTGTGGAAAGGACTGGAAGCCTGCCTAGGCACATGGTAGGTGCTGAGTACTGGCATTCCTAGTTACTGTTAAACCCGGGAATTTGGTACTGTGACTTGGCTGTATACTCACAGGCAAGTCTTTGCCTTTCTGAGCCTGCCTCCTTGGATGAAAATAGATTCTTTTGCAGCCCTGTAGGCGACCAGAAGAAGCTATGATGTTGAAGCATTCTCTAGGGTGCCTGGTGCTGGAGGCTGCTCTGTAAATGCTCATTTTGCTGTGCCTCCTGCCAGACATTGGGACGCAGATGTCCCACTGAACATGCCTTGTTCTGGCAGGCTTTGGTAAAGGACTGGGCCAAATGGAAGCTGCTTTCCGCTGGCGACTGACACCCATCACTCTGCAGGATCGTTGGAGTGTCTCATGAGGCTTTCAAGAGCTTGGGCCAGGCCTTCAGGCATCTCCAGTCTCTACCCTTAGCTCCAAAGGGCCTCTAAGTGGGAATTCTGCCCAGTGTGTGGGAAGATGGCTCAGTAGACAAAGTGTTTTCTGCACAAGCATGAAGACCTAAGTCTGATCCCTGGCATCTATGTAAGGAGCTGGGCACAGCTATGTGTACCTGTAGCCCCAGAACTGTAAAGGTAGAAACAAGGTGGTTCTCAGAGCAAGCTCAACAGCCCACATAGCCAATCAGCTAACTACAAATTTTAATGAGAGACCTCATCAGAAGATGGGGGGGGGGGCGGCTGGAGAGATGGCTCAGTGGTTAAGAGCACTGACTACTCTTCCAAAGGTCCTGAGTTCAAACCCCAGAAACCACATGGTGGCTCCCAACCATCCGTAATGTGATCTGATGCCCATTTCTGGTGTGTCTGAAGACAGCTACAGTGTACTTACATATAACAATAAATAAATCTTTGGGCTGGAGCGAGTAGGGCTAGAGTGAGCAGAGGTCCTGAGTTTGATTCCCAACAACCACATGATGGCTCACAACCATCTGTACAGCTACAGTGTACTCATATACATAGAATAAATAAATAAATATTTTAAAAAAAGAAGAAGAAGATAAGGTGGAAAGTGACTGAAGATGTTGACATCTGGCCTCTATATGCACACATACTCAGGCATACAACACATACACACACCCCGCATATAGTAAATAAGGAAGGATGCTGCCCAAACCTTCATCCCAAGCCAGTGCTCTGCCAGTGTGCCTTGGTCTTCGCTCCTCCAACTGGCAGCACATCCCTTCCAAGCCCTTTGTGCTCCTGGAAATTCTTCCCTTTTGTTAGTGCGCATCAGGTTCCCTGGAGCTTCCTTGACTAATTCCTGTTCCTATCTTGGGACTACAGCAGAGCAAGTCAGTGTCACAGGGCTCAGAAGGACATGAACACCTTCCCTGGTCTCTCAAGATACACAGGGATCAAGACCAAAGGATGGGCCATCCAGAGACTGCCCCAACTGGGGATCCATCCCATAATCAGCCACCAAACACAGACACTGTGGCATATGCCAGCAAGATTTTGCTGAAAGGACCCTGATATAGCTGTCTCTTGTGAGGCTATGCCAGTGCCTGGCAAATACAGAAGTGGATGCTCACAGTCATCTATCGGATAGAACACAGGGCCACCAATGGAGGAGCTAGAGAAAGTACCCAAGGAGCTGAAGGGGTCTGCAATCCTATAGGTGGAACAACAATATGAACTAACCAGTACCCCCAGAGCTCATGTCTCTAGCTGCATATGTAGCAGAAGATGGCCTAGTCGGCCATCATTGGGAAGAGAGGCCCCTTGGTCTTCCAACTTTATATGTCCCAGTAGAGGGGAATGCCAGGGCCAAGAAGTGGGAGTGAGTGGGTAGGGAAGCAGGGCAGGGAGAGGGTATAGGGGACCTTCGAGATAGTATTTGAAATGTAAATGAAGAAAATATCTAATAAAAAAAAGATACACAGGGATTTTCTTGACTTGAAGCTGAATGACCCCATGTGTAACAACAGACAGACTGGGTGGTGACAGAGCATGGCAGACTCCTGAAGCTCCGGGATCCGAAGAGAGGCTGTCAGTGGGTTTGTCTCTTCACTTCTCATCTTCATACACTCCTTTGAGGGGTACACATTAGGTTGGACTCCACAGGTCATTGCTATATATAGTGATAGAGTGGTCACTCTATAGCCCATATATCATTCAGCTTCCTAAACCTCTATGATGGCTTGTATATGCCTGGGCCAGAGAGAGGCACTATTAGGAGGTGTGGCCTTGTTGGAGTGGGGGTGTCGCTATGGGCATGGGCTTTAATACCCTAGTCCTGGCTGCCTGGAAGTCAGTCTTTTCTTAGAGGCCTTCAGATGAAGATGTACACCTCTCAGCTCCTTCAGCACCATGCCTGCCTGGATGCTGCCATGCTCCTGCCATGATGACACTAGACTGAACCTCTGAACCCGTAAGCCAGCCCCAATTATACGTTATCCTTGTAAGAGTTGCCTTGGTCTGGTGTCTGTTCACAGCAGTAAAACCGTAACTAAGCCAGGCGGTGGTGGCTCGTGCCTTTAATCCCAGCACTTGGGAGGCAAAGGCAGGTGGATTTCTGAGTTCATGGCCAGCCTGGTCTACAAAGTGAGTTCCAGGACAGTCAGGGCTATACAGAGAAACCCTGTCTTAAAAAACAAAAACAAACAAACAAAAAAAAAACCCTAACTAAGACAGAAGTTGGTGATGAGACTGGGGTATTGCTGTGATAGGCCTGATCATGCTTTTGTTTGGAAGAATGTGGATTTTGGGACTTTGGAAAGCAGTGGAATGCTTTAAGCGGGGGCTGGGGGGTGGTTAATGGGCTACGCTAGTAAGACTATGAAAGACTCTTTTGTTGAGATTGATTTGAACTGTGCAGATCTGGGTGGGCCAAGAGGGTTCAGTGGAGAAGAATTTCAGTATATGGTCTACAGACTGTTTTGTGGTATTTTGGTAAAGAATGTGGCTGCTTTCTGCCCTTGTCTAAAGAGTCTACCTGAGGTTAAGGTAAAGAAATTTATATTAATTACATTGACAAAGGAAATCTCAAAAAAGCCCAGCAGAAACTTTGTTTTCTGGTTAAGTCTCATGAAGAACATTTTGAAGAAGCATGAAAGCTTCGAAAGGAAAAATATAAAATATATGGTTCCAGTATAAAAGGAGCACCAGGAAGTGAAATGGAGCTGAATACTGTGTTCAAGGATACTAAGTTGAATTAAGGGAGTAGTGACCTTGGGGCAGATCCCACCCAGCTAAGTTTAGCAGCAGGTGTGTTAGTACATGCCTTTAATTCCAGGAGACTGAGGCAAGCAGATCTCTGAGCTGAAGGTCAGCCTGGAAAAGGCAAGTTTTAGATCCAGGCATGGTAGTTCACATCTTTAATCCCAGTGCTTAGGAGACAGGCATGAGTTCAAAACCAGTCTACAGAGCAAGTTCCAGGACAGCTAAGTTTAGGTAGTGAAGGAGTTGGCAAACAGAAAGCTGGTGATAATGTAATATAACAAGGGGGTCGTGTTCCAGCCCCAGGAAGCAGCAGAACTCAGCAGCTTTGGTCATTTGGCTCTGGCTTTATAGTCAAGAGGAGAAGGAGACGACTGGGACAGTGACGCTGGTTAGCTGGAGCTAAGAAATTAGTGGTGATTAAGAAGAGACCAGTATCACTGAGATGAAATCTTCTGGAAAGTGTTTTCTAAGAGCACAAAGAAGCTGTGGTCCAGAGATAGCCAAGGTTGTACCTCATGCTGCAGATGGACTTGGGAAAGCTGAAATCTCAGAAGGTTCATTCGATTTTCTTGTGTTAGAAAGGATTGCAGAGTTGGCTTTGCAGATAGAGGTAGAAACACTTGGAAAGTAAAAAGAGCCAGTGGGAGGAGAACAGGATTCAGGCTTAATGTCTGAGACCAGGAATTTACTGCATGATGCAAGAGGGCAGGAAACAAGGCTGGAAGAACTACCACTCTGCCCTGCTCCACACACTTTCACTGCCAGGTGCCCAGAGCTCCTCCGTGAGACAAGAGGCCAGGAAGAGCAAGAGACAGTACAGGGAAAATGGGTTAGAGTTTAGCCAAGTGCACTGCCAGAGGATTTGTCTGGGCTACACAGGCACCTTTAGCCTTCCCAATTTTTGTACAGCATATATCTTCTGCTAACAATGGTGGTCATGCTTATAATCAGTTGATATAATGGTGTCCAACAGAAATGAATTTTAAAGAGGCTGTTGTAGTGTATGGCTTGCAGTCTCCATTCGTTAAAGAAATGTTAAGTAACTGGGCTACACAGCATAGAGTTATTCCCCAAGAATGGAAGGGATTGGTGTCAGTTATGCTAGAAACTGGTCAACGATTACACATTATCATGTAAGAAAATGAAGCTGATGGAAGCTAGACTGGCCAGGCATCCTTTGGTAGCTAATAAACAGATCTGAGTACTCCCTAGTGGGGGTGTAGGCTGGGGTCCCGCTCCAGGATATACACAAATATCCTGACTGAGGAAAGCCAGGGCTACCAGCTCTATTCCCTGGCTCACCCAGAGGGAAAACATCTGCTCCAGGGGAAAAAGTGTAGTCAAGGCTGTCAAGGATACTAGCCTGCTTGGATGGTCTCTGTGATCCTGTATACCGTGGGACAACTGCCACTGTACCTTATGTGGGCAAAACCATCAAAGTCCAGGGAGGCCAAGAAAGCTACACAAAGGGCAGTTTTTGCTCCAACCAGTGGTCTGGGGTGATGGATGCCCAGACCACCTAGATCCCATACAGGTACCCAGCTCCCTTGGCTGCCTCAGTACCAGGAGAGAAGCCTCACTGACAGCTTTCAATCCAATATCTACCCTCAGGCAAGCCCCACCCCTGCTTGCTACCCCACAACCACCTGCACCCTGACTGACTCCTTCCCTTCCTCCAAGCCCTCTTCATTAGCCTGACCTCAGCATCCTGCAGGCTACCTAGAACTCCTCTACAGAGGGGTTGGCAAGTACTTGAGAGAGCTGTCCTGCCAGGACTCTGTCTTTCCCCATACTCCCTACCCAGAACATTAGCTTCTGGTCCATGGGCAGTGGAGACACAGGACAATTCTACTAGTGCTGGATGCAAACAGATTAGTCATGTCCATAGGCTGGCTGTACTCAGCATCCTTCATGGGTTTCACTATGAACCAATGAAGCAGTGACTACTGAGAGCCTGGACTTCCATGACCTACCTGTGGTTTACTTAATGCATGCTAAAAGTGACACGTACCACTTACCACAGCCTTAATATATATGCCAGGCATCAGCTAAGAAGCTTCTATATGTTCTCCCCTCCCTCCAAGATAGGGCCTATTCTCCCATTTTACACTTGAGGAAACTGAGGCTCAGAGGGGTAGCACATGCACTAGTGACTATTGTATTTTTTTTTTTAAGATTTATTTATTTATATGTAAGTACACTGTAGCTGTCTTCAGACACTCCAGAAGAGGGAGTCAGATCTCCTTACGGATGGTTGTGAGCCACCATGTGGTTGCTGGGATTTGAACTCCGGACCTTCGGAAGAGCAGTCGGGTGCTCTTACCCACTGAGCCATCTCACCAGCCCGTGACTATTGTATTAAGCTTGCAATAGATCGACCTAGAGAGAACAGAGGCAGAGAGGCCAGTAGGTTGAGTGTACCAGCCCTACTAGAGTGATGGGGGCAGATTAAGGAACAGCCAGGATGAAGGGAAAGATCTGAGTGTGGGATGGTTGCGGGCTAATAAGTCCTAGCAGACTGCTGTCCTGTACAGTCTAGGTAACTGTGGTAGTTTGAAAGAAAATGGTCCCTGTAAGCCCATAAGGAATGGCACTGTTAGGAAATGTGGCTTTGTTGGAGGTGTGTCACTCGGGGGTGGGCTTTGAGGTCTCAGATCCTCAAGCCAAGCCTAGTGTGGCTCACTTGCTCTTCCTGCTGCCTGTCCATCTGGATATAGAACTCTCAACTTCTTTGGCACCATGTCTGCCTGCACCCTGCCATCCATGGTTCCAGCCATGATGATGAAGATATTGGGCTAAACCTCTGACCTGTAAGCAAGCTCCATTAAATGGTTTCCATATAAGAGCTGCCATGGTCATGGTGTCTCTTCACAGCGATAGGAACCCTAACTAATACAGAGGTTGGTACCAGGGACTGGGGTATTGCTCTGATAGGCCTGACCATTCTTTTGTTTAGAGGAAGGTGGTCTTTGGGTTGGAAAAGCAGTGGACTGCTTTGAGCACTGCTTAATGGGCTCTCCTAGTAGAAGCACAGAAACAGTGGTGCTGAGGGTGATTTGAGCCGTGGGAGCCTAGCTCAAGAGGTTTCAGAGGAGAATTTTAGTTATGTAGCCCAAACACCTTCCTTGTGACATTTTGGTGAAGAACGTGGCTGCTTTTTGCCCTTGCCCCCCCCCCCCACAAAACAAAACAAAACAAAAAATCTGTCTGAGGCTAACCTGAAGAGTTTTAGCATTGGCAGAGGAAATCTCAAAATAGCCTAGTATCAGCTCTGTTGTGTGGTTATTAGTGGTCACTCTTATACAGATCTATAATGAAGAGGAGCAAGCTGAGCAAGGAAAAGCAGAAAATGCACAGGGTGAGGGGGAAAAGGGCACCAGGGAGTGGAATGGAGCTAAATTCTGTGTTCTAGCAAATAAACAGATTCAAGAAAATCCTGTTGTTAAATGGATTAAAAGGAGTGGTGTCCTCAGGGGGGAGACACACCCAGCTAAGCCTCTAACTTGTGAGAAGGAATTAAAGAACAGTTTAGGTCTAGGCTTGGTGGTATATGCCTTTAATCCCAGCACTCAAGAGACAGAGACTCTCTGAGTTCAAAGTCAGTCTGGTCTACACAGATGGAGTTCCAGGACAGCCAAGCTTAAGCAATGAAGGAAACCATCAAAACCAGAAAGCTAGCAGAGATGTAGTTGAACAAGGGGGCAGCAAGTTCCAGCCCCAGCAAACAGCAGAGCTAGGCAGCCCTGGCCATGTGTTTCTGGCTTTAGAGTCAAGGATAGGAGAAAGGGGTGATGAAATCTCCCTCCGTGATTAAGGAAAGCCACTGAGGCCAGGCACGTGTGAGGAGTGTCCTTGCATGGAGGCCTAGAGAGGCCATTGTGTGAAGCCTAGGTTGTCCCGGAGACCCCAAGATGTTAGAGATGCCAGAGTTGTGGAATACCTGCTAAAGAAAGCTGCTAATGGGGAATGGAACCAGCCCAAGAGAAAGAAGTAGGTTGCAGTCAACAAAGCTGAAAGGAGTTGGAGATCTGAAGCACGTTTTGACATCAGATCTAGAGATGCAGAGTTTGGAGTTTAACCGGCTGCTTTTCCATCTTGCTTTGCTTCAGCACTTCCTCATTATGTTCTCTTTCCTCTATTTTGGAATGGTAATGTATACCCTGCGTCATCATATCTTGAATATGATATATATGTGATCTGGTTTTTTATTTTGATTTTATAGGGGACTACAGTTAAGAGATTACATGAGTCTCAGAAGAGACAACTGTGAACTTTTAAACAGGATCGAGGCTTTGATAGACTATGGGAACTTCTAAAGTTGGACTAATGATATGGCTACAAGATTATGGGGACTACAGATAGGAATGTGTTGGTTTGAAAGAAAATGGACCCAAGAGGCCCATAAGGAGTGGTGCTACTAGAAAATGTGGCCTTGGCTGGGTGAAGCATTGAGCTGAAGCAGGAAATAGAAGGTGGGACACTGGCTGGAAGAGAGAGGATTCTGAGAAATGGTAAGGGGTGAAGGAGAGACTCAGGGAGAGCCATGAGAGATGAGACGACAAAAAAAAAATAAATAAAATAAAATAAAATAAAATAAAAACAGACCAAGGAGATGAGTGTAAACCATCGGGTGGATGAACTCGGAGAGACGCTGAGGGAACCGAGAAGGAAGAAGCAGGCGGGGACTGAAGGAGAGGTTAACTAGCCAAATGGCAGACATAGAATAGTTTAAATGGATTACATAAGTTGTGACTTAGTCAGGGAATGAGCCAAAGTTTATTCCCTAGGCATTTATTAGTAAATATTTAGTCTCAGAGTCATTTTGGGAGCAGGACTTGGGAAAGAAAAAACAGATTATTAATTTTTTTTTAACACAAAAACCCTTAGGGAGCTCAGCACAGAGGGACAGAGGACAGCTGAGGGAGCTGAAGAGAGCTCGTCTGTGAAGGATACAGAAGGATGCAGCTAAGCCCTGTAACCAGGCAGGAGTGGACAGACTGTGGGAGACCTTCATCATCCTTCCCTCCATGGCAGCTGATGGCTGGAGTATTGTCTGCCGCCAGACACCGTGTGCCACCTTCTTCCCTACCCTCTGGAGGACAGAGGTCCTGACACACAGCTGGCTGGCGGCCGCCTGGCATCTGCAGTTCTCAAGCCATGCGTTTCTCTGCCTCAAACCGGTGACCAGGCAACCACGAGGGTCCCGCTGCACAAGCCTACCCTGCCAAACACCACCTTCCCCGCCTGAGGCCGCCTCCATAGCTTAGGCCAGTGTGAGTTCCCATGGTGTATATGTACTGGGCTTGGCTGCAGGGATTTTAAAACCACAGTTCACAAAAGCCCTAAGTCCTCTGAAGGTCTGAAGGGACAGCCAGCAGCCCCTCAGCTCTACCCAGTAGCCTCAGGAACTTGTCATCCTGGACAGTACCATCTGTCAAGCCACACACCATTTGACGTGGAGAAGGGGAGTCACTGATACTCCAGGAAGTTAGAGAAAATCCAAGGGATGACCTGGGCTTCACAAAGACTGACAGGACACTTCCACACAGTGCTGATTCCTACCTTGACGGTTCCTAACGTGCCTGGTCCATGTCTCTCCATAGCAACCTCCTGGTTCACATCTCCACCCTCCCCCTGTGTTTTACCCCAGCCCTGACCACTGGGAACTCAGGCCAGGGGCGGAGGGCTCCAAGGTTAGTGCTCTGGCTACTCAGCTGTTACCTGTTTGCCTGCCTGGCTCAAATCTGTTCCCTAGTTCTCAGTGACCCGCAACTGTGGGAGGTATGGGGGCCTATCCTGAGTCCACCCAGAGATACCCACAGAAGTCTACTCAGAGCTCTTCATGCTGTATGCATCCTGCCGGCAGCCACTCACTGCTACTTACAAGTAAGGGGGTAAGGCTTATCAAAGGGTAAGCCCTGCCTCTCCCCATGGCCGACTGACCCTACCTAAGGCTTATGTTCCCCACCCCTCCACCTGTACAGAGTCACTGCCTAGGTCCCTACTGGCCATCTCTGCCCACCATTCCACAATATGGTACCTGTTTGGAGGCCCCCAGTTCAGTCCCAGCTTCTGGCTTTTGTAGCCACCGATTCTTTCCTCCGTGCCCCAGGCCAAACCAGGTCTGTCAGTTGTGTGGCTATGAGCTGATCTCAGGCAGGTCCATGCCAACACAGCTATCTACCTGGAATGGCTTCCTAGAGCCACCTCGTTCCAGGCCTCAGGTCTCCTCAAATGTAAAATACGTGACCAGGCAGCTGGAGGGGCAGCCCCAGCTCTCAGAGGAGCCAGGTACTGGGTGAGGCAGGAAGCACCTGCATTTTCCCTTCCTGGAGCTGTCAAGGCCAAAGTGCAGGTAGTCAACCTCAGACCTTCCTCCTCTGTCCATTCTCAGGGCGGAGAGCCTAAAGGACCACGCCCACTCCCACCCCCCCTCACCCCTCCCACACTCCCCCAAGGATGCTCTCAGAAGACGACCAGAGATAACATCGGAATGATTCGTATAGCATGCAAGCAAGCTCTCTGTCTCTTTCTCTGCCTTTCTTTCTATCAATCTGTCTGTCTCTGTGTGCACTTGTGTTGGGACAGGGTCTCATGTAGCCCAGGCTGCTCTCCCACTTGTTTGAGAGTCAAGGAAGACCTTGAACTCTCTTCTATCCTCCATCCTTTAATTCCCAAGTGCTAGGTTGGACCAAAATCTCTATGTAGAGGGACCCAGGATGACAAGCCCAGGGTGAGAACCTGTGCTGCCTCCTTTAAACACAGCTCAGTACCCACAGCTCCACGGGGTAGTGTGGTATAGAAGCTCTCCTTCCACGGGGGGGGGGGGGGGGAGGAATGAGATCTGTGTGGTTGACCACAGATGAGACTTTAGAAGCCTAGAGGAGATCCCCAAGCAGCTGCTACACTACCTAGTAGTCCCATTTTTGGCCCAGCCACAACCCTCATCCTCTGCGGTAGATACAGACCTGGGCTTTGGAGGTGGCGGAGCAGAGTTCTGAGCACACACGTGGCATGGCAGGGGGTCGCCATGCTTTAGCTTGGCTTTGCACACAATACTCCACACTCATGGAGGTTTCTCTCCCCATGTCTACACCTCAGGATAGCCTCCATCTCCCTGAGAAAGTCCCCAAGTTCAGACCACTCAAAGGCCCTGGACTTCCAAGCAGTTGGCTCGGTAGCTGGACCTTTGATCCTCCCAGCAGGCTGTAACCACCAAGTCCTAACCCCGCCCCTCAAAATACACTTGAACATCAAGGCAATAAACATCCTACAAACCAATAACCAAACAGGATGCCCACAGGTAGGAGCCCTTCCTGTTCTGTGTGGCAGCATCTCCATCTGCCAGATGTCACAGCTGCATATACTGGCCCAGCTGCCCATAGCCCCTCAGTGGGAAGGAGACAGGGAGCTAAGATACCAAGACTTGCCTGTAGATGAAGGCCCTTCCCATTTCTCTAGTGAGAGGCTGACATAGAGTCTGAGGAGAGGGGCAGGGTTTGACCTTCAAAACAGACGAGACCAGAGAGGAACTGAACAACAGAGAGAGCAAGCGATTAATGATTAACAGCTTCAATTGGAAGAAGGTGAACCCGGCTCCTGTGAGATTCTGTGGAAGCTTGGAGCCTCCTCATTGAGCCACACCCACTTGAACTGTTCACAGGCATCTTCAGGAACCCAGAGGCCAGTGGGAGGACGAATCTGACAGGAGCCCCTGGCCCTCAACTCCCTGCTACCTACGAGGCTCAAGCTGCCCACACCCGGAAAGGTGGTCCTATCTCATTAGCAGTAGGAAACAGAAAAGCCAAGCAAATCCTAGAGTCACACCGAGGCCAGCTCTGTCAGGAATCGACTTCCGCAGCTATGGAATGAAGAGCGGGGTGCTCCTTGTACCAGTAACACCCCCAACCCCCACAGCACAGTGTCAGGGGGGCACCATGAGGTTGAAGTTAGGTAGTTAGTGGGTGCCTCTCAGTTTACTAAGGCCAAGGCCAGAGAGGATGGGACAAAAGAAATCTTCTGGTCCCCTGCAGTAGTGTTGGGGAGAAGCTCAACTCTGAGCTGAAGGGACTTAGACTCAAAGTCTGTCCTTTCTCTGTCCCCACCACCAAGTGATCCTAGGCAGGTAACCTCAGAGATCCTACCTACAGAGTCAAACCAGCCACCCCCTCTCTTCACAAGAACTAAATGGGATGACACCTAGGAGCCTTGACAAGGGCCTGTTTTACAAGTCCCTAAGACTCCCTCTCCACGTAGCCTCACACCATGTCTGGCAGGATACTCGATCTCTCTTCTTCTTCTGCAAACCCACAGCCATGCTCACTGGCTTTCCTCTGCCTCTCTAATCATCATGGGCCACTACAATGTCCCCATCTGGGCATCTCCCATTCTTAGCCCCGTGGCTCATGGCACATCACACCCAGAATGAACCCAAGGCTGCTCTGGGTGTCCATAGATCCTGCTAAGATGGCTCTCACATCTTTACTGAATTTACCTTCCTCTTCCTATTCTTCCTGCCCAGTAAGCCTCACCCTGGAGTCCTCAATGCTGTCCGCCTCCTGGTGCACTGTCCCTCCTCAGATCTCTCAGTGCTGGCAGCTTCTCTTTCTGATGTCACTGCCCAAGGCCTTCCTGACCAGTGGCCCCCAAAACTCTCTCTCTCTCCCTCCCCCTCCCCCCAGGTCATCCTCGAGGGAGATGCTCACCCTTGTTTATGCCTCTCTGCCTTCAGGAATGTCAACTGTAGGAGAGAAGGGTCACTTTTGCTTTCCGCCCCCACAACCCAGTAAACAGCTGCTGGGGACTGGAACCAAACATTGCAAGGACCCAAGGAACCCTGGAAGAAGGGTTCATGCACAGAGTGACAAGTTCTGTCGGGTGGCTTAGGGGGGCTCCGAGGATGGGCCCAGACACTAAGAACTCATATCTGATGGGACCCCATCCCTGACCTCAGTGCCAAAAAAAAAAAAAAATCCCACCACCTTCCCCCTCCTCAGAAAGTCCCCTCAACCCCCTCTGCTGAGGTCAGCATTCTTGTCCCAGCAGTGCCAGCCCCTCCCACCCAGGCTTGGGGCCTCCAGAGACAAAGTACAAAGGGCCACTTTAGCTCAGTCTCTAGCGCAGAGGGCTGGAGGAGAGGGGAGGTGCTCCCTACCCCTCCACTGTCCTCTCAGGACCTCTCTGATGATGGAGTCAAGCCCCTTGCAATGTTCCTAGCATTGTCCCGGTGATATAGAGGTAGGGCAATGCATAGGATGAGGGACAGGTGTCATGGCAGACACGCCCACGGGCATGGACAGTCAAAAGAAGTGAGCGTGGGTGTGGGTGACACAGCCTGCCACCAAGGAGACTGGCTTAACTTCTGCAGTCAAGCAGCAGAGTGCTCTGAATGGACCATTCTGACAAACAAGCCGATAACCCGTTACCCATGCCTGGCACAGAAGGAGTCTTTAGGAACTTCTCTAGGCCTGGTATTCTTTCCTCTGGGGCCACTCAATGATTAGTCAAGCAAACGCACACACTGGGTGCCCAGGAACCTCTCCCCCCAACCCCCAGTCCTTCCACTCAACATTCCTCCTCTGTCTGATGACCTGCTGAGAATTCAAAAACAAACAAACAACAACAAAGAAGAAACCTTCCACCTTGCCCTGGCCACCCACAAGGTTCTCCCAGCATTCCTCAGTCCCCACCTGTTGCAGGGTCTTCCTGGCTAGCAGAATTGCCCCCTACCCTAAACTTCTCTCTCGACAGGGCTGTGCCCTTCCCCCAGCTGTTCTTCTCTATATAACCCAGCCATCTTGGTTATAGGTCCCGGGTTTGTTTGTTTTTTGTTGTTTTTTTTTTCTTTTTTTCCTCCTTGGCTGCGGCTCAAGGTTCCTCGCTTCCTTTCTCCTCTCCACCCTTCTCACACGGTCCAGTCCAGGTTGCTGGTCATGTTCAGTCTGGACCCTGGCCTCTATGTTCTCTCTCTCTCTCTCTCTCTCATATTTACAATAAATCTCCCCTCCCTCCCTAGGAACAGTCATGCCCCCTCCCACTTATCTATTGATATATTTATCTGTTTGCTTTCATTCAAGCACTTACCAAGATGACAGTAGCGCCCCTCTGAGGTCTCTAGGAACCAGCCATGCTAGCACTAGTCTCAGGCCCCATGATCAGCAATTAGCACTCACCAGGACAGTGGTGTGGCCTTCCTGAGGGAATCACAGGAGCCGGCCTACTGTTTTTGTTCTTGGACTCAGTGCCCTCTGAATAATGTCCAAGCACAAGGATAAAGTCCAAGCAGGCTAGGAGGCTTCGCATTCCCAGGCCATCTCACACCTCACACCTCTCTCACTGTTTGGACTGCCCACTAGAGTTGAGGCATCTAGCCTGCTGGGCCGTCGTGTGATTTGTACCCTTAGCCCCAAGTCTAAGCTGACCAAGACCACACCAGATCCCTTGCTAGGCCCTTAACACAGGCCACCTTATCTCTAGAACCCATCTTCTTGGAGAAATTGGAATGTGCTTCGAGGTGAGTTTCAATGTAGTTATGCCTCTATGTGCACAGAGGACTGCATCACACCAGGAAACTTGGTTCCGACGTGTACGGTACTTCAACACGTTCTATGTGTTCTAGGGTCTGACTCTGGACGTTTGAACCAGCCCAGCTAACTACATTGTGCTGAAACCGATTTCCTTCATGCCTCTCGCAGAGAATTCCTCTGCCAGCTGTAGCATTTGCAGGGAATGAAGAGAGATGGACAGAACGCTAGGCTTAGAATCCTCCTCACCGTGTCCAAACTGCTCCTCCCACTGCGTGAAAGGAAAGAATGGCCAGGATGGGCGACTGCAGCAGATGACAAGTCTGAAGTGCTCCCTGTACCTAGAGACCCATGATCTCATGAATATGGTCCCAACAGAGCAAGTCTGGGCTGTTGGCTCTGGGTGTCTATAAGTTCTGAGCTTTCTGAAGCCTGCTGGCAAATCTGGGCCACTCAGCTCAGCTCTCTGCCTGGGGCTCATCTGAGAGGCAGGCCTGAGTCTGAAAGTCATCTCTACAGACCCTAACAGGAGAGTTCTCGCAGATCCAATGCCAGCTCCCTATACACTTTCTAGTCCAAGTTATGAAAAGCGTAGCTGAGTACTTTCCCATGCTATCAGAGTCTCTAAGGATGAAAGGGCAGGTCCCAGGGCCCTACGGTGACTGATCTTATGCAAGGGTATTTCTGAGTGTTGGCCAGGACATAGCATAGCCGCCACACCACAGCAGATTCTGACTGGACCTTTCTGCAATAAGAGCCTTGAGTCAGGATCTAGCCGTCCCCATTGGAGACCTAGGAAGCCATCCATCATCAAAGGGCATGGAGGGAGCTGGAGAGTTGTCTTATTAGTTGAGAGTACATACTGATCTTGCAGGGGAACAATGTTCAGTTCCCAGAAGCCATGCTGGCAAATCATAAGCACCTGTAACGCCATCTCTGGGGATCTGACACTCACTTCTGGCCTCTGTGGGGACCTATACTCTGCACAAACCCACACGCACATAATTCAAAATAAATCTTCTTAAATTTTAGGGGGTTTTAGTATTTATTCATTCATTCGTTCATTCATTTTCTCAAGACAGGGGTTCTTCACGTAGTAGCCCTTGTTATCCTAGAACTGGCTCTGTAGACCAGGCTGGTCTTGAACTTAGAGATCTGCCTGCCTCTGCTCTAGAGTACTGTGCCATGACTGACCAACTTAATTTTATTTTAATTTTTTTTTTTTTTTTTTTTTTACAAAAATTAGAAATACTGGGGCCTGGAGAGATGGCTTAGCAAGTAAGAACACCGACTGTTCTTCCAGAGGACCCGGTACCCACATGGCGGCTCACAACTGTCTGTATCTCCAAGATTTCACACCCTCACACAGACATACATGTAGGCAAAACACCAATGCACATTTTAAAAAAAAATTTTTTAAATACCACATAGGTCTTTAGGGGCTGAGCCCACTCATGACCTCCATGAGAGCACCAGCCAGCTAATTCTTGCCCCATCAATGACTTAACTTTCTCACTTGGAAGACCCAGTAAGTGCTAAAAAGCAGGCATGTAAATTCCCATATTACACATCCCAGGAACTCTGAGGGCCAGGGGCAGGAGTCCAAAGTCATCTCCAGCCGTTATCAAGTTCAAGCCAGTCTGAGATACATGAAATCCTATCTCAAAAAAAAAAAAAAAAGAAAGAAAAGGTGTTTTCTTGTACCATATACACTTAAGGAATGTTGCTAGGGTCAGGAAAGTCCCATCAGGGGTTCCCACAGCCAGACATAGCTTCAGGATCAGGAGATGGCATCAGAACCAAACAGAAGGAAGAGGGAGCTGTAGTCCAGGAACTTTCCTTCCCTCTTGCCTTTCAAAGACAAAACTTCCATTTTCCTGTTTTAAACGGTTCCTCTTCCCTTTCAGGAAAACAGCAAAGGAAAGAGGGAGGCCAGGCCATTCTCCTGCCTGGCCAGATCCTTCAGCCCTGAATACTCACAGGCCCTTCCCTTCCCCCTGTACCTACCATCTCCATAGATTTCTTGTCAGCTCTGGGGCAACGTGCATTTTTCTCTATCAGACTTTACCCTTCTGTACGCTGGAGGACAGGAGCTCAGAGAACTCTATCCACCTCACTCCTCATCCACCCTAGACCTGACCCAGATCCTGGGGAGAAATTTCCAATCTTGGAGACAGGGGCAGCGTGAGAGGTGCAGAGAACCCTGGGCTATCACACACCACCTGGCCTAAGTCCTGAGTGTCGCAGAGCTCTATTTTCCTCCCACAAAATGGGCAGTTTTATCTGGCCATGAGGACTGCAGGTTCCCAGCTCGGCCCCTCTGCTTAGCTAAGAAGAAAACGCCCTGGACTCAGCTTCACCTTTCCTAGACTTTCAGGAGCTAAGGCAGAAAGTCTGTCCCACCACTCTGTCCCTTTGCATGGAGATACACGGAACCACAGTGAATCTTGGTGCTGGTCCTCGAACCTCCAGTTGCGGCCAATCCCCTTCTTTTGCTCTGCAGAATCTCCACCAGGCTCCTCAGTGCCCTTGGCACAAGGACTCCACTTATCCCAAGGAGAAGACAAACCAAAGCCTTGGGCAATATGATCTCATCCTTGCAGCCCCTGGGGATCAGACCTAACTTTCTGTGGGAGCCTCAATGACAAGTGCACAAAGGGTTCAGAGAAGAGCTGAAACAGGGCTCTGAACAAAGGGTCAAAA
Organism: Mus musculus; assembly: GCF_000001635.26. NCBI lineage: Eukaryota > Metazoa > Chordata > Mammalia > Rodentia > Muridae > Mus > Mus musculus. The sequence continues at coordinate 80,186,132 of NC_000081.6, read as the reverse complement.
GTCAGTACCAAAGGTCCTGAATTCAATTCCCAGTGACCACATGATGGCTCACAACCATCTATAATGGAATCTGATTCCCTCTTCTGCCATTCAGGCATGGACATGCAAAAGAGTACTAATATACATGAATGAATGAATGAATGAATGAATGAATGAATAAATAAATAAATAAATACTAGACTCATTCTTTTAAAGAGATTTATTTATTAATTTTATGTATATGAGTTCATTGTAGCTGTCTTCAGACACACAAGGAGAGGGCATCGAATCCCATTACAGATGGTTGTGAGCCACTGTGTGGTTCAGGACTTCTGGAAGAGCAGCCAGTGCTCTTAACTGCTGAGCCACCTCTCTAGTGCCTTCCTCCCTCGAGACAGGGTTTCTCTGTGTAGCCCTGAGTGTTCTGAAACTCTCTAGGTAGACCAGGCTGGCCTCAAACTCAGAAATCCGCCTGCCTCTGCCTTCTAAGTGCTGGGATCAAAGGTGTGCGCCACTGCCCTGGCATAAAGAACCATTTCTAAACAGGTCCATTTCCCCCATAGCCTTCTTTTCCACTACCTTTGGTGTGTGGTGGGCTAGAAGGGAGGTTAAAGTGTTTAAGAACCATTATTAAAAGGAGAGTTTTGAAAAAAAATTAAAGTTACAAAGTCCCTTGCATGGAGGTGTGTCAGGTGAACTTCGGAGAGTCCTTTGGTCATCCTACAAGACCATTCTATACAATCATAATGCCCTGCTCAGTCCCAGTGACCTCACTGCACACAGCTGGCTGCACTCAGCTCACATTCTGGGAGCTTGCAGTATGGCACTGGACTGCCTTTAAGTGGTTTCTGAGCCCAGGGTACCAGGTAGGAAGGAAGCACAGCTGTCCCTTCCAACCCACTTTTTTGCTTTGAAAGCAGCAAAAAGAGAGACTACCATACTAACCACCCCTTCCCCAAATGCCCACTCTTTCTACAGAACTTCCTGCTTGTGTGACTGCTCTAGCCTGAGACTCCGTTTCTACATAACGAAATGAGAATTATCCTGGGGCCACGGCCTGTGTGGAGCTCAAGAGATACTAGAACAACAACCCTCAGGAAAGACACGCAATGGACCTGAGACATAGCTCAGCCGTTGAAAGCCTATACTGTTCTTGCAGAGGTTTGGAGTTGTCTCCAGCATCCCGCATCAAACAGCTTGTAAATATCAATAACCCTAGATCCCAGGAATGCAACATCTTTTTCTGGCCTCCTCAGGTGCTTGTATTCACATAAACAACATCTGTGCATAGAAATAATAAAAATAAATAAATACATAAATAAAGGACGGGCTAGAGAGATGATGGTTCAATGGGACAACATGAGCACTTACTGTTCTTGCAGAGGACCTAGGTTTGGCTCTTAACACCTACACAGCAGCTCACAAATACCTATAATTCCAGTTCCAGGGGATCCAGTGTCATCTTCTGACATTCATAGGCACCAGGCATACATAAATAACACACACACACATACATGCAAACAAAACACTCATACATAGAAAATAAGTAAACCTAAAACAGGGGGAAAAAACTTTCAAAAATAAATCTTAGGAATGATAAATGAGCAATAAAAATAACTATAGCTCTGATACAAAGCACTTGCCTCACACATACAAGGCCCTGAGTTCCACACCTAATATTACACAAAGAAAAAGAAAGAGGGGCTGGTGAGATGGCTCAGCGGTCAAGAGCGCCGACTGCTCTTCCAAAGGTCCTGAGTTCAAATCCCAGCAACCACATGGTGGCTCACAGCCATCCCTAACGAAATCTGATGCCCTCTTCTGGAGTGTCTAAAGACAGCTACAGTGTATATAATAAGTAAGTAAGTAAGTAAGTAAGTAAGTAAGTAAGTAAGTAAATAAATAAATAAATAAATAAGAAAAAGAAAGAACAGCCCAGAGATGGGTATGGTAGTCCATATCTGTAAATTTTAGTTGGAGATAGAGCTGAAGCAGGAAGATTGAAATCTGTTTGAAGTCAACCTGGGATACATAGTAATTCCCAGGCCAGCATGGCTACAGTGTAACCTCTAGCATATTGGTCCTGTTAGCACTATAAATATAAGTTGTAACTATTTAGGTTCACAGTCCTTATTAGTGGTAGGTACTGCAGTCTGAGAGACCCACTACCTTGAAGGCCTCCAGTAACTGTTCTATTGCTGTAAAGAAACACTATGATCAAGGCAACTCTTATACAAGAAAATATTTAACTGGGGTTGGCTTACAGTTGCAGAGGTTCAGTCCCTTATAGTCATGGTGAGAAGCATGGCTGCACCCAGGCAGACATGGTACTGAAGAAGTAGCCGAGAGGTTTCCACATTCTGATCCACAGGCATCAGATGGGGCCGGGAATGGGGGAGTCTGGGGGAGTGAGTAATGACTGAGCCTGGCTATGGGTTTAAACACCACTTTAAAGTTTCAACACCAATCCCACCAGTGACATACTCTGCCCACTGGAGATTACCAAATCCCACAAAACAGATAAGGAGCCTGCCTGTGAGGGGTGAGTCAGGCAGGGTGGTTGGAGGGGGTGGAGGGGAGTATGGGGTGAGAAGCTCGGGGGGGGGGGGTGACAGGTAGGGGAAATCTTGCAGCCTGACTGACTGGCAGTTGGGGTGTTTATTTATTTATACATAACTCAATAGGCATAGATAGATTTATATTGCTCCAAAGCACAGATCATAGCACTTCTGTCCCTGACACTTGTTTTAACTTCCTCTTGGTCATAAGTTTGGTCATCATTGATAAAACGTGACAAAACAGAGTTAATTATCTTTTACAATTGTTTTCCCTCATCAATTCCACAACCAAATTTTAAGAATCTAGAGGCATGCCAGGCAGTAGTGACGCAAGCCTTTAATCCCAGCACTCAGGAGGCAGAGGCAGGTGGATTTCTGAGTTTGAGGCCAGCCTGGTCTTCAGAGTGAGTTCTAGGATAGCCAGGGCTATACAGAGAAAGAAACCCTGCCTCAAACAAACAAATAAATAAATAATCTAAAGGCATATTTTGCCAAAGCATGACAGCCTGTTCTCAGGCTGGTGGTTTCAAGGGCATTAGACAGAAAATTGCCAAGTCAGCCTGGGCAGGCAGTCATATCCCAAGCAGTGTATTATCAAGTGCTAATTGTCATTAGGCCCCAAGAAAAAATCTTCAGGCCAAAGCTGCTACAGTTATTCAATTTCTGCCATAATCAATGTTTATATGTTATATCCTTGTAGAATTTATTTATATGTCTAATCTTGGTATTCTTTTATTTCTTGGTCATATGATACCACAATGGCCTAACATGAACTAACCTTTCTAAGACAGGGAGGTTTTTTTTTTTTTTTAGGTTTTTCGAGACAGGGTTTCTCTGTGTAGTCCTGGCTGTCCTGGAACTCACTCTGTAGATCAGGCTGGCCTCGAACTCAGAAATCCACCTGCCTCTGCCTCCCAAGTGCTGGGATTAAAGGCGTGTGCCACCACTGCCCAGCTGGAGGCCTTAATATTTTATTCTCTTATCTCTTATCCACAGCATTCTTTGTCCATCAATATAAGCCCCTGTGTAGGGCAGAGATAACTCCAGCCAATGTAACTTTATTGCTGTATCTTTTCCTCAATGGGGCATACCATATGTGGCCCACAATCTTATCTGCTACATACTTGCTTGAGTGTACAGTAGAAGAGGTTTTTTAACCTGAGCTGCTGCCCACTTCTCTGACTTTATTTTGATTATCTTGGTCCTGAGTAAGTTAAACACAGAGGTAGACTGTCCAAGAGTGTCTTGGAGTCAGAGCCTCATAAGAGATCTCTGGTGTCTTTATTTGAGTCACAGCCTCCAGGGTGTAAGGAAGACCTTCACGTGGGGCCAGATAAGGCTATCTCCCTAAAACCAGCAGGGGTAGTATGTTCAGGACTTTGAAGCTTAGAAGCAGTACTGCTGGGAGAAGACATAAATGATTCCTAAGAAATTTTCCATTAATCCATTATCCTAAGTTGTACAAATATTAACCCCCCCCCAAGTATGCAACACATGGAGACCAAGAGAAAACGTGGAAGACGGCAGGACACTGGTCGCAGGATGTGGCTCAGCTCTGCTGGATCTTGGTCAAGCAGATGGGATGGCTTTATGACTTTCACTTTTCCCATTAGTGATGGCTGTGCCAATAACTTCTTCCAACAAAGTCACACCCCCTCATCCTTCTCAAATAGCGCCGCTCCCTGATGATCAAGCTGTCAAGTTCTTAAGCTACAGAGGCCGTTCTTATTCGAACCACAATCGCCTCTGAGACTCCAGCTATCTGTTGCCAACTTCTGGGTGTCAATGGCTGGCTACCCATTACCTCAAAGACCTGATCTTCTGGAAATCTTCCAAAGCTGTAATGCCTCTCAGAGCTAATTCTTGGTTGGCGTCCCAAGGCCTTTGAGAGCTTTGAGCAGTACATTGTCAGAGCTGTATCCACTCTTGGCCAGCACCCTACTGGGAATCAAAACCTGTTTCATTTAAATCCAATGCTGTTTTATTATCATCTGTCCACTCGATTCTTTGAATCAGGATGTGGCAAGGTCTTAGATGGAAACAGGAGACAACTCCACAAACCTTCTCACTGGGTGTAGTCAAGGACACACCTTGTAGATCTTTTTATCCATGCCAGTCAAGTCGTATCCTTCCCGGAAATGGCTCTTACTTGCTGTCCTTGTAATCCCATTTAATAAATATTTAAAGAATATTTAGTGAATGCCGTCTGCCTGGGAGGTCCAGTGCCGGCCTCTCCTGCCATGCTTTGTGGCCCTCATGGTTCAGTGGCACAATAATCTAACTACTAAAATCTTCCCAGAATACAGGCAAGCTCAGAGGGCAGCCTAGGCCAAAATCAGCCTCCAAAGGAGCCAAGACGGTCCAGCAATAGCAACAGTGATTGAAAGCCTAGGTGTTTGGGAACAGAGGCCAAGAACAAGCAGGGGAACCAGAGGTATCATGAGGCAGCCTGGACTTCCCGGGGCCAGACAGTGGTTCTTGGGGGCCCAAAGGTCTTGCAATGTTCAGGAGAACATTTTTTAAAGCTGCCTGGGTCAGGAAGGTAGTCTGATGGTAGGGCACTTGCCTAGGAACCCTGGGAGGCCCTGAGTTCTAGCTTTAGGAACAAACAAAGAAAGAAAAAAATGTAAAATAGGGCCAGCAAGGCAGTTCAGTGGGTAAAGGCACCTGCTGCCAAGTCTGGTGACCCGAGTTCGTCCCCTGAAACCACCTAGTGGAAGGTGAGAGGTGACCCCTGGAGCTGTCACTGTCCCCCCAACCCCCAGACATACAAAGTGTAATTAATCTTTTGTTTGTCTGCTTTTGAGAGACGATCTTACTGTGTGTGATGCTTTGAATTACGCTTGGCCCCACAGGGAGTGGTTCTGTGAGGAGATGTGGCCTTGTTGGAGAAGCACGCACTGTGGAGGCTCCACCCACTGCAGAAGAGTGCTTCCTCCTAGCTGCCTGAGGATGCCAGTCTCTCCTGGTTGCCTTCGAATCAAGATGTAGAAGGTGTCTCCTCCAGCACCATGCCTGCCTGAACACTGCCATGCTTTCTGCTTTGATAATGGGCTGAACCTCTGAACCTGTAATCCAGTCCCAAACTGTTTCCTTTATAAGAGTTGCCTTGATCATAGGGTTTCATTGCTGTGAAGAGACACCAACTAAGACACTGTGTAATAAGCTTGGCCAGCCTGAAACTTGCTATGTAGACCAGGCTGACCAGGAGCTTCCCGAGATCTACCTGTTTCTGCCTTCTAAGCACTGGTAAAGTACACCTTTACCACCATGCCCCACCATTACAGTCTTTTGTGAGTTCCTAGCTCTGCCATGGAAGGGCTCTAATGCACAGCCAGGTAGGGACTGGGAAATATGCCCCTCCTTCAACCGGCAAATGAGACCAAAGACAGGAGACAGCTATAAGCTAAAGCAAACACCGAAGGGAGGGTAGCCTGGTGTCTCTGCAGCACACTGCTTTGGGAAATGTTCCTGCAGGTTCTTGGGAACCCAAAGAGAGAGAAGGGCCAGGTGTAGAAGAACAAGAGGGCTCAGACAGCGAGCTGGACAAATAATCCCTACAAGTGGAATGTAACCTCGCTCCTACCACTTCCTGGCTATGAGCCTCCATTCCAGTCATCCTGTACTGCCCCATGGGACGGATGCTAGCATGCTCAGGCAATGGGTAAGTATCCAATGAACAGGAACAAGTCATTAATTGGGAGGTGCAGCTGGGAAGATACCTAAGTGGCAACTCATCTGTGGGTGGTCTCTGCCAGCCAGACATCCTGAGTCCACAATGCCCATTGATACCCTCTCAGTTCCAAGCTGCCACTTCTGGAAAGTTCCTAGCTGAGAGCAATAGGGCAGCAGAAGGCTACACAGGTTATCCAGGCCTTTTCCTTCCCCACAAAGGGCTCCACTTTAGCAGGAACCAAAGTTTTGTGACATATAACCTTTAAGTTCATAAAGCAGCTGAGTAATTAGTAGCTGCGTGAATGGTCTCAATGGCTCTGACTTTATGTTTGTAGAAAAGATGAAACTATGTGCACCAACAGGCATTTCCACTTTTGACCACACAAGCAAAAATTATTTTAGGAATCCATTAACTATGTAGATATGGGCAAGGCTGTGGCCCCTGTCTGCTCCACACTAGACCATGAGAAAGGCCGTAGACAATTAAATCCTACCCTTTGTCCTCTTCTGAGAGGTGGAGACAGAAACTCCTACCAAACAGGGTTCCTGTGAGCACCTCTCTGTATTGAGAAGCTGCCCTCTGGAGGGTCCGTTTTCTTCATGAGGGATGGAGAAGGGAGGGGAAAGGTCAGAGCATTGGGGGCTGCGTTGAGAATCATTCATTTATGTATTTATTTGTTTATCCACATTTCCCAAAGACCTCCTCAGTATATCACTGGCTGACTATTGCAAACACATTAACAACAAACATACCAAGGCTGGAGAGATGCTTCAGTAGTTAGAAGCTGCTCTTCCACAGACCCAAGTTTCATTCCTGGCACCCATGTCAAGCAGCACATAGCTGCCTGTAACTCCACCTTCAGGGGACCTGACACTTTCTTCTGGCCTCCTCAGGAACCTGCACACACAGGTGTGTCCATTCACACAGAGGCACAACTAAAAAGAATCCACATATGGACAAAAACACACACGGCACATGCTCCGTGGATTGACAGAAAGGATCAGGACCCACATTGGTTTCCCTGACACGTTAAGGCTCAAACTATGAGAACAAGGATTAGTCAGTGTAAACAAATTGTACCTCAATGCATCCCTCTGAGTACTCCTGGTATGGGTTACTATAAGTGCACCATATACAACTATTAACATTTCCATGGCTAGGAACTGAGGAGAGGGCTTAGTTGATAAAGTACTTGATGCTCGGGGCTGGTGAGATGGCTCAGTGGGTAAGAGCACCAGACTGCTCTTCCGAAGGTCTGAAGTTCAAATCCCAGCAACCACATGGTGGCTCACAACCATCTGTAACAGGATCTGACGCCCTCTTCTGGAGTGTCTGAAGACAGCTACAATGTACTTACATATAATAAATAAATAAATCTTTAAAAAAAAAAAGTACTTGATGCTCAAGTATGAGGTTTGCCTAAGTTTGACCCCCACCTAGTACTAATATTATTTAAAAAAAAAAAAAAAGCCAGACAGTGCTTGCATACTGCCTGTAATCCAATGCCAGGGAGGATCCCTGGGGCTTGCTGGCCAATCAACATAGCCAAGTCAGTAGCTCCAAGTGCAATGAGAGACTTCATTTCAAAAAATAAGGTGGAGTTGGAGAGATGGCTCAGCAGTTAAGAGCACTGAGTGCTGCTTGGTTCCCAGCATTCCCATGACAGCTACCGACCATCTGTCACTCCAGTTCCAGGGCACCCAGTGCCTTCCTCTGGCCTCTGGGAGAATCACACCAACAAATAGTGCAGACAGACAAGACGTGCAAAACACTCATACACATCACATAAAAAAAATGTTAAACATAGAAATAAACTAAAGTGGAAGGAAGCCACACAATGTTAACTTCAAGCCTTTATATGTGTGCATACGTGTGGACACACCAACATGAATACATCATACTTGTGCACACACAAACTTTCATGAGAAAGATACAAGCATCTGAGGATATTTGTGGGCACAGATATCAGCAGCAGGAGTGGGCTAGTCTGACCTGAGGTGGGGAGCTGGCACTGTGAAAGAGGTACGTGGGGAAGTTGCTGATGGGCAAGAAGGGGTGGGAAGGAATGACAGCTGAGTTGTTTGAAGCTCATCTCTAAACTCTTGGGCTAGCATGTCAGGGTTCTATTAAAAGAGGGAAGGGGAGGAGGAAGAGGAGGAGGAGGAAGAGGAGGAGGAGGCAGCCAGGTCAAGATTGAGGGGAACCCTTATGAGAGCAGCTAGAGCAGAAGAAAGTCGGGATCAGGACTGGAGAGACGGCTCAGCAGTTAAGAGCACTGACTGCTTTTCCAGAGGTTCTGAGTTCAATTCCCAGCAACCACATGTACACAACCACAGCTCACAACCATCTGTAATGGGATCTGATGCCCTCTTCTGGTGTGTCTGAAGATGGCCACAGTGTACTCATATAAATAAAATAAATCTTTAAGAAGGAGAAGAAAGAGAAGAAGAAGAAGAAGAAGAAGAAGAAGAAGAAGAAGAAGAAGAAGAAGAAGAGGAGGAGGAGGAGGAGGAGGAGGAGGAGGAGGAGGAGGAGGAGGAGGAGGAGGAGGAGGAGGAGGAAAGTCAGGTTCAGTGATGTGGGGGAATCTCAGGAAATAGTTCCCAATCTCTTCGTCCACCCCCCATCATGGCAGATCGGGTCCTTGGGGGTGAAATTCTGCCCCTAGCCCAGAGGCCTGGGACAATCCCTTCTGGTAATGCTCTTATCTATGGTACTGCCTGGCAGCTCTCCAGACTCTTCTCATCAACAGCCCCTGACCTTTCATCAACTGTCAGTATTAGGCACCATCTGAATGCTTGTCCAGGCACTGAAGCTGATGTGTACCGCCTCCCATTAGCCACTGCTCAGGAGACGTACAGCACAGGAATTGACCGACACTAATTCTCAGGGGTTTTATTTTACCAGACACCCCAGATGTCAGCATACCAGTCCCCCTTCCTGCCTGCACGCAGACACAGCAAGGCAAGCCCCTGTCCACAGGAACATAGACCTGTGTGTTGGGACAAATGCATAGTTTCCAAGTTTTACTCTAAAAAGGCACAGGAAATGCCCAGCAGAAATCACACTAAAGTGCTCAAATGAGGGGTGGGGAGATGGCTCAGTGGTTAAGAGCACTGACTGCTCTTCTAGGGGTTCTGAGTTCAATTCCCAGCAACCACATGGTGGCTCACAACCATCTGTAATGAGATCTGACGCCCTCTTCTGGTGTGTCTGAAGACAGCTATAATGTACTCATATAAAATAAATAAGTAAATAAGTCTTTTTATTTTTTTTTAAAGTGCTCAAATGATACCATATACACTGTTCCCATTTGAGAGTCAGGGAAACTGAGGTCAGAGAGATAGTCACAGATTGAGAAGTGGCAGAGTCAAGATCTGGACCTGGCCACTGGATCAAGAGTCTGCTTCAAGTAATGATGCCTGGGTCTCTGGCAGCCAGCGCAGGGCTGGGCCGGTGCAAAGTACCCAGGGGAACCTATTGCCCTGCTGGTTGCTAACCTGAGAAAAAGGCTTATGTTTTCTTGAGTCCCTACCCCTCATCTGAATACAACATGTTTCTTGGCCTGAACGTCTGAAGAAAGTTCTAGAAAGGAGCCTGTGTCTCCAAGTAAAGAGCTAGGTCTGATTAGAAGAAGAGCACTCCAGGAGCAGAGCAGTATGCCTCAAAGGAGCTGCATGGTGGTGGGTACCCAGAGGGACCAGGGCACTCTTCTCTGTAGAGCACCCACCCTCCTGCCGGCCACTCCTCACTCCTCACCTCCTCCTAGAATCCCAGAGGGAAGTCCTTGACCCTCCCTTTCACACCAGTCCTCCCATGATCCTCAGCATAGCCCGATCCCCCCCCCCCCCCCCCCGTGAAACTGGCCTCACAGCCAGCTGGCATCAGATGGCCTCATTTTACAGGTAACAATACCAATGCGGCAGCCAGCAATTTCCCACCATGGTGCAGGTGTCAGGCATCCTTATATGCCACCTCACTTCTAGTCCTCGCCAAAATCCTGGGGAGGACTCTCGACTTCACAGAGGTGGAAACTGAGGCTCAGGGCACCAACTTCCTGAAGTGAGACAGCTACAGATCCTCACATACACACACATACAGACAAACATATACTCGCACACAGACACTCACAGACACTCACATAGACATTCACACACACATACACACACTCACATATACTCACAGACACACATAGACGCTCATATACACGCAGACATACACACAGACACTCACCTACACACTCACATACATATACACACACACATATACACACACATAGACATTCACATACACACACACACAGACACTCACACATACAACCATACCTCACAGCACAGCATGGGGTAACTGATGAGCACTAATGACAAGACACACAGAGTTCCAAAAGAGGCCGCTGAGGCCATTTGCTCAATCCCTGCCAAGAACAGCTAGCTCCCTGCAGTCCCCTGGAGCCAGTCCTAGCTTCCTGGTGTGGACATCCACATTTTCTCTACCTGGCCATCCTGTTCGGAAGCGCTCTTCAGAGGTAATCAGGCGTTCCCACTGGCGTACCCTCGGGGACCTAACAGCAGCTTATGCCGGTGCACGAGGTGTGCTAGGTGCTGCCCATAAAATAGGGCTCCAGTCACCCCAGAGCTCTCTCATCTCTGTCAGAACTCTTATCTCTGTCTCCCTGTGTGTCTGCCTCCATCTATCTATCCCTCATGTCCACACTCCAAGGCACACCTTGGCACCACCTGCCAAAAGTACCCCCACCTCACCTCTCACGGCATTTGTCCTATCACTGGTGTTGGGACTCAGATTCGAACCATGGTTGTTGCAACCATAACATACAGTACTAATCACTATACAACCACAGCTGGCCACACATGGATACCCACTCTTCAGCTCATTTCTCCTCGTGGTTCAGTGTCCCACCATGCTACACACCATCTCTCAACACACCAGAGAGCACATCTCTCGGTCCTTTCTCTTACTATTTCTTCAGCCCTGGGAACTTTTCCGTCTTCCAGTAGGTTCTTCCTCCCTAGAGCAAAGAGCCCCTCTTTCTAACTTTCCCAGAAACCCTGCCTATCTCCTTAGCGTTGGGCAGCACTAATAATCCTGGAGTTGCCAGCTCCCAGAAGGAGAGAGCCTTGTCTTGCTCTCCCTGTCATCCTCACGGTTGGCTCATTGCCTGGACCTTTAATAACTGTGTCCCTCCAGGTCAATCCCCCATGAAGGCATTTCTGCACCCGTGTCCCAGAGATGATGGAGGACCACAGAAAAATCCCAGTAGGGAAAATGTTCCTGCCTACATCCCCCTTCTGAGTTCCGCAGGCGAGGGAACATCATCAGACCTCAGGCCATCGGAGATGACTGGGGCGCAGCAGTCAGAGATGCTGCGCCCCAGCTCAGGCACCCCCGCCACTAGCACAACCAAGCAAGCTCCCCTCCCCACCCCAGCCCGGTTCTAGAACTATTTGTAGATATTTATAGCGCCCTCCCCCAGCCAGGAGCCCTCCTCCGCCCTGGGCAGTGCAGTGCAAAGAGAGGGAGACCCCTCCCCAGTAGAAGGTGGGGGCCTCTCATGCTAAGCTTTTCCCTGCTCCCCACTAAGGCAGCTGTAGTTACAGCTCCAGCCACAGCCCCCACACTCGCCCAGCACCCCAACCGCGCCTGGGCCTCGGCCAGCAGCCGCAGCAGCCCGGGATCGGGGGTGGGGAAGGCAAGAGCTGAGGCCTCGCGCCCCCAGCCCCGAGCTGCGCCGGAGGTGGAAGGGAGCGCAGCGCACAAAGCATGGCTGGAGCTCCGCGCCTCGGGACGCCCCCACCCCACCCCGGTCCAGCCAAGGGAGGGGGTCGCCGCGCCAGGCTCTGCCCCGCGGCCACGGAGAGCTGCGGAGAGCAGGCGGGTGGGGGCAGGGGGCGCCGGTTAAGCAGTCCCCCACATCTCGCCCCTACTCGGCCCCATGCCCCCGCCCCCGGGGCTGCGGGACCACCACGGGGGGAGACGGGAGTGGGGAGGACGCGGAGGCGAGGCCTGGGGTGCGGGGAAGATGCAGGGCTGCGGCGCGGGTCCCCGGCTCCAGGGTCAACTCACCCATCGTCCGCTGGGTCTCAGCAGCGGCGGTAGAAGCAGCGGCGGCGGCGGCTCCGGGGCCCCCGGGGTCCCCGGCGGGGAGATGCTGGCGTCCGCCGCAGCCTCTCCTCGCCCCATCCCGGGCTCCGGCGGCGGCGGCTGCGGCGGGCGCCCGGCATCGCAGGCAGCGCGGCCCGGGCCCGGCCCGATCCCCGCCCCCCACCCCACCTCCACCCCGTCCCGCGGGCCCGGCGCGGCCGCTTGACTGCACCCCGGGGCGGTAGCGGGGGCGCGGCGGCGAGGCCGAGCGCTGCGCTGGAGGTGCCCGCTCCCGCCGGCCCCCGCCCCGCCCCCGCGCGGCCGCGTCCCCTCCCCCGCCAGCCGGGCTTTGCGCGCTCCGGGCCAGGGGCGCCTGGACCGCGAGCTCCCGCCACCGCCCCGCGCCTCTTTCGTGTGTATGTGTGTGTTTCTGTGTGTGTGTGTGTGCGCAGCAATCGGACGCGCGAGTGTGCGCGTGCCCTGCCTGTGACCGTGCGTGCGCCGGCCCACTGCCCGGGCGTCCTGTGCGGGTGTGTGTGCTGTGTGAGGCGGAGCTGGCCAAAGTGCTTGTCGGGCTCTGCGTGTGAGTGGATCTGTGTGTCTGTGTTCTGCAGCGTGTGATAGATTGGCCCTTATGTGCATGGGGTGTGTAGATAGATCCGTACTGTGGCGTGATTGTGGGCATACTGTGGCTGGGGGCACAGGCCTCCTGTGTGGTGGTGTGACAAAGTCCTGACCGGTGTGTACATCACTGTAGCCCTATGCAGAGGCCTGGTACAGGAAAGCGTCTAAAACACTGGGTACTGGGTCGACACAGTGTCCGTGCTAGTTTGTGTCTTGCTCGGATGTGTTGGCCTCTGTACATCCTTCTGCCTCCACCCTCTTCATCAATGCACAAAGCCACCCATGAGGCGCAGAGGGTGACAGAATGTGCTGGATCTGGGATTCAACCCCAGACTTGGAGGTTTCTCCATTCTTCTTCCCCACCCCCCACCCCCAGGATGCTGCTTATAATGGGCATCTCTAGCACTCAGGTCACCTATGATAGATTTATTTATTTTGTTTTTTCAAGACAGGGATTCTCTTGTGTAGCCCTGGCTGTCCTGGAACTCAACTCTGTAGACCAGGCTGGCCTTGAACTCACAGAGATCTGCCTGCCTCTGCCTCCTGAGTGCTGGGATTAAAGGCGTGCACCACCAACACCCGGCTCTAAATGATCTAAATATCCCCAGAGCCCTGCTGGATTGCAGTCAGAAGCACCTGACATGGGTGCTGGGACTTGATCTCAGATTCTCTGGAAGGGTGCTCTTAACCACTGAGCCATTTCTCCAGCCCTGACACTTTTTCTTGATTTGAGGCATTCTGTTGTGACCTAAAAACCAGTACACCACCTCTATAACTTGTCTCCCTCTCAAGGTTATCAATTTGTCTGAATGTATTTACTTATTGTGGCGCTGGGAATGAAACCCAGACCCTCCCATATGCCAGCCAGTTACCATAGGTTATATTCCACACACAACTTGCATGGCCTTTGATTTCAGTATAATGCAAAACACTCCCATTTGCCTGCCCTGAGCCTTCTGCATTAGGAGGCAATGAGAAGTACCACCCCCTGCAGTTGTGTGGAGGAAAAGAGATGGCCTGGCCTTGCCCTGCACAGAGTTGGACACATCTGGAAGGTTCTGGAGACCTGCTGCTTGCTCTCTCTCCCCACCCCGACCCCCCACTCACCCTTGGATCTTTGTTTTCCTTCCTTTTCCAAATTCCCAAGCTTCTTGGGAGGCCTCTGGGAAGGAGGAGGAGCTGTCTCGGTTAGGGTCATACCAAAGTCCGCCTCCGTGTCTTGGGGTTTCTTTCCTGGTCTTTTGGGACAGTGTGGTGAGTACAGATTTCCCCAGCCCTTCAGAGATAGCAAGTGACTTCCTAGGCCGTCCTGGGTATGGTCCAGGATAGCAAATGCCCCTCCCTGGCTCAGCCCAGACCCGTTGGGAGGAGGAGCTCACCTCCCCTGGATCTGGCAGGAAAGAAAGAGAGAGCCTCTATTTCCCCTTCCTCTGACCTCTTTCAGTTCCTTCTCTTTGACAAAGCAGCTTGAGGCAGGGAATATGGACTTACTAAAGCTTGGGTTCTAGTCCTGTCCCACCGTGAACCCTTGAGCTTCTTCATTGTAGAGTAGGGTGCTAGGATCGTCCTTCCTACCGATATCAGCAGCATCTGGCTACCCGTTTAGTCACTTCCTGTTGGGGGGGGGTGTAGGGAGGGGCTTGGTAGGTGGTCCTCGCCCCCCGCCCCCCTTTCCTCAGGACTGGCTGGTAAACTTGGAGGTTGTAGGAGCTGGAGTTGGGAGAAGCCCAGATACAAGATTATCCTGCCCCCAGCATGTTGCACGGTGTCACCTTACAACTCAAGCTGGCTCTTTCTTTCTAGAGCTGATTTGGCTCGGGGAACAATTGCTAGGTCTGTTACCCAAGCATTGGCTTTGCCTGCTAGGCAGCTGCATTCCCCTCCCTGGGTCATCTCACCTGGCCTCTGGGTCTACAGGTGAGGGGTTCCCACTCATCCTTCAGGATCTAGCCCAGATACCCCATCTTTCTGAAGGCCCCTGAAGGGCTTTCTAACTTCCAGAGACCACGCCCAAGTTCTAGTTGGAGAATCCTCACCTGGGTGACCCTAAACAAGTCTCTTCTCTCTGCATGCCTCAGTTTCTACTCTGATCAAGCCTGAGGCAGTGGATAGACAGGGATCCATTATTGCAAGGTATCCAGGAATATTCCAAAATTCTCAAAAGCATGTGTGCTTGTAAGCATATGTCAGCATATGCATTAACACATGGGTGTGACTTAGACTGTGCGCGCGATCACACACACACACACACACACACACACACACACACACGTGAACATAGGTATGTGGACAAGGGCATGCTCGGTGTATGTGTTCCTGGGGAGGGCTTAAGACTATCGTCAAATTCTCAAAGGAGTTGGGACACGTTTATGAATCTTGGGCTCTTCAGCACCTCAGGGACCATCCCAAGCCCATCCTCCCACTGTTGTCTAGGCCTACTCTTCAGCCTCTGCTCAAACCCAGCCTTTCAGCATTCTGCCAAGCACAGCCTCCCTGGGCCCCCACTGTCTACCCTTCTTCTCCTCTGCCTTCTCCCCTCCCATTTCTCCTCCCCCTCCACGGACTTTTCACCTGCAAGCATAGCAGATAATTCACCATGTTCGTGTGGCCTCATCTGCCTATCTTCCCCGGTGGGAGGGCAGGCATCTTTGCTGACTTTGCTTGCACCCAGCACAGCCTGGCACACAGACCACAGGAGCTCCACAAATCCTGCCAAATGGCCAGGAGCCTCAGGCGCCTTCCCTAGCTGGCTTCTGGCTTCTTTTTTGAGGAATACCTCTCACCAGGAGGGTCTGTGGGAGGCTTGTAGCAGGAGAGAGCCCAGAGAAAAGTGGTAGCCCCTTGGTGAGGGAGGCCCCTTTGCTGGAAAGTACCCTCGGTGGGCCAAGGTTGTTATGTGCCACCAGAGCATGACCTGGGATGACAGCATCCTTCATAAACCCCGAGAAACTCAGGTCCCTGCTCTATTTCCAATTCCAACCAGGGTCCTCTGGCCCTGTGCTTTCCTGAGCAGCCCCAAAGCCCCCATTAGGTGACAAGTGAGACAGGAAGAGACGGTTGGGTATCTGAATAGCAGAGCTAGGACTCCAGCCCATGTTCTAGATCCTGAGCCGGGAGCTTCAGCTACATGCCAGCCTCGGACTCCAGGCTATCGTGGGCTGGGAGGAGCGAGCCTCCTACCTGTCACCAGGAAAATCTGGGTTTCTGAGAGCAGAAGAGACAAGGAGAAAGCAGGTAAGCAAGGGATGCTGGGAGCAGCTTGGAGGTCAGGGCAGAGCTGGAAACAGCACTGGAAGGGCACAGCATGCAGGCTGTGAGGAGAGGACCACCATTGTCTCTGCCTAAGCTGCTTCTTGCTTCAGCATCTGTGGAGAGAAGCTGACACACCCACTGCTGTCCATACACATCTGCAGGAACCCAGAGACCCAGTCCTGACCTGTCCCAGCTGTGTGTAAAGTAGGTATTTCCATACCCACTCTGTCTCATGGCCACAAAGCCTTGTGTATACACAAATACATGTGCACACCCAGGTCATACCCTTGAGCCTACAAATCCCTACTGGGCACTCCCTAAAAAACAATACCGCAACATTCCACAGTGTCACCACAGGGAGAGACTGGGCTGGGAACCAACCCTGAGAACCTGACAGAGGTGATCCAGTTACCCAGAATCCCTCTTCTGCCTTTATGTCCCTCTTGCATGCACAGCAATGCCTGCTTCAGGGAAGCAGCCCCACAAGTCAGAGATGGGGACGCAGGCCCAAGATGTTGTCTTGGGGTCTGGCTACCTGACTGCAGTTTCTTTCTTTTTTCTTTTTTTCTGAGACAGGGTTTCTCTGTGTAGCCCTGGCTGTCCTGGAACTCACTCTGTAGACCAGGCTGGCCTCGAACTCAGAAATCCGCCTGCCTCTGCCTCCCAAGTGCTGGGATTAAAGGCATGCGCCATCACTGCCTGGCCTGACCGCAGTTTCAACAGCTGGGTGGCCAGTGATGTCTAATGTCTGTCCTTCTGGGAACCGTGCTGACCCTTACCCAGTAGCCTGTTGTCTCCAGGGAAGATGACTGGGCTGAGCCTGAAGGCAACCTCAGGAATATCCAGATTTTGCTTCTCTGAGCCTAAAAACCATGGCCTCAGAGGTGACCTGTGTGACCCAGAGGCTTCTCTGGTCCATTAGATGGGCAAGAATACACTATGCGGGGCTGGCAAGACGGCTCAGTGGTTAAGAGCGCCGCCTGCTCTTCCGAAGGTCCCGAGTTCAAATCCCAGCAACGACATGGTGGCTCACAATCATCCGTAACAAAATCTGATGCCCTCTTCTGGAGTATCTGAGGACAGCTACAGTGTACTTACATATAATAAATAAATAAATCTTAAAAAAAAAAAAAAAAAGAACACACTATGCTTCAGTCCTGGTCAAGGGTCCAGACCGTGTATCTGGAGCCAGGATGGAGAGTAGAGCTGGAAGCTTAGCAGAATTCATCCATAAAGTCCAAGAGCAGCTACAAAGAGGCCACAGGGCCTACTGTCCACCCAGATTGGCTGGTAGAATGACCTTTAGCATACACACAGCCTGACTGTAGCATAAGAAAATGAATTGAGGGTGGTCAAGATGGCTCAGCAAATAAAGGAGTATGTCCCCAAGCCTGGAGACCTGAGCCCCACGTGCTGAAAGCAGAAGACTGACATAGGCTTCGCTTGCCATCTGATTCCACACAGGTGCTGAGACTGACGTGCCTATTTATTTTCTAAATAACACTATGTACATCTCTGTGTTGAGAATGTGCACGTGGGTGTCAGTGTTCAAGACCAGAAGCCCCGAACCTCTCTGGAGTTACAGTTCCTGATGGTTGTGAGCTCTCGGATCTGTCACATGGACACTGTCCTCGGGAGGCCCAAGCAGAAGAGGCTCTGT
Organism: Mus musculus; assembly: GCF_000001635.26. NCBI lineage: Eukaryota > Metazoa > Chordata > Mammalia > Rodentia > Muridae > Mus > Mus musculus. The sequence continues at coordinate 80,168,284 of NC_000081.6, read as the reverse complement.
TGAAATGGCTGCCTACCAGCTCCCCTCCCTCCTGTGGGCCACCCCTCCGATGGTTCCTTCCAGAACCTGGGCTGGCTGTGACTTGATCTGGTCACTATAATGGAATGAGAGTGACCAGAACCTTCTCAGCCTCCAAGCCTCAGGGTGACTGCTTTCTCCAGGGAGAAATGAAGGCACGTGATCATCCTGCTACTGGGGAGAGAGATCATGAAGAGACAGCGGTTTGACACCCACAGGACGAATTGAGGGTACCGAGATGCCAGCGGACAGAGCGGAGCTCAGGTTGGCCCAGGGTTATGCTCTAGAAATTGGAGCCATGTCTGCTATCAGACCTGTGGCCGCTTGCTGTTTCATGGAGGGGAGACAACAGTCCTATCCCACCAGCTGATGGCTGCATCCTGTCCTTTCTCTACCAGACATGGCAGACACTGGCTACTCTCCCTTGCACTGACAAAGGATGGTGCAGTCCCAGGGAGATAAAGTCATTCTGTTTCAAGAGAAAAACAACAAAACCTCCCTCAGGACTGAATCTGGTGTGTACTTCCCGTGGAGCTGAACCAGAGCTGCAACAAGGGCTACAGTTGCAGAGACAGGATGCTACTGTGTGCCAAGCCTGACAGGGAACAAAGTCACGGCTTCCCAGCCTTTCAAGGCTCTCCTCTCCTGAGGTATAAGGTGCAGCTTCAGGAGAGGAGGCTGAGGCTGAAGAACAGAACACACACACACACACACACACACACACACACACACACACACACATCCCTCCTGCTGCCTACCCACCTAGAGGAGCATCCTAGAAGGCAAGTGTTAAGAGCTCAGCTAGAGCAGAGTGTGGGATGATGCCTTCCCTAGACACCAACATCCATGAGATCTTTCTAGGCCGTCCTGAGAGCCTGGAGTCCACACACACAAACAAACAAACAACCAACACACACACACTCAGAGAGAGGGGTGAGAGGAGATAAATGGGCACTGTGCGGCAAAGGTGTGACGCCCCATTCCTTTCCTCTCTTCTACCTCCTCCTCAATCATTAGGCTGTCTCCTTTGAAGAACCCTGAAACATCTGGGCTGCGGACTGGGAACCCAGAATTCTACAGAGGAGGGGGTGCGGAGAAGAAGCTGAGCTCTCAGCAAGCATTTGGGGTTTTTGGTTAAGACAGGGTTTTTCTGTAATAGCCCTGGCAGACCTGGAACTCACTGTGTAGACCAGGCTGGCCTCGAACTCACAGAGATCTGACTGCCTCTACCTCTTCTGAGTGCTGGGATGAAAGACATGTACCACTACACCTGGCTCAGTGAGCATTTCTGTGGGACCTAGGATTGAACCCAGGGCCTTTCACGCACACAAGCAATTTATTATCCGTGAACTCTGTCCACAGTCCTTTTATTATTTTTTCAATCTCCTTGATGTGTGAGGAACCTAACCAGAGTTGGTTCTTCCCTTCACTATGTGGGTCCCACTGATCAAACCTAGGCCATCAGACTTGCCTGCAGGCACCTCTACCCACTGAGCCATCACACTGACCCTACTAATTCAAACAGGCTGGCCTTGAACTTGATGTACAGCCAAGGACAATGTTCACAGTTTAATCCTCATACCCCCATCACCTTGGGTGCCCTTTTATGAGATGCTGAGGTTTGAACTCGTGGCTCTGTGCATGCAAGGCAAACACACCATCAATTAAGTTGCATCCCTACCTCCTATTTTTATTTTACTCAGAGTTTCAATATATAACTTAGACTGGTCTCAAATCTGAGATCCTTGTGTCTTGGCTAGCTTCCTGGGATTCTGGGGTTGTATTGTTTTTTTTGTTTGTTTTTGTTTTTGTTTCGAGACAGGGTGTCTTAGTCAGGGTCTCTATTCCTGCACAAACATCATGACCAAGAAGCAAGCTGGGGAGGAAAGGGTTTATTCGGCTTACACTTCCATGCTGCTGTTCATCACCAAAGGAAGCTAAGACTGGAACTCAAGCAGGTCAGAAAGCAGGAGCTGATGCAGAGGCCATGGAGGGATGTTCCTTACTAGCTTGCCTCACCTGGCTTTGCTCAGCCTGCTCTCTTATAGAACCCAAGACTACCAGCCCAGAGATGGTTCCACCCACAAGGGGCCTTTCCCCCTTGATCACTAATTGAGAAAATGCCTTACAGTTGGATCTCATGGAGGCATTTCCTCAACTGAAGATCCTTTCTCTGTGATAACTCCAGCTGTGTCAAGTTGACACAAAACTTGCTAGTACACAGGGTTTCTCTGTGTAGCCCTGGCTGTCCTGGAACTCACTCTGTAGACCAGGTTGGCCTCGAACTCAGAAATCTGCCTGCCTCTGCCTCTTGAGTGCTGGGATTAAAGGCGTGTGCCACCACCGCCCACCCGGCGGGTTGTATTGTCTTACCTGTGTCCTGTCCCTTATCTTGCCGTTAGAGATAAGATGGCAATCACTGAGGTTCCTGGGCATTATCCAAGATCACCCAGAGGCATCTAGATGAAGCACCAAATGAAGATAGCAGGCAGGAAGGCAGGCACTTGTCTGCCTGTCCTTCTTATATACCTGCAGATGCTCATGGGTCTCCCTGGAACAGTATCGTCCTCTGTTTGCTTTGCATGTCCAAAGTAGAGCCAGGAAACCTGTATTTTTAACAACCACCCCCTCTTGGTTGCCAAAGGACTTGGCTGTGTACAGCCAGGCTGGGGCCAACACCACAAGCCTCTCTCCCGTTAATGCCAGCTGGTATGCACCTGCTCATGCCCCACCTACCACAGACAACCCCTTCCAACGTGCAGGCAGCCGGGAGGCAGTCTTCTGACATTAGCCTGAATGGCCTCCTCATCCCCCACCCGCTTTGACCTGAGTTATGCACTACAAGTTCCCAACAGCCACTGGGAACACAGGCATTTGATTGAGGTCACCAGGGTCCTACAGTCTTGGGCATCATAGGGCGGGGTGGGATAGGGCTGGGGAGTGTTAGGAATGGAATTAGTCTGCTCACCATATAGGGTTAGCAAAGTGTTCATCCTGGTACATCAACTTACTCCAGCAGACTTTTTGTTCCTTGAGGGGTCAGAGAGACGGCTCTGCAGGTTGCTGAGAATCTACTATCGGAGTTTAACCCTTAGGACTCACATGATGGAAGGACAGAACTGACTCACACAAGTTGTCTTCTGGCCTCCACGTGTGTGCTGTGGCGTGTGCATCCACACACATATGCAAATAAACAAGCAAATGTGAAATTACTTAGAAAAAGCTCATGAAACATCTCATTTACCACCAAGCCCAAAACTCATGGCGTGGCATGGCGATTTTCTGTAGGTATTTGCAGTAGCTACGTTTTGAGAGGTTGGCTCTAGTTTGTGCTTTTGTCTACCGCTGTCACTTTTTTTTTGTTTGTTTTTGTTTTTCGAGGCAGGGTTTCTCTGTATAGCCCTGACTGTCCTGGAGCTCACTTTGTAGACCAGGCTGGCCTCAAACTCAGAAATCCACCTGCCTCTGCCTCCCAAGTGCTGGGATTAAAGGTGTGTGCCACCACTGCCTGGCCACTTTCTCTTTTTAAAACAGGGTCTCATTATGTAGGCTTGGTTAGCCTGGAGCTCGCTATGTAGACCAGGCTGGCCTCAAATTCAGAGATCTGCCTGCTTCAGTCTTCCAAGTGCTGCCATTAAAAGGCTTGTGCCACCACACCTAGCTATCTGGCATTTAAAAAGCTATTTTAAATGTTTATTTATATGTGTCTGTGGGGAAGGTAGCCCCTTGAGAAGCCAGAATAGGGCATTGGATTTCCCAGAGCTGGAGTTACAGGTAGTTGTAAGCTGTTTGAGGTAGGTGCTGGGAAGTAAACTTGATTCTTCTGGAAGAGATGCTAAGTCATCTCTCAAGGCCTCACCTGACTTTTTTTCAGGGGTGGGGAGAATGTTTTGAGACACTTGTCTTGAAACGATGTATGCCACTATGTATACCAGGTTGGTCTTGAACTAAGAGAGATAACTCTTGAACTCTGCCTCCTGAGTTCTGGTATTAAAGGCATGCTTTACCAAGCCTAGCTTTTAAAAGAGTTATGCGTACGGGGGTTTTGTTGGCATGCAGATCGGTGTACCGGCTGCATATATGCCTGGTGCCTAAGGATGCCAGAAAATGGGATTGGACACCCTGGAACTGGACTTACAGATGGTTGTGACTTGCCATGTAGGTGCTGGTAATCAAGCCTGTGTCTTTTGAAAGAGCACCCAGTGTTTTTAACTACTGAGCCTTCTCCCCAGTTCCATCATCTGAAGTTTCTTAAATACTTCCAGGCTGGTCCTAGGCTGATTGTGTGGAACACTACTCAGGGCTGGGAGGGACCAGCAGGCTGACAGATGACTCAGAGAGCAGGTGCTGGGAAGGTACTTGGGTCCAGCATTCTCTGGATCATAGGGTGACTCTGTTGAAGTGACATGAGCAGGATCTTCATCGCAGCGGGTGGGGGAAAACAGACACGGGTTCTAAGTCCCATTCCCAGGCCCGGGGCCTCCAGAACAACACAGTAAGAGAAAACTGGCTCAGGCAGTCTCCAAAAGCAGACATGGACCCAGCCAGTGGGTCAATAGGGCTAAAAGCTGGCTGCCAGGCAGCCTGTCCTCCATGAGGCCCCCCATGCTTGTTGAAATGTCAAGAACTTGTCTGTGCTCTGAGCTGGCGTCACCTTTGCGTGGGAACGAAGCGCATGCTCATGCTGGGCCCGGAGGGGGGCCGGGGGGAGGGCTGGCAGTGATGTGTTCTTGTTTGGTTTCCAAATAGGGACCCAGAAGGGAGAATCGTGAGATTCCTGTGTCACCGGAAAGATTTGGGAGCCTGGCCAAAGGCATCCATCTGGACTTCAGCTTAGAAGCCGCTGCCCTTCGTCTGGGCCCCAGGATGAAACTGCAGGTGGCGCTGGCCTAGTACCTGTGCAGGTGACAGTTCTGGCTGAGCTGCCACTAGACATGGTGTCTGGGTTTGGCACATGGTAGATCTTGTCTGACACTCTGGTGACCTGTCCCTGGCCCATGTGGCATTGTATGGACTTAACCTCTCGCTGTAAGACCACCCATGTTGGTTAGACAATCTTATTAGGAAGCCATCCTTACCTAACTTGGAAGATTAAACAAAAACCCAAGACTCATCTCCAGTGCCTGGCCAAGGTCACAAAACTGTCCCTTCATTTGCTGTAGTTGCTTAACCCTTGTGAGGGACCACCGTATGATAGGCACTGACCTTAGAGCAGCTAGGCACATCAGTGAATTTAGGCAAGAAAGCCGAGTGGATGGGCAGTGCAGGGTAGGGCAGGCCTCCCCCAGGAGGTGGCAGCTATGCTGAACCCCATGTGACAAGGGCACCCAGAGTGCTAAGCACACAACTGTTTTGCTTTGGAGGCAGTAGATGGAATCTTCCAGATGGGTCGCTCCTCCAGGGAGGTCTGTGACCCCTGCCACCCATGTCACCCATGTCAACAAGGCCTTTCGAGGGAGTCTGCAGGCTGATGAGAGAACTGGAAGCCAGCCTGGCCACAAGAAGCCTTGGGATAGCCAAGGGCACCATAAGGATCTGACTGGGCCCAGGGACACACTGACTCCAACTGGTCTGAGTCAAGCAGGTGCCTCAGGTAAGTCAGGAGGGTAGAAAGGACTGTGAGCTTCCGTCTGCTCTGGCCTTGGGAAAGGTAAGACAGAAGGACCCTGGCCCAGCACTGGCCAATTGCCTATCTGGCTCTAACACTGCTCTGCCCTGGTCTTAACACTGAGCCCTCCTGAAGTTTAAGGACTCCCAAACTCTTCCAGCCTGTCCCAAGCCATCTCCCATCAAGGGGAGCTGGGGCCTTGAAGAATATATTCCACCTCCACCTCCACGAGACAGGTTCACATGGAATAAGTGGGACAAAGTCAGGGTCAGATGGGCACAAGGCGTAGAGTGTAGTGGCTCAGCTTGTGGACAAAGCAGGCCCTGCACGGCAGGTCTACTGTCTCTGTGGAGGGAGCTGAGGGCCACAGCAGTCCTCAGGACACCTGAGAGGTAGCAGACCCTAACTAGTAGGGAGTTCTGCATGTGGAGCCCTGTGCTAAGAGCCTCTGCCCAGCAGAGGGGAGGATGTGGGGGACCCAGTGACCATAGAGGACAGAGCCCAGCTTTGTTCCTAAGCAGACAGCTTTTCAGCCTGTAGGCAGGCGATCCAGAGATGGATGAGTAAAGGCCTTAGATGAGAAAGAGGAGGTATGTTAAAGAGATCTTTCAACCAAATAAAACCAACCAGCTTGGGGGGGGGGGGCGAGGCAGGGGAGGGGCAAGGGCCCTGACCTGTGACCTAAGCCTCATGAAGTTACCACCCCACCCCATCCCTGGACTCACTCTCTGGAGAACAGAATACCACTGCCTTCTTTAGCTCAGACAGCAGGCTTGTGGCAAAACACATGTTCAGTGGGTGAGGGCAGTGATGTGTGCAGCTAGGAGGTCTGAGTTCAAATCCCAGCACTGCCACTTACCAGTCCGGAAAGCCTGGCTCCCAAACCTCCTGAGCAGAACAGGAGGCAGCCACCTTTTGGGTGCTTAAGTTACAGATAGACAAGATGACATCTTTACTGCATGAAGAACATGGTTCTATTTCTAGAGACCAAACAGCACCACATTCCTTGGGGAGGACCTCCTTTGTCCCATGTCCTTGTGCACCAGCTGAGAGCTGCTCACCTGCAGGGCACCTGCAGGGCAGAGGTGACTTCCTAGTGGAGAGCAGGAAGGCTTCTTCTTCCCATCACCCCAGGGCTTCTCCTCAGCATGGAGCCAGCAGCCTCGCTTTAGGGAAATGGAGTCTGAGAAGTGCTCTGAATTGGCCTTTGCCACCAGGCCACACTGGGCACCCTGCCCAGTAGCTGCACACAGTGGGGAAAGGGCTGCAGATTTAATCCTGATGGAAGGGCTCAGGTAAGAGGAGCACCCAGCCTTTCTCCTCTGAGCACAGGGGTGGCCACACTGCAGGCAGCTGTGGTAACCCTCCTGTCTGAAGGGAGAGATTCTGTGTGAACAGGTCCCAGTCAGGGCCTGACCAGCAGAGTCTTTTCCCTGCACGTCCGCATCACTGCACCTGATGTCCTTGGTCTTCTGGGTGAGCAAGACTCAACCTCGGCCCTCTCACAGCCGTATCCCACTCCTCTTTCGGCAGAGCCCGGAACCAAGCAGCCTCCTCATCAGCGTGAGGTCTGTTGCCTCAGCACCCCCTATCACTGGCTTCCCAGGACCCGCTGGGAGGAAGGCACTGGCTTCTGACTTGGCCTGCCTCACCCCAGGGCAGGATCTAGCAGAAGCAGAACTGCAGCTGCCTGGTGGGCCTGGCCTACTAACTGCACCCCATTGGGAAGCCAGCTCTCTGAGTTAGCTCAGCTGCCAGCTGGCTGACCTGCAGCCCAGGACTAGCATTCCTTGGCCAGCTCTCTCTGGTACTTCCTTGTCTTGCTCCTCTGTGGCTGTTAATAACCCCTCTGCTTCCCTGGACTTTTCCAGTGACATCCAGTGACAGGCACCCACTCCTGTTATTCGCTACTCTGGATCTAGGAGTTTGGGCTGAAAGGTGGAAAGGGGATAGCCACCCAGAGGTAACGGGCACTCGCAGAGGCCACAGCTCTTCCGGGGGAAGCTGAAGCAGGTGGAGGAGTCTTGAGGGAGCAGTGTCTGTCTGGCCTTTGGTAGCTGGGGTCCACAGGACGGCATCTTGCTAGTCTTTAAACGTGTCAGGAGGCACTCGTGATGGTTTGTAAGCTACCTGCAGCTTTCCCGCTTGGCCCTGTCTTAGGATGCCTGTGGTCTGGACTCCAGCCTCCTGTGTGGACCAGCAGCAATGCAGTCTGTACTCAGGCCACAGCCCAGGGCTGTGGTTGAACCTGCAGCACGTCATGACTCACTGCCCGAGGGTTCCATGGCCCCCGCAAAGGTCAGGAAGCTTGTCTTGCTTTGGCACTGGCCCTCTGTGTCTACACAAAGTTGTGCCCAGGCTGCACTCTGAGGCTAGACTAAGGTGCCGTCATCACGCTCTGCTCGCCGTGGTCCACGCTCCAGAGTCGGTAGAACTCAGCAAAGTCCACATAGGGCTCCACACGGCCATCCTCTCCGGGTGGAAGTGAGTGAGCCGGTCTGGAGCGGAAGAGGCCCCCGTCAGAGCTGGAGCTGCTGCTCTGGGTGTGCGTGTTGGTGGACTGCAGGGTCAGAGTGGGGCTCTGGCTACAGAAGAAGAGAGAGCAGTCAGTCTGGGGGAGCTGCATCAGGGGCCCTCAACTTCCCACCGGTGAAAAGAGCGGCCCTTTAGGCTCAGGCCTCTCTCTCTCTCCCCAGTATCCTACAGAAGTCAGCTGGGTGAGATGTTTTTAAAGACAGGCTGACCTAGGTGACAGAATAAGACTCAGCGCCAGGGGAGGAGATCTGTGAGGCTCGGGCAGTCAGGCTGAGAAGCGTGAAGCTTGCCTGCTTGGCTTTGTGGACACAGCTGCTGGTTTCCTGGGGAAGCCTGGTGGGGAGGGAGGGCTATGCTGATTGTGCTGGGGACAGCACACGGCTACCCAGGATGCCCAGATGTCTACCAGGCCCTTCCATCCACAGAGGTGGTGGCAGGAACAGCAGCAGCACAGACTTGGGGACAGATGGAGGCCCTCTAAAGAGGCAGAGGGAGAGGCAGAGGAAAACAGGGGCACTCCCTCCCTGCCAGCCCTTCTAATTGGCCACATCCGGCTAAGCTCTAAGTGGAGAGGGGCTGGGTGTGGCAGCTGTATTATTCCATCGGTGCAGGGCTGGAATGTGGAAACCAGATCCCCCCCTCCCCCGGAGAGGTGGGGTGGGAGCAAAGTACAAAGTCACAGAAGTACAGGGAGCGGTTGGACAAGAGACCTGTCAGGCAGGTCTGCACCATGCCCCTCCTCTCAGGCCATGACCTCCACCCCCAGTGCCCCTTACACTAGACAGCTGACAGCCATGGCATGCCACAGTGAGAGAGCAGCAGCTCTGACAACCCAGTACAGGCCAGGCAATGTCCCCAACTACAGATGCATGAAGCCAGTGGCCCTGGGTTACAAACTCCAAGACAGAAGAAAAACACGAGAGAAGCTGCCCATGGATGAAAGCTGAGACGTCAGTCAGCTGCCTTGCTTCTTTCTCGGGTCCCCTGTCCACCTTGCCCTGAATCTCCACTTGTCCCAGGTCCAGTTCAATACCTGCTAGAACCTGTGTCTAATAAGACTCCCTACCCAAAAGGTGAGGGTGGAGAATTGGAGGCCAAAGATCCAGAGTCCCCAGACCCCAGCCTCTCTCATCCTGCCCCACTGAGCCCTAGGATTTGGTTGCCCAGCTGTTTCTCTCCAGGTTCCCATGTCTGTCTCTAGAGTAGGATGGCTTACTTAGTGAGTGTGGGAGTGGCTTCGTCCAGAGTGGAGGCACTGTGAGAGCCGTTGACCATCTGGCCCTGAGAAGGCATGACGAGGGACAGAGTCACACTAGTCTTGCTGGTGCTCTGGGCACTTGAGTAGGGCACAGAAACAGGGTACACACGGCCCCCTGCAATAGGAGAGAGAGAGAGAGCAGGGGGGGAGGGGAATCAGTCGGAGGAAACCAAGGTAGTGGCCTCAAGGCTTCTCTTGAGTGACAAGGGCTATGTGAGGGCTGAGAGGCCCCTAAGCCCCACTGTGGCCCTCCACCCCTGGGGTGGCCCAGGGTAGATGTCCCTTGGTACGAGTATCTTCCAGAATAGCAGTGGGACCTCTATCCAGCAAAGAAACCCACTGGGGATCAAGGTGGGAGTGGAATAAAGTGCTGGATGGGCTCTGAGAAAGGGCTACTAAACCTTAATACAGAGGGTAGACTGTTTCCTGTTGAGGCAGGCCCAATGAAAATACGGTTACAAGTGCAGGCCAGAGGGACTCCAGCTCCCCAGTGTCCATGGAGAGCAATGGGAGGTGAGAGCTCCACAGTTTGTTTGTTTAAAAACAGAAAAGGAAATGCAGCGCTTGGGAGCAGTACAGAAGGTCTCACTGCTGCCCAGGCAGCTTGACTCAAGGACTTAAAAGGAAAAAGGGATGGAGTGAAGTATCTCCACACAATGCCCGGCTGGGGCAGACCATCTGTCTCATACCTGACCTCACCCAGGTCTCTCCAGGCTAGAGCCTTTCTCCTTTCTGTCAAGGTTGCTGGTAAGGGTGAGAAGTGACAAGGAGGCTAGGAGGGACCTCTGCCATCTGCCTTTGTGACTGTACATGATATGCTCATGCAGCAAGACTTCCAGGATGGTCAGGACAAGTGCTCCTTATTTTACAGACAGAGTAAAGACCTGCAGCTCAGAGTCCAGAACTCTACAGCTGGAGTTGAGCAAGGCCAGCCCCCTGGCTCCATACGCACTCCAAGCAGCCAACTTCATGGTATCAGCCCGTCCGTGTTGCCTCCAGCCCAGGACTCATCTCAGGTGTACCTACGTGGCATACATACCTGGGGCAGGGGTCGGTGTAGGCTGGCTCATTTCACCCAATGGATAGCCAAAGTTCCTCACCAGCAGGGTCATGTCTTCATGCCGTGGGCAGAACTTGGCACGCTCCCCACCACTGGCAAAGGTGTCACTGTGGATCCGCTTTACACGGTCTACCACAGCCTGGGCAACCGCATCCAGGGAGGTCTGCTTGGCAAACTCGGTGTCAATCATCGCGGCAATCTCCTGGGGTGTGGAGGGAGGACGTGATGAGGAATCAGGGTGATCGGGGGTGGGAGGTGAGGTGGGAGGGGGCTGTGTAGGAGACTTAGAGATCACTAGCCCAGCAAGAGAAGGGAGTCTCTGCCAGTCAATTGCAACCTGAGCTTTCCAAGCTGTTCAGGACAATCCTTCTGGAACGCACTGATTAGAAAAGGTGTGGGACCTTGTGCTCTCCCTACCGGCTTCCACACCTCTAAGTGGGTTGTCGCCGGAATTACATAACTCACGGGTACAAGGTTACTCAGGACTGCTAAGAAACGCAGGGTAGAGGCTGTGGCTATGCCTTTTTCCCTGGATAAAACACCCGTGCCACATGCAGGGCATTTTGTAGGAACTGCCTGCCCTGTCTGGTATATTCTAGAACCTAGTAGATGCTTCTACTGTGAAGACCAAAAGGGAGAGAAACAAAAACAAACCCATACTGAAGGATCAGCCAAGTGTGGTGGTACATACTTGTACCCCAACACTCAAGAGGCAGAGGCAGGGGGATCACTGCAAGTGCCAGGCCATTTATAGTAAGAACCTGTCTCAAAGGGGAAAGAAAAAAAGAAAAAAAAAAAAACAGACTAAACAAAAAGATCAAAAGTACAAACTCAAAAGTCTCAACCCGAGCACTGGCTGTAGCTCCTGGAAGCAGGAGCTCAGGGGACGGGAAGGGGAGAGCCTGGGGCCAGGGCTGAAGCTTGCTGTGCTGGCAGCCACACCGCCTGAGATAGGGCCCCAGGCCCGTGTGAGGAAGTAACCACTGGGCCCTCTGTGCTCCAGGCTGCTGCGATGAAGGATAAAAAAAAAAAAAAAAAAAAAAAAAATGGGTGGGAAGCCTTGAACACAGGGGTCAAGTGACAGCCAGGCCTTAGAGGAGGAGGCAGAACTGGGTGCTAGGCACACACCTGTAATGCCAGCACTCATGAGGCAGAGGCAGATGAATTCCACATTTAAGGCCAGCCTGGACTCCACCACTAGGTTCAAGCTAGTCTAGGCTATAGAGCAAGACCCCATCTCAAAAAGAAAAACGAACCACAAAAAGATTGCCTTCTTCCACGTACAAGAACCACATCCAAAAAAGACACATACCTGAATTCGGTCACCCAGCAACCCAAGGTACACAGCTCCCCTTCAAATGCTAGCCAAGCACTGTGGCACAGGCCTGTATCCTGTACTACCTGAGAAGCTGGGCGAGAGGATGCTGCCTGGGTCACACAGCAAGTTCAAGCCTAGCCCAGGCAACTGCTTTTCTCAAAACACGAAGATAGAACAGAGCCTGTGGGTATAACCTACTGGTAGAGCGCCTGTCCAGCAGTCTCAGTAGGCAGAACACACAATCCCGTGACCTGGGAATCACTTTGTTGGCTATTGTCTGTCTGGTAGCTCTAAGGTGTAGAAAATCAAGGGGCTCCCACTGGTGGAAGAGTTGTATCCTCCCCATAATCCCCAGAGGAAGAATCTGCCACAGAGGAGGCAAAGATAGCTTTCCTGAGGGGAAATGAGCCTGAACCTGGGCACTGCTATAGGCAGCAGGTCACAGCCCTTCCCTGTAGCCCCGGGGCAGTGGAGTTCCCAACACCCCTTTTTGCTTCAGGCCCTGGTTGTGAGCCCTAAAAGGATGTCTAGTGACAGCATCTGGGAATCAGGGCTCCAGCCACCTGCCTGGCCCTACCCTGCTCACCTGGTTGGCCTGCCCAGGCCCATGGGCTGCCTCCAGGGCCTTGTACAGCCCCTCTGACATCAGCACCAGGAAGCCCGTCACGCCATCCAGAGGCTGTGCGCCATGAATTTCCGGCTCTGCGATGATGGGTTTGGACTTGGCAGCGCTATGAGAGAGGAGGGAAGGAGGGCTTTGTGTGGAAAAAGACCCCGGGGTCACTGCTTCTGCTGAGGTGAGAATCTACACTCAGAACATAAAAAATAAAACACCTGACTTGCTAAGAGGTGAAAGGGGTGGAAGGGAAGAGAAAAGCAGACTAGACTCGTCTCTGAGGCCAGCCACTAAAGTAAAGCCCAGGGTCACGTGGACAGAGGTCAGATGCCGGATCCAGGCTCCACTCTGCACTGCCTGGCTTGGCTGGTCAGATTGGAGCATCAGGAAGGCTATTTCTATTTGTTTAGTCTTTGATAAGGTCTCATGTAGCTCCACTGATCTACAACTACGTAACCATGGATACCCTCAGGCTCCTAATACTCCGCTTCTACCTTTCTACTGCAGGGTGCACTACATCTGGCTGGGAGGCCATCTTACAAAAGCCTGTCTGTCAGATGGGTGATGTGATGATGCCCGCCTTCCCAGTGCTTGGGACAGCTGTGCCAGGAGGGTGAGAAGTTCAAAGTCAAGACAACAGAGGTCTCAGTCTAGGTTACTAGTAAAAGCCTCTTTTGAAATAAAAATAAATTTAAAAATAAATAAAAGCCCATCCTCTTGCCATAACTTGGACAAGATGGGAATCTACTCCAATAAGATCCCATACAGTACACTGTCTGCATGGGACCAGGGCAGATGTGTATCAGTCATTAAATGTCAGAAAAACTGTAGTGCACACGCCCTGTTGAGGACACTCTTGACATGAGACTGAGGAGGGACGTCTGGGAACATGCTAAGCTATTCTCTTGGGGCAGCTCAGGCAGATGCTGACACAGGCATCTGCTGGATTCCTAGCCTTTGTTACAAGGCAGGACAGCAGCTCAGGGCAGGTGTGCAAGGGTGGAGGGACAGACTCCACTCGTGACGAGCACGTGACCTGTCCTAACCACACCGAACTGCTTCTGTTAAAGAAGCTGCCGTGACAGTCCAATGTTGGTAGAGTGGCTCAGAGAGGAGAGAGGGCAGTGCCCAAGGAGTTTGTAGGCACACCTCAACTCCCACGACACACATGAGCACAGAGTGCGTGTGAGTGTGCAAAGATACCTCGGGGCTGGACACATATGGGCCTAGCAGCCTCTGGGTGAGAGAGGTCTCGCCTGAGATGGATGGCTGTATGCATCCTTTCTGAAGTGCTCTGTACAGACCTCCTACCCAATAAAGCAAACTGAACCCTGCAAATTAGGGACAAAGCTTTTAAGCACTGGATGTTCAGACTGGGAGGGAAGGACTGTTAACTTAGCCAGTCCTGGCACCTGCTGAGGGAGTCTCTGGCTGTGACACAATGCTGGACTGGCACCACACAGACACTTCTGAGATGTTCCCCACCCAAGCTAGACAGTGGTAAAGGACACATGTTCTAGATTGAGGACGTCTGGGTCCATCACCAGCCTATGACTGGCCAGACGCCTGAATGTCTCCATGCCTCAGTTTCCTCTCATGGACAAGCCTGTGAGGTGATGACAGCAGCCAGTTTAGAGGGTCTGAATAAGTAAGGGGTGAATAAAAGGCCATGCATTAGGAGTGAGCACTCCCGGCCCAACAAAGGCCCACCAGAACTGTGACTGCCGTGGGAACTGGGGTAGCACTCACAAGGAAGGGCCACGGAGGGAAACACGTGATTCATGCCCAGATGCATCTGACTGAGTGAAAGAGCAGTACTGACAGCACCATGGACCCATCGGTTGCTGTGCTTCCTGGCGCCTCCTGCTAGCGCTGGACACTCTGGCCAGGCCCTGTGGCCCTTCTGCCTCCTGCACCAGGTCAACGCCCTCCTTGACCCTTGTAGGCCTAGCTCACAGGATCAGACTGCTGACCTAGGCCCTACTCCACACCCAGCTCTCGGGAGGCAGGCGCTATCTCACTGGGCCTGGAATTTCCATGGTAACCCTGCCACTGTAGCCGGGCATCTGCTTCTAACCGAGGTCCTCTGGTCTCACAAGTGGCTGGGGCTGCAAAAATGGCCACCTACCTGAGCAGGTCAATGTCGGTGTAGCCATATTTGACCTTGTAATCCCCAATCCGCCTGGTGCTCTCCTGTCCACAGATGACGCCCATCTGCTTGATCTTCCCTGCGTCTAAACCTACCAGAGAGAAGACAACATGGTAGGCCCGTTTTTTCCTCAGTGAAGAGTAACAGAACACCCCTCACTCAGGCCTGCTCAGGTCTGAGGCGGCATGTCCCCGTGGGCTCGTCGTCTCAACATTTAGTTCCTAGCTGGCTGTGCTGCTTTGGAACCTTTCGAATATGGGGTCTGGCGGAAGTAGGACGACGATAGAGTGGGCTTTGAAAGGTGCGGACCAACCAGGTTCTGGTTCTTCTCTTCCTAATTTGCTAAGATTTAATAATTAGCTGTCACACAATGCCACCCCCACAGGTGGAGGCTCAGCCACCACGCTCCCCTGTCATGATGGAGAGTCACAGCTTTAAAGGATGAGCCAAAAACCAAAACAAACAAAAAGCCCCTTTCCCCCAGTCAGGTACTTCTGTCAGGGATCTGGTTACAGTAATGAGGAAAGGAACTCTAACAGGTCTCCGCCTACAGGCACCGCAGCACTAGCCAGCACAGTCCTGTCTGCCTGTGCCCCGAGCCCAGAAGGCAGCAGGGTCTGCAGAGCTGGGGGGGAAGGCAGGGCTCCAGGGGCACTGGGGTTGCGGGATTTTCTGCTCTCTTGTTCTCTGTCAGGAACAGAGACAAGTGCCTAGTATGTGCCAGGTATTCCTCTGGAATGTAGTCTACACTCAGAAGGGGGTTCACTACCCACACCACACAGATGAAAAATTCCCCAAGTCACAACTGTCCAACAACAGATCCAGCCCTGGCTGCAGGCCCAGTCCTTTAGCCTGTCCTTCCTTCACCTAGCTACCAAAGAAGGGAGCAGAGGGAGCCGGCCTCCCGGTTCCCACAAGTCCCTTGGCCCAGCCTCTCTACGCACCCAGTTGCGAAAGCCGAAAGAGCTCGTCCTCGTTCTCGGTGGTGTGGTCCATGTTTAGCTGTGTAACCTGTAACCCATCCACTGTAGATTTGCACAGAAGGGCCCTGTTCGTACCTGCAGCACAATGTGACCGAGATTAAGTAGAGGGAGGAACAGGAGCCACTGACACAAAAGAAAGACAAGCAGACGTCACACACACCAAGGGGTTCAGAGCTCGGGTAAATCACCAGGCAAGGCCAGCCGCCTCTGCAGGGAAGCAGGCTTCGAGCTACACACTGATCACAGGACTGAGTTTAATGAGACGTTTCCTCAGGGGTCTATAGCAAATCTTTAGATTATCTTGGCACAATGTCTGTGGTAGCTTCAAAACAATTTGTAAATACGGGGCTCTGGATGAAACAAGACTGTCACCGGACAGTTGGGGCTAGAGTGGGGCGTGGAGGTGCACCAACTACTTATCAGCTGTTTTATGTTTTACAAGCTGATCCCTAAGAAAATCCTAAGAGGAGGAAGGGAGTCAGGGACACCATGAGTGGATGGCTACTGAGTCCTCACGGTGACATGTATCACCGTATGTGATACCTTCTTGGGTCCCCTGATGGTCCCTCCTTTGGCCTTAAATCCCAATGTCCCCATCATCCAGCTTCCTGCTGGTTTTGAGAATGCAGAGCAGGCCTTCACTCCAGGCAATTTCTTTCAGAAGAAGCAGCCATGGGGCTGCAGATACTGGGTACACGGAGGTCCTGCACCCACAGATAAGCACTAGGGAAACGTCGAATGTTGAACATGTAGGGCTGTCTCTTCAAAGGAAGAGGTATGGGCTGGAGAGATGGCTCAGTGGTTAAGAGCACTGACTGTTCTTCTGAAGGTCCTGAGTTCAAATCCCAGCAACCACATGGTGGCTCACAACCATCCATAATGAGATCTGATGCCCTCTTCTGGAGTGTCTGAAGATAGCTACAGTGTACTTACATGTAATAATAAATAAATCTTTTTAAAAAAAAAAAAAAAAAAAAAAGGAAGAGGTACGTAAGCTGTTTTTCACCCAGAGGGCTGGGAATAGAGGTGGTTAACAGCCTGTGTGACTTCAGTGCTATCGGTATGACCAAGATCACACCAAACCCTCCCCTAGGGCCTTAAGATCTTAACACTTGTAGTTTATCTAGAAAACCCATCTTCATGAAAGAAGTGATGTGTACTTTGAAGGGTCTTGCTGTATGGTGGCACAAGCCTTTAAAGCCAGCACTCAGGAGGCCACTTCATGGCCAGCCTGATCTAAAGAGTGAGTTCCAAGCCAGGCAGTGGTGGCACACACCTTTAATCCCAGCACTTGGGAGGCAGAGGCAGGCGGATTTCTGAGTTCGAGGCCAGCCTGGTTTACAAAGTGAGTTCCAGGACAGCCATAGCTATGCAGAGAGACCTTGTCTCAAAAAAGAAAAGGAAAGAAAATAGAGTCTTGATGTAATTATGCCTTCCTGTGCTCACAGAACTATGTGATACCTGGAAACTAATTCCAAATTGTATTATAAGCCTAAAATAAACTTTCTGCTGTCAGGCTCTAGACCAGTGGGTCTCAACCTTCCTAATGCTCCTGCTCTTTAATACAGTGCTTCATGTGGTGCCCCCCCCCCCAATAAAATGATTTTTGTTGCTACCTCTTAACTGAGATTTTGCTACTGTTATGAGTCGTAATATAAGCATCCATGTTTTCTGATGGTCTTAGGTGACCCGTGAAAAGGCCATTTGACCTCCAGAGGAGTCGAGAACTGCTGCTCTAGAAGTCCAGCCAAGACCAGCTTCTAAATCATTCTGAACTGGGTTTTCTTCTTGCCTCACAGGACAGCCCTGCTGTGT
This sequence comes from Mus musculus, assembly GCF_000001635.26. Classification (NCBI taxonomy): domain Eukaryota; kingdom Metazoa; phylum Chordata; class Mammalia; order Rodentia; family Muridae; genus Mus; species Mus musculus. The sequence goes on along the minus strand of NC_000081.6, from coordinate 80,150,924 downwards.
GTAGAGATCCCTACAAAGACAGCTCAACAGATAAGAGCACTGGCTGCTCTTCCGGTGGGTATAGTTCTATTCCCAGGACACATGTGGTAGCCCACAAAGTCTATAACTCCAGTACCAGGGAATCAGATGCCTCCACAAGCACCAGGCACACATGTGGTAGAGACAACCCATGTAGGCGAACCACCTATCCACATAAAACAACTTAGAAAGGAAAGGATGGCTGCACCCCCCCCCCCCCCCCGTGCTTCCCTGCTGCCCTTCCACCTGGGATTGACAGACAACAGAATGAGGAGGATGAGGAAGAACAGGCCCAGTCACGCTGGGACAGACAGAAAGCAGGCTGGTGTGGGGTGGCTCACCGACATTGGCAACGTAGAGCTTGCTGTTGAGAAGGACTGCCACGACAGCCATGGCTCCTCCCGAAATCTCCCTCTCCAGTGCCTTGAGTCTCTCAAGGATCTTCTGGTACTGAGGTGGCAGCTGGTGCTGGGGCACACCCTGCAAGCCATCATCAAGAGATCAGAGGAGCCCGGGTGCTTGAGGGCCACCTTAGCTTCCTTCCCTTGGGACAAAGCATGCAGGACTCCTGAGCAGCCAAGCCAGCAGATGACCAGCAGAGATGTGGCCAGGCTGCACACCCGCAGGACATCCTGGGAAGGTCACTGTTGCTCTAACTAGGGGCAACCTGAAGGTGACCCTGGCTCTGGACTGAACCAGATCATAGAACCTGGAAAGGTCTTTCCTTCCACCTGTCCCTGTCATCTAAGGATGAGCCTCCGAGAAAAGCTGCCCACTGCTGGGTTGGAGTCTCTACAGGAATACACACACTGCCACCCCAGCCTGCCTATCAGGATGCTGCCTCATGATTTCTGCTGCAGGTCTTACTGACAAAGAGGTTAGTGCAGGCACCTATCAGTTCTAGTACAGGCAGGTGATTACCTCTGGCACCCAGCAGTACTAGTACAGGCAGGTGATTACCTCTGGCACCCAGCAGTACTAGTACAGGCAGGTAATTACCTCTGGCACCCAACAGTACTAGTATGGAAAGTTGTTTACCTCCGGCAGCTGGGACTGGAGGCTTGCTTTCTCAGCTAAGGCATCATCGATAGACTCCAGGAAGCTCCTCTCCACCACATCAAAGGCCTGAAGAGACACAGGGCAAGGCAAGGGCTGGCTCAAACACCACCATCACCTCGTGCTAAGACGTCCCTATGGAGAGTAACAGACCCACGGCATTCACGGATGGCCTCGTGTGACAGGTGACACATATCACTTTGGCCTATGTGGGCCTTCTTGTCCACTGTTTGACCTTTAGCTGTGGGATGGGAGAAGGGTGCTACTTATGCAGCCTGCAGAGAAAGGAGAGAGGAGGCAGGAGGCAGGGCCAGGCCCTGTGCTCAAGAGCTGGGGTGTGAACAGCAGTGCTGCTCACTTGGGTTCACGTGAAGAGAGACAACCTAGGAGTGCTTTGTCAATGAGTCTGTAGAGGCACGGCAACCCCTTCTGTAAAGGCCTTCGTCAGGACCTGCTAGACACTGGTGTAGCAGAAAACTTCCTCCTGGTGTAGCCTCTGCAAAGCTCCGGTCTAGGAGCACAAAGAACAGGAAAAGGCTATGGCCAGTTTCTCAAAGACCAAGAAGCCTTCCTGAGTAGAAGGAAGTCCCAGCACAGAAAAGACAAAAACAGAACAGCCCTGGCCAGTGAGGTATAGGACAGAGCGGGAGCAGTAACCGCTCCAGGACACGCAGCCCTGGGGAATGCGCTCCTGACCACATCTCAAGCAAAGGAAGGGGGTCATTGTCAAGGACCTTATCTCCGCAGAGCCTCTCTTCCCAGTGATGCCTTCTCCCAAGTCAGTCCTGCTTCCAATGGAAAAGCTGCTGTTCCCTGCCTGTCCTGGACTCCCATTAGCAAGGGGCCCCTGCCACCGTGAAGTGTACCCAGAACTGATCTTTGGTAGGGGATGAAGAAGCAGGCAGTCTTCAGATCACCCTGTCCCCACTTATAGCTGCAGGGCCCACGTTCCCAGGAGTGGAGGACACACAAGCCAGCCAGGCCGCTGGCACCTAGCCCAGTCTTCTTACCTGCAGCAGGACCCGTCGCACATCAGCCTCAGTGTGCTCAGTGTTGAGCTGGCCCAGCAGGAGCTCTGCAGAAAGCCTCTGCGCCACAAAGTTGGTCACGCGGTTGCCATCATAGCCATTGAAGACCCCGTACAGGAAGCAGTTATTTTCACTTCTAGCAGAGGGAGGGCAGGGGGGAGGGCTGAAACCAGGGGCATGCAGGTGGTAGAGGAAGAAGGAAAGGGACTGGAGAGGGACTAAAGGCAGAGAAGGCTTCAGGCATTCATCTGGGTCCCCGCACTGTGGCCATCATTTCACTATGACAATGACCTGCTTGCTGAATCTTCCCTGCCAGCCTTCTCCATCCCTATCCCACAGCAGGCGACACTTCCCATAGGCCCCACTTCACAGGCAAGCCTCATATACAGAGGTGGCAGGACAGTATCTTTTCTTGCTCATGAACCGATCTTCTCTGGTCAGTCATGCCGACACACGTACCTGAACTTAAGCCAGTTGTCCTCCGGAGGGTGGCTCTCAGTGCCCTTGCCATCAGCAGAGTAGCTGCGGTTGGACGCTGAACCAACTCCAGAGAGGTGACAGAGTGGCAGGTCATCTGTCCAGCTTGGCTGCTGCTCCTGGGAAGCACCGGGAAACTGAAAACCACCTTCTTCTCCCCAGATCCCACCGCACCTGCCTCTCCAACAGGGCAAAGGCAGGCCTGCAGCCTGCAAGATGGTTACGGCTGGAAATGATGATGTTTGTCTGAAGGGACTCTAACTAAAGCATTTCCTGTTTTTATGGGGCATCCACAAACTGGTTCCCTTGGGAACCCTAAAGCTGCAGCATTCCCCAGTGGGAAGCTTAGCATGGCTACCTAGAGAGAGCGAGCTGTACTACAAAGTAAGCAAGGCTAATGTAACTCACAGGATTTAAGCCCAGCTTAGAGGAAACTCTTTGGTCATACTTCTCCCACAGAGAATCTTATTGTACAACATAAAGGAATCTTTTGGGTACTGGTTCCAACTGCAGAATGCCTGACCAGTGTGCAGCCTGGGTTATCTGTACTATAAACAGATTTCCACACATGCTCTCAGGAAGGTAGCCGGGCCTGGCCTTCAGAAACTCCAGCCTGCACATCAGCCTGTCATTCCCCCTGGCTTGGAGGCCTCCGCCTGTGTCCTGCCTCCTTCAAGCCGCAGTTTGAAGCCCTGTGCACACCCTTTTTCTTGTTGGGCAAGCCTTCCGGGATTGTCAACTCAGGGTCACTGCCCTGTGTATTCAGACGGCACCCTGACCCATCTCTCTTGTCTATATCTGACTCTCATTCTTTCCCATCAGATTTGGATTTCAAACCAGGATGTTTTGCTTAATCACTACAGATTTACGTGCACGCACGCACGCACGCCTTGGCTTAAATATCCCAACTTTTAATTTTGTAAAGTTCCTGGAGGTGGCCCCAAGCATCGGGCGTTTTCTCTTGAAATGTACGACTTGTTAGTAAGCATGATACAGTGATAGGACACAGCACAATGGAAGTCCTCAAGGGGGGGGGGGGGCGGCTTAGGACTATCTGATCCCACAGCCGCTGGCGACAGGCTCCGTCTCAGCGCGTCATGCTCATAGGCATTAAATGTGGTCTGACCCCACTTCTTTGATAAGTAAGTTGGTCTTGTGTGAGGCTTCAGTTACACATTTTCTATCCTTTGTCTTGGGAAGGATGTCTGTGAGGACCTGGCCAGTGTCCTGGAGGCTCCCAAAGCACCCTGCATATGCATCTGAAGCCTAGACTGTGAGAACATAGTATCAGAGACACAAACACCCACGGAAGGCTATCTCAGAGGTCCTGCAAACACTTGCGCAAGGCAGGCATCAGATCTGTATGTGGTACACATATATACGTGCAGGCAAAAACACATGGGTAAAGTAATACTCTGAAAAAAAGCCAAAAAGTTGGAAAGTTCTATTGAAATATTAAACAATTATGGCCACCAGCTGCAACTTCTTATAAGTTAACAGTAACGATCTTCAGAAAAAAGATATAAAACGGCTGGTGGTGGTGGCGCATGCCTTTGATCCCAGCACTTGGGAGGGAGAGACAGGTGGATCTCTGAGTTCCAGGGCTACACAGAGAAAGCCTGTCTTGAAAAAGCATTAAAAGAAAAGGGGGTGGGGGGAGCATAAAACCACTGCAGCTGGCTGCTCCAATCAGCTATAGAAAGTCTTTGGCTAACTTCTGTGGCAAATTTCATCTGCTTACTTACATAGTGATGAAAGTCACTAGACAGATATACCTCCCAATTATAATTGCTTTTATATCACATGCATCTATTTCAAAGCTTTTGTTCGGTACTTAGTATCCTGGAGATACTACTGCAGGGTGTGGGAGTTTTATTTTAAATGATCATGTAGTAAGATCTCTGTCTTTGGGTACAGTCGTGCTGTATAACTACCCCCAGCCAGGACACTGAATGCCCTGCTGACGACCTTGGGAGGTGCTCCACCCATCTCAGGCCTGCAGCACCGGCCTGCTCTTCATCCTGTGGTTTTGCTCTTTAAAGAATGGCATCTGTCAAAGCGTGCGGTGTGTAGCCCTGTGAGGCTGGCTCCTTTCATGCATCCTGCTGTTGAGATTCAGCCACTGTACTTATGTGCATTAATAGCTTGCTCATCTTTACTCAAGCATCTGTAGCTCTCCTTTCTCATTGTTGGATATGGTAGTCTGCTTATTCCAGCATCCTCCAAAGGCCATGTGTGCTATCTACAGTCTTCAGTATTTGGGAGAACTGCTATAAATATTCAATTTCAAGCTTCTGTCTGAAGGTAGCTTTTCCTTTCATTTGGTAACTACCTGGGGCTCAGGCTGCTAGGTCACAAAGATCTACTGGAAGGCTGACAAACACGTGGTACCACACTACACACATACATACAAAAAACAAGAAGCACTGTGTCCAACTAAACGGTTGTTTAGCTCTTTCTTTAATATTTCTTTATTAGGCCGGGGGTAATGGTATACAACATTAGTCCCAGTACTTGAAAGGCAGGCCAGCCAGAGCTATACAGTGACCCTATTTCAAATAGGAGAGTTAGATTTTTATTATTTTAAATGGACATATTTGTGTATGTAAGCAAATACCCCATGTGTGTGGATGCTTTTGGAAGCCTGAAGAGGGTGTCTGGTCCTCTGGGAGTTAGAACTTGAGGTGTGGTGAGCCACTGGACACCCTGCCAGGACAGAAACTTAAGTCCTCAGGAAGAGCAACAAGGGTTATTTTAACTGGTAAGCACTCTCCAGCCTCTGGGTGTTTACTTTAGAAGAAACTGCCAGGCCATCTTCTAGGGCAGCTGGGCCACGCGCAGCCCTCCTGCAGCAGCAGCACGCGCTCCAAGTGGACAGCGCTAGGTAGCAGGTCTGTTCTTCACTCTAAAGCATACCTGAGCTCATGCTATAATTCTCATTTTCCTGATAGCTAATGATACTGAACATCTTTTCAAGTGTTCACTTGCCACCCACAGGTCTTCTCTGCCAAGTTTTTATTTTATGCCTCCTTTTAAATTGGGCTGTTTAACAACTGAGTCTGGAGAATTCTTTATGTATTTGCAGTAGAGTCCTTTGTTGGCTACATGATTTTAAAGTGTCTTCCCAGGTTTGTACTTGCCTCATATTGTTTTCTTGGTAAAATAAACTTAAATTTTTATGATTTCCATTTTATCGATTTCTTCCATTCATGCCTTGTGACCACCATCACACCCCCGAGTCAGCGTTTCTCTGTGTAGCCCTGGCTATCCCAAAACTAGCTCTGTAGAACAGGCTGGCTTCACAGAGATTCGCCTGCCTCTGCCTCCCAAGTGCTGGGATTAAAGGCGTGCGCCAACACTCAAACCTTCTTGGTTTATGCTTTGAGAGTCACACCCAAGGGCTCTTACACAGAGCAGGCCATGAAAACCTCACATTCACTTGAAGTTTTACAGTTTGATGTCTACACCTGAGACCTCCGTTGAATTAATCTGTATAGAAGGCAGATGCCCAGCTGCTCTAGCCCACCTGTTGGAGAGCTGCTGCCCCAAATGAGTTACCATCACACCTCTGCAAAAAGGTCCTGCTGTGTTTCTGGACTCTGTTCTGTTCATCTGTGATGGACATTTTATTCCTTCAGCTTTGTCATAGTGAGCCTTAAATTCACATAGAGCAGTAGTTCTAAAGCTGCAACCCTTTAATAGTTCTTCATGTTATGGTGACCCCCAACCTTAAGATTATTTCGCTGCTACTTCACAACTGTAATTTTGCTACTGTTATGAATCATAGAGTAAATATCTGGTATGGAGGACGTCTAATGTGACCCCTGTGGGTTGTGACCCACCGGTTGAAAACCACTGACCAAGGGGACTTTCTCTAACTGTATTTTCTTCCCAAGAGTGTTTTGGCTAGTCTAGCTTCTTTACCTTTTCATCTAAATTTTAGACTTACTTTGTTCACATGCTGCACGCACACACACAAAAAGCACGAAGTCTTTTGGGAATTCAGGTATAGGGGTACACGCCTGTAATTCCAGCATTTGGGAAGCCGAGGCAGTAGCAGGATCACAGACTAGGCTGAACTACACAGTGAGATCGTGTCTCAAAAAGAATGAATAAATAAGTTAAAAAAAAAAAAAGGCTAATGGGCTGTTGGCTTGCAACAACTCGAATCTCTAGGCCATACTCTGATATTCCAGGATATTTGATTATTATACACAGAAAACCTAATTGTTAGCAAAATAGAAATGCTTAAATGTGGTTAGGCGTGTCCTAAAAAGACACAGTTTGGGTGCGCCTCTAAAAGCCTCCACAGACAAGAAGGCGGAAGAATGGAGAGTCCCTGCCTATTTTAGGACGAGTTGCTAGGGAAAGTCAGCTGCATGGCCTTGAACTGCCCCACCAAAAAGGCGAAACGGCTCAGCCCCTTACTGATTTGGCTTGTAGATCTCTCTCTCCTTTTTGGCTGGGAAGAACCTTGATGGAAGGAGCTCTGGGTAAGAGATAGGGATTTTCTCTTTGGGCTTGCAGGAACCACAGAGAAACAGCTGGCAGGACACAGGTCAAACAGTATTCTAGGGAAGAGAGCTAAGGAGCCCCCTTGGGTTTGGAGAACTCAAGAGAAAGGTAGGCTAGCTTGGTAGTATGACACAGAAAGAGATTTCTAAAGAGCTAGCAGTTTAGTTGTAGGATCAGGCTTGTAAATAGATATTTGTATACAGTGAGGAAGATAAAGTTACCTCGCTGAGCTAGCACGTTTTACCTCAGTTTCTGCCTCCTGCGTCTTTACTGCAATAAACGTTGGGTGACCTGATACATATTACACTCTGACATCTCCATCACTCCCATCTTCTGATCCATGAATGCGATGTGTCTCCACTCATTCATGCTTCCTTCATGGGATGTTTGCTTCAGTCACAGTTTTGCCACAGGATCTGAGGAGTCACTAGAAGTCTCCTAGTAGTCTTTCAGAACAGATACTATGTCTAAAAGCTATACTGATAATGAATGAAATGGCTGAAATCCTGGTCACCTCTGGTGAGGACAAGGGGAAGGTGCTTCCTGGTAACAGAAACACTTTGCAGCTCTGTTCTTGGCTCTGACACACACGGGAAGGTACCTCACTTAGCCATATGTATTACGTCATGGCCGTACATTCAGTTAACATCCACACTCATTTAACAAATCTAGCTGCTGGTCAGGCGTGCATCACACTAAGTCCCAAGAACAACACAACAAAGTAACACAAGAAAACTCACTGTTTAAAGCCTCCCTTCTAGGGGAAGATGACGCCAACACACACACAAATGGGAAACTAAAGAAAAAGCTTGCTCTTACCACATGCAAATCACAGACAGACACTTGATTGAAGGGCCTGCCTTGGTGTTGCTTAGGAAGCAATGCCTGGTGGGGACCCAGGAAGATGCAATGGGGTAGGAAGATGTTATACTGACCACCAAGGCCATCTTTAGCTAATAAGAAACTCCCTACAAATCAGAAACCTGTGAGTATGACAATGTCAATGTACATAGCTGGTACCTTGACCTTAAGTAATTGCAAGTACTGTCTGAAGATTCCTACACTACATTTTTTTCCCCCCAAGACAGGGTTTCTCTATGTAGCCCTGGCTGTCCTGGAACTCACTCTGTAGACCAAGCTGGCCTTGAACTCAGAAATCCGCCTGCCTCTACCTCCCAAGTGCTGGGATTAAAGGCGTGTGCCACCACGCCTGGCCCTACACTACTTTTAAAAACGTCTCAGAGAGTTAAAGAGTACTGGCTGTCTGGGCAGTGGTTGGCCAATGCCTTTAATCCCAGCACTCAGAAGACAGAGGCCAACCTGATTTGCAGAGTTCCAGAATACCCACGGCTATAGAGAAAAACTGTCTTGAAAAACAAAAACAAAATAAAACAATGTACTGGCTGCTCCTGCAGAAAGCCAGGGTCTGATTTCCAGCACTCACTTTACAGCTCACAACCCTGTGCAATAATTCCAGTTCCAGAGGCTCTAACTGCTGCCCTCTTCTGGTGCCTTTAGGCACTACACACACAGTGCAGACATACAGGCAAAGCACCTATACACATAAAATAAAAAATAATTTGGGTGGGGATGTTGAAAAGGACCTCACTGGGTAGCCCTGGAAACCCTGAAACCAAAAACTGGCCTCGAGCTCAAAAGAGATCTGCCTGTCTCCCCCTCCCTTCCCACGTGCTGGAATTAATGGTGCCACTATACCCAATTCTTTTTTTTTATTATTTAATTTTTATAATGTTGTTCTGTAAATTTTAGAGTTATCCCTTTACTTGCTTGCAAACAGTAATTTCCACGGCTCCAGTGCCACTGTGCACTGCTCTTATGAGATGAAGTATTTGCTTACCTTGGAAAAAAGCACCCAAGAAACAAATTAACTTGACACTTTGTCTTCTTGTGTGTGTGTGTGGGGGGGGTTATATGTGTGCCCATGTCTTCTTGTGTGTGTGTTGGGGGGGTTATATGTGTGCCCATGTCTTCTTGTGTGTGTGGGGGGGGGGGGGTTATATGTGTGCCCATATCTTCTTGTGTGTGTGTGTGTGGGGGGTATGTGTGTGCCCATTTCTTTTTGTGTGTGTGTGTGTGAGTTATATATATGCCCATGTCTTCTTGTGTGGGGGGGGGTAGTTTATATGTGTGCCCATGTCTTCTTGTGTGTGTGTGGGAGGGGGTGAGTTTATATGTGTGCCCACATCTTACTGGGGGGGGGAGTTTATGTGTGCCTATGTCTAGGTGTGTATGTGACAAGGGCTAAAATGACATTGACAGCTCTCTACTTCATTCACTGAAGCAGGGCCCCTCACTGAACCAGGAGATGGGTAATTCAAGCTACTTCTGTTAGCTGGGGTTCTCGTCTCTGTTTGAGTGTTGGGGTTACAGGAAGGCCAACACAGCTATCTGGCTTTTACATGGCCTTCTTTCCGAGAAGTCCAGCAGGCCGGTGTCCCCCAACCATAGTCCTGCAGTATGCTTTTTAAATGTACATTCACATGGGTCAAATGAGACCTTAGTGCTTTCCTTCTGGCTTCCAGGGTATTGACAACTTTGAATCTCACCCTCAGAAAGGCCCACAATCTCATAACAGCTGTCTAGCTTATTCAGATAAAACCTTCCACACAGCACTTCAAATGACTTCTAAAAACCTGCCCAGACAAAAGCCATGGTAAACAAACCCACTTCTGGCAGGAGGGCTCCACATCGAAGACTTGCCTTCTTGGAAAAGCTTAGCACAGAGCTGGGTGTGGTGGCACACCTTTGAACCCAGCACTCGGGAGGCAGCGGCAGGGTCTCTCTGAGTTTGAAGCCAGCTTGGTCTACATAGTGAGTTCCAGGACAGCCAGGGCTATGTAGAGAGACCCTACATAAAACAAAAACAACCAAAAAGAAAAGCCCAATACAGGTGGGCAAGATGGCTCAGTCCCTTGCTTCCAAACCTGAAGACCCATGTTTGGTCCCCCAAATCCATGTGGTGGAACGACAGAAATCCTCTAACCCTCCCCACACAGACACAAAATAAGCATAAATGTAAAAAAAAATGCAAAGAGACCTCAAATGAAGGTCTTAGCTCTACAGTCACGGGGATGAGAGCAGACTTAAGCCAACGACTTACGGCAATGCACCTTCCTAAAAGAAAGTCCTACTTATTTTATTTACATTGACTGTCTTTAAACACTAAGTTCCTGATGTTTGCTTTGGCGTATTAGTAAGATTAAGACAAATTTTACCCAACAAGCACCACAGAAAGCACAAGGAAGCAAAATTCACCTGTTTGCATTTCTCAGTCCTATCTACGCCCAAGTTCCTGCTCCAATCCACCTGGGGAGAGTGGTGTTTCCCTAATGTCAGCCAGCTACACAGCCTCCTCAGTAAATGATACACTTCCAAGTTTACACATGACCTTAGCCAAAAGGCTAAGATCAATCTACAAGCCATCAATCCACTTCCAACTTTATCTTAAAACTGTCAATTTCTTTCTCAGAGGACTTCATTTTGAATGCAAACTTTTCCAGTATTGTGGTAAGTGGAAAGCCAGTATGGTTTATGGTATCTAGAAGACAAAAGGTGAAGATGTACTCAATCTACTGCCTGCCGTAAGCTCTAGAAGAGCAGCAAGTGCTCTTACCTGCTGAGCCACTTCTCCAGGCCCTTTAACTGTTAAAAGAGATGAGCAGTCAGTATTCCGTCTAGTACCCAGGAGGAAAAAGTAGAAAGATCATTACCACAAGTTCGAGGCCAACCTAGAACAGGCTAGCCAGGGCTAGTCTTGAAACTATCCCTTGCTGGAGGGGAGGATACTCAGTGGTGCTATTCCAAAGGACCAAATGTTCAGTGCCAAGAAAACAGGACAGCTCACAACCACCAACTCCAGGGTATCTGATGCCCTCGGTGGACTCCACTAGCACCTGAACTCACAGGTGCACACACACACACACACACACACACACACACACACACACACAGGCCTGTACACATGTACATGCTTAAAACCAAACTAAATCTTTTTTTAGAAAAAGAGAAAGAACACTTACGGGCTGTGGTGGCACAGGACTTTAATCCCAGCACTCGGGAGGCAGGGGTAGGCGGATCTCTATGAATTGGATGCTAACCTGGTCTATAGAGTGAGTCAACAGCCAGGGCTATTACACAGAGAAACACTATCTCAAAAAACAAATAAAAAAACACAGAGAGAAAAATGTCATAAGAGTGTTGAGAGCACAGACCAAATTAAGCCCTTCTCTTGACAGCATCTGAGGTCTGAAGGGAACTGAAAACCAAATGCCTTCCCAATGGCAGCCATTCCTGTTGCTCCTTCAACACATCCCAACCCACACAGTGGAGACCTGGGCTCCAGGAGAACACTGCACAAGGTCTCAGAGGCTATTTCCAGCGGCTTCAGCATGAGTACTAGGCATTCCACATTTAGGTTACTGACCATGTGACCGCTGGCCAATGTCGTATTTTAGTCTAGTACTGTCAAACGGCTCACTACTTGAAATCTGTATTCTTCGGGTGTACTGGCTAGGTTTTGTGTCAGCTGGACACAGATTAGAATTATCAGAAAGGAAGGAGCCTCAGTTAAGGCAATGTCACCATGAGATCCGGCTGTAAGGCATTTTCTCAATTAGTGATCAATGGGGAAAGGCCCAACCCACTGTGAATCGTGCCATCCCTGGGCTGGTAGTCCTGGGTTCAAGCAAGCCAGGCTAGGAGAGCAAGCCAGTAAGCGGCATCTCTCCACGGCCTCTGCATCAGCTCCTGCCTCCAGGTTTCTACTGTTTGGTTTCTTGTCCTGACTTCCTCCAATGATGAACAGCAATATGGAAGTGCAAGCCAAATAAAATAAACCCCTTCCTCCACAACTTGTTTTTTGGTCATGGTGTTTCACAGCAATTGAAACTTAAGACACACATGTAACACACTGACCTCATAACAGTGCCCTAGGACCTGTGACAAATGGGTAGTTCTCCTACACTCTGGGTGCTCTGTCAACAAGAGGCCCAGTAGCCTTGTGCCTCAGACACAAGCCCCAGCAAGTAACCAGCCAAGGCCAGAAGGCCGTGTCGCTGTGAGCCAGGAAGATTTGGCTCTGACTTTACAGACCCACTCAGAAGCATTCTTGCTATGTCGTGGCTGACTGAGCTTTGCGCGTGGTCTCCTGTTCCTCGCTTGTTTTGCCAGGGACTATCCACAAGAATCGTCCACAGAGGATTCTATTAACACGTCTGCCAAGTCTCATCCTTCCTCCACACTGCTCAACAATTTCTGGAAAGGTCGCATATTTGCCACTCACACAAACCACCCACTCCTCCACCCATGCACTAACTGATGCATACTTTCTCCCACGGCTCCAAATGCCAGGCCAAGAGCTCAGGGGGCGCTAGCCCTGGAGAAGCTGAAAAGGGGGTGTTTCACACTCCAAGTCTCAGCACAGAGCAACACACACACACACACACACACACACACACACACACGCACACACACACAGTGAGCACAGGAACCAAGATTCCTCCCTCATTCAAAAGAACAGTTCCTAAAATTCAACAGAAAGTGTGCCGAGTGGCCACATCAAAGGCCCTAATTCCTGCCGGTCTTGTCTTGAGAGGGAGCCCCCTACAGTCCTGCTGTGCTCTGAAAACTCATAGTGACCCTTGTGTGTGTGGCCTCAGAGGCTTCACAAACACCTGTGCATGTTTGTTTAAGAATGAGTTCCTCACATTCTCATGGACTCTTATCGAAATCAAGGTCTGCAGTAATAGTTCCCACACGACTCATCTCAAAACCCCCGGCAGACAAGTGGACAAAGCCCTGTTCCCTGTTCAGGCCACAGCTTGAATATCAAATTATGGCATGAAAAGGCTGAGTGTTTCTGTGGTGAAAGCAATCCATTGCCACAGAGACCAAAAAGAAGCTTGGGGGGGGGGGGGGCAATGGCCCTGGGAAGATGGCTTAGGGTGAGGGACAGCAGTTCCTTCTCTCCAATAAACCTCTTGTATGACCCACTTCTCTGAGGCCAACTCACTCCAGGCTCCCACTGCCTTCCAGAGCTCCATCAAATGCTCTATGCTGCTGTCAGACTCCATGATGGACGCTCACAAGGCTCCTAAGAACTGCGGGATGGTCTCTGCAGACCAGACCAGCAGCTGGACCCCCATCCCAGGCTGGTGAGTAGCTAGTACACCGCTCAGGTATTGACACATGTACGTTGTTCTTTCTTTCCTTCCTTTTCCCCCTATTGCTGGGGATGGAACCTGAGGACTTGTGCACACTCTTCCATGAGCCTTATCACCAGCCCTGGATACACACAGTGTGTGTGTGTGTGTATCCTGAATATATGTTTTTTTCCAGTGGGCACATTTGCTTAGAGACAAGGCCTCATATAGTCAAATTCAAGCCCCTCACCCTCTTGCCCAGCTTCCCAAGTCCCAGGATTACAAGACTGTCCTTACGCTCTGTTTTATGAGGTGCTGGGAATCAAACACAGGTCTTCATGCACATTAGGCACACGACCACCTGAGCGCAGCCCTGCGCTTGTTTAAGGTGCACAGGGGAAAAAGCATAGGCCGCAGCATGTGATCGCATAAATATCATTCCTCAGGACAAACTTCAGTCTAAACACGACTTCAGGGTGACAACATCCTTTGCTTGCTTAAAACTTGGGTTTTTTTTATATTTTGGGGGATATCATCTTACTGTGTTGCCAAGGTTGGCCACAGATGCCTGGACTCAAGTCTAATTCAGCCTCCTGAGGAGCAGGGATTACAGTCATAGTAACAAACCAAATGGATTTTGCTTTTGTTTGAGACAAAGTTTCTCTGTGTAGTTCTATCTGTTCTGGTTTTTACTCTGTAGAACAGGCTGGCCTTGAACTCTCAAAGATCTGCCTGATTCATTAACTATTATTAAATTACACAGAGTCTGTACTTGCTGTTTAGCATCTGTCAGGGCGTGTCGTCGTCATCCCCCACCACCACCCCTGCTCCAGCACAGTGCCTACCACAGGAGGAACACTCAAGGGTCACTGCAAGGCACTGGCTCACTCACAGCAGCACTGAAGACAGAAGTCTGCTGTTGAGGTGTAGAGGGCAACAGGTCCCTGTGCACACTGATAAGCATGAGGGAAACCAGGAATATTGAACACACAGGGTTGTCTCTTCAACAGAAGGCTGCATACCTGCTGTTGCCAGAGAGCTGGGGATGGATACTGTTCACGGCCTGGTGACCTGTGCAGACTGTAGGGCCAGACCACAGCTGCATTCCCCATACTACTGTGTTCATCCCAGACTCCTCCCTAGACCTTCATCCTGAGCACTATTTCTCAGTCACTAGAACTCATCCTTAAGGATTTTGCAAGAGTTTCGAGGCAGCCCCGCCTTAAGCATTACTGTGATAACTGTCACGGAGAGCTTCTTTCCAAAGCTCTACTGTGCTTACACATGGCTAAAGTAAACTGCTCTGAATCGGCTTCTAGAAGTTTGACCCCACACCAGCTACCGATTCCTGTTGAACCAGATCTCCTCCTCGCCTCATGTGGACACTCAGATCCTTACTCTGTGGTAAGGATCTCCTGGTATTCGCAGAGCCCCCACAGCTGACTGTTACCATCTAGAATTGGAAACACTGTGGCAGTCCATTTATAGTATCGGTTCTCCTGGGAGGCCTTCTGGACCGGGGAAACTATGGGTAAATCTCTGTGAGACTCACAGGCTTTTTTCAGGCTGCTATGGCTGGGGTCTTCTAAACCTGCGGGTGAAGACCTTTTTGGAGGTCACAGGAGTTCTATATCAGATATCCTACATGTTAGATAGCTACATTATGATTCATAACAAGTAGCAAAATTAGTTATAAAGTAGCAATGAGATAATTTTGTGGTTGGGAGTCACAACATGAAGAACTGTTTTAAAGAGTTACATTAAGAAGGCTGAGAACCACCATTCTAAGATTTTCTTTAAAACCACTTTTCTTAGCTGAATGTAGTGGTGTATGCTGCCCCAGCATTCGGAAACAGATCTCCAAGTTCAAGGCCATATAGTGAGCTGGAGGTCAGCCACTGATACATAGTGAGACTTTGTCTCAAGACAATCAAACAAACTCAGCACTAGAGAGATGACTTAGTAGCCTGGAACATTGACTTTTGTTCCAGGAGACCCAAGTTCAGTTGTCAGAACCTTACGACTGGAACCTCCTTCTGCCCTCCACAGGCACCAGGCATGTACCCAGAACACTTACATGCAGGCAAAATGGAATTTTAAAAAATTAAAATTAAAAACAAACCAACTACCCAGGAAGCCCTCAAATCCAAAATCCCCAAAACCAAACCCTTTTAAAGCACACTGACTAGAGATAATAGGTAAAAATCCCTCAGAAGGCCTTTTCTTCCAGAAACTCTACCAAACTGCCCAAGGATGATGCCCCTTCAAGACCCACATGAGCCCATTACCAGCCTATCCCACAACTGTTCACTACCTGTCAACACACTATTTCTATCTGACACATGGATTTTCAGACCCCTCACATACAAATTTAGTTAAATACATTGTATTCCCCTTGGGTGTCCCTCCTGTCTTGTAAAAAACTGAATTTAAAAAAAAAAAAAAAAAAACCTAAAAAGGAAAGGCCATGACTGCTCCTACGTGTGGGTATGGTAGAGGAGAAAAGTTCTTACTGTAGGAAAATGGGAGAGCAGAGGCAGAGACATCTAAGAGAGTCCAGAGTCGAACCCTAAGCCATGGGGGAGAGGGAGGGAAGGGAAGGGGAAAGCAAGGGAATGGGGTACAGCAGCCAAAAAGACAAAGGTACAAAAGAGGTGGGTCACCAAAATTGTTCAGTTCTATAGGAAGAGCAGCCCGAGGGATGCTGGGAGAGCCTGACAACCAGGCTCACTTTGATGTGTTGAGACCTCAGCTATTTTTCTGGGTTTGAGACTTAACACCCCTGAATCCCCTGCAGTTCTCTGCGGCCTGTCCAGGGTTCCCTATGGAAGTCCACGCTGACTATGCCTTAGCCACGGTGCTGGGGCTCACGCTCCTCTTCCCCTGCTGCCCTTTCATCTTCCCAAGAGGCCCAGACTAGCAGCTTTCAAGGTCATTTGCAGAACACAGATATTGGAGCTGCTCTCACCAGACACAGGACGAAGGACAGGTCAGCAAGCCCTGCACCCTGCCCGGCTGGGACACCGGGATTCCTCTCAGTAGGTATGTCCTTTCATCCTGAGGATGGAAGGGGCCTTACACAGTTATCTTTTCCTGTTCCTTCCCTAGCATCAAGACACTACGGGTTAAAGCCGGCCCTCCCTCCCCCTTTTTAAAGTCCGCCAGCATACACAGAGAACACATTCTCTGTGTGCTGGGAAAAGCCTACACTCTGCCCTAACTGGTGTTCTTTGGGTCCCATCACAAGGAAGAGACAGAAGATACTTGACCCAGTCGACCTTTCTCTTGTTAGCAAGCCAACTCAGTCGGCATCAGTCACTATTTTTTTCCCAGCCCCTCTTTCTCTCAAGGTCACAATCATATCAGTGTTCCCCAGACGCTTTCTACAATGGGGACATTTATACAAGGGCCTTGCCCTCTGGGACCTTACAAAACAGAGAGCCAGACCTCTTTACTCCCAGGGTTTTACAAAAGGCCCGAGCAGGCACACAATAGTGAAGGGAAAGCCATCTCTCTCTTCCCCCACGTCTCCCTCTGGCTTCAGATCCTCTAGGCCAGGCAAGCTACTTCCCCCCACCCTTGAAAAGCCAAGACCTAGTTCCTGACCAATTTCCTCATTCTGTGACAGACACTGACCAAGCACCTAGCATGCAAGGGTGGTAGGGTGGTGAAGTCAACATGCTAAGAGGCGCTGGTCTTCAAGGAAGCAGACATCCAGAGGCAACTCCTACAGAGTGCCACGGTAAGGAAGGCCAAGGGATCCCCGCCCTGTCCTGGCAGATCCAAACAGTACTCTGAGCTAACATACATACATGTGTAACTGCACATATGTGAGAAAGATGCAGGGACGGGTAGACTACATCAAACCGTGGAGGTCCAGATGACCAGGTCGGGGTGCCTGGAGCCAACCTTCAACGGGACCCGGTGAACTGGGAGGCAGAAGTAAAACCCTACGCCCTCACTTGAGGAGCCTAAACCTTAGGGGTGTTTCTGGAACCAGACTATTTTAATCCTGCCTCTGCCTCTGCCGCTCACCAGCTGCCTGACCTCGGTTTCCTCGTCTGTAAAAACTTTTAGTCGCTAACTATTCTCCGGTGCTGCTGGCGAAGCTTATAAACGCGAGGCGGTCCACACAATGCCAGAGATACAGCACGCCTTACACAAGCGGGGGGCTATTTATTATTAGTCGTGTCCACGCTCCGGATGGCCCGCTCGGCGGCGCCACGTCCCCTTCCGGCTCGAGGACGCTCCCACTCCGCAGGACCCCGGCGCCCTTGACCCCCTAGAGGCCCCAGCCTGCGACGCGCACGCGCAGAACAGGCGCGGCGCCAGCCGGCTGTGGGTCTCGCGCGCTGCAAGCCCCCAAAGGCCTCTGGGGCGAGAGGGCCATGCTCTGCCATCTAAAGACAACAGTTCCTGCACCCGAGGACACACCCGAGCTCCCAACCCTCCCAGCCCGGAGAGCGGGTCGGTTTCCTCACACTCTGGAGCAGGCTCCTCCTCTGCGCCGCCATCTTGGAGGACCCCGCGGCGCGCCAGGCTCTCGGAGTGGCGGGATGAGGGGCTAGAGCGGCTCGGGCTGCCGCGGAGCTTATCCACAGCGCCCCCGGCGGAGCGGAGGAGGCGCAGCAGAGGCGCCTTGAGCAAGCGCGGCTCTTGCCCCCACCCCACCCCCAACCCCATCAGCCTACTTTCTTCGACTTTCTTGTTTCCTGGGGTCTTTATGGGTGTGCTTTCTCCCGGATTTTTTTTTCACCCCGATGGAGATCCTGAGATCCTATTTAAAGCGGCTTAGCGAGGAGGGAGCAAGAGAGAACGAATGATTCAGTTTACAAGAGTAGTGGGTGACTGACTGCCTGATCTTATAATGGAGGCCACCCCAATGCCAAACTAGCTGAAGTTAGATTTGGAGAAGACTGCAATTCCGAGTAGTTGTAAATTCTCAGAAGTTAAATTTATGGACGGTAACATGGGAGTGTAGTGTTAGCTGGCAATGTAATTGCAGGCCACTTGGCGTGACTGGCCAGTGCCCAAAGGAAGAGTCTGTTTGTTCTAGAAGCACGGTGCGGAAGCTCGATTTGGAGAGTCACAACTGTAATCCCAGAGTTTAGGAGACTGAGGCAGGGGGATTATAAATTTGAGTCCTGTAATCCCATCCCTTAAGAAGAGACAGGAGGAGCCGAGCGTGGTGACACACGCCTTTAATCCCAGCACTTGGGAGGCAGAGGCAGGCGGATTTCTGGTCTACAGAGTGAGTTCCAGGACAGCCAGGGCTATACAGAGAAACCCTGTCTTGAAAAAAAAAAACAAAAACAACAACAAGAAGAGACAGGAGGACCAGAAGTTTGATACCAGCATGGACTACTATATGACACCCTGTTTCATTAAATGAATAAATAATCCAGTATCAATTTTTTTAAAAGATTTGTGTATTTATGTATGAGTACACTATAACTGTCTTCACACACCAGATCCCATAGGTCCCATTAGAAACGGTTGTGAGGCACCATGTGGCTGTTGGGATTTGAACTCGGGACTTCTGGAAGAGCAGTCAGTGCTCTTAGCCGATGAGCCATCTCTCCAGCCCCCCAGTATCAAGCATTTTATTAAAGCAACAGGAAATGGCCTAAGACAGTGCTGATGGGCCAGTGTGGTGGCACATGCCTTTAATCCCAGCACTTAGGAGTCAGAGGCAGGCGAATTTCTGAGTTCGGGGCTAGCCTGGTCTACAGAGTGAATTCCAGGACAGCCAGGGCAACACAGAGAAACCCTGTCTCGAGAAAACAACAACAATAAAAAGACAGTGCTGATGGGAAGAAGTGTGTCAAAGATCCCTGCAGATTTTTTTTTGCAGGCTCAGGTAGGTTTATGGAGCAAGAGAAAGGTGTGAGTTCCACGTTAGCATGCTGAGTTTGGTGTGGTTCTGAGATGAGACGTTGTCAAGTCAGTAGGGGGGCTAGAGCTCAGAACACAAGCTGAGCATGCAAAGACATCACAGATGGAGCAGCTGAAGGGGCGGGATGGGGGGAGTGGACAGGGTCCAAGGGAGACGGTGCAAGGACACGAGCAACAGCGGGAGGCCTTTTGGAAAGATTTGATTGGCACATAACTGGATTCTATTTAGAGGCTCTGAGCTGAGGCTCTTCAGGTGGAAGACATATCCCTCATGGGGTGTGTGAGCAGAAGACAGGTTGGGAGGAGACACAGACACCTGAAGAGTAGAGGTTCTACAGAGGAATAGAAGACTGAAAGGGATCACAGGATTGGACGGTTTTTGTTTTCTTTCTTTTTGTTTCGATTTTATTTTGTTTTTTGAGACAGTGTTTCTCTGTGGAGCCCTGGCTGTCTTGGAACTCACTCTGTAGACCAGGCTGGCTTCTAATTGAGAGATCCACCTGCCTCTGCCTATCCAGTGCTGGGATTAAAAGTGTGCACTACTACACTCAGCTTTTCTGTTCGCTAGTTTGTTTTGATCCTGGGTTTTCTTACAGTTTAGCAAATGCTTGCGACATCAAATTGGTTTAAGGTCCCAGCAGAAGGGAATCAGTATGTTGGCAAATGAGGAAACTGAGGTATGCCAGTCTCATGGACCCCATGTGACTAAGTAGGGAGTGGGACTAAGCTTGGGGCTCACTAGCTCCCCTCAACTTTCTCTTCACATCTCTAAAATGGGTCCTCTTTTCCCCCAGGACAAACAGATGTGTCACCCTGGGGTTGTTTTTGATCAGTTCAAGAAGCACTTCTGCTGCAACTGTTGGTCCTGATAATCATCTAAACTGCCTGCGCTGGCTCAGGGCCTTATCACGAGTGTCCAGACGGGCAAGGCAGCCTTCGCTTCCATACATTTTCTGGAACATCCAATGACTGCACCATGACCTCCCTAACCCCAATCGCATACAAAGCAGGAAGACTTGCAGCAAGTCTGGCCCCTGAGAGCTGAGGTGGGTTTGGCAGGAAGGCTTGGCAGCCCCTCAGGTCAGAAGTCTACACCTAGGGCCTCTGTGCTCCTGAACCCGTTGGCCACCCTCAGATTCCAGTCAATCCCTGACCTGATATTTGCTGCTACTGCAGCCAACGCTGCGGGCACCTGTTGCCTTGAGCAGATGATATTGGGACCCTAAAGAACAGTGAGAAAAAAATAAAAATAAAAACTTGCCATCTCCACTCCAATCCTCATCTTCCCCTTGGATTTCCTTTTTTGTTTGTTTGTTTTGTTTTGTTTTGTTTTGTTTTGTTTTGTTTTCGAGACAGGGTTTCTCTGTGTAGCCCTGGCTGTCCTGGAACTCACTTTGTAGACCAGGCTGGCCTCGAACTCAGAAATCTGCCTCCCGAGTGCTGGGATTAAAGGCGTGGGCCACCACGCCCGGCTCACCTTGGATTTCTTCATTTTGTCTAGGACCCCAAGCAGGTATGGTAGCCTTGCTGCCCAGCAAGAGGCAAGTGACACTGGATAGATTATCTTCCCTTTCTATAATCTCTCCATTGCAGGATTCTGCCAGGTGGCTGTGTGGTCTCAGGATTGGCCATTTTATATGTTTATTTATTTTGGCTTTTTGAGACAGGGTTTCTCTGTGCACCCTTGACTATCTTGGAATTCTCTCTGTAGACCAGGCTAGCCTCAAACTCACAGAGATCCACCCACCTCTCCCTGAGATTAAAGGCATGCACCACCACGGCCCAGCTAGTGCTGACCATCTTCATAGAAACATCTATTTTATTACTGGAGGGCTAGCAAACTTGCTTCCAGTACTCTAACCAGCCTCAGGAAGTGGAAACTTAAGGGTTCTTTGGGAAGTCCTTTGAATGGTGTTTTGCTGGGGCAAACGTGTGAAGGAACGTTTAGCTGAAGCAGACACAGGAGAAAGGATGTTCTGCTAAAGCAAGGACATGAAAGGACACGTGATGAAGGATTCTTCGCTAAGCTCACACTTACATCAAGTAGTTGGGCTGCACTTGTTGGGACTCCATAGAGAGAAACACACTAAAAACCCTTCTGGTGGTGTGCTGCAGTTTCTTGCCACTTCTTCAGATTCCAGCTGATTGGCAGAGTGATGTCAGCTGAGACAGATGCTTGTGCTAAGGCAAGACCCATGGAGGGCACATGATGTCTGGAGGATATAAATAGGACTCAACGGACAGTGATGGAGGCTGAGCTTGGCTTGCTTATAGAGCTAGCTGTGCAGTGCTTTTTGGTCTCCTGTCTTCACTGATCTTCTCTTCCCTGAAAAAGGCACAGCCAAGAACTTCTGGCCTTCCTGTTGGTCCTGGTCCCTCCTGCTGACTTGTGCCGAGGCTGAAGACTGGCTGTCTCTGCTAGGTAGTCCCACTGCTGCTGATTCGTGTCTGCTATCCTGACTCTACTGAACTAGACTGCTGATATACCGGTGAAGTGTTTGCAAATGGATCAAGCTGTGAACTGAACTGCTGATTTCCAGACAAGACACACAGGGGTTGCTCCAAAGAAACATTTGTAAACAGGTCCACTTCCTCTGTATCCTTTCTTTCCCACAACCTCTGGTGGGTGGTGGGCTACAAGGAAGGTTAAAGCATTTGAGGACCATCATTAAAAGTAGGATTTGAAAATACTATCATAATGAACTATATGGAGAGGGCCTGCTCTGATAAAAAGGAACAGACCAGGAATGGATGGAGCCAGTGGGGCTGAGGCTTGATCCCTGAGGGATCTGGACTGAGCTGGAGATAAAATTTCATGTTTCAGGCCTCTTTCATTATCTGTTCTAGAAATTTTTTTTCAGAGCCAGACATGTTGGTACATGCCTATAATCCCAGTACTTGGGAGGCTGAGGCAGCAGGATCACCACGAATTTGAGACCAGCCTAGACTCAAGGAGGTTATAACTAAACTTTTTTCCAATTACACACACACACACACACACACACACACACACACACACACACACGCACACAAAAATCCTTTGCTCTCACGGAGCCTACAGTCCAGCAGGGAAACAGAGAAGACTGCAGACCCTGTTAAGGTACCTTGGCAAGAGACTGGGCTCAGGAAAGCCTCCATAGGTGGCATCTTACCTGAGGCCTGATGGGTGCACAAGAGGGCACAGAGGGTGCATTAGTGACATTTCTCAATGCTGTGACAAAACACACCACAAGAGCAACATGAGGAAAGAGGAGTTTATTTGGCTTGCAGTTTGGGGCATGGTCCATCACAACAGAAGTTAGGGCCACACGAGCTGCTGCCCCTGTGGCATCCAGACTCAGGAAGCAGAGAGATCAATGCCTGTGCCCAGATCACTTTTTCCTTTTCATTCAGTCAGGGACCCTAGCCCAGGGGATGGCACCACCTACATGAACGTTGAGTTATCCTTCTTCAGTTAAATCTTTTCTTTTCTTTTTTCCTTCTGTGTATTCCTGACTCTCCTGGACCTTGCTCTGTAGACCAAGCTGGCCTCAAACTCAGAGATCCTCAGAGATCCACCTGCCTCTGCCTCCCCAGTGCTGGGATTAAAAAAGTGAGTGCCACCACGCCCCGCTTCCCAATGGTAATTCTTAATCTCATCAGGTTGACAATTAAGAGTGAGCATCAAGCCGGGCGTGGTGGCGCACGCCTTTAATCCCAGCACTTGGGAGGCAGAGGCAGGCAGATTTCTGAGTTCAAGGCCAGCCTGGTCTACAAAGTGAGTTCCAGGACAGCCAGGGCTATACAGAGAAACCCTGTCTCGGAAAAAAAAAAAAAAAAAAAAAAAGTGAGCATCAGAGACAGAAAAAGTTGTCATAGAAGGACCACCAAGAACCCAGAGCTGGTAGATAGTGTGGCAGCTGGTGAAACTGGTACCCGTGCTGGCAGGGTCAGTGTAAAGGCCCTACCAGTGTCACTGTGAACATTGTCCATGCTCCCTTTTTCTATATGACAATTCATAGGCCAGGCTTGGTGGCACACACTTTAATCCCAGCACTCAGGAGGCAGAGACAGGAGGATCTCTGAATTGTAGGTCAGCCTGGTCTACGGAGTGAGTTCCAGGACAGCCAGGACTGCTCAGAGAAACCCTGTCTGGGGGGGTGGGGGAGAATATTATTTATACTTTGTATGTGTTTGTGCCTGTATGGGTTTATGTATCCCATATGCATGCAGCACCCTGGAAGCCAGAAGAGAGCATCAGATCCCCTGGGCCTGGAGTATAGGTGGCTGTGAGCCACCATGTAGGTGCTGAGAACCAAATCCTCTGCAGAAGCAGTAAGTTGAGGGTTGAAGAGATGTATCAGCAGTTCCGGGCACTGGCAACTTACAGAGAATCCCCACAAGGTGGCTCACAACTGTCTGTATCCCCAGTTCCAGGAAATGTAACACTCTCTTCTGGCCTTCAAGGGCTTGTGGGGTACATACTTTCAAGCAGAACTCTCAATCATATGAAAATCTTTTATTTATTTATTTATTTTTTTAAAGACAGGGTTTTCTCTGGCTGTCCAGGAACTTGCTCTGTAGACCAGGCTGGCCTCAAACTCAAAGATTCACCTGCCTCTGCCCCTGAGCACTGGGATTAAAGGTGCGACCTACCACACTAGATCTAAAATTAATCTTTTATTTAAAAAGATTTATTTATTTATTTATTTATTTATTATATGTAAGTACATTGTCGCTGTCTTCAGACACCCCAGAAGAGGGTGTCAGATCTTTTTACAGATGGTTGTAAGCCACCATGTGGATGCTGGGATTTGAACCCAGGACCTTCAGAAGAGCAGTGAATGCTCTTAACCACTGAGCCATCTCTCCAGCCCCTGAAATTAATATCTTTTTTTAGAGATAACAATCTTTCTCTTTTATTTAATACTTATATATTCACTTATTATTTGTAAGTACACTGTAGCTGTCTTCAGACACTCCAGAAGAGGGCATCAGATCTCATTATGGATGGTTGTGAGCCACCATGTGGTTGCTGGGATTTGAACTCAGGACTTTTGGAAGAGCAGTCGGCGCTCTTAACTGCTGAGCCATCTCTCCAGCCCCTGAAATTAATATTTTATAAAGCGGTAAATTGTCAGCTGGTGGTGGCATATGCTTTTAATTGGGAGATGGAGGCAAGCAGATCTTTGTGAGTTCAAGGAGTTTCAGGATAGTCAGTGCTGTGTAATACCATGTTTAAAAAAAAAAAAAAAAAAAAACAACCAAACAAAAAAGAGTAAGCACTCTTAACCGCTGAGGCATTTCTCCTGCCCCACGTTCCCTTTCTGACACGTTTACATGTATATTTCCACGTGGCCCATCAATGTTTGCCTTTATGGTCTCTTCTTTCAGGGTTAAGGAGAGAAAAAGCCCTCCATACTTTAAACTTACATAAATGGTCATGAAAGTAATAATCTCTTACAGCACTTTGTGTGTGTGTGTGTGTGTGTGTGTGCGCGCACGCACAGACATATGTGGGGGTGATCTTTGTGGAGGTCAGGGGATAACTTCTGGGGATTGAACTCAGGTCATCGGCCTTAGCAATACATGCCTTTACACACTCGAGTCATCTTGCCAGCCCTTTGTCTGAAATTCTTCTTTTCCCTCTTAGATTTATGTTTCTTTATGTACTGTTATGTCTGTGTACTGTGTGTGTGCCTCACAGCCATGGAGGTCAGAAAAGGGTATCAGATCCCTTGAATTGGAGCCACATACAGCTATGAACCACATATGGGTACTAGAAATTGAACCCACAGCCTCTGAAAGAACAATGAATGCTCTCAATCACAGAGTCCTCTCTCTCCAGCCCCCTTTTGGAATCTTTAATGGATCCATTTTTATTGTTCCCTGAAGAAAGCCAAGCTCTTAGAAGATTCATTTAGTGAGCAGTCTCTTCATTCCACCACTACTTCAAAAGGCTATCTTTATTGGCTTTGCAGTGCTGGCACACTAGTTTCTTTGTTTTAAAAGTTCCCACCTCTGCAGGTAACTTCTGGTATTAAACACAGAAAGCTCAGCCTCACTGAGCTCAGAAACATCAGGTCTACTCTGAGCATCTCTGACCTCTTCCCTCCTGTGTCATCTGCTGTCATTTCCATGGCTTCAGCGTACCCGACAGATTAACAAGTATGCCTGGGACCTAGGTGACCACGGTGGAAGTGAAGAGGCCAGGACAGAAATGTCTGGCAGGATGTGTGCAGAGACCAACAGTGAACAAAGAAAAGGAGGCCAAGTACCGCTTCAAGGATTCTGTCCCGAGCATGAAGAAGGTGAAGTTGCCGTCAGCTTTGAAGGGGAGGCTGGGGAGCTTTGCCAAGGAAAACATCAAGAATTTAGTCTTGAGCCTGGAAACTTGCAGATGCAGACTACTGCCTCACAGGAGGGGCAGCTGCAAGTCTGTGTGCCTCCAGTTAGAGGTTAATGTGGGGAGAGGGGAACCGGCCAGTACCAAGTGCCCCCAGAGTCAAAATGGCTTCCTCTGGTCCTAACCCTGTTTGCTTTGAGCTCCCACTCAATGGAGACACACTGTGATCACTCACATTGGGCCTGGGGCTTGCTGAAGTAGAAACCTAGAAAGCCAAAGATCAAGCATAGACAGCTACATTATAGAACAAAAATAGCAGGCTGCTGTTTGACATTCCTAACACCATTGAACAAACAACTTCCTAACATCTGCAGCCAGGCTTTCGGTGTGTTTTTCTGGTCCAACTCCTTTTTATCCTTTTTTGGTTTTTTGAGACAAAGGTTTCTCTGTGTAGCCCTGGCTGTCCTGGAAGTCACTCTGTAGACCAGGCTGGCCCCGAATTCACCTGCCTCTTTTCTGAAGTACTGGGATTTAAGGCATGTGATACCAGCACCCTGGTTAACTATTATATTAATTAGCTCCAGCCCTGCCTAGTGAGATGGCTCACCAGTTAAAGGCACTTGCTGCCAAGGCCAATGGCCTAAGTTTAATCCATGGAACCCACATGAGGGAAGAAGAGATTCCAAGCTTTAACGGGAGAGCCCACGCCTTTCTAGTGACTTGGCTCTTCTCTGGGAAGAAGTACTGGGTTGAAATCTTTTGTGATGGTGGAACAAAGCTTTGATTCTCGCAAATCTGCTCATTCTTTTCACCTAATAAATGGTCAATGTATGTGTGAACTCACTCTGTAGACCAGGTTGCCCTGGAACTCACAGTGATTCCCCTGCCTCTCCCCCACAAGTGCGGGGATTACAGGTGGCATCACAATGCCCAACCACACAAAAACTTAAACATGTGACACCAAAGCTGGCAGTGTGACCCAGCTGGCAGTGTTGCCTGGTTTGCACCAAGCCGCCAGTTCCATCTCTCACCCTGGCCCTGCACGAGCCATGCACCTATAATCCCAGCACTTGGTTTGTGGTGGCAGGGGCATCTGAAACTCAAGGTCATCCTTGGGATCATAGAGTGTAGAGCAAGGTCAGCCTGGATACATAAGAGTCTGTATTGGGGACTGGAGAGATGGCTCAGAGGTTAAGAGCACTGACTGCTTTTCTGGAGGTCCTGAGTTCAAATCCCAGCAACCACATGGTGGCTCACACCTATCTGTAATGTGATCTGTTTTGTTTTGTTTGTTTTTGTTTTTGTATTTTCGAGACAGGGTTTCTCTGTATAGCCCTGGCTGTCCTGGAACTCACTTTGTAGACCAGGCTGGCCTCGAACTCAGAAATCCGCCTGCCTCTGCCTCCCAAGTGCCAGGATTAAAGGCGAGGGCCACCACCGCCCAGCTCTGTAATGAGATCTGAAGTCCTCTTCTGGAATGTCTGAAGACAGCCACAGTGTACTTACATATAGTAAATAAATAAATCTTTGGGCCAGAACAAGCAGGGCTGGAGTGAGAAGAAAAAAATAAAATAAAGAGTCTATATTGGGACAGGGAACCACAGGACCAGATAGGCTGGTCAGGAAGTGTATAGGGTGGAAAAGAGACCTAAGAACTCACCTTGTTGTCCTAGAGGGCAACAAGCCAACTCATGGCTGGCTCAAGAGAAGGTGACTAGCAAAAAGCCTGAGGACTTTGAATCATCTTGGGGGAAATGGCTTTTCATCTGGTCTGAAATCTCTCAAATGTTTTAAGTGGCGTTTCTGGGGTACCAACCGGGATACAGCTTGGGGAGACACCAGAGGTAGGGAAGGAAAGGGGATACAATGATAATGATCAAGGGAGAAATCTTCACCAATATGGACACACACAGAGCTGGGAGTCTTTACCCTAAGAGCAGGCTCTAAGGGGTGGGGATGCAGCTCCGCTGTATGTGTGAGACCCAGGGCTCTGTCCCCAGCGCCAATAAGCACATGAACAAAAACACCTTAACTAACCAGGCCAAGGACATCCAACAACAGAATTAACTTAACAAAAAGAAGCCAAGGCCCCAGTAAGTTTGAAAGCAGGGCACAGTGTGGGGAAGTCAGGTTGTGCTCATGTGAGCCCATGCCATGGCCCAGGTCCTCCCTATAAAGTGGGACTTGTCACAGATGCCGAAAGATGTGACTCTGATCTTGCTTTACAAAGTGTTCAGCATAGCTCTAGCCCACAGCCAAGTGTACATAACTGACAAAGGTGCTAAAAGAAGGAAAAACAGGCCCAAAATAGAACCAAGGGGAGATGGAGGGGCTGGAGCTAATGTTCTGAGCAGGGACAGACTTGGGGGCAGGCCACCTACGCCACACGGTGTCCTGCTCTCTGAATAAGTCTGGTACTTGATTCAGAGCTCTGCCTTGGCCATTCTGAAATTCTAAATAATTCTATGCATGTGTGCATGTGTATGCACATATGTGCATGCATGTGAGTATGCCTGTGCATTGCGTGTGTATGTGCACATGCATGCGGATGTGTGCCCATCTGATTTCTTTCCTTCCTTCCTTCCTTCCTTCCTTCCTTCCTTCCTTTATTATATGTAAGTACACTGTAGCTGTCTTCAGACACCAGAAGAGGGCATCAGATCTCATTACGGATAGTTGTGAGCCATTGTGTAGTTTCTGGGATTTGAATTCATGACCTTCAGAAGAGCAGTCTGTGCTCTTAACCGCTCAGCCATCTCTCCACCCTGCCCATCTGATTTCATATCCCTTGGCCCGAGGCCTTCGGTGTTGTATCCTTCCTCAGGAGCTACCCACCTTCATTTTTTTTTAATTAATTAATTACGCTGTAGCTATCTTCAGACACTCCAGAAGAGGGCATCAGATTTTTGTTATGGATGGTTGTGAGCCACCATGTGGTTGCTGGGATTTGAACTCAGGACCTTCAGAAGAGCAGTCGGGTGCTCTTACCTGTTGAGCCATCTCACCAGCCCCCCCCCTGCCCCCACCTTCATTTTTTTTTTTAAAGATTTATTTATTTTTATTATATATAAGTACACTGTAGCTGTCTTCAGACACTCCAGAAGAGGGAGTCAGATCTCATTACGGATGGTTGTGAGCCACCATGTGGTTGCTGGGATTTGAACTTTGGACCTTTGGAAGAGCAGTCGGGTGCTCTTACCCACTAAGCCATCTCACCAGCCCCCCCACCTTCATTTTTAAGACAGTTTCTTTCACTGAACCTGGAGCACTCAGTTAAGACAGGCTGGCCAGTAAGCCCCAGGGTCCTCCTGACACCATCTGTCCATAGCCCTGAGAATGCATACAAGACATCCGTGTTTGCCGTCACACCCTGTCTTCCTTGTGGATGTCTGGGATCAAACTCAAGTCCGCAAGCTCGCACACGTGCTTTACTAGAACCCTCTCGCCAGTCTCTGCATTTACCCTTTCACTTGTATGTTGTGAGTAAACCCAGGACATCAAGCAGCAAGCCCAGGAGCAGAGGAGATATGGCAGATGGCACTCAGCAGGCTCAGGCCAGCCAGCATGGGAGGGTGGTGAGCGGCACAGGTGCCTTGGAGTCGGCCTGCCTACTTGGCATGCACACATATGGTTGGGCAGTCTGTGACACTGTGGCCATGCAAGGGAATGGGGAGCCAGGATCTGTGCCCAGATGGACAGGAGCAAGGAAACAGTGGTGGCTGAAACCCACTAAGCCTGCAGCAAGAGAAGGGACTTCACGTGGAAGAGCCCGACCCTGTGGGGTGTGCACCAAGGCAGCTCTAGTGTCTAGGAATGGGCAGCACAGCCAGCCCTCAGGCAGGGACTTTTTTTTTTTTTTTAGATTTATTTATTTATTATATGTAAGTACACTGTAGCTGTCCTCAGATACTCCAGAAGAGGGCATCAAATTTCATTACGGATGGTTGTGAGCCACCATGTGGTTACTGGGATTTGAACTCGGGACCTTCGGAAGAGCAGTCAGCTCTCTTATACACTGAGCCATCTCACCAGCCCCAAGGCAGGGACTTTTGATATCAAATTGTAAAATATGAGATAGAGATACCTGAAGGTTATGTTAAAGCACCGAGTCCGATTCACAGAACCAAAGAGAATGATTTATTTTTTATATGTCAGGGTGTTTTGCTTCCATGTTTATCTGTATGCTTATGTGCGCAAAGAGGACAGAAGAGAGAGAAGAAAGAAAAAAAAAAGACAAATGAGGATGTGAAATCTCCTGGGACAGGAGTTATAGACAATTATGAACTATCATGTGGGTGCTGGGAATTGAACTTGAGTCCTCTGGAAGAGCAGCCAGCGCTCTTAACCACTGAGCCATCTCTTCAGCCCCAGGAAAGACTTCTTTTTTTTTTTTTTTTTTTTTTTAAATTTATTTATTTATTATATGTAAGTACACTGTAGCTGTCCTCAGACACTCCAGAAGAGGGAGTCAGACCTCGTTAGGGATGGTTGTGAGCCACCATGTGGTTGCTGGGATTTGAACTCCTGACCTTTGGAAGAGCAGTCGGGTGCTCTTACCCACTGAGCCATCTCACCAGCCCCCAGGAAAGACTTCTTAAATGAATTTATTAACAACAAAAAACAAACATCAGACCCAGAAATCAAACTAAAAGTTTACAACCCTCTCTAGATGAAGAGAATCATGTGTGTTCCCAAGATGCTTCATGTTAACAAAGGGGTTTTACAATAAACTCTTTGTCATTGAGGAAATCGAATTGCATAAACAAATTAGGGGCTGAAGAGCCAACTCAGCAGTTAAGAAGATTTACTACTCTTGCGGAGGACCCAGGTCCAATTCCCAATACCCACATAGTGCTTAATGGCCATGGCTTACCTCAGTTCCAAGGGAACAAATGCCCTCTTCTAACCTTTGCAGGGAGTGACACACAGACAGACAAAACACTCATACACATAAAAACGAATAGGTATTTGTAATTGCATAAACGAATTATTAAAATATTTACAATGAGCCAGACACAGCAGCACACTCCTTTAATCCCAGCAGTCAGGAGGTAGAGGCAGACAGACCTCCTGGAGTTCAAAGCCAGCCTAGTCTAAGTATTGAGTATCAGATCAGCTACTGATAACCCAGTTTGATCTTTACGATCCACACAGTGGAAGGAAAGAACCAGATCCCAAAAGGTGTCCTCTGACCTCCACATGGGCTCTATGGCACCTCCTCCCTAGTAAATACGTAAATGTTTAAAAAAAAAATCTGTTTGGGCTGGGGATATAGCCTAGTCAGTACAGTGCTTGCTTGGCTTGCCCAGGGCCCTGGATCCTCTCTCCTGTAGAGTATAAGCCAGGAGTGCAGGCATATGCTTGTGATCCTAGCTAGCACTTAGGACATGGAGCCTGTATGAGAAAGGTAGATGGCTTAGCTGGCAAAGCACTTATTACTTAAATATGAGGACCAGAGTTTGGATTCACAGCATGAATGCAAAATAGAGCTTGGTACTGGATAGATGTAGACAGGAGGACCCTTGGAACTCTTCCAGTATTGATCGCCTAATCTTCGCTGAACTGGTAAACTCCAAAATCAGCAAGAGACCCTGTCTCGAGAAAATAAGGGAGGGCTGGCGAGATGGCTCATTGGGTGGAGGGGCTTGCTGCACAAACTTGGCTATCTGAATTCAATCTTCTAAACCCAAGAGAAGGTGGAAGGAAAGAATAGACAAGACAAAAGTATCCTCCATTATCACATGTACATCATACACACAGACACATACACACAGTCCAAGGTCACTACAGCTCTGTATCGAATTTGAGGACAACCTTGGATACATGCAACTTTGTCTTGGGGAAAAAAAAAAAACAAAAAACAAGTTAACCAAACAAGAGAGAGGGGATAAACAAGCTGAAGCCACACTTGACTCAGGATGTCAAAGAAACACAGTGACACAGCCCACTGGTGAGTTGACTCTTCACTTTATTACTATGTCACCAGAAGTCACCACCTTCACTTGGTCACCACAGATGGATGGATGTCACAGAGGAGGTTGCCTCAGAGCCACTGGGTCCACTGGAGAGGCTTAACCAGGTGGGGGAGGGGCTAGAGCAGGGCCCAAGTTGGGGGCCGCCCTTCACCGCACACACGCACACGCACACACACTCACAGATATATTGTGGAGCCTTATATTATACATCTTATATATAGAAAATATATATATTTATACTATACACAGGCAGTAACGCTGCGGGAGGGACCAGGGCACCCAGACAAGAGCTGTGGGCACCAGGGGGCAGAAGTTATCAGGTCAGGGGTAGCACTGGGAGACAGCTAGCCCAGTTCATCCTCCATAAACTCTGGGGACTCCTGCTCATAACCTTCAGGGATCAAAGGACTTATGGGTCAAAGGTTAGAGGTGTCCCGGGGTGACAAGTGGGAGCTCTTGCTTACATGGGAAAAGCCTGGGACCCCAAGTCTTTGAAAATCAAGAATCATTACGGACAGATGGAGTAGAGACTGGTGTCAGTCCCCTGGAAATAAGCCCCTTGATTGCTACATCCCAGGTGGACGGGGTGCCGCCCAGACAAGATGGCCTGTGGACTGCGCAGGACATGTCATCTCAGAAGGCAGAAGATGGGGCTCCCAATCTCTCACTCTGTGCATGACCGTGGATGAAATAGGATTCTCTCAAAGGATCTCTGCAGCTCTAAACTCGCATGGAACCCATGTTCCCCCAGACCTTCTTTTGTGCTTGACAGGGAAAAGGGAACCCCAGTTCCATAGGGCATGGCTGTGGGGGACCCTCTCCAAAGAGAATGTGGGAGGAAAGCAGGGTCCGTGGAGAGGGAAAGGAAATCCAGGGTGCTGCTGGCCTTGGGTCCTCCACGGGCTATGTTATGTCTGTGGGGGTGTGATCCCTCCTAAACTACTGAGTCAGAAGCCTGGATCTTACTCAAATCCTGCTCGGACCACTCACCCACCATCTGATATCACTACCATGATGGTGGCATGCATGGGACAAGGGGAGATGCTCAAGACCCGCCTCCTGGTCCCATAAATGTCTCCAGCTTGAGCACTAGGAAGAGTCTATGAGAGATGCCCAAAGCTGGGCAGAGTTTAACCAGCACCCTGCCCTCTGCCTGACATCCCCTGCCGTCCGTTGCTGTCCAGGGAGAAACAGATGGGCAGTCCTTGGGTGTTTAGTACCCACAGGCAGGGAAGGCTTGGGGCTGTGAGTAGCAAAGACTTTTTGTGACTTAGGGTGGCACTGCAACATTCCCATAGCCAGTCTCTCCTCTGGTCACTGTCCACCATCCCCAAGCCGTCCCTACTTGAGCCACCTGGTCGGGGGCATAGGGCTGTACACAGAGCCCTTTCCCAGGTGTGAAAAATGGAAGTCAGCAACAGCCAGCTGTCACTCAGCCGCCTGGGGCTCTCTCCCAACACTGTGACCTCCTAGCAAACTTGGAGACCCCCCCAGTCTGGATCCAACTGTAACTCTCTGTGCTCCTGGTTCTGGAAACTTCCCGAGGACTCGGAAGGGTTTGTTTCCCTTCCTGGTTTCCCCTTCTGCTCAAGAGGAGCTGCGGGGCTGCTTCTAGGCCTCTGACACCCTTGTCCCCTCCCTGACTCTTCCTCAGGCCCGTGCTCACGCAACGTTTCCCACCGTAATGGACCCTGTGCCTGTATGTTCTTCAGAGGCTCCTACAGGACAGGGACCACAGTCACCCTTGGTGACATCACACTAACACGGGTACCAGAAGAGCAAGTCTGCCCGGCAGAGCCCAGTAGGGCATGGGGTGAGGTGGTGGGGACACTCAATTGTTAAAGGGCACGGACCCGCTTCCCAGTAACCAGCTACTGTGTACTGGGCACACACAGGAGGACAGCACAGACAACCTCCCTCTGCGTCCCCTCTGTCACAGGGAGGGAAGCACCAGGTATGAAAATGCCTCCTTGTTGTCCTCTTAGGCCCCGCCCACTTTCCCTTCTGTCTTTGTGGCAACCGGCAAGCCGCTATTCACTTTCCCGTGGCTGGAAGTTTCTCAACATCTCACGCCTGCGTCATTTGGGGTCATGTGACCTGTGGCTGTGGCACTCATCTTGACCCTGTAGTTGAAAGCTCTCCCCACTGCTCCAGCCTGGAACCTTTGCTGACCCAAACAAGCAGAGAGAGGACAGTGTCCTAGGTGACACAGGGGGCGGGACCACTTGCTGGGTGGGTGGAGCCAATACATTTAGGAAGCAAGGTCATCTCTACCATTTACTCACTGGGACCTTGGGTCAGTGTCCACTACCTCCTGGCCTCCTGTCTACTCAGCCATGAGCAAAGGGCTCAGTGAGCCCTCCAAGAGCCAGGGATGGCCACCACTCCTTTGGGAAACTGCAAAGGGTGGCTGGCATACCCCAAAGGAGTTCCCTGCAGGCCATGTAGAGCACGGAGCAACACAAAGGGACAAGAGTAGGTTGAGGGAGCCCACTAGGAGAAGACCAAGACGGAGGAAGGGACTTGCATGAGGAAAGAAAGCAGCTGAGGCAGGGAAGGCCCTCGCTTTGAGGCTGATCACGGGGGTCTCACTGGACTCACGTCTTGAAGCGCTGCCCTGCCCCCACCCCCAACCCCTTCATCAAACTCGAGTAACGAGTAACGCTGAGTGGCAGAGCAGCAGAGGAAGTAAAGAAGGCTGGCAGGAGCTCTATCTGGCCCATCTTAATGTGGCCTCATCAACAGCCTGATTCAATGACCTTGAACAAAGTGTCTTGACCCTTCAGACCTCGGTTTCCTCAACCATAAAATGGAGATAACCCTGGCCATCCCAGGAGGACTGATGTCTATCAAGGATTCTGGGAATGACAGCCCACATCCTGTGACTGACCACACTCACCATGTGGCTGAGCCCCTTGCAGGCAAACTTCCCAGTATCTATCTGTCCCACCTTTCCTGTATTTGGAACAGGGCCTCCTCAGCCCCCCTTCCCCTTTCCCTCTCTCTCTTACTCTCCAGCTAAACAAAGCCTGGCATTCAGTAGGTACTCAGTGTCAAGGACACAATGAATGACTGTAACCCCTGGGCCCCACCTGTAGACCCCTGCTGGACACACACTTGCACACATATGTGGACACACCCCACCACTCCCCACCCCAGCTGGACACACACATGTGGACACACCCCACCACTCCCCACCCCTGCTGGACACACACTTGCTCACATTTATTGACACTCCCCACCCCAGCTGCACTGGGCTTCAGTGGAGTCACTTGGAGGCTGAGCATGTGCTAGGCAGAGTCACCTGGGAGGGAGCAGGGTGCTTGGGAGGGGAGCTAGGATGGAAGGGCAGGGGCAGGGTAGGCGGTCACCGTCGCCGCCATGTGGGGGAGGGGGGCTCAGTAGCCCTGCGACTGGTAGCCCTGAGGCTCAGCATCAAAGGCGTTGGCTGGATGCTGGTAGGTGCCACCCATGCCAGCAGGGTCCGACCCAGCGCTGGGCTCCACGTAGGGTGCATAAGGCATGCTGGAGTCCTGGCTGGGGTCCATGTAGTCCTGGGAGAAGAGGGCCGAGTCGGCGCCAATCTGGTACCTCTGGAAGGCTAGCACAGCCTGGCCCGCCTGGGATAGGGGCAAGCAGGGACAGGGGGCAGGTGGGAGGGACGGTTAAGGGAGAGACAGACAAGAGTATTGGGTTAGTAGAGGTTAGTTGACAGGATGCAGAGGGTTACAGACGTTCAAAGCACCGAGCTTGACCAAGGGGAAGGACTGTTCACGCGACCACCCCTCCGAAGGTCTGGGACCGTATCAGCCATCTATCAGGAGCCTCAGAAGTTACCTGCCCCATGTGTCCCAAGGCAAGACCACTCCACTGTGGAGGGTTAATATGGCCCACAGACACACAGCCTGCTCCCAAACTGTGTCCTCGGGGATGTTTTGTGAAACGGGAGAAAAGGTTGCCTAGAACAGAGAACTCTTCACAGCTTCTAAAAGCCGCCATCTTTCTGTTTCTCTTGTAGCTAGGCACAGTCACGTGGCTAACTCTCAGCCAATGAGATACAGCCATGTTCTTTGTCCCACCCCCTGATCCAATGACTGGAAAGCAGATGTGCTAGCTAGCTGGAGCTCTAGTTGCTTACACACAGCTGGGTGCAGGATGGGTAAGAGTTGGGGTCGGTAGAAGCTGGGATCACTGAGAACACCTACAGCCACTATGCAAGCCCTACACCATCTCTCCAGACTTGGAATTTGTTATTATTTGGAATGGAAATCACTGTTCACTAAAGCTAATTCTAGCTGAAACACTTGGGTCAAACTAAACAGTAAAACGTGTTTCAGGACCACAGGACTCATCAGATCCTTGACTGTTCACTACATACTGGGTCCTGTTTCTCTCAGCATACACTCTGGGAAAGGTCTGACTGCAGCCACGTACAGAGAGGGGACAAGGGAGCTGACCTCGGGGACCTAAAGAGCATTATCAGATCAGCTCTGTAATTCAGAGAAAGCTTTCCCCACCCCCTGCCAGCCTACCCTCCTAGGTCATGGCTGGAAAGATGAAGGCAGACAGGAGAGGGACCCATGGCAAAGAGTGTTGAAATCCAGCCCCAATGACAGGGCCCTAGCCTGTGACAGACTAAGGAGTGATCAGAGCTCTCTGGGGCTGGGGTGAGAGGGCAGAAAGCAAACAGAATGGTGGCTTGAGAGGTATGGAGACCAGGCCCTCCCTCACTCCCAGACTTCATGATGCCCACCCACACAGAGGTAGGAGGGTAGGTAGAACAGTGACTTCCATAGACACTTTCAGGGAGAGGGCGCCAGTTAGAGGCGTGGTTCTCAACCTGTGGGTCGCGACCCCTCTGAGGGCTCACATATCAGATATCTGAGATCTGACTCATCACAGTAACAAAATTACAATTATGTCGCAGCAATGAAATAACTTTAAGGTTGGGAGTCATCACAGCGTGAGGCACTGCATTGAAGGGTCGCAGCATTGGGAAGGTTGAGAGCCACTGATCTAGGGGCAATTACAACTATGTCTGTGGCTCATCTCCTTCCTGCCCCTGTGTCAATGCCTACTGTGGTCAGCCAGTCCAAGAGGCCACATACAGGAAAAGAGGACCAGGCCCTGCAGAGCTGTAAGAGGGCTGCTGAAGATCTCTGTCTGTTCAGTGTTCTGGGACCAGCACTCAATGCGGCATCTCACCAGGCAGCAGGCTGTCTGTATGTGCATGCCTCCAATGTCGGCAGGCTTACTCTGCATTCAGCTACAGCAAGGCAGAGACAGTGTTCTGGGGTCCACGTGTACCCAATACACCCTCCACCTCTGCAGGGAGCACAGGCATAGGTGAATGCTGCCCAGGATCTGGAAGCCAGTCTTCTGGCAGAACAAGTATTTACTGTAAGACCCATTCTCCAAGCAGGGCTTATGGAGATGCCTCACTCAAGGAATGAATGAATGAATGAATGAATGAACAGCAGAACTGACATTTATTGAGCATCTCTGTGCCAAGCCCTGTGCTGGCCCTTGCTCAGCCTGAAGTCATTGATCCATTATCAGTCAGGCTAGGAAAATTGACTAAGATTCAGCATGGTGCAAGGATTTGCTCTCAGTCACATGGCATGGGAAAATTGAGCCAGGCCACAGATCCTCCAACACTCCAGGCTAGCCCTCTGTAGGAAGCCAGCCTAGGGAGACACCAAGCTGGTCCTTCACACCATGTCTGTAGCATACCCCCTTCCTGGAGGCACTTCAGACCTTTTTTTTGGGGGGGGGTTGGTTTTTTGAGACAGGGTTTCTTTATGTAGCCCTGGCTGTCCTGGAACTCACTCTGTAGACCAAGCTGGCCTCGAACTCAGAAATCCGCCTGCCTCTGCCTCCTGAGTGCTGGTATTAAAGGTGTAGGCCAGCACCGCCCAGCACTTCAGACCTTTTAACAGCCCACCCCACTTTGTGGAAGGTTGGCTGTTGTTCTCTTCCCCAGCCAATAGGCTCCTGGGGCCAGGGCCCTGTCTAATCCACACAGGCACAAAATAGCTGCTCAATAAATGTTTACTGAAGGAACAAACACAAAGAATAAACCAAGGAAGCGATGCTGCATGAGCTAGCCAATGGTGAGCCATAGCTGACTTCCCCAGCCAGCCTCCTCCTGTCCTAGTGATCACACATCTCCAACACTGGGCCCTCCTGAGGTGTAGACTCCCTGTCCTTCAGGGACTACGGTTGTGCGGAGGCAGGGAACAGTGTGTTGTATTCCTCCTGGAAGGTAAGCTCCTTGAATCTGCGTACGGCCAGGGCTGCTGTCAGGCTCTGCCAGAGAGAGCAGGGGTGAGGTCGCTGAGGAAGCCGAAGGGCAGAGCTGCCTCAGGAAGGGCTGGCAGTGGGCAGCAGCACCAAGCTATTCGGTGTTTTCCCTCAATCCAATCGCTATGTTCCTGTCAGCGGCACCGTCTTAGCCAAGGGCAGGAATAGGGGAAGTCCTACTTTTTAGGGTACCTTCTTCCTAAATGAGCTCCCTGAGGCCACTTTGATCTTTCTGCCTAGTCCTGAAGGTATCAAGAGCTCTACGGTGACCATGGCTGGCTTCTGGGACCTGAACCACAAAACTCTTAGTTCCCAATACTGAGGTATAGAGTGCCCCCAGAAGATGGCTGTTGGGGTCCTCAAAAAGAAAAAGAAGTCTGGGCTGGAGAGATGGCTCAGTGGTTAAGACTCTCTAGAGGTCCTGAGTTCAATCAATTTCCAGCGACCACATGGTGGCTCGCAACCATGTATAATGGGATCTGATGCCCTCTTCTGGTGAGTCTGAGGACAGCAACTCATATACATAAAATAAATAAATAAATCTTTAAAGTCATCCAGGGAGAGTGGGGAGAGGGAAGACTGACTGTGTGCAGGCCAAGGGGGTCCCTTGAAGAACTTACAACAGAGTAACAGAAGGGGGAAGAGGAAAGGGGGCATGTTGACACCCCAACCTCTCTCGACTGGAGGGAGACTAGCAAGGGAGGAAATGGATGTGACCTAGACGGGCTAGCATTGCTGTGGCACAGGAAGCCCTTGAGACCTTCGGCTAGCCCTGAAAAGGACAGGCTCCAGCATGCTGAACCCCTAGATAACACATTCCTCCATATTTTTTTGCTTTGTTTGTTGGTTTGGTTTGGTTTGGTTTGGTTTGGTTTGGTTTTTGAGACAGGGTCTCCCCGTGTAGCCCTGGAACTCATTCTATAGACCAGGACAGCCTCAAACTCAGAGATCAGCCAGCCTCTTGTCTCCCAATGTTGAGATTAAAGGTGAATGCCACCATGCCAGACCTAAAAATAAAATTCCTTAAAAAGACAAAAAAATAAACAAGTACATTGCGAAGTTACTGAGCCCCGGTTTCCTTGTTTGGAAAGCAGAGCCAATAGGAAGCTTTCTCCTGGAGTGGGGAGACCCCAAGAGTGAAGATTCTGTCCGTGAAAGGGAAGCACAAAGGTGTGCTGTGTGCTCAGAGGCTAAGACAGGAGGCTCTCGAGCTCATGAACTATCTGGGCTATATGGTGATGTTCAAGTCACATCCTTAGGAAAGTGTTCCACATCAAGCCAAGGGGCTGCCTCGCTCAGGGAGGCTGGGCTGCAGGTGGCCTTGGAGCAGGTTCCCTCCGGGAAGCCAGGCTTAGCCCATCTACTCCATGGGACACAGCCTGGGGTTCGGCTGGAACAAGTAGGGACTCTACAGGACCTGTACTCACCCACGTGAAAATGGAGAAGAAGGAGAAGGCGATGGCAGCCCGGGCTGCGTCCGTCCCTTCGTTCAGAGGGTTGTCCTTGGGCTTGGAGACTTGCCACTGGTTGGCCAGGAAGCAGAAACCCACGAACCAGAAGAAGGCCCAGAAGGCTGGGGTGCCCAGGGCCAGGCCGGATGTCAACGACACACAAGGAGAAGGGGGAGAAAACAGGGCACCAAGGAACAGGGGGACAGTTCAAGAGCATGTTCCCATGCTCCCTGACCCCCAAATAATGAGCTAGGGGTTGGAGTAGAGGGAGGGAGCCGAGACACAGATTGGGAAGGACACAGAGCTGGGGTCTCGGGAGACCACAGAGAGGGCGGGAGTACAGGGAAGAAGGTACTGAGGGGAGGAGGCAGCCATACCGGGCTGGCAGTAATTCTCTAAACACTGCCACCTCCCTGGCTTGGTCAGGAAGGCTAGTGGCTTCTGCATGGGGCAGGAGGCAAGGGACCCTGCTCAGACCTCTAGAGAACTGGCGGGGAGGGGACAATTGGGACAGGACAATAGTGACTTCATGATCCGAGGCCTGGACCCCCCCCCACACACACACACTTTCCACTTGTGTGCAGCCTCCAGAAGCTGCCCTAAATGGAGTCCCTCTGAAGCTGAGCTGTGTGGGCTGGGTAGAGGGGCAAGATTTTCTGTGGATGCCCGTGGCCTACCAGAGCTGTCTAGGATAGAGTGGGCATGTACCAGCCTGTCCCTAAGAGGAGCTTCTGGGGAACGTTCATTTAGTCCTAGCTTGCTCTAGAAGGTCAAAGGGACCGCAGGCCCAGAAGCAGGGGCCCTCAGTCCTAATGATGCCCAGGCTGATTCTGGGACTCCCAAGGATGGGAGACCCTCAAAGGGTGGCAGTCCTTCCCAGGACCAATGGAAGGGGGCAGCTCCAGTCTTCCCAGGGAGGGGTGCAGAAGACCCCCTCCCCTCCCCAACCACGGCCCCTAGTCAGTCACCTACACTTCAGGGGAGGGTGGAGGAGAGAGCTCTCGACACACTGTTAAAGGGCACCCTAAAGTCGGCTCACCCGAGACACCGATGTCAGAGAGCACGGCCTTCTTGCGGTCCTTGACACTGCTGATCTGCGGGAAGTACACATCGAGCGCCAGGTAGAGCAGGCAGGTGAGGAAGGCCAACACACCCACAGTCACACCGTAGCTGCAGGCATTGGGGTTGCGGTTGTAGATGCAGAACTCCTCCTCCTCCTCTGGGTTGTTGAGGTAGCCCTCGTTCACGATAGAGCCGAAGACCACGATGGAGAAGACCTGCAAGGATAGGAACAGGTGTGAGCCGCGCTCCCCGACTCACTGTGAACACGAAGAAGGCTAGGTATGAAGCAGAAGATGCAGAGAGGAAGGGCCACTTGCCTGAGGTCACACAGCACAGGCAACATCAACTACTTCCTAACACTGCTGCAAGGACTTAAGGGCATCTGACTGCACAGGCAGCCTCTCCTACCACCTGACACCAAGGGTGGATGGGCCCACTGTGGGTGGCGCCATCCCCTTGGCTGGTAGTCTTGGGTTCTATAAGAAAGAAAGCTGAGCAAGCCAGGGGAAGCAAGCCAGTAAGTAACATCCCTCCATGGCCTCTGCATCAGCTCCTGCTTCCTGATCTGCTTGAGTTCCAGTCCTGACTTCTTTGGTGAAGAACAACAACGTGGAAGTGTAAGCTGAATAAACAAACCCTTTCCTCTCCCACTTGCTTCTTGGTCATGGTGTTTTGTGCAGGAATAGAAACCCTGACTAAGACAAATTGGTACCAGCATAGTGGGGTATTCCTGACCATGTTTGGGGGAGGACTGTGGAAGGACTTTGGAACTTTTTGCTAAAAGAGCCATTCAGTGGTAAGAGCTCTGTGGGATATTGTATAGGAGCTTGGAAGATAATGTTGAGAACAGTGCAGATGGTGGAGGCCTGGCTTGTGAAATTTCAGAGGGAAGATTAAAGACTTATCAGGGCCATTGTTGTTTTGATTGAGAAGATTCTGTGGTTTTGGTTAGCTGGGGCTAAAGAACCAGCTGTGATTAACGAGATACCAGAACCACTAAATCGAACCTTTGTGTTACTAGGACTATTGATGCTGGTTAGCTGGAGCTAAGAAATTAGCAGTGATTAAGAAGAGACCAGCATCACTGAGGTGAAATCTTCTGGGAAGTTTTTTCTGAGAGCACAGAGGCTGTGTTCCAGAGATAGCCAAAGTCGTATCTTGTGCTGTGGCTGGAGTTGGTACTGTGTAAGAGTCAACCAGGTGGTTCTGGTTTTGAAATGAAGGGGTCATGAAGAACAGTTGAGGCTCGGTACTGTGAGAGGCCATGGAAGGCCATTGGTGAAGGTGCAGCCTCAGTTTCAATTGATGGTGCAGGACTGAAGGGATCATGCAAAGGAGTTGAGGCTTGGCACCATGAAGAGAACCTATGAGAGGCTATTGGTGAAGCCAAGTTACAGTGGAAGACAGCAGTGTTTTGGAGATGCCAGTACCATGAGATGACCACCAAGAACAGCAGCAGCAGTGGAGTACAGGCAGCTGGAGCCTAGAAGAAAAGGTGTGTGCTACAAAGAGCAGAGTCAGAGAAGTGACCCAAGCTCTTGGAGGAACCCAGAAGATCATGAGTGGGTCCCAGACATTGAACAGTTAGAGTTTGATTTTGCTTTTGATTGTGACTGTGCCCTGATATTTTTCTCTCTTGAAGTAAGAAGGTATTTTAGTGGAGGCCACAGTTAAGACACTTTGAATTTTAAAAGATATTGGATATTTTAAAGGGATTGGACTTTTAATATGTAAAGACTGTGAGATTTTTAGATTTCAAGGATGAATAAGAAAGTAAGGGTTGAAGCTTAATACTGATGTGTTTGTATGTCAAGTTGACAAGGGGTCAATTGTACTGGCTGGTTTTGTGTGTCAACTTGACACAGGCTGGAGTTATCACAGAGAAAGGAGCTTTAGTTGGGGAAGTGCCTCCATGAGATCCAGCTGTGGGGCATTTTCTCGGTTGGTGATCAAGCAGGGAGGGCCCACTGTGGGTGGTGCCATTCCTGGACTGGCAGTCTTGGGTTCTATAAGAAAGCAAGCCAGGAGAAGCAAGCCAGTAAGTAACATCCCTCCATGGCCTCTGCATCAGCTCCTATTTCCTGACCTGCTTGAGTTTCAGTCCTGACCTCCTTTGGTAATAATGAACAGCAATGAGGAAGTGTAAGCTGAATAAACCCTTTCCTCCCCAACTTGCTTCTTGGTCATGACGTTTGTGCAGGAATAGAAACCTTGACTAAGACAGATCCCAAAGCTGGTGTGGAATTCAGGTCCGATCCCATCCTCTAAATCAACAGTTCCTGACACCTGCCCAGCTCCATATTGTGTTCCTCCTGAATGGCCTAGGCTGTTCTGTCTGGTGTCTCAGCCCACAAGCCCCGTCCTACCCCAAGGGAACGAAATGACAAATCAGAAACTGGAAGGGGTAACAATCCCTCCAAGTGTGTCCCATGGGCCATTCTGTAAGTTGTAGCTAAGCTAACCCTGTTCACTTCAGCTGGATGGGCAGCTGGCTCAGGCTGTGGTGACCCTGCCTCCTGATGGTCACACCCCACAATGGCTGGAACAAGTGATCTGCTTCTAAAAGACAATGTGGTTAAAAAAACATGTCTGGGCAGTCGTGGTGCATACCTTTAATCTGAGCACCTGGGGGGTGGGGGTGGGGGGCAGAGTCAGACAGAGCTCTTAGACAGAGGCCAGCCAGGGCTACACAGAGAAACACTGTCTCAGAAAAAAAAAAAATGTCTGGACTCATGAAGCCCCACCCTTTTCCTGAGGAGCTACAGGTGGCCAGTAGCTGCTAGGGCAGCCATCTTCCTCATAGTGCAGGGCTGGTGAACTGTGCTTGCCCCTACTGTGCTCATACAAGCAACTTTAAATGCAAAGACACAGGGCTATAGAGACAGCTCAGGGGTTAAGGTCTTGCTACTCTTCCAGAGGACCTGGGTACAGTTTCCACCTGTAATTCCAGCTCCCGGGGATCTGACGCCCTCTTTTGGCTTCTGTGGGCACTGCACACACACAGTACTGACACAATGTACACATACATACACATAAATAAAGCATAAAGACATGAAGGTAAGAGCTTGTTGGGAACGGTGGGGTGGGGCTTGGGGGTCGTCGGGAGAAGGAAGATGAAGGGATAACTGGGAGAAATATGGTCAAAGTACACTCTATAAACGTGACATTATGTAAGCAGCGAGGGATTGCTTCTGGCTCCCAGTTCACTCACTCTCTTGTCTCCTGTCCCTGCCTGCTCTCTTGGAAGCCAACTGCTGTGTTTCAAGATGCACCATAGAAACCCACACAGCAAGAAGCAGAGAGAAGTCTCTGGCTGGTAGACTGAAGGGAACCGAAGACTGCCATCAGCAGCCTATGGAATGGGGGTGGACTGGAACTCAACCAGCACCGTTTTTAGTAAACTTGAAATGGATGCATCCGGAGTAGAGTCATCACATGAGACCACTGCGCTGGCTGATACCGCGGCTTTAGCCTGTGAGAGACTTGGAGGCAATGGAGCCTACCTAAGCAGATTCCTGACCCACAACAACTGAGATGACAAGTGACAGCTGTTTTAAGGCCATAATTTAGGGACAATTTATTATGCCGTGATAGGTAACTAATATATAGCCGGTGTTAATGAATGTGCCTGAAGCTGCACAACTGGTAAGTGACAGAAATGGGGTCCAAACCCAGGGCACCTACCTGTCACCGTC
Organism: Mus musculus; assembly: GCF_000001635.26. Classification (NCBI taxonomy): domain Eukaryota; kingdom Metazoa; phylum Chordata; class Mammalia; order Rodentia; family Muridae; genus Mus; species Mus musculus. The sequence continues at coordinate 80,106,963 of NC_000081.6, read as the reverse complement.
ATGCTTCCTTCCTGGATGGGGAAAGGTCAGATCTCGGAGAGACTGAAAAAGGCTTATGTGGCCTGAGGTGAGCTGGAAGCGGAAGCTGGGACAATTGCTGTTGCCCATTCCCACTCGCTGTTGCTTTGCATCTGTGTGTGTACGAATGTGTGCATGTGCACCTGTGTGTGTGCACACATGTATGTGTACCCATGTATGTGTGTGTGCACACATGTATGTATGTATAGGCCAGAAATCAATGTCAGGTCTTCCTCTGGTCCTCTCTGCCTTACTCTTAGAGAGAGGACCTCTCACTAAACTTGGAGCTCAGAGGTTCAGTTAGACTGTCTGGCTGGTGAGCTCCAGAGATCCTCCTGCCTCCCTCCACACTATTGCTACAAACTCAAGCCACCGTGCCCAACTCTCAGGTGAATAGTGGGGACTGAACTCAGGTCCTCATGCCTGCAGAGCAAAAACCTACCAACTGAGACGTCTCCTCAGCAACAACTTTCCACTTATTTAAAACTGTATTTTAGCCGGGCGTGGTGGCGCACGCCTTTAATCCCAGCACTCGGGAGGCAGAGACAGATGGATTTCTGAGTTCTAGGCTAGACTGGTCTACAAAGTGAGTTCCAGGACAGCCAGGGAGAGAAACCTTGTCTCGAAAAACCACACACACACAAAAAAAACCCAACAATAACTGTATTTTATGTGCAGTGATAATCTGTCTGTGCACCACAGTGTGCAGAACCCATAGAGGCCAGAAGAGGGCGTCAGATCGCCCTGTGAGTCACCATGTGGGTGCTGAGAGTGGAAGCTTTGCCCTCTGAAAGAGCATTTAGTGCTTTTAACTGATGCCCCCCCCCCTCCTTGTATCTTTCTATAAAGAACTGTCACTTCAGTATCAGCCTGGCATGCTCACAGCTGACACCCAGAGGATTAAAGAAACCGAGATACAGACAATGAGGGAAATCCAAGAACCATTCACACTGTTTTCTTGTCTTCTTATGTGTCACATGACAGTGGTCCGATTTAGCTATGGCCTCATGACTGCCTCGTGACATCCCCGAGGCCTCAGGGCCTGTGATGTTTGAATTTCTATTAAGTGCCTGCACTTTACACGATGCTGAAAGGTGCAGAGCGAAGCAACAGAAGGAAGACAGGCACAGGCACTTGGGGGAATTATGCAAGCTTTTCCTGAGGAAAAATGAGAGCGAGCTTGAGGCCACAGGTTCCGGACACTGAAGGAAGATTAAGCAAAGCCCACAGCCCTTTACAAGGTGGATCCTGACCCAGCCATTAAGGGAAGAACTGAAATATGCAATGAAACTAGACACAAGGGCTGGGGTGTGGGAACGGGGGAGGGGCAAGGGAGGGCAGAGGCAGAGATGTGCTAAGCACACAAGACATTCTGAGTTCCTGAGTCTTATCTCTGGTGCCCAACCTAGACACAAGGTCACATATTTTGTGTTTTGTTTTGTTTTTCTTTCTCCTTTCCTCCTTTCCTTCTGACAGGTCTCACTCACTATGTAGAAGCAGACTGGCCTTGAACTTTGAGACCCACTTGTCTCTGCCTCGAGTGCCGATTAAAGGCTTGTGCCACCATGCCACATACTTGATGTGATTTCTTCTACCGGCTGCTTTTACCACAGGCAAAACAGCGGCAGAGCAGAGCAGAAAGCAGGGGATGAGGGGGGTCGCCTGATGGGCAGAGAAGGAGATCTTTGGAAATGTGAGGCCAGCCCAGTCTAGACAGCAAGCTCCAAAATACTTAGGCCTACATAGTGAGATCCTATCTTGATTTAGGAAGAAAGGAGGGAAGGGCGAGAGGGAGGGAGGGAGGGAGAGAGGGAGGAAGGAAGGAAGGGGCTAGGTTTTTGGTGAGCCACAGGATACCACAGACCTGTCCATACAGGATATTCGGGCTCACTGGCTCTACATCTGGCTCATGAAACCCAGCAGGTGATTTAGAATGGCTCACTGACAGAAAAGGCAAACTGAGACTCACAAGGTAACCAGCCTCCAGTGGAGGGCCTGAAGTAAGGGACCAGGGGACCAGGTGGTGAGAGAGAGAGAGAGAGAGAGGCCAGCAGGTAGCCTTGCTGTACCTTGTAACATCAATATGATGGCTAAGCAACACTGAGTTCAGGCTGGTGCTCAGGGGAACAGGAGGGGAGTGGCCTATGATAGGGTTTCAAAGACTATGTCAGGGGCTCCAGGGCTACCCACACCCCAGGCAGGCAGGGCAGGCGCTGAGGGGCAGCAGCCTAGACCAAGTGCTACCTGGTCTCTGCACACTGCCATCTGCGTCTGGCAGCTACAAAGACCCAAGGCGTCTAGCAGCAAATGGCCAGGTCCTGTACGTCACCTGATGCCACCAAATCAGCAGAATGGAAGCCTTTTGACTAGATAGATTTCAGAAAAACCTGCTATGGGCTGGAGAGATGGCTCAGTGGTTAAGAGCACTGACTGCTCTTCCAAAGGTCCTGAGTTCAAATCCCAGCAACCACATGGTGGCTCACAACCATCCTTAATGAGATCTGACGCCCTCTTCTGGGGTGTCTGAAGACAGCTACAGTGTACTTACATATAATAATAAATAAATCTTAAAAAAAAAAAAAAGGAAAAGCCTGCTACAGTCAAATCTGAGGTTTGTTGTGTACTGGACAATGAACGTTCTAGAAAAAGTATCTTCTGGTGAGATGGCTCGGGGGATAAAAGCGCTTGCAGCACAAGCTTGGCGACCTGAGTTCGACTCTCAGGACCCACATAAACATCGAAGGAGAGAAACAGCTCCGCAAAATTGTCTTTGACTTCCACCTGTGCACGGTGGCACACTCGTGCGCATGCTCGCACACACACACAGGGGATGTAGTTCATTGGTAGGTCAGGTGCTAACCATCCTGGTACCTCAAAACAAAACAATACCAGCTTCTCCACATGAGGTTTGCGCCCCAGAGCAGGGCATGCCTCACAGGAATAAGAGAAAGTTCCTTTCAGATAGCTTCCCTTCCCTGGAGGCTACAGGGAAGAAGGAGCCAAGCCAGAGTACTCTTGAGCAACGCTGCCTAGGAGGTGCCTAGGAGGTGCCTAGGAGGTGCCTAGGAGGTGCTTCCTGTGGCCAGGAAATAGCACTGCAGGTGCTAGCGCAAGAGTGGGCCCCACTTCTCAAAGCAAGGAAAATGGCCTCCAAGGCTGAGAGAAGGAGCCGAGAGGGGAAGCAGGCAGGCGGAAACCTGGGCCTTGGGGAAAGCTGATGAGGAACCATCAAGATTGGGTCTCTAGGGTAAGCCAAACAGGGAGTCCTTGGAGAGGCCAGGAAAAATGTGCTGGAGACATGCGTCCCCAGGAGGGTGAGGCACAAGATCATAACACTCTCAGAAGGACAGAAATGGGAAGCCTGTGGCTCCACAGTGGCGGTGGCAGGCTCCGGCTCTGGTCAGGCACTCACCACAGGCTGTGGGCTTCTTGGTGCCTGCAACCTTGTAGAAACAGGGCATTGAGTGCAGTAAGACCTTCCTGTGGGGAGTGACCCTGTGGGGTACAAGTCTGGTCTGAGAACCCCTGCAGGGCCTTGGGTCTTTAGCTATGCAATTTCACTTGTCTGAACCCACGCTCAGGGGGAACACAACAGCCCAGGGCTTCCAATGTACTTTGAGGAATGAATGCGTGCCTGCCAGGCCCAGGCGGGGACGACCCAAGTGAGCCTCAGAGAGATGTTGGATTGATGCATAAGGGGAATAGATGCTTAGGCCGACAGCAGGAAGGTCAAGATGATCAGGGGAGGATCCTGAAGTCAGGCCCTTTGAGATGGGCTAATAAGAAGCCGGCCCCGCAGGGATCTGAGGCACACATAATCCAGGCAGAGGAATGGAAGCAGAGAGGCTGCTGTGGACCAAGGATGCAGCGGAGGTGTGGGGATAGCCGAAGCCGTCAACACAGGCTGATGGACTGTAGGGTGGCCATTGTCTTCGGGCACAGGAAGCACAGTAGTCTGAACAAGCTGGGTGACAAAACCTGGCTCTGAGTCACGGAACCCTTCTCACTGGTCCCGTTACCTCGAATGTGTCACCACCCTACAGATGGAAGGTCACGTTTGGGGTTCCTCTCTCTACAATCTGGATACATCCTGAGTTTCTAGGTATAGAGGCCGCCCCATTCACACTCTGGGGGCTCTGCTCTCCTTCAGCTATGAGCTTCCTCCCTTCCTTTCCCTGTCCTAGGCCCCCTTCCAGGCCTTCTTCCTTGGAGACTGTTCCTAGTACAGGTCACACCTCAAACTCTGTGACAGGTGCAGGAAGAACACACAAACCTCAGGGGTGTGACCGTGTCACAAACACAGATCGGCACTGCATGGGGCGGGGCCTGGGAGGTGTCTTTCTAGAGGTCAGTATTTTATTCACTTAACAGCAACTCCTGAGCACTTCATATGTATATCTTCACCACAACCGCAAGGCAGGCAAGGTCCCTGTTCACACTGATGGAGACAGATATGTACCAAAGTCCTGAAGTGCACCGGGAAGAAGCACTAAGTAGTCTAAGAGAAGACAGACTAGGTGGACAGGGGGGACCTCTGAAGAAGCGACCACTTAGCCAGGCTGCAGTCAGGTCCCTTAACCCATCAGATATCTGGAAAACAGCCCTAGGGTGCAAATGAGTTCAAGGTGTGGCAGGAGATGAAGGAAGCTGATGCGGAGCCCAAAGACATCTGGGAATTAAGGTCACCAAGGCAAGCAAAGGCTGGGCCCCGGGCCTCTAAGGTCAGGGTGGTTCCAGGAATCAATGCAGACCCAGAAGTGGTTCAGTAAGCAACCTGTGTTTGCAAAGAATGGGCCGGACAGCTGCAAGTCCCTGCAGTGTCAAGGCTGGACAGAGCCAGGGAGTTCGGACTGCAGCAGAGGTGCGGCCTGCAGAATTTGCCCAGATCCCATACAGCAAAGAATTATGAACCTGAGAGCAGACTTGATCATCGGGGATAGAGGTGTGCACCTGAAAGCACCATACCCCTGCAGGGGACAGGAGCCGACAGATAGACAAACTGTCTCCAAGGACCTACAACCAGTCTCTGGAGGTTTCCAAAGCTCCCTACAGGACTCCTCGCTGGCAGCAATGATCTAGTTTCTCACCCAAGTGGGAACCCCCTAGAGCAGGGGACAGGGCCTCAGGTGCTCTGCCTCTCACAGATGTGGAGAGAGGAAGGGCCCACGGTGTGAACTGATGTGTGCTGACCCACCAAACACACTCACTCCTGTCTGAGGATTGGGACTGAGAGGCTGAGGGGGAGCCAGCACTGGCATGCCAGGTTCTCTGAATCCAAAGCTGGTGCCCTGTGCCAGGCAGCCTCCCTAGGTAGCTCCTTAAGGCCAGATCTGCAGAGGCTGCAGGCAACATACGGAGTAGCGAAAGCAGATACCAGTGAACCGGAAACCAGAAGGAAACTCTATATGGATCCAGCGGTGGCCAGGACACTGGGGAAAAATACATTGCGGTTGTTGGCTGGGCGGTGGGGAAAGAAAAAAGGTCCCACAGACACAGCAGAGCACCCAGACAGCAGGACATGACCCAAGGGGGCCACCTGACGGCAGCGGGCTCCAAAGGAATCTCCTTCTCCACGACAGCTTAAGAAAATGGTGGGGAGGGCTGGGGAGGGCTCAGCAGGTAGAGGTTACCAAAGCCTGGCTTCCTGAGTTCTGTCCCAGGATCCACACGGGGTAGAAGGGGAAAACCAAAAGCTATCCTCTGACAGCTGTGTGCTGTGGCAGGCACCCCTAAATAAACACAATAATAAAACAGAAGGGAAAACCCAGCTGAACAGCCTCCGCCATGGTTTCCACCCGATTCTGAATGCATCCATCCTGTCTTTAGAAACAGAGCCCAGACCAGATGGTGCTTGGTGTAGACCCACGGCCAACTCAGAAGCGAGCCAGAGGAAAGATCAGATTGGAGAAGAATTCCAGGATTCTGGGTTGCTAAATTCAGAGGTGCAGAGAGAATCAGACACCCCGGAAGTCCTGAGCCTCCGGGACCCCGGTGCCCTGGTCAGCTACGGGGAGGGGAGGGATGGCACAGCCGCAGGGTGCTGGAAAATTCTGCACACGCTGCTCCTCCTTTAGAACATGGTTTCCTTCCCTTTTTTTCTATCTAACAGGATCGAGGCAATGCCTTCTCTATTAGGATGTGGTGAGTGACCCCAACAACCTTGTGGACACCTCCTTCTTGGTGGTTCTCCCTACCCTGATCTCACAAGCTAGGATGTTTATGGTTTGTCTCCCATGAAACCTTGTACCAGCCTGCAGCCCCGGGGAAGCTGAAGCCAATAGAAGTACCCCACAGACTTGACCATTAACTCACCCATACATCCCAACAAAGCAACAAAGCATGGCCCCAGCCTGCCCTTCCATAGCACTCCAAGTCCTAGCTAGCTGCTTCCAAAGGGGGCAGATTCCAGACCCCAGTTCCAGGGAACCACGACAGCCCCCATGCAACCTGCCTGCCCATCTTCTAACAGACCAAATGATCAGTATACTAAGAATTCTGACAGAGCCAGGAGTTCTGGGGTGGGGCCAGCTCCAGGGCTCTAAGAACAGCTCCACTCCCCAACCCCATCCCTCAGCCAGCTTGGGACAGCACAAATTGTCTCAGCAACTCCAGAAGCCCTGGGTATGCCATGTGTGTGCAGGTGCCCAAGGGGGTTTAGAGATGACGTCAGATCCCTGGAACTGGAGCTGTAGGCAGGTGTAGTGAGCCACCTAACAACGTGGGTGCTGGGAACTGAACTTGGTAAGCAGCAAGTACTTTTTTGTTGTTGTTGTTTTGTTTTGTCTTGTTGTTTTTTTGTTTGTTTGTTTGTTTGTTTGTTTGAGACAGGTTTCTCTGTGTAGCTCTGGCTGTCCTGGATCTCACTCTGTAGGCCAGGCTGGCCTTGAACTCAGAAATCCGCCTGCCTCTGCTGGGATTAAAGGTGTGCGCCACCACGCCTGGCTCAAGCGCCTTCTTTTTGCAACTGGGTCTTAGCTAAGTCTGGTGCTTGCTTATGTACCCCAGTCTGCCTTGAACTCACGACAGCCCCCTGACTCAACCTCCTGGTATAGTGCCACCACACTAGTCTGGAAAGGTCTTTAGATAAATGCCAGGCTTATCCAAATTAGCTGTAGACACACACACAAAGGGTCCCATCTACCTACCAGATCTCAGACCTGGGTTGGACCTCACCCCTAATATGGCCATCTGGCCTCTCACTTCAGCTTCTCTACATAACTCTGTAACACTTCATGCTACCACCTTGGATCCAGGCCACCTCCACCGATCTTCAGGCAATGGGAGCAGTCACAACAGCCACCCTCTTTAAACCAAGGTCATGTTAGTGAGTCCCCTACTGAACTGGCACTCAGTTACCCCGGAAGTGAAATCACCATAGCCCCTCCCCTCTTTTCTGGCTCCTTAGCAAGCTCAACCTCCCAAAGCAATGGAACCTCAAGGCCTTTGCCCTTGGCTGTCCCTTAGTCCGGGATACCGATCTTTCCCCCAGATCTTCCCAGGGAGGCTGGCTCTGCTGCATCCAAGCAGCCACAGGAACCACGTGGCCACAAGAAGCCCTCCAGACAGGACTTTCAGATCCAGGACAGCTTCCAACCAGCATCCCCCATAACACAGTTACATAAGTTGTTCCCTATAGCTCAACTGTGGGGTTCAGGCTCCCCAGACCCAGCAGGAAGGTCAGGAGAAACCTGGAGGGGAGCAGGACCCAGTCTGACAGGCACAGGCAGTGCAGAGTTCAAGGACAGAACTTCTCAGCATCCCTAGCCCGGAGTACCTTGCACACATCCCATGGAAGTGCCCCCTCTCTAAACCTATTATGAGCTGGACTTGGCTGAGATCAGCATCTGGACTGAAGTAGGCTCCTCCCTAGCCCCAATCCTGCCTCCAGGGTCCCGACAGGAAACCATACTGAGATGAGTCAGGCTGCCAAGGGCCGTACTACAGACAGGTCCACAGCCGACAAGATCATGTGAGGGAAGCAGAGAAGACAGCTCAGGGACGCGTGACAGCTTCCAGCAGCGGCTCATCTGCCTGGAGAGCCTGGGCCTCTTCTCCCTGTAGCCTTGATGTGGCCACTGGGGATTATGTGATAATCTTCCCACAGACTGCCCTCACACGGTTTGGGGGTGCGGGGAGGGCGGCTGGTTGGGCAGGCAGAGACTAGGTCTCCTTGGGTGCTGAGATGCTACAAACTTCCCTTCCTGAGGCCGTGAAAACATGCCCCCCCACACGCCTCACCAGGAAGGAGAACCCAGAGGACTGCCTTGACTGACCAGCGCCCTCAATCAGTGGTGCCACCTCCGCCCCTTTTGAAAGAAGAAAGCAAGGCGCAGTTACCGCCTGAAGAAGTGTCCAAGTGTCCGAGCCCATCGCAGCTGGATCTAAGTACCCAGCTCACCCAGCGAGGCAGGTGGGTATTGGTGAATCCACCTCAGAGATGGACAGAGTTCTCCCCTTAGCTGCTGCCACTCTCCTTGTCAGATGATGCTGGCACCTAAGCCTGATACCGCCTTTCTCCTAGCCCCGGCTCCCTCCGGAGACAAAAATGCAAGAGGTTGCAGCTTTGCCAACTCTCAGTTATCTGCCCATCTACAAGGGCAGTGAGGAATCAGGAGCAAGCTGGGGAACCCAGGAGGGCTTCACAGGGGAGGTGACAGTTCTGGTAAAACAAAGGGGCAGAGTAGAAGTCCCACATCACATACCCATAGTGTGGAGCCCTCCTGAGAAACCAGCCATCACCCAGGACTGGGGCATCTGGCAGATTCCCCGCCCCCAAGGCTTATCGCCCTATTCAACTCTGCATAGGCTCCTTCTGCCTGGCTGGTCCTTATCCTGCTAAGTCTAGTCCGCGCCCTGTCGCTAAGCCAGGGTACACACCTCTGGCTGTCTCTTCACTTACCATCACCATTATTTTTACTGGATCCTGGTTCATATTTCCCTCATTAGTGTGAAAGCCTTCATTGCCTGGAGCAGGTATCCAGAACACACTCGGGGTATAGGTTAAATGAGAGGACAGTGTGTCCACATCCTATGCCTCTGAATTTACTGTAAGGGCATGCATGCAGAGGTCCTCACTGCCAGCCAGGCACCGTGGAAATCCATTTATAACAATCAGCCACGGGACTTGGCAACGTGAAGGTCAATGGATGAGCCTGAGGGAGAAGTGAAGTAGGAGCAAGCGAGCCTGCCGAGCCTGCCGAGCCTGCAGAGCCTGGAGCCTGCCGAGTGCTGTGTGCTGTACTAGACTGAGCACTCAGACCCTACAAGGGACCAGGGAAATGGGGAGGGAGCGGCTTCCTACGGTGAAGAGGGGAAAGGGCCAAGAGCAGAGAGGGGAACCTGGGGCAGGGGTGGAGGGTGGAGTGGGGGATGGGAGGAACGCCGAGGAGAGAAACACCAGATGCAGACACAGGAACTTGAGCATGTGAGAGGAGCCTGGGCCACCAAGTAGGGAGCTGGCCCACAAGGGGCAGCGTGCAGCTGTCAGTTGGGGAGTAGGACTGGATTTACCCCAGCTACAGCAGGTGTGCCAGAGCAGGGACCCAAGGTGGAGAGACAAGAAAGTCCAGGAATAAGGGTCATGGAGAGGATCTGTGGTTCAGAGGCCCAGGTCCAGGATCACAAGACAGACAAAGAAAGCTGAGGAGAACTGGGCATGGATGAGGGTGCACACACATAGCCCGGGGTGTGGATGGTAGCCCTGGCTGTGCCAGATAAGGAAGAGACTATGGAGAAAGGGGAGCCACGCTGTGAAATCAGAAGTTGGCACAGGGACCAGGACTGAGAGTTGGCACTGCAGACCAGGGAAGGTATGTGAGATAGGTAAATGTGGGGGGGGGGGGGGCAATCGTCACCCCGGAACCGGAACTGGTTCGTCAGAAGGGAAGGGAGGTACCAGGGCTGCAGCGCAGTCCAAGCTGGAGAACGGCCTAGAAGTGCTTGAGAGATAGGACCCTGAGCCTGCCCACCTCAGGTCTGACAAAGGGAAAGTGGGAAAAAGAAAACAGCCCTTGGCTGAATAGCTTCAGGGTACAGGGTTAGGGGACAGACCTGGTTACAGTTCAATTTACACAACAAGGACTTCAGGAGTGATGCAGAGGCTGAAGACCCAGGGCACAGGCCATGTCCACATGCTGCTCTGTAATTGCAGGTTACTTGAGAAATCTGGCTTGTCAGGATCGCCTTCATGGTCCCAGCTTGGGCTGACAGCCTGGGGCTGTACCAGCTAAAGTACCTCTTCCCACAATTCATTTCACCGGCACCTGCCTCCTCAACAGAGAAGATGAGCCAAACTCCATGCCTGGAAAAGAAGGCTCCCCCAGCAACATGAGGGTATGACTTCCCTGCCGAGCTCCAGCGACATTCGGCTCTGCTCACTCGTGTGTGCCAACGAGCCTCCCTCCACTGCAGTGCTTGTGAGCATACATGCACTCGGAGGCCAGAGATCAGCATAGGGTGTCCTCGGCTCTTGCTGCTCTCCTCCTTATTCTTTAAGGCAGGGTCCCTCACTGAGCCCGCAAGTCACTGATTTGGCTAGGCTAGCAGAGCTCCAGAGACCTGCCTGTGTAAGTCCCCACCCAGTGCTGGGGTTACAGTCACATGCTATTACATCTGCCTTGTACAACAGCGCTAGGGATCCAAAGCCAGGTCCTTAGGCCTGTAGAGCAAGCACTTAACTGGCAGAGCCATCTCCCCAGCCTTTTGCCATTGCTTCTTTAAGGATGGGCATACCGTGGGGCTGGAGAGTTGGTTGAGCAGCTAGAGGTTGTTCTTGCAGAGGACTCAGGTTTGATTCCCAGCACCTACATAGTGGCTCACGACCATCCACAACTCCAGTTTCAGAGGATCTGATGCTGTATCCTGAGTTCCACAGACACCAGGCATACAAGTGGTGTATAACGTACACATAGGCAAAACACTTATACATATAGAATCTAAGACACTGCCCTTCCCTTACTTAATGAATGGGGAAACTGAGGCTTGCAGAATATCTTGCTCTGTCACACAGCCAAGCAAGGCTGAAGGAGGCTGTCACAAGGCTTGCTCTATACCCTGCATGCTTTCTCTCCCACCAGGAAGCAGGTTTTTCAGGTCTGGCTTCCAAGCCTGGCTTCTCCAACTCCCCTGTTATCAGCCTCTCCCTTCCCCTCCTGGCTTCTCCTCATAGTCTCCCTGGCCTTTGTTCTACTCCCTCCAGGCTCAGCTTTGTTCCTCTGAGTCATGGGGCTGAGGACTGGCTCACCCATCCCAACTCCTCCGGCTGGCTTTAGCTGCCACATGAAGTCAGCTATTACCCTAGCACTTGGGAGACCAGAAGATCATAAATTCAAGGACATCCTAGGCTATACATCACTCTTTGTTTTTTTTAAGATTTATTTATTTATTATCAGTAAGTACACTGTAGCTGTCTTCAGACACACCAGAAAAGGGCATCGGATCCTATTATAGATAGTTGTGAGCCACCATGTGGCTGCTGGGATTTGAACTCAGGACCTTTAGAAGAGCAATTGGTGCTTTTAATCGCTGAGCCATCTCACCAGTCCCCTACATGAATCTTTTAAAAAAAGAAAGAAAGAAAGAAAGAAAGAAAGAAAGAAAGAAAGAAAGAAAGAAAGAAAGGAGAAAAAAAAAAGAAAGTAAACCAATTAGCTGGGTGTACCTTTAATTCCAGCACAAAAGAAGCAGAGGCAGGTGGATTTCTGAATTCCAGACCAGCCTGGTCTACACAGAGAAACCCTGTCTCAAAAAAACCAAAAAAATAACAAAAACAAAAAGTTAAAAGGTGCTGGAGATACTCCTGTAAGAGCCCTTGCTGCTCTTCCAGAGGACCGGTAATGGTACTCAATTCCCAGCACCCAGGTTAGGAGGCTCATGCCTCTAACTCCAGTTCCAAGGGTTTAAATGATCTCTTCCTCCTCTGTCCCCTGCACAAATATGCACACATAAACACATACACATTTTAAAAAATGAAATGAAAATTTAAAATATTTAAAGGAGGCTGAGGATGTAGCTGATGGTGGGCTTGCCTGGCACGAGTGACGTCCTGAGTTCCACCACTGTTACTGAATAAAGCCAGGTGTGGTAGCACAGCCTAGAATCCCAGCACCAGAGGGAGGCGGAGGCAGGACAATCAGTTCAAGGTCATCCTCAGCTATGTATCAAGTTTGGGGCCAGCCTGGGCTATATAATAAGACCCTGTCTTTTTTTTTTTTTTTTTTTTTTTTTTTGGTTTTTCAAGACAGGGTTTCTCTGTGTAGCCCTGGCTGTCCTGGAACTCACTTTGTAGACCAAGCTGGCCTCGAACTCAGAAATCCGCCTGCCTCTGCCTCCCAAGTGCTGGGATTAAAGGCGTGCGCCACCACGCCCGGCGACCCTGTCTTTTTAAAACAGAACTGGGGAGGGGAAAAGGGAATAAGAAAACAGATGGTGGCAATAGCTTGCAGTTGCCCTGGACGGAGTCCCAGCTCTGCCTTCCTCATCAAGTGCAGTCTGGCCTTGCCCAGCCTGGGGGAAGGAATGACAGCCAAGAGTCAAGGGACAAGTGGGTTCTGGGAAGCCCTGCTTCTGTGCCATTGGGGTCAGTGGGCTCCAGGGACCCAAGGTTCACAGGGTCCAGGTTGAGTGACGCCCCCGCCATCTCACCTTTTGGAAAATCAACAACAAACGATCATCCTGGTACAAGTTCTACAAACCCACACGCCTATGTGTACATCGTGCTGGCACACACCACGCCGTGGTATCAGTAGTCCCAGCTTGAATGGGCCTGAAGGGGATGGGGGCCTGGGAATCTGGCTCTATCAATGCTAAAGCCAGGAAGGTTCGAACAAACCTGAACAAATCGGTCACCCCAGACCCAGGCCCTGGCTCTCTTAGCTCCATGGGGAAGTATGGGGCTACCAGACCCCACAGTAGATGCAAAAACGTGAGGGCAGAGAGAAGGCGTGGGGGCCTGCTCCAGAATGTGTTGAAGATGTCTATACAGCACAGACTATTCAAAAAGATGGAACAGAAACAACGCGGCACATCATGAAATTTACCATTTCTTCTATTTCATTCTTTCTCACCCCACCCAACCCCACCCAACCCACCCCAATCCACCCTACCGGAGCTGAACCAGGGCCTTACACTTGTTAGGCAGGTGGTCTACCACTGGCCACAACCCTAGTCCCCTCTTCACCTGAAGTGTGTACTTCAATGGTATTATGTATCCCACATTGCTGTCCAATAATGAGCAGGTAATACTTCAGTAATCAGGTAGGGGTGCAAAACTCTTTATCTTCCTTTCAGGCAGTCTCCTGTAGCCCAAGCTGGCAATTTGCTATCTACCTTAGGTTGGCCTTGAACTCTGATCCTTCTTCCTCTACCTCCTGAGTACAGACAGTACAGGCATGCACCACTGCTCAAAGCCTTTCTTGTGGGGCCGGGGGTGGGGGGGGAGGCTTTTTTGAGACTCAGTTTCTTTGTGTAGCCCTGCCTGTCCTAAAACTCACTCTGTAGACCAGGCTGGCCTTGATCTCAGGTATCCACCTGCCTCAGTCTCCAAGTGCTGGGATTAAAGGTGTGCACCACCACTGCCCCAGGACCAAAGCTTTTTTTTTTTTTTTTTAATCTAGATTTTAAAAACATTTTTTTTTCCCCTCTAAATGCCATTGCTAAAAATATAGAGCACCTGGGATCCAGGTGTGGGAGCAGGGCCTGAAGGTCGGGTCGGGAAGGGCTTGGGGCTGGGCTTCATCACCTTTACAACCTTCCCAGTCTGGAAACTACAGGAGTTGCCATCTCCTCTGCATCAGAAGCCCAGTCCTCTGGTGACAGGAAGACTTGAATTCCAAGGCTTGCCTGCCTTTCCCAAGATCCATGAGTGGGTGCTAGATCTAGTTCATTTTTCTCCCTCCTGCTGGGCATGTCCTCCTTTGACCCTGATGTGAAGTGTAGGTCCTCTGTGTCCCACTAGAACCAACATGACATCACCTCCACGAAGCACATCCATGCCACAGCAGGGAGACCTCTGGTCCTGGCTCCCTCTCTAGTAGGACTGTGGGCTCCCTGAGCATCAGGACCGAGCCTGAGCCTGAGTCATGCTGCCCTCCCTCCCTTCCCTCCCCTCCGGGCCTGGCAGACTCAATAAAGCTTTGCTAAATGAAGCCATCACCGGTAGAAATGACCCAAGCAGAAGGAACGCCCACGCCCCCTCACAAAGCTTGTGTTTCCAACATCCCAGCCAGGGGCTCCAGAGAGGTCAGAGGAAGCAGCGCACCTGAGCAGGCAGGTGCCTCCAGGGTTCCCGTTTTACCTAGGGCCTGCAGGGGCATCTGAGAGCTGGGGAGGGCCAAGAATGAATAAATCCGGTGTCACAAACCCTCGCGGATATAGCTGGGCTGCACGGCCATGAAGAGTAACAGAAACAAGGCTCCCCACAAGAAGGAAACGTAAAAGATCCCCGTAAGACCAGAATTAATCTCAAGCCATTCCACGCATCAGATCCTGAAATGGCCCTGAAAACGAGGAAAGGAGGGCACCTCTGCAAGCCCGGGTCACAGCTGACTTCGGTTATTAGCCCCCAGGGGTCCGTGACCCGTGTCACCAATGCAGGCTCTTCTGGTCTTAGCACAACAGGAATGGACCCCCAGATCTACAGGGGCAAGACCCTCCATGAAGCCAGCCAACCCCAGAGCCTACAGGCCTCCTCACCCTGGGGTGCAAGGCCTCCTGAGCCACTCCTTCAAGATGTTTCTGCCCCACCCCCCAGGTTTGAGCTGAGCCCCACTCAGCACTGGGGGACCTGCACGGACTAGGTGGGCTAAAGATTGCGAACAAACAGACTTCTCTGCTCTCTATTGCATGGAAGGAACCTTTCTCCAGACCACATTTAGAATCCACTCAGGTGTTTGTTAGGGATCGGAGAGTTGCGGATTCATAAAATGTCAGAGCCCAAAGGGGCCTGGCTCCTCCCACCCCTATAAATCGAGAAACTGAGGCATGACATAAGAGGTGACGCTCCCCACCCAGATCCGAACTGAATCCCTCGTATCTTTTTTGGGGTGGTTCCCTGCCCAAGGTCACGCGGCAAAACAGATGCGGGTCTTGACGGAACCCAAAAATCCAGGCTCCAGACTCAGAGCTCCGCAGCGTACAGAGTGAGCAACAAAATCTAGTTCCAGGTCCTCGCCCCGAAAGCGCGCGGCAGGTGCAGCAGTGCGCCCTAGAAAAAGATCCACGCCCTGATCCGCGCCCCCCAATAAGCGGCCTTAAACTTGGGCTCCGTCCCCACCGACGCACGAGAACCTAGCCGCTAAGTGTAAAGCAGCGACAGCCTGGAGGTCTCGGCGATGGGACTGAGGACCTCGGTGACAGGGGCCGTGATCCGCTTGTGTCAGCAGGGCCGCCCGGGCCAGGTGAGGTCGCGTCGGTGTCCGGCGCCCCGCGCCCCAGCCCGCCTTGCTGTGTCCTTACCCAAGACACGACGCGCAGGATGGTGTGTGGCTGCCTCACCAGGGTGTAGGGGTCGAAGGCGCCCCCGGCTTTGCCCGCTCCGTACGCACCCCCTTCCATCGTGGCTGCACCGCGCGGCGCCCCCCGCTCGGCGCGCGCCGCCGACCCGTGCGCGTGCGCGGCGCCCCCGCCCCCTCCCCTGCGCTCGGCTAGTGCTTGCCGGGGCTCCCGCCAGGGGGCGTCCGTGCACGGCAGGTGCAGCTCCCCGAAGCTCGCGCTCAGAAAGCGGGTGCTTCTTGGGGTCCCGGTGTGGGGCGCGCTCCCAGCCAGCGGGGTGACCTCTTTGCAAAATAGCGCGTGATCAGGGTGTGGACAGAGAGTGCAGCCGCATCCCCGCTTTCGGAAGCCCTCTGAGATGTAGTTCTTCAGGAAACTCTTTTTGTTATGTATTTATTTATTTATTCATTTGCCTCTTTCCTTTCGCTCTCTGCTTCAAATAAAGGGAAGGGGCTCCGTTTGATCGTACAGTGGCTCATTGAACGCGTCCGTAGGTCGCTGGCTGCAGTAATGACCCTCTCTAAGAGATCTGCACAGCCTTCTCGGGCCCCCAGAACCACCTAGCCGCCGAGCTCCACCGATGATGTCATGCACGCGCCCCCTGACCTGGAAGGCGCTGTAAGGGAGGCAAAAGCTGGGAAAAAAACAGACCTGAGACTCCCTTCCCCTTCCACCACAGCTCCCGATCCCTTTCCTTAATCCAATAATTAATTATGTACTTATTTCTTCCGTTGTCTCCTCTGTCTGTGTGCTCCTGCTGGTCAGGTTTTGTTTATATCCAAAGGCCTCACAAACAGTAGGTGGTCAATAAATATACTCTACCCCCTCCCAACCCCAACATAGTTGGCCCTTTGGGGCTCTTGGGGGCTTTTTTTGTTTGTTTGTTTGTTTTTTGTTTTTTTCGAGACAGGGTTTCTCTGTATAGCCCTGGCTCTCCTGGAACTCTGTAGACCAGGCTGGCCTCGAACTCAGAAATCCGCCTGCCTCTGCCTCCTGAGTGCTGGGATTAAAGGCGTGCACCACCACGCCCGGCTCTCTCGGGGGCTTTTGTCGTTGTTTTTATTTGTTGTTTTTGTTTTGTTTTTGAGACAGAGTGGCTTGTAGAGGCCGGCCTCTGGAATTCACCGGGAGGAGGGGGATGGGTTTTGAATTTCTATTCCTCCTGCTGCTTTATCCCTGTGATGGAGTTTCAGGTCTGAGGCAGCTGTTATACTATGATCCTATAAAACGTCTAGAGGAAAACAAGGGAAGATCTTTATAACTTTGTACATTGGAAGACTTTTTTTCATTTTTATTTTCTCTTTGTCTTGTATTAGTGTCTGCCTGCATGTTCATATGAGCATCGTATAAATGCATTGCCTGAGGAGGTGAGAAGAGGGTGTGGGATTCCCTAGACCTGGAGCTCTACAGACCTTTGTGGGTCACTGTGTGGGAATCAAACTCTGGTCCACTGCAAGGACAAGTGCTCTTAACTGCTAAATTCACTGTATAGCCCGTGTTCAGTTCAAACTCGGGACAGTCCCATGTCCTGAGATCACAGGCATTAGCCATCACATCTAACAAAGCATTTTCCCTGAAGCACAAAACTGTGTGGTCAGGAGGTTCCTGGGCTGAGCAGCCAGCACCGGTACTTACTACAAGTCCTTGAATGTTGTACAAATATCCTCCTCTTGCCCATATGTACCTTGTCCTGAGTTCTATGGCACACATAGATGAACACGTTCATATCTTTCCACGATTTATCTCATAACAATAAATTCACAGGGTGGAGCAGTTTCAACAACAAGTATGCCGCCTACACCTTGGTAATCTAGCCAAGGTGATTTTATTCCAATCCCAATTACTCATATTAACACGCTTGTCACCCGGCACACGGGAAATCAATGAACTAATCAACCTATCTACGTATATGTGGTTTACACAATGACCGTGCAGTTTAAAAGGCATGGCTGACAGCGGTGGCACACACCTTTAATCCCAGCAGAGCCAGGGCTACACACAGAGTTCCAGGACAGCCAGGGCTACCCAGAGAAACCCTGTCTCAAAAACAAACAAACAAAATAAATAAAGGAAAGGCTACCACATAGTTGAAGAGGTATCAGAAGCAGGCTTACGGAAATGCAAATAGATGCAGAAAAGACAAGGTAAGAACCCAGCCAGCATCAAGGAAGAGAGTATTGCTGAGAGATCACTGGAGTGTCAGCTCCAAATCTGAACTGCCAGGGCAAAGACAGGCACAGGAGTAAACTATGCCAACAGTAAGGGACTAGGCGAACAACTATTCCTTTTTTTTTTTTTTTTTTTTGGTTTTTCCAGACAGTGTTTCTCTGTGTAGCCCTGGCTGTCCTGGAACTCACTTTGTAGACCAGGCTGGCCACAAACTCAGAAATCTGCCTGCCTCTGCCTGGGATTAAAGTCGGGCGCCACCACGCCCGACTTTTTTTTTCCAATTATTTTTAATTAAAAGCTTTTGAACATTTTAGTTATTTTTATGCATATGTTTTTTTTCTTTTTTCTTTTCTTTTTTTTCTTTCTTTTTTTTTTTTTTTTTTTTTTGCCTGCATCATGTGTGTGGCCTAAATGTGCAGTACCCACAGTGGCCAAATGAGGGCACTGGATTCACTGGGACTCAAGTTACAGACCACTGTGAGCCACCTTGTGGGTGCTGGAGGAGCTGCCAGTACTCTTAACTACAGACCCATCTCTCAAGCCCCTATTTTTAATTTGCTATCATTCTATTTATCATGTGCGTGGAAATCTAAAGGCAACTTGGGAATAGTTGCTTCTGTTCTTCCACTAAATGAATCCCAAAGACTGAACTCAGGACATCAGACATGGAAAGTGCCTCGTGTTTATTATTTGCTAGCCCTCATATTTATTTTTTATTTTTAAAAGTTGCACAAGTGCTGGCTTTGGCAGCACATATACTAAAATTGGAACGATACAGAGAAGATTAGCATGGCCCCTACGCAAGGATGACACGCAAATTTGTGAAGCATACCATAAAAAAAAAAAAAAAAAGAAAAGAAAAGAGTTCCAGGCCAGCCTGGTCTACAAAGTGAGTTCCAGGACAGCCAGGACTACACAGAGAAACCCTGTCTCGAAAAACCAAAAAAAAAAAAAAAAAAAAAAAAAGTTGCACAGGTAGCAAATGTGAGTGTCTTCATTTTGTTTTGTTTCTACTTTGAAAATTGGATCTCGCTTGGGTGGTGGTGGTACATGCCTTTAATCCCAGCACTTGGGAGGCAGAGGCAGGCAGATTTCTGAGTTCAAGGCCAGCCTGGTCTACAGAGTGAGTTCCAGGACAGCCAGTGCTACACAGAGAAACCCTGTCTCCAAAAACAAACAAACAAACAAACAAAAAAAAGGATCTCACTGTCCAACACTGGCTGTCCTGGGACTTGTAGACCAAACTGGCCTGAAACTCCCAGAGTTCTTACCAATGTTGGATTTAAGGCATAGACCAGTTCGTGAAGAATATAGCAGAATATAAGGAGCCATCTGGGTGCCTTAACACCCACCCACTGGACTCCCACAAGCACTCAATATGATGGGCCCTTGTCAGTCAGCTACAGATGGATGTATTCATCCTATCTAACTGCCCCTGTGAAAGAGATATGTGATATCTGTCGGGTCCTGGTCCTTCTTCCTGGCACACCGTCCCTAAAGCTCTGGGAACTGCTGAAATGCTAATGCCAATGAGTGAACAAGAGCCACGAGCCTGCGCAGAGGCTGTGGTAACCTTAAACCGCAAAGACTTCTGGGAGGACATCCTTTCAGCAGCTCTGGTCACCCATCGGATTAACTTCATCTTTGTTATTAAGCACCGTGGCAAATGATCATAGTTTCACAATATCTTGTGTAACCCTCCTCAGGTTGGCTGTAGTCCTAGAACTTGGGAGGTGGAGACTAGAGAATTAGTTCAAGGCTTGCTTCAGACTTAAGTTCAAGTGTCAGCCTTTTAGGTACTTGAGACTAGGCCTTGTAGGAGTAGGTGTGTCACTCTGAGCATGGGCTTTAATACCTTTGTGCTAGCTGCCCGGAAGCCAGTCTTCTTCTAGATGCCTTCAGAACAAGAGGTGGAACTCTCACCTCCTCCTGCACCATGCCTGCCTGGATGCTGCCATGTTCCCACCTTGATAATGGACTGAACCTCTGAAACTGTAAGCTAGCCCCAATTAAATGTTGTCCTTTATAAGAGTTGCCTTGGTCATGGTGTCTGTTCACAGCAGTAAAACCCTAACTAATACAACTGGAGAGAGGGCCCAGTGATTAAAAGCAAATACTGCTCTTGTGGTGGGGCAAAGTTCAGATCCTAGTAGTAACGCTGGGTGGCTCATAACTTATAACTACAGCTCCAGAGGGATCTGTTGCCTGCAGACTCCTTGGGTACCTGCATTCAAGTGCACGTGTTCAAACACTGACACATACATGTAAAACAAACAAACAAACAAATAACAGCCTCATTGCTCCTGATCATGGATCAGTCATGATCCATGAACCTGTTGTGTGAGAACTTCTGTAGGAAAGTGTGAATAAATATCTTTCACTCCAGAGATGACATAAATGACAGCCCAGAGAATGATTCCATATCAAGTCTAACTTGATGAAGCAATGAGTTGATTGAAGTTACTATAGGAGCATGGATGGCTCAAGGACAGTTAACTCCAGCACCAAAAAGCTCACTGGCAATCCTGGAGCTCTCTGCACAGCACCCAGGCAGCTCAATAGGTAGAAAAGTCTCTCTTCAGCAATTCTTAGTTTATATAACCTGTGAATCTGGTAAGCTTCAGGAACTTCCTGAGACTTGTGAGTTGCTTACTTTCTGAGTCTCAGGAACCTCCTTGCAGGACAGAATGTTTCATCTGGGAAGAAGTTGCTATGGTACAATACCTAGAGGTCTGTGCTTTCTCTTTATGGCTGTTCTGTGGGTCTGCATCTCCCTGGTTCCATTTTGTCTCTCTCGGGAAGAAAGAATAGAAGGTCTATGCCAGATGCCTGGACTTTTGTATCAAACGAAGGGCTTCATGCAGGCTAAGCAAATATTATACCAACTGAGCCAAATTTCTAGCCCCAAAGTTCTAATTTTTTTTTCTTTCTTTCTTTCTTTCTTTCTTTTTTTTTTTTTTTTTGGTTTTTCAAGACAGGGTTTCTCTGTATAGCCCTGGCTGTTCTGGAACTTACTTTGTAGACCAGGCTGGCCTCGAACTCAGAAATCTGCCTGCCTCTGCCCCCGGAGTGCTGGGATTAAAGGCGTGTGCCACCACGCCCGGCCGGCAGTTCTAATTTTCTAAAGGCGTTAATTTTAAATTTTATTTGAGTCAGGGTCTCATTATATAGCCTTGTCTGACTTATAACTACCTACGTAGATCAGGTTGGCCTTGAACTCACAGAGATCTGCTTGCTCTGCCTCCTAAGTGCTGAAATTAAAGACATGTGGCCCTATACATGGCTTGAAGACTTGATTTTTTCTTTTCTTTTCTTTTCTTTTCTTTTTTTTTTTTTAAGATTTATTTATTTCTTACATGTAAGTACACTGTAGCTGTCTTCAGACACCCCAGAAGAGGGCATCAGATCTCATTACAGATGGTTGTGAGCCACCATGTGGTTTCTGGGATTTGAACTCAGGACCTTCGGAAGAGCAGTCAGTGCTCTTAAGTACTGAGCCATCTCTCCAGCCCCGACTTGATTTTTTCTAAATATATTTTAGAATCAGTTTATGAGTTTTCCCTAGTCTCATGTAGTAATCAAGGATACCTTTGATCCACTGACCCTGCAGCCTCTCTTACCAAAATTGCACCAACTTACCTGTCCTTATTCTAAATTGTTAAAGGAGGCTGCCTTGAAGACAGGACAGAACCAAAGAGCTTGAGAACTGCCACATGGCCAGGAAGTATTTGTGGACAGAGAACAGGATCAAAGATCAAAACCTGATTCCCAAAAGGCTGGTGTTACTTTTTGTTGTTGTTGTGTTTGTTTGTTTCTTGGTTTTTCAAGACAGGGTTTCTCTGTGTAGCCCTGGCTGTCCTGGAACTCATTTTGTAGACAAGGCTGGTCTCAAAATTCACCTGTGCCTCCCAAGTGCTGGGACTAAAGGTGTGTGCCACCATGCCCGGCTCCTACTCAAAATCTTACACATGGCAGCTTACAACTGTCTGTAACTCCAAGCTCTGACAGCCTCACACAGACATATGTGCAGACAAAATACTGATGCACATAAAATAAAAATAGATAAATTAAAAAAAAAAAAAGAAAGAGGGAAGGAAAGAAGGGCTGGAGAGGTGGCTCAGTGGTTAAGAGCATTGACTGCTCTTCCAGAGGTCCTGAGTTCAATTTTCAGCAACCACATGGTGGCTCACAACCATCTGTAATGAAATCCAATGCCCTGTTCTGGTGTGTCTGAAGACAGTGACAGTGTTCACACCTAAATAAAAAAGAAATAAATCTTAAAAAAAAAGAAAAGAAAAGAAAAGAAAGCCAGGACGGTGGTGGCGCACGCCTTTAATCCCAGCACTTGGGACGCAGAGGCAGGCAGATCTCTGAGTTCGAGGGCAGCCTGGAGCCTGGTCTACAGAGTGAGTTCCAGGACAGCCAAGGCTTCACAGAAAAACCCTGTCTAAAAAAAAAAAAAAAAAAAAAAAAAAGGAAGAAAAAATAATTCTTCTTTTGGGACTGGAGGGACGTCTTAGGAATTAAGGGCTCTTGCAGAGGACCAAGGTTTGGTTCCCAGCACAACAACCATCTGTAACTCCAGTTCCAGAGGGTTCCATACTCTCTTCAAATCTCCCCGGTACTGCACATATGTGGTGCACGTGCATAAATGAGGAAAGCACTCATAAATATAAAATTAAAAAGAGCTTATTTAAGATATTCTTAAGTGGCGCTCCTCCACTTTCAGAAATTATTTTTTAAATTTTAATAAACCTATGTTGCTGTTCGAAAAATAAATTCATTAAGAATCTTGATCTGGAGAGATGGTTCAGAAGTTAAGAAAACTTGTCATCCCACGGGACCCAGGTCTAGTTCACAGCATTAACAACGGTCCAGGGGGATCTGACACTATTTTGACTTTTTTTTTTTTTTTTTTTAGATTTATTTATTTAGTGTATATATGAGTATAGAGGTCACCTGATCCCATTACAGATGGTTATAGGCCACAATATCGTTGCTGGGAATTGAACTCAGAATATCTGGAAGAACAGTCAGTGCTCTTAACCATTGAGCTATCTCTCAAGCCCTTATTTTTTTTTAAAGATTTATTTTTATTTTATGTATATGAGTACACTGTCGCTGTCTCCAGACACATCAGAAGAGGGCATCGAATCCCAGTACAGGTGGCTATGAGCCACCATGTGGTCACTGGGAATTTAACTCAGGACCTCTGGAAGTGCAGTTGGTGTTCTTAACTGCTGAGCCATCTCTCCAGCCCGGTTTGACTTCTGAAAATGTCACGCACGCCCGTGGCGCACATTCGTACACACGGGGGGGGGGGAACCTCACACATTTGTAAATCTGAAATTAAGAACAAAATATGAACGGGACATGACATCTGGAGACTGAATTGGCAGAGACAGGACTTGAGGGAGATGTGCCCGAAATCATGGCGCATTAAAGGCATGGCTTGATTGGAAGACTGAGAGCAATGTTGGTGATCACATCAAAATCACTGGTTAGGTAAAAGAGCAGTTTCATTCAGTCTATCTTAAGAGCTCACGAGAACAACGCAGTCAGTTGTCTCACACTAAGCCTGCTTCAACGCCGTTGTTTTCGTTGCTGTGTGGGACTAGCCCTGTGTGATTCCGTTCTAGAAGTGAGAGGAAGCACAATGCCTCCATTTTTCTTCATTATCATGAAATTTGGCTGCTGCAGAACGCCGTAGTTCTTTACATTCTAAACCTCAGCGTCGACGAGGCGTTTCGCTAAGCTTGAACCCAATCATTCTCCGTAGACCCTATTTGTCAATCCTAGTGGGCGGGAAAAATGTGTGTAAAATGACATTCGATGCGCGCCCTTCGACCCGACGCCTATGCGTCAACACGTTCGCACGCTCAGGGGGCGGAGCCATCACTTGGCTTTATATAGCCTGCACTGGCTCCTGGTCGCTCTCTATCTGCGGCGTGTGGCGGCGAGATGGTACGTATGGCCATGCTGCCTTCTAACTTGGTCTCCTGTGGGCCTGGCTTGTATTCACCTCCCATCGGCGCCATCCCTGGCTCGCCAATCCTGAAAGGATGTAATAGGGGATCGATGTGAGGGCCGCGACCGTCCGGAAATTCAGGGACCTTAACGGCCTTACGGAGGATGTGTGTGGGACCGGCCTGGGCCTGTGTGCGACCCATTTGATATCAGCGTAATCCTAAGGGACTTATGGAATGGGCTGTTTTGTGCTTAATTCGAGGGTAGTGGTCAGTCTGGTAGGGATGGCCCAGGTCTTTAGGAATGCATTGGTTAAGTGGAGAAATTTGGCAAATCGGGTCGGGTCTCCATTTTGGAATGTTATAAGAGTGGAAGGTGCATCTCTAGAGTTCTCAGAAGCCACAAATGATGAACCTTTTGACGGGCGGACAGAAACTCTGTGCTGAATGTCAAGTTCTGATTTGGCTTTAGGAGGGAGTGTTTGAGGCCGACTTGCATTAGACTCCATCTTGATACGCCATGTTGCCATTTAGTCACATGGGATACTCTTGAAAGTTCACCCATCGAGGTTTTAGTATAACTAAGCTGTTTTGTGTTTGAAAGGCATGGAAACTAAAAGCATTAAGCTGAAGTCTTATTGCAGTCTGTCCTCTGATACAATTCCTTTAAATGTGGAACCCTCCTTTGGGCTTGATTGGAAGACTGAGAGCAATGTTGTGATCTCTCCCTTTACCTCAGTCTCACAGGAAATTCTCAGCTCCCAGGCATGGGTCCTTGGGCTTCCTGCCTCGCAAGCGCAGCAGCCGGCATCGTGGGAAAGTGAAGAGCTTCCCTAAGGATGACGCTTCCAAGCCCGTTCACCTCACAGCCTTTCTGGGTTACAAGGCTGGCATGACCCACATCGTCCGGGAAGTTGACAGGCCAGGATCTAGTATGTACAGTACTTCCTTGTCCAACTTGGGCTGTGTGTAATTTTGCCTGTAGTTACAGTAAATTCCCAAAGGAGCACAATAGCTTCATCCTGGGGTGCTTTGTGGTAAGTCTAGAACAAAGCCTGACTTAGTGTGGTAGTGCCCACACTAAGGGAGCCTAGAAGTGTTTTGGCCTAGCGAAATTTAACACAGATTCCTGTGCAGAGTCCTGTTGGGGTAGTTGGTTGTTTCCATGCCAGTGCCTGTTATCAACCCTAGGTACTCTGAAAAGGTAGACACATTTAACAAGTGTATTCTGGACATGAAACCAGACTAGTGATAAAGCTCCTCTTTGAGACAGTCTAGATAGCACATGGCATTTTGCTACTTCAGTGGTGATAGTCACCACCTGGCATGGTGCCTGTTAGCAGCCTTGCAAAGTAAGTGGAGGTTAGAAACTTTGGCTCAATTGTTAAAAGCTGCAGTTGGAGAGCCCGCAGTTCTGAAGAGCAGTCCTGGAAGGCCCAGTATTCTGATGCGGAGACAGCCATTCTGTCTAAATGGATGCTTGTATGTGCTGGGGTATTTGTGCTCCCACTGAAGCTTATGCCTGTTTGTCTTCACAGAGGTGAACAAGAAAGAAGTCGTGGAGGCTGTGACCATTGTGGAAACTCCCCCAATGGTGGTTGTGGGCATTGTGGGATATGTTGAGACCCCACGAGGCCTCCGGACCTTCAAGACTGTATTTGCTGAGCACATCAGCGATGAGTGTAAAAGGCGCTTCTATAAGAACTGGTAAGAGGCTCTTGGGTTCCCTTAGAAGTAAGGGACACTCTGAGCTGGGATGTAAAGTGAAGGAAGTTGGATCAAAGGTTTTTTGAACCAAAAGCTGACTGTTAACCCTTGAGGGTGCTGGTCAGTCCTGGTTAGCAGAAGTGTTAGAGTTGCTTTGACACTGAAGTGGCAGGGAAGCTGGAAAACAAGACATCCTGCATCTGGGCCTTAGTGTGAGGTAATCCTTTGAGGCTTGGATGCTGGCCTTGTCTGTACTAGATAGGTCCCCTGCCTCTGGCCTGAGCCCCTGACTTCCACTACTATGAGATGTGCCCCCAGATAAAGGGATGTTCTGGTGCCCTGGAGCAAGAGTTGTGTGTTGTGTATATTTGTGGCTTATATTAACCTGTGGACCTCTGCTCAGCTCCGCTCGGCTCTGCCCGATGAGCTTCATCCAGGCTCCGCTTGCCGGTGGAAAAGGCTCCTTAGAAGCCGGCAATGAGCCCCATCCCCAAATGGTGCCAGTCTGCCTTCCTCTCACCTGTTGCAAGGGTGATGAAGGCCTGCACCGGGCCCCTCCCCCAACTGTGCTCTGCTCCTGAAGGCACAAGTCTAAGAAGAAGGCTTTCACCAAGTACTGTAAGAAATGGCAGGATGACACAGGCAAGAAGCAGCTGGAGAAGGACTTCAACAGCATGAAGAAGTACTGCCAGGTCATCCGCATCATTGCCCACACTCAGGTAAGCACCTAAGGTTTGGGGCATTTTGCAGGCATTTTGTGATCCGAGGGGATTAGAGACATTTCTGGTGTCTTAAATCAACCAGCAGAGGGCACTGTGACACTGAGGCTTGCTTCTCTAGATGGTCTTACTGTGCTCTATCTGACTAATCTGAAATGATGGTGTGAGATTGGGCCAAGTATTCTGTTTTCTAAACACATTGCTAGTTAGGAACCATTTAGTAGCTCATGCATGAGTCCACCAACCACTGGCAAAGTCAGGTCTATTGGCTTTGAGCTTCTGGTGATTTACTTTCTAGTCCATTTGCCACCAGCCTGATATAAGCTTCATCTGCTTCTTTTAGATGCGTCTGCTTCCTCTACGCCAGAAGAAGGCACACTTGATGGAGATCCAGGTGAATGGAGGCACTGTGGCTGAGAAGCTCGACTGGGCCCGAGAGCGGCTGGAGCAGCAGGTTCCTGTGAACCAGGTGTTTGGGCAGGATGAGATGATTGATGTCATTGGCGTGACAAAAGGCAAAGGGTACAAAGGTAAGCTTTGCTGTAGTTTGTGGGTGATAATGTGAGACCCTGGAACGTACACTGGACACAGCACCAAGTGATGCGGTGGCAGCGTTTCCTTGCCTGCCTGCCTTCTGGGAACAGCAGTCAGCTGGTCAAGTTGACCAGCTTTTAGAGAATGAGCTAAGAAAAGGAGTAACACCTCAAATATGTGGACCCAGTCAGTTGACCTCACCCTTAATGCCAGGTGGCCATGAAGGACAAATTGGGCTCCCTAGAGTACATATCTGCCTCAAACCAATAAACACATGGCAACCTCTGGCCACATAGTGACACATGAAGCTGCAAATAACTATTTAGGCAGACAACCATCCAGTCTGATTTTAAAATAGGACAGGAATGTGGGGTTGGGATTGAATTCTGATATTCAGATTTACCCATTGTTAGATAATTTTGTAATCAGTGAACTAATCACAGGTATTTTGAGTACTCATTGGGAAGGGACAGGAACGTGCCCAGCCCCATGAAGTTAACATTCTTTCCAGGGGTAACCAGTCGTTGGCATACAAAGAAACTGCCCCGAAAGACCCATCGAGGTTTGCGCAAAGTTGCCTGTATTGGAGCCTGGCACCCTGCCCGTGTTGCCTTCTCTGTGGCTCGAGCTGGGCAGAAAGGCTACCATCACCGAACAGAGATTAACAAGAAGGTAAGGCTGATTGGGGATCCTGCAAATGAGAGAGGGTATTGGGTTCATAGAACAGTCAGTCCTAGGAATCCATGACACTGCCTAACCCAGGTTTAATTAATGCCCTAACCCTTTCCCAGGAAATTTTTGTTGTTATTGTTGGAAATTTTTAAAGGTTCAATTATAAGTAGTTTAAAAAAATTTGAGTATACTGTAGCTATTTCCTGACACCACTGAGGGCATCAGATCCCTGTACAGATGGTTGAGAGCTCTACCATGTGGTTGCTGGGAATTGAACTCAGGACCTCTGGAAGAGCAGTTAGTGCTCTTAATCACTGAGCCATCTATCTCTCCATCTCTATAAGCAGTTTTTATGCATTTTGAGATAACAGCAGCATAGCATGCGCTGCCTTGGAGTTGTAGCAGTCCTGTGTCTGCCTCAGGATTATTAGGATTACAGGCCTGAGTTGCTACCATACCTAGATTTAGTAGTTTAAGATGCTTGGTAATGGCCGGGCGGTGGTGGCGCACGCCTTAATCCCAGCACTTAGGAGGCAGAGGAAGGTGGATTTCTAAGTTCAAGGCCAGCCTGGTCTACAGAGTGAGTTCCAGGACAGCCAGGGCTGCACAGAGAAACCCTGTCTCGAAAAACCAAAAAAAAAAAAAAAAAAAGATGCTTGGTAACTGTAAAAGAGGAGCCGCTTACCTTTGTCCCAAGTTCTAGAACAGAGTTCCAGCAAATAGTGTTTTAATCTGGCCCATTACATGGGAAAACACAATTATAGACCTCCCACTTTATGCTGATTTGGGTAACAGGCCAGTCACTGACATTCAGGGTTTCTACCTGACTTTGGATGCTGGTTCTCAGGACTGACTTCTCAGTTGTTGACTCTCATGTGCAGATTTACAAGATTGGTCAAGGCTACCTCATCAAGGATGGCAAACTGATCAAGAACAATGCATCTACTGACTATGACTTGTCTGACAAGAGCATCAACCCACTGGTGAGTGCTGGGGGCTGAGCCTTAGGATATATCTGGGACAGGACCTGCCATGCGTGCCTCTGCACAGCAACTAGCTGAGTCCACTAGGTGGGGTTGGTGAAAGATGTCAGAATCAGCTGTTCTGTGATGAGGCTCTGGAATGTGCGCTGGGCACAGCGCCCGAGAGAGACTGAGGAATTATTCCCTGTTGCCTTCCTTCTGAGAACAGCCCTGTTGATCTTAGTTGCCTCTGATACAGCTAACTGCCCTCACTGACCAATGGCTTTCTATGATTCCTTAGGGTGGCTTTGTGCATTATGGTGAGGTGACCAATGACTTCATCATGCTCAAAGGCTGTGTGGTGGGGACCAAGAAGCGAGTACTTACTCTTCGTAAGGTGAGACTGATCCTGGGCTCTAACCAGTCATTCTGGGCATGGGGGATCACAGGCCTTGAGCTATGCGGAAATTGGCCTGTCTGGGTATTGAAATCCTGGGGAAGGGTGGACTTTGCATTAGCCTTTTACCCACTCTGTTCTGTGTCAGTGTGGTGGCTGTTTGAGCGGGTGCTAAGTATTTGAACGCTGCTTGTCAGCTGCTAAGCATTCTTTTTGGCCCATAGTCCTTGCTGGTTCAGACCAAACGTCGGGCCCTGGAGAAGATTGACCTGAAGTTCATTGACACCACCTCCAAATTTGGCCATGGTCGCTTCCAGACCATGGAGGAGAAGAAAGCATTTATGGTAAGGACCTACCTGGGCTGGGGTGCCTGGTCTTTGTTTGCCTCCTTGGCTATGTTCAGAACTAATGAAACTCCTCTGTTTCTCCTCTACAGGGACCACTCAAGAAAGATCGCATTGCCAAGGAGGAAGGAGCTTGATTCCAGGACCACTTTGTGCAGATGGTGGGGTCTCACCAATAAAATATTTCTACTCACACTGGTTTTCCCACATTTCTTTTTTTTTTTTTTTTTTTTTTTGGTTTTTCAAGACAGGGTTTCTCTGTATAGCCCGGGCTGTCCTGGAACTCACTCTGTAGACCAGGCTGGCCTCGAATTCAGAAATCCGTCTGCCTCCCAAGTGCTGGGATTAAAGGTGTGCGCCACCACGCCCGGCTCCACATTTCTTTAAGAGCAGTGGCCAGCCTGGTAGCCACTAAGAACTGAAGAGCCTAGTTTAGCAACATTTGAGTTGTTGAATGAAACTGACAGGTTTGCAATGCAATGCCTAAAGCAATTGTTGGGGCTACTGAAGAGTAATGTGTCCCTAATGTATCTGTCACAGCTTCTGTATCCCCTCCCAGTCTGTACAGAGTTTGGGTCTCTGTTTCTTAGGTATTATTGATTAGGCCCTAGGCCTGCTAAAACGTGCAAAAGGTTGGGTTTGATCTACCTGATGGTTTATAGTTGGCTTGCTCTCTATCTAGTATTACCATTTAATAGGCCAACCCTCCTTAGAACAGCTTGGTTTGGCTCTGAGGCTCTAATAGGAGCTTGCATCCAATCCAGATAGTATGAGTCTGGGGTTTGACCCTGCAACCCAGTGAAAGTGGGATTGATGCTAAATCGGGTGATGATCAGCAACTTGAAGATGTATAGATTGGTATAACATTGTCTACATCAGATTAAAGGCTGCTCATGAGCCTCTGGCCTTTCATAATAGTGCTGCAACCCTACATGGGAAGAGGCTTTGGAGGTCTGCAGAGGTGGATCAGTGCTAGCTGTTGATGCTGTTTGGCAATTTAGGCTGTACTTCAGGCGTGGGCCACCAGGGGGTGGGTGTAGCACATACATGGTGAAAACCCAGCAACACTCAGTTGCATTCTCACAATATCTTGACCCCAGGCTTGGGCTCTTTTAGGGACCTCTTAGGTCTGAAGGAGGCATTGAAAGATTGCCCATTAGTGTGGCCAGTATCAGACCCCCAGAGCAACATTCTCCAGGTTAGGACCACATGTAGCCCAGGTGGTTGTATACCAGCTGGGACTCTTCAAGTGCTGGAAATATACACCCTGCTGCCTCTCAGAATAGTTCTTGGTGTGTTTACATTTAATCACCTGCATGGATGCAGAGGCAGAAGAGGAAGACAAATGAAGTTGAGCCACCTTGTGGATGTTAGGATGTCTGAATGCTGGCCCTAGCCCAAGATGGCAGCCCTAAGATACAGGCAAGGCCTGGTTAGTCTTCAGAGTCTGGTGCTCACTGTACACTAGTGCCATTGCTGGAGTACTGGAAAGACCGTCCTGAAGCTGCTTATCTCAGGAACTTGTGTGGGGAGGCAGGTTATAAATGCAGAGAAGTCCAAGTAACAGGCTGTCCAGTGATGGGGGCCTGAGCAAAAGACAGGGTGAAGCTCTGACATTTTCTTAGGAAGTAGCAAGTGAAGAGGCTCTGTGGACAGATATCTTGGGCTCTGGTCCCAGCTCCTGAGGGAGGAGAGCTGAAAAAGCCAACTGCAGGTTCCCTTGATCAGAGCTTGGTACACAGTAGCTCAAATTTTGTGAAGTACAGCATCTGTACCAGGGTGGGAGACCCAGCATTTCTGCAAGTTGCTGGACTGGGCTGAGTCATTGCCTCTCCCCACCCTTCCCATGTAAGTCCCAGAGGGTGTGCCTCCGGTGCCTGTGGCATATTCTTCTCACCAGAACCCCCAGACAGGCCTCACTGGAACCCCGTGGTGACAAAAGGAGTTCCAATCTTGGGGGAAAAAAAATACCTGCTGAGAATCTGAGCAAGTGGGAACACAGGGAAGTACTAGTGGGGTTGCAATTGCCTTAAAAGGCACGACTGCCCAAAGAGGCAGGCAGCCCTGGCTAGGCCTGCCACCTGGGCTCGCCTCAGTGCTATAACCTGGATCCTGGTGACAGTCTTGCTGGGGTGGCCATGGCCCCAGGCTGCCTCCTTCCTTAGTACAGGAAACCCCATATTCTGCCAGTTCTCAGCAAGCAGCTACTTGTCTGGTCTGGTTTTGCGATCCCTCTACCACCCTTCCCTCTACTGAAGCCTCTAACAAGGGCCTGGTCCTTGATCCAGCGGCTGGCCGACTCCCAAGAGCCTCATAGTTCCTTCTCTCCAGTCTAGCCTGAGGTCTTCACACTCAGAATCCTTAGGGCCACTCCTTGACATGGGTTCCTTACTACCCCACAGTGATACAGATGCAGAGCTGAGGTCGGGAGAAGGTACCCACTGACCAGCTGTGGGGTGGGCACTGCTGGGACTGAGCCCAGGCATCATAAAGATCACGATGCTAGAAGCAGCTGTCAAACCTGGTCTGGCTCCTGGGGGTTGGGTAGGGGAGGCAGCCTGCCTGGTGAGCCCCTAGTGTTTCACACCTCTGGCTGGGCTTCAGTCCCTACCCCTGCTATTCCCTAGTCACAGAGGAAGGTTTGCTTCTGAGCATGTGTGATCCTTACAGCCGATAGGAGTCTGAGGTAGAGAAGCTCATTCCTTGGAGTAGGGAAGCTGAAGGCAGTTGCTGCCTCAGGAGGTTAAGCTAAGCACCTGACTACTGTGTCCACTGTCTAAAACAAGCAGGACCACTAAGGCTCCATGAGGGGTAGAGGGGTGGTTCCCAGTATTTCTGCAGTCCCTTGAATCCTGTCCTTTCCCTTCCCTAAGTTCATCTATGGGCTATACCTCCTTCACAGATGGGGGTGATGGAGTGCTTATCCCTGACGACAGGCAGTGAGGAGTCAGATACAACAGTGGGTCCCCGAGTGGCTCCAGGTCACTGGTTTCATGTGATTATGGAGAAGTGGCCCTGATTCCCTCTGTTCTACTCAGCCTGGCAGAGTCAAAGGCTGAGGGAAGGTGCTAAAGATAGCCGAAGCAACCACTTCCCCATCCCTCCAGCCACCATCCACTTGCCACTTGGCTCCTCCAGCGGGTTGCCTGGCCAGCGCCCAGCCTGGGACATGACACAGGGTGCTAGGTGACAGTGGCTGACCTGTGCTTCTGCAGGTTTATCCTGTCATTCCACAGATGATAATCCAAGCAAAGGGACAGCAGTCCCCATGTGCACAGTATATGCACTTTGACCCTGACACCACCCACCTTTCTCCATACCAGAACAGCACCACTAAGGTGCGTTAAACAACCAAGCCAGTCACCCGTTCATCCATGGAAGGTCTGGGCCCGGGGCCCTTCTGCTGGAGAGCTGCTGGTTCCGGCTCGCCACTGACCTCAGTCTTTGGGTCTTGCACTGGGGGAATCTCAGCAGCTCTATCCAATTGAAAACAGCAGTGCAGCTAGGTATGTGCTGTTCTTTTTGTCTGTTCTGTTTTGTTTTTCTGAAACAGTGTTTCAGAAAAACACTGAGTGCTGGCAAAAGACTTTGTTTCTAGAAGCCAAGGCATAGAGCAGGAAGTCAGACCCAGGCTTCCAGGGTCTCTTCCCTGTAAGGGCTTTATTGCTCTTTTCCTCTAAGGCAAGGCCCTCCTGGCTGAAAGGCCTACCATGGGTCACTTGTTTGTTTGTTTGTTTTTTGTTTTTTTGTTTTGTTTTTTCAAGACAGGGCTTCTCTGTGTAGCTGTGGCTGTCCTGGAACTCACTCTGTAGACCAGGCTGGCCTCGAACTCAGATTCGCCTGCCTCTGCCTCCCAAGTGCTGGAATTAAAGGCGTGTACCACCACGCCCGGCGGTTCACATTTTTTCCTATGCCAACATTTATGAAGCACCTACTATGTGTTGGGCTCATGGAATGCCCCTTAGCCCCATTCCAGGTCTGTGAATATTTGCTGGATGCCTGAACAGTCTTGTAAGACTTTTTTTCTGGTCTGGAGAAGCAGGGCTGTGAGAACCAAGCTAATGCCCCCAATGAGGCCTAGTGAACAGCTATGCTCAGTCTTGCACCCCAAAGATTTCTATTTTCAGGTGGGGTTACCCAGGCTGGCCTGGATCTCACTATGTAGCCCAGTCTAGCCATGAATCCTGATCTTTCTGCATCAGCTTCCCAAGTGCTAGGGAACTCCAGGCACATACCACCATGCCCAGCTATGACCCAGACCTTTTGATTTGATTCACAAAACTAGAGGCGGCACTTAGCAGTCTTAGGCAGGGCTAGCCTAGGCCCTCCACTTGGCAAAATAAAACTCAGTGGAATGAGTACTGTGCAGTCAGGAAGCTCTGACACAGAACCACCTTTCCATCTTCCCTGGACACTGTACTCTGGTCACAGCAGCCTGAAGCTACCTTAGTGCCTTCTGCAGCTTGTCCCTGCTGCTTGTCCTGTCCGGTGTGGCCTCCACCTGTAGGCTGGGCTGTCTCAGAGCAATTTGTGCAGGCACATAGTAGGTACTCAGAAACAGATGGTCAAATAAAGTACCTACTGTGTGTTTAAGTTCATCAGCCTGGATGAGTTAGGGTTTTTGTTGTTGTTGTTGTGTTGTTGTTGCTGGGTTTTGTTTGCTTAAGATAGTCATGTAGCCCAAGCTAGCCCCTTATGTAGCTGAGGAAGACCTAGGACTTCTGATCCTCTATCACAAGCCAGCAGAGAACCAAGTACTGCAAGTTGTCCTCTGACCACCATCTGTGCATTGTAGCATGCCCCCTCCTACCACACACACACACACCCTTAATAGTAACTATAATAAAAATAGACAGCAGGCAGAAAGCCAGCGGTGGGAACTAGGAGTCACCACCTCCCCGCCCAGATCCAGACTCGACATCTCAGTCCACACAGGGCCCTCTTCCAAACCAGGATGAGCTGAGTGGTGGGGAAACCCCTGCCTGGTAGGCCACACTTGGCTTATGTCTCATGCTGTCCCATTTACTTTTCATATGTGGGGAGGCAGGTGCTAAGGGGACCCCAGTCTCATTCATAGCAGAGACCAAGGCCTGAGTGGGTACCAGTCTCTCTTGGGCTCATGCACCTGGGGAGGGAAGCAAACAGCTCACGCCCTACAGCTCTGGCACAGGCTGTTCTCTTGCGTGGATGATTTCCCTCTTCCACACTGGGAAAGGGGTTCACCCTGCTGACTCCTTAGCGGCCCCTCCTCCTGAAGCCTGCTTGAATGCCCACTGCTTCAGAGTTACCAGTGGGCCTCTGCTCTCTGGGTTCTTTCACCTTGTGTGATGCCAGTCTCCGTGTCACCACACTGGCTCAGGGTTCCAGCCACACACCAGCTCCTGGAGTTAGGGCTATCTGCCTGATTGCTCTTGTACCCCACAAAAAGTCCTCTGAAAGACTTGTGGACAGAGGCATGCATAAGGTAGCTGATGAGGTATTGTTCCTGCCCTAAGCTTTGGCAAGCTAACTGTGCTTCAGCGCCTTCGTGCAAGGAAACGAAGGGGCGTGTCCACTCCCTAGACTGTTCCCTGCACTGTGTCCTCTTCTCTCCCATTGCTAGCACCTGCCTCCAGCCTGCTCACTGTCACTCTGTCGTCCTGCTCTGTTTTGGTCATCATGCTCCAAGCTTTGAGAGACAGACATGGGAGTGGACCAAGAAGCCTCTGGGAGTGCGTGAGAGAAGAGGAAAGCGCCCAGCCGCAGCGACTTCCTCAGAGCAAAATTAGGAAAAGATGAACTGAAAATGGCTTGGGCAGCAGAGTGCTCTCCCAACCCAGCCTGGGGTGAGGGGTTGGGGTGGGGACGGTGGCTGAGGCTCAGGACAGGCCTGCATCTCAGTGTGTCTGTGTGACTGGGGGCCGTGGGGCGTGGCTTCTGGACCTTGGAGGAGAGGGTTAGATTAAGCCATCTCCAGCTCACGTGCCCTGAGACTCCCAGGGCTATGGAGTTTGTTTCCTCTTCCTCCCTTCCTGGAAAAGGCCCCATTCCCAGCTCTGGGACCTACTGTGTGACCTTGAGCAAGTGACTGAACCCTTGGACCTTGGTCTCAGGCCCAATGTAAGACCCAGCGGACAGAGCTACAAATGGCTCCAGGCACACACACCCCAACCCCAGGGAAAGCAGAAGTGCTGTATACTGAGCTTAGGGCTCGAGAGAGATACCAGGTGAGACTCCAGAAGGGCTGCAGGGAGGACTCTTGGGGGAGCTGGTCAGAGGGGGAGGAGAGAGAGGGGGACCCCAGGAATAGACAGAGGGAACTAGGGAGAGATGGTGAACCCCCAGTCACATGGGACTCAGGCATGAACAGAAACAGGAGGGAGTTTGGACTTCATTACGGGGTCGCAAGGAACCATGGGAGGAATGGCAAAGGTGTGAGGGGCAAAGGGACCCAGGGGTGAGGCATGGGGGCTTCCTGGAGGAGGTGTCCTGAAGGCAAGTAAGGAACAATAAGAGAAAAATGGGTTGGGTATTGTGGCATACTACAGTCAAACTGCCACACCTGGAAGGTAGTAGCTGGAGATCAGATCAACATGATATGGAGTTCAAGTCCAGCCTGGGCTAGATGAGAACCTGCCTCAAAATAAAGAGAAATGAGATGTAGCTAACAAAACAAACAAACAAACAAACAAAACAACCTCTAAGCAAAAACAAACTGCAAAGAGCAGAAGCATGCTGGCACACTTGGGGCAAACTGCTGCCCTCTCTGGTCTTAATTCCCACCTGCCCTGCCAGGGGCGCACCAGATCTGTTTCTGACTTTGTTTGTTTGTTTGTTTTACTAAGTTCTTTTCTATTAAAGAAAAAAAAAGATTTATTGTCCTTTTGTTTTGTTTTTTGCTTAACCTCTTTTTCTTTCTCTCTTTCTTTCTCTTTCTTTCTTTCTTTCTTTCTTTCTTTCTTTCTTTCTTTTTTTCTCCTTTTCCTCTTTCTCTTCCTCTTCCTCTTCCTCTCCTCCTCCTCCTCCTCCTCCTCCTCCTCCTTTTTTGGCCAAGGTTTCTCTATGTCACCCTGGCTGTCCTAGGGTGCTCTGTATACTAGGGTGGCCTTGAACTAGAGACTTGCCTGCCTCTGCCTCCCAAGTGCTGGGATTAAAGGCTGCAATTTTTTTCTTTTTTCATTTTATGAATGTTTTGCCTGTATGTATGTATGTATGTATGTATGTATGTATGTATATCTGTTCAGCATAGATGTTCTTGATTTCTGAAGAGACCAGAAGAAGGAACTGGGTCCCCTTGCACTGGAATTACAGATGGTTTTGAGCCTTCATGTGGGTGCTGGGAATTAACCCTGTGGAAGAGCAGCCAGTGAGCCATCTCTCCAGTTCCTCTCCCAGTTTTCACATTGTATAGTCAGGGATAGAGATAACTGGAGTCTTCCAGAGGCTGAGTCAGATTCTGAATTTAGCCAGAGACCCTGCCTTCCTGTCTGTCTTGGTTTTCCCTCTGCATCAGTCTAGGGTGAGGCAGGCAGGATAATAATGGTGGATTGTCAGAAACCAAGTAGCCTCAGGGGCCAGATGCCAGGGATTGTTTTCCATTCCTAGGAGGGTGGGCCTTTCCTGCCAGGAGAAAATTCCAGGGGAAAGATCCCGCCACCCCCGGTGACCACACACCCTCCGCCAACCCTTTGGCATCTGCTCTTCTCTCCTGTATCTCTCCTGGCCTCTCGAGTGAGGAGGAGAGGCCTCCAGCACCCTGGTTTTGCTCACAAATGCCCTGTCTCTTTCCTGTCCCATCCTGTTTGCAGGCCAGGCTCAAGGTACTGGCCTGATGTTCCCTACCAGCGCATGCCCTGTCTCGCTGCAGCACATTAGTCTGCATGGTGGGAAGCTCGGGGACTCCGGCCTGGAACACAGGGAATTAGGATTGGAAGGGTTTCAGCTTCTAAGGGCCTTGCATTCCAAATCCCAGTCCCCAGATTTCTGTTGTTCTAGATCTTTATGTTTTGTCTTGTTTGTTTGTTTTTCCAGACAGGGTTTCTCTGTGTAGCCCTGGCTGTTCTGGAACTGACTCTGTAGACCAGGCTGGCCTCGAACTCAGAAATCTGCCTGCCTCTGCCTCCCAAGTGCTGGGATTAAAGGTGTGTGCCACCACTGCCTGGCTTTGCTCTAATTCTTGTCTGAGCTTTTAGACTTGCTCGTAGCTGAAAGGTCAGGAAAGGAGCAAAGCAAGCTTCGGAGAATGTTTGAGTCTTGAAGTTCTCAGAGATAGAATGGGAAACAGTCCAGCAGTCAATGGTCCTTTCTGGGATAGTCTGGTTGAAAGGACTTGGTTCAGAGCACTGGTTGCTCTTCCATAGGACCCTGGTTCCATTCCTAGCACTCACATGGTTGCTCACATCTGTCTGTGACTCCAGGTCCAGGGGATCTGATGACTTCTGGATTCTGTAGGCACTGTATGCACACACTGCACAGACATACACACAGGCAAAACGCCTGTACACATAACATAGAAATAAAATAATTAAAAAATAATAATTTTTCAAAGGCATTGATGTTCTGGGGCGACACTGCAAGTGGGGGAGGAACAATGGTGGCAAGCCAGGCACACTAGTGCAGGCATTGGTGACAGCTTGGGTGCTGACAGCTGGGAAGGGGCTGTTGTCTGAACCAATCACACCTGGACCAGACCCAGGGGGAGTGACAAGGACAAGGGCGTGTCCCAGAGACCAGAAGGGAATCTTTCACAAGCTCAGACATGACTTCTCCCCGTTGGGACCTTTCTCCTCTTCCTCCTCCTCCCCTTCCTCCTCCTCCTCCTTCTCTTCCTTCCTTCCTTCCTTCCTTCCTTCCTTTCTTGCTTTCTTTTCTTTCTTTTTTTTAAAAGATTTTATTTATTTATTTTATACACAAGTGCTCTATCTGCATATATGTCTGCATGCCAGAAGATCCCATTACAGATGGTTGTGAGCCTCCATGTGATTGCTGGGAATTGAACTCAGGACCGCTGGAAGAGCAGTCAGTGTTCTTAACCACTGAGCCATCTCTCCAGCCCCTTCTTCTTTTTTTTTTTTTAAATTTACTTATTTATTTTATGTATATAAGTGCACAGTAAAGTACACTGTAGCCGTCATCAAACACCAGAAGAGGGCATCGGATCCTGTTACAGATGGCTGTGAGCCACCATGTGGTTGCCGGAATTTGAACTCAGAACCTTCAGAAGAGCAGCTGGTGCTCTTAACCACTGAGCCATCACTCCAGCCCCCCTTTCCTTTCCTTTCCTTTCCTTTCCTTTCCTTTCCTTTCCTTTCCTTTCCTCTCCTCTCCTCTCCTCTCCTCTCCTCTCCTCTCCTCTTCTTTTCTTTTCTTTTTTCTTTCCTTTCCTCTTCTTTCTTTCTTTCTCTCTTTCTTTCTCTCTTTCTTTTTCTTTTTCCTTTTTGAAATGTTATGTATGAGTGTTTTGCCTACATGTATGTATTGTACCATGTGCATGACTGGTGCTCAGGGAGGACTGAAGAAGGCACTGGATCCCTAGAACTGGGGTCACAGATGTTTGTGAGCCATGACGTGCATGCCAGGAACCGAACCTAGGTCCTCTTCACAACCAGCAAGTGATCTTAACTGGTCCACCTCCTGCCTCTCTCTCTCTCTCTTTCTTCCTTTCTTTCTTCCTTTCTTTCTTTCTTTCTTTCTTTCAAAATTTATTTTTATTATATGAGTGTTTGCCTGCCTGCATATATATATTCAGTTTGTACATGCCTGGTGCCTGAGGAGGCCAGACATAGGCATCAGATATCCTGGGACTGGAGTTACAGGCGGCTGTGGGTTACCATGTGGATGCTGGGAACTAAACCTGGGTCTGCTGAGAAAACAACTATTGCTCTTAACCCCAGAGCCATCTCCTGAGCCCCTTTCTCTCCTTTACATTTTTTTGTTTATTTTTGTTTCATTCTGAGATAGAATCTCACTATGTAGTCCTGACTGTCCTGAAACTTGAGGTGCAAACCAAGGCTGGCCTTGAACTTACAGAGATCCTT
Organism: Mus musculus; assembly: GCF_000001635.26. Lineage (NCBI taxonomy): Eukaryota > Metazoa > Chordata > Mammalia > Rodentia > Muridae > Mus > Mus musculus. The sequence continues at coordinate 80,067,970 of NC_000081.6, read as the reverse complement.
CCAAGTGCTGGCATTTAAAGGTTTGCACCACTATGCCTGTACCCTTCTTGCTACTGCATGAAGAATGACTGAACATTCTAGAGCCCTCTTGTAGACATCTCTGAATAAGTGGGGTCCCAGGCACAGACAGGGCTAGGGGTAGTTCTTGTCTCATTGAGGACCAGGGCACCCAGAACTTTCTCGGCTCAGCCAGAAGTTTTCCTATGGGCCTCATATTAATCAGCGCTTTGGGGGCTTGCCCTTTCCCTGGTTGCTGGTGTATGATTACAGACCGACACCCACATTTTGCCTGCCTCTTGCTGGGGTTGTAATTTCCTTCCTCTGCTGCATTCTGCACTTGCCTGTCTTCTTTACCCCCGTACAATGCCCCAAGTGTCCCCCTGCTTTGGGGGTGCTCCCATCACTCTTGGTCCCACGTGGCAGCTCTGCACAGGGCTGTGGGAGATGGAATTTGGAACAGTCCTGGCATATGCTTATTGTTGTATCCTGCCAGCCTGCCGGGGCGCCACCTCTGACTCCTGGCCAGGAATTCCTCTTAATTGCTCCCCACAAACCCTGGGGCAAGAGGTTGCTGTGAGAAGGGATAGGCAGAGGCTAGACGTGGGGCTGGAAGGAGGGAAGAGGGAAGCTATGTTCTGGAGATACTTGGCAGGTGGGTTGGGTCCCCTCTCCCTTCCCTCCTAGATCATCATTACAGGCCTTCCATGGGTACAAGTGACCACAGCTTGAGTCTTTTGTAACCTTCTATGGAAGCCATGATTTACCAATCCTATGCATTATTGAACATCTACATTCTGGGCCTGCACTGAATGCTGGGATATAGGTCCTGAGAGACAACAAGAAACCCTGTCCACAAAGGGTCACCACCCTCCACAGCGAGGACACCCTGGTGTTTGGGGGGGAGTGGTGCGGAAAGCACTTCATGGGAAGATACAGCAGTGGTTGTTGGGGTCTCCCAGAGAAGGTGCCTTGCCTAGGAAATGGATGATGAGAGTTAGGAAGCAGACACAGTGCCTGGACCAGTCCCAGAGAAGGCATAGATCAGGCAGAGACCTGAGGCTGGGAAGGTCAGGCTGGCAGGATTCATTGGTTAGGGTTTTTTGTTTTGTTTTGTTTGTTTTTTTTTTTTTTGTTTTTTGTTTGTATGTGCGTGTTTTTCCTGTGTGTTTGTCTGCGCCTCATGTGCATGGTGGTGCCAGTGGAGGCCAGAAGAGGGCGCTAGGTGCCCTAGAACTGGAGTTGCAGGTGCTTTGACACCATGATGTGGGTGGTAACCATTGAGCCATCTCTCCAGCTCCTCTTTTAAGTTTTGAAAGATTTAGGGGCTACTGGTGGAGGATAGGCTGAAGAAGGTTGGGAGGGGAATAGGGTGCAGATGACAAAGGATGGGCTTAGGAGGGACAGAGGTGGCTACTCTGGAGGTCTCTAGAGAGAACACTGCTATTAGCTTTGATGTAGCAGAGCTGGGCCGGCTAATGTCTGATCCCTGGTGGGAGGCGGGATCCCAGGTTAGTAGCATTTGCCACTTGCTGTGGGGTAAATACAGCCCTGTAGCTCACTGTGGTTTCCCACACCTGTAATCCCAGCACACAGGAAGTGGAGGCAAGAGGAACAGGAGCTCAAGGCCAGTTCTGGACTACATGAGACCCAGTGACCCCCCAGTTGGGGGGCGGGGGCGGTATCTAAAATAGGCCAAACATGGTGGCATACACCTTTAATCCCAGCACCTGGGAGATAGAGGCAGGAGGATCTCTGAGGCTAGCCTGGTCTACATAGCAAATAGAGCCAGCTAAGGCTACATAGTGTGACCTTGTCTTTAAAAAAAAAAAAAAAGCCTAAAATTAGCTGGGTGTGGTGGAAGTGTGTACCTTTATAGCAAGTTCCAGGCCATCCAGGGCTACACAGAGAAACCCTGTCTTGAAAAAACCAAATTCACCAAACAAAAACCAACCTGAAATTTGAAAACTGAATTGTAATCATGCTCACCAGTGACAGAACACAGGGAGATGTGAGGGTCTGAAACGATATTATTTTATTTTATTAAAGCTTTCTGGAGCTGGGCATGGTGGCAACGCCTTTAATCCCAGCACTCGGGAGGCAGAGGCGGATTTCTGAGCTGGAGGCCAGCCTGGTCTACAAAGTGAGAGTTCCAGGACAGCCAGGGCTACACAGAGAAACCCTGTCTCAAAAAACAAACAAACAAAAACACCCAACAACAACAAAGATTTTTGTTGTTGGTTTTGGTATTTTATACGGTTGGGTGTTTTATCTGTATATAGGTGTACTGCATGCATGCAGTGATCAAGAAGGCCAGAAGGGGGCGTCCGACCCTCAGGAACTGGCGTTATAGCCGGTTGTCTGCTACTATTTGAATGCAAGAATTAAACCTGAGTCCTCCAGAAGAGCATTGGTGCTGGAAACTCCTGAACCATTTCTCCAGCGCCCCCTCGCCCCGCCCCTCGCGCCCCTCCCCCGGACTGCATGTTAAAGATGGAGAGGCACTTCCAGGCTCCACCAGAGTTCCCTGAGTGCAAGGAGAAAGTAGAGAGCCGTCCGTCCCAGGGTGCTGGCCTGGACGGCAGAACACCTTCCTGGGAGACTGGCTTCTTACCTTGGGCCTGCTTCTGATTTGCTGTGCAACCAAGAACACCTTCCCCACCCCGAGGGCCTCTAGTTCTCAAGGCCCACGGCCCCGCTTAGCCCCCAGTTGGGGTTGCTGATGGGGCTTGCTTTTCTTTTCTTTTTTACTACTGCTGTGTTTGTAGACACCCAGTTGGCTTTGCCTCAGCTTGCTCAGTCCTCCAGCTGTGCTAATGATGTCACCGCCGGAAAGACAGTGACTTCAGGTGGGGTTTACCTTGCTTCAGGCTCCTCTGGCTCTGTGCCAGGAACACTTCTTCCTGAGAGCCTTCAGGGGCTAGTCTCCTTTCTGGCCACCTCTCAGTAGGTTGTTTGGGTGTGGGGTTTCATGTTCTGGGGACAGACAGACCTTTCCATGCAGATCTGGAGCACCCAGAGGTCAGGGTAGGGCAGGAGTCTCCAGGGCAGACAGGGACTCTGTCCTCACACCTGGCCAGCTGTGTGACCTTGTACAAGTCGCTTTCACTCTCTGGTCCATCCAAAGAGAGGTCCTGGTGAGGAGAGCCAGGACGCCCCAGCCAGAGCACGTGGCTCTGCAGCTTGAAGCAATGAAAAATAGTTCCATCAATATTGTGGATACTGGGGGCTGAAGACATGGCTCAGTGGTTAAGAGCACTGGCTGCTTGCTCTTCCAGAGGTCCTGAGTTAAATTCCCAGCAACCACATGGTGGCTCACAACCATCTGTAATGGGATCTGATGCCCTCTTCTGGTGTGTCTGAAGATAGCTACAGTGTATTCATATAAATGAAATAAATACATCTTAAAAAAAAAATCTTGTGGCTAACCCTAGGATGTCTGGACTTTGGTGGCTCCAGGTGCCAGCCATGCTCAGGTGCTACACAGCTGTTGTCTCTAAGGCAGTCCTGGGCCCACCTGCCTCCCACCACCCTCAGAAGCTGCTCTCCGCACAAGTAACTGTGGCTTCCTTTTCTTCTTTGTTTTTCCTTCCTTCCTTCTTCCCACCCTGCCGCCGCTCCCTCTGTTTCTCTTTGTGTTTCCCTCTTTGCCTCTCTCTGTCTATCTCTCTCTCTGTCTCTTTGTCCCCCCCCCCACTCCTTTTCTTTTCTTTTCTCTCTTTCCAGACAGGGTTTCTCTGTATATCCCTGGCTGTACCTAAACTTGCCCTGTAGATCAAGCTGGCCTCAAGTTCACAGAGATTCACCTGCCTCTTTCCCAAGTGCTGTAACCAAAGGCTGTGCCTGTTCAGGACCGTAGCTACCCAATGGCTGATATTGCTCTTTACCGACTGCTTAAGCTAAACCACCTGGTCTGTAGTGCACAGAACGTGACATCTCACCCAGTGCAGAGAGCCAGTGGGGATGGAACAGTGTCTATTCCCTGGTGGCCTCTCACATGGGCCCATTTCTGTGAAGGTCAAAAGAAATTGGGGCTCCTGGTGAGAGAGCCGGAGTGGATGCTCATGGAGCAGGGGTAGCTACGATCCGATCCATCCTGGTGCTGTCTCAGGGGGAAGAAGCAACAGGGACCAGGCAGGTAGAGTTAAAAATCCAATCACCAGTCTTGATTCTTCTTGTCCCTCCCTACGTCACCCAGCAAAAAATCAAAAATCCTATCCTATCTAGGGTGAGCAGAAACCAGGGCATCAACCTGCCATAGGTGAGAGTGGAGAGGACTGAGCACAGGACACACGGGATGGGGACAGGAGCGCTGGGTGCTGGAGATACCAGTGCTGGGTGCTATGTGCTCCTGGGAGCTGCATCTGCATTGGATGCTGGAAGGGACTGCTTGTTGGGAAGCTGCTAAGTGCAAAGTTGCTCTTCTCCAAGGTAGTCTGATCTGATACTAAGACTGCATAAAGGAAGAGAGAAGAGTTGAGGCTCTCTGCTGGAAGGGTAACCCGGGAGGCAGGAGTAAATACGAAGACTCTCAAACACTCGAAGGAGTGGCTGTGTCATGATGAGCCCTAATTAGCCATGAAGGCTGAGTGAGCCTAGAGGGGGAGGGGGCTTGACGGCTTGTACTGAGGGCCTTTGCCACCTGTGGAGCATTTATCCTCTGACACCATCTCTCCAGTCCCTTAGGGCAGGTCAATACTGCATGCGTGCGTCTTCCCAGGTGTTACAGATCCTAAATGGAGCTGTATCTGCATCCTGGCCAGACTTGGCATCTGTTTCATGGGTGGATAACTAGGCATGCCTGTCCTGGCCAGCTTGACAAACCTGCCCCGCCTTCCAGCTAGGCTCCCTTGGATCCACTTTCTCCCCTGACTGTTCTGAGAGCCTCCCACCCTCTACACTGAGCTGTTCCCCACAGGAGGTGGAAAGAGCGTGGGCTGGGGATTCACGCTGTTGACCTGGGCTAGATCTCAGCTGCTTCCTTTCTGGGTGGCCTTGGCAAGGGCTCCCCTTCCTGAGTCACACTCCTGGTCTGTAAAACAGAGGTATGCACACGTGGGCTGGGCTGCAGGGTCGCCAGTGGCCAATGAGGCAGAGGTACAGGAGATCCAGGCCTGAGCTGACAGGCAGTGGTACCCAGCCAGGTGGAAGGTGGGAGAAGGTCTGAACTGAGGGGGTCTAGGGTTTCCGGCAGTCCGTGTGGCCTGCTGCAGACCACTTTCCTTCTCTGACCTTTCCTTGGTTCCCAAGAAATGGCATCACTACTCTTTGGGGTCAGAAACCAAAAGATGGATGTTTGGACTTGTGGGGCCCCACCTGGGAATGGGAGGATGTGGGGAGGTGTTGGAGGCCGGAGGCAGCGGCAGCTCAAAGTGTCTGGGGCAGACAATGGGCACTGTGTGCGGGGCACGGGTGGGGCGCTAGGGGGGGCAGAGTGACACTCTGGCAGGAATGTGCCAGGCCTGTCTGGGAATGTCAGCGCATGACTCCCCCTTGCTGGCTCCCTCATCTGGCAGCCCAGGCCCTCAGAACACTGTGGGTCAGAGATCAGAGCCCGGAACAGGGGAAGAGAAGTTGAGGATGGGGGGGGGGGCGTGGCAAGCCTTCACAGGCGCCCCCCCACCCCACCCCAAACCTAAGCTTTCCCTTTGGGTCTGGGAGGAATAATGGAGAGGGACATTGGATTTGGTGCACCGCTGCCTGGGCGTGGCACTTTAGTGATGTTCTAGCCTCCCTCTGAGGCTCAGTTTGCCCACCTGTTCAGATGATCTCTGACCACTCTAGGGTCCTTCAGGAGCTGAACCACCACATCCTCAGTAGGTTCTCCCTCCTCCCTATGGAGTGGTAATTTTGCCTGCCACCATCACCGCTCACTGTTTGTTCTAAGGATCGAGAACAATTTGCCTGAAGGCATTTTCCTCTTTCTTTCCAGAGGCCTGCTGCCGGCTCCTCTCCCACAGGCCCCCACAGGGTTCTGAGAGAAAGGTTCCCACTGGCAGGTGGGTGGGCGGGGAGCATCTTCCTGCTTGCCCCCCCTTTGCTTCCTTGCCTGCCACACTGGAGCGCTCTCTGGTCGCTGTCCTCCCTTCTCTGGCTTTGGACCCCTCAGTCCCAGACTAAGCTTTCTTCCCCCAGAGCCTTGCTGTTTTCCATACCCGGACTTGGTGTCTGCACTTTCTGGCTCTTCCCCAACCACCACATACAGAAGGGGAAACTGAGGCCCAGGGATGCGTGTGGACCCCAGGTCCCACAGCTGGAGATGTTTAGGATTTGAGCCCTTGTCTTTGGTACTTCTGTGCCTGGACCTTGATCTGGTTGTCACAGTCAGGAAAGCTTAGACAACTCAGGTAGATGACCTAGCAGGTGACCCCCGCCAGGCCCAAGTGCTTAGCCAGGGCCTCCATCTGTTGTTTAAGACATTTTCTTTGCTTCTCTCTTCATGGCAGCTGGGGTGAAGGAGTTGGGTAATCTGAACCTGTTTGCCTAAAGCTACTTTGGAGGGCCAGGGAGTTCAGCCAGGGCCTGAAGCCTCCGGGACAGTCCCCATCTACCTACGCGTCTCTCTTACTGTCAAGGGAGCAGACACTAGCCTTTCCGGGATTCCCCAGCCAGTCCAGAGATTGTCTCATGAGCCCCCAAGGTGGCCCAGGGCTACTGGATGATGTCATGGGTCTTTCCCACACCTGACTCACTGTGGCTCACAGACTAACCCTGTGCTACTTCTGGAGGAGTGGTTGTCCAGACTGCTGGGAGGGGTGTGTGTGTGTGTGTGTGTGTGGTGTGTGTGTGTGTGTGTGTGTGTGTGTGTGTGTGTGAGAGAGAGAGAGAGAGAGAGAGAGAGAGAGAGAGAGAGAGAGGTGGGGGGGCAGTGCTGGGCAGGTCTGGGCTCTGCTGAATAATGAACATGGGAAACAGAAGAAAGCTGGAGGTGCCTTGGCTGGTGTAGTCTAGGGAATTCTTGCCCCTCTCTGGGTCTCAGGTCATCTGTGGTTCCCCAACTATGGCTGTGGCTGCACCCAAGCCAAGGAAAGAGGACAACCCTGTCCGTCTCCTCCTGGCCCCACCCCCTGACAAATAAGGACTGGCCTAGGTGAGGAAGTTAACTCAGTGTTTGGACCTGGGGAAAGGGTCATTTTGTCTTCTCTAAGGCTTAGAACTGAACTTGACGGCTAATCTCAGAAGAGAGGGGGTTGCCAGAACCTGGGGGCTTGGGGATCGCCATTGAGAACCCAAGTATCAGGTTCCAGACGCCCCCTCGGCAGATGCTGTCTCCAGTCTTCCTCTCTAATTCTCAAAGTCTTGGGGCTGGAGAGAGGGCTTAGAAGTTAAGAGGCCTGGCTGGTTTTCCAGAGGGCTCTGTTGGGTTCACAGTACCCATAGAGTCTAACAACCATCTGTAACTTCAGTTCCAGGGAGTCTCACACCCTCTTCAGGCCTCCAAGGGTGTTGCACCCACATGGCAAAGAGAAATACAGCCAGGCAACTCACACACACTGTGGGCAGTGGTGGCGCACGCCTTTAATCCCAGCGCTCAGGAAGCAGAGGCAGGCAGATCTCTGAGTCTGAAGCCAGTCTGATCTACAGAATGAATTATAGACTATCCAGGGCTACACAGAGAAATCCTGTCTAAAAACCAAAACCAAAACCAACCAACCAAACAAACAAAAAAAAACCCAAAACAAAACAAAAACTAAAAAAAAAAAAAAAAAACCAAAAACCCAATGTAAATAAATAAATAAATAATAAAAAATTAAATATAATAACTCTTTAAACAAACAAACATATTCTCAAAGCTTCCCATTTTTTCACTTTGTATATATAGACACTGAGGTTCAAAGGGAAGGAGAGAGTCACTGAAGGTCACACAACTCTCTTATGGGAGGTCTGATGCAAGGCCAGAGTTCTCGTTCTCAGTAGGATTTTCTGCACTGGTTCAGACCTCCCTCTCTTTGGAACCCATCCCACCCCCACCTCCCACCCTGTTCCTTAGAAAGCAGCAGGGGTTTGGGGAGAAGCAGGGGGTAGAGAGGTAAAGCCAGTCTCTCGCACTGCCCCCTCCTCTGCCATGGTGTCCAGGAGCAGCCAGCAAAGGGGTAACTGCCGCACACCCCTCCGGGTCCCCGTCAACACGCTGGTTAAGCCTTCCACTGCTCTGTCTTTGTAAATCTTTAAACAGCTTGATGATTAATTAGTTACTCTGAGACAGGGGTCACTTGAGAGCACCTGGTGCCTGAGGCCCAGCGTACCCTCTCCTCTGAAGTACCCCAGACTTCAACAAGTCCCCAACCACAAGGTGAGTAAGAGATATGCAGACATGTCCGGCCAGATGCACAGACAGATATACAGACATGGCCCATACAGAGACATGGGTCTGGCCAGTGTTCTGAGCAGGAGCAGCCCAGTCCACTGTAACCGTTCCTTGTAGCTCAGCTGGAAAAGGTACTTTCCAGCAAGCCAGACAAGCTAACCCTGGGACCCACAGGTAGAAAGAGAAAACGGATTTCCATGGGGTGGAGAGTGTCATCCTCTGATCAGCTTCTGGTGGCCATTGGAGATTCCCCCCCCCCCCCATACACACACACCCCAAAGTAAGTAAATAAAAAGTCAAGACATATTTTTAAAAAATTCAAATGAGAGCTAGCAAGATGGGGCTGGAGAGATGGCTCAGCAGTTAAGAGCACTGACTGCTCTTCTGAAGATCCTGAGTTCAAATCTCAGCAACCACATGGTGGCTCACAACCATCCATAATGAGATCTGACTCCCTCTTCTGGTGTGTCTGAAGACAGCTACAGTGTACTTATATGTAATAAATAAATAAATAAATAAATAAATTTAAAAAAAGAAAAAAGAGAGCTAGCAAGATACTGTATGCAGCCGGGCGTGGTGGCGCACGCCTTTAATCCCAGCACTCGGGAGGCAGAGGCAGGTGGATTCGAGGTGAGTTCGAGGCCAGCCTGGTCTACAAAGTGAGTGCCAGAACAGCCAGGGCTACACAGAGAAACCCTGTCTCAAAAAAAATATTGTATGCTATGGAATATAATACAGTGTATAAGCACCAGGGGTGAGGTTGTACATGGCTGGCCCATGCCAAGATGCCTCTGAGAAATCACCCTATGTAACAGATCTGGTTAAAGGAGGTTTATATGGGGGAAGGGAGGGGCGTGAGGGCCTGGATAAGAGAGGCAGACAGATGGGAGCAGAACTTTGAGGGCAGAGAATGGGGCACAGAGAAGGACAGAAGTGTGTGTGTGTGTGTGTGTGTGTGTGTGTGTGTGAAAGACTGGCAGGGAGCACGTGGGAACAGAGGAAGAGAAAAAGAAAGAGTGACTTGGGGTGGTGAGCAGTGCTTTTGGTTTTTTGTTTTGTTTGTTGACAGGGTTTCTCTGGGTAGCCCTGGCTGTCCTAGAACTCACTCTGTAGACCAGGCTGGTGTTGAACTCAGAAATCTGCCTGTCTCTGCCTCCCAAGCGCTGGGAGTAAAGGCGTGTGCCATCACTGCCTGGGAGCAATGCCTTTATATGCGGCTCGTACCTAGAGACAGGTAATGATGGCAGGAAGTGATGTAAGCTGGTGATGAGGTAAGCTGTTGCTAAGTCCCTGGGAAGAGCCTAGCGGAACTGCCTGTAAACCAGCACTGTACAGTACTGTGACCCCAGAACTTAGAAGGTGGAGGCAGAAGGTCAGGAGTTCAAGGTCATCTTCAGCTACATTAGGAGTCTGAGGAACTCCAGCCTACATGAGGCCACGTTCAACCAACCAACCAACCAACCAACCAACCAAAAACCCTACCACTGAGCTGGGCATAATCGCAGCCCTCAGGAGGCAAAGTCATCTCAAACAAAACAAAATAAAACAAACAAACAAAGCCACCCAACCCTCAAGCAAGCAAGCAAGCAAAAAATCAACTCCCCCCCCCAAAAAAAAGATCAAAAATTCAAACGAGGAGCTCATGCCTGTAATCCTAGCACTTGGTAGGCTGAGGCAAGAGGATCACTGGGAATTTAAGGCCAATCTGGGCTCCAGAGTGAGACCCTCTTAATACAAAGAAAGAAAAGAAATGTCAACGAGGGGACATGGGTCTGTGGAGAGTATTTGCTTCTTGTGTGTAAGGCCACCAGTGTGAGCCCCGGCAGAGCAAAAGAAAAAAGTCCCCGTGGGCTTTCACTCCATACACACAAGAAGTGCCTCTCTCTAGCCTGTGTAGTGGGCTGACAAGGGTTCTCCGGGTTCCTACCTGCTGGGTGCCTCAGAACGTGACCTTATTAGGAGGAGGGTTGCTCACTAATTAGAGGGAAGATCTCAAAATGAGGTCATCCTGGAATGGGAAGGGCAGAAATCCAGGTAGAGCCCTTCTGAGAGGAAGGAGTGGGCTACTTGAAAACCAACTGAACCCACTTGGAAAGAGGCAAAGAGTAGAGGCCCGCAGCAGCATCAGAAGCAGGAAGAGGCCAACTTTTTCCTGACATCCTTGGGTGCAGACTTGTTACCGGCGGATTTGGGACTTCCAGAGTGCAGGACGTACGGCAGTAGATGTCTGGTGTTCCAGCTTCAGTTTGTGGTTACAGAGGGAACCATGTACACACTCCATCACCAGCCCTTGCCAGCCAGCCGGCTGTCCCTCCGCTTGCCTACACAGCTGCTGAGGGTACACACAGGCTTGGTTTTTTTTTTTTTTTTTTTTTTTTTTTTTTGTTGTTGTATGGATGAGTATGCATGTGCACATGCGTACTTATTCTTGTGGATGTCAGAAGTTAACCTCCATTGTAATTCTTCAGACAGGAACTTGCAGTAATCCCTCTATGCCCGCTTCCCAAGAGCTAGGGTCACAGACATGTACCGCCACATCTGGCTTGACTGTGGTCTCTTCCCACATGGGGTGTGTGCATGGAAATAAGGAATACAGAATAGGGGCCATGGAACCTTGGGGTCTTCCTTGGGAGCTCTGACAAGGGCTGATAGGGTACTCTGCCCTGTCTGAGTCGCCACTTGCTCCATCCCCTTGGGGCTGCCTTCTAGCTGAGGTACCAGGCCAGTGGGGCCTCTGTAGCCACACACAATGGTCCCTCTGTGTGTGTGGCACAAAAGAAAATGTGAATGGAAAGGGTAAGGGTGAGGGCAGAGGAAATACGGCCGCCTGTACTAGAATAGAGTTTTGGCCTTGGTGGAGGTCTGGGGTCCAGCATTGGGTGTGAGGCTCTGAGGCTCTGGGCTAGACATTAGTTGACTGCCTTGGGGTCACCTCCATTCTCACTGTGGTGATTTCAAATAATCCTTCCCTCCCACCCCCAATTATTTAATCCAGATGCTGATAGATGAGGGTCACATGACCTTCTCTGGCTTCTGGGCTCTCTCTGTAGGTAGGTACATAATGAATGTGGCACAGTGATAGTGGAGGGGTTTCTGGGAAACTGCAACTTTGGAGGGCTGAGAGGTGGCACTGATCTTTCAGAGAACCTGAAATCAGCTTCCAGCACTCACATCAGAATGGCTTACAAGCACCTGTAACTCTAGCTTTAGGAGATCTGACACCTTCTTCTGGCCTCTGGGGGGGTACCCAAACTCATGTTCACAACACACACACACACACACACACACACACACACACACACACACATACACACACACACACACACAAATAAATCTTTAAAACAAACAAACAAACAAACAAACGATACTTTCTACTTCCCAGCTCTTGGGAAGCTGGTCTCCGTGCTCTGATGCCCAACAGCTCCCAGATGAGACCCACCTGGGAAGCAGTAGAGGACCAGCTGTGAGTCCTGCAGGGCTAATGGGTTGTCCAGCCTGTCCAGGGCCCTGGCTGATGGGAGGAGAAGGCTCGGCTGAGCCTAGCTCAAAATGCAGATTGAAGCTAGATGAATGCTTGCTTTAAAACAAAAATGAAACAAAACAAAACAAACCCCCCTGTGTGCACATGTGTGCGCACGCACATGCGCGCGTGCGTGCGTGTGTATGTGTGTGTGTGTACGTGTACACAAGCATGTATATACACTTACAAGGGGCTCGTGCAAAGGTCAGAGAACAACCCCGGGTGCCATTCCTTATTTTCTACCTTGTTAGACACAGGTCTCTTTGTTGTCATAGCTACATACATTAGTCTAGCTGGCCTAATCTCTTCTGTCTCTCCCTCTTCTCTCTGCACAGGAGCATTGGAATTACAGCCATGCGCTGCCACGGTAGGCTTTTTGTGAGTCTTTGGAATCCACGCTCAGGGGCTTATACTTGTATGACAAACATTCTAATCACTGAGCCATCTCCCCGGCTTCTGCTCTCGTTTCCAGCGTAACATTTCAGGCCTGTATGCTTCATACATAGCAACAGATAATTGTAATTCTTCCAGCCGGGCGTGGTGGCACATGCCTCTAATCCCAGCACTCAGGAGGCAGCGTCAGGGGGGTCTCTGAGAGTCTGAGGACAGCCTGGTCTCCTAGTGAGTTCTATTTATGTAGTCAGGGCTACACATAGAGAGACTGTCTCGAAAACAACAATTGGCAATTTTTCCATGGTCATTAACATCACCTTTGATGCCCGGGAGCTGGTGAAGAATGTGGGCTTCGTGGAACACTTATCAGTGGGCACTGAGCCCCTTTCCTAACCCCAGCTTCTGGGTCTGAAGGTGACAGCTGTAAGAAAGCTCAGCTCGTGAGTGTGGCAGAGGGGGGAGATGGAGTGATTGACAAGGGACCTGGTGACATGGGAGTGCTCCATTGATGGCTGTTGTTTATTATTACCATAGGCTTTTGCTTTTTATTTTTATATTGTTATTATTGTCAGCTGGATTTTGTTTATGTTTTGTTTTGTTTTAGATCCCTCAACTGCTGGAATTACATGCACCACCGTACCCATATTTATGTGGTTTCTGAGTGCTGAACCCAGGGCATGCTGGGAAGGTAGCTGACCACATCTCCATCACCGGCATTTTCATAAGCAGTAGATCATCTCTTTCTCCAGGCAAGTCTTTGCTGCTCACCTCTTCAAGGACCTCTTCTTCCAAGAAGCCTTCCTTGGCTACCCCAAGCTACATGGCACCTCTGGCCTCCTGCAACAAGGGTCGTTCCACATGTCCATTGCTTGTCTACAGCCATCACATTGACACTATGTGAGGGTACCCTTTGTGAAGCCAGCAAAAGGCTAAAGTCTCAAAGCTGCGACAGAGAACATGGGCACACAGTGGGGGCTCTGAAAATGTGATTTTCTGTTTTTTTAAATATAGCTGTGACCGCAGCCTGGGCCACCTCCCTCAGACTGTGCAGGCCACTTCCCTCAGACTATGCAGGTTTCTTTGTATACCAGTATGCCTGCTTGAGTTGTGTCAATACAAGCATTTGCACACATGGATGTGGTTTTGGCATCTGCAAGAAGGGATATAGGTATGATTACACACCACCATTTACTGCCACGTCTATGCAGAGGCTCATGGGCATGGGTGTGTCCCTATAACGTGCCCTGACACTGGGGCATGCCTCCGTGTGCCCAGAGCAAGGCTGTGGCAGGGAAAGTGTAGCAGCTGCTAGATCCAGGTTCTGCCATTTCTCATTTGGGAACTAAAAATAACCCAGCGCCCAGCCCTATCCCAGGAGTCAGGAACCAGCCCGCAAGCCTCACAGGACACCCCAGGCTGGCTGTTGCTTTTGTCCCTTCTTAGGCTACCATACTCCCTAGCCTTCCCTGCCTTGGGCTCCCATGACCTCATTGCAGGCCTTGCTCAACCAGGGCCACAGGAGGAGGAAGGGCCAAGGCCACGCCCATGTCCAGGCAGCTGGATACAAGCAAGGCCTGATAAGGTCAAGCAGGGATTGGGGTACACCCCCGCCTCCAACCAGGGCCAGGCAGGCAGACATGAGTCAGCACAGGGGGCCATCAGCAGCCCAGGCCTGGCCACAAGCAGGTGACAGAGGGCTCAGAGGAGAGTTCTTTCCCAGGAGGCCAGAGATGGGTGTGGAGGACTCACCTGGTCTCTGGCCTCACTTTCCCACTCCTCAGCCTCACTTCCACCCCAGAAGCCCCTTGGAGAGTCCCTCCTCCCCTGCTGGCTTCCTGTCAGCTCTGGCCATACCCTTGTCCTTGAAAAAGTTGTCGGCCTCTTGCAAAAGAGCTTCTGACTTAGCTTAGGAAGTGCCCGTCCCTGAGTGCCATCCCTGCCCTCCCTAGGCAGGTGGTCAGCATTGCCTTCTGGTCCGGAAACATCTCAGAGTCCCCCCTTCTCTGGGAAGTCAAGTCCTTTTCACACACATCCAGACCTGAGCTTTGTAAGGCCCTGAAGCGTCTTTTGAAATTCTACCCACACGATGGACCCTCACAGGGTCCAGTCACAGGCCAGGAGGGGTCATTGTTGTCTTCCTTTACAAGGAACAAAGCCACAGCCCTGTAGGACACATGCTGGCTGGAGACTCGCCAGGCTTCATCTGAGACCAAGCACGCTCCAACATCCACTGTGGCTGTTCTGATCTTTCCTGCTACTGTCTTCAGTATTGACAACCCAGGTCAAGGGCCCTGAACCTGGAAAGATGTACAGCTAGGGCTGGGTCAGCCTGAGCTGCGTAGTGAGACTCTGTCTCAAAACAACAACAACAACAACAACAACAACAACAACCCATGTACTGCTCTTGCAGAGAACCTGAATTCAGTTTCCAGGACATAAGTGAACTGCTCAATTGCTCACAACTTGAGCTCCAGGGGATCTGACGCCCCCTTCTGGCCTCTGAGGGTACCTGCACTTATGTGCACATACCCACTTCTGACCCCATATATACATATAATTAAAAATTTGTTTTTGTTTTTGTTTTGTTTTTGTTTTTGTTTTTGTTTTTTTTGGTTTGCTTTGTTTTGAGGCAGGATCTCACCATGTATCCCTGGTATGTAGACCAGACTGGCCCTAAGATTACAGAGAGCTGTCTGTCTCTGCTTCCCAGATGCTGGAATTTAAAGTTGAAAGTGTTTGGAGATAAGAGGTGACGAAGGCAGATATCACCTAAGCCTCCCAGGAGGCAGAGAGCAGTCATCCAGAGAGCCGTGACAAATCCAGAGGGAGGAGTCCTAGCTTGTCTCTGTCGCTGTGATCAGCACCCTGAATGAAAGCGACTTGGGGAGGAAAGTATTTATTTGGCTTAGCCGTGTGGATCGCACAGTCTGTCACAGAGGGAAGTCAGGGCAGGAACCCAAGCAGGAACAGAGGCAGGAGCTGTGGAAGGAGGCTCGGGCCTGTTCCAAGGCTCATTTTTTATAGTCGTCCAGGAGTGGCACTGACCACAGTGGGCTGGGCCATAGGCTTAGGTTTGTATCAAGTTGGCAAAAACTAACCCTCACAATGTGACTGTTGGGAACCAATCAAAGGAGGAGCAGGCAGAAAGCAAAGGAGTTATGGGTGTCCCTTGAGAATCTTCCCAGTGAAGATGTATTCTTCTGTTTCTTCTACGAGCAAATCCAAACTGCTGCAGTTATCTCTGTGCCTCTTTACTGTGTGACTTTAAGCGAATATCTTAACCTTGCTGGTCTTTTCATCAAAAGAGTCAGTTAGATGGTGAGCTATCTCTTCCTGGGCCAAGGGACACTGTGAATTCCCAGGATGCTTTGCCTATGGACCCACTTGGGCAGGATGTTCAGTGGAGGCAGGGACACACACCAGTTATTAGCTCCTTTGGGAGCTGCTCAGCCCCAAGCTGTGCCAGAGGTTTAAGGATGGTAAAGGCTGACTGGCTGGTAGCCGGTCCTTAGACCCCGGCTGGGGCATTCCAGGAAGAAGTCCAGCTGCTCTCAGCCCAGCTGGACAGCGGGAGTGTGGGGTATGGAGGGGCCGGAATGGCCACCTGACTCAGGGAAGGAACCTGAAACCATTCTGGGCCAGGAACTGAACTGAACACAGAGCCCTGGGTGAGAAGCGTAGGCTGACGAAGGGGAGGCCCCGGGACTTGGCCTGTCCCTGAGCCAACTTCCTCAACATCCGGTTCCTGACTCAGTTTCCTCCCGTGTAAAAATGAGGGGGGGTGTGTCACCGCTTCACAGAGCTGTGCAGAGGGACCCAATGAGCAGTACGGTACAGTAGGGTTCTTTGAGGATCCCTTCCCCCATCCTCTGTGGGGACCTCAGGGACACCTGCAGACCCCCTTTTATGTCCCAGACTTAGAGACTTAAACAAGAGGAAGAAGAGGAAATAGTTAAACGCAAATAAACAAAATGGGGCCCCAGCAGCCGGCGGGTTTCTTGAGGAAAAGCTGCTAATCACATAGCCAACCATTAAAATGCGTCAAGAGGTTCCTGGGAAAGAGCGTTCCTCCCACTGTCCGGTCCATTTCTGGTGCATTCTTCCTGAGCCAGTGAGAGCAGATGCCTGCCAAGACGTATTTACCCCTTCCTTAGAAGCACACGTTCCGGTCAGCCTTGTTTCTGCACCATGGACAATGCTAGGATCAGGAGCAGCTCCCGAAGCACTTCCTGGTTCCTCCATGGCTGGGATGGGCCCCGTTATTGTTAATTAGCTAGGCTCTGGAAGGGAGAGCTGTGCTCTGTTTTATAGGCTGGGGAGTGGGGAGGCCTGGGTCTGAGCGTAGGATCCACTGCTTCGCACTCTGGGCATTGCGTGCCGTTCCCCCTCTGCCTCATTTTCTTCATCCGGAAGAGCATGGCTGCATCCATGGAGGAGATCACGTGGTCCACTGATGGCCCACAGGCCATATCCTGCAAACCCGGTGTTTTGTTCATAAGCTTTCCTTAGAGCGCCCTGGGGAATAGAGCCCTGTCTATGTAGCGTTTGCCTAGCGTACACAGGACTCTGGGTTTGATTCCCCAGAATCACCTATGACTAGCCGTCAGTACATCTCCTTATGACTAGCTGTCAAGAGGATCAGAACTTCAAGGCCATCCCCAACTACGTGTTGCTTTTTTTTTTTTCTTTTTTATAATTCATTTTTATTTTATGTGCACTGGTGTTTTTTCTGCATGCATGTCTGTATGAAGGCATCCGAAACCGTGGAACTGGGGTTACAGATAGGTGAGAGCTGCCATGTGGGTGCTGGGAATTGAACCTGGGTTTTCTGGAAGAGCAGCCAGCGTTTTGTTTTGTTTTGTTTTGTTTTTTTAAATGGTGGAGCCCTCTCTCGAGCCTTGAAACTCTGTTTCAGAAACAACCAAGCAAAAATTTTCCCTAGATTTGAAGTTTTTTTTTTTTTTTTTTACGTTGAACACAGGTTTATGGATTCAAAAACAAGACCTCCCCCGTATTTAGTGCTAGCTGGCTAGAGACTAGATGGCCTTAGAGCCCACCCTTCCCCTATTGCTAACTCCCCTACCTGGCTTAAAGGTGTTGAACACATGAAGAACTTTGCTGCTCAACGATGTTTCAATGTAAATGCTTTGTGAAGCCCCAGCACCCAGCTTCATCCACTTGCCAGGTACCTGGAGGTTTTGAGAGTAGTCGGGAGGCACAGTTTAGGATGAGTCAAGCCTATGGACCCAGACCCAGAGCACTGGCTCCAGGATGTCTCCCCAACCAAAAGGGAAGAGGAAATACTGGCACCAGGTTTAGGAGGGGCTCTGGGCTCCGGGCTCCGGGCCAGATGCTGTATCCCAGGAGGCAGCTCAAGGCTTCTCCCCTAGGCCTGAGCCGGAAGCTGGGCCCCCAACACCTGGAGTTGCCATCTCCTGGTCCCCAGGATGTAGATTCCTGTGCACCCTGCCCCCACGCCTTCCTCTTCCCCACCTACATTCAGAAGCCACATCCTGCTCAGAGGGGTGGGCCAAGGCAGTCCTGAAGGAGACAGGGATGTGGGTGGAGTCTCTGGGGACCTAGGACATCCTCTCCAGGGTGGTTGAAATCCCTTCTCTGCCTCAGGTTCCTTGGAGCAATTTTTTTTTTTTTTTTTTTAGTTGAGTTTTGTTTTTGAGACAAGATCTCACAGACACCTGGCTGGTCTCGAACTTGCTATGTTCCTGAAGGGGATCTTGAACTTCTGATCCTCCCGATTCTACTCCTGAGCTCCAGGGTTACAGGCTGGCAACATCCTATCTGGTTTCAAAGGTGCTGGGCACTGCCTGCAGCAGGGCTCACAATAAGTAAACTGAGGCTGAGTTGCAGCAGAGGACACTAGAGACACGAATCCATCTCAGGCCAAAGCCACACTGAGAATGTCCTCAGCATCATAGTCACTGTGTGTGGAGGGGGGAGAGGGCAGGACAATGGGGACAAGGAGGTCTGAGGGGCCCCAGCACTGCAGGCCTGACACTTGAGACCTACTCCTCTTTATTTTTTCTGTGACCTCAGAGAAGAGCCTCCTGTGGGCCTCAGTTTCCCCATTTAAAGATGCTGCTGCTGCTATAAGCATCAGACTTGGTGCTAGAGCAGATGTGATAAAGGCCAGTGTGGACCTTGGTCCAGACCTGGGGACCGTTTGCTCAGTCCTGGGAAAGGCTAGAGCATGAGGCAGCTCTGGACTGCTAGTCTAGGGGAAGGAGTACATTTGTCTCTTGATCCTCAGTGCTCCAGCCACCTGCTGCTTCCACTAGGGGAAGGGTGGGAGTGGAGAGGCTGGGGAGGAAGCTGGGCTGAGGAGGAAGCCCCCCTCTGTTGAGAAACTGGTAGACTGACTCACTGGCTTTGACGACCTGTGGGTGGTCAGCCCAGGTGCAGCCTTGGGCCTCCCATGATAGCTCTGCCCACAAAGAACCGCTCCTTTCCTTAGGAAACCCGACGAAGGGGTGGACAACACAGAGTGAGAGCCACGCAAGACACTCCAGCCCTGTCCTCCCTGGGCTCCAGAGGGATAAAGAGTGACAGGAAAAGCATGGACAGAAGGACTGCAGGGACTTCCTGGAGTGCCATGTTTGCTGGGGCCATATGTGACCTGCCCCCTCAGATACAAAGCCACTGAGTTCAGGAGGCAACACAGCCAAACCTGTGTTCACACATGCAGATTGGAAAGGGACCCAGCACACACCAGGCAAGGACTCCACCAGTGAGCTACACATCCATCCTACTGTTTTTTTGTTTGGTTTTTCCAGACAGGGTTTCACTATGTAGCCCTGGCTATACTGAAACTTGCTCTGTGGACCAGGCTGGCCTCAAACTCAGAGACCCACCTTCCTCTACCTCCTTCCTGCTGGGATGAAAGGTGTGCGCCAACACCACCCCACTCACATCCAGCCTATTATACACAGCCCATTCTCATTTCTTTGTGTTTGTACCCAAGGGCAGACGTGTGGAGTTTGGAGGACAGCTCTGTGGAGTTGGTTCTCTCCCTGGCAATCCAACTCAGATCACCAGGCCTGCTTGTTTTCTGACACGGAAACAGGGTATACTGTGTGGTGTAGGCTAGCCTCGAACTTCTGCCACTCCTTAATCCCGTCGAGTTTTTTTTTTTCTCCAGAGATTACTGTAAGACTATATAGCATGTGGCACCATATGTATCTAGACTGGCCACTTTTAAGGGCTGGCAGTGGTAAACGGCTACAGGCAGTCTGTGCCATAGGGGTAGCTTGGGAGAGTGCAGGTGGATAGGAGTGAGGGCAGTTCGGGTGACAGGAGTCTGGGCACAGGCCAACACAGCCTGAAGCTTTATCTGCCCTCTCGTCTCCGCCATCCTTCCGAGCTGCTCCTTTGGTTTCAGCCTGGAGTCTTGGGGAATGGATGGGTAGTGGGAGACCCAGGGGCAGGTGGATGGCCTCACTGGCACTGCTAGTCTGTCGTGAGGACCCAGGACTGTCACAACCCCCACCCCCACCCCCGTCCCCTAGTTATCTTCTCCCTGGATGGCGGGGAAAGTGAGAAGCCCTTATCTTCCCCACTTCCCGCCACAGATACGACCTCAAAGCTCTGTTGTTCTGTCTCTCATGCTCACCCCCACAACTCCAGGCCCCAGGGAAATGGAGCAGGGGAGTGGGGGGGGGCTACCTGTAGCCCTCCCACCTTGAGGCCTCAGGGAGGGACAAGAAGGAGGGTGAGATGGGGCAGGAGGAGTTCAAGGCCCCTTCTCTCCCTGCCCAGCTCCCTGCCCATCTATCCTGTGCCAGAATTCCACAGGAGACCTCAAGCAGTCACTGCAGTGTGGCCAGATGACCCGGGGCTTCCTCTGGGACTCACAATACCTGTTAGTTGCTGGCTCATTCATAACCAGGACCAGACTGTGGGAAAAGGTTTAGGCAGCTAGGGCGGTTGGAGCAAGGGGCCCAAGGGAGTTTCTGAGTATTCCAGGTTTGTAAAGATAAGGATGACCGAGAACTTCTGATCCTCCTGCCTCCACCTCCTCAGTGGTAAGATTACAGATGTGGGGGGCTGGAGAGATGGCTCAGTGGTTAAGAGCACTGACTGCTCTTCCAGTTCAATTCCCAGCAATCACCTGTAATGGGGTTTGATGCACTTTTCTGGTGTGTCTAGAGAGGTGGCCACCTATATGCAGACATGCCCCATATGCATGTGGGGACTTTGTTTGCCTCTCAGGGCCTCAGGTTCCTGACTGTAGGATAAGTCTGAGTCTGACTCACTGGCTTCAGCTGGAACACAGCTGTGTACTGCCCCACATGTTGCCAGATGTGAATGAGGGAGAACCTGGTGACACTGTTGATACTGGACCATCTCCAAAATGATCCTGTCACACGCTCAGGTGAGAGAATTGCTGATTAGCATTGGAATTCATGTCCTCTGAACCTTATTCTAGGAACTGGGGGTGACTAAGTGTGGGAGGAAGGGGCAGTCCGTGTAGTAGAAACAGCCCTCCATCCCCATTGCTGTCAACTCCCACATTACAATTCTCAGTACCTATGAATCTGTCACTGGACATAGCTCGAGGATCCTGTGGGTGAGATAAGAGGTTCAGATGGAATATCCAGGCCAGAGGTGATCACAGAGCTTCAGAAAGAGGAGACAAACTGAACCATGTGCTTATAAGGTTAAAATGAGGGAGGGTCTAACAGAGGGCTCAGTGGTAAAGAGCAGTGCTTGCTCTTCCAGAAGAAGCGTGATCAATTCCCAGCACCCACACAGTAGCACAGCCCTCTGTAACTCCAGTTCCAGGGGATCTGACAAGCACACAAACAAAATAAGCGTAATTTTGAAAAGGTTAAAATGATGCTGGTCATGGTAGCATGACCTTTGGTCCCAGCACTTGGGAAACTGAGGCAAGTGGGTCTCTGTGAGTTAGAAAGGCCAGCCTGGTCTACAAAGCCAGTTTCAGGACAGCCAGGGCTACATAGTGAGACCCTGTCAAAAAGAAAGAAGGAGAAGAAGAAGAAGAAGAAGAAGAAGAAGAAGAAGAAGAAGGAGAAGGAGAAGGAGAAGGAGAAGGAGAAGGAGAAGGAGAAGGAGAAGGAGAAGGAGAAGGAGAAGGAGAAGGAGAAGGAGAAGGAGAAGAAGAAGAAGAAGGAGAAGAAGGAGAAGAAGGAGAAGAAGGAGAAGAAGGAGAAGAAGAAGAAGAAGGAGGAGGAGGAGGAGGAGGAGGAGGAGGAGGAGGAGGAGGAGGAGAAGAAAGAAGAAGAAGAAGAAGAAGAAGAAGAAGAAGAAGAAGAAGAAAGAAGAAGGAAGAAGAAGAAGGAAGAAGAAGAAGGAAGAAGGAAGAAGAAGAAGGAAGAAGAAGAAGAAGGAAGAAGAAGGAAGAAGAAGGAAGAAGAAGGAAGAAGAAGAAGAAGAAGAAGAAGAAGAAGAAGAAGAAGAAGAAAGAGAAGGAGGAGGAGGGGGCTGGAAAGATCGCTCAGCAGTTAAAAACATTGATTGTTCTTCTGAAGGTCTTGAGTTCAATTCCCAGCAACTACATGGTGGCTTACAACCATCTATAATGGAATCTGATGCCCTCTTCTGGTGTGTCTGAGGACAGTGACAATGTATTCACATACATGAAATAAATAAATAATTCTTAAGAAGAGGAGGAGGAAGAGGAGGAAAAGGAGGAGAGAGGAGGTTAACATAACAAATGCCGGGCGGGAGAGATGGCTCAGTGGTTAAGAGCACTAACTGCTCTTGCAGAGGATCAGAGTTTGTGCCCAGAATCCACATAATGGCTCACAACTGCCTGTAAATCCAGTTCCCTCTGCTGGCTTCTTCAGGTACTGCACACACAAAATACATATAAACAAGTAGGCAGGCACATACATGTAAATGAGAGAGAGACAGAGACAGAGACAGAGAGACAGAGAGAGACAGAGAGACAGAGAGATATGGATGATTGGGACCATCAAATGTGGAGGGGACCATGGAGGCTGGATGATTAAATGCTATGTAGGTCCTGGAGCAGGAAAAGGACATCAGAGGGAGAGGTGGTGATGTCACTACCAGTGTGGGTGGCAGGATCCTATTAATGGGGGTGCCTTCCTCTATATTTACTAGCTGCTTTTGCAATTTACAATTCTGTTGTACACATCTCAGAGGCCAGAGTCCAAACTTGAGTTTGCTCTCCTGACTTTGTTATGTTTTATATATTAAGACAGGCTCTCAGCCGGGCGGTGGTGGCACACACCTTTAATCCCACTTGGGAGGCAGAGGCAGGTGGATTTCTGAGTTCAAGGCCAGCCTGGTCTACAAAGTGAGTCTCAGGACAGCCAGGGCTATATACAGAAACCCTGTCTTGAAAAACAAAACAAAAAACAAACAAACAAAAAGACAGGCTCTCACTGTGTAGCCCAGGCTGGCCTCAAACTCGACTCTCCTGCCTCAGTCACTCAAGTGTTAGCATCATTCTGACTTTGTCATTATTTCACTATCTATTGCACAAACACTCTTCCTTATGGCTGCATACCCAGTCTGATTCATAGGGGATGAAAATTCATAGGTGCCCCAGATATCTCCACCCTCCAACCCTGTATTCCCTATAACCGTTTGTCTGTGATAGGGTTCTGCTCTGATCCAGTCACTTCCAAGTGTATAATGACACATAACTGAAACCATCTCAGTTCCAGGAAGCAGAGCAAGATCTCTGTGAGTTTGTGGCTAGCTTGGACTGTGTGGGGAGTTCCAGGCTAGCCTGGGATACAAACTAAGACACTTGTCAAAAAAAAAAAAAGATATTCTTTTAATTTATCAAGACTCTTAGTCCACTTTCCATTGCTATGACAGAATGGCAGAGGTAGGGTAACTTATAAAGAAGAGCATTTGGCTTTCAACAGTGGCGGCTTGAAGTCCAAGTGCCTGGTGTGGGCATCCACTTGGCTTCTAGGAAGCCACCTTGGCCTTGTGCTTACAGAGAATTGGAAGGGCAGGCACGGGGAAGAGGAGAAACCCAAGGATCAGGCACAACTCATGAGAACCTGCTTTTAAGGAAACGAATCCAGGTCCACAAGAACAGAACTAAGCATCACGAGAACAAACTCGTCCTGAGAGACTCCCCCAGCTCTGCAAGAGAGGTGTCAACCGATCCTCCCGCCCTGATCACCTGTTGGTAAACACTGACCATTCTCCATCCGCACCACCAATCCCATGGCGATTGTCTACAGCAGTCCAGAGTCGAGGAGGCCAGACTGAGGGTGCTAGGTGCTGTAGGATCTACACGCATGCCAGCACTCCAGAGAAGCATCCTGTCTGTGCTGACTCAGCTCTTCCTCACACCTCTCTCTGCAGAAGAATTGAACTTTTTTTATTTGTGAGTGTGAGTGTGTGTGTGTGTGTGTGTGTGTATCTTGTGTGTGCACGTGCAAGTCCGCACATGTGTTTGTACATGCCAGGACACACATACAGAGGTCAGAGGACAACTTGTGGGAATCCGTTCTCTCCTTTTGCCCTGTGGGTCCCGCAGCTTGATCTCAGATTGCCAGGCCCTGGCCAGCACCTTTACTCACTGAGCCATTGCACTGGCCTCAGAGGGACCATAGTCAGCTTCATTTCACCACTGAGAAAACACAGGCACAGAAATGACTAGCCCAAGGCCACATTATCTGCGAGTGACATAGTGAGTGACATAGTAGGAATCTTACCCATGTAGATGGTGACATGTAGGAGTCTCAGCATTGTGACTGCCTTCATTGCAAGATTTTACTTTGTTCCCACCGAGGCCACAGGCTGAGCTCTGGGCCGTTTAAGGAAAAGATTTGGTGGCAGCGGTGGCCCAGAGCTTCAATTCCAGCAGAGGCCTGTGGATCTCTGTGAGTTTGAGGTCAGCCTGGTCTACCGAGCAAGTTTCAGGGCTACACAGAGAAATCCTGTCTCAAAAAAGAAAAGAAAAAAAAATCGTTCAGTTTCTCGACCCCTGTGTGGTGTGGATGCTCTTATCATTCTTTTACTTTATAGACGGAAGGACTCCCAGGCAAGGTGAGCCTCTCGCTGAGGGCCATGAGGACAGCAGGTGCTCCATAGTGATGATGACTGAGAACCAGATTCAGTGTGGTCCACAGGGGGCTCCCACCGCAACCTCCTTAATTCTTGACACTCTCCTGCCTCGTGGCCATGTTTGCTCTGCTCCCTGACTGAATGGCAATGGCGCCCTTGTCAGATGTCCTCACACCCCCTGCTCACCAAAAGCTCAGGGACATCCCGGCCCGCATTGTTCAAGCCAGGAAACCACCCACCCTCCATAGCTAGGGGGGTGGCTTCTAAGAAGTTGTTTCTTCCCAGGGAGGCAGAGGCTCAGGAGCAGGCAATGCTGTATCAAGGTATGGGGCTGGGATGGGCTGGCCTACCCAAGGGCTACCTAACTCTCTACCTGAGCCCTTTGAGGGATGGACCCAGGTTGGAGGGCAGAGGGTGACAGAAGCCAGATGAGAGGAAGGGTGATCTGCTCCCTCACAGCTCAGGAAGGCAGGGGGTGGGGAGGGGGGGCTCCAGGACCTGGTGGTCCCATGTAGGTCCTCTTCCACTCATTCATAGCACCTCAACTCTTCATTCATCTGCTCCATTGGGTCTCATGGTAGCTGGTGTGTGTGTGTGTGTGTGTGTGTGTGTGTGTGTGTGTGTGTGTGTGTGTGTGTGTGTGTGTGCTGGGGAACCAAGGCACAGAACCATCAAGAAAGGCCCAAACAAGGTCATGTAGAAATAGGAATGTGTTTAATTTTTATTATTTTATTTTATTTTTGGTTTTCCGACACATGGTTTCTCTCTGTAATGTCCCTGGCTGTCCTAGAACTCCCTTCGGAGATCAGGCTGGCCTTGAACTCAAAGACCAGCCTACCTCTGCCTTCCCGGCACTGGGATTAAAGGCATGGGCTACCAGGCCAAGCCAATTTAAACATTTTTATAGACAGGTTCTATATAGCCCCGAATGGCTTGGAATTCACAATATAAAGCAAGCTGATCTTCAATTCAGAGCTCTCTCTTCCTGTCTTTGCCTCTGGGATTAAAAGTGTAGGCCATACGCCCATTCCGAGGCTGGAAATTATGAATAGGATTCTGGCTCCTAGATGCTATTCTCTTTTGTCCCTTCTCCTCACTTCCCCGAGCGTACCTGGTGAGGGATAGCACAAGCCGGGCTCTCCCATGGGATCCATGTCACTGTGGATTTGGTCTCTTCTTCTGCATAGTCCCAGCTTCCCCTTCTTCCTGGATCAGGATTCAGGAGCCAGATGAATAGAGTGCTTTCTGGTCCTGGCCAGGGATAGGACTTTCGGGAGGAGGAAGTGTCAGGCTGAGAGAGAAAGGGCGAGAGCATTCTGAACAGAGGGAACCCTAGGTCAAAGAAATAGGAAGTTTCCAACCTAGTCTGCGAGTTCTGGCTCCCAGGCCGTTTCCCCCACAGTGCACAGTCACTGTCTTTGGCATGGCAGTCTGTCTGTCCACCTGCTAGGCCTTAGGCTTTTCATCTCTCAAAGATTTCCCCTAGGACTAGCTACAGGGTGGTGGCCTCTGGGAGCTGGGTTGTAGGTTTAAATCTTCCCTCTATCACTGCAGCTCTTAAGGCCCAAGACTTGGGAAGATAGCCAGAGAACTGGGCAGAAGCTATGGTGGAGCTCCTGCCGTCAGCATGGTTTAGGGTCCAGGAGAAGCTGGAAGTCCAGGCTTTGAGGAAACCACCTGACTGGTTAGCAATGTGTCTTAGGATTCTATTCCCTTGACACACACACACATCACTATTAAGCTTCAACCCTTACTTTCTTATTCATCCCCAAGATCTAAATAACTTTAGAAGTCCTACAGTCTTTGCAAATTCTTACATATTAAAATTTCAATCCCCTTAAAACATCCAATCTCTTAAAATTCAAAGTCTTTTTACAGTTCCAAGTCTTTTAACCGTGAGCGCCATTAAAATACTTTCTTACTTCAAGAGGGAAAAGTATCAGGGCATAGTCACAATCAAAATCAAACTCTAACTGTTCAATGTCTGGGACCCACTCACAATCTTCTGGGCTCCTCCAAGGGCTGTGTCACTTCTCCAGCTCTGCCCTTAGTAGCTCACACTTTGTCTTCTAGGCTCCAGCTGCCTGTACTCCACTGCTGCTGTTATTCTTGGTGGTCATCTCATGGTACTGGCATCCCCAAACACTGCTGTCTTCCACTGCATCTAGGCTTCACCAATAGCCTCTCATAGGCTCTCTTCATGGTGCCAAGCCTCAACTCCTTTGCATGACCCCTTCAGTCCTGGGCCATCAACTGCAACTGAGGCTGCACCTTCACCAATGGCCTTCCATGGTCTCTCATAGTGCCAAGCCTCAACTGCTCTTCATGACCCCTTCATGCCTTCAAAACCAGTACCACCTGGGTGACTCTTACACATTACCCACATTACCAAGCCCCGCTGCTGCACAAGGTACAACCTTGGCTGCCTCTGGAACACAGTTTCTTTGTACTCTCAGAAAAAAACTCCCAGAAGATTTCAGCTCAGTGATGCTGGTCTCTTCTTAATCACTGCTAATTTCTAAGCTCCAGCTAACCAGCATCAATAGTCCCAGTAATGCAAAGGATTGCTTTAGTAGTTCTGGTATCTTGTTAATCACTGCTGATTCTTCAGCCCCAGCTAACCAGAACCACAGAATCTTCACAATCAAAACTGCAATGGCCCTGGTAAGAGTCTTTAATCTTCCCTCTGAAATTTCACAAGCCAGGCCTCCATTTTTCTTCACTGTTCTTAACATTATCTTCCAAGCTCCTACACAACATCCCACAGAGCTCTTAACACCCAATGGCTCTTCTAGGCCAAAGTTCCAAAGTCCTTCCACAGTCCTCCCCAAAACACGGTCAGGTTGTCACAGGAATACCCCACTATGCTGGTACCAATTTGTCTTAGTCAGGGTTTCTATTCTTGCACAAAACATCATGACCAAGAAGCAAGTTGAGGAGGAAAGGGTTTATTCGGCTTACACTTCCATACTGCTATTCATCACCAAGGAAGTTAGGACTGGAACTCAAGCAGGTCAGGGAGCAGGAGCTGATGCAGAGACCATGGACGAGTGCTACTTACTGGCTTGCTTCCCCTGGCTTGTTCAGCTTGCTTTCTTATAGAACCCAGGTCTTCTGGCCCAGGGGTGGCCCCACCCACAATGGGCCCTTCCACCCTTGATCACTAATTGAGAAAATGCCTTACAGCTGGATCTCATGGAGGCATTTCCTCAAGGGAGTTTCCTCTCTGTGTGATAACTCCAGCTTGTGTCAAGTTGACACACAAAACCAGCCAGTATACAGTGTCAACTTATCATCGGTTACAGTCACCTGAAGAAGGAGGCTCAATGGAGCAATTTATCACGTTGGTATGAGCACATGAGACTGTCTTGATTTTTAATTGATTTAAGAGGGTCCAGCCTAGCTGAGCATGATGGAGTAAATCTTTAATCCCAGCACTTGAGAGGCAGTTGGATCTCTGTGAGTTCAAGGTTAGCTTGGTCTACATTGTGAAGAGTTCCAGGACAGTCAGAGACTCTGTCTCAAAAATAAAAAGAAAGCCTGGCGGTGGTGGCACACACCTTTAATTCCAGCACTTGGGAGGCAGAGGCAGGCAGATCTCTGAGTTCAAGGCCAGCCTGGTCTACAAAGTGAGTTCCAGGACAGCCAGAGCTATACAGAGAAACCCTGTCTATAAATAAATAAATAAATAAATAAATAAATAAATAAGGAAGGGGAAGTAGAGGAGGAGAAGGAGGAAGAAGAAGAGGAGGAGGAGGAAGAGGAGGAGGAAGTCCAGCTCACCATGGGCAGTATCATTCCCTATGTAGAGGTGGTCCTGGGCTAGATAAGGAAGCTAACTGAATATTACTCTGTCTGCCAGGCAATAGCCTTCCTTCATGGTTCCTGCCACCAAGTCCCTGTCTTGAGTTCCTGCCCTGCCTTCTTCGGATGATGATGAATTGTGACCTGGAATAGAAAACCCAATAAACACTTTCCTCCCCGGTTGCTTTTCATTTGAGTGTTTTTTGTTTGCTTGTTTGTTTTGGGGACTTTGTGTTGTTGGTTTTATTTTGTTTTTTTTCAAGACAGGGTTTCTCTGTGTGGCCTTGGCTGTCCTGGAACTCACTTTGTAGACTTCACACTTAGAGATCTGCCTGCCACAACTGCCTGGCTTAGTCAGTATTTCATGATAGCAGCAGCAAAGAAAGCAAGCATTGCCTAAGGTTTGCTTTAAGTACTGGCAAGTAAACCAAGGGCCTCATGCATGCTAGGCAAGTGCTCCACACTGTCTTTTTATTTTAAAAAGATTTATTCTTATTTTTTTCATTAAGAAATTATCTTTTATGATCTTTGGTGTTTTGCCTGTGTGAAGGTGTCAGACCCCTGTAACTGGAGTTATAGATAGATGTAAGTGACCATGTTGATGCTAACTAGGAATTGAACCCAGGTCCTCTGGAAAAGCAGCCAGGGTTCTTAACTCCTGAGCCATCCCTCAAGCCCCATATATATTCTTATTTTATATGTACGGGTATTTCACTGGCATGTCTGTGTATTGCATGGGTGTAGTGCCTGTAGAAATCAGAAGAGGGCGCTGCATTCCCTTGGAACCATGGTTGTAAGCTGTCTTGTGGGTGCTGGGAATTGAACTCAGGTCCTGTAGAAGAGCAGTGTCGCAAGCATGAAGATAGATTCACGTAACTAGTATAACAAAATTTATATTTTATTATCACAAATGTTCACACTCTAAATTACTAACTTTGGTCCTTAGCCTATCTTCTCAAGGCTGCTCACCTGTGACATATCTTAGCTGAAAATTAGGTCCAGTCTCTAATGGAAGTCTCTGATTTGAGGGTCCGGATCC
Source organism: Mus musculus (assembly GCF_000001635.26). Classification (NCBI taxonomy): domain Eukaryota; kingdom Metazoa; phylum Chordata; class Mammalia; order Rodentia; family Muridae; genus Mus; species Mus musculus. The sequence continues at coordinate 80,038,873 of NC_000081.6, read as the reverse complement.
TGGGGGGAGCAGATCAAGGTGGCATCTCTCCAGATGTGCAGAGCAGAGCATGGTTCTTGTCCTTGCTTAAATACTGTCCAGTGGGCATCATGGTATTCAAGAACTGTGTCTGGTTATCTTGAGTGAGTGATATCACTGAGTTCTGGTTATCGGGTGTGCCTTGCGTGTAGTGGAGATCCTGACTAAGCTATTTTTACATGTCTAAAAGGCATTTTTTTAAACCATGCTCATTATAAACAGTAACCACTCAAGCCCCCTATATATTCTTATTAAGCTTTCTCTCTAGCCCCTTCCTTTTTGTTTGTTTGTTGTTTGTTTTTTGAGACAGGATTTTTCTGTATATCCCTGACTGTCTTGATACTTACTCTGTAGATCAGGCTGGCCTTGGAACTCCTGGCGATCCACCTGCCTCAGCCTCCTGTGTGCTGGAATCAAAAGTGTGTGCTACATTACTGCTCAGTTTCCATCAAGTTTTGTTTTGTTTGTTTGTTTGTTTGTTTTGGAACTCATTCTGTAGACCAGGCTGGCCTCAAACTCAGAGATCTGCCTGCCTCTGCCTCCCAAGTGTTGGGTGGGATTAAAGGCGTGCGCCAGCCACCACTGCCTGGTTTCCATCAAGTTTTAAAGCAAGTCTATGTTACTTCTGCCTGCCTACTCTCCTGGGGAGGCATGCAAATGAGATGGTGAGCCACAAAACACCTTGATTTGCATATAACCAAATTTCAGGTCCAGTGTCTTCTGGGCCTTCCTTCTGCTCATGCCCTTTCTTCTCTCCCTTCTTTTCTATGGTCAGGTCCCTGAAGTATCCTGGAGTCTAAACCTGTGCCTGGTTTCCCCTTATGCATCAGAATGAGAGACTGAGCAGAATGAGAGTGAACAGGGTGAGATTGACTGGAGGAGACAAATGAGCTGCAGAAGAAGAAGTGGAACAGCTCTGCCCACAGTCCAAGCTGCCGCAGGCACTCTGGCCACCTCTGGGTTGAGCAGGCATGGATGGCCAGGTCCTCTGGGAGGCTATTGGGCCAAGGGTTCCAGGGCACACATGAGTCACCAACCCAGGAATTCCATTCCAGCTAAGGAGCTAGCCCTAGCTGTGGAAAACAGGACACTTTCCATACAAAGATACCAATCACACACGGCTCATTATCTGTCACTCCCCCAAACTGGAAATAATGGAGGTGTCCATCAACAAGGGAACGGCTAAGTCAACCATGGAACTTTCACTTGATAAAATATTAGGCAGCCAATAGAAATGAGGTTCTGAGACAGGGAAAGGAAGCCAGGCCGGAGGTAAAATCGCCCAAAAAAGAGCCTGGGATAAAAATGGCGGGCCAGAAAAGCAGGATACTACTGTGGGCTCCTCCCCCCTTTAATATACAGTGTGATCTCAGCTGTGCTTTTTTAAAACAGTCGTCAAACAGAACACTATGGACGGAAATACATCAAGCCCTAACAATGACTGAGCCCGGGGGTGGGGCTATGGGTGGTGAGCTTTCTTCCTTATTTTGACTTTTCTGCATTTTTCAGAGTTTCCCAAGCACCCATGTATCATGCCTTTTATAGTCAAATTAAAAACGAGAATTTAGACTTTGGGGGTGAGCAACCACGATCTGCCCAGGTGCTAGGGGAACTGGCATCCGGGGGCCCAGTTCTGGGTTTGGAGGTGGCCCAAGGCTCAGAATCAGAACAGCCTTTGTGTTCCTGGACAAGTGCTTTGTGACTCAGTAGTCATTTCTGCCCAATGGGTTAGGGCAAAGAACAGGATGAGAGAGTGGCCTAAATAGTGTCGTTATTGTGTTCTCTAGAAGAGCTATTCTGCCACCAGACACTCAGAACGATGTCAGTGTCTCGCCAGGGAGTCCTAGGAGGTGGAAATGGGGTAGCTTCCAGAATCACATCCTGGGGGCGCTGGGAGGGAGTTGAGGCACACAGTCAGGAATCAGAATCCTGGTTTCTCCTTTACATCTGTGTGACCTTAGGTGAGAGTAACTTAACGTCCCTGTTCCTCGGTGTCCCTGCTCTGAAGGCTTTGCACTGAGGACTGTGGGTCCATAAATGCTCTAAGTGTCCCCATGCCCTTGTAGTCAGGGACAAGGGTACAAGAGGCTGTTCTTTGCACTGGTGTCGCTGACACCTCTCCTGTCTATTCTACATTGTTTCCAGCCCTGTCCCTGGAGTAGAGTGTGTGTGTGCAAGGCTGTCCCCAGGGCTCTAGAGGCTCACACCACTGAGAACTTTTGTCCTCGGAGTCCCTCTCAGTTCTCAGTGATACAATCTGCTTGCAGAAGGTGGGCATGAGGGCAGAGTGGAGGCTGCCTCTGGGTAGCAGTGTGGATGTCCACAGAGACCCTGTGTACAGACAGGCCACACACATCCTGAACAAGCATGCTCTCAGCTAGCGATGCCTGTCACTGCCACACTGCCAACGTGTCTTCCTGCACTTCCAGACACTGTAGAAACCTCAGAACAGCAGCCTGGGATACAGCCAGTCTGCTGCTCTGCTGCAGTTATTAGGTACAGGCATGTCTGATTCCTGAACACACACACACTCATACATCATACATATATTCCACACACATACATATCATACCCCCTATTCATATACACACACAAACACCCCCTTATACAAACCCATTCATACAAACAAACACACATACAACACACATACACACAATCCCCCCACATATACAAACACATACATCACACACACATATACACACACCACATAAACACACGTGCCACACATATATACACCACACACACATACACACAATCATACCACATACACCCCACACACATATACACACACATACCATACACATACACCATACATACACCACACACATACACACCACACACACATACACACATATACCACACACCCACATACAACCTACCCCCTCACACCATCCCCCCCACATACACAACTTACACACACACACACACACACACACACACACACACACACACACACACACACCCCTAAGACTTAACTTTGACTCCTGTGTGATAGTGTTTCTGTTGCATCATCCCATAAACACTCGGGAATCCTTGAGATAGACACTAAGGCTCAGCCCATTCAGCCATAGAAACAAGCTCAGAGATATTAAAGTAAATCATATGACATCACACAGCTGACAGTGACCAAGGCCAGGCTTTGACCCAGGCTGTGCGCTCCACATCCAACCTTGGGGCTTGTGCTTTGAGAGCTGAGACTCTTCTAACTTCTCTGTTCTCATAAAGCCCAAGGCTTCCCAAGGTCCCTGCAGATTAATGTGGGGGCCCAGCGTGGCTCTAGACTCCTAAATTAGGGAAGGAGCTCTTTGCCCATGAACATGAGCGCAGTCAACTATCAGGGGGACCCTGGTTTCTTGTTCTGACACAGTGCCCAATCCGTTCATGTCCGTCCATCAAGATGCTTCTCAGAGACCAGTCCTGTGCCAGTCCTTGGGGGATAGACATTAAGACTCACCCTCTGTTCCTACCCCAGGATGACCAGGGCACAGAACAGGTCTGATTAGCCAGAGAAGGGCAGGAGGGACACTGTAGGCTGGGTGAGTCCTAAGCTCTGTGTTGTGAGTCCTAAGCTCCTAGGAAGCTGTGAACAACAAAAGAGAGAGGGAGCTGCAGGGACAGTGGCTGCTGGGGTCCCCACACCTCTCTGGAAGGATGGATGAGGCCACCCAGGGCACCATCTAGGAAAGGATGTAGCTGCTGCCTTCCCACCCACAAAGGGAAGGGGAAATCCAGGCTAGAGTGAGAGGTAGGTGGGGCCAAAGGTCACACAGTGGGGAGGGAATTGGGAAGCAGGCAGTACCCTGGCTTGTCTGACACATCCCCTGCCACTGACCTCCTTGCTCACTTCCCCCTTGTCCTCTTCTTTAATGAGCAAACTGTCCCCACCACTGGGCCTCTGTATTTGCTCCTCCTCCAGTCTGGAATGGTGCTCTCTCTTAACCATTCTTGTGAAAGTTAACATTTTTTTTTTCTTCTCCAGAGTCTATATGACATTGATTGGTCTGGAACTCATGAGGTAAGTCAGGCTGGCTTTGACTGTACGGTAGACCCTCCTGCATCAGTGTCCCGAGTTCTGGGGTTAAAGGCTATGCCATCACACCCAGAACAATGGCTGACAAGTGTCAACTTAACTGGCTTTCGATTCACCCCGGAGATGGAGGGACACCTCTGGGCGTGTCTATGAGGATGTTTTCAGAGAGAATGAACACAGGAGAGACCTGCCTTGCACGTGCTTGAGGCTGTCTGGTAGACTGGGGCCTGTTAAGGAAGAAAGAGACAGTCCCACGGGCAGTTTCCTTGTCTGCATCCTAAGCCACTGTATGCAAAGTGCTCTCTGTTCCTCCTACCTCCTCTTTAACACCACAAACAAAAATGAATCTCAAGCCAGGCGTGGTGGCTCACATCTTTAACCACAGTGCCTGGGAGGCAGAGGCAGAGGCAGGCAGGTCTATGTGAGTTCAAAGCCAGCCGGGTCTACAAAGTGAATTTCCGGACCTCCAGAATGGTTACACAGGGCAACCCTGTCTCGAACAAAACAAAATCTCCTTTCAGGCCACTTGATCACAGGGACAGAAAAGCAGCTAATGTAGTTCATGTCCTTCAATGTCTTCCTCACGGGGACTCCTGACCCTTCTAAGGGGCCTTCTATAGTGGGGTCTCTCTCTCTGTCTCTCTTCTTCTTCTTCTTCTTCTTCTTCTTCTTCTTCTTCTTCTTCTTCTTCTTCTTCTTCTTCTTCTTCTTCTTCTTCTTCTTCTTTCTTCTTCTTCTTCTTCTTCTTCTTCTTTCTCTCTCTCTCTCTCTCTCTCTCTCTCTCTCTCTCTCTCTCTCTCTCTCTCTCTCTCTCTCTCTCTCTCTCTGTTTTTTTGAGACAGGGTTTCTCTGTGTAGCCCTGGCTGCCCTGGAACTCACTCTGTAGACCAGGCTGGCCTTGAACTCAGAAATCCACCTGCCTCTGCCTCCCAAGTGCTGGGATTAAAGGCGTGCGCCACCACGCCCAGCTTGGTGGGATCTCTTTTAAAGGAACCAGCTCAATTCAGGGTTCAGGACAGGAACCTGGGAAGGAGCAGCAGAGGTCATGATTGATTGCCTGCGGTCATTCCAGTGTTAGACTCGAGGAAACTGAGGCACAGAGAGGCAAGGCACTGCCCCCTTGGCCCTGGGTTTCTGGGATCAGACACGGAAGGGCTGGGCATTCTATGGCTTTTCCTCCTTCAGCAGCGGTAGGATGTGGGGATGAGTGGGCAGCCTCCTACAGATGACCTGCCTGCTCCAGACTTCTTTTCCTCATCTGCACCGAAAATGCCAACATTCCTTTTTCTGGTAGGCCTCAAACACATCAGAGAAGCACTGTACCTCTGAGGTACGTCCCCAGCCTTCTTTTCACTAAATATTATGTTATTGGTTATTATATTGTGTGTGGATACCTACATGCCCCGGTGCATCGGTGGAGGTCAGAGGTCAGCTTTCAGGAGTCGGTTCTCTCCTTTCACTGTGGGCTCCAAGGATGGAACATAGATCTTCAGATGTATTCAGCAAGTTTGATACCGGTTTTCATGAACATCTTAGTTAGGGCTTCCATTGCTGTGATGAGACACCAGGACCAAGGCAACTCTTAAAAAGACAGTCATTTAGAGACTGCCATATCCGGGGATCCATCCCATAATCAGCTTCCAATCGCTGACACCATTGCACACACTAGCAAGATTTTGCTGAAAGGACCCAGATATAGATGTCTCTTGTGAGACTATGCCGGGGCCTAGCAAACACAGAAGTGGATGCTCACAGTCAGCTATTGGATGGATCACAGGGCCCCCAATGGAGGAGCTAGAGAAAGTACCCAAGGAGCTAAAGGGATCAGCAACCCTATAGGTGGAACAACAATATGAACTAACCAGTACCCCTGAGCTCTTGACTCTAGCTGCATATGTATCAAAAGATGGCCTAGTCAGCCATCACTGGAAAGAGAGGCCCATTGGACTTGCAAACTTTATATGCCCCAGTACAGGGGAACGTCAGGGCCAAAAAGTGGGAGTGGGTGGGTAGGGGAGTGGGGGGGAGGGTATGGGGGACTTTTGGGATAGCATTGGAAATGTAAATGAGGAAAATACCTAATAAAAATATATATATAAAAAAAGACAGTCATTGAATTGGGGCTGGCTTACCGTTTCGGAGGTTTAGTCCATTATCATCATGGCAGGAAGCATGGCAGCGTGCAGGCAGACTTGGTGATGGAGGAGCCAGAGTTCTACATCTTGATCTGAAGGCATCCAGGAAGAGACTGAATTCCACACTGGTTGGAGCTTAAGCATAAGAGACCTCAAGCCCGCCCCCACAGTGACACACTTCCTCCAACAAGGCCATACCTATTTCAAAAGGGTCACACTTCCTAAGGGTGCCACTCCCCATGGGCCAAGCATTCAAACACATGAACTATGGGGCTATACTCAAACCACCACAACTAAGCTACTCAAACAGGCCTTACATTAGAGTCCGGGCGGACCTTGAACTCTCCCTTCCTGGCTCTGACTCTCAAGTAGCTGGGATTGCAGGTCTGGATTTAAATGTTAATTTTTAATTGGCACAAGCTGTTCATGACGATGCTAGGGGATGGTGGGATCCTTCAATGCATAGCCACACTATGTGCCGGTTACATCAGACAGATTAGTGTACTCAAGAAACATCCTGGGCTGGTGAGATGGCTCAGTGGGTAAGAGCACCCGACTGCTCTTCCCGAAGGTCCGAAGTTCAAATCCCAGCAACCACATGGTGGCTCACAACCATCTGTAACAAGATCTGATTCCCTCTTCTGGAGTGTCTGAAGACAGCTACAGTGTACTTACATGTAATAAATAAATAAATCAAAAAAAAAAAAGAAGTGTTTAAAAAAAAAAAAAAAAAAAGAAACATCCCAAACAGAAGTTACTTCTTTGTGCTGGGAACATAAAAGATCCTCTCCACGAGGGATCTGTTTTGTGTTTATATGTTTTGTTTTTTGCTGTTCTGTTTTTCCAGACAGGGTTTCTCTGTATTATAGCCCCGACTGTACTGGAACTCACTCTATAGACCAGGCTGGCTGCATCACAACTTCTGGCTTTAGTTTAGTTTTAATTTTTTTCTTTTGGTTGTTATTTGAGATAGGGTCTCACTATGTAGCTCTGGCTGTCCTGGAACACACTATGCAGGCCAGGCTACGCTTTAACTCACAGATATTCGCATGACTCTGCCTCTCTGGTTGGTGCTAGGATTGAAGGCACGCATTTTAGTTTTTTAAGATTTATTTAATTCTATGGGTGTCTGTGTGTGTCTGAGAGTCAGTCTGTGTACCACATGCATCCAGGAGCTCAGAAGTGGCACTGGAACTAGAGTTATTGACAGCCGAGAGCATGTCTGAGTCCTGGCAATCAAAAGTGGGTTCTCTTCAAGAGGAGCTAGTGCTCTTAATGGCATCTCTCTCCAGTCCATATAAACGTGTAAACGTGTGTGTGTGTGTGTGTGTGTGTGTGTGTGTGTATGTGTTTGTCCATGTGAGTGCAGTACCTCTGGAGGCCAGAAGAGGGCACTAGATCTCCTGGAGCTGGAGTTGCTGGTGGTAAGGTAAGCTACCTGCACTCAGGTCCTCCGGAAGAACAATATGTGCTCTTAGTTGATGAGCTATCTCTCCAGCCTTGGCTCATCTTAGTTGCCCATTTGATGGGATTTAGAATCACCATGGAAATAAGTCCCTGGGTATGTCTATGAGGCATCAGGTTAGTCTCTGGGTGTATCCATGAGGCATTAGGTTAGCTGATACTGGAAGAGCCACTGCGAGTGTGGGCTGCACTGCTCCATAGCTGGAGTCAGTGACTCCATGCTAGAGAGCAGAGTGCCAGCATTCACCTATCTCTGCTTCCTTACAGTGGAGGCAGTGCGACCAGCTTCCTCAAGTTCCTTCCACCACGCCTCTGCACCATGATGGACAGACTGACTGTACCCGGGAACTATGAGGCAAAATAAACCCTTTCTTCCGTAGACTGTTCTTGCTGGGGATTCTGCACAGCCAGGAGTAACTAATACACCCTAACACTACCAGGTCCAAAATTAGAAGCCATTCTTCCGGTCCAGTGGAACCCTGAACCTGTTAACCATCCCCCCCGACCCCCGCCCCCGTCCCGTATCTGGTAAGCACTGCTCTATTTTCTCCTCCCATGATGATGGCCACTTCTTCAACTTCCCCGTGGAAGTGAGAGCATGTGGTTTCTGTCTCTGTTTGGCTCACTCCACAGAGTGACGTGACCTCCAGGCTTAGCCATGCTGCTGAGGAGGGCAGAGGCTCCTTCTCTCCATCGTGACTAGTTCCCCGTGGCACACAGGTACCACTGTCTCTCCCCAGCCATCAGCACTGGACTGATGCAATGAGGTTGGTTCCGTGGGCTAGCTACAGTGAATAGAGGCTCAGGGGAAGGGGCAGCCTTCTCCAGCACACTATTTCCCCTCCTGTGGGCATGTGCACCTAGTGATGGGCTGGCTACACCACGAAGTAGGGCCTTTCTGGTTTCCGTTCCATGCTACTTCTGGGATATTGGCACAAACCGACAGCCCCACTGACAACGTCTGTCTGTCTGGTTTTTTTTTTTTTTTGGTTTGGTTTTTCGAGACAGGGTTTCTCTGTATAGACCTGGCTGTCCTGGAACTCACTTTGTAGACCAGACTGGCCTCGAACTCAGAAATCCACCTGTCCCTGCCTCCCAAGTGCTGGGATTAAAGGCGTGCACCACCATGCCTGGCTTGTCTGTCTGTTTTCTTCTGCATCCCTGCCCAGCGCACTTCTTCTTTTTTTTTTTAAAGATTTATTTATTTATTATATGTAAGTACACTGTAGCTGTCTTCAGACACACCAGAAGAGGCCGTCAGATCTCATTACGGGTGGTTGTGAGCCACCATGTGGTTGCTGGGATTTGAACTCAGAACCTTTGGAAGAGCAGTCAGTGTTCTTACCCATTGAGCCATCTCGCCAGCCCCCAGCGCACTTCTTGTATTTACTTTTTACTCTAGTATGTATGTCTCTGTGTCATTGTGGGTGCTGAGATGCATGTGCGTGGACACCAGAAGTTGGCAATGGGTGTCTTCCATGATTGTGTTCTCCCGTTTTTTTGAGACAGTCTCTCACTGAACCAGGAGCACACTGATTTGACTAGACTAGCTAGCCATAGAGCCCCCCCGGGGGTTATTCTGTCTGTCTCCCCAACTCTGGGATTACAAGCATACATTACCCTGATGCTGGGGAGTCAAACTCAGGTCCTCAGGCGTTTTATCAACTCAGCCATCTCTCCAATTAAAACATTAACCAATTCCGTGTGCTTGTCGTGCAGGTGAGTGTGCCTTGGCATGGCTGTGGCGGTCAGAGGACAACTTTGGGAGTCTGTTCTCTCTTCCCTTGCTGAGACAGGGCCCATCTTGTTTCCATTGTGTGGTCCAGCATAGCAAGCCTTCTCGCTTCTCACTGTAGGAGTGCTGGGGTCCTTGCTGATTGGGAAAGAATAACCCTGAGACCACCAAGAGAAAAACAGAAAGGTAGGTGGGTGGATGGATGGAGAGACAGATGAGATGGCTCAATGGGGTACTAGGTCTGTCATACAAGCGTGCTGCCTTCAGTTCCCTGTGACATAGGTAAGGCATGAACGAACATCTGTAATCTCAGCACTCCACTGGTGAGAACGGAGGTGGGGACAGGACACAGCCAAGAGAATAACCACAGGAAGTGCTGTTTGTTGTAAGGCCAAGAATGCAAAGGGGAACAGAGGTGGGAAGGCTGGCAGGCTCCTCCCATTGGCACATGTGCCCTGTCCTCTGCTCTCTCTTCTCTTAGATGCCAAGTCCCCCAGGGGCCAGTGGTGAGTCCAGGGTCCACAGATAGGTCCTCCCTGTCTTAGCAGGAAATACCAGTAAGGAGGACCCCCACCCCCCACCGCCTTGTCTGGCTCTCAGTGACAGTTGCTTCTGGTCGCCTCTGGGAACAGTGTCTCCTACTGTGGACTTGGGAATTTTATGTTGGGCTGTGAACAAGGGAGTTATGAGTGGCAAAGGTGAGCATCGCTGGATGCTGGGTGGATGGGCTCCTCAAAGTTGTTCTTCCTTCCCCAGGAGGTTGTAAGGATGGAAGAGATGCTGACCAATTCCTTCCAGGCGCCCAATGATACATACCCAGTGTACTGGCTAGTTTTGTGTCAACTTGACAAAGCTGGAGTTATCACAGAGAAAGGAGCTTCAGTTGAGGAAATGCCTCCATGTGATCCAAGTGTAAGGCATTTTCTCAATTAGTGATCAAGGGGGAAAGGTCCCTTGTGGGTGGGACCATCTCTGGGCTGGTAGTCTTGGTTCTATAAGAGAGTAGGCTGCGAAAGCCAGGGGAAGCAAGCCAGTAAAGAACATCCCTCCATGGCCTCTGCTGCTTCCTGACCTGCTTGAGTTATAGTCCTGACTTCCTTGGTGATGAACAGCAATGTGGAAGTGTAAGCTGAATAAACCCTTTCCTTCCCAACTTGCTTCTTGGTCATGATGTTTGTGCAGGAATAGAAACCCTGACTAAGACACCTGGTGTGCCTTACTGTCTAATGAGAGGCGCCTGTGTGTGTAAACTAGGGTGATGACAGCTGGCTCTAGAATCTGGACTTTGGAGGACAGAAGGGCTAAGCTGCATGGGAGGAATGAAGTGAGCTCTATGCCTCTCTTGGAGGGAGGGAAGGAGAGCAAGGTGCCCTGGGTACCAGTGCTGGCCTGGGAAGGGTGACTCCCCTCCCTTCCACTCTGTCTTCTGCAGAGCCTGTGCCCCACCAGCCATTGTTCAAAGGTTTAAAAATAAAGGTTTCTTGGCCTGAGCCCTGCTGGGGATCCGAGGGGCAGTGCCAGCCCAGGGCTGACAGCCTTCTGGCAGGATAAGGGGGCCTTACCCAGCTCTACCATCAGCATCAGTGGGAGCATGGAGGTTCCTCAGTCTTTGTTTGGGTTGGCAGTATGGGGGGCAGTGTTCCTCACTGTGGCTGTAAGGGTGGGGTGGGGACCTGCCCTCCCCAAGTTCCTAACAACCTCTAACCAATGGGGGAGACATGCCCTCCTCCTGACATCCCCTTTTATTTACTTAATGGTTTCTTAGTAGCAGTCACTGCTGATAGCCTTGTGTGGGCATGGTCATTGTCACCCCTACACTCACAAGGAAGCCAAGACTCAGAGAGGGTTAATAACTTGCCAAGGTCACACAGCTGGCCAATGAGGGAGCCAGGGCTCACCCTAAAGTCTGTTGGGTTCTTCTGAGTTGATGATGTCACCCACTCATCTGCCACCTCCAGTAACTATAAGGCCCTGCCTTTCCAGGACTCCCATTCCACATCCTCTCTCAGCTTTCAGCCTCTCCTAAGCAGCAAGAGAGAGGAGACACCAAGTGGAGTAGGGGGTCACGGGAGTGTGCCATGGCCAGGGTCAGGCCTGTGTCCTGGTGTTCAGTTCTCACCCAGAACCTTGGGGTAACCTTGAGGAAACAAGGTCAGTCAGATGGCCAATGCTGGGGTGGGGTGGGGGCTGCACCCAAAGCTTTCTTCTAGACTGTGTCTAGAACAGCACTTCCCAACCTGGGGGTCACAACCCCTCTGTGAGTTGAATGACCCTTTCCCAGGGGTTGGGGATCAGATATCCTGCATATCAGACACTTGTGCCATGACTCATAGCAGTAGCAACGGAAATAATTGTATGGCTGGGGATCACCACAACATGTGGGACTGTATTAGGATGGCTGAGACCCGCTGGTCTAGAAGGTTAACTGGGACCCTCCCCCTTCCTTGCCTGTTTCAGGGTTCACGTGTGAAACAAGCGACACTGAGGCACCCGACATGGGAAGCAGGAGAGGTCAGGTGGGCCAGTTCCAAAAGGGGACGTCTCTACATGAGCTTCATTCAGCAGGCAAGCAGGGCCCTGCCTTCCCATGGTGGCACGGCTGCCAGCTCTCCATTCCAGACAAGGTCTGGTGATCCCCCATCCGCCCCCGAGGCCTCTGGCGGGCGAGGCTGGCACATCGGTGCTGGCACTGGAATGCAACATTCCAGAGCCCCCCACATTCCTGCCAACCCGAGCAAGATTCTTGGCAGCACAGGGGAGAGCAGGGGCTTCAGGATGTTGGGGTGGTAAATGCGAGGAGGATGGGGGAGGGGCAGACCCCCTCCCACCCATCAGAGATACAGCCTCAGGGGCTTCCTCTTCCCCACAGGTTCACCGGGCACTGGGCAGAGGGCGGGTGGCCAAAGTGTTGTAGGGAGAGTCTGACCCACCACCGTGTGACTCTGGGCAAGACCCATGCCTTCTCCACTCAATGACTCAAGAACATCTGAAGCAGACACCTGAGAAGATGACCTCCATAGTCAGTATAGAGCAACAGAAACTACTGGTCGGAGCTGCAGGCATTTAGCCTTGCCCAATCTGTCACCATAGCAGCCCCACAATCTCATCACGAAGTGTCCCTCTCTCCCCGACAGACATCCCTTCCCTCCTGGGTTCTTCATTTACCCTCCTCTGGCCTTCAGGGAGTGGCCCATGCTAGACTTCAGCCTCTGGTCATTCAGGCCTCAGCTCAAATGTCACCCTCACAGAAGCCTGCTCTGACCTCTTTCTCAAGCCAAGGCCTCTCCGCCCACTCGGTGTCTGTCAATCAGATTTCTGATTTGTGTCCTTTATGCCACCCTGACACCACTGAGATGGCCCTGCTCATTCCTTGTTTATTTGCTGACTGTCCTTCCTTTGGGCTGTCACCTCCAGGACAGGGACAAAGCATGGCCAGTTGCTTTCGTGTCTGTCCCCCCCCTCCCCCGTCCCCCAGTGCTGGCTTCTGTAAGCACGGGCTATCCCTAAGTCACATTGGAGAAGTTTCTGAGATTCAGTGGGGTGGGGCAGGAGGGAAGACTCAGGACCTCTGATCCCCACGGTCCATTTCTCAAGAGCGGGAGAGTGCCCCAGACCTGGAAACCCCCTGGGTCTGGCTGCCAAGGCATGCAGTTCCGGGGTGACCTCATCGCCTTGAAAGGAGGGCAACAGGGGCAGGAAACAGAGGGCGCATCAGACAGACTAAATTTAGAGTGTTTGATTCAGTCCGGGTAGACAATATTCCTGGAGTCCCCATTGTTCATGAGGGGCCAGAGGGCAGGCTGCTTGCTAAATGGCAGATCCTGACCCATGCCAAGTTGTCTGGGCATATGAGGGTGGTGGTTGGAGCAGGAGCAGGGTTGGGGGCCAAGATGGAGCTGGAGAAGCAGCTGTGTGGAAGTCAGGGTACAGTCAGGTAGGCTCTGGGAGCCCCGCCCTTTGGAACTAAGGTCAAAGGTGGGAAAGAGGTGCCCAGGGCTAAAGAAAAGAGCCTCGAGGCTTCTTAGCTTTGTGACCTCATATGTAGGAAGGTCGCGACTCTCCACCTCATTCTGCCATTGTCCAGGTGGGGAACCTCAGGTTCAGCTGCAGGGACAGTGTAACCAAGGCCTCATGAATACCCTAATATCCTACCTGGCCTAGGATTGACAGGCAGCTTTGCCCTCAGCCTGATACTTTCCTTTTGGGGCAGGTACTGGCTGTTTCCCTGATCTCAGGGTCCTGTTGCCAGCTTCAGGGCCTGCCTGGCAGGGCAGGAGAAGCTGGGCCTTCCCAAGGACCAAAACCCATTGCCATGGCAACAAAGATTCAGCTCTGTGTGGCTCTGAAGATGCAGGAAGTTGGGGCTTGGGGTGCTTCTGACCTGGCCTGCCAAAGCTGAGGACTGGGCCACAGCCCAGCAGGCTGCCCAAGCTAATCCTACCGCTGAGCCACACGTCCCTCAGGGTGTCCTGTTTCTGCCCCCACGCTGCAGTCAGCCTCAGAAGGAAGATGGTCATTGCGCTGTTCTCATTTAGAGCTAATCTAGGGGGTGAAGCCTCAGCAAACAGGCCAAGTATGGAGAGCCCAAGCCCCCCTCCCACCCTACAAGCCCCAAGGAGGCCCAGAGAACTGCTTGGGCCCAGTTGCCCTGGAGATAGGGAAGGGAAGTAGAACTTTCAGTAAGATCTGCTCTGTACCCTAGTGTGTGACAGGCAGGGGGAGGGGACCTGGTGATGCTCAAAGCTTTGTCCTGCCTCCCTTCAGCTCCCTGGCTCAGACAGGGCCTTGAAAATGAAGCCACTCCTGCCCCTCAAAAGCCTAGTGAGGACTCGGGAGGGTCTGACAGTTCACACCACTCATAGGCTTTGCCAGGCAGGGCCGTCACTCATAGAGGTCCATGAATACCACACTGCCCTCGAGGAGCCCACAACCCTGCTCTGGGTGGCTCCGAGGCTGCTCGCTGCTCCTCTTGATTTCACAGGGTGAGTCACGTTATCATGTTCGCAGGGCTGAGTAACCACCTGAGTTATTTATACCCAGGCTAAGCAGGCTTCCTTCCCTCCTCCCAGAGCCTGGCTGGCCAGAGGATGGGTGGGGGTGGGGAGGAACCTGGAAGAGGGAAGGGGACTGGAAGGAGGCAGCTGAGGCACCCCCACATCCCCTCCCCTGAGCTGCCACCCCCATAAAAGCACCCAAAAATAGGCATGACTGTCCCAGCACAACAGGATGGGCCGGACCTATGGCATCGATGCATAGGGTGACAAGGGGTTGGGGAGGGGGGAATTCCTCTCCTGAGCGAGTCACCCGTCTGGAAAAATAAAGAAGGAAAAAGCTGAAAATTTTTTCCTTCCATCAAAACAGGAAGGAGTTGGGGTGGCGGGAGATGAAGGGGAGATGAGCGTGGGGACTGAGGTGTTATTCTCCAACGTGAGGTGGTCTTCCGGGATGGGAAGCCCTTCTCTGCCTGCACACAGGGACCCACCAGTCAGCCTGCCCCCCCCCCTGGGTGTTTTTCCTGGGCTGTTTCTGGGTGTTTTGATCTGACTTCTTTCCAACATTTACCTTGATGCACACAGACCCAAGTCCCACTCCCACCGGGCCACACAGACACACTTAACTCACCCTGCACACCCCAACTGTCTTCCACATGGCAGAGAATTTCATCGAGAGAAGAAAGATCTATCTTTCTGGCAGGGTGTGGTGGTGAAGGCTCATAGTCCCAAGAATCAGGTGGTTGAGGCAGGAGGATAAGAATTTGAGGGTAGTCTTGGCTATGCAGTTAGACTGTCATAATCAAAAACAAAAAAAAACAAAAACCAAAACCAACCAAACAAACAAAGCAAATAAACAAAAAATCAAAACAACAACAAAAACAAAACATATTTTTTTTGAGACAGAGTTACACTGGCTGACTTGTTACTTGTTAGTACACTAAGCTGGCCTCAGACTCAGATCTGCTGCCCCTGGCTGGTCTGAAACTCACCAGGTAGATCAAACTGGCCTTAAAATCACAGAGACCGTCCTGTTTCTGCTTCCTAAGTGCTGAGATTAAAGGTGTACACCACTGTGCCTGGCCGGACTTATTATTTTAAGAGTTATTTCATTTTTAGTTTTGTGTATGTGGACACACACACACACAGTACAGGTGTCCCCAGCAGCCATAAAGGGTCCTTGGATCCTCTGGAACTGGAGTTGTAACAGATGAGGGCCATTCAGCCTGGGTCCTGGGGACAGACCTCTGGTCCTATGGAAGAGTGGCAATGCTCTTAACCACTGAAACATCTCCTCAGCTCCCGACTATTTTAAGTGTTTTTAAAGATTTCTGTCTATGATCGCTTGATTCGCAAGTGTGAATGCAAACGGCAGAAGACGACATTGGATCCCATTACTGATGGTTGTGAGCCACCACGTGGGTGCTGGGAATTGAACTCAGGACCTCTGGAAGAGCAGCCAAGTGCTTTTAACCACGGAGCCATCTCTCCAGCCTGATTTTGTTTTTCAGAGTGTGTGCTCAGCATATGGGTGCAGGCGCCAGCAGAGGTCTGAAGAGGGTGGAGCTAGAGTTATAGGCTTGGGAGCTGCCTGGCCTGTGTGCTTCGAACTGAACTTGGGTCCTCTGAAAGTTAGCCACTAAGCCATCTCTCCACACCATGACTCTCCCCCCACCCCCCTCCTTTTTAGCACTGCCTTGGGAATCCTGGCAATTCAAGCCTAGGTCCTTGTCTAAGGACAGAGGCTCTCCCAGGAGTCACATTCCCTCCCTCAGGCTATTTTCTCATTGGTCACAGGATGGTGGTCATACTTGTGGAGCTTCCTGAAACCTGCTATGAAGCCTGTCGGTGAAGCCTGCCGTCTTTGATGGGGGATGGCGAGCACAGTTCCCTTCTACATACCCCAGGGTTGCACACGTGCCTCCATTCACTACATTAACCCAACACCATCACCTGATTCGGCTGGCTTCAGAACAGGACAAACCCAGGTGACATGGCTGGGACCTGAGGGGTGCCATGGTAGAATGAGGGTGGTCCCAGAGAGCCCCAGGAACAAGGAGGGACGAGGGAGAGAGAAGGAAGGAGTAAGGGCGTCTTCCGGGGAATCCAGCTCCCTTCTGTGGTCACTGATGATGGCTCACCATGGCTTGGTGGCTCCGGCAGGGTGTGCTGGCCAGCTGGGATGCATCTTCACCCAAGGAGTTAGGCACTCCCTAGGCTGGATGTGACTGAGACCAATGGTCACTCCACCGGGCGGACCTGGATTACATAACAGCTAGCCGGGGCAAGTTGGACAATCATCGAGATCTGTCTGTCTTCCTGGGTCTGTAATCACCACTACCCCTAGCCACCAGCACAAAGCAGAGAGCCCTGAGGGGTGAGCTGGCAGAGTCACATGCAATCTTTCTGAGGAACCCCCACAGGACCACATTCCTGGCACCCACACCATGTCTGCATCCCCCGCATCTAATAGAGGAGGCCACTGAGCCCTTTGGCATTGATCCTCCAAGTTAGGATTCCATTTTCCTGTGGTCAATGGGGATAATATACTTTCCCCACACGGCTGGGCAGTTGGGCGCAATCACGTCTGAATGTGAACCATATATAATTAGTGGGTTTTCTCGAGAGTAGAGGCTCACGCCTGTGTTCTCGAGCTTGGGAGGCAGAGGCAGGTGAATTCCAAGTTTGAGAACACCTGAGCTATCACAGTTAGTTCCAGGTCAGCCTGGGCTACACACCTCCAGACTGCAAGACCACATACCATTAAAACCTCTGCTCCCCAAATCAAAAGGCCATGCACAGTGGCCCATGCCTTTAATCCCAGCATTGGGAAGTGAAAGCAGAGGGGTGGAGATTCCCAAGATCTCTCAGCTCCACAGTGAGTCAGAAGCTAGTTGGGGATATGTTATTTTCTCATTGTTATTTTTTTAAAAAAAAAAGATTTATGTATATGAGTGCTCTGTCTCAAACCAACCAACTCACCTAAAAAGTGAAATTAAATTTTCTTTTAAAACAAACAAACAAACAAAAAACCTCAGGAGGGGCATGGTGGTGAATATCTTTAATCCCAGCACTTGAGGAACTGAGGAAGCAGAGGCAGGAAGAACTCTGTGAGTTCAAGACCAGCCTGGGCTACAGAGGAAGACCTGTCTCTGGAAAAAGGAAAGACAAAAGAAAGGAAAAAGTATGAAAGGAGGGAGGGAAGGAAGGAAAGGAGGACAAGAGAATCAAGAGAGAGAGAGGGAGAGAGACAGACAGACACTTTAGGGGCTGGAGAGATGGCTTGGCAGTTAAGAGTGCCTACTGTTCTTGCAGAGGAACCGAATTCAGTTCCTAGCACCTGTAAGCACGTGCCTTTACCCCAGCTCCCGGGAATCTGATGCCTCGGCCCTTCAAGGACACAAGCGTACACTCAGGCACGCATTCACGAACTTTCAAAAGATAAACACAAATCTCTGGGAAAGGATCTGTTTATTTGCTCATTCACTGCACATACAAGGGGGAGGTACAAAGGCACTTCACAAAAGCTGGTAGAAGATGGGGGTAGAACCCAGGGGGACAGGCAGGGCCCAGGAGGACAGGTCAGGCAGTGGTAAGGCTGTGCGTTTTTCTCTTTGCTCCGTGGTGAATAAGCAGAGGTCGGGACACAGTCTGCATCTTGAGAGGCCTTGGTGTCCCCACCTGTGAGAACACGCTGCTCTTGCAGGCTCTGTGCACCTCAGACCTGTTCAGAGGATCCAGGGTAGGCAGCCTGCTGAGCACTGGGCCACAGAGTGTGAGCCTTTGATGGGAAACTGGTGACTTTTATGTTGTAGCAAACTTCCTGCTCTGTTCACAGGCCCACTGCAGTCACAAATAGGTCTATCCAGCAAGCTGGTATCCCACCAAGAAGGGCTGCTTGGGACCTGCCTGTGCCCCCTCCCTTCCAGAATGCTCAGGGCTGAACTGAAACTGACTTACATACAGCAGGCTGGCTTTACCCATTCCCAGAACACAGCTTCTTCTCTAGGTGCCTCTAACAATTCTGCCCTGAGTGAGGTAGGTCCTGGAAAATAGTCTGAATCCTTGGCTTTTCACCTCCAGCCCTAACAGCCTCCTGCATAGATCTAGCTCATGTGTTTTCTGTCTGCCACAACACACCAAAGCTGGGCTGTTTTGATCTAAGCAACATAGGAGACACAACAGAATGGGGAGACAGCCTCAGGTTAGACTGTCACTGCTATGTCCTTGCTGGGTGATGCTGGGTAAGTCGGAAGCCTCCCTGAGCCTTACTTTCTCCTTCCCTAGGAGTGAATTCCAACAGCAGCCTTCCCTGGAGCTCAGGGAAGATGCGGCCATCTGCCTGTCCTTGCTTCCAAGGCGCGACCGTCCTATGCCTGCTGTGAGTGAGCAAGACATAGCACTACAGCTGAGGCAGCCACCACAGAGGCCCAGAGAGTGCCTCTGGGCTGATCTGAGCTTGGCAGGGGTCTTCTCCACAAGAACAAACCTTTGTCCATTCCAGGGAGAGGGCAGTGGTGAGAGGGCAGTGGGTGGGTCCCCTCCCAGCCATCTGGCTGAGCTCTAAGTGACATCCAAGGACTCTGCTAACTTCCAGCCGTTTCCAGGTAGGCAAATCCAAGTCGCTGGTCCAAACATCCACATCCTCTTCCTTGTCTGGAGCCTGGAGGATCTAAAAATGTTACGGCTCTGCCTGGTGGGGTAAACAAACACTGGCTTCCCTTGCTCTGTGTACCTGACAGGCCCAAGGCAGCAGGGTGGGCTCCTGTGGGCAGCCTGGACTCATGGTCCATGGGGCTGTTTTTCTTGGGCTTTCCCCTAAGGCGCAGAGCACAGGGGCCAGAGCCTTGTGGAGGAAGGGGTTATATCTCCAGCAGAAGACCTAGGGCTCTACACGAGGACAGGCCACTCTGGGTTCTGAAAAGGCCTAGGATCCTGCCAGCCTTGGGCTGTTTTCCTAACCTTGGTTCCTGGGTTTGGAAGTGGTTGTGTGCACACACGTACCTTGTAGTATTTTAAAGGCCAACATTTGCACAGTGTTCCCGCTGCACTTAAAACGTTGGCGTGTGTGAAGTCATGCTAACCAGTGAGGAGAGCGCTGCATGTCTTAGGGCTCGAGCACAAGCTCATCTGTGGCAGAGAAAAAGCAATCTTGCCAGGCTTTGTTGATGCTGGAGACACAGGGATGGGCCCTGGGCAGGAACCACCTCTTTCCCTGGCATCTCCTGGCTTCAGCTAGGCTCTAGGCAACCACACCCAGGTGCAGCTGGTTCATTTTTTGTCAACTTGAGGTAAGTTGGCTATCATTTGGGAAGAGGGAACCTCAGTCGAAAAGACACCTCCATCAGATTGGCCTCTGGGGCATATTCTTGATTACTGTTTAATGTGGGGGGACCCAGCCTACAGTGGCTGGTGTCATCTTAGAGCAGTGGGCCTGGGTTGTATAAGAAAGGTAGCTGAGGGCTGGAGAGATGGCTCAGTGGGTAAGAGCACTGACTGCTCTCCCAGAGGTCCTGAGTTCAAATCCCAGCAACCACATGGTGGCTCACAAACATCTGTAATGAGATCTGATGCCCTCTTCTGGTGTGTCTGAAGACAGCTACAGTGCACTCATATAAGCAAAATAAATAAATCTTTTTTTTTTTTTTTTTTTTTTTAAAGAGAAATAAAGAAAGGTAGCTAAGCAGGCCACAGGGGAGTGAGCAAGCCAGTCAGCAGTGTGCTTCCATGGTCTCTGCTTCAGTTCCTGCCTCGAGTTCCCGCCCTGACTTCCTTCAGTGATGGGACTGTGATCAGGATGTAGAAGGCAAATAAAGCCCTTCCTCCCCGTATTGCTTTTAGTCATGGTGTTTCAACACAGCAACAGAAACCAAACCAAGGCAGAGGGTTTCAATGGAGGAAGGCTGAGTCTACTCTAAACAGTTGGACGAGTCCCCTTCTTGGGCAAACCCACCCCAGCACGCAGAGGTCTAACACACACAGCCTTTCTTTTCCATTTAGCTCATATGGGACAGAGTGCAGGGCAGAGAGCTGTCGGGGTGAGGTGCCTGACCTGACAGGAGAATCTGATTCCTTCCTGACTTGAACACAGAATTCAGGCTTGACGCCTCCAGATCCAGCACTGTAACCATGGGAGGGACAGGGTGCACCCCAGACTCTATGCTTGAGTGTTATATCATGCTACCTTTTAGGAAGCGTGCTATCTCTGCACAAGCTGGCCAGAATTGCCAGGAACAAAAAACGGCACGATGTCTGCGTCTTTATTTACTGTACCAGCAGGTACTTACCAAGGAACTGTTGCATGCTGGGAGCCAAAGCCCCCCCATTCATTCTCAACTCAGTGTAGTGCCAATACAAGAGCAATGTCCAGACAACTCGGTGGGGGTGCTAACAGAGAACCCGGTACAAGTACCAAGCCTGACAGGCTTCCTGGAAGAGGTGCCTGCTGTGTCCATCCTGGGGGGAGGGGGAAGAGGCTCCCTTTTAAGGAGGTTCGAGGTTCGAGGTTTAAGGAGGATCGAGGGGCTCTCCCAGCATGCACCTCAGCATCTGCAGTCCCTGCTGCCTTTTCTGCCCCTATCCCGTTGGGGTTATTATTATTATTACTATTATTATTATTTTACTTTGTAATTTGGGTGGGAGGCAGTGCCCAGGGAAGTCAGAAGGGGGTGCCAGATCTTCTGGAACTGGAGTGAGATGTTTATGACCTTTGCACAGTGAGTTCTGAGAACTGAATTTGGTGAGCCATCTCTTCATCCCTGTGCACACATGTCCTGTCACCTTAGCCTGCATACAGCATTAATGTAACTGTCTGCATACACGGAGTTAAAGGTCTCTCATTTAGGTCCTGGGACTGGTCTCCTTCCTCATTCCATTTCTTAAATGCTTTACCTAGGGCCTACACATAGTAGGTGCTCAAGACTGCTGCTTTATAGTCGGGCAGTGGTGGCGCACGCCTTTAATCCCAGCACTTGGGAGGCAGAGGCAGGCAGATTTCTGGGTTCGAGGCCAGCCTGGTCTACAAAGTGAGTTCCAGGACAGCCAGGGCTACACAGAAAAACCCTGTCTCGAAAAAAACAAAAAAACCCAAAAACAAACCAAAAAAGACTGCTGCTTTAAACAGCCTTGCTCCCCTGCTCCACCCCTCATGTCTGTTCCGTGTGCTCCTTCAGGACATGGAACAAAATTCCTTCTGGGAACACCATCTTTCAGGGGACAGAGCATCTAGATGTGTACTGGTGTGTAACACTCACAGAAGCACTGTGCAAAAACGCCTCCTTATTGGGGGTTAGAGAGACAGGTCATGGTTAAGAGAAGCTGCAGCTCTTCCAGAGCTGCACATACCTGGTGGCTCACAACCAACTTCAGTCCTGGTGGATCTGACGCCCTCTTCCGGTCTCTCTGGGTACTGTATGCATGCATATAATGCACAGACATACACACGCATACATACACACGCAGACAAAACACCTACACACACAAATCTAATCAATCAATCAATCAATAATAAAAATGATGGACCCCTGGAGTCCAAGTTGTGGCCCCATAAATTACTAGAACTGTGTGATCTAGTCCAAGTTGCTCAGTCCCTATGTGGGCCAGTCTCCACGGTGGTAAGATAAAATAACAACATATCTTATAGAAGCTCTGCAGGGACGCAGGGTCAGCTCATTGGTGGCTCTACCACTGTACTTACAGATAAGGACATCGGGCAAGAGCAAGGCCAAGTTCACCCAGCTGTCTGGAGGAAGTACTTTTAAATATCTAAGTCTTCTGACACGGGGGTCAAGTGTGTTGAATTATTTCCACCCAAACAGGGCTATCTGTCATCTTGTCTCAACATATCTGTCTGTCCTGGATGATGGTCCTAGGGAGGAGTCTCTTTTGTATGCTTCCTGCCACTCTGTGAGGAGGGCAAACCCCTTTCACTGCATCAAGGTACTGCACGTATCAGTTTAAAACCAAGTTCATGTATATGTGTGTGGTGTGTGTGCATGCCTGCGCGTGTGTTCAGGTGACTGGAAAACCTCCAGTGTCACCCTTAGAAACACTGTCAATGTCTTTTGAGATAGTGTCTCTCATTGGCCTGAAGCTCACAGATTGGTCTAGACTGTCTGGGCGGGCGGCAAGTGCTAGTCTCTACCTTCCCGATGCCTGTTTAGATGAGTTCTGGGACTGGACTCAGCTCCTCTTCTAAGCATTTTACCAAATGGGGGTCTCCCCAGACCCCCAACCCAACCTATGGAGCCCACTGTCACAGAGATGGCAAACATTGCCAGCCCCCTCTCATTTTCCCACGATCCTCTGCAATTCTTCTTCTCCTCCGGTTATGTCTCCGAGTTACAGAAGAGGAAATCAAGGTACCATTGGTGAGCTTAACCTACCTTAGAGGTCACCTGCTCCAGGCTACCTCCCAGCCACTCTGCTAGCTAGTCATTTGGAAAAATGGGGTACCTGGAGCCACGTGTAAAGAGGCCCGAGAGGTTCTTCCTTATCAGTACCACCTCATCCAGGGCCATGAGAGGCAACAGCACCATTCAGTGGATATGGGGATACAGACCAAGTGGAGATGACAGGCAGCAGAAGTGGATGAGGGCAAGGTGCCCTAAAGGCAGGAGGCATTGCAGTGAGCCTGCCGGTCTTGTGGTGGGTGCTGGGCTGGCAAGCGTGCTTGCGTGTGACTGTGTCACTGTGACAGTGTGACTGCTGAAGGCAGGGACACAGCAGTTCCCTGAGCTGGGGGTGGAAGGTGTTAACTGTGAGAGTGCTGGTGTGGGTGGGTAGCCTCTGGGCCTGGAACTGGGTGGGGGGCAGAGAGGGGTAGTAAACACCCTGGTGACTTGAAGGCAGCATCTTGGTGGCAGTCCTTGGGAGGATGGTGCAGGGCTGGGGGTGGGGTGGGTTGAGTGACTTTGCAGTTCAACAGACTCAAATTCAGCTTATGCTGGCATGGCAGCGCATGCTGTGTGCCAGGCGACAAGCAAGGAGAGGCAGACCCAGTTTGTAGCTGAAGGGTTCCCGCTGGCTGTGGGTTTAGAGCTTCAACCTTGGGGCTGGTGTGTGGCTGGATGTTTTCTGATCATTCTGACATTTAATCCACACACTTTGTCCCCCACTTAGAGAATGTAGGGTGAATCACAGAAGGAAAGTGACGTGCCCAAGGTGACCCAGCTATTTAATTAGACTCAATGGAATCTAAGCTGCCAGGTTGCAGATGTCTGGTTCTGGGGTTCAGGGGCCACACTCCTGGCCTTGGTCCTGGCCCTGCAGACAGGCCCCTAAACACTGTGCTAATGGGTGGGGCCGCAGTTCACCTTCAGTTCCTGCCAAGAGGCTAGATTCACAGTCACAGGGGCTGCGTAGTTCTCAGAGACCCCTCAAGCAGCAGTCTTTGCCTGAGGACCTCCCTTGGTTCCTGCCCCCTCCCGGCGCTGACTCCGGGCCAGGAGAGGAAAGGCTGTCTCCACCCACCTCTTGCACTCTCCCTTCTCCTTTATAAAGGCCGGAACAGCTGAAGGGTGGCAACTTCTCCTGCAGCCGGGAGCAGCCTGCCTGCCTCCCCCGCTGCCTCCCTGAGGGCTTCCCTCCGGCCGCCAGCGCCCATCTTTCTCCAGAGAGATATTTTGCGCACACACACATACACACACGCGCAAAAGGGAAAGGAGGAAAAAAAAAAAAAGCCCACCCTCTAGCTTCGTTGCAACGAGAAAGCCGGAGCAGCCGCAGCTCGAAACCCGCAGAGGAAGCCCAGAGTGGCGAGCGAGTGGGTAGATAGACAGACTGACCCGAGCCGCGTCCACCTGTCGGCCCGGACCAGCCCAGCGCGCAGTGGGCGCGCCGCGCTCTCGGAGCAGCCGTGCCCGCCGCTTGGGCCCTGCGCCAGGGCGCACACGCTCCCGCCCCGCCACCCGGCCCGGGCGGGAGTTTGCACCTCTCCCTGCCCGGGTGTTCGGGCCGCCGCTGCAAAGCCAACTTTGGAAAAAGTTTTTTTTTGGAGACTTGGGCTTGGAGGTCCCCAGCTCTGCGCTTTCTGATCTGGGGGTCCGTTCCAGAAAATGTTGCAAAAAAGCTAAGCCAGCAGGCAGAGGAACACGCCTTTAGCGGGCGAGTGAAGACGAACCATCGGCTGCCGTGTTCCTTTTCCTCTCTGAGGTTGGAGTCCCCTGCGCGCCCCCACACGGCTAGACGCCTTGGCTGGTTCGCGACGCAGCCCCCAGACTGTGGATGCTCGCGTGGGCTCGGGATCCGCCCAGGTAGCGGCTTTGGACCCCGGTCCCTTGTCCAGGTCCTCCCCAGCCCCCCAGCGACGGAGCCGGGGCCGGGGGCGGCGGCGCCCGGGGGCCATGCGGGTGAGCCGCGGCGGCGGCTGCAGCGGCCTGATCGCCTGATCGCGGGGGACCCGAGCGGAGCCCACCCTCCTCCCCAGCCCCCAACCCTGGCCGCGGGGGCGGCGCGCTCCGTCTACGCGTCCGGGGCCCCGCGGGGCCGGGCCCGGAGTCGGCATGAATCGCTGCTGGGCGCTCTTCCTTCCTCTCTGCTGCTACCTGCGTCTGGTCAGCGCCGAGGTGAGTTGCGACGGCGGCTAGGGCTGGATCCTTCCCTGGTTGTCCCAGCCCCCACGCCTGGCCGCCCCCTCCTCTCCCTGCAGTGAACTTTGGAGCCTTGCAGCGCGTGAGTCAGGCGCCGGGCACTGGGTGGCCCCAAGGGCTGGGAGGCCAGGTCCGGGGTGCTGGGCTCCTGGGGAGGAGGCAGCGGTGGGTTTCTTTCCAGTGGACCAATCTAGATCCCTAAAGCTTTTAGTGTCCTAGAAGGTGTGTGCTGCCCTGCCCCCTGCCTCAGGAGCTAGAGATCTTAAGCTTCCCGGTTAAGGGGAAAAGGTGAGGTGATATCTAGGGTGTCTAAGGCATCGAGACCTCCTGTGTCCTCCTCAGAACCAGCCTGGGCTTTGGTTCTGCCCAGGACCCGGCCTGCCCTAGAAGTATGTGCCTTCGAACTCAGGATATCCAGAGATCTTTGGCAAGGGTTTTGGTCCCACCCTAGCTTCTGCACTGGTCTAGAGTGGGCACCTTGGGGTCATGCTGGACGATCCAAAAGCACCTTGTATCTTGGCGCAAGGGGTCCAGAGAAAGAGAGACGGAGACACTAGAGAGACAGGCAGACAGACAGACGGTAGGTTCAGACGCTTGGAGTAGAGACAGGACTGGAGGTGGGGCGCGCGCGCGGGGGGGGGGGTGTTGGTCTGAAGGAATCTAGCCCCCGGGGCGGTGTGTGTCTGAGGCCCAGCAGTACCTGCGCCGGCACCCTACGAGAGGAAGCACTTCTCTTCCCCGCAAGCAGGATGCGGAGCGCACGCCTGCAGAAGCCTAGCTGCAAGGGCGGTCGGGTATGGAAACGTCTGCGGGAACGATCAGGTCGGATCAGTGCCCCTACCCCTCCCAGCCTCACGTAGCAGTGAGTTGGCAAGTCTACCGGGAATCCAGGTGGGAAGGGGGCGGGGCAGGAGGAGGCGCGAGCCGGAGCGAGGCTAGGGCCAGGAGAGCGGATTGCCCGGGTCCTGTCCCGCCTTCTCCTGCGGAGGTCTAGACTCTACACCTAGTCGACTGCTCGCCGGGCCAGCCGGATCGCCTGCGGCCAAGCGTAGGAGACAGGAGGCGGCAGGGAAGGGGTTAAAGCGGAGGGCTCCGAGGCCGCAGCCCGACCTTGGGCCGCAGCCAGAGCAGGTTGTTTTGACCACGAAGGAGCCGTCGCCGTCTCCTTTTGTTCTTGGGGCTCCTCGAGGGCCGCCGGCCGCCCGCCCTGGGGGCCCCGCCCTTCCGCGGCTGCCCCCCGTGGCCGGAGCCCGAAAGAGAGCAAGCTGGGCTTGGCCGGGCCGCTGCAGGCCGCTCGCGGCACCCCCTCCCCTCCTCATTAGCAGCCCCCCGGGCCGCGGCCAGCTGTTGGGGAGGGGGACGCCAGGAGGCCCCAGCTGCCGCCTCGCCGCGCCGCGCCTCGGGGACCTGGAGGCTGGCCCGGTGCCAGGGCGTCCTGAGAACCGCGGCACCCCGCGGCTGCTCTCTGCAGCCCACCCCGCCCGGCCCCCGACTCGCTCACTCACCCCACGCATGCACACTCCTGGCCGGAGGCGATGCTCCGCTCCCGCGGGCGGGAGCGCAGAGCGACGGGCACGCACTAAGGAGGCCAGGTCGCGCGCCCGCCGCCACGCCCGTGCACACGCGGGACACACGCGCACGCGGCCCGAGTACACGTGCGCTCACACACCCACGCACGCACACAGGCACGCACAGTCCCTCTGTACACTCAGCGCCAGGTGCCCGCCCCCACGCAACAGGTGGGCCCTCAGTGCGCTCTGGCACTCCACCGCCTCTGTAGCCACCCCATTTCCTTCCTGGGGGTTCTGAGAAGGGAGGGACAACCCCAGATCCTGATCTGGACTCCACAGCACGCATTTTGGCCTGTTTAGAGTAGCTTAGCAACCCCTCAAAATTTACCCTTCTATAATGGCTTTTCAACCACCCCACGTGGTGTGATGTTGGTGTGACCCTGGAGGCCCCGGAGTGCAGGATAGCCATGCAACGAATAGCCATTTGATCATCAAGACAGAGGGACGCCACCTACCTGCTGAGTGTGTCACCCACAACCTCCCTTACTTGGTTAATCCTGGTAGGAGTATGGAGCCCTCCTTATGGGCACTGCTGGATATGTAACATCTGGATGAGGTTTCTCTTACCAGTCCATCTTCCTCCAGCAGCACTGCAGTCAGTCGCATTTAGGGTTGAGGCTGCTGCTCAGAAATTCAGCCTTGTCCCTTCGTAGACTACTGGGACCCTAATTACACTGCGTTTTGCAGTTGTCCAAGGTTTTCCCGATAAGCTTAGGGGTATTAGACTGAAATCATGCGGACATGTCCCCATAGAGACCAGCCCAGGCAAGCTCCAAATAACCAGTGTAGGGAGACACAAGCAGGACTTGCCTCTCTGGGTGACCCTGTAGTTGGCTGTATTTTACATGGAAGCTTAAGCGTTGGGAGCAGGCTGGTAGGGTTGAGGCAGTACTGGAGGAGAATCTGAACAGGCTGCTGAGGCCCGTCTCCATCAGCTGAGCTGGCTTCCCAGAAGGTGACTGTCATGTGACTATCTGTCTGCCTCAGCACCCTTCTGCCGGGAAGGAGTGGAGGGCCCTCCCCCCAATAGTTATCAACCACCACGTCTCCTTCTGGCTTGCTAATGTCCACGGGTGGAGGGTAGGGGGGTCCCACGAGGGTGGGGGGTCCCACTTGGCTGGAATCCCCCTGCCCAGATGTGTGAAAGTCAAGGTGATAGATTCTGGAGGCCCTAGTGCAAGAGCCAGGGTGTGTGTTGTGTGTAGGAGTTAACTTGAGGCGTTTGCCTGGTGTTCGAGATGCCCTCCCTCTTTCTGATGTCCTGTTTGTGATTTTGTTTTCTTCTAGGGTCTCATGTGGTTTTAAAGACAGAATGTGGGGATGGGCTTGAACCCTTGACCTTCCCTTGTTTGTTTGTTTGTTTGTTTATTTAGACAGAGTTTTTCTGTGTAGACTTGGCTGTCTTGGAACTCACTTTTTAGACTAGGCTGGCCTCGAACTCTGATATCGTCCTGCCTCTGTCTCCCGAGTGCTAGGATTAAAGGTGTGTGTCATCACCACTGGGCTCTGAGGTACTTCATTAACAGCATATGGCCCCAATGAACCCCGCCCCCGCCCCGCCCCCTGAGAATATACTCTTCTATCTTGGGACCTGGACTGTCAGCGGGGAGGAAAGGAGGTGGGAAGATACAGAAGGAGAAGCAGGCTGGGCCTCAGTTTCTCTTACCTAAAATATGGAGCAGATTGGACTCGGTTAGTGTTATGCATAATAGGGGAGTTGGGTCCTTTTGAATGGAGGTGAGGACAGGGATTGCAGTGGGTCACGGGGTGGCCCATCCCACAGACAGGGCCCTCTTCCAGCTTCCATGTGTTTCTCTTGCTGGGCTGCAGAAGAGGGGGAGGCTGAGCAAGAGAAAGGACGCCGCCTGTGTTGTGCCCAGAGAGGGCTTCTCCATAGAGCTTGTCTTTGCCATCTCATCTAAATAAGGCCTGAGACGCAAGCAGGCAAGCAGGCAGGCCCTAGGAGGCTTCGTCAGCTTCTGCCTCTGCCAGCCATAGACAACGCCCGGGTGCTGGGCAGAGAGCCCGTCTCTCTCATTGCAGAGGCAGCAGGCTGTGGGACTGTGGAGAGTCAGTCTCCCTCTCTCTCTCTCTCTCTCTCTCTCTCTCTCTCTCTCTCTCTCTGTGTGTGTGTGTGTGTGTGTGTGTGTGTGTGTGTGTGTGTGTGTGTGTGTGCACGCGCTTGCTCGCTCACATGAGTGCGCCCAGGTGGATGGTGGAGTTCAAGCCCTTTTGATCAGGCAGCCTGGCAGGGAGCAAGTAACTCACCTGGCCTCCCTCTTGCTCATGCCTCCTGCAGCTGGCTCTGGGGGTGGGGCAGGGAGGAGGCTGTTTCTCTGGGCTGCCAGGCTGGCTTGGCCCCACCTGCTTCCATCCCACACCCGCCAGAGATCTGGGGCAGCTTCTTCAGGTTGTCAGGTTTCCTGTTCTGTGTGTGTGGGTAATCTATGAATGGGTGCCCACCTTGAGGCTTCCAGAACCTGTGGCAGGAAAAAAAAAAAAAACCAGATTTCAGCAGCCCCATATTGGGGGCCAGAGGGAGGACTGTTACACCCAGACACATGGACTCTGTTTACAAACAGGTGCTTCTGAGAGTCCCTCCGGAGCACTGCATCCTGAAGTGGACCTCTAGCTGTTAACACCCCCGGACCCGGAAGAGACCCAGCAGCCCACGGGGCACCTGGTGGTGTCAGTGTGGGGCTAGGTGCCATTTCCTGTGGCCCTGCGTGGGGGATCGTGTAAAGTCACACCCCAGGGGGACAGCAGCTCTCCACCCACCTGTCACCATCCTTGGAAATGTTTGGAGCATCTGGTCCAGGACGCTGTCATTTGCTGTCCTCATAGGAAACACATGAAAAAATTGCTCAGCTGGTGAAGTGCCTTTTCTTTCTTTCTTGTTTTTTTTTTTTGTTTGTTTGTTTTTGTTTTTGTTTTGTTTTGTTTTGTTTTTTCGAGACAGGGTTTCTCTGTGTACCCCTGGCTGTCCTGGAACTCACTTGTTAGACCAGGCTGGCCTCAAACTCAGAAATCCGCCTGCCGGTGAAGTGCCTTTTATTTGGGACTGCTCTGCTGTGCACTGTTACAGGAATCCTCAGGACCAGCTGGGGTTAACCCCATTTAAAGGACAAATAAGAATCCCTTTGTGTCCTTTTCAGTGGTGTTGGGGACTGAACCCAGATCTTCACCCTTGCTAGGCAGTAGCTCTGCCTCTGAGCTACACCCTCAAGTCTTTTCTTTTCTTTGTTTTTATCTTATAATGGGGCACTACTAAATTTCCCAGGCTGGCCTTGAATTTGTTCCATAGCCCAGGCTGGCCTCGAACTTAAATCCTTCTGCCCCATCCTTCCAAGTAGCTGGGATTAAATGTCTGTGCTATTATGCCTGGCTGAAAGTAAGGTATTTATGGTAGGGTTCATTCTGAGCACCCTGGTTCCCCCTACACAGGGAGCCCCGGCTTTTTGTCTGTTGTGGGTCTCTCACTTCTGACTCTGGGAGTATTTGGGACCAGTGATACTGTAGCCTGTGTGACATCCTATGTTCTGTGGGACGGTGAATAGCACCTCTGCCTCCACCGCGGTGCCAGCAGCCTGTCCCTAGGCTTGACAACTAAAAATGTCTTCAGATGGTGTCAATGTACCCTGAGAGTGCCATCACTGTAATTGAGACTTGCTGTAAAACAAGATGGGGCAGAGAAGCCGCAGGGGTCTCAAATGATGCTGGGACTAATGATATCAGGACAGAGAGGAGGCATGCTTGAACTGTCCCCGGGGAGGGCCAGGAGAGGTTAGGCATGTTACGGCTTGGAAGGGGTCCACTCTGCCACTGGCTAGTCACCTTGCCTTGTGGCTGTGTATTAATTTTTCTAAGGCTCAGTTTTTCCATCTGGAAGATGGGACTAATGATAATGTTGGCAGAAGGGATCACACCTGAGCGAGCCTGCAGAGCAAGAGACAGACAGCCCTTCACATATTTTACCAATATTTATTGCACCAGCTGAGTGCTTTTCCCACCTCTACAGTCTCTACCTGGGGTCTTTCCCCACTCAGCCTTGTGGGGGGAGGGGTAAGTGGGCTGAGGATTGGGGCTAGGCCTGTCCGGGGCTCAGTATGTTCTACCTTACTGGCAGCTCCAGCCATCCCTCCACAAACACTTCTCATCCCTTAGGACAAGCAAGCCACCTTACACAGCCTGGCTCTGGCTATCCTTGGTCAACCTCAGGCAGAATTAGAATGGACTTAAATGTTTTCTAACTCAATTCGTTGATAAGAGGTCAGACCAGAGAGAGGCAGTGGCCAGCTAGAGGTCACACAGCAGAGGGTAGCAGTGTGAGGCTTGGAATCTAAATCTCTTGAATACCATTCTGAGTTGGGCGAGTGGCCTTCTTTCTCCAGCCCAGCTTCTGGCCATCTGTCCTGCATATCTCTGCCCAACCGTGAAGCAGCCATAGACACTATAGACACCACCAGACACCAAGTGCCTGCCCTGCTCCCTAGCTTGTCCGTCAAACCTCTAACATCCCTAGGATACCAAGCAGGTTTATAAACTCCATGACTGAACAAAGTGACCTTGGTGCTGAGAAGTCTCGGGAGCCAGATTTCAAGGCGTCCCCCTCAGCCCCCAGCCTGTCTCTTCTGGTTCCTAGGTTGGCTTGGGGGACCAGAGGTAGGCATGACTGAACCGCTACAGAGTTTTTCCTAAACATTAGACAAATGTCCAAAGTGTTTTGTCTTGTTTTGGTTTTTGGTGACACTGAGGTGCCCGGCTAGCCTGGAACCTCTGGACTCAGAAGAGCTTCCTGCTCTGCACGGTGGTTCACGTTTTTAATCTCAGCACGCGGTAGTAGAGGGAGTCAGATTCTTTAGTTCAAGGCTTTCCTGGTCTGTATCGAGTTCCAGGCCAGCCAGCCAGGGCAACATAAGACCATATCTCAAAAAAAGCAAAACCAAACTGTCTTAGATGCTTCTGTTGCTGTGATAAAACACCATGGTCAAAAGCAACTTGTGGAGGGAAGGTTCTATTTTAATTTACAGTTCTACACCACAGGCCATCATCAGTGAGGGAAGGCAGGACAGGAACCTGGAAGCAGGAACTGAAGTACAGGCCACGAGGGAGAGTTACTCACTCGTTTGCTTCTCACGGTGTGACAGCCTGTTTTCTTATAGCACCCAGGTTCACCAGCCCAGGAATGGTACCACCCCTGGTGATCTGGGTCTTCTCATATCAGTCAGTCAGTCAATCAATCAATGAATCAAGAAAATATACCCTAGGCTTGCACACAGTCCAATCTGATGGAGGCATTTTCTTAGTTGAGATTCCCTCTTCACAATTGACTCTAGCTTGGGTCAGGTTGACCTAAAACCAAGCCAACCCACAAACAAAAGACCTTCCTGCCTCAGCCTCTAGAATAGCTCGGGACTACAAGCGGGCTCCTGGGCGCCATGTGCCTGGCTCTCAACAATTGTCTGAGACATAACAATTGTCTGAGACACGTAGTAGCTTTTGAGGCGATCCCTCCTTGCCAGCAGCTGGCCAGGGCAGGAGCCTCTATTCCACCTCAGACAGGAAGAGTACAGTGCCCCAGTCCCCCAAACACACACACACACACACACACACCTGTGCTCAGTAACTCAAAGCTCCATTAACGTAGGTTTGGCTTCTTCCCCTCTCAGTCCAAGGAAACTGAGGCACAGGGTGGTTTAGTCCTCTCAGAGCTTCTCTCAGGCTGAATGGTCTTATCACAAGCCGAGTGTGTGTGTGTTTGTGTGTGTGTGTGTGTGGCATGGTATGATATCTTGCGACTTTCCTTTGCCCCTTACTGCTAGGACATTTCCCAGTCCCCTCTGCCCTCACCTCTCCCTTGGGGATCTTGGCACCCAGCCCTTGAGACTCCTGTGACTGTGGGGATGTTCCAGCTGTATGCGTGTGATTGTGGGACCTGCGGTTTCCCTGGAGGAAGCTGGCTCGTAGTGGGGCCTGTTAAGGTTCTAACTAAGTTTCAAGTGTTTGGTGACAGGCCAGAGGGGCTCTAAAAATAGAGTTTGGTTGGGCACGGGGCATGGGTGAGCTCTCAGGCTTGCCGGTTGGGCCTGAGGATTCCCCGATTTCCTCTCTGGCAGGGACTGTCAGTAGTACTGGGATACATGGCCTTCTGAGACCACACAGCTCAGCAAGCATTTTAAAGCACCTTTCGGGCTGGGGGCTGGAGTCCACACTTCACTGTCATTTCGTGAAGCCTCTACTCACACTGGGTTTGGGGGCCCTGGACAAAGGATGTTGTTACCTTTTTGCGTCTCTGCCTTTTTTTGTTTGTTTTTAAATCTGTGATGTGGCAATAATTAGGTCAGTGTGTGTGTGTATGCTCGCCCTCGCGCTCACGCACGCCCCTGTGAATAAATTGTAGCTACCAGGTGTGGAGGGAACTGTAGAGAGAATTGAGATTGTTGGAATTTCTCTAGGCCCTGTGATCTTACCGGGGAGACAAATGTGGACAAGCCAGTGGAGCTGGGCACACGCCGGGATACCGTGGAGGGCTAGGGTTGAGTGTCCCAGCATGCTCTGCTCTGAGCTATTCAGGCCCTGGGTCCTCAGTGCTCCTGGTTCAGCCTTGGATCTGGCCTGCCCCACCCTTACTTAGCCTTACTTACTATTTGTTGGGGATGGCGGGGGATGGGGGTGGCTTGTAGGAACTTTGTGCAAGAGAAAAGCACTTGGTTGGTAAGAGAGCCACAGTGAACCTTCACCCCAGTTCACACAGTTCCTGGTGTCTGACCGACAGGGGGATCCCATTCCTGAGGAACTGTATGAAATGCTGAGCGACCACTCCATCCGCTCCTTTGATGATCTTCAGCGCCTGCTGCACAGAGACTCCGTAGGTAAATCGGACCCTCCTCCAGAACCTCAGCCTCTACTGATCCGTAGCACATCCTAGTGGCCACACCTACTACCCAGGGCAGGGCAGAGTAGGCAGACTGGTTGGTACCTGGGATGTGGGGTGGGGCAGAAACAGCACCCACATGTGGCTCTAGTTTGGTGTGGAGGGTGGGGTTCCTGGAGCACACTGGGGCAGGGACAGAGTACTGAGGGCATGCACTGAGTACCTACCCAGGTGTAGACACAGCTTAAGAGGGTAGGGAGCTATCTCCCTGCCCCTCTGGCCCAGAGCCTGGTCTCTAAGGTCTCCTGGGGACACCTAGCTTGGATCAGCTGGCAGCCCTACCCATGCCCAAGAGTGCGCTGGGCAAATAGGCACGTGCTTGGTGGCATACACGTGGCGGGGCCGGCAGGCTGGGTTGGGAATGTATTTATAAATGCTGTCTTCAGAGCAAATTCCATTCTATTCTAACCTCTGGCCTGGTCCCTGGAGCCCTGTTCAGCACCCCCCCATACCCACCCCCCACACACCCGCAGGCCCTTGTCCCTCTGGGGTCCTGTCTCTTTGTCACTTTGTAACCCTTGCCCAGACGCTATCTACGGGGGAACAGCATTTCCTGCCTTTGTTTCCTCTCTCCGTTGGGCCCCTGGCTTCTTCTCAAAAGCATTCCCGGGCCCTTTCAATACCGCCAGGGCTGGGGGGTGGTAAGGCAGGCAGGAGGGGGCCCCAGCTGGGCCCACCTATTGTTCACAAGGGCCCCCACCCGATGTCTCCCACCCGTGCCCGGCTGGCCAACTCTGGCCACACAATGGGGCAACTTCCAAATTTAGCTTTCTTGCTGTTTCTTTCCAAGGCGCTCTGCCGCCCATTGCAGGCTGCCCCTCCACACCCCTGGTGGGGGTCGGGATCTTGGATGTTCGGGTTTTCAATAGCAGGCCTGTTTCGAGGCAACCCTGTGGCTTATTTTTTCCTAATCAACTTAACCTTTCCACAAAGCACATCTCTCCCCATCTCCTCCCTACCCGGGACATTCCAGAGATGGCAGAGAGAAAGGAAGAGAATAAGGGACAGACAGACAGGCTGACATGGTCAACACCGTGGGGCCGGATGGAAGCAGACCAGTCTGTTAGTGGTGATCTGCAGGATTTTCTTCAAACAGGATCCCCTGGATCCGAGATGGGGTGGCAGCTGGCAGAAGCCTTTATCTTGGAGGGGACTAGTGGGCTGGGAGAGATCTAGGAGCCCCAGGGCGCCATAAGGAGGTGGCAGAAGCTCATACCCAGCAATTCCTTTGCTGTCCTTCACCACCGAGAGACAAAGGGGGCTCTCCATCTTCGAGATCAAG
The DNA here is from genome assembly GCF_000001635.26 of Mus musculus. Lineage (NCBI taxonomy): Eukaryota > Metazoa > Chordata > Mammalia > Rodentia > Muridae > Mus > Mus musculus. Next base: position 80,004,124 of record NC_000081.6, on the reverse strand, counting down.
TTCAAGGCCTCTGGTCACCCTAATAGTAGCCAGCCCTGGCCAGCGTCTCGGGGCAGTGTAAGTGTGGCATGGAGATGTCACCAAGGAAGCTGGTAGCACTGAGAGGAAAGGACTTCAGCTTAGAGAAGGGAGCTGTGGCTACTCACAGGAAGAGGCACAGAAGCCCAGGATGAATGCCGAGGAATGCCAACCTAGTGTGGCTGATGCAGGCCCTCCCACCCCCTTCCCTCTCCACCCTTTCTCTCCAGACCAGTAGGGCCATTGTCAAGGCTCCAGAAGGCTGTGTTGGGCTGCTGGGCTGCTGGCCCCAAGGGGATTCTGGGAATTTCCCCATTCAGCACTTCCTATGGGAACGTTTTAGAGGGCACTGAGAAGTGGCCTCCAGTGCTCTGGGTCCCTGCTCCACCCTGGAGGCTGAGGAGGGCTCTCTGACAGTAGCAGAGGGGAAGGGTTATTTTTAACTTCATTAACATTAAGTTCTGGCCAAAAATGGGGCTAAAAACACAGAGGGAGGCTGGAGGCTCTCAAAGATATAGTTAGGCCTACCCCTGCCAGTCCCACTAGCCATAGGGCTGCTCAAGGCTTTGAGAGCCAGGTCTCCTATTCAGAGCCAGGAACCTCAGGTTTAGAGGATGCTAAGGGTGGGACTTTGGTGTAGAGAAGCCGTCCTTGACCTGGGCCAGCACGTCTAACTATGCTTTCCCCTGCAGATGAAGATGGGGCTGAGCTGGACTTGAACATGACCCGAGCACACTCCGGAGTCGAGTTGGAAAGCTCATCTCGAGGGAGGAGGAGCCTAGGTAAAATGAGGATCCGGTAGCTGTCCATCAAAGGTGGGATCCAGGGAAGAAAAACTAGGGCACACGGCCATCCTGGATTGGACACTACCTCCAAAATCCGTTCCCCACTGTTTGGGCTCAATGAGGGGTGCAGCTGTCTTTGAGGTTGAGCTACTATGCCCTCTCCCGCCATGTTGTGCTTTTAAAATAGTGGTTTGGTGTTTCTGGCTTTGAAACAGGGTTTCACTCCATAGCTTTGGCTGTGTTAACTAGACTGGTCTGGAATGTAGAGATCTGCCTTGCCTACCTCCGGTTCTATACTCACTACATCTCTGCAGCCTTGGAATAGATGTGGCTAACCCCACTCCACAGGCCTGGAAACCAGGGTGGAGAAACTGGAATGGAAGGACTTACTTGTTGAAATTGAAACCAAGGTCTTCTCAGGCGGGGGGGCGGGGGTGGGGGTGGGGGGAGTCCCCTCTGTCCACTACGGCCCACAGCTCCACTGTGGCCTAATGCAGAACCCAGCAGGTTCTACAGATTGCTCCTTAGCAGAGACCAGCCAAGTACATCTGTCAGTCCTAGTGAAGACTTCCAGGGTGAAGCAGGTGGCCACGTACCCACGTACAGTTTCCAAGTCACTGGAGATGTGGCTGGAAGAGCCTCTAGGTCTCCAGGCCTACTTCTCCACCTGTGAGCCATTCCCTGTACGTGTCTGAGCACTTGCTGACCCAATAGCTCTGTTGTTAATCCCATTTCGTAGGTTAGGCTCTGAAGGAAAGGGCCACATACGAACAGACCAGTGGGGCTAGAGAGATGGCTCAGAAGATGGCTGCTTTTCCAGAGGCCTGGGTTCTGTTTCCATGGCAGCACACGACTGTCTGTAACTCCTCTTCCACGTATTTTGACACATGCAGGCAAAACACCAATGTACTTAAAACATTTCAAGATAAGTAAAAAAAAAAAAAAAAAAAAGACTATATTAGTGCACCCAGGTGTGGTGGCGCACGCCTTTAATCCCAGCACTTAGGAGGCAGAGGCAGGCGGATTTCTGAGCTTGAGGCCAGCCTGGTCTACAGAGTAAGTTCCAGGACAGCCAGGGCTACACAGAGAAACCCTGTTTGGAATGAAACAAAAACAAAACAAAAAACAAACAAAAACAAACAATACAAGACCAATCTAAGCCAGGAAAGTAACAGTGCAGAAGGACTCAGGACAATCGCACAGCTGTGTGACTGAACAATTGGGAGCTAAATCCTAAACATTTACAAGGTCACACTGGATGATCTAACCTGATGTTGGCTGTGTTTCTCGGGGGTAGATCTCGCTGTCCTTGTTTTCGATTGGGGTCAACTGAGGCTCAGGGTAGTTCGGCCACCTACCCAAATTCGGGCCTGTCTTTGGATGGGGGAGGTTCCAAAGAAGTCGGTCTGTTCCTGACAGGCCTCTTCCCTCCAGGGTCCCTGGCAGCAGCAGAGCCTGCTGTAATCGCCGAGTGCAAGACGCGCACAGAGGTGTTCCAGATCTCTCGGAACCTCATCGATCGCACCAACGCCAACTTCCTGGTGTGGCCGCCCTGTGTGGAGGTGCAGCGCTGCTCCGGCTGCTGCAATAACCGCAATGTGCAATGCCGGGCCTCGCAGGTGCAGATGCGGCCGGTCCAGGTGCGCAAAATCCGCCCCACCCTGGGTCTGGCCCCGCCCCAGCGGCTGAACAGCTTCTGTGGGTTGCAGAACTTGGCTGGTTCTTCATGGCTCCTTCCAGAGAAGGATGCTTGGAGGATGCTTCTGGGACGCTTTCTCCAAGATGTCTCAAACCGTAGTCACTGAAAGTTAGATGGAGTCCAGGATGTGACTTGGTTGAGCTGCTAAGTAATGGACCAATGTCACCTGCTCTATAGGGTCACAGTCTCACAGTGCCCCTGTCTTTAAGCTGCCCAGGTCCCCTCAATTCTTTATCATACTCAGGGGCCCCTACATTTTGGGACTTCAATGGTTTCTTTGGCAAGCTTTGTGCAAGCTTAGCAAAGGTGGCACAGAGTGTCCACTGTAGGAATCAGGGGTCCCATTGGCAAATGGTCCAGCTCTGTGGCTAGCTCGGTCCTTTTTGGAGAGATGCTATTCTGAGGCAGTGACCCAGAGGCCCAGGAGGCACGGCTGTCTTCTAACTCAGGTGGACAGGTCTCTGTACTCTGAATCAGCCTTCCTACTTCAGCTTCCCCTGGGCACATAGCACAAAGCTCAAAACCAGCCCACTCAGTGCACTGGCTGTGTGGCCATGCTGTCTTTCCCTGCCCTCTGCCTGTGGCCTCTGCCCAGTCTCCCGCCTGTCTTCCATTCATGGCCTGTCTCCATGACCCAGAGTACAAATGACACGCCATGCTTCCCCACCCACTGCCACGGTATCTTCTGTCCCCAGCTTTAGGGATGGACACCTGACAGCTGCCTCCCCCCTTGCAGCCTCTCTTCTAGATAAGGCCTCTCGCACTTCCTATCAGATAACTATCTCCCTGTTCTGCTCTGGTCCCTGGCCTTGGCCGGTGCTCCAGGAATGGCGACCCACAGGACTCAGGCTCCACCCGGAAATGCCTTTCTCCCACTCTGGGGGGTCAGGGAGGCGGGGGGGGGGGGTTGCTACAGCAAAGCCAGAGGCCAGGTCAGCTAGGTTGAAGGGCTTGTTTTGATGGAAAAGCTCTGAGAGGGACAGAGGGAAAGGCCTGACTATTGTTTTGGTTCAGAGCTGTCACTCTGCAGACGAGCCTGGGTTTTGGCTTTCGAGGAAAGACTCCAGCACAGGACACTTGCCAGGCGCGTGAGGCCGCTCCTGCACTGATGGCTTCTACAGAGAAGTTTTGCTCATTCTTGTCCTCCAGGTGAGAAAGATTGAGATTGTGCGAAAGAAGCCCATCTTCAAGAAGGCCACAGTGACCTTGGAGGACCACCTCGCCTGCAAGTGTGAGACAGTAGTGACCCCTCGGCCTGTGACTAGAAGTCCTGGGACATCCAGGGAGCAGCGAGGTAAGCTGCCTTCCCAGGGGCTGCTCCACGTGGCTCAACCCAAGCCTCTTTCCCTTATAACAGCTGGGAAAAGGACGGGTCTCTAAATAGGGGTCAGGAGGCTAGGGAGAGCGCTCGGTGGGTAGAGTGTTTGCTGAGCACGCATGCAGACCTGAGTCTGAAACACCAGCATCCATATAAAAACCAAGGCATGATAGCTGTGCCTGTCACCCTGGTACTGAGAAGGTGGAGATGGGTGAATCCCAGGGGACCAGTCTAGCTGTTGGTTAGCTCCGGGTTAAGTAAGAGTCCCTGTCTCAGAAAACAATATAGGAAGACTTGATGTCAACCTCTGACTTCATACACACATGCACACACACGCACATACACACTGAGAGAGAGAGAGAGAGAGAGAGAGAGAGATCTAAACATATACCACACAGAAAAGACTTAAATGGAGAGCAAATACATTATTTCTGGTTAAATTTATTTGAGACTTTTGATCTCACTGAGAACAATCTAGATTCTTCTTGGCCCTAAATGAGGTTGCAGCGCCTGGCCTCACTACCAACCAGCCCCCTTCACTCACAACATCTCCTGGAGATACACAAGTAAAGGCTGAGCATCCATACAGCTGGGATGTGGAGAGTGGGTCTGACGTTCACGCATCCACCAGAGGAGTGCATGTCTGATTCTGCAAGGGTCAGGCAGTTCGGTTTGAGTTGGAAACATCTCAGAGGCTCCTTTCTCTGTGTAGCGGAAGTACCCGAAGTCTAAAGATGCTCAGATTTCCGGTCACATAGTCCAACCTCAGCCTGGCAGTCTGGCTAACTTATTTATTTTTATTTTCTGTGCATTGGTGTTTTGCCTGCATGTATGTCTGTGTGAGGGTGTCAGCTCTTGGAGTTGTAGACAACTGGGAGCTGCCCTGTGGGTGCTGGGAATTGAACTTGGGTCCTCTGGAAGAGCAGCCAATGCTCTTCACCTTCTGAGCCACCTCTCCAGCCCCCACGCAGGAAGAACTCTTTAAGTGTTAGAACCGGAAAGTTAAGAATATTGCGGGACTGGCCTCCAGGTTCATCTCTAGTAGAGCCTAGGCCAGTGCTGGTGTTTTGGAATTCTTAGGCTCAAATCTGTGTCATTTGTGAGTTGTGTGAATTGGATCAGGCTTAGCGCAGCCCAGCCTCCTGCACATGCCTTTTGGGGCAAAAGCTCTCTGGGGGGTGGTTTCCATGCCCCCTCTGGGTGTCATTCCCCCCCCCCCCCCGAGAATCTCAGCTCCCCCAGATCTCTACCCTGCAAGGAAAACTTCGTTCATCTCAGACTGGGTCTCTTGAGGTAGCCTGAAAGGAAGGGGGGCTACCTCAAGAGAGCCAGTCTGAGATGAACAGACAGGTACCAACCTCACCGGCTGGAGGCCAGGGACTCTCCAGTGTCTCCCAGGAAGTGCTGTCCCCTGCCTGTCTGACCTGGCTTCTCAGAACCCAGGAGGAAGAGCAGTTAGAGTCGGTCTGGTCCAGGATTCCCAGGAACTGTCAGTTCAGCCAGGTGCTGGCAGCATGAAGCACAGATAGATTGCAGGATTTCAAACACAGCTCTCTGCCTCAGTTTCCCCCAACACTGTAGGATGAATAAGACCAACCATGGAAATAAAGGAGTGTGTAGTGGCGCCAGGGACATTGCAGGTGCTCACTGGGGTTCCTGCTTGCTTTATGCGCTGTCTCAACTGTAGGAGGTCACTGCTGATTTTCAGAGTGGTTAAGTGCCTTGCCCCATGGCACACAGTATCAAGAAGAGCCCAGGTTTGGACCTGGGCTGACTCCTTGACTAAGTTGCCAGCCCAGCCCTCCATTCTGCTTCTCTGAGTGCCCAGGAATTTGAACAACAGGCACAGCTCCAAAGAAAGTCTGGTGGCCTCCTCATCTTGTGGCCAGAGGAGCCAGAGGTTGGCGGTATAGGTCTCAGTAGGAGAGATGGGAGGCAGAGGGTCACAGGGTGACAGGCCACCACTCACGGTGTATTGTGGCTGACATTCACCCTGCAGTTCTGTGCAAGAATGAGGCTCCTTGGAGAGCTGACTAGATTTTTTCTGCCGTCTGGCTGTGGCTGGAGGCAGCAGCTACACTGTGGTTCAAGAGCCCCAGTCCCCACATGACCTCTCCAGGCATGTAGTGAGACACGGTGCTTGAAGCACAAAGGAGAGCTGGGCCAGTCCTCTGAAGATGGGTGGGTACCCAGAGCCAATAGGACTTCCTGTTGGGTAGAGGGATCCAGGGCCAGGCCACCTTCAGGGAGTGGGAAAATCCATCTCTGAGTAGAGATGAGGACTTGGGGGCAGGGGGCAGGCACAAAACAGAGTTTCCTGGGTCCGGCACTGCTTGGCCGGCATGCTGCCTTGTAATCCGTTCTCCTTCCCATGAGGTGGGCTGTCCACCTGCTTCACTCCCAGAGAGAGGGGAAGGCATAGAAAGACTCAGTCACGTCCCCAGAGCTGGAGAGCTGTGGGGATTAACTTTGACCTGGTGAAGTCTGTCCTCTCCCTCAGCCATACCCAAGGCTCCCTCCCAGCAGGCACCAAGGTACAAGGAAAACACTCCATTGCTATCAGATGCTGACAAACACTACTTCTTCTTCTTCTCGAGCAGCCAAGACGCCTCAAGCTCGGGTGACCATTCGGACGGTGAGAATCCGCCGGCCCCCCAAAGGCAAGCACCGAAAGTTTAAGCACACCCATGACAAGGCGGCCCTGAAGGAGACCCTCGGAGCCTAGGGGCGTCGGCAAGAGTGTGGGCAGGTGAGGAGCCAACCAGAAAAAACAAGCCTCAGCTACTCCCTGGCTTTCAGCTACTCCCTGGCTGTGACTTAGACAGGCTCCGTGAGAACCAGCAGAGGCATTTGCTCCTGCCTAGCTGAGCCTCAACCTCTCTGAAACAGGGTGCCTGTCTCACTCAAATTTCCCATAGCTCCTCCGTCTCAGACTTGGGACCTGCTGGAAATCAGCATGGTGGCAGGAGCCCTAGCCCCTTGCCTTGGTATGGGGGCCACGGGGACCCTTGAGCTACCTCTGACGCTGTATCCTTCTCTGCCCACAGGGTTATTTAATATGGTATTTGCTGTATTGCCCCCATGGGGTCCTTGGAGTGATAATGTTGTTCCCCTCGTCCGTCTGTCTCGATGCCTGATTCGGACGGCCAATGGTGCTTCCCTCACCCCGTGTGCCCGGCCACCTCCACCAGCAGCGATTCCTCAGCCCGCCCTGCAGCTCCAGATGCAAAGGACTCCACTCCAGGCTGCAGGCTTCTCTTGACTCCAAGAACCTGGAACAAGTGTGCAGGAGCCTTGCCGGGGGACGTGGACTGTGGACTGGCCCCAGAGCCTGGCACTTAGCCCGAGGACCTCTGCATGTCCTGCCTGGTTCCTGGACCACTGGCCAGCCAGCAGGGAACATGTTCAGGCAGGCTAGGGTCCCTTGCAGTCCTGTGGCAGGGAGCACAGACTGGAGGAACTCTGATGGCACCCAGATCTGCCACGCACTCATCTCTTCCTGTCCCCTCAGCCCACAGTGGCTTTTCATTTTATAAGACATGAACTCCTCTGGGCAGGTGGCCACACACCTTCTCTGATGGATTAGAGGTGCAGTGTGCGTGTGACCTGGGCCGTGTCCCTGCCTCTTTCCACTTCCCCTACGTTCACTTCCGGTTCATTTCTCTACCTCCACTCTGTGTCTTCTTCCTCATGTGCCCTTCAGTCTGCTCCTCCACGGGGTGTTCGGATCCCGATTGAGGCCCTGAATGCCCGCCATTCCTCCCTAGGGCAGGAGACCTGTCTCTTATATTCCACTCCAGCCAAGCAGGGTGAGCAAGGTTGTAATGGGATGTATATTGCACATGATGCACTGCGTGTGGAGACTGCTGTTCACACCCTAAATATGGCCAACTTGCCTATTATGACGTTCTGGCCAATGTAGGTCAAACCTCTGAGGAAAGGGAACCTTGTTTAATTCATACCGAGGCCCTCTGTGGAGTGGCTGTGTGTGCCCTGGCCCAGCCTGAAGCTCAGAATGAGCCCATGGTACTGGGGAAGCAACCCTGTTGTCTGTCCATTGCCTCCACTTCCTGGGTCTCAGCTGTCCCCTTCCTGACAGGTGAGGGGCACTAGGAGACCTCCAAGGGAGGAACAGCCCTCGCTGCACAGGTGTCCCTCTGATCTTTTGCGGTTCTACCCGATGGCTCCTTCAAGGAAGCTAGCCAGTAGATTGGAAGTGGGGGAGAGAGGGAGAGCCCTAGAGCCCTTGGGAGGACGGATTGACCTGGCCCGCCTCCCTTCCCACACTTTCCCGTCCCCGTTCCTTCTGCTTCCTTCAGTTTGTAAAGTTGGTGATTATATTTTTGGGGGCTTTCTTTTTATTTTTTAAATGTAAAGTTTATTTATATTCCGTATTTAAAGTTGTAAAAAAAAAAAAGCCACAAAACAAAACCACGTGAATCTGTGTGTTGGCATCGGGTGTGACAACCTTTCCACATTGGCAGGATGCATCGACAGCTTGCTGCGTGTTCTTTTCACTTGGGGAGGCTAAGTGCCATCAGGCATCCTCATGTCTGCATGCGCATGCGTATGTGCACACAGACATATACACATGCTAGTGTGTATTGGGCCTGGCTCCAGGGGCAAGCCTCTATCTATCTCAGGGAGAAGAGTTGATCATGGCCCCATAACAGAACCTAACACCCTGGCTTCTGAGCCTGCTCCTGTGGAGAGATGTGGGTTTCTGTTAAGCAAGGGTCCCCAGGGGAATGTGTAGTCTCAGCAGTGTCTGTGTGGGGGACTGGAGGAGGCCCCAGGACTGTGGGGTTCATCGAAAAGGGCCGACCAAGTGAGTTCTGGAAATCTGCTATGTGACTTTAGATGAGTCACAGCTCAATCTGTTTGTAGATAAGGCAGGAAGAGAATGGGATTGGTGGCCGCCACAGTTGGGCCCTGGGGTCCTGTGTCTTCCTGTTACCCCGTTCTTTGGTGCTAGAGAGGGACCCAGCAGCATGTGCTAAGCAAGCATGCACGCGCAGAGCAATACTCCAACCTTACTATTGCCTCTGCTCATAGAACCTTGGATGCCAGCTTACAGAGTCACATTCTGGGTTCTACATAAAATGCGGAGTTGGTGGGGAGCCGAGAGGGGTCTCGGCCTCACTGAAGAGATGATCAGAACCGAGCGCCACACTACCCTTAGCTGCTGAGCTCCTTGTCCCGAGGTATGCAAGGTTAGCTGGAGATAACCTTGGCTAAGGTGGAGGCTCCCGCTCACCCTTTGAGCTCAAGTGTCTGTCCCTGCCAGCACTGCACGGCTTGAGTCTATCCTGAGTCCCAACCTGTGCTAGGCTAGAGCAGAAGAGGCTAGCCCATGGCGGTGAGTGGAGCCGAGGGAAATTCCTGGAAACTCCTGTCTGGGCTGACATTCTAACGTAGAGCCTCCCTTTCCCTAAACCCCCAATTTCCAGTTTCCCAGACATCAGAGCCAGTGTTGGCATTGGGGGGTGGGGTAGAGGAGACTTACCAGGATATAGAAACAGAGACAGCTGCAGGGCCCAGGGCATGGGACATCTTGACAGCTGCCAACAGCTGGACTATTGAGTGGATGGTGACAGGAACTTTATAGAAGAACTGCCTGGATCTTCCCCCTTCCCCATGTTCCTTGCCAGGTATAGGGCACCACCACCCTGCCACCACAGGGCTCTGCTGCTCGGGGAGGCAGGACATGGAAAGTTTGATGACACCTAACCCATGCTATTGCTGGGCCGGTGTCAGGCTGCAGGGAAGCCCTGGGACTCGGCTCCAGGGGTGGGGAGTGCAGTATGAGGTGCAGGATAGCCGGAGCTGGCTTGGGCCCCCTGGCCTGTGACAAGCCGGGGTCGTCTGGTTTTCAGACTCTTGAACATCCAAGGAGCCACTGGATGCCACAGAAGAACTGAGAACGGAGTGGGCCCCCTCCCACCCCCAGGGCTGGATCTAGCCTGGGGCTGAGGGGGAAAGGAGGGGAGCTCTGGCTGGTCCCTCGGGGAGAGTCCTTGGCTTGTTGGCAGTGGGCTTGGGCTTGGCTGTGGCTGTGAGCACAGAGAGATTCTACAGGAGATTAGACGGAGGTTCTATAGGTGAAGGCCTTCTCCACGGCTCCCCACAGCCGATCCTGGTCGAAAGAGGCAGTCCTTGGTTTTAAGACATTTATTGTCATGGCAGAAAGTGGATGAGTAAAACCGTCCCCCACTTCTCAGGGCGGGCCTGAGGTTAAATACCTTTTGCAGGGAGGAGTATCTGGGAAGTAAAGCTTATTAGCTAAGCCTCCAGGCCTTTAGGTGCCTCATTAAAAATGGAGATCTGTCTTGAGCCTCTGTGACCACAGGTCATCCTCTACATGTGGAGGGGCTTGGGGCATTGCCCTTACGTGACTGATGTCCACAAATCTATGGAGAGCTGCAGCTAGTGACAGGGGCCTGGTGCTCGGGAATCAGGTGAAACGTCAGTGTCACCAGGGTTTCAAGCCTTAGCTCAACCAGGAACCAGGCTCATGTTCTCTCTCTCTCTCTCTGCTGAGGGAAGCAGGCAGGGTTGAGACAGAATCCCACTATATATATAGCCTTAGCTGTCCTGGCACTCAACTGTGTACCAGGATAGCCTTGAACTTGTAGAGATCTGCTTGCCTCTGCCTCCCGAGTTCCGGTTCAGCACTCTCTTTGTACCTCCCTTGTCTCTCTGTGGTAGCACTCCAAGGAAAAGCCACATGATTTATTCACTAGTCCTCAGCAGCTCACAGGTGTCTGATGTAAGACTGCTTTGAGCATCATAATCCATTACTGGAAGGATGGAGTGTGTCTGCCCCAGAGCACACTTCTTCTGCACGAGCACACTCTCCATGCTATGCCTGGAAAACTATACATTACAGTGTCGCTGTTGACAACAGGGCTCAGTTTCTCACTGGCTCCTTGCTTGGCCCAGCATCTTCCTTGTTGGGGAGATCTGTGGAGGCTGAGATCATGTTCAGTACCTATGTCCAGTCACAACTCTCTCCAAGTCTGTTCTCCCGTCTGTCTGTCCATCCACCCACCTGGTTTTCATATATTTGTCTACCCGTCCACCCATGTTCCCATCCATCCACCCACCAACCCATCATTGATAGATATGTATATCTAACCATTTACCCATCTATTCATCCACCCATTTATCCACCCACTCATTCACACATTCCCTCATCAGTAATCCATCTATTCATTCATTCATTCACCCACCCATCATTCATACATATATTGTGCCCATTCATCCAACTTCTCATCTATCAACTCATCTACCTATTCATCCATCCACTCATTCATAATCCATTCATCTTTGTACCCATTCATCCATCAGTCTGTTGTGCACATATCCATCTACTTTCATCCACCCCATCCATTCATCACTCATCTATCCTAGCCACCCACCTATCTATTCACACAACCACCCACATATCCATGAATCTATCCACCCACCCATCCACCCCTTTTCCTATCCCTCATACCTGATCCATCTGCCTCACTTCTTCCTCTACTGAGCATCGCTCGTACCGTATTCTGTCCTTGCCACCCCATTCTTTTAATCTATGAGGAGCTTGAACCCCACAGTGGAGGGGACACAGCTTAGCATTGAACACCAGGTCCCTGTTACAGCCTCATCTCCTCCCTCTGTGAACAGAGCGGCTGCACAGGTTAGGAATACAAGGGCAAAGGCCCGCCCGGCATGTTTGGTCTGGTAAGTGTTGGCTGGCTAAGAGCAGTGCAGGCGGTGACAGTAGAGCCTGTTAGTGAGCAGCCGGGCTCAGGTTCACTGCGGCAACACCCACGGCTCTGCTCTGGGTTCTGCTCAATTGTTCTGTTCAAAACACCTGGTGCCGGTCTCAGGCCACATCCCAGTGAATCCCCACCTCCAACCACAGCTCCATGTTGTACAACTTGTCCTCCTATAGATGACAACAGTCCACTTGAGGGACATTCATGAGCCTGACCACGTCTTAGGAAATCCTGAATTTGAGAACCAACTTGGATGTGGGGCTGGGGGAGGACCCAAATCCTTGGCCAGGTGGGACCCCAGTCAGATTTCTGAGCAACAAGAAACTCTTTCTAGAAGATATGTCCGTATAGACTGCTGGGTACCTTGTCAACCACAATCTTCATGGCACGGGGTCGGGTATCTTGTTACTGAAGCCCTAACACCTTGGGGACCCAGAATCCTTTTGAGGTAATAAGGAAAGGACAGACGCACAGACACATATACCGTGAAGCTAAGATCTGGTATTGTTCTCTACTGCTACTGCTACCTCTGAGCCTGGAACCTCAGCTTCTTTATTAGAAACAGTTCAGAAGGGGGGGTTAGTTAGTCTGGGTAGGAGGTCTCTGTAGGTGAGCAATCTCAGACTAAACATCCTGGAGGAAGCTGCAGTCCCTCATCTTTGAACTCCAGACCAACCGCAAGCACTCATCCTCCAACTGAGACAAGCTTCTTTAGCCTGGCCCATATGGATAATGGCTTTGTCAGTTGGTCTCAACAGGTTGTGTCCATGTCAAAATCCACTTTCAGCCAGGCCTCCTCTGCTCCCTCCCCGTCACGATGCATTTATGCACCAGATGCGCTATTCAGACTATTGGCCTGCTTCAGGACAGTGGGCCATTTAGGTTCAGTTCCTCTTATCTCTCCCCCCAGACCTGCCATTGCTGCTGTGCCCACTCCAGTCAGAGGGGACCATATTTCTGCTCCATGGCTCTCCAGCAAGCCCGTAGAGAGCTGTGAGAGCCACCGTCACTGATGGGGGCAGCGTCCTGAACTCAGAGGCACCGATAAGTACAGTTGTTGAACTCATGAATCCCACAGGATCCTGAGAATCTCTGCATCCTCGCACACTCTCAGCCCACTCCTCTGGGTCTTCACTGGTAAGAAGCAGCCAGGCCTTCACAGTGTTCAGCTTTAGATAGACCTGACCATGGTGTAATGTCCTCGCAGGGTCCTGGGAATGGCAGGTTCAGCCTCAGCAGTGAGACATCCATTCACTCCATCCATTCACTCAGCTATCCATTCGTCCATCTGTCATCATCCATCCATATGCCCATCGTCTACACATTCATCCATCCTACATCAATCTTCCCATCATGCATTTGTCTACCCATCATCTACCCACTTATCTCTTTCCTTTCCTTATAAGGGCCAGTGTCTCGGTCTTCATCTTCAATGGGCTCTTCAGCCGAGGTGACTCCAAGTGTCAAAGCTGACACTTTGTCTCTGGCTGCACACCAGGTATCCTGGCTCCAGCTGTGCACTGCCGGCCACTACATCCGATTTAACCCTGTGCCAATCCTTACTAACTCATCCCTCATAACCAGTCCCAGCTTCCCCAAGCCTCTTCCCATAGCCACTGCCTACAGCCAGTCCAGGCTCCAGTTTCTATGTAAGGCAATGTTCTTCATCACAAGCAAGAGAAAGCACTGGTTAGCGTGAGGAGAAAGATACTTAAAGAGTGGATTTGCAAAGACTGGGCACTTCACAGGAGGCTAGCAGGCCGGAGAACTGCACTCTGGACATCTGCTACGTTGCCCTGTGACTGGCACCGCCTATTCCACTGTTGCCCTGTGACTGATACCTCCTACTCCAGGCACCCAGCACAGTGCTGTTGCCTCAGGGCCCAGCCAAGAAGGCTCAGCTCATAGCCTGCATTTTGCCTTCGACCCTGACTTGGTGCACTGGATCCAGGGAGCATTCCAACCTTCCGGTTTACCGACTGGATTTGGTCATAAACTCCAGGCTGGGAGAGTGAAATTCTCTGTCGGGGCCCTGATGCTGATGCAGTTGCAGGCATGCATGAGCACATAGTAGGTGCTGCTGAAATCAGGGAGCCGTTTGACCTACAGGCCCAAGTCAAGAACGAGATGACCACAGCCCTGGGCTCAGATGTGAAGGCAGAAGGCAGCAGAGTCCTCTGTCATCCAGATGACTCCATTCAGGTAGAATTTTTAAAAAATCAAAATTAACAAGCCTTTAATCCCAGCAGCAGAGGTAGGTTGATGTCTGTGATTTTGAGGCCAGCTTGAGCTGCATAGCAATTTCCATGATAGCTAGGGTTATGTAGCGAGACCCTATCTCAAAAGGAAGGAAGGAAAAATTAGACATATAAAAAGGTGGAATGATGGCTCATACCTATAATCCCAGCATCGGGGAGGCTGAGGCAGGAGGATTATGAACTGTAGGCCAGAGGTCTACTGGGAAGGTGCTATATGCTCCACTGGCTTTGTCTGAGGACACAACTGTGGACTTGATTTGACAAGTGTGGCAGGACCTGGATGCCACTCAGAACCCTTCACAGAGAGCCAGTGATAGAAAGTGACAACAGGGCTGGTGAGATGGCTCAGTGGGTAAGAGCACCCGACTGCTCTCCCGAAGGTCCGAAGTTCAAATCCCAGAAACCACATGGTGACTCACAACCATCCATAATGAGATCTGACTCCCTCTTCTAAAGTGTCTGAAGACATCTACAGTGTACTTACATGTAATAAATAAATAAATAAATAAACCTTTAAAAAAAAAAGTGACAACAGTCTAGGGCCACAGAAGGAGCAATTTGAGTTGATCTTCACTTTGGAGCATGGACTTGGGTCACAGAGGGTAGCAGGACCCTTAGGATGGCTCTCTCAGCGACCTACACAGTGACCACTGCACCTGAGACCAAGATGCCGGTGGCAAGTTGCAACACCAACAGCATGATTCAAGTGACGAGGTGGCTGGAGGCCTGGACTATGAGGTGCTAAGGGCAGGGCAGAGGACACAGAGAGCTCTTGGAGGTCAAAGTGCCTATGCTCCCTCTGTCATCCAGGACCCCCGTGGCTGGCAGGCACAAAGTAAGCATCCTTTCCTCTCTCAAGAACACCTGTCCCCTGACCAAGCTCACCTCTGGCTGCATATGCCTCAGTCAAGACCGCAGTGCTGTCTTCTGGGCCTCTCAGCCGTGTCCAGTTGTCTCCTGGAGTCTGCTGTGTGGGTGTCCACTCCCATCACTCGACCAACTGGAGTCTTGACGCCCGGACAACTGGCACCTAGACCACCAATTGCGAGGTTGATATTCATATTCATTCTCTCTCTCTCTCTCTCTCTCTCTCTCTCTCTCTCTCTCTCTCTCTCTCTCTCTCTCTCATCTTTCTCCCACATCTTTCTCTCTCATCTCTGTCATCCTTGATGGCCTAGAACTTGCAAGGTCAAACAAACTGGCCTCAGACTCACGGAGATCTGCCTGCCTCTGTCGTCCCCTTTCTAGATTCCCTTACAAGTGTCACAGACTTCTTCCTGCCCTGCCCCTGCATGGTGACTTCTCTCACCTGCACTGTGTTCAGAGTCCCACCTCGTTATCTTTCCGAAAAGATCCATTTCTGTGATTGATGCACACAATCTGACACCCCCATGGAATAACGTTTTCCTTATCCTCCCTTAAAAGTTACCTTTAATGCAAATAAATTCAGGATGGACCCAAATGCTAGAATTTCTATAAAGTCCACTATTACACTCAGCCTTTAGGCCCCTAGAGGCTGAGAGGTGCCAATCCCACACTCTATACTTGCCTTATCCCTGCCTCCAAAATGCAAAAAGGCCCTGTGACAGGCTTGTCTGTCCACATGTCAATATATTCTATATTAGGTTACACCCCTAGCTGTGCCTTGTGTGTGTGTGTGTGTGTCTCCCCCTCCCCACCTAGACCCAAGGTTACTGATGAACTGACCTGAGAGGAAACTGACCACAAGCTACTGTGGAAAACAAGATGGAATACACACACACACACACACACACACACACACACACACATACACACACACACACACACACACACACACACACACAAACACACATACACACACACACACACACAGTAATAGCACAGGCCTTTAATCCCAGCACTCAGGAGGCAGAGGTTGGCAGATCTCTGAGAGCTCAAGGCCACCATGATCTATATATTAAGTTCTGGGCCAATCAGGGCTATAAAGACAGACCCTGCCAAAAAACAGAATGTAATGAATTATGCTTTGATCTAGTAACTCCATCCCTGGGTTTACACCACTGAGAACTAGAAGCAGTCGCTCAGAGGGATTTGAACAGTCTTAAATCATGATAGCCTAGATGTCCCTCAGTATATGTGGATGTGGTCTATCTATACAACAGAGTACTATTTAGCCCTGAAAAGGAGGGGCCTTCTGACATACAATAGAAAGGGTCTCAAGGGCATGTGCCAAGTCGGATAAGCCAGGCACAAAAATCCAAATAGTTTCTCATCTCATGTCCCTGAAGTCCCTGGAGCAGTCAGATTCATGAAGGCAAGCAACAGGATGGGAGGTTAGACGGGAAAACAGGTAAGCACAGCTATAGGGGCAGAAAATTCCAATTCTGCTAGAATCTAGCAACTAGATAAAGATTTCAAGGTGGGTAGTGGTGCTGGCTTTAATGAAACACCCCTAGTGCCTCCGAACTGTGAACTTGGAAACAGCAGAGGTCGTAAACTCCATGTTAAGTGTGTGTTACTATTAAAAAAGAGGCCAGGCGGTGGTGGCACACACCTTTAATCCCAGCACTTGGGAGGCAGAGGCAGGTGGATTTCTGAGTTTGAGACTAGCCTGGTCTACAAAGTGAGTTCCAGGACAGCCAGGGCTACACAGAGAAACTTTGTCTCAAAAAACAGAAAGAAAGAAAGAAAGAAAGAAAGAAAGAAAGAAAGAAAGAAAGAAAGAAAGAAAGAAAGAAAGAAAGAGAGAGAGAGAGAGAGAGAGAGAAAGAGAGAGAGAGAGAGAGAGAGAGAGAGAGAGAGAGGGGAGAGGGAGAGGGAGAGGGGGAGAGAGGAAGAGAGGAAGAGAGGAAAGAAGGAAGGAAGGAAGGAAGGAAGGAAGGAAGGAAGGAAGGAAGGAAGGAAAGAAGGAAAGAAAGAAAGAAAGAAAGAAAGAGAGAGAGAGAGAGAGAGAGAAAGAGAGAGAGAAAGAAAGAAAGAAAGAAAGAAAGAAAGAAAGAAGAAAGAAAGAAAGAAAGAAAGAAAGAAAGAAAGAAAGAAAGAAAGAAAGAAAGAAAGAAAGAAAGAAAGAAAGAAAGAAAGATTAGAGACCAAAGATTGCCCTGTGGCCCTCTGGGCCAGCATGGGCTTCTCTTCTGAGTCTGTCAAGGTGTTCTGACCCTTGAACTAGGAAGGATGCCTCTCTGAAGCCAGGGTCTCTACCCAAGGCCTCACCTTATTGTCCCTGCTGCCCCCTCATGACAGCCTAGCAGCTGTCACCAAGATGTAAATGGGTGGTGGAATGAGCACCTCAGCCCAGCCCTCACTCCATCTCCCACCCGCAGTGGGGGCACTGGGTTCTGCAACCACACCCCCTTCCCAAACACTGGAATTGTTCTCTGTCAGCTGCAGAGCTCTGAGGTACTGGCCCAGCACTCTCAAGAGCCAGAGGCAAGCAGACACGGGTGTGTTGATGTGGGTAGGGCCTTAAGAAGGCCCATGGTCCAGGACCCTCGTCTTCCCGGCACTGAAGCTCCAGTCCTGCCATGTGTGTGTGTGTGTGTGTGTGTGTGTGTGTGCGTGCGTGTGCGTGAGAGAGAGAGAGAGAATTTGTATGTGTGCCTGTGCATTTAAAGACTCTCCTTGGGTCACAGAGCTCACAGGTTTATCGAAGCTGGCCTTGTCTGGAGCTCTGGAGCTCTGACTGTTTCCACCTCCCCAGCCCAGGATTCTCCATCCGGCCCTGCTTTTTATGTGTTGGTGATCTAACTCAGTTCCTTGGGCTTGCATGGCAAGCACTTCACTGACTGAGCCATCTCCCCAGCCCTGGTTCTGGCTTCGTACCTACTAGATAAGTGTCTGGGTGTGTCTGTGATGCTTGGGAACTGCTAAGCAGGCTGTCTGAGCTGGGAACCCTTGTCTGCGTGCTGAGTCAGCAGAAATGCTGTGCTCTCGGCCCCAGAGATGGATTGTGATTGGTCTAACCAGGATGGTGAACATCTGATTCCCCTGGAATAAAGCTTTAAGTGTGGCCGCGTGACTTCATTCTAACGAAATCTGAGAGGAGGTCTGTGCTGTTCAGGGGTGGTGAGTGTGCGGGTCTTCCCCCCCTTCAGCGGAGGTGGCAAGGTCCACTTCTCTACCTTCCTGTTGTGACTGCTCACATGACATGTTAAGGCGCAGCAGCCATTTTGTAGAAATGAGGTCAAAGGGATGCTGAAAAGATCAAGTGGGTAAGGCATGGTACCTGCCTGTAATCCCACTACACAGTAAACTGAGATGGGAGAATTGCCTGAGCTATATAGCAAGACTCTGTCTCAAAAAGAAAAAAATAAAGGAAGAAAGACGGACAGAAAGCCAGCTCTGATGGGGTGGAGCCAACTGTTGCTACCTCCTAATTTCTGGAAAGATCTTCAACTCTCTCCCCCACGCTACTGCAAGTGGGATTTTTTTCCTTCTTATTTCATTTGCCTGTGACTCGTTGCTATTACGCTATCACGTAGCCTGGCAAGGGTTAAGCTTTTATCTGACTTCAAGCTCTTTTCCATCTTGGCTAAGATGTGTACTTCTGGGCTTCCTGTCCTTTCTGCCTATGCAAGCAGGTGACTCCGCCTAACCCTGAGAGTGGGGAGAACGTGTCCGTGAGTCTGAGAAGGAGCCTGAAGCGTGGGCTTTAGAGATTACTGTGTGGACTGAGGCTTCCGTTGAGAGGGAGGGCTGTTGTAGGCCTGTCTCCTGGAAACTGCGACTCCGGGGGGGGGGGGGGAGGGGGGAGTTTGCTGCAGGGAGAGAAGCTAGAAAGCATCCTTAGAGCTGAGTCTAGCCCCAGTCCTAGGTGGCGGGTGTCTCTGTGTGTGTGTCTGTCTGTCTGTCTGTGGTATATGTGCATGTTCATGTGGGTGTGTGCATACGTACAGAGGCCAGAGCTGACATGGTGTCGCCTTCCACCTTGTGTTTTTAGACAGGATCTCTCACTGAACCTGGAGTTCACCAGTTCAGAGACCTGATGGCTATTAACCTCCAGTGACCCGTCTCCCCATTTCCAACACAGGTGTTATGGACTAGTGTTGCTCTTTACTTGGGGGTCCAAGTTTAGGACCTTGATCTTGGGCAACAAACAGAGTCACCTCTTCCCTCCATTTTCTGTCCTTGAGGCCAGGTCTCCTGTAGCCTAGGCTAGCCTCAGCCTCACTATGGAGCTGAGGATGACATTGAATTTCGGATGTGCTTGCTTCTACCTCCCAAGTGCTGAGGCTACAGGCATGCCCCTGCCATATTATTCCTCGTACTTATTTTTCTTTTTCAGACAGTGTCTTGCTGGGTAGCCCAGGCTAACGTTAAACCCATGATCCTCCTCTTGCAACCAGCCTACTGCTCAAATTGTGGGCACGTGCCGCCGTACCCGGATTCTGCCTCTGCTCTTCCTTCAGCTCCTTGTAGTCTGGCTAGGGCCGCCCCATCTCTCACTCAGCCCATCACCCTTTCATGCTTCCATACTTTGTGTCAGAACCCATAGTGGGCAGAGCAGACACGTTTAGAAGGGGACCAAGACCCTGTGATGGGGCTTTCATATCCTAGTTAGGGAACAGGAAGAAGTTGGGCTTCAGAGAAATGAACACGGCATGGAGGAGGATCAAAGATGACCTACTATGTGCAGATACCAGCCCTTACAGCTCTGCCCCCCAGTGAGTCCCACCTTTGGGGGTGCAGTAGAAGTATTGGCATCCTTTCTCTGTGGGTCTGAGTTGAGGGGTGTGTGTGTGTGTGTGTGTGTGTGCACAGCTGTCTGTGGGTGTGGTAGAAGCCTCTGTACTTGTGTTTTGTATGCTGCTGGCAGCCGTGAGTGTGTGTGTGTGTGTGTGTGTGTGTGTGTGTGCATGTGTGTTTGTATAAAGAGAAAGGTAGGGCAAGAAGTGCCTGACTCAGACCTCCCTCGTGGCTCCAGTGGCAGCTGAGGTCTGGGGTTCTCCCCCACCTGGCCCTTGGCTCTGGTAGGGTGGGGCTGAAGCTGGGGCTCTGTGGGAACCAGGGCTGGGCCCAGCTGGAGCTGTTTGCCTTTCCTGGGTGACTGATGGCACGGAGCCGCCGCCTTCCCATGACAGATGCAGGAATGTTTCGCTGATGAAGGCAGAAAGCTCCAAAGTGGGGCCTCCCCCAGCCCTGCACCGGGCCACCTGTCAGGCCTGGGAAACTGCCAGACCCATCCTGACCCCAGTCCCAACTACTGCCTCTCAGGGTATCAGGCCAATTAGAATACCTGCTCGCAGAGGGCCAAAGGGAGCCTGGGCTAGGCAGGACACTGGGAAGCTTTCCCTGGTGGGTAGAGCCTGGCTAGGGATTAAGTTGTCATTCATGATGCCTACTTAGGTCCCAGGGGTGCTAAGAGGTCATCTAGGATCTAGGGATGCTAGATGGCCCCAGGACGTGGCACCTTGGGATTCTTTGAAGGGCTGTTACCTCTGCTCCGCTGCACCCTCAATGGCTTCCTCCACTAGATAGGGCCTAGATGGGGAACTCGAGAGGGCGTGGCCTGCGGGGAGGAGGACTTGAGCTTACAAAGCTGAAGACTCACTCTGATTCCAGGTTGGTTCCCAACCTTATCCCTACCTAGCTCAGAAGGGCCTCATGCCCAGCAGGACTCTAAATTCCCAATTAAAATCTGAAGTGTGTGTGTGTGTGTGTGTGTGTGTGTGTGTGTGTGTGTGTGCGCGCGCGCATCCTCAGCACACACATGTGCACACCTGCCTGTCCTGTAAAATAGATGGGCTGGTAGAATCCGGATCCTAAGAGGCTGTGTGCTCCTCAGTCATGACAAAATACCTCAGTGCCTTGAGGTATTTCGAGTGGGTTTTCATGCTGACCATGGGTGCTGATCTCACAGGCACTCCTGGGGCAGTACCGTATCCCCAAGGGTGACCCCAGACGCTAGCATCTACTTCACAAATACCCCATGGGTTTCTTGATTGGTTAATTAAGCAGAGGTAGTTGGGCTAGAGGATGAGGCAGGAGCCTTTTCTCTCAAAGATCCAGCAGCAAATGAGTCACCGTGACTGCTTGAATGAGACGTCCCTCGTCTTCTCAGGTGTGTGATACTTGGTCCCCAGCTGGTGGCCTTGTTTGGGGAGGCACGGGAGGAAGTACAGTCACCGGGGATAGGCTTCCAGGTTTCAAGAGGCTCATGTTGTTCCAGGTCTTCCCTCACTGCTTCCCGTTTACCGTTTAAGATGTGAGCTCTCAGCTTCTGTGCCAGCCGCTGTGCCTGCTGCCTGCTGCCATGCTTCCCCACCATGGTGGATCCTTACCTCTCTGGGACTATAAGCCAAATAAACCCTTCCTTCCCTACGTTGTCTTGGTCATGGTGTTTTATCGCAGAAGTAAACTCTAAAACAGTCACCTTGGAATACAGCCTATGATTAGCCAGCTCTGGGGCCTGGGACCTCAGGCCTACCCGAGCTCTGCCAGGAGAGGAGGGAAGAGTAGTCAAAGAGGAGACTGGGCGGCAGTAACTCTTGGTTCTGGATCAGAGCTGCAGGAGCTGGTTGCCCAGACAACCATGTGATCCAGGAGACCTGGCCCCTATCGTCAGGATGGCTGAAATGATCAGAGCAAACTGGCCTATTATAAGTTAGGTCCTGCTAACCAGTACCTATTATAAGCTGGGTCCTGCTATCGAGTGGATCACTGACTTAGAAGCACTGTCTCCTGAAGACCTACTATGCACATCCAAGTGGCAAGTGGAGCTCACAGACCTTGGTCTTGCAGAGTGGAAGTCAGTCAGGGGAGATGGAGGGGGATGGTGTGGAAGGGACCCTCAAGGCTGCCTCCCCGCCTTGCTCTTATTTTGAAACTGAGGTCACAAAGAGGAAGGATAACCTTAAAATTTGCCACATGATTAACCGGGCTGCATTAAAGCTTGGCCCCTTGCACTGCAGGTAGGGGGTCTCTATTTTCCTTGCTAGAAGACAATGACTGGAAAGAGAAGACTGGGCAGGGGAGGCCTGGGAAGTCAGGGAGACTGGACAGATGAAGACAGATGTGGGGCCATGAAAGGCAGCCTATTTTAGTTGAATGGGGCTTGCTCCAGAGACCCAGTAGAGAACTCTACAAGGGACAGAAAAGTGAGCCACGGTCCCAGAGCCAGATGCCTGACACCACAGAGCCCCCAACTCCATAATTCTGTGACTATCAGTCACACAATGTCCCAAGCTTCTGGCATTCTGGCTAGATTCCACCCCCACAGTTACTGATTATAGCCAGGTATGCTCCTCCCCACAGTTACCTGGCAACAGCAAGGTAGTCCAGCCCACTATAAGAGGGGCTACTTGGCCTCTCCTTACTCTCTTTAAGCTCTCACCTTTCTTACTCTCTAGCCCTCTTTCTCTCTCTCCCTTCCCCCATCTCTCCACACGGCCACGGCCTCTCTTCCTCTTCTACCTTCTCTCTTCCCCCCTGCCTTTCTACAGTAAAGCTCTAAAACAATAGACTATCTCTGCTCATCAAGGCCCACTGTGCTTGAACGATGGGATAGGTTTTCTCCTAATGAGCTGTGTCTGACCTCCTGCTCCTGGAAGGCCTTCCTGCACTCCAGCCACGGACCAGACCAAGGACTCTCACTCGCGTGGGAACTACCCAGTGCCCTATCCCCTCTGCCCTCTCCTCCCTTCGGCCCCGGGGCTGATGAGCCACCCCAGGGCTCTCATTCTGGTCTCAGCTCCTCCTTGCATCCAGCGTAGGATGCAGGACCCTGGGAACCTGGTGCCTAGGGCTGCCCCTTGTCCACCACCCGCCAAGCTGGAGTCAGTGGCTTCGCACAGCCAGACACCCACTCGGGGCCGCGTGGAAAGCATGCGGCAGACCTCCCGCGCCCACCCGCCCAGAGCACCGGAACTCTGGAGGGACGAGGGTTCTCTCCCCTCTTTCCCCCACACCCACGGCCCCGCAGATGGAGTCAGTGGACCGCGAGCATCTTTTGGTCCTAACCAGTTGCCCCCAGTAGCAGCCTCTTGTAAAGCTAGGAAACGGGAGTCACGACCTATATGGTCAAAACCCAGACTACCAAATGCTCACGAGCAGAGGGCGCCCTGAGGTCCCTTGATCCCAGCCTGCTGTCCCCACATCCAAGCCATACTCCTCATCCCCTGGCCTCTGCTGCCGCCACATCCATCTCCGCATCTTTGGCATTTCAAGAATGCCACATAAATGGAATGGCAAGTCATGTAACCTTCGGGGGCTGGCTTTTCCCACTCAGCGGAACCCTCTGGAGAGTCATCAGGGGCTTGGGCATCAGTGGCTCGCTCCTCTTTATGGCGGAGTAGTTTTCCATGGTGTGGATGTTCCGTGGTTTGTTTAACTCTCACGTGTTGAAGGACGCCTGGGCAGTTTCCAGGTTTAGGGTGTTATGCATAAAACTGCTGAAAACACTCCAGTACAGGTTCTCCTGTGAGCACAAGCTCACATTTCCCTGGGAAAAGTGCCCAGCTGTGCAACTGAGGGTTTTACGGTATTTGCATGCTTAATTTTCAAAGGAAATTGCCAGACTGTTTTCCAGAGCGGCCGAGCCATTTTATATTCCTGCCGGCAAAGTCCAAGTGACCCTGTTTCTCTGCAGTGTAGCCAATGTGTGGTGGTGTCCTTATACTTCTTAATGTTTACTTCAGCTGTTCTGATAGGTAACAATATTTCGTTGTGGTTTAAAATGTGCATTCACTAATGGTTATTAATATTGAACATATGGCCGTGTTACCTATGCCATCTGTAGATTCTCTTTGTCTCTCTCTGTCTCTACCCCCAACCCTTTCTGCAGAGCTGGAGATTGAATCCAGGGCCTTGCACATGTTAGGCAAGTACTCTACAACTGAGCTACATCCCCAGCCCTTTAAGACATCTATAGATATAGTTTATTTATTTTATTGTCTAGGAGTATTTGCACACATGTCTATGTCTGTGCCTGGTGCCTAAGAAGACCCAGAAGAGGGCATTACATTCCCTAGAATTGGGAGTTACAGATGGTTGTGAGCCATCATGTGGGTGCTGGGAATTGAACCCAGGTCCTCTGCAAGGGCGGCAAGTGCTCTTAACCACTGAGCCATTTCCCTAGCACTTTCTATTTTTAATCGTGTGTGGGTGTGGGCGCTCAAGTGCATGCACATATGTGCACATAAGCACAAGTGCCTATGGAGTCAAAATCAGCATAACATTCATGATCCTCCTGCCTCAGCCTCCTCAGTGCTGGGATCACAGGCAGGCACGCGCCAGCAGATTCAGCATCTGTGACCCTCTTGGGTACAGCATGTGCCCATTTTCTGTTTCCCTCTCCAGTATTGAGTTGTGAGAGTTCTCACACATTCTAAACACTGCTGCTTGGTTGGATAAGAGGCTTGTGAGCATCCCCACGCCCACCCAAGTCTGGACATCCATCGCTGTCTCATCCTCCCAACAGTAGGTCTTCCGCAGAGAAACAGACTTGCATTTGATGGATCCCCAGTTATCCATCTTTCCTTTGTGGCTTGCTGTTCCTTTGCCTTTGGAAGACAGGGTCTCATACAGCCTGGGCTTGAATTTCTGAGCCTCCTGGATCCCCCTCTCATGTCCAGGGATCCATAGGTATTTGCTATCATGCTGGGTGTATGTAGGCCTGTGGATGAAACCTAGGGCTTTGTCCCAGGCAAGCCTCTACCAAATGAGCTGCAGCCCCACCCAGCTCAAGCTGTTTGGACCAAGTATGAGAGCTGTGTGTTTAGTTCTGGACTCTGAAGATTTCCTTTTGGTTTCGTTCCCCCCCCCTACCCCCAGACTGTGGGGTGTGTGTGTGCTCACACGTGCGCGCACACACGGCCTCTACCATTGTCCATATTCTTCCCCTCCCCCTCTCTCTATTTTTCTCTATCAAACAGGAACTCACATCTTACTATGGAGCTCTGGGTAGCCTGGAACTCATTATGTAGACCAGGCTGGCCAGTAAGTCATAACTGGAGTTACAGGAAATTATGAGCTGCCATGTGGGTACTGGGAATTGAACACATGACCTCTGAAAGAGCAGCCATTGTTCTTGACTACTGAGCCATCTCTCCTGCTCCTAGACAAGATCTTTCTTACTAAAACTGAAGCCTACTGGTCAGACTGGCTGAGAACCTCCTGCTTGCCTCCTTCTCTGCCCCAAATATGACTACAAACATGTGCTATGACTACAGGAATGTGCTATGACTATAGGTATGTGCTATGACTACAGACATGTGCTATGACTACAGTATGTGCTATGACTACAAATGTGTACTATAATTACAGGCATGTGCTCCGACTACAGGCATGTGCTACTAAAAGCATGTGCTATGACTACAGACATGTGCTATGACTACAACATGTGCTCCGACTACAGCATGTGCTCCGACTACAAACATGTGCTCTGACTATAGACATGTGCTCCGACTACGACTACAGGCATGTGCTACGACTACAGACATGTGCTATACAGGCATGTGCTAGGACTACATACATGTGCTATAACTACAGGCATGTGCTACAACTAAGACTACAGCCATGTGCTATGACTACAGACATGTGGCACGACTATAGGCATGTGCTATGACTACAGGCATGTGCTATTACTACCAACATGTGCTACAACTACAGGCATCTGCTCCGACTACAGGCATGTGCTATGACTAGAGCATGTGCTACGACTACAGGCATGTGCTATGACTAGAGCATGTGCTATGACTACAGGTATGTGCTATGACTACAGACATGAGCTATGACTACAGACATGTGCTATGACTACAGGCATGTGCTATGACTACAGGCATGTGCGACCTGATTTGTATATTGGATACTGGGGTACCTGAGCTCTGTCTGGCCAGCAACTGTGCCATCTCCATGCCCTTCTCCAGATTTTTTTTTTTTTTGTAGTTTTTTCGAGACAGGGTTTCTCTGTGTAGCCCTGGCTGTCCTGGAACTCCCTCTGTAGACCAGGCTGGCCTCTGTGGGAAGCCACATGTGCCGTTGCAGAGTGGCACTGACTACTGCTGGCCACCACGCATAAGATTGGACAAACAACCAATGTGTACATATGCAGTAAAGTTTTTTGCAAAGCCACTGCCTGGCCCAGGCATGATAATGAGGCTCTGTAAGGTACTGAGAGTATAACCAATCAGATGTGAGACATGCAAATGAGGTATGATAATGAGGTTCTGTAAGGTACTGAGAGAGAGTAGCCAATCAGATGAGGAACATGCAAATGAGGCTTAGTGCATAACCAATCCGGGTGTGAGACACGCCCCTCCTAGGCCTATAAAAGCAGCATCAGTTCTGGGCTCGAAGTCTTTTCGCCTCTACAATCAAGCTCTCCCAATAAACGTGTGCAGAAGGATCCTGTTGCAGCGTCGTTCTTCCTGGCCAGTCGAGCGCGCGCAAGAAGTGGTGCCGAAACCCGGGACAAGAAACATCTTCAGGCACGAGCGAAGACCCCCTGCTACAGGGAGGATTCAGAACTGCATCACGGGGAAGGAGCAGTTAATAAAGGTTCCCGTAAAACAGACTGCTGAGAAGGATCCGGCGTGGATTCAGAACTCTTCAGCTGGGGAACGGTGATAATGAAGTGTTCCTGCAAAACAGACTGCTGAGAAGGATCCGGCGTGGATTCAGAACTCTTCAGCTGAGGAACGGTGGTACCGGTAAGTCTCCCAAATTGATCCCCAGGTTAAAGGGGGATATGTTTTTAAGAAAAAGAAAAGGGAAGAAAAATAAAAGGAATCAGTGATAAAGAAAAGGAAATAGTAAAGGAAAGGAAAAGGGAAAGGAAAGGAAAAAAAAAGGAAAGAGAAAAGGGAAAGAGAGAAGAGAAGGAAAGAAAGGATTGAGACGATAAGGTTCCGGCTTTGGGACAAGTTAAGGTTCATGAGTTATGCTTTTTTCTCCCATTGACCCTGTGTGGGTAGGTCTGATAGTTTTGGTCTTGTTTGTTCTGATATATGGACTCTGTTACTGTTTGAAACTGTGTGTAGAGGCAGTCAAGACAGGTCAGAAAATCCTTACAGAGCAACGAGAAAGTATGTCGGGAGAGGAGAAGGGCTTAAAAAGAAAAAGGAAAAAGAAAGGAGACACAGTGTTATCAGGTGGACCAGAAGAAGAAAGTATATAGCAAGCTTATGGCTTGCTTAATGAAACTTTAAAAAATAATGGCTTGATTATTACACCAGAAAAGGTACAGCAGTCTAATGTTAGTCATTTTCTAGGAGCCACTATTACTTTACGGTGTGTCACCCCACAAAAGATTAGTATAAGAAAAGATCATCTAAAGACACTAAATGATTTTCAAAAATTATTAGGAGATATTGTCCTACAGTGTGGTAAATGTGTAGAATTTATTAATGCACCTTCCGTGGGTGTTAATCCTCGCGGATTGCGACCCCTAGATGTTTGGCAAATGGACGTCACGCATATCCCATCTTTTGGGAAATTACAATATGTACATGTATCCATTGATACCAGTTCTGGTGTCCTACATGCCTCTCCCTTGACAGGGGAAAAAGCAGTTCATGTCATATCTCACTGCTTAGAGGCTTGGGCTGCATGGGGCAAGCCCCTAGTGTTAAAGACAGATAATGGTCCTGCATATACTTCTTCTAAATTTAGCCAATTTTGCAAACAAATGCAAGTAAAACATATTACTGGATTGCCCTATAATCCACAGGGCCAAGGCATCATTGAGAGAGCCCACCGCACTCTGAAACAATATTTGCAAAAACAGAAAGGGGAAATAGAGGCTATGACGCCAAAAATGGCTCTATCCCTTGCAATATTTACTCTTAATTTTCTAAAATTAGATGATGCTGGAAGATCACCAGCTGAAAGGCATGGACAATGGCCTCAATCGCCCAATGAAATGGTCAAATGGAAAAATGTCCTTGATAATAAATGGTATGGCCCGGATCCTATCTTAATCAGGTCCCGGGGAGCTATTTGTGTTTTTCCACAGGGTGAAGAAAATCCACTTTGGGTCCCGACGCGACTGACAAGGACCCTGAAAGAGCAAGATGAACCCCAAGATGATTCTCCTGCTCCTGATGATTGAAACCAGGATAAGTATACCTTTATGGGCCATAGTAAGATCATGGCCAGTACCTTTACCGGTACATTCCAATTCTTCTACCTAGCCTTTGTTTTTTGCAAAGGAATGTTTTTTGGATGTGCCTTATGCACGACAAACTCCTCAAGAGCCACGGGTGTATAAGAGTACTAGTTTTCATTTAAATTATACATTATGCTTTGTGCATAATGTGGATAAACCTTTTACACCCTGTATATTTTTTAAGAAAAAGATTATCTCTAATTGGGCAGATCAAATTAATACTGCTGACACTATAAGTCAGATAGCAGAAAAAACGTCTGAGGCATTGCTTACCTTGCAAAGGGTGGATTCTCATATCACCTCAGGGTTAATGTTAGTGAATCAGAGAGTGGATATTTTACAACATGACATGGAACAGATGATGGATGTCATACAAATGAGTTGTGTGGCATCCACTTTGCATGTGTGCATTTCTCCCAATAGGTACATTAATAATTCTTTTATTAAAAGTACAGACCTATCGAATTACCTGAAGGGGAACTGGTCGCAGGAGCTGGGAAGGTTGCAGACGAGGCTGCAGATGCAGATCCTGAACTTTAATGGGACCAGAGTGGAACCAGTGACCCTTGGAGACTTTACCTCTTGGCTTACCTCTGCTTTTTTCTTACTTTAAGGAATGGGTGGGAGTGATTTTGTTTGGTGCTGCCATATGCTGTGGACTGGTGTTCATGCTCTGATTGGTATGCAAATTCAGAACTCAACAAAAACGTGACAAGGTGATTATAACTCAGGCACTTTTAGCTATTGAAAACGGCTCCTCCCCTGAAATTTGGTTATCTATGCTCAAGAATTAGTCAGCATGAGATTAGATGAGACTCAACGATCATTGATCAGCCCTTGCTCATCAATAGGGTGATCATGATTTCCCCACTAATTCATTTTTTGGCTGGCCTCTTTTGCAGAGTTCGCCCTAGGTCATTTAGCAGTTATTGTCACACAGCACTGCGGTATCCAGAGACGGGCAACTTTCCTCATGCACAGTCCAACCTAAGACATGGGGCCCGGTGGCGATAGGGTTACCCTATGACGGGTAAGGCTGTGACATTAGAGGAACGACCTAAAACAGGAGCCACGGCGGATGGGCATAATTGCACAGGCCTAGTCCAGCCTCATTTTATTAAAACAAACAGGGGGAGATGTGGGAAGCCACATGTGCCGTTGCAGAGTGGCACTGACTACTGCTGGCCACCACGCATAAGATTGGACAAACAACCAATGTGTACATATGCAGTAAAGTTTTTTGCAAAGCCACTGCCTGGCCCAGGCATGATAATGAGGCTCTGTAAGGTACTGAGAGTATAACCAATCAGATGTGAGACATGCAAATGAGGTATGATAATGAGGTTCTGTAAGGTACTGAGAGAGAGTAGCCAATCAGATGAGGAACATGCAAATGAGGCTTAGTGCATAACCAATCCGGGTGTGAGACACGCCCCTCCTAGGCCTATAAAAGCAGCATCAGTTCTGGGCTCGAAGTCTTTTCGCCTCTACAATCAAGCTCTCCCAATAAACGTGTGCAGAAGGATCCTGTTGCAGCGTCGTTCTTCCTGGCCAGTCGAGCGCGCGCAAGAGGCCTCGAACTCAGAAATCCACCTGCCTCCTCCTCTGCCTCCCAAGTGCTGGGATTAAAGGCGCACGCCACCATGCCCAGCTTTTCTCCAGACTTTTTATGTTTTTACACTTAAGATCATGTTTCAAGAGCATGGTGCAGAGAGGCAGGCGGCTTTAGTTCCAACACTCAGGAAAGATAGATGCCTTTGTGAGTTCAAGTCCAGCCTGGTCTGGTCTACATAGTGAGCTCCAGGCCAGCTGAGACTATGTAGTGAGTCTTTGTCTCAAACCAAAACAAACAAAAGAGCCTATGACCCCAGTGCTGAGGGGCAGAGACAAGTGGGTCCCTGAGGGCTCAGTAGTCAGCTGGCCAAGCTCTGACTCAAAAAAAAAAAGAAAGAAAAAAAAAGGTTGCTGGAGAAGCAGCATGGCTCAGTAGGTAAAAGTGCCTGCCTGAAGACCTGACTTTGACCCCTAGGACCCAACGTGGAAGGAGAGAACTGACTCCTGAAATTGGCCTCTGCCTTCTATACACGTACACCCATTTTACCTGTACTGTCTCGTACACACTCATCATCACCATCACCATCAGCTTAACACACACTTTAAAAGAGTGGCAAATGATGAAGGGAAATGCATCAGTGTCAGCCTCACCTTGCCACACACCTACACCAGCACGCCACACAGGCCACACACACACAAAGACAAACCACCAGCTGATTCAATGACCGCGGTTGCTTTTCTATACATACTTTGGAATAATCTTTCCTATATTTACCACCCCCCCCCCAAAAAAAGCTGAGATTTTTTTTTTCCGGGAGCTACCCCGACCCACAATAGAAAGAATCTGATTCAGTCTCTGATCCTTCTACAAAGGAAGAGATTTTTATCATTGCTAGGAATGGCAAGCTTTTTACGTTCCCGGGTTCCTTTCTTTTCCCTCCTTTCTCGCCGCTTCCGCTTATATGAAGCAGCATTAGGCCCTTTCAGAGCCTCCAACAGGCTCTCCTTAATACCCCAGCCCTACATCTCCCTGACCTGACTCGTCCTTTTTTCCTCTATGTAACTGAAAAGAAGGGATTTGTACTTGGAGTCTTAGGTCACCAACTGGGACTTTTTTTTTTTGCACCTGTAGCATACTTGTCAAAGAAACTAGATCTAGCGATCCAGAGATTGGCCCCTTGTATTTATACCTTAGCAGCTGCTGAACTTCTTATACGAGAGTCAAAATAAACTAACCTTAGGGTGGCCTGTAACTGTCCTTTCTTCTCTTAACCTGTCACAGCTCCTAACTTACAAAGGATTACAGACTCTACCACCCTCCAGGGTTCTGTCTCTTCAGGTAGCGCTAATAGAAGACCCCCACACTCACCTTCCAATCATGCCTGCCTCTTAACATCTCCAATCTTCTTCCTTGACAAAATACCACATTCCCTATCTCACTCCTGCACTGAAACTCTAGAGGAACTATTACCTCACGCTTTACACATACAGGACGGTACATTGCCTCCGGGCATCTATACCTGGTATACAGATGGAAGCTCCTTTCTATATGAAGAGGCTAGAAAAGCTGACTATGACATAGTGTCAGACACCAAGGTGGTGGAGGCACAGGCCCTTCCTGCCCACACCACTAATCAACAAGCTGAACTAACAGCCCTTACCAGTGCCTTTCAACGGGCACAGGGACAATCCCTCAACATCTACACAGATTCTACCCTTCCTCGGCTGCCCTGACTCCGATGTTGCCATGGTTCCATACCTTACCTCTATTCCTCTCTTTGGCGTGGCAAGCTGTTTGAAGACCTCGGACCTCCTGGACACATTCTGTAGGAACACCAAGTTCCCTGGACCGCAATAGAACCATAACCCTCGATGATATATCATTTCTGCCACAGTGCTCTGCAGTCCAGAACACGTCAATTCTCTGCGGCTCTCAGGCATATCATTGCCTACCGGCCACCTGTTAGCTCTATTTTCCTATCGATAACCCGGAGTTATTACTTACTGTTAGATGAAGTGGCAGAAGCGGCGTACTCCTGGACAAGTCACGCCAAGCCGGCCCAGATCTCACATAAGAGGCTTTATTACAGAGAAGGCTCTGAATTGGGGTGGGGGTGGGGGCAAGGACAGAGAAGGGGAAGAAGTGACTAAGAGAGAGAGGGCTATGGGTTTGGGTCTGTGTCACGTAACCAGGCTCTGATGCACGTGACTCAGGTGATGCAGGTAACGCATGCGCAGGGGGTGTGCGACAGGTTCAGTGGCAACGGATGAAGAGGGTCACTGTCGCCTAGAGATGACGTACCCTATGATATGGGTACGTCAAAAGACAGTGTGCTCCCTTAATCCCAGCACTTGGGAGGCAGAGGCAGGCAGATTTCTTAGAAGCTTAAAACAACAGAACAAAAATATATGAGAAGGCTCCATTTATTAAATTTGATTTCTTTCGCCCATATTTTATAATTTTCAGTACATATGCAGTTCCATGTATAGATTTGAAAGCAACTTTCAGGAGTCATTCTTTTCTTCCACCATGTAGGTCTTGGTCTCAAACTCATGTCATACACCTTTTTCTTTTTAAAGATTTATGTATTTATTTTATGTATATGAGTACTCTGTAGCTGTACTGACTAATAGTTGCGAGCCATCATGTGGGAATGAAGCGTGCTCCCTGAAGAGTCTGCCAGTTGGCCCCGCTTGGCCGCTAGGCCCCCACTATCCTCTGCCTCAGCCCCCTCCTTCCTGCCCTACTGCTCTGTCCTGCTCTACCACTCTCCGGTCCTCCTCTCTCCAGCTCTATTCTCTCCAGCCTAAAGAATTTATTTACTATTATATCTGAGTACACTGTAGCTGTCTTCAGACACACCAGAAGAGGGCATCAGATCTCATTACAGATGGTTGTGAGCCACCCTGTGGTTGCTGGGATTTGAACTCAGGACCTTCAGAAGAGCAGTCAGTGCTCTTAACCGCTGAGCTATCTTCTTTTAACACACTCAGAAATCTCAGTGCTTTACCATGTTTTCTTCCTTTCCTTTTTCTTTGGCAAGTCAGGTTCTCACCCTATGGTGAGAACTCAAAGCTGCCTTCAAACTCAGTCCTCTGGAGGAAGAACTACAGCAGCCTAAACTCTAGGGCTGCGCAGCCGCAATAGCATCTCCTGCAGGAGGACCTCATTGAAGGCTCCCTGAGAGACCAAGGTGGAGGTCAACGATGTTGAGGCAATGGCACCCTGGCTCCCATTAGGCTGTCAAAATCTAAAAAGGAAAAAAAACAAAAAAACAAAAAAACCCCAATGGGTGGATATCTAGGAATTCCCGGCTACCTCTACCTCTACGGAAATGCTGGGGCTGCGCAGCCGCAGTGTCACCTCCTGAAAGATGACCTAATTGAGAGACCAGGGAATGCTGACACAGACAAAGCCAGCCAATCAAGAACTGCTGTTTAGAAGAGATGCTTTCTTGGGACCAATGAGGGCGTAGGTGGAGGGTATTAAAGGAGCTTGCACAGGGGTACAGAAAGCAGGAGCAGGTGAAGAACAGGACGGGACGGGAAGCTCTCTGTGTCATCGACTGCACGCCACCTCCCCTCCAATCCCCAAGGACAAGTAGGGTGTCGTAGTGAGTAGTCCAGGCACAGGCAAAGGTAGCATCTGCCACCCGGTGTGGACCAACTACATTCTCCTCATTCTGTTGCTCTAAGGACTGTGCTCGCCTATAGACCTCCTAATGTTGTCTTCTAATCCACGAGGTGCTGCAGCTGTGCCCCCTCCGTTGCGGTGAGTTGGCCTCTTAGTGTTTTATGTTGTGTGTCTTGCGAGTGTGGATGCGTGGACCTCTTCTCTGTCGATTTTGTCTATTTTGTCTGTTCTTCCCGATTTTATCTGTTCCTCCCGGTTCTCACTCTTGGTCTCTGTTTGAGGGTGAGGGTGTGGCAGCGGCGGCCATCTTTTCTTTTTTTGCCTTTGAATGGGCGCCGCCTCGGCCGCCATCTTTTCTGACTTTTGTCTTTGTCTGCTCGGCTTCCCTTTTGGTTTGGATTCATCCTGGTACTTGACACAGGGCCTAGTCGCCCAGTCAGATTGGCTGCCAAAGACCTTTTCCAATCCAGAGACACTACGCAGGCATAGTCCCTCCGTCGCCTTCTCTGTCATATCATTCCTTGTTTGTTTCCTTTGGGCTCGTCGTTATGGTTTCTCTCAACATGGGTTTCCCCGCCATGGGTTCCCTTGTCTTCGCCATCAAGGAACCCCAGGCATTGGTTCAGGGCATTGAAAACACTCTGGTTAATTGTGCTCTTAAGGTTAAGACTCACAACCTGGACCAATTTTGGGAGTAGGCCGCTATTTTGGCCCCCCTGGATATCCCCGTAGACCATGTGGAACACGCCCTGACCTGGATGCGTGTTCTCTGCCTAGTCTGCAAGTGCAAGGTATAGTCTGAGATTACCCCTCCCTTGTCCTTTGCCCCTCATCCTCCTTGTAGTTATCGCCAGTCTTAAGAATTCTTCCCCAGAGGAAGTGGTGGCCGCCCATAACAAACACTACCAGGTTCAGGCTAATATACACCTTTCCATTACTGACCCTGTCCCACTTTCTCTGGGTAAACAGGTTGATTCTAGACTTGAGGAGGAGGGCTGGCACCTCTGCTCCAGCCCTCCAGTCATCAGGCTCCAAGCTGTCTTCTAGCATCGCTGTTCCAGGTCTCCCACTCACAAACCCTTCGGCTCCTGCCCTATTCGAGTACCCCCAGCTGACCCCTGGTGTGGTTTAGGGGGACTGCCTTCCAGCGGTCACTGCTTGGTTGTGATGCCTCTCAGTCTGCACCCCCCCAGGGGGTGGGTAGGGGCCTTATTTTCCCCAGGTATATCGTGAGGCCCTGCTGTGTTTCTTAATTGGAGATCTGAATATCACGACTTGGCTGAGAATCAGGCTAGGGTTAATTTGGAATATAACCTTCACGTGACTTTTGACATGCTTACTGGCCACGGACCAGGGGGCAATGAAGGAGCCAGAAGAAGACGATCAGGCCATGGGGACCTAATGTACATGCCGTGTTTAATTTTTCTTCTGCCTGGGAGGGCCGATGTATTTATCACTTTGGGGTTCCTGCCTCTCTTCTTTTGCCTGTGGCAGTTAACTCCCCATTCTACCTTGCTCTTTTCTATTCCGATTCGAGTTTGGGTCTGCACATCCTTTATGGACCTCGTCACTACTACACAATCACTAGAAGGCATCTGGCCCATAGAGGAATTCCTCTGCCTAACATCAGTGTCTCCTCCATCGGCCCTTGTATCCAACTACACAATATGACCACGGGGGACTCTGATGGCAATCTGACCTAGGCACCATGGTAGGCACGGAGTTCATGTTCCCCTTATTCATTTCAACTCCCCAAAGGATCCCCCAAGCATGTCACGTGCACCGCTCCCTTGCTGTCCAAGGGTCCCTCAAATGCCCACTTTCCTGGGATTTCCTATCCCTCGGGAGCACTGCCAGCCTGTACTAGGTAAAGATTCACTGGGGACTACTCGATATTTTCATGTAAACTCACAGTTGACTTGTGGAGGGCCACTTCACATGATGCTCCCAATATTATTCCCTGTGTTAACAGGGATCCATTACATTCTGATATGACCCCGTCCCTGTTATAATTGGGAGTTATGTGGCCACTCTAATTGTTTTGACTTATGCCCCCTTACTCTCCTAGAAGGTGACTGTATCTTTAATGGGACATATCTCCATATAAACCAGTTGGCAAAAATGTGGACTGGGCAAAGCCCGTGAATGTGACCATCCACAGCCAGCTTGGCTGGAAAGCCACCCCAGTCTGTCTGACTTCCTTTTCCTTTCTGGTCACCAATGCCTCCATTGTCAGAGATAGCCTTAATGGCTTTAATGAGAAATGTCTCCTGACAGCCCGCTGGATGAGGTGTTTAACCTGATGAGGGAACCAGGTGCCATTTGGATGACTGTGGTAAATACCACCCACTTTCATGCCGTCACTGATGGCCCAGATTCACAATCCCTACACCTGGGAAAGAGGGATTTTGGTATCACAGCAGCCATCATTATAGGCATTGCCAGGGCAACAACAGCTGCTGTTGCCTTGATCCAGACAGCAACTACGCGGAGACTGTCAATGCTATCATCTCGAAGTCAGCTGAGGCGCTGCTGGCACATGAGATACTAAATCAACATCTTTATCAAGCTATCCACATTTTACAACAACAAATCAACTTACTGGCAGAGGAGTTGACCCTTGCTAGGGACATGTCTCTATTGCCATGTGACCCCAGGTTTCAGTCAATCTGCCTAACCCCTTACCAGCTACATAACACCACTGAAGCCTGGCAACAGTTGGCTCAGTATCTTGAGGGTACCTGGTCAGACAATGTTCTTAACCATTCTGTGCTGTTAAGGGAGAACATAGCCAAACTCAATGTGACCAGGGTATCTACTCTCCCTAGATGCCAGACTCTTGGGGAAAGCGTGGGACAGTATTAAGAGGGGACAATATTAAGAGGCTGTTTGATCCCTCAGGGCAGCCACTTTTGCTATGATGGGAGGAATGGTCATACTGGTAACTATTATAAGTGTCCTGCATAGCATATCTCCAGGCAATGTTCCATAAATAAGGCGACCCTCCAGGTGTTTATGACTCATGAAAACTCCTGATTGCTGCCCCCTCCCCAAAGGAAGTGATCAAAGCCTGGATGGCAGAGAACTATGAAACCCTCTCCTCTCCCTTGTGTGACACCTCCAGACTGATAGCTCTTTGCAGGCTGGTAGTAAATGATGGATAAGACCCAGAAGACAGGGCAACCTAAGACAGGCACAGTCCAGTGTACTGGGAATCCTCCCTCCGTCGTGGGGGCATCAACAATGTCAGGGCAATGGCAACCCAACTCCCACTAGGCTGTCAAAATCTAACAAATGAGGAGAAATGTAGGAGAGACTGACGGCCATCTCTATGTAAATGCCAGGGCTGTGCATCTACAGAGAGACACCTCCTGCAGGAGGACCTAATTGAAGACTGGCTGAGAGACCAAGGATTACTGACACAGATGATGCCAGCCAATCAGGAGCTGCAGTTTCGAAGAGATGCTCTCTTGGGACCAATGGGGTGCGGGTGGAGGGTATAAAAGGAGCTTGCAGCACATGAGATTGCTGCAGCGTTACTCACCTGCTCCTGGAGTCTGTCCTTGACTCTGTGCTAACTCACCTCCAACCCCCAAGGGCAGGTAGGGTCAGGCAGTGGGCAGTCCAGGGCACAGTGGGTCGTTCTCCAGCTTCTCGAGTGCTGGGATTATAGGCACGTGCGAGGATGCTAGGCTTAAATCCTGTATATGTGTTTTTATGTATTTTATGTGTTTGGCTCTTTTGGTTATATATATATATATATATATATATATATAGATGTCTGTCTGTGCACTGTATATGCTTGGCGACCTCAGAAGCCAAAAGAGGGACTCAGAACCCCTGGAACTGGAGTTACAGTCAGGAGCTGCCATGCTGAGAAGCAAACCCAGGTTCTCTGAATGGACAGTCAGTGTCCTTAACCACTGAGCTATCTCTCCAACCCCATCTTTCCTTTTTTAAAAATAAATAAATAAATAAATAAATATTCTCACAATATATCTTGTTCTATATGTTTGGTCTTAATCTGCCTGTACCATTATACTTGAAATGAATTTCTTGTAGACAGCA
This sequence comes from Mus musculus, assembly GCF_000001635.26. Taxonomy (NCBI): domain Eukaryota; kingdom Metazoa; phylum Chordata; class Mammalia; order Rodentia; family Muridae; genus Mus; species Mus musculus. The sequence goes on along the minus strand of NC_000081.6, from coordinate 79,966,938 downwards.
TATAGTCGAGATATCTATGAGTCTGCTCTGCCAATTTCTGTCTGGATTACTGAATTTAGATCACATTTAGTGTAAGCATTCTATGCTGGGGATTAATTCTGGGTGTTTTATGTTTGTTTGTTTACTCTTTTTTTTTCTGTTTTCTTTCTCTGCCTCCCACTAGATTGCTTGTGCTTTTCTGAGACAGGGTTTTGCCATTTAGCTCTGACTGTCCTGAAACTCACTACGTAGACCAGGCTGGCCTCAAACTCAGATTGATGCACCTGCTGGATGTTAGGAATAACGGCCTGTGCCACCAAGCCCGGCCTGAACTTTGTTTATAAATCCATTTTTAGGTGTAGGTGTGGGTGTGGACATGTACATAGGTCAAAGGGCAACTAGTGGGAGTCCGTTCTTTCCTTCCACCATGTGAGTGGAGGATCAATCTCAGGTTGCCAGGTTTGCTGGCAAGTCCCTCTGAATAAATAGCTTTGCCTGCCACAGTTTTTATGGCCATTCTATCATATATTTAAGATCGCTTTGTATTGGTGTTATCATTTCATTGATTTCAAATGTGGATGTCTTCGCCTTTCACCTTCTTTCATACAATAGGGGACTTAACCATTTCCCCTATATGCACAAAGAGCCACATCTGACTGTTATATTTTTGCTTCAATGGTCAGACACACCAGAAGGAAAGCCTGTGGTACTTACCCAAGGTTTTGCGTGCTGCCTTCCTGTTGTCCCAAGAATCTTTCCCTTCTTTCCTTTCTCTTCAGAGAACAGTCTTCAGCTTTCAAAAGAGGCAGTTTGTTTGCAGTCAGTTCAGCTTTCCTAGATCCAAATAGCCTCATGATTTCTCCTGCAGTTTTGAGGGGTATCTTCGCCGGGCGTTGGTGGCGCACGCCTTTAATCCCAGAACTCGGGAGGCAGAGGCAGGTGGATTTCTGAGTTCGGGGCCAGCCTGGTCTACAAAGTGAGTTCCAGGACAGCCAGGGCTATACAGAGAAACCTTGTCTTGAAAAACCAAAAAAAAAAAAAAAAAAAAAAAATTGAGGGGTATCTTCTCGGGATACAGGTTTCTGGTCCATGGCTCTGCGCTACGGAGTCTCACCATCTAACCTCAAACTTAACCATCCTCCTGCCTCATCTTCCCAAGTGCTGGTGTGCCAGGCATGTGCCACCATACCTACTTTAGGTTTCTAGCACCACCCCATTCCCATCTATCTGGAGGGAATCAGAGTCAGCCTGCCCACTTTGGCCATCATTGCCCTGTGCAGCATTAAGAAGGGATGAAAGTCCCAGCTCCTTGCTGAGCCTTTGTCACTTTATTAACCCCTTGAGGATCCCCACCTAGCCTCTGCTGGCATGGGTGAGTCCACAAAAATATTCTCCGAGATGTTTGGCTGGAATCGTACTGTGTTTTCTGCTGCTATAACAAAACACTGGGCCGAGCGTGGTGGCACACGCCTTTATTCCCAGCACTCGGGAGGCAGAGGCAGGCGGATTTCTGAGTTCGAGGCCAGCCTGGTCTACAGAGTGATTTCCAGGAAAAGACCTGCCGTTTGATTCATGATTTTCAGGGAAAGAAAGTTCAAGAATTTTAGTGAAAGCCTGGTGATCCGTCACAGCACTGTTGGAAGTAAAAGGAGACTGATGTATGCAGAGGGGGTGGGTGTGTAGATGAGGTCAAGGGAGAGCAGCTAGTCTTACAAGAACCCACTCCTGTGACAATGAACAATCTCATTGCTACTACACTAATCCTTTTATGAACGTATCCTTTTTTTTTTTTTTCCTTCTGGTTTTCAACACAGGGTTTCTCTGTGTAGCCCTGGCTGTCCTGGAACTCACTCTGTAGACCAGGTTGGCCTTGAACTCAGAAATCCGCCTGCCTCCGCCTCCCTAGTACTGGGATTAAAGGCGTGCGCCACCACTGCCCAGCCTTTTTTGTTTTGTTTTGTTTTTGTTTTTTGCTTCATGATCCCAAACACCTACTAAATGCCCCACACCCTCTCCACACCAGACACTGTCACTATGGGAACCTGCCTCAGTAACTTTGGCTGGACAAACCCTATTTGAACAGGAAGACAGAAGTGAAATGGTACTTACTACCTGGAATTTTTGGTGTCCTGCTTGGCTTTTCGGGTTCTCTGTGTGGAGAGCGGGTTCCCCTTCCCCGGGATCCTTGATGTCCGGGTCTATCAGCATTCTGGCTGCTGGCTTTTCCAGCTCTATACCTGGGATGTCTGAGCCCTGGAAACAAACAAGCGCACCACCACCCACCACATTGCTCCTCAGTCCAGAGAGCCCTGGTTAGCTCGCTCCCTCTCCACCTCCCGCAGCCCCTCACAGTGTTTACACTTTGTACCTGCGGCTTTTCAGTGTTTAGTGGGAGAGCTGGAAAAAAAGCCGCATTTCCTCTCCCAGAAATGATACACTTTTGAAAGGGTTTTGTTACTTGTTAGCCCAGCTGACTTTGAATTCCCCGGGCTCAGGCTATACTCCTGGCTCAGCCTTCCAGATGCTAGGATAACACCCACAAGCCATTATGCCTAGCTCTACTTAATTTTCTTCTCTTATTAAGATCCAGATAAAAAAAAAAAAGGGGGTGGGGGGGGGCTGGTGAGATGGCTCAGTGTGTAAGAGGACCTGACTGTTCTTCTGAAGGTCCAGAGTTCAAATCCCAGCAACCACATGGTGGCTCACAACCATCCTTAACGAGATCTGACTCCCTCTTCTGGAGTGTCTGAAGACAGCTACAGTGTACTTACATATAATAAATAAATAAATCTAAAAAAAAAAAAAAAAGATCCAGACTAATCTGGCTTGCAGCACACCTTTCTGTAGAAGCAAGAAGCCGCCCTGCCTCTGCCCACCACCCTTGTCTTCCTTTCTTCTTTTGGCTTGTTTGTTTTCTTAGTATTTTTGGAGGCAGGGTCTCACTCAGGCAGTTGACTGGAAGCTCGCTGTACAGAGTAGGCTGGCCTTGAACTTACAGAGACCCTCTTACCTTTGTTCTTGTGGACCACTGTCCTAGTGAGGGTCTATATTGCTGAAATGAAACACCGTGCTAAGGGTTCATTTGGCTTACATGTTCCTATCACAGTTCATCATCAAAGGAAATCTGGACAGGAACTCATGCGGGGAACTCATTATGGCTTGCTCCTCATGATTTGCTCAGCTTGCTTTCTTATAGAACCCAGGACCACCAGCCTAGGGATGGCACCACCCACGGTGGGCTGAGCTCTTCCCCATCAACTACCACAGGCTAGCTGGGCCGTGGTGGCGCACGCCTTTAATCCCAGCACTTGGGAGGCAGAGGCAGGCGGATTTCTGAGTTCGAGGCCAACCTGGTCTACAAAGTGAGTTCCAGGACAGCCAGGGCTATATAGAGAAACCCTGTCTCAAACAAACAAACAAACAAAAAACCAACAAAAAAAAATCCAGGCTTACGCACAGCCCAATCTTACGGAGTTTTTTTCTTAACTGGTGGTCCCTCCTCTGCAATGACTTGAGCTTGTGTCAAGTGGACTTAAAACTGTCCAGCACAGCTACCATGCTTGACCATTACGATTATTGCTTTAAATAATTTACCTGTTTCTTTTTTTAACTATCGCGGATTTCTGAGTTTGAGGCCAGCATGGTCTATAGAGTGAGTTCCAGGACAGCCAGGACTATACAGAGAAACTCTATCTCAAAAAACCAAAAACAAACAAACAAAAAACTATCACAAATCTATTTATTGTGTATTTGGGGCATGTGTATGTGGAATGCATGCCGGAGCACAAGCGCGAAGGTCAGCTTGTGTGAACTGGTTCTTCTTCCACTAGGTTGGTCCTGGAGATGGAGTTCTGGCTGTGGGGTTGGTAGTAGGTGCCCTTCTCCAACTGAGTCCTCTCTTGGCCCCTCTGTTTCTTTGCGTGTCTCCTCCCCACCCCCGGGGAAGCACCTGGGCTGCTGCAGCTCTCAGCTACTTCAGGAGCACCCCAGAGGCCCGCTAGAACTGGGGCGCCACGTGTTTGGGCTCGTGCCCAGGAACGGGTTGCTGAATCCTGGGCGCAGGCTGCCGCAGTTGCTCGCTCTTAAGCATCTTGCTTTCTGGGAGGCAGCGGACAGCCTGTGCATGCCTGCCCACCGCCTACGCAGAATCCTGATGGGAAACTAATTAAAATCACCTTAGGAGTCCTTTGGTAAGGAGGAGATTATTCTGGCAGAGTGACCACTGCTCCTTAGATCATGTTTGGGCTTGCGCACGGCGACATGTGGCCATTATCGTTGGTCGCCAACTTGACAGGATTTAGAGTCACCCAGGAGACAAACCTCTGGGCCTGCCTGCCTATGGGGATTTATCTTGATTAGGTTGACTGAACGGGGAAGACCCATCCTACCTGTGGGCAGCACGGTCTCTCTGCTTCCTGACCATGGACAAAAGATGACCAGCTGCCTCCTCAAGTCCCCACTTCCATACCTTTCTCACCGTGACTGACAGTGCCACTGCAACTGCGGGCCACAGCAAAGCCTGCCTGCCTGCCTTCAGTTGCTTCCTGTCAGATTTTTTGCACCAGCAACCAGAGGAGTGACTAGTGTGCTGGGTTCCCCTGGTGATAGTAAAGTGTTCTGTTTGGCCCTATGGTGGAGGGCTGAGGTGTGGGGTGGGGACACACTCAGGAGCAGGGAGAGGCTTTGAGACCCCAGGAGAGGAGCAACCCATTGGGGGATGTGACATGAGAGGAGTTGGGACCCAGCACACAGTAGGTTCTCCATCCTTGCCAACTCAATAAGGTGCTAGCACATACCTGCAGTCCTAGCATGAAGATGGTAGAGGCAGGAAGATCAGAAGTTCAAAGTCCTCCTTGGCTTGCTTATGAGTTTGAAGCCAGTCTCTCCAGTCTCAAGAAAACAATAAAGCCCCCAAATCCACTGCAATGTAAATACCAGTAAGTAGCCTGTACACTGTCCCGTTCAAGGAATAATGACAAGAAAAAAGAGGTTGGAACAAAAGCAAACTCAGCTTCACTAACTGTCCCATGCTGGATACAGACACGTGGGCCCTGCGCGCTCTGGGCTCTGGCCCAGGAGGGATGTAGTTAAATGGAGGTTCTAAAGGCTCCCTCTAGCTGCAGGACAGACTGTGGCAGAGCCATTGGAGGTGACAGAACAGTGCCATGGGGTAGACAGTAGGAGTGGGAGTCAAGAGATACTTCAGTCAGAATTGATGAGAAACATCTGCTCTGCCATGCCTGTCAGGACAAGAAACAAGATGCACAACGGTGCCACTGGGGGCAGCCAGGCCAGTGAACTGACGAACATTCAGCCAGCAGCCGCCCCTGCAGCCAAAAGTGGCTTTGTCCCTCCGGGCCCTTCCCAGGCCTGCTGGTCAGAGATGCTCTGGGGTCACCATCAGGACACTTCAGAGAGAACTCAGTGGAGAATCTGAGTCTCCCAGGGCAACCGGGACACAAATGTCCCCACACACAGCAGGCTGGTCTCAAGAAGACCTTGTGGCGCAGATGGGTTGGCAGCTGGGGATCTGGACTTGACTAGGCTAGACAATGACCCCCCTGTCTACAGTTTCCTTGCCCCTTTGAGCCCAGCCTTTGTGGAATAAGGTCCGGCTGGACAAGTGTGGAGACAGGCCGGTGAGAATCTGGTCCTGGAGAGCCACAGGGACAATGTCAACAAGAAGATCCAAGTACCTCCCAGGGCACCTGGATTAAGATATTATGGAATATTGTTGTTGTTGTGGTGGTGGTATATGATGTGTATGTAGAATCTGTGTTCTCTCTCTACCCCGACAAAGGTTCCAAGCATCAAATCCAGTCCAATGTGGCAATCTCCTTTCCCCACAGAGTCATTTTGCCAGCCCTCTGTTAAGGTTTTGACAAACACTCCTCACAGTGATACCACACCCTGTGCTTTTGGGACATGGTTCAATTGTGTGTTTCCGGGGCTGCTTCAGGGTTTATGCCGTGTTGGGGATCAAACCAGGGCTTCCAGGATGCCAGACGATACTCACCGAGCTGAGCTGCATCCGCAGCCCTGCTGACAGTTTTATCCGTGGCACAGCTGGCTCTCCAGCCTGCCGCTCAGATCCCTCTGCCTGAGCTGAGCTTCCCTCCTGCACACAACCACACACCCAATTTTCCACGCTGCACGGGCCCATTCACTCTGAGCAACACCCTCTCTGCTCTACAGATCAGAGTCCTCCACTCTTGCACGGGTTGGATGGAGCAGGGGTGGGAGTCAGGGTAAACGGCACCTAGGAGAGTCCCCTTCCTTCCTTCCTTCCTTCCTTCCTTCCTTCCTTCCTTCCTTCCTTCCTTCCTTTCTTCCCTTTGTGAATGAAGATACCTGCGGGACCGTGGGTGTAGGGGAAAGAGGGGAGTGGAGAGAACCCACGTCCCACCAGAGTTCCCGTGCTCTGGGCAGGTGGGTGGACTCGGGAGGACTGCCGCAGGCTTTCCATGCGGCCCAGTTGGTTGTCTGGCTATGGGAAGCCATGGACCCCACTCTGTGGGTGGTGGACAAGGGGCAGCCCTAGGTACCAGGTTCTCAGCCTAGGGCATCTCACGCTGGATACAGCGGAGGAGCTGAGAACAAAATGGGGTCCCCGGTGGCTTATTAGTCCCGGGGCTGAAGGGAAGAGAGGGCTGGGAGAGAGGGGGACAGAGGCCGGCCATGGCAATGTGGAGAGATGGGGGAAGGGAGTGAGAGAAGGAGGGTTAGAGAGTAAGAAAGGTGAGGGCTTAAAGAGAGCAAGGAGGGGCCAAGCAGCCCCTTTTATAGTGGGCTGGGCTATCTTGCTGTTGCCAGGTAACTATGAGGGGGAGCATACCTGGCTATAGTCAGGTAACTGTGTGGGTGGAGTCTAGCCAGAGTACCAGAAGCTTGGGACATTGTCTGCCTGACTTATAGTAACAGAATTATGGAGTTGGGGGCTCTGTGGTGTCAGGCACCTGGTTCTGGGAACGTGCCTTTCTGTCCCTTGTAGAGTTTTCTACTGGGTCACTGGAATAAGCACCATTCAACCAAAATGGGCTGCCTATCACAGTCCCACCGATACCGATTTCCCCAAGTTCAGGAAAGCTGGTGGGAGCAGGATTTATTAGGGAGGGAACTGGAAGGGGTGGGGTTTAAAGACCTCCAACTTCCAAGAGATGGTGGCTGTAGCCTCACACATCTTCATGTAGGGATGGGCCTGGCTCAGTCCTGGAGAGGAGGAGGACTTTGTATTTTCTCTTTCTTTCTTTCTTTCTTTCTTTCTTTCTTTCTTTCTTTCTTTCTTTTTGTTTTTTTTGTTTGTGTTTTTTTGTTTGTGTTTTTTCGAGACAGGGTTTCTCTGTGTAGCCCTGGCTGTCCTGGAATTCACTTTGTAGACCAGGCTGGCCTTGAACTCAGAAATCTGCCTGCCTCTGCCTCCCAAGTGCTGGGATTAAAGGCGTTTGCCACCACGCCCAGCTCGCTCTTTCTTTCTTTCTTTTCAAGACAGGGTTTCTTTGTGTACTTGCTCTTTGGACCCAGACTGGCCTCGAACTCTGAGCTTCGCCTTCCTCTCCTTCCCAAGCGCTGGGACTAAAGGCATGCACCACTGATAACGGGCAAAATGTGTAGGGCAGGGTGGCCTTGAACTTGTGATTCCCCTGCCACCATCCCCTTCAGAAAATCTTACCATGTGTACCGCCACCACCAGAGCCAGCTGTGTTTTATTTTTTTGAGACAGGGTTTTACTGGGCAGCCCTGGCTAAGATTAGAGGCAGGGGCCACTGTACCCATGAAAGGGAGAGATTAAGCTAGGGTTTATACTCTGGCCTATTATCCCATGCTGGGGCAGTCTCTTTCCTTCCTCCCTGCCTACCTACCCAGGCAGAGCTCCTTCCACTTCTAAGAGCTGGGGTGTCTCTCCTGGCACCTGAGTACACCCTTTTTTGTCCCCTTTGTTTTGTTTTGGTTTGGTTTGGTTTGCTTGTTGTTGGTTGGATGTGGTGTTAGGGGAGAGTTAGGTCACTTCCCCACCCTGGCCTTTTCAGATGGGGTTTTTCTCAGCTCATTCAATAGGCAGCTGCACCCAAATGATCCAGGCAGGCCCGAGGCTCCCACGGAGAATGGCTGTGGGGAGGAGGGTGCAGACGAGGATGGCTGTGGGGAGGAAGGCACAGAAGAGCAGCTGGCTCTGCTAGCTGGAATTAACCCTGACGGGAGATCCCTTCTTTCTGGTGTTCAAACACTTCCTGTCACATAGACCACAGAATCTAGTTGGCTCTGGGGGATAAAACTAACTATGGACATGTCTTGAGTCTTTGCCTGGTGTCTGGAAGCCACAGACTGTCACGTGGCATGGCTTTGCCTGCATCATCTCCCTCCCCTCCCTTTTAAGAGGATTCCTGTCTAGCAGATGCCATCCGACTCCAAGAAGGAACCTTGGAATTGGCTTAGGCCAATTACTATCTTACTATCCTTTGGCCACTATGTAGCTCATGGGTGGACACACACATGACCCATGCCTGGCCAATCAAAGCAAAGATCTCTATCTGCACTCTGACAAGCAGATTTTCCCTGTGTCTACCAAACATGAAGGACTCAGACCTAACGGGTGGCCACCCTGAGACTGCATAGAAGGAGCAGCAGCAGGAGGATACCACTCAGTCCTGACTACAGGCCATGCCGGTGAAATGTACCGTGAGTGTCTATTTCCCATCTTCAGGCTCTAAACCACCAAGCTTCTTAGAGATCTGAGCCCTTGGCCTGCATTTTCCAGATGGGAACACCGTGGTTGTTTCCCAGTCCGTTGGCTGGCTATATATAAGTCCCTAGACCTCAGATTTTGGCCTGGCTTTCAGGGAATGCTCCTGTCCTGTCCATACCGGAGCTCACCTGAGGTTACATCCTGTACTCCTAGAGTGGGTTAGCATGCTCACAGCCTGTAATAGCCTTGAGTAAGCCACCTTCTATGACTCCCAGTTACCTATAGTGCCCGGTACAAGCCGTTCCTTCTAGGGGATGGTGGCAGGGGAAGGGCTAAGGGGCCAGGTGTGGGCTGCTTCATCTCTTCCTGGCTTTCAGGGCTGCATAGCTGCCCTGCGTGTAGCACATCTTTCTCAGGAGCTGTGTTACCTCTGAGTTCCTCTCTCCTGCTCTTTTTCAGAACCTCCCATTCTCTAGTCACTGCTCTTTAGGAACCCTCTTGCTACCTGCCTGCACCCCCAGGCAGTAGAGTGCACTGCACTGTGACTCCAGCCTGGTACTGTTGGGAATCCACCTCCCCAGCTGCTCCCTTGGGCCCCTCTCTGGCCGCTCTTCGGCTCTAGATTTTTAGCGCACCAGGTCTGAGCTAGCCTCGGGCATTTTCTCTGCACGCATTGCGAAGGTGAACTCGGACTGTGCCATAGGGTACTTGGCCATTCACAGGCCAATGCTGCCCAGGTGTGTCCTGGTTGGGACCTCAACTTGGGTATTTGGTGTCTTACTCCATAACTTCTGGCAGGTGACTAGGGCTTACCATCCCTTACGTCACCCTCATCCTGCCTGCCCTCGGTGCCTACTCCTTCCTGACCCCATTCCAAACCTGCCCCTTTCAAGCTGGCCCCATTCTATTGCCTGGAGCTCCCAAGCCTCTGGACTGGCCTTGACTTTCACATCATCCCTCTGTTTCATCACATGGGCCCTGTCTGTCTCTCAGGCTGTCTTCAAAGCCCTGGTTCCTCTTGGCTTACACGAAGCCCCACACTAGCCTCCGATGCCCCCCCACCCCCACCCCCCTGTCAACACCAAGGGCTAACAGTGTCTTGCCCTGCCCTTACCTGGGCTGTGTCTCTCTAGAGCGCTACCCAGTGTGTCCCCTCCAGGTTCCCTTGAATAACCATCAGTGAAACCAACCCACCTCTTGGCGGCCTCCCCACCCCTACCCCACCTCATCCGTCGCTCACTCGTGTGTCTACGCCTTCTCTCTAATGACTGCAGCACTGCCTCGCTTGGGAAGACCTTTCCTTACACTACCAGAGGTATGCAGGGCCTGGACAGGTATCTAGAAATATTTGTTAAGTGAATGAGTGAATGACCCAGTCCTTGAATTCTTTCCGAAGGAAAGAATGACCACTTGACTTCCTAACATCTCTCAACCCAGTACTCCAGACTCCTCTGGAGAATTGGAGCCTGCTTGTCATTCCTGCCCCGGCTAGTGAGGACTCCAGCCAGCCAGCCAGCCAGTCACCTCAAGTTCCCCCATTCATCTCACTTGCCTCTTGTTGGGTGCTCTTCTGAGGAGAACCACATCCCGCCTGCGGCTGCTTGCCTGTAGCTGGTGACCGCCCATTCTTCTGACAGCGGGTGTCAGGGTGTCACTTGGCTCTGCAGAGCCTCCGCACACAGCGGGTGTATAGGCAGTGTTTGCTAAGTTGAATTAGACATTTGGTTTGGCTTTCCTGTTTGTTTTCCATTAGGTATTATTTTAGGTCATGTTTAATGTTCTGTTTCTCTTTCGTTTGTTCTATTAGATTTATTTTCCTCTGTTTGCTCTGGTTGCCCGTCCCCCTCCCCAACCCCATCTTTCTGCATAGGTGTAATTTTGTATCATTATATATAATATTTTTATTTATTTGGTAACTTATGTCTGTGAGTGATTTGCTGGCATGTATGTGTGCACCACTGGTTCCTGTAAAGGTTAATAGAGGTCGTGGGATCTCTGGAACTGGAGTTATGTATGGATAGTTATGGTTCACCATATGGGCGCAAGGAACTGAACCTGGATCCTCCGCAAGAGCCAGGAATATTCTCTTACCTACTAAGCCATCTCTCCAGCCTAAGTTGTTTTTTTTTGTTTTGTTTTGTTTTTTGTTTGTTTTGAGATAGTGGGGTGCCAATTCTGGGGAAATAAAGGGGGTGGGAGAGATGACCCGAGTCCCACCAGAGCTCTGGGGCTCTGGGCGGGCAGACACCGGGGACTGCCTTGCACTCTCCATGCTGCCCGAGTGAGCGTCTGCCTGTGGGAAGCCATGGAACCCCAGTCAGCAGGGAGTGGGGGTGGTGGAGAGGAAGCAGTCTGGGATCCCTGAACCTCATGGAAGCCAGGGACGACAGGTTCTAGGTCTTGGGTATCACAGGACATCACTGGACACTGCGGAAGAGCTGAGAACGGGTGGGGACGGAAGGAGCGACTTGGTCTGCCCCGGGGCCGAAGGGAAAAGGGGCAGGGGGAGAAGGCTCTGGGTGGTTCCCACTCAGGTGAGGGTCTGTCTAGCTCAGGCTGCTAGATCTGTGGGCGGCTTGGGGTGGCTGGCGGCCATGGCTAGAGTGCAGGAAGGGCCCCTGGCAGGAAGTAAGACGCAGGGCTCTTTAGGGGAAGGCCTATACCACTGTTCTAGCACGGCCAGTCTTAATGTCCATGGTTTTAGAGCGTTATTGTAGAAAACAGAGAGAGAGAGAGAGAGAGAAGAGAAGAGAAGAGAAGAGAAGAGAAGAGAAGAGAAGAGAAGAGAAGAGAAGAGAAGAGAAGAGAAGTAGAGGCCAGCCATGGCTATATGGAGAGAGGGGGGAAGAAGGAGGGCTAAGAGTAAGAGAGAGAGACAAGGAGAGAGGGGCCAAGCAGCCCCTTTTATAGTGGGCTGGACTATCTAGCTGTTGCAGGGTAACTGTGGGGGTGGAGTCTGGACAGCCTTCATGACTGATGGCCACAGAATGATGGAGTTGAGGGCTCGTGGTGTCAGGCATTTGTGTCTGGGGGTGGGGGTGGGGGGGAGCAGGGTGTAGCTCACTACTCCGTTTCTTGTAGGATTTTCTACTGGGTCTCTGGAGTAAACCTCGCTCTACCAGAACACAGACTGCCTTTCGTGGTCCCACAGTGTTTCATGTAGCCCAGACTGGCCTTAAAAATTACTAGGTAGCTAAGGCTGACCCCGAACTCCTGATCCTCTTGCCTCAGCCCTGTTGATTCTCTATGTAGTCCTAGCTGTCCTGGGACTGGAACTAGAAGCTGTCCTGGATAGTAGGCTAAGCTGGCCTGCTTCTCGGAAGAGATCCGCCTGCCTCTGCCTCCTGAGTGCTGGGCTTAAAGCGCGTGCGCCACCACCCTGCTACATTATTTTTAGATTAAAATACAATTACATGAGGCTGAAGAGATGGCTCACCCATCAAGAGCACTAGGTTTAATTTCCAGCCCCCACGCGGTAGGTAGCTCACAACTGTCTGTAACTCTAGCTCAGGGGACTTAACACCCTTAAAGACAGACAAGACAGACAGACAGATATGCAAGCAAAACACCAATGCACATAAAAATAAATAAAAAAATATTTTACAAAGGAATTGTGATATATATTCGCATCAATTCCCCCTTTTTCTTTTCTCCTTTAGGCCTTCCTCTAACACATTCTTTCTCAAATTCACGGCCTCTGGCTTTCTTCCTTTGATGTTTGTCACAAACATATGCATGTATGTGTATATATTATATATATACATATATATGTATACATACATATATATGTATACATATATGTGTGTATATATATATATATACATACATATACATATACATATTTCAAAATGCAGTAATACAGTCTGCTTAGTTCGTATAATGTTACTTGTATTATATGATTTCAGGGCTGGCTGCTTGGTATTAGGTATTCAATTGGAAGCCTCTTCCCTGGGGAAGAATATATTCTCCCACCCTCACATTCCTTGGTTGCTCATAGGACTTTGCTGGGGTCCTGTGAGATCTCCCCTTCCACACTAGCATGTCCCTCGCTGTCTTCCTTTTTCTGGTCGTATCCCTGAGCCTTGTAGAGAGTTCATGGCTGCCGCTTTCCTGGCCTTTCCAGGAGACGAAATGTCACAATGGACTTCACGTCCCTTGGGCTTTTACAGCAGGTATGTTTTGTCTGCATGTATGGTGTGCCTGGTGCTGACAGAGGCCAGGAGAGGGTGTCAGGTCCCCCAGAACTTGAGTTAGGCCCCATGTAGATGCTGGGAATTGAATCCAAGTGCGTTCTCTGGAAGAGTGCTGTGACTACAGGTGCGACAGTGTCACAAGGTTTTGTAACGTACTATAGTGACTATAAGACAATGCCCCTGCCTCTGCCTCCCGAGTGTTATACACGTCACCACGCCCAGTTCTGTTGTATTTTTTTTATCATGATGTATTCCAGCAAGCATCCTCACTCTATTCTGACCCTGTCCTCTATAAATACATTTCCAAACGTGTATCCCCAGCCCTCAGGGACTCCCAGCACACGCCCCGTGACTCCCAAGCTTTGCAACTGACATTTCCCCAAGGAGAGAGAACAATGCACTGGACACGTGCATCCAGCAGGGTGAGGCTCCAGGCTTTTCCTCCTACTGTCTCTCAGACAGACAGATAGAGGGCCAGACAGACAGGACAGGCGGCCGAGAGGCACCAGGGGAAGGTGGAGGGATGGCTTTGACAGTGACTGAACTTTCTGGGACAGACAAAATGGAGATGGGGGGTGGTTATTGAGAGCAGATGTGCCACTCTGGCTTGAGGCCAGGACAGGTGACAAAGTGGGGCTCCGTCTTCTGAATATTCTCAAGGGTGTGTGTAGGTAGACGGGTAGCCAGAGAACCAAAGACTTAAATCCAGAAACCTGGCACCACAGACAGTAGAGCAGGACTATCAGTCCCAGAGCCCCAGGTGCATGATGGTAAAGTGGGAATGGGATATCCAGTCGTTGGGATAGCCTGGGTCCTTCCTAGCTGGGCACAGAGAAGTCCGGTTTCTCCATGTGGCCCACACCAGAGCCCCATAAGCTGTTGAGAAGGAAAACAGGATAGTCTAAAGTAAAGGGATCAAAAGTCTCCAGGCAGGGGAGTCTGGGTCTAGGTACTGATTCTTGATGTCAAGCTGCCTCTCCTGCTGCGTCCCTCTCTCCACTCCCAGAATGGAGAGTGCCTGGGGCCACCTGTGCACAGCCTCAGGCTTTGGCAGAGTGTACCCCCGAGGCAGATCCCAGGGAGCAGCAGCAACTCCTTCCCACACTGCTTTCTCGGGGCTGAGATGGGGGCAGGTGACAGAGGACATGGGAAAGAACAAACACAACTCTTCGGAAGGCTGCAGGCAGCTGGCCCTGGCTAACTGTCGGATCTTAGTGATCTTAGTCCAGTTCCTCCCAGGACCCCCTGAGGTGCTCCCGGGGGGCTGATTCCAGAGCCTCCTCCCCGAGTATCAGGCCAGAGCTGACCCTCTCAGTAACTAGATAAAGTTGGGCAGGCGGGGTGGGGTGCGTGTGTGTAATTCTGGTACTCAGGAAGCCAGGACAGGAGGACCAAGAGTTCAAGGCCAGCCTGTACTGCCCAGCAAGGCTGTCTCAGAATAAGTAAATCAAAAAGGGACACCACTGTAAGGCACGATGCCAGCCCTGTGTGGGGAAGGGCTGGCTTCCTGCCCTTGATTAGGGAGGGGCTCCTCTAGGAGTCTATGACAGTGTCTTAGCCATCTTACAGTGTTCGGTGATGGGCATTCAGAGCCCATCATTCGGCCGCCAGAGAGTCAAGGAGGTCCCTCTGCTTTTCCAACTGTGCCCTGGCTGCTCTGCTGCACCTCCTAGGGCCACCATTAGTTGGGCAAGGACTGGAAATAGAAGTCCCTCCTTGTTCAACAGCTGTCCTCAGACCCTCACCCACCCCCCCACACACACATCCCAACTTCTGGCACTGGATTTCAGCTTTTTGAATTGAGTGGAGGGTTGAAAACAAGAGGGATCCCCCTGTTACCCCCAAGTCCAAGGGCACCCAAAGAGGAATCCGGCTCTGTGGGGCCAGGCTGGCCTGGCACCGGGCCAGTGCCCCCAGTCACAGCCAGGCAGCTGGACACGACAGCTGCCAAGAATGCCAGGAATGTAGGCGGCTGTGTCCTTCCCGCTCCTCTTCCTCCCCCCTCCAGCCAGAACAGGATATTTCCTATCCAGGGAAACCCGGTCCCTTTATGGGAAAACCGCGGGGTAGCTGGCCGCGCTGCCTCTCACTGTATTTGTACGGATAAATTGGGATGGGCACCCAGAGTCAGGGTCTCCAGCACTGCTGGGTAGGTGATGCTAGGGCAGTGGGCATCTGTGTGGGCCTACTATGTGCTAGATGCTTCATCTCATAGCAACCCAGGAAGTTGTAAACTTCTCCAAGCATGGGGTGGGGGGCTGGGGGGCGGATAACATGCCTTTAATCCCAGAAGGATCTCAGAGTTCAAAGCCATCCTGGTCTTCAGAGTTCCAGGACAGCCAGAACTAAAGAATGGGACCCTGTGTGGTGCAATAGAAGGTGAATTGGTAGCTTGGGAAGCTACAAAGGCACTGACTAGCAAGCATGTTCTTAAGGCTGGCTACTGAGCCAGGTGGTCTCCATTTATCCGTGATAACTGGGGCCCTGTCCTGGTTCCTGCAACATGAGACCTCCCATTGGCAACTGATCTGTTTTGAAGCTAGCCAAAGGTGAATGTGGGCAGTCTGACTCTAGGTAGGGCCTGGCACCCCATCTAGAAGCTGTTCTACGTGGTCCCCGGGGCTGTGGGATTCAGGTTGGTCAGGAACCATACATGGGCTCAGAGGGCTCGTCCAGACTCCATTCTCATGTTGGTGGCCGAGGGGAGTCACAGAAACAGGGAGCATGCGAATGGAGCAGGTGAGCTCTGTCCACACCCCAGCCCTGGTATTTTCAGGGTGCATGCCCTGCCTTTCAAGGCTAGCTTTCTCTATTCCTTTGTCTAGGCTGTGTACTTGGGGCTCACCAAGGGATTCAAGTGGGGTCCCCAGCTTTTCATTCTCATCCAGCCTTAG
Organism: Mus musculus; assembly: GCF_000001635.26. Taxonomy (NCBI): domain Eukaryota; kingdom Metazoa; phylum Chordata; class Mammalia; order Rodentia; family Muridae; genus Mus; species Mus musculus. The sequence continues at coordinate 79,951,189 of NC_000081.6, read as the reverse complement.
AGCAAGTGACAGGCAGTGAGAAGTGTGGAGCTCTGTGACTCCTGCTTTCCTGGGCCCCAGTCATCTCAGCTGACTGGAGACCAAGGAGTCATTCTCATGGGATCCCTCCATCAGAAATCAGGAGGCCGGGTGATTTGTTCAGAGTGACAGCTGTCACCTGGTGGAGCAGTGACCTGAAGCTGGTCTCAGACTGGTCTGGGAGTCTGGATCCCGCCCCTCCTCCACTCCAGGCTCAGCGTCTGAGCTCTGGGGGTTCTGTCCTAGTGAGCACGGCACTGGCTCTGGGTCCCCCGGGGGGGGGGGGCTAGGGTCAGGTAAACAGGATCCCAGCCTAGCTGCCTGACCTTGCTTACCTCCCGAAAGAATGCGAGGCATTCTGCCCTGTCTCGAGGCTGAGTCACCCCACAGCAATTGCCCGCAGGCGGCCTCCAGCAGCCCTCTTTGACGGACCCCAGCCCCTTGCCTTCCCACCGAGTGATGTCACTCCTGTTGCCCCCCTGTCGGCCCCCCGTGGAGCCCACCGAGGGCTCCAGTTGCCATGACGACTGCTCACAACAGGAAACGAGGTCTGCACTGGGCAGAAACACAGGAAGCTGCGCTGAGCGCTGGGCAGCATTGTCAGCCCGTAAAAAACAAAACAGGACAAAAAGATTTAATGAGAACAATTAGCCCAAAGAAAGAGGAAAAAAAAAAAAAGAGGCCAAAAAAACAAACAAAGCCAAACAGCCTGAAGACAGGGGCTGGCTAGGCTCCAAGGACCCCGTGTTTTCCCGCCCACACAATGTAGGTTAAATAATATTTCCTTCTCAGAAGAGGCTCCTTGGGGCACGGGAGTCCTTACCGGTGGCTCCCCCTGCTGCCTCAGGTGCAGCACTGGCAGGCCCTGGGCACGACCAGCCCTGTTCCACTTTGCAGAAGGGGCACCCAGCTCAGTGGAGAAGATCTCAGCCAGTGGGTGCTCTCAGACCGACCAACGGCCCTGGTGTGAAATCAGTGCGAGTGACGTTGTCTTGAGACTTTTTTTTCGGTCTCTCATCATAATATCCTCAGCATCCTCAGTATCTTCCCAGCGCACCTCAGTGAGCTGGTACAGCGCAGGAGGTGCAGATGTTTGAGGAATGAGTTAGCGCATAAATTGACTTCCCTGGAGGCCGGAGTCGGTTCAGCGTAAACTAACTAGCATCAGAGACGGGTAAAAGGGCGTCATCGGGGGCCAGGCGCCCAGTTGTTGGAGCTGGAAAGACTTGGTGGGGCCTTATAGAGGCATGCTCACACCTGTCTTCCTCCCTGTCTCCCATGACTCTCTCTGATGGTAGGATCTCCCCTAGCTCTGTGATGTGGCCTGGAGGACAGCCTGCAATTCCGAGGAACCATGGGAAGCCTAGGAAATGGAGTAGGCCCTGGGCAAGCAAGGCTGCCATTAGCAAATCCACTCAATGCCCCTCTTAGGAACTGAGGGGTGTGAATGACCTTGGAACGATAGCCAAGCTAGACTCTGGACACATGATATTCAAGGCGCCCCCTGAGATGAGGCACCAGCAGGCACCTGAGGTGGGTCCAACGTCCCTGCCAATGATCAGCAACGGGAGGCTGTTCAGAGCCAGGCTGGAGAGTGGCAGGCATGCTTAGACAAGAGGCACTGCAGAAAAGAGACCAAAAGTAACACACAGGCATTTTGTTTGGGCAACAAAAGTGTATTTGTTCGACTCGTGTACAACATGAGCTCAGGCGCTGGAAAGGAAACCCTGGTTGTCCTGGGAGAGACCCGGACCCACAGGATTGCAGTGGAGACTAAATTAAAGGAGAAACGACCCAGGGAAGAGCTAGAGGAAGGGCCTGAGAGGCACTGGTAAAGAGTGGGACCTGAATGCCCAGATACCAGGGAGTCCTTGGTGGCTTCTCTCTCTCTCTCTCTCTCTCTCACTCTCTCTCTCTCTCTCTCTCTCTCTCTCTCTCTCTCTTCCTCTTTTCCTACGGGGTCTCACAATGTTACTGGCTAGCCTGGAATTATCTATGTAGACCATGCTGGCCTTGAACTCACAGAGATCCACTTGCTTCTCCTTCCTGAGTGCTGGGATGGCAGGCGTGTGCCTGGCTCACAGGTGGCTTTTGAGCAGGTGGTGATGTGTGTAAATGGGTCGGGTTGTTTTTCGGTGATCCCTCTGGACACATCAGGGTAGAGGAAAGAATAGGAGGACAGGGAGTCTGCTGACTTCTTTTCTTTTAATTAAAAATAAAAAATAAATAGCCAGGAGTGGTAGTAAGTCTTTAACCCCAGCACTTGGGAGGCAGAGGCAGGCAGATCTCTAAAGTTTGAGGCTAGCCTGGTCTACAGAGTGAGTTCCAGGACAGCCAGGGCTACATAGTAAGGCCCTGTCAGGAAACAAACCAAACCAAAACAACAATAAGTACATATACATGTATATATACAGATTTTTAAAAGGCATACATTAGAGTGCTCAGTCACCTTCACTGGATAGCCACCTCATACTGTTTGCTCGCTTGTTTTGTGCATATTGGTGTGCAGATTCTCACTACAATCCCTTTGCAAGTGAAAAACAAAGCTCAGAGAGGTTGAAGAATTTGTAGGAGGCAGCACAGCATAGAATGATAGAACTAGATTTGAACCATCTCACAACACAGAGCTGGCTCGGTGCTAAACCCTTGGTACACACAGGTGAGATCGAGGAATGACCTAGCCATCCAGGTGGAAGAGAGAGGTAGAGGGAGAAGGTGGCCCAGCAGCCCAGGAGGAAGAGGCCAAGGCTGAAACAGAAAAGAAGGTTTCTAAGCAACCACAGGATGCCCCTCAGGGCAGGCAGCAGAGGCCAGGGTTCAGTGTATGGGTGGAGGGCGGGGGTGGGAGTGGTAAGGAGGTGGCAGCAGCATCAGAGATGAATTTTTATAACCCAGACCTAGACCCTGGGTCTCGAATGGAATCTTTTCAGTGGGTTTACTGAGAGGAATGGCCTCCCACCTTGTCCTCTGGTCCCGCCCCAGCTTGTCCTAGGGACAATTACAAGTAAGAATCTGACATCCCATACCTGTCGGTCAGGTTCCCTAAAGGATCGGAATAGAGTGGACAGATAGAAGGACAATTAAGATGGTTTACACACTACGGTCAGCTGTGTGGCCCCAAAATGGCTGTCTACCAGTGGAAAGTTCAAGAATGTGCCGGCAGCTGATCAATCCTGGAAGCTGGTGTCTCAGCTGGACTTCAGTGTATGCTGGAAGCCTGAAGGAGGCAGCTCTAATGTCAGCGAAAGAACAGACCTGCCAGCGAGAGTGAGGGCAAGCAGGCACAGAGAGCAAGCTTCAGTCTTTGCTCATATTTATATAGGTTGCCAGCAGAGGGCGTGGCCCAGATCTTCTGACCTCAAAAGATCCAGAATGAGGGGCTGGAGAGATGGCTCAGCCATTAAGAGCACCGGCTGCTCTTCCAGAGGTCCTGAGTTCAATTCCCAGCAACCACATAGTGGCTTGTGTGTCTGAAGACAGCTACAGTGTACTCATATAAATGTTTTTTTAAAAAATCCAAAATAAGCCAAATAATCCCAGCACTCGGGAGGCAGAGGCAGGCGGATTTCTGAGTTCAAGGTCTACAAAGTGAGTTCCAGGACAGCAAGGGCTATACAGAGAAACCCTGTCTCGAAAAACAAAAACAAACAAACAAAAATTCCTCACAGCCCTTGGGGTTTAGTTCATTCTAGATGTAGTCAAACTGACAAGCAAGAGGCCATCACACATATCCCAGCCCCTCATGGGCTGTGAGCAGGTTTATAGAGAAGGCTAGGATGGCTTTGGAGCAGGAAAGGGAAGGCAGACGGCTGTGTGAGGAGGGCCACAAGGCTCCTGGGATGGTTAGGGACAGAAAGAAACATCACAGGGCTGGCGACATGGTTCTGTGACAGGTAGAGACACTCATTCACCTTCCGGCCTGACTGAGTTCAATCCCAAAGACCCAAATAACAGAAGGGGAAAACTGACCTGTGAATGTGGTTGTCTTACTTTCACACGTGTGTAGTTGTGCCCACCCCACGTTAAAAAGGGGGGGGTGCTAGAGAGATGGCTCAGCTGTTAAAGGAGAGGCTCGCAGCCAAAAGAACAACTGGCTGCTCTTACAGAGCAGTTTTGGTTCCCAGTACACACATGGGGGCACACAGATGTTTCTAACTCCAGTTTTAGGGGATCCGATGCCCTCTTCTGGCAGTCTTTGAGCACTGCACCTTCTTGCTGAACATGCGCGGGCACGCGCTCTCTCGCCTCTGCACCACCCAGGGATAAATGATTCCCCTCTCTGGGACTGAGTTCCTTCATCTGTGTGGTGAGATGACTATAACTCTGGTACTTCACAGTGTCCCATCTTTCAGGGCTAGCAGTGCAGGGAGGCAGAAGAAGGCAGATCTCTGTGTTTTCAGGGCCAGCCTGGTCTACAGAGTGAGTTCAAAGACAGCCAATGCTCCACAGAGAAGTCCTGTCTCGAAATAAAACTTAAAAAGCGGAGGAGGAGGAAAGAGAAAGACACTTAGTCTCTGGACCTCAAGTCACCTGCAAAAAGAGACTGTCAATAGGCTATCTCTCCTGGGGAGCCAGAGAGCTCAAAGTGCATGGGCTAAGCTCTGCAGCCTCTCCGTGCCTCAGCTCTCTCGCCTGTGAAATAGGACTAAGAGCAGTTCCTACATAAACCTGCCTTTAGCAAGTGCTGAGGGCATAGTGGGGAGGGGGTGAATCCAGTTCTGCTGTTTTCTTCCGACATTGCTTTATTCACGGCCTCTCTCCCTTGGGGAAGAGCTGACCTGCAGCTTGGAAGGTGTAGAGTCCACTAGTGACTGACAGGAAAACACCTAGAGGGCCAGAGGAGACAGGGAGGACCCACCCACCTTCTGTGTTACCGCTGCATTCTGGCAAGTTCTGGTGATTTCCAGCTCCAGCCTTATCCAGCTGTGGAGCCTGTAGGTCTGCCAGAACTTGGGAACTTAGCGCCACCTGGTGGTCAGTGTGAGTTGTGCTGCCCAGGGAGGCACTGTGGGCATCTGCCTTGTTCCCAGGACCTTGCTTTTTACTGAAGATATTTACTGTGGTTTTCCAACCGGGAGTGGGGGTAGGGAGTCTGGCCCTCACCTCTGAAAACAGTGTAGTTCCCCATATGCCCTCTTCCCCCTACGCCTTCTTGAAGACCAGCCTCAGGCTGAACACCAGGGTGGAGGGTACTGGCTGGTTTTGTGTCAACTTGACACAGGTTGGAGTTATCACAGAGAAATGAGTTTCAGGTGAGAAAATGCCTCCATGAGATCCAGCTATAAGGCATTTTCTCAATTAGTGATCAAGGGGGGAGGGCCCCTTGTGGGCTGGTAGTCTCCGGTTCTATAAGAAAGCAAGCTAAGAAGCCGGACAGGGGGGCTGATGAGATGGCTCAGCGGGTAAGAGCATCCGACTGCTCTTCCGAAGGTCCTGAGTTCAAATCACAGCAACCACATGGTGGCTCACAGTCACCCGTAATGAGATCTGACTCCCTCTTCTGGGGTGTATGAAGACAGCTACAGTGTACTTACATAGAATAAATAAATAAATCTTAAAAAAAAAAAAAAAAAAGAAGCCGGACAGGGTGGCACAGGCCTTTAATCCCAGCACTTGGGAGGCAGAGGCAGGGGGATCTCTGAGTTCAAGGCCAGCCTGGTCCACAAAGTGAGTTCCAGGACAGAGTTCCAGGACAGCCAGGGCTATACAGAGAAACCCTGTCTCGAAAAAAAACGAAAACAAACAAACAATAAGCAAGCCAGTAAGTAACATTCCTCTATGGTGGTCAACAGCAGTGAGGAAGTGTAAGCCGAATAAACCCGTTCCTCCCCAACTTGCTTCTTGGTCATGGTGTTTGTGCAGGAATAGAAACCCTGACTGAGACAGGGCTGCGTGGAGGTGGCAGGGACTGGAGGGCAATGTGCTGGGGACTGTGAGTGCAGAGGGTGGTGGCAGCAGCTACAGGGTCAAGGAGAAGGAAATGCCAGTTGGGGCGGGACACCTCTTGGGCATCAGGCCTGTCTGGTTCAGTTGCCAGGGCCAGATACCTGAGAAAGGTTAGAGAGAGAGGAAGAGGTCAGGAACGGGAGGAGGAGAGGGGCCAAGGCTGGGAAAAGGAGGGCGCTCCCTTAGGCTGGGCGCTCTTCTCTGTCTGAAAAGGTTGGGGATTCCAGGTGGCTCCACCAGGGAACAGTGGCAGTGATGTAAATGGTTTTAGGGTAGAGGCTGCTGCTGCTGCTGCTGCTGCTGCTCTGTTCCGTGATGTACACAGGTGCCTCTCACCAACAAATGTACACAGGGTCTCCGGGGCCCAACTCTGAGCTCTGCCACAGAAAGGGAGGGGCCCAAGACATGTACAGGGTGGTGATACTAGTTACAGAAGGGGCAGGGCCAGAGGCCCAGGAAGCTGAGTTTGTGACAGTCCAGGCAGAAGAGAAGGGGACTTAGGGGCTGAGGGGTGGGGACGCAGGATGGGATCCAGTGTAAGATGAAAACACAGAGCCCCTCAGCAGCTGGTGTGGATGTTTTGGCATCAGAGCGGGGAATCATCAGCTGTCTGTCGGACCCATGTAGGTGCAGCCTGCACGAGGGCACTGGCCACACACCAGGAAGCTGGCCCTGGGGGCTGGAGAGACAGGCAGGGAGGCAGGAGAACCCTCTCTGATACCCTCAGACCCAGCATCCGACTTGAGCTCCTTCCCTCCCTCCACCTGGTCACCTCCCTCCATTCTGCTGTGGGGCTGCAGTACAGGCCCTGCTTTCCTCTGTCCTCTGTGATCCTAGGAGACTCCAGCTAGGCGGCTCCGCACAACTACCCAAAGGCAGTCAGGTACCCAGGGTCTCTCCCCCCACCGCTTTCTTTGCTTATAGGTTATATCCTTTTTTGGGGGAGAGTTTACTTTGGGGTCAAATTTCTACATGCATTAATCTGTACTTTTACATTATTGCCATAGATATACAATTTCTAAATACACAGGTATAATATGGTTTTGCAAGGGCTCATTGAGGAACGTAAACCCTGGCCTACCCCTTTCTGCCCTTCTGAATCCCCCACTGCACCCCTACTCTTTGCCAGGGCCAATGTGCCAGTCACCTGGCGCCCATTGTGTGACTCTCTGAGTGAAAACTGCAGACCCATGGGCCCCCTTCACGATGGTTCACTGCCAAGAGGAAAAGAGGACAAGGCTCCCTTTTGCCCTGATGCCTTGCCCTCTCTTCTCCCAGGACAGTGATATACCTGTGGTCAGAACAGTATTCGGGCTTCTAGCAATGAGATCATTTGAGTGTTCTGTGCAGCTGTGGGCTGGGATGTGCTGATATACTGAATGAGTGTTCAGCTTCTCCAAGAGGTGCTTTTGTTTGTTAGTATGGTGGTTTGGATGAGAATGGCCCCCCAGGGGCTCATACATTTGAATACTTGGTCCCCAGTTGGTGGAACAATTGGAGAAGGATTAGGAGGTGTGGCCTTGTCAGAGGAGGTGTGTCACGCGGGTGGGCTTTGCTGTTTCATAAAACACATGCAGTTACCAGTGTGGTCTCTGCCTCCTGCTTGTGGATCAAGACATGGGGCTCTCAGCTGCTGTTCCTGCAACCCACTACCATGCTTTCCCGCCATAGAATTTAACCCTCTGGGACCCTAAGCCGAATTCAACAAGTTCTCTTATAAGTTGCCTTGGTCATGGTGTCATATCCCAGCAATAGGAAAGTAACTTTCCAATTAGGTCAAGTCCCTGGGGCCATTCAAGGACTCAGCACCTTGTTTGATTCCCTAGAGCTCACATGAGAAAGCGGGCATGGTGGTGTACGCGGTAATGCCAGCACTGGGGAGATGGGAACTGGCTAATGTCTGTGGCTCACTGGCCCGCCCAGCCTAGCCTACTTGGTGAGCTCCAGGCCAGTGAGAGACCCTGTGACAACATAAGTTGGACACCCAAACTGCAACGGAGTTGTTCTTCACATACATATATGCATCCCTGCTGGTATAAACAACACATGCTCACACGCACATGCACACACACTTTTTAGGTGCAATGTATATAAAAAAAAATCTGTAAAACATTCAGAGACTAGCATTATGCCATCTATGTGACGAAGCTTTTTGCAAAGGGTAGTCAGTCAGGCTTCTGAGGACCCACTGGAGCCCAAGCCAGTGACAGCTACTCTCTGGGTTCGGCAGGTAAGGAGATACTGAAAAGTTAGCAAGGGCCAAGGCTAAAGGGTCTCTTTGCTTGTACAGTTGTTTCTTCAAACGATAAATGTTGGGTTAGTGTTTCTCAGCCCCCAAAGTCAATGGTCATTTCTCACAAGCCATCCATCTTCATCCTGGAGCACTACCTGCTGAGCTGCATTGTCCTTCTCCCGGCAGGCTTGGCGAGGCTGCCTCATGTTGCTTAGCCCAACCCAGAACCGCCGAGGCCCCCTGCTCCTTGCCTGCCTTCCCAGCTGGCTCTGTCTGGTGGGATCTGGATTGGTGCTATGCCTGGCCTGGATTGTCTCTTCCCCCCTCAGCCATACCTGGTTTTGGTGTTTCAAGACAGGGTTTCTCAGTGAAGCCTTGGGCTGTCCTGAAACTCGGCTCTGTGGACCAGGTTGACCATGAGGTCAGAGATCTGCCTGCCTCTGCCTCCTGAGTGCTGGGGTTAAAGGCACACGCCACCACTAGCCTAGCTCTGATTTAAAACCATTTCAATTGTATTTTTGCATTATGATACATCCACAGTCATTCTACGGCCCACACAGCTAGCCACTGTGTGATGGCAGCTTCCTGGCTAAGCTCATGCACCCCCTGCCCTCGCTATTTGCATGGTTTTACCATCACTAGTTAGTTCTGGGTTTGTTGGTTCCTTTGTGGTTTTGTGATAGATCTTAGGAATCCCAAGTTGGCCTTGAGCTTTCCATCTTCCTGCCTCTACTTTCTGAGGACAGAGGCTAGGGTTAGTAAGCCACTGCGCCCAGCACCTCCAGACGGCTTTGTGCGTGCTGAGTAAGTGCATCATTCGCGTGGTTTTGGAGGTGGAGAGGCAGCTCAGTGCCTTTGTCCGTTCAGTATTTTAAAAGATTTGTTTGGCTTCTTGCATGCCCCTTGTAGTTCATTCGGTTTCAAGTCTGTGTCATGACCCAAGTGTGTGAATAGCTTGGACTTAACTTGTCGGACCTCCAGGATTTAGGGGCTGTTTCCAGTTTGGAGATTTAGGATCTGTTTCCAGATCAGGGTGGTATAAATATTGTTTTGATGAGTATTTTGAAACCTGCTTTCTGTCGCGCATTTGGAAGAGTCACCCTGAGGAATGAATGTCCCAGGAAGACCACTGGGGGAGGCTTGAATGTGTTCAGGTGTGCCAAGATTTGCAAAGATTTCCCAAGGGATCAGTACACTCGCCTTTGCCGCAGCCAGCTGTGCATGTCAGCACGTGCAGCACTATCAGATGCCAGTCAAGTAGGGGTGAAGTTATAGCTCATTTGTGGGGTTCGTTTTGTTTGCTTTGTGTATGTACACACGTTCGTGTGCCTGTGTGCGCATGCACGCATGTACACGCGGAAACGGAGATCAATTCCCAGTGTCTCTGTCAATCATCCAAAAATTTGAATTTATTTTGAGTGTTGTGCAAAGGTATGTTGGCATGCATGTGCCAAGGCATATGTATGGTAGAAGTTACAGATGATGGTTGGCAGCCATATGGGCGCTAGAAACTGAACCTGGGTCCTCTGCAAGAGCAGTAAGAGCTCTCAATCACTGAGCTATCTCTCCAGCCCCACACTTTTTTGAGCTTCTTCGCGGTCCAGGCAGACTTCTTGCTTTGTAGCTGAAGATGACTCTGCACTCCTATTCTGCCTCCACCTCTGAGTTGCTGGGATTACAGACATGCGCCATCATCTGGATGCTCTCTTTTTTCTCCTTAAGAAATGATTTCCTGGGGCTACAGAGATGGCTCGGAGGTTAAGAGCACTCAATGACTGCTTTTTAAGCTGTCCTGAGTTCATTCCCAGCAACCAACCACATGGTGGCTCATGACCATCCATAGTGAGATCTGGCGCCCTCTTCTGGCCTCTAGGCATATATGCAGGCAGAATGCTATACATAATAAATTTGGCAGGGATAGGGGAGTGGGGGTGATTCCCAGCTAGATAGATGATTCCCAGCTATTTCACTCCTGGGCCCATACCCAAAGAACTCCGTGTCCTGCTACCATGACACGTGCGCGTTGATACTTAGTGCTTCTCTATTCACGAGGCAAACATTGAAGGAGCTTAGATGACGGACGGTGGGTGAATGGATGTGTGGTGAGTATATATAAAATAAGATGTGTGGATCCTCTGTAAGGGGAGAGGGAGCCATGAAATTTGAAGAATAAAAACCGATGGACCCAGAAAGTGTAATTATTAAGCAGCGTGACCCAAACTTTTGAAAGAAAAAGAAATGAATGTTCTCCCTCAGATGCAGCAGATCTTATTAGCCTTTGATGTATGCATGTATATGTGTCGATAGCTATAAGTGTGGGTGAAGTAGAACATTTAGAAATAAGACCAGAAGAGGGTAATACTAGTCAATGGAGGAGGCCAGAATGCAAAATGATGTGAGCCATGAAAAGGACAGCAAACTCAGCTGATTGGTAATTTTCTTCCTGATTTCACCTCTCTCTCCTCTCCTCCTCCTCCTCCTCCTCCTCCTCCTCCTCCTCCTCCTCCTCCTCCCCCCTTCTTCTCCTTCATCTTTCCCCCAAGACAGGGTTTCTCTATGGAGCCTGGCTGCCCCAGAACTATAAATTACGTTGGCCAAACTCAGAGATCTTCGTGCTTCTGCTGGGGTTAAAAGCATTCACCAAAGCCGGGTGGTGGTGGCGCACCCCTTTAATCCCAGCACTCAGGAGGCAGAGGCCGGCGTATTTCTGAGTTTGAGGCCAGCCTGGTCTACAGAGTGAGTTCTAGGACAGCCAGAGCTACACAGAGAAACCCTGTCTCGAAAAAACAAAAAACAAACCAAAAAAAGCATTCACCATCACCACCAGTGTAGTTTCGTTTTTATGGTTGATATGTGAATTCAATTTTCTGAAGGCGTGAGAAGCGTGTTTGTATTTCAGAAGAATCCAGCATGGGTTCTTTCTTGGAGACAGGCGCTGAGAATGCTGGGCTTCGTCTTTAATTACACTGACCGTCCGTCCGCGCAGTGGGAATTAGATGTGGCTCCTCACTGAGTACATTTGTCACACTGACCCACTTAAGAGTGAGTTTTCTCAGCCGGGCGTGGTGGCGCACGCCTTTAATCCCAGCACTCGGGAGGCAGAGGCAGGCGGATTTCTGAGTTCGAGGCCAGCCTGGTCTACAAAGTGAGCTCCAGGACAGCCAGGGCTATACAGAGAAACCCTGTCTCGAAAAACCAAAAAAAAAAAAAAAAAAAAAAAAAAAAAAAAAAAAAAAAAAAAAGAGTGAGTTTTCTCTTCATTTGTTCCTCTGGAACAGTAATTACAGACCACTGTGAGTCACCACACAATGCTGGGAATGAACCCAGGTCCTCCCCAAGAGCAACAGGTGCTCCTAGATTCTGAGCCACCTCTCCCCATAATTATATTTTTAATCTTAACATTCCAGAGTTTATCATTTACATTAAGTTTTAAACCACATAGAGTCCACATTATTAGTCAGTAGCCCCCCCCCCCCCGTCCGAACCGTTCCCACAAGGACACCCAGTAATTTTAGGACCATTTGCTAGAAATATCTTTGACCCATTGACTAATAATTTCCCCATGCACACGCACACACATAATCTATAGGTTTCTATATTCAGCCCCTCTCTCTCCTCTTCCCTCCCTCTTTGTGGATATTGGGGCGGGGAGACTCTCCTTTCTGTCCCGTTGCCTCATTTGTCCCTTTTCATGTCAATCAAACGCTGTCTTGTTTGCTTTATGTTCTGCTACCTTGTAGGACTGTTGGGCATGCGCAAGCCGTAGTGCGCATGCGCAGATTCTCCCCTTCCACCTCGTGGGTCCTCGGGCTCGGTGGCAGACTCTTTTAGCTGTTGGGCCATCTCAAGGGTCCCTCCGCCCGTTTCTATTTTGTTGCCCTACTGTCTAGGAAAGCATTATCAGATAAATATCTATTGTAAACTGTACATACAAGTTGCAGGTAGAATTTGAAATTAAAATAATATGATTTGAGCCAGGCGGTGGTGGCGCACGCCTTTAATCCCAGCTCTTTGGAGGCAGAGGCAGAAACAGGCAGATTTCTGAGTTCGAGGCCAGTCTGGTCTACAAACTGAGTTCCAGGACAGCCAGAGCTATACAGAGAAACCCTGTCTCGAAAAACAAAAAACAAACCTTGTCTCAAAAAACCAAAATAAAATAAAATTTAAAAATAATATGATTTCTTTTTATTTTATGTTCATTGTTGTTTTGCCTGCATGCATGTCAGTGTGAAGATGTTGGATCCCTGGAATTAGAGTTATAGGTCCTCATGAGCTGCCATGTGAGTGCTGGGAACTGAATAAGGGTTTTCTGCAAGAGCAGCCTATGTTCTTGACTGCAGAACTGTAAATTTTTTTTTAAAGATTTATTTATTTCATGTATGTGAGTACACTGTTGCTGTCTTCAGACACACTAGAAGAGGGCATCAGATCTTATTAAGGATGGTTGTGAGCCACCATGTGGTTGCTGGGATTTGAACTCATGACCTTTGGAAGATCAGTGCTCTTACCCGCTAAGCCATCACTCCAGCCCCAAATTTAAAAAAAAATTTTTTTTAATAATGTTTTTTAAATGCTTTAATCTCCCTTGTAGCCACCACCTATCAGAAGTAGTGGGAAAGAAAACATACAGGGGAAGTGGACCTGCTTAGAAAGTTTCTTTGGAACAACTCTTGTCTGTGTTGTCTGAAAATGGACAGTTTAGTTCGCAGGTTAACAGCAGTAGCTCCATCCACTTTCGAACACTTTATGGATATATCGGTAGCCCAGTTCAGTAGAGTCCTGATAACAAACACAAATCACTGCCTAGCAGAGACAGCCAGGCATCAGGCTTAGCTCTCCTCAGTAAGAGGGACTGGAACGAACATCAGGAAAAATTTTTGGCTGTGTATCTCTCTCAGGGAAATGAAGATCAAAGAAGACATGGAACCCATAAGTATTGTATAGCTAGTTCTATAAACAAGCCACGCTCAGCCGTGGCCGCCTCCATCATTGTCCATCCAGTCCTATTTATACCCTCCAAACAGCACGTGTCCTCTACAGATCTTGTCTCAACATGTGTCTTGTCTTGTCTTAGCATGTGTCTTGCTTTAACACATGCGTCTGTCTTAGCTGACATCATTTTGTCAATCAGCCTGAATCCACAGAAACGTCAAGAAACTATAACACACCACCAGAATTTTTTTGGTGCCTTTCTCTCTATAGAATCCCAGCAAATGTAGCTCAACTATGTAACCTAAGGTGGACCAATACATGTGCATTGTTAATAAAAAATATTTTATCACCTGTCCTTTTATATGTTTGTTTTTAATAAAATATCTTTTCTCTTGTGTCTGCTTCAACAAAATGTTCTCTTATGAGTCTTAGCCTTTTACACCTATGTCCACTTTAATGAAATGTTCTTTTATGTATTTGCCTCAACAAAACACCATCTAACCATCTTTCAAAGAACCCTTAAGGTTTTGCTTCACTGAGCCATTTCTCCAGCCCCATAATTTGAAATTTAATAATAGCTACATTTGAAAAATCAAAACAAATGAAATTATTTTTTTAAATATTTTATTTAGCCCAACATATCAAAATACTATCATTCCAGAATAGTATTAAGCAGTGAGGGCTTGGTTTTGCTCTTTGAAACATAGTTTCAAATTGTAGCCTAGGCTGGGCTCAAACTCACAATGATCCTGCTACTTTTGCCTTCCAAGTAATTACAGGCAGGAGCCACAGTTCAGCTATGTAGTTACTGCTAGGTTACACTGGGATTTGGAGTATTGGCTTTTCATTGTTGTTGATTCTCCTTGAGACAGGGTTTCACTGTGAGTTACCTGGCTGGCCCTGAACTCCCAGAGAGCTGATTACCTGACTTCTCAATACTGGAATTAATTGTGTGCGTGACTTTGGTACGATCTGTGATGTCTGTATTTGATACTCTTTATGTCTCTCTTGGGGTACACACTTTTCAAGTGCTCCATAGTCATTGTGGAATCTGGTTACCAATGCAGGCCATACTGATACAGGGGAAAGTGGAGTCTCTTCTTGGGGTTCTTAGTTTCATTTTGTTTGTTTGTTTAAGATTTATTTATTTAATGTGTGTGAGTACACTGTTGATGTTTTCAGACACACCAGAAGAGGGCATCGGATCCCATTACAGATGGTTGTGAACCACCATGTGGTTGCTGGGAATTGAACTCAGGACCTCTGGAAGAGCAGTCAGTGCTCTTAACCACCGAACCATCTCTCCAGCCCGTCTTAGTTTCATTAATAAAAGAATTTAAGACTAGGCTCAAATGAGAGAACACAATCGATTCTGTTAGAGTTTTGGGAAAACTCTGAGCAAGAGGTTAAAGCACAGCAGCCGTCCAGACAAGGATGGAGGAGAGAAAGGAAGAGGCCTTAAATGGAGCTGTCCTGGAGGGCAGTCATGTGATCAACTGACATCTTTGGCAGGGAGGGAAACTTTAGCATAAGCCCAACAGGCTGGAGCAAACGCCCAGAGGGTTAAGAAAAGTGTGCTTAGAAAAAGATAAAGATGGGGGCTGGTGAGATGGCTCAGTGGGTAAGAGCACCCGACTGCTCTTCCGAAGGTCCGAAGTTCAAATCCCAGCAACCACATGGTGGCTCACAACCATCTGTAATGAGATCTGATGCCCTCTTCTGGTGCATCTGAAGACAGCTACAGTGTACTTACATATAATAAATAAATAAATAAATCTTTAAAAAAAAAAGAAAAAAAAAAGAAAAAGATAAAGATAAATAAATAAAGAGGCTGGAGAGATGCCACAGTAGTGACTTATCCAGAAGTCCTGAGTTCCATTCCCAGGAACCATATGGCGGCTCACAACCATTTGTAATGGAATTTAATGCCCCTATTCTGTCTGATGCTCTCTTCTGTCAGGCAGGCACATGTGCAAACAGAGCACTTATTTACATAAATAAATAGATTTTAAAAATAAATAAATAAAAGGAAAAGTTACACATTTCAGAAAATCAGATCGATTTAAGACCCTTGCAGAGGGTGGTTACAGTCTGTAAAGGAGGGCACCCTGGGGTGGACTTGGTTTAGAGTAAGCCCGCCTCCCTAGGGGGTGGTCCTTTAGCCGAAGAGATTGAACCAGCTGGACTGGAATTGTAAGCCTCCACTGAAGCTGGAGACTCAGTTTTCTTGACCCGGAGTTGAGTGTGTGCTTTTCCTACTCTTATAGTCTGGCTGGCCCAGTGTGCACCCGGCCGTCCATCGCCAGCAGATGCCTCCCGCAGCTCAGGCACTAGAGAGGAAATTTGTGGTACATTTTTTTTCCCTTGGTACCTTCACAGGGAGTGAACCATTTCCTTGGGAATAAACCATTCCCTTGTGGTTCTAATTTACTTTGATTTAAAAAAAAAAAAAAAAAAAAAAAAAGCTGGGCTTGGTGGCAATCCTGTAATCCAGAGGCTGGAGGCCAGTGACCGTCACATTCCACACTTAGCTCACCAGGGAGGGGGCCCATTAATCTTTATTCCTCATTGGAATGATTTTTTTTTTTTTTGTAAATGGCTTCCTCATATAATCAAGATTTCCAATACTCTGTAGATTCTTCACTTTTTTATCCTTGGTGTTAGCTAGTTGTATTCTCTCTCTCTCTCTCTCTCTCTCTCTCTCTCTCTCTCTTCTTGGTTATTTTTCCCAGAGGATTGTCAACACTGTTAAATCCTTTCTAAAGAAATAAAATAAAAATCCCAGCACTCTGGAGGCAGAGGCCGGCAGACTCTGTGAGTTCCAGGCCAGCCTGGTCCACAGAGTGAGTTCCAGTACAGCCAGGGCTACACAGAAACCTTGTCACTAAAAACCAAAAGAAGAAAAGAAGGAAAACTGTAGAAGCTGTAGAAAAGTCCATTAGTCAAGGTTACAAATCTCGTTAAAATTTCCGGTCTCTTACGGTCTCTTACTATTTTTCTGCTGGTCTGTTGAGGGCGGGGAGTAAACCTCTGACTCTAATTTGTGGATTCCTGTGGTTTTGTGTGTGTGTGTGTGTGTGTGTGTGTGTGTGTGTGTGTGTGTGTGTGTGTGTTCTTCCCCCACCCCTTCAGCTGTGGTGTTTTGCATGCCAATTCGAAGCCTTTCTCCTGGTAAAGCGGTCCCTTTATTTAGAAGGGGCTTCCTTTGTGTTTGTGATGCGTTTTTTCCCTCATATTTAAATGGCCCCGCCAGCGCCAGTCTCCATCCGGTTACTATCCCTCCTTTACAAACACCCCTTTCGTATTTACTTTGTGCAAACTGCATCAGCTGGGCAATTTCATGCAGCTTCATTTTTTTTTTTAATTGGCCCCAGTATTAGTTCCCTACGTTTACTGAATCACAGAACATTTGAACTTAAATCATGTGTTTATTTTTCTCTCTTCTTGCTTGGTTGCTTTTCTTGGTGTTTCTAACCTTGGCAACTTGTATTCTTAACGGATTTTTTTATTTTGCTCCGGGGTGTGTGTAAGGATATTAGAATACTTGAACTCCGCTCGCTGGGGTTACTCTGCCTCTTGTTAATTTCCCATCTTTTTTTGTGGTGGGGGTCGGGGGGGGGGACGCGGTTTCTGCCTTTTTTTTTTTTTTTGCCACCAGCGTTTTCATCGTCTCTTCCTCATTGCATCAGACCTCAGACCCCTCTGTCCTCCGCCCCACCCCCAGACTTCCCTGAGCCCTGCTTGTCTTGTTCTTGGGTTGGAATTCCCCTTAGGGATAGGGGAATTTCTAGGGTCTGTATTCGTAAATATCTTCATTGTACATTTGTTCTTAGTAGATGTTTCCATGGAATATTATAGTTCTCGGATGGTGGTAATTTTCTCTGGGGACAGGGACATGTCATCCCCTGCCTTCTGGCTTCCTTTGCACTTGATTTGAAAAAAAAAAAAAAAAAGCTCAGGTGCCAATGTAACATTCTTTTTCTCTTTTTTTTCTTCGCCAGACATAGGTGCTTAGAGTTTATTCTAAGAATAGGGAACCCCAGAATGCTTCTAAGCACTGAGTGACTCGGTCGGGTCTGGTGGTAGAAAGCGCACTGCGATCACTGGGCCCCGTGGGGGAGGGGATTGTTGCTAAGAATCCAGGCTGTGGGGGGTGGTGATGTTGAGGGGGAAGCCCTGAGTCTCCTCCAGAAGGTCAGAACAGCAGGAATTAGGAGGAAATGGGAGGAGTTGGGGACGACTCGGACCTGTCCTCAACAATGCCGAAAACTGAAAAGGCTTGGTGCTGGCTCCGGGGTGAGGACTTTTTTCCTTCCACATTTAGTTGAGGCAAACGGTCAGCAAACCAAGGGCGAGGTGGAAAAACCACTGGAGTCCAGGCTGTTGTGGGATCTGCAGACGGCAAAAGTGGGTCTCCACCTGCGACGAGGTGTTAGCAGCGCCTAGCCTGGTCCCTCAGGGAAGGGCGCTCGCGGTGCGTTTTCGCATCACCTACTAAGACTGGTTTGGGTTGATGGGTGGAAGCGTGCTTGGAGCGGGGGACTCAGAGGCACCTGTTCAGGCCTGCTTAGACTACGTACTCCGGGTGGAAAGCTTTGCTGTCTGTCCCTCCTGCCGCGCGGACCCGGCCGGACCTTGTCTCCTTTGTAGGAAAGGAAACTGGCTGTCCTAAAATTCACTGTTTTGAACAAAGTGGCCTCGAACTCATAATGATATGCCTGGCTCTACCTCCCGAGTGCTGGGATTAAAGGCATAAAGTACTACCTCCAACTTTAAAGGTTTTGTCTTATTTCTGAATAAATACTTATGTGTATGAGTGGTTGTTAGCCTGCGTGTACGTATGTGCACACTGTGTATGAGTACATCAGAGGATAGTATGGAATTCCATGGAGCCACAGTTGTGAACCATAATGTTGGAGGTGGGAACCAACCCAGGTCCTCTGAAAGAGCAGAAGTGCTATCTCTCCAATCCTTGTTTCAATGTATTTATTTGTGACAGGGTCTTACATAGCTAAGGTTGGCCTTGAACTCCTGATCTTCCTGCCTCAGCTGTCTAAATACTGAGATTACTTGCTTGCTAATCTCGGCTTTAAGGCCACTTCATTTCGGACCTTCTCAGTCTTTAGGGGGACTTGGGAAGACTGATCACGTCCAGCCCAGAAGCCGAACTGAGAGATGGGATGGACCTTAGACTGCCAGGAGCATCAGACCTGCTGCCAGCTGCCCAATTTGGTCAGCAGGCGGGGTTAAGGAGTAGGGCGTGGCTCCGGCAGCGAGGGGGCGGAGCTGACCCTCTGGGCGCTTTCAGAGGCACGCGCGCGCGCACCCGCTCTCTGGCGCTGGGGAAAACGTTGCGCAGGTTCAAAAATGGAACGTCGGCGGCGTGAGGGAACACTAGGGGGTGTGCGCGCGTGCGCGTGCGCGCCCGGACGAGCCTGACGGGGTCCCCGCCGTCCCGAGCATCGCGCGCAGCCGCCGCGGCCCCGCAGCTCCACCCCCGGCCCAGCCCGGTCCGGTCCTGGGCCCACTCGCCCGCCGCCCCGCATGGAGCTGTCAGCCATAGGCGAGCAGGTGTTTGCGGTGGAGAGCATCCGGAAGAAGCGCGTGCGGAAGGTGAGGCTGCTCGGGGGCGGCTCCCGGGACAGGGCGAGGTTGCCTCCCGCTCCTCAGCACCGCCCACTCCAGGTTGGGCAGAGCAGAAAGTGGTGCAGGGGTGACCTGGGGACCCTGGGCTGCCTGGCGGGTCTCCACATCCTGTTCCTCACTTTCCCCACCACTATGTAGGGCCAGTAGAGTTAAAGTTGTTGCCCTCGGATGTTGGTGCATCCGAGGCCACCTGGGATGGAGATGAAGATAGGACTAGAGATCCTGAGTTCTATTCCGTCTCGTTCCCTTTACGCTCACTTTCGAGGAGACTAAAGCTCAAGTTGATGAAGCAACTTGCCAGTGCGTTAGAGTCAAAGTGAGTCTCGAACTCGGCTCTCTGGATATTTAGTACCAAGTCCTTTGAAGTTGGCCGCAGAGCTTTAGGAAAGTCTCCTGTGGCCTCTGAAGTTTTCTTATTGGACTTTGACCTTCCCGATCCCAACCCCCCAGGGCACACCTTTCTTCTCCGCTCCCATTCCTCCCCTCCCCCAACCTTCCAGCCGGGTGCTGCTGCCCTGAAGCCTGGGCCACTGTTGTTGGGACATCCTCAAAGCTCCTCCCACCTCTGCCAAGGCCTTACACTTACACACACACACACACACACACACACACACACACACACACACACACACACACACACACACCCTGAGATTTAAGGAGGTGGTTTTGCCGCGCTTAGGGCCGCACACCTCAACCTGCAGTTTCCTGTCCAGACCTCAAGTCTGCGATCTTTGTGCACGTGCTTGCTGATGGGCTCTTCCCAGAGTGAACTTGGAGCTGGCCATATGCAATGAAAAGAGTTCCTGTCCTGGATCTAAGGGAGGGTCCCCTCTCCTTTTCTCCTTGCCATCTGTTTCGGAGGCTCCTGAAGCCACCTTTTTTCCATTTGGCTTAAGTGCAGGCATGAGAGTGTCTGCTGTAGCATCCTCAGCACGGGTTCCGGTGGGCCCAAGGTAGGTGGCTTGGAGCTTGGCGATCTATTGATTAGGGCTGCTTTCTTTCCTTGCTGTTTCTCGGTACTAGACTGAAGCGGGTATAGACATCATCTCCTCTAACAAGGAACAGAGAGGTGGGTCAGACAGGGGACTCATTCGCTCAACTCAGCACTCCCAAATCTCTACCGAGGCGGCAGTGTACTCTAGAGCTCAAGGCTCCCTTTTCTCTCTCAGAACTGGCTTTCTGGCAGAGGACAAGGATGCAGGATGAACGAAGGATGCAGGAGAAAGGAAAGGTGGATGCCTTTGGTGGACAAAGGCTTTTCATAAAGAGCTGTCCACTGCGTGGTGCTGGGGGGGACTCTTTGGCAAGGTGGATCAGAGAAGAGGAACTCAAAGCTCTCCCATGTTGATATTTCATCCAGTGCATGGTGCTGGATGAGACACTTAGAGACCCCTTTCCCTTGAGGCTCCAATTTCTAACAAGTGGAGGGCCTGCTGGGCTGCCTCTACCTGAGGCTTTTTTTTTTTTTTTTTGAAAGTGAGGAATCATGGTCCTGGCATGGTGGTCCTTCAGCCACCGCACAAGGCTCTACATGCACAGTCCCATGTGGTCTCAGTTTCTCTAGGATTCCAGGGATGTCTGGGACCAGATAATACTCCCGTGGGGCAGCAAGGAGGCCTGTAGGGATGTCGCATGGTAGCCAGAGTTTTGGGGGGTATTGACTCCAGGTTGACAATCTTGAGGTTCACAGGTTGGTGATACTGTGTTGTGGCAGAGGGTCCTATTGTCCCGCAGGTGGTGGTAGAGTATGTATGTCTCACCCTATCTCCTTTCTTTTTTTCACAGGGCAAAGTTGAATATCTGGTGAAGTGGAAAGGATGGCCCCCCAAGTAAGAGTCCTTTGTGTGTCCCCTGTCTGTCATCCTCTCACCAGGCTGGCCCTAGCTCCTGTTGCTTTTTTAGCAAGCATTCCTCAATCACCAGCTTTTCTAGGCCTTAATTCCCCCCTGGTAAGGGGTGGCCTCCTTATCCCCTCATCCTGCTCCCTTGCTGGCCATGAAGCAAAGGCCCTAGCATCTTGGCTTCGGAAATGGCTGCAAGCCAAGGGGAAGAGGTCCCCATGTGGGGCAGGTTCAGTGCTAGGTGAGAGGGGAACCTTGGGCAGTGGCTCCCCAGTCCTCACTGCATTCAGGGTAGGGAAAGGCAGAGCCTGGGTCATCTTGGGTTTGGATGGTGCTCCCTTGCCTACCAAGTAAGTTATCTTTTTTTTTTTTTTAATTTTATTTTATTTTTAAGTAGCTCTGATTCTGAGCTTTTCAGGTGAAGAGACAGAGTCAAAGACAATGAGCAACTTTCCTTGGGTCACACAGCCAGGGGAGGCAGAGCAGAGCCTGCTCATTTCCAGGCTTCTCTGAATTTCCAGTATTCTCTCCTAATGTTGTGGGCTAGAGAGCTAGGTTTGATACACAGCACAGCCGGTGGGCCTCTGGTGCTGAGACCTAACCAGGAGTCTCTCGCTAACCAGTCACCTCCCAGCAGAGAGTTGCTGCCGGTGAGAACAGGCTAGATATAGAACCTCTCTATTGGCTTGTGAGTGATCTGCTCTGCCTCCTGGACAACCCCTCTGCTTTCCTGATGGCTCTGACCACCTCTGGACAGGACTTTCTTCCTCTGTCTGTGTGTGGGAGGGGTGGAGGTGGAGGGCTGACCTTGTGATTGGATCCTGAGATAATCATGGAGGGATGGTGACCTGGGTATTGGTTCAGGGTGGACTGCAGGCAGGCATCCAGGTGCTGTACCTGATGACTGACAGGCACAGCACATGTTGTCTACCCCCTCCCCCATCTTCCATTCCCAAATGCCCCTCCATTGGTCACTAGTGGTCAGTGTCCTCAGAGGTGCTCAGCTGCGCTATCTTCGTTCATCTGCAGCTGATCATGTCTACAGCTTCCCTGAAGAGAATGGGAGCTAGTGCCTTGATAGCCCTCCTGTTTGTGTCTGCTCAGAGCCACTTGACTAGATCATCTGAGAATGACACCTTCTCTCCCCTTTGCTGCAGAACTTAAGGCCTGGCTGTCCTGTGGCCACCTGGAAGCCCTTGGACAAAGCCTCTGCCTCTGTTTGCAAGTCTTCAAATACCGAACCCCCAAAGCATCTCCTAGAGCCAATTGTTCTGGGATTTGGACTGATAGTACAGGGTGGGGTGGGGTGGGGTATAAACCCTGCTTTCCTTTTGGAAGTAAAGATTCTATTCTAAAATAGGAAAAATACTACCTTCTAAGGGGAAACTGAGGCTCAGAGAGAGAGAGAGATCATTACAGGACCATAACTGCCAACCCCCACAGCAAGCACCCAAGGCGCCTGTGGGAGGCAGGTCAAACTGCCAGGGTGCCCCACCTCACTGGGAGAGCAGTTGAGCCAAGGGTAATAAGGCCAGGGCCTCTGATCATCAGCTGGTTTTCAGGGAAACTGGCTTGGAACAGAGGCTAAGAGAGTGGGGGGTGGGTGTAGCCTTGTCTTGGACCAGGATGATATCCTCCCATTTTGTAACTACTACTCATGGCTGAATAAGGAAGTACTAGTGACAAGAAGGCGCCCTTGCCTGGCCCCTGCAGAGCCATTCTGTTCCTGCCCATTTTCTCCCCAGCAAAAGGCAACAACAGCCTCCCCTTCCCAAGTGAATGTGGTAGAGGGAAACTCTTGAATCTTGGGGGGGGGGGGTGTCAATCAGGCAGAGGGTGTTAACTCCAGGTGCTCTGTTTGCCTCAGAGACCCTTGAGTACTTTCATGTTTGCCTCTTTCTGCCCTGCACCCTGCAGCTCCCCCCATGTCGGAGTCCCTCATTCTTATCTTGCATAAATATTATAGCTCCATCTTTTCAGAAAGACTGCTCATTGGCACCTGAGGATTTACATGAGTATCCTGGCATAAGCCAGGTGTCACCACTTTTCAGATGGGGTACAGAAACTCAAATGAGATCCTGGCCTACCCCGGAGATACACAGCCCGCACCACCAAAGAGGCCCTAGTGTGTCTTGATGTTAGCTTTTCTGGTACCAGGCTATCTTGCCTCCTTATGAACTTTGGTTATGATTGACAAGCTGTGACCCAAGGCAAAACCCTAACTTTTAACTCTTCCTCCATTTCCTTGTATTGAAATGAAGCCCTCTAGGAATCACTAATGCACTCAGGTATAGGCAGCGAAGTACAGAGCATAGGTGCCTCCTCTCAAGGCCCAGAAGCCTGGTTTAGCCCTGGTAGCCATACCACGCTCCTTGGATTTTATAATGTGTCCTACTCAAGTACTGCGAGTCACAGCATAACACATCGAATCTTCACATCTCAAAGCGAAGGGATTGCAGGGAGACCCGCTCTAGAATGAGGATCAGCAGTTGAGACGGTTGAAACTGGAGTCATGGAGCTGCAGCCGGGCCGGCCTTGCTCCACGCGGCCCTAACTAGCCCAGTTTCTGTTTACATCACGGCAGGCCCCTCCCCCACCCAGCAACGGCCGGCGGGGACCCAGCGACCTGTCTTGCTGGGGTGTCGCGACCCCACCCCAATCGCCTGACTCCAGCTCGCTGGTACTGCGTAGCTGGGTCGGGTGCAGTAGTAGAGCTTGTTTACCGGGCTGTGGCAGTGCGGGGGCGGGGCTACGGTCACGTGGTCGTGTTTATCTCCAGCAGGCCGTCGTGCTCCGCCCAGATAGGTTTCCAGAGATGTGGGTTTGCACCCTCATTCTGCTTGAATGCGCAAGCGCTGTGCTTTCTGTAAGTCAGATATTTGCAGCGCATTTTGCATCAAGTTTTGGGCCTCTCTTCAAGACCTTGCTGTTTTACTTGGCCTCGGGGACTGGTGGCCTCCCACCTCCTTCTGTCCCACAGCTTCCTCTCTTCTGCCAAAGGGACTTGATTCTAGGATCTTGGCCCCTCTCTAATGTGGTTTCACAGCTTGCCGGGCTTAAAGACCCGAAATCTAGGCAGCGATCCTAGCCCGGGAAGTGACCTTGGGCAAGTTGATTAAGCCCTGTGCCTCTTTTCAGCTCTTAACTGGCTTGATTCTTTAGGAACCTACCTTTGTGAAATACATGGGGGGTGGGGGGTTGGCAGTTCCTGGGGGTAGCCTGGTGCACTAGGTGTGGCGGACTGTGGAGGCAGTTGTTTTTAGATGAATGAATTGAGGTGTAGAGAAGGGTAGGGACATGCCAGGAAACACCTAGCTGCTCCGACAGTAAGAAGACAGTAAGAACGGGCCTGGGGGTGGGCAGGTAGCGAGCAGAATGCATGAGCGCCACCTGTCCTGGTGGGCGGGCAGCTCAGTAGCTTTCCCAGAACCTGGGCTCTGAAAGGCAGCAGGCCCTGGATTGTTGCAGTCGTAGTTGCATTGGGCCTGTTCAGCAAGGGCCAGTTGGGAAGGGAAACCACAGAAACCTGGCTCTTGTGGAGAGTTAGTGGGTAGCTGTTGACCCAGAAGAGGAGATTGTGTTCTGGGCTGGTGATGCTTATTGCTGAACGCCTAGAGGCAGTCCACGGTCCTGTGTTTCTCCGAGTCCCGTGTCCCAGAGCTCTTACATACAGTGTCTCTCTGCCTCCTTTCTCCTTGCTGAGAGCCCTCCCACCCAGTTGTCTGCTTTCTCCAGGAAGACCTTGGCCTGATTCACAGAATATGACTGGCTTTGGGTTCAAAAGATTCATGTAGCACCGGACTGGTGGATATCTGACTTTGAGGCCAGCCTAGTCTACAGAGTGAGTTCCAGGATAGCCAGGGCTACACAGGAAAAAAAAAAAACCTGTCTGGGGATATATATATATATATATATGTGTGTGTGTGTGTGTGTGTGTGTGTGTGTGTGTAGTGTGTGTAGTGTGTGTATACATACACGTGTGATATACTTTGTATCTTTATATTTCATTATGAATTCGTATTTTACACCTTATGTATCCTTCATATATGTATCCGTATTTTATTCCTTGATAGTTTCATGTATGTATAATGTATTCTTTTTCTAATAATAGTGTCTTTCTTTCTTTTTTTTAATGAGTACATTGTTGCTATCTTCACACACACACCAGAAGAGGACTTCAGATCCCATTACAGATGGTTTTGAGCCACCATGTGGTTGCTGGGAATTGAACTCGAGACCTGGACTAGCTGTCGGTGCTCTTAATCCCTGAGGCATCTCTAGCCCCGTGTATAACGTGTTATAAGATATGAATGATTACATCTTGTTACACACGTGAATCGTTTTGCTTGCATGTTTGTGTTCACCACCCAAGTGCCTCAGAGGCCAGGGGAAGGCATGAGATCTCCTAAAAGTGGGGTTGTGAATGGTTGTGAGCTACCTACCTTGTGGTCGCTGCAAATGGACTCAGGTCCTTTGCAAGATCAGTAAGTGCTCTTACCTGTTGATCCATCTCTCCAGCCCCTAAATGTGGCCATATTTACCCCATCTTCCTTTTTTGTTTTGCTGTTAGTTTTGTTTTTCATGATAGGGTTTCAGTGTCCTGGAACTCACTCTGTAAACTAGGCTGGCCTCGAACTCAAAGAGATCCACCTGCCTTTTCCTCCCGAGTCCTGAAATTAAGGATGTGTGCGTGTACATGTGTGAGGGAGCATGTGTGTCTCCCTTTGGAAGTTAAAGGATAACTTGCTTCTCTCTGCCTAGTAGGTACCAGGGATCAAAGTCGGCTTGTCAGGTGGGGCAGCAATCGCCTTTACCACCTGAGCCACACGTCCAACCCTCAGCTCCTTTTAGAAAATATGATTTGGGGCTGGAGGAATGGTTAAGGGCATTGGCTACTCTTTCAGAGGACCAGGGTTCAATTCCCAGCACCCACATAGCGGCTCACTCCAGTTCCAGAGGATCTGGCGCCTTTCACAGACATATATGTAGGCAAAACACCAATGCACATAAAATAAAAGATCTTTTTAAAAAATACATGGTTTATTATTATTATTACTATTACTACTACGATTTTTTTCTGTATGTATGTGGTTATGTACACATGAGTGCCAGTGCCTGGAGACCAGAAGAGGGAGCTGGGCCCTCTGGAGCTAGGTGATACCTGTGAGCTACCTGTCCTGGTGCTGAGAACTGAACTCCTGATCTCTGTAAGAGCAGCGTGTGTTCTTGGCTGCTGAGCCGTCTTTCCAACCCCAACATTTTAAAAATTAGCTTACCGATGAGTGGATTTTTCGGAAGGCTTTTCATACATTCATAGTTGTGACTGAGCGAGCCCCTCCCCCCATTCCCTGCTCTCACCTCCACCTAAACCTTTCACCCCTGGCATTCCAGTCTACTCTAATGCCACGTCTGTCCTGGCCGTCCCCTCCTCCTTCAAAGTCTTTCCCCCTCTGGATCATGAGACCTTCCTAGTTTCCCGACCTCTACAGATGCTGCAGATTAACGCAAGTCCAGTGCAGCTGAAGCGAGGCCACATCTCAGAGGAAGCAGGTGCGGTCTGTCTGTCTGGGCCTGGATTCTTCATCCAGTCTTAACATTTTCCACTTCCATCCATTTTCTTGTGAATTTTGTCATGTGTTCTTCTTTGACCTCTGAGCGATGTTCCATGGCATCTGTGACACAGCTCAAGGTCTCTTAATCACCTGTGAACACTTAGGCTGGCTCCGGTGCCCAGCCACAATGAGCAGAGCGGAGGTCTTGGCTGTGCAAGTACCTCTGAGTGGTCTTTTCAGTACAGCCCAGGAGTGTATAGTTGAGGCCATGGCTTTTTTTTGTTGAGACGGGGACTCACTATGTAGTCTGGCATGCCTGGAACTCACTTTGTAGACCAGCACACTCTGGCCATCCACCATTTTTGTTACAATTTTATATTTGTAGCTATAATTGATACAGTTTTCCCTCCTATTGCTTTAAATTTTTTTTTAAGATTTATTAGCCGGACGTGGTGGTGCACGCCTTTAATCCCAACTCTCGGGGGGGGGGGGGGCAGAGGCAGGCAGATTTCTGAGTTCAAGGCCAGCCTGATCTACAGAGTTAGTTCCAGGACAGCCAGGGCTATACAGAGAAACCCTGTCTGGGAAAAAAAAAAAAAAGATTTATTTATTTATTTATTTTGTGTTAGTACACTGTTGCTGTCTTCAGACACACCAGGAGAGGGCATCGGATCCCATTATAGATGGTTGTGAGCCACCATGTGGTTTCTGGGACTTGAACTCAGGACCTCTGGAAGAGTAGTCTGTTCTTAACTGCTGAGCCATCTCTCCAGCCCTCATTTTTGTTCTTTTAAGATACCTGTCAGCTGAGCAGTGTCAGCACATTGCCTTTATCAAGCATTTGGAAGGAAGAGGCAGGCAAATCTCTTGTAAATTCAAGGCCAGCCTGGTCTACAAAGTAAGGTCCAGGGCAGCCAGACCTACACAGAGAAACTCTTTTGTCTTGAAAAACCAAATAAGTAAGATGCCTCATTAGATGCACCTGTTGTGGGCCAGGCTCAGAAGGCACTGCAGGCCTTGCTTGATGGTAGAGATGCTGGCAGGGCTGCGGGTGGGGCTGACACTGAGCAACATAAAAGCATAAGTAGCAAAACCCTTTCTCCCTGCCAGGCACGCCTGTGAACAGACCTGAGACAGTCAGTACCTCACAGAGAGGGCTGAGGATATGCGGGACTGCCGGGCACATAGCTCAAGAATACATAGTCAGCTAGACTCAGAGCTGGGACTTGAACCCAGCTGGGATAGCCCCAGAGCCTCTGCCATGCTGTAGAATGGGGAAGCGAGGCATCCTTAGGCCCCAGTTGGATGCTGGCTCTAACTGGAGTCTGCAGTAGGAGTCTTGATTGCCTCGTGGCATGAATGAGGGGGTTGTGATGTCATGCGGCTCTCGGAGGCCTAGGCTAAGTGATAGACGGGCACAGCGTATGGTATCAGCTGACACTGATGGTGGCAGCGCAGCTCTAACCTTTTGTTCTTCTCTGCAGGTATAGCACCTGGGAGCCAGAGGAGCACATCTTGGACCCTCGCCTTGTCATGGCCTACGAGGAGAAGTAAGGACCCTGTCTGTAGCCGTCTTAGGAAGCCTTCGAGGATCCTGGCCCTGGGCAAGGGTCTTTAGTTAGGGCAGGGTAGGCTAGGCGTGTGCATGGCAGGGAAAGATAGTGACACCTAGGACCCATCCCTGTGGCCTCTCCTAGTCCCAGATGCACTGACAGATGAGCCCCATGTGGGAATGGCCACATCCAGCTTGCCCTATTAAAGAAGGAAGTCTGATGAGATCGGGCAAGGCTGGGCATGTGAGGAGGGATTGATTTGATTGGCTTCTGGCCTCAGCACCGTGCTGAGGGTCCTGGCTCCACCGTCCCATGGGGCCTCACTGCTCCCATGTGGACCACAAAGTGTGCCACAAACATGCCTTTTTTTTTTTTTAAGATTTATTTATTTTTATTGTATATAAGTACACTGAGCTGTCTTCAGACACTCTAGAAGAGGGAGTCGATCATTACGGATGGTTGTGAGCCACCATGTGGTTGCTGGGATTTGAACTTCGGACCTTCGGAAGAGCAGCCGGGTGCTCTTACCCACTGAGCCATCTCACCAGCCCCAAACATGCCATTTTTAAAATACCATCTATTTACATGCAGGCAGGCGGGCAGGCGGGCATTGGCATACCACAGTGCACTGTGAGGGAGGGCAAAGGACACTTTGCATTGGTTCTCAAAGTAATTCATCCCCTTTACTAGCTGAGAGATAGCAACAGTGTTCCCACCCTCACCCCTAATGCAGGTTTTTCCACAGCCCTTGCCATGGCCCTGTAGCCCCGTGCCACCCAGAGCTGGGACTCCTGTGCACTTTCCTCCTCCCCCCCCCCCCCCCCCCCTGCTGGACATAGGGCGTGTGCTGCTCAATGTAGTTCTGTTCTCAAAACTGTTTTTATTTGGCTCCTTTTGATACTCTCCAGACACAGGACTGAGAGTGTCACTGGAAAGGTAGGGAGACTGAAGCGATGTGGGCAGTTAGAGGGGCTTGTCAGGAGTTTTGCACACAGCACCCGTGACAGCTGACCTGGGCAGCCCCTCACTGCTACAGCCCTGCTTCTCCCCAGAGGCTTCTGGAAGCACCTCAAAGCATGTTGTTATCACTGTTTGTTTATGTTTCAAGACAGGGCCTCTCTCTGTAGCCCTGACTGCCTTGGACTCATAGAGATCCCACTTCTGCCTTCCAAGTGCTGGCATCAAAGGCGTGCGCCGCTGCCACCTAGGAACCTTTGTTCTTTTAATATTTATGTTATGTGTATGTGTGAATGCATTACATGCCATACCTCTGGAGACCAGAAGAGGGTGTCAGATCCCCTGGGACTGAAGTTACAGTCTGCCATATGAGTGCTGGGAATTGAACCTGAGTCTCCCACAAGAGCAGCCAGTGCTCTAAACTACTGAGTTCTCTCTCCAGTCCTTCATCATTTCTCTTAACTCACTGCGATAGTATGGTTGTATCCTACCGTTTCTTTCTGCTCCCTAAGTTCTTAGGAGCAACGGTTCTCAACCTGGAGAGGGGGTCAAATGACCCTTTCATAGGGGTCGCCTAAGACCATCAGAAAACATAGATATTTATTTACATTATAATTCATAAACAGTAGCAAAATGACAGTTACGAAGTAGCAACTGAAATACGTCTACGGTTGGGGGTCATCACAACGTGAGGAACTGTATTAAAGGGTGGCAGCATGAGGAAGGCTGAGATCCACCAGTGCTCTGTCACTGACAGAGTTCTATGGACAGTCTTGGTTTTCTGAGACAAGATCTCACTGTGTAGTCCTCACACTTGTGGCAACCCTCTTCCTTCCACGGGCTGGCACTATAGACACGCCACCATGCCCAGGTGTGTGGGCTGTCTCTGACTGACAGAAGTTGAATGTCAACCCCACTGTTACGGCCCCACAGAGCAGTGGGGAGGAGCGTGGGGTGGCCTGTGATGTCCCCAACCAAACACATGATGGAGGAGGGGGTGAAGCAGACACCTTGCTCCTCTCAGATGTCACCAGTGTCTCTTTTCTCTTCTGCTACCTTCCTCACACTTCTAGGGAGGAGAGAGACCGAGCCTCGGGGTATAGGAAGAGAGGTCCGAAACCCAGGCGGCTTCTGCTACAGGTAACCACTGCCTCTGAGCCTTCTGCCTCGCCCTGCCCAACCCTGCCTTGCCCCCACCCCCTGCATGTGCACTGGCCCTTGGGCCCACTCTCTCACCCTACGCAGCACCCCAGGGTACTGTGGAGTGAGACACTCAGTGGCTACATTTCAATAGAAGGGATCTTGCAAAGGCCACATGTGGAGCTGGAGCCTGGGAAGGGGACTCCGGTGGGCCTGAGGGTAGACAGACAGCCAACCTCTGAGAGCTTAAAATGATGTGAATAAGCCTTCTGGATCCTCCAAAACTCTAAACGCAAACTACCTGAGGGTCTTAGCATTGAGGAAACATGGCAAGGTAGGATTACAAAATCCAAGAACCAGAGACCTTTAGCATCCTGACCGTGACCTTGGAACAGCAGACTTCTGGAACCATGTTCTTTTTGGATGGGGGAAGATGCCATGAAGCCTGTTCTTCCCTGCCTTACAAATGTTTCTGTTCATTCTCATGATGCTGCCGAAAGTCTTGGCAAAGAAGCCAAGAGTATGAAGCCACCGTACAGTTCAGTGATTCTGCTCAGGGCTGAGTATTTTCTCACCTGCAAGGGGGTGGACGAAAGTACGTGTTCCTGGCTCTGTCAGGCCCACTGGGGCATCTGCGGTTCCTGGGTGTTTAACCACTCCTGGTGCTGGGTTATCTCGGGCTCTCCCTACTGGACAGGATGGCTTGTCTTTAGGTGGGGATGATCCACAGGGTGTGGCATAAACAGGCCCTAGGGAGGAAAATGACCTTTGCTAGACACAAGCTCAGCACAGGTCACACAGCGGACAGGTTCCATCTGTGTATCAAAGAGCAGGGCAGATGTGTCAGGTCATCTGCTGCTGTGTGACCAACTGCTATCGTGTCCCGTGGTCTCTGTGGGTCCACAAGGTGCTGCCTCAGCCGGTTGTGGAGTGATGTTAGTCTCAAGTCCAGTCACGCTGTTTTGGGGCTGGGGCAGGAAGCTTAGCTGCCTGGTTGCTTCTCAGGGTCAGTGAAACAGTGCTAGAGGTTGACAGGTCCTGCTGTGTGGGGGGACACACAGCATGTCTATGAGTTTCTGTGTCAAGTGGGTAATCAGAGTAAGTAAGGAATCTTTATGGCTTTGCCCGAAGTCACACTGCAGAAAAGCCCAGAAGGTAGTGTTGCTGGACACAGCCTTTGATGAGGTGCTCAGGTCTCATCAAGACTTGGGAGTTTGCCTGGGGGTCACACAACAAGTAGAACCCAGCTCTGATCTGGAGCTGTCAGGGTGAGGGCTGGGCCCAGGGAAAGCCTTGAGGTCCCCTGTGTCAACCTTCTCTGCCTGCCAGTAACCCATACTTGCCAGGTGATCAGCAGTCAGGGTGGCACGTGGGACTGTCATGTGTCACCACTGCCTCAGGGGGCACCATGACAGTGTGTGCTCTCGAGGCTGCATTTGATGGTCTCTTGATGGAACTTTTGGCCTCTGGTGGCATGGGGCAGAAAATGCAGACTACTGTGGGACCTTCCTCACACTAGGTTGCTGTTTTGTTTTGTTTGTTGTTGTTTTTTAATCTGTGCAAATTTTACCCAAAGTTGGAAAGACAAGACTCCCCATTCTAGAGCTCCAGCCCCTTAGGTATGTCAGCGTACCCTCCTGCTCTCCTTCACCAAGGCTAAGCTGGCAGAAGAGACTCGGCCCCTAGAGTGGGCCGAAGGCAGCCCCAGAGCCCAGGAACGGCTTGTCTGCAGTGGCAGGTGGGGTGCTGTTTGTGCGAGCTGGATTGCCCCCCCCCCCACTCCAGCAGTGCCTTCTCCCTTCACTCCTGCAGTCTTGTTGAAGGGCTACTGTTTCAGCTTTCCAGGCTCCTTGGGAGGCAAGTTTTCTCTCCTAAAAGGCAGGAAATCTATAGTGTGTCTACTTTAGAAACCTAGTTTTAAATAGCACTTGATATCGAACCCAGGCCCGAGCTGTGGCCCTACCCCTGTTGTGTTGGTTTTCATTGTGTATGCTTGATGCCCTTCTGCTGTGGATCAAAGGAGTAAGCCCCTGCAGCCTTGACCCTCAGCCCTAGGGAGACAAGGCCCACGTTTGAGACCCAGAGAGATAACTGAGCTGAGCAGGTTTGAGGGTAGGTTATGTCTAGTATGGTCTGTGGCCCGTGGATAGGGGAGGGTGGGACAGATGCCAATGAGGCTGAGTATATCCGGGGAATTACAGCGAGAGGGAAGGTACTGCAGTGGAGGGGGGCGGGCTGACCTGCCACGCCCTGGCTTGCCCCTGCAGCGGCTGTACAGCATGGACCTGCGGAGCTCCCACAAAGCCAAGGGCAATGAGAAGCTCTGCTTCTCTCTGGCGCGCCCGCTCCGCAGCGGGAGCCCCATGGGGGTGGTCAAGGCAGGGGTCGCTGAGCTGGTGGAGAAGGGCCCCTTGGTGCCCACCCTGCCATTCCCGCTCCGCAAGGCGCGCAAAGCCCACAAGTACCTGCGGCTCTCACGCAAGAAGTTCCCGCCACGCGGGCCCCACCTGGAGAGTCACAGCCATCGACGGGAGCTCTCCCTGCAGGAGTCAGCAGCCCCAGACGTTGTGCAGACCCCCGGAGACTGGGAGCCTATGGAGCAAGCCCCCGAGGAGGAGGGTAAGTCAGCCATCCTGAGACCTCAAAGCCGGGAAGGTCCCTGACCCCTGTCCAGGGGGCCTGGAAACCCAACAGTGGAGCAGGCAGGACTGACTGGACCTGGCCCCTGCCCATTCTGCTATAGCTAGCTAGGCAGGTGCACATGCGCCCTCCTAAAGCATCCTGCTTCAAGCGTGTGGGGGGATGGGCAGCGTGCTACCATTCACGACTTCTGACTGCCCACTCGGTGCCGAGTGGTGCCTGTACCTCACCCGTGTCTTTGTTCCATGGCTGCAGCAGAAGCAGACCTGACCAATGGGCCGCCTCCCTGGACACCCACGCTCCCCTCAAGTGAAGTTACCGTGACTGACATCACCGCCAACTCCGTCACCGTCACCTTCCGCGAGGCTCAAGCCGCCGAGGGCTTCTTCCGAGACCGCAACGAGAAGCTGTGAATAGCGGCTTCCCCTCTTAAAACTGTGCTTCTTGGGGCTTGGGTGAGGATTTCCAGAGACAGGAGGGGCTGGGAGCAGGGTAAATATTTTTATTTTTTAAAAAAGTAGAAGCACGGGGAAGACCCCAGCACCCGCCCTTGCTCCCCGACGGT
Organism: Mus musculus; assembly: GCF_000001635.26. Taxonomy (NCBI): domain Eukaryota; kingdom Metazoa; phylum Chordata; class Mammalia; order Rodentia; family Muridae; genus Mus; species Mus musculus. The sequence goes on along the minus strand of NC_000081.6, from coordinate 79,918,166 downwards.
TGTTTACAAAGAGGCCTCAGAAACAGGGGGGGAAGGCCAGTGTTGTCTGGGTCTCATCTCCTGGGCAGATGGGGACAGGCTACCCTGCCCAGTACGCCTCTGTCATTATCTTTCAGAGGCTGATCCGTGGAGCCGGAGGAGCCCAGGAGGTCCAGACCTTGCCTCAGGCAGTCACCCCAGCTTTCTGGTGGTGTCCCTTCCCTGTCCCTTGCCGTGGGTCTTTACTATGAACTTTCCACTCCAGCCTTGTGGTGGGACACAGAGGCCGGCCTTGGCCACCGGGGACAGGATCAGGACAACCGGCACGGGCTGGACCAGGGAAGAGGCTGCCCACCAAGCCTCCTCCGAGTGTGCTGTCTCCCTGCCATTGGCCTGTGTAGAGATGCCCATGAACACATCCGGACACCCCAACATGCACACCTTTAGAAAACTGACCAGTTGAACATGACACCATTCACAGCACAAACAGAACTTGCCGCGGCACCCTTGCTCCGCCTTGCACGTAGGTCATGTGACAGGATCTGTCGGCTGTCATCTCCGAGCCGCCAATTGGACCAGGCTTTGGTGTGCAAGGTGCAGATGCTTCCACACAGGCTCACAGCCACCTGGCCCACCCTTCCTCCCACAGGAGTTCACATTCTTTCTGACTCAGGTGACTTTCCAGCCCCGCCCCCCAATTTCTCTGCCCTCTCCTGCCAATCAGCCGATCTGGGCACCCATGGGTGCCAGTGGTATGTGGGCAGTCAGGGAGGGAGTGTCCCACCACTTTCTCAGGGCAGTCCTTGTCTTCTTTGTCCCCCTCCCCACCCAACCTGAATGGCATGGCTAAGGATGGATGACCCCTCCCACCTTGTGGGGGTTGAACATGAATCAGGTTGCACACAAGTGTGTGGTCCTGATTTGGCAAGGGGGGGGGTGCGGTTTGCTGGTTTGCACAGGTGCCCTATAGGCTGACAGCTTCCTACCTGAGGACGGCTCCCTCCCTTGTCGAGAGCACATTGCTCACACACCCGCTGCTACCATACGAACCTATATGGCTGGGTCCTAGCAGCTACCAATTCTGCTGTGTCTTTAGGAGGCCAGCAGAGTCAGTATGAACAAGGGCAGGATGACTTCTAAACACTACCCTGCCCCGTGTCTGTCTGCGACTCTATCCTCTTCCTTCTCTAGTCCCTGGTCTCCCCCTCCTTTAGTCTTAATGGTCCAGGGTTAACTCAGTGCTTCCGTTGGTGGCCGTCATCTGTGGGTGACCTGAATCTAGAGGATGTCTGGGTGGGCCAGAGAGAGGAGAGACAGGAACCTCAGCCAGTAGGCTACAGGAACCTGGAGGTGGGGAGACCTTGGTGTTCTTGAAGCCCCAGCTCCCAGAGAGGTGAGGGTGGCTGGAGCTTTTCTTTGCTGCTGGGTTTGATGGCCCACCATATTGGGGGACAGAATCCCTTCGGTGTCATGCTTCCCATCCCTAGGGGCATGGGACTAAATGCCTGTACAATTTGAATTTTGATCATGAGACCCCAGGGGGGGCTTTCCAAGCAGCTGCCTTCTGTCTTTTGCAGTAGGCGGTGACCTTTTATCTCACGGGGCCCTTTATGAAACCCACCAGTCCCTGGAGATTGTGGACTAGGCTGGATATCCCTCAGGGTAGCCATGTAGCTCTGAACTGCTGGAAACTGGCCGCCTAGGGAGAATGGCAGAAGGCTTCGAGTGGCTATACACAGGCTTCTCCTAGCCTGAAGCTACCCAAGTGGACAGTAACACGCCCCCTCTCCACCCACATACACTAACCCCATACAGGGCCAGTACTCCATGAGCCAGCAGTGGCGACCACCTGCCTATCTCTTAACCCCTCCCCCTGCATATTTGAATGTAGAGGTTGGGTTGAACTTCCCCCTCCCTGGGTTGGGGTGAAGATGTGCCTCAACCTCTGGTGTGGACACTTGTGCAGTGCCACAGTTGAGCCCATTTGGCCCACGTGGTTCTCATCTGGTAAGATGGTGATCTTATTGCCAAGTTCCTTCCACCTCCTGCCTACCGAGGAAGTAGCTCGGTGTCAGCGAGGTGGTATCGATTTTGCTTTATAAATGGCGGGCCAGACCTGGCCACCAGGTCTTTGCGCAAGACCGCTTCCTTTGCACACAGAATGAGCTACGAGCTTTGTTCAGACGACCTGAATGTATTGGGAGGAATTGGGCATAGGCCTTCCCCCGGGGGGAGTGCGATGGGAAGAGTAAGCAGGTGTAGGCTGCAGTTTTATTTTTGTACTGATATTGGTAAAAGACTGTATAGCATCTATTTATTTAGATGATTTATCTGATAGATGAGGCAAAAATTATTAAAAAATACATTAAAATGTCTTTAGAGACTTCTGTGTGTCTGGTTGTTTGTTTTGATGGTGTGATAACTGTGTGATACCCCACCCTTACCCTCAAACCGTAGCCCAGGACTCCGTGCCTCCCAACTATAGTCCATGGTATGGGACTATAGACATCCAGTCTTCTGAACCCAATTAAAATCAGCTGAGGAGAGAAATGAGCCTAGCGTGTCAGGGCTGGGCCTGTGGCCGTGAACCTTGCGGTTCCTCTATATCTTCTAAGAGTAGCTGGTTCTAGAAGACTGGGTGTCAGCAGCTTGAGTGTTCAGTCTCAGGCTGGAGAACCAGGTCAGTCATGAGGCTGACGCGCACTTACATGGACTCTGCACACCTGACAAGCTCGACACAGGCAGTGCAGAAAGCATGCACTGCTTAGTTCTCTCGATGGCCTGCCCTGCGCGGCTGTACAGGCAGGACTTGACACCTGCAGAGGAACCTTGGGTATGTCCGTCCACAGCCAAGATGAGAGGTGATGTCAGGAGAGCCTCTGGAGGTATGGTGTCCACTGCTCTACTGAGCTCAACTCCACAGAGGGCCCACAATCTCCAAGACTCTGCAAAGAGGTGGCCCATGACAATAACAAAGGAGACAAGCTTCTTGGTAGGATGGCCATTGGTCCTCGGAGCTGGTGCTGGCCCCAAGGTTGCAGTGGACAGTATTCATCTCTCTCCTTCAGTCCCCACAGCTGGCATTTCCACAGGTCAGTGCATTCATCAGAGGGGTCCAGAGCCCTTTTATCTTACCAGGCCATGCCTCTGATACTGTCTGTCTTAGTCTCCACCGGGAATAGGAATGGCGAGGCTACTCAGCTCCAGCTTCTGGCAAGCTCCTCTCTCCTGGATTGGAGGCAGTAAACCTCGGGGTCAGTAGCAGCCTTGCAGCGATGAGATACTATGTTAGCGTTGTTTCTTCCATTGGCCCACTGGTTGTGGGAGGCAAGTACCCAGCTTCAGCGGCAGGGTTTTGAGGCGCCCCCTGCACTGCTCGCCTGGCAGCAAGGATGTCTCTGTTCTAAGGAGCAGAGTCTACATCTGCATGAAGGCCCTATCTAGCCTCCAGCCCTTGCCATTTCCTGACTGGCAGCATTCAGCATTCACTGGGCACCTGTTCTAGATCTTACAGAGATGCCATCTGCACACACACACACACACACACACACATACACACACACACAGGCTTTGTAGCACATTGTCCCCACAGACCAGCTGCCCTGGATAGTATTGCACGGGGTGGGGCGTTGAGTCTGCGGACCAGGCCCACACAGCTGCATCCCCCCTCACTAAGAGATCTTTGCTGACTGGAAGTTGCTGCAAGGGAAATGCTTATGGGGTAAGCCCAGTGTCTTGTTGCCCATAGATGGCAGCAAGGACCCAGGTAATATGTACCCAAGTCTGAGTAGGTGTTGGAACAAGCACATATGAATCACTGTAAAGTTGTGGTCCTCAACCTTCCTAATGCTGCAACCCTTTCAGTTCCTCATGTTGTATTGACCCCATCTAATCATAAAATTATTTTGTCATTACCTCATAACTGTAATCGTGCTTCTGTTATGAACTGGAATGTAAACACCTGATCTATGGCTTGCCTGGGGGTCGCGACCCACAGGTTGAGAACCATGGCTCTGAAGGGCCGGGTGTCCCAAGGTGACCAACCACCTTCTACACTATCAAGCAACCTCCCTGAGGCTCAGCACCATTTGGGTCCCACCCCCAGTTCTCACCTCTGACAGATGAGTGGCTTTGAGGCAGCTTTGGGAGGGGCTGTCTATGAAGAAGTCTCACTTAGCCTCCCCTGCCCGTCTCCCTGCCTTGCCCCAGCGGCTGTGCCATTGGGCAGATGCTTTGGTGAGGACTGAGGCTGGCATCACCCACTGTGATGGAGGCACAATGAACCCCCTCTCCCTCATATTTCCTGGGAGTCCTCTGTGGTCCTTTAGAGCACAACCTTAAAGGGCTGCAGGAGAGATGGCTCAGTGGTTATAAACACTGAGTGCTCTTCCAGAGGTCCTGAGTTCAAGTCCCAGCAACCACATGGTGGCTCACAACCATCTGTAATGGGATCCGATGCACTCTTCTGGTGTGTCTGAGGACATCAACAGTGTACTCACGACCTTACTGCTGGGGAGGCCAAAGCAGAAGAAGGATCAGAAATTTGAGGCCAACCTGGTCTATATCTTGAGACCCTGTTTTAAGAATAAATTATTAGAAACCTGGACTTGAGTCAAGCATGGTCCTACCTGTCTTTAAAAGTATTTTCCAGTCGGGCGTGGTGGCGCGCATGCCTTTAATCCCAGCACTCGGGAGGCAGAGGCAGGCGATTTCTGAGTTCGAGGCCAGCCTGGTCTACAGAGTGAGTTCCAGGACAGCCAGGGCTATACAGAGAAACCCTGTTTTGAAAAAAAACAAAGTATTTTCCAGCAATCTGGAAGTAGAGGCAAGCAGATGTATATACGTTTGAAGCTAACCTGATGTACATTAGAGAATAGCATCCAGTCAGGATCACAATAGGGGAAACCCTGTCTCAAAAGCCAAACAAAAAGCCAGGCACAATGGCCACCCTTGCTTACTATAACTGCAAACGTGGACGCAGAACACAGGAGCTCAAAGTCACCCTTGGCTCATGTCCTGGAACCCTGGGATGTGCTCTGTAGACTGGACTGGCCCCCCAGTCAGAGATCCACCTGCCTCTGCCTCCCGAGTGCTGGTATCAAAAGTGTGTGCCATCACCTCCTGGCCCAAGCTATGCAGGGACTTTGAGAATTACCTCGGTTATGTGAGACTTTTTAACAAAAAAAAAAAAAAAAAAAAAAAAAGATAAGACAACAATGAAAAAGAGGACGAAATTAAGAGGATCAGGGAATTGTTCACATTAAATCCACTCCAAGCTTCCACCACCTCAGAGACCCAAGCTGTCCTAAAGTGTTTTCCCGCACGTTACCATCAGCCCCCACGGGTTCTGAGTGGATGGGGTTGGGGAGGGGGGAGGCTGTCTTCACATACAGCTTCTATGGCCTCCACATCACTGTGGTGGGACTGGTACCAAATGTCCCGGCCTGCCTGTGACCTCTGTCCCACAGGTGCCTGCTGAGCTGGCCATGTTCCCATGTCCTTTAGGCACACTCCAGGTACTACATCTTTGGGAGGGAGTCTATTCCATGTGCAGTCTGAGCTGATAGCAGGGGCGGGAGAGGGGGAGTGTCAGCTTGTGGGGCCTGTATCCCTCTGGGAGACATTCTCCTCGTGCATGATGCAGTTGCTCCTTCTAGGAGCAGTCAGACTGGTGAAGACTGTGGTCCACTGTGCTGATTGGTTGTCAACTTGACACAAGCTACGATCATTTAGAAGGAGGGGTCTTCAACTGAGGACATGCACGCATGTCCCCATCAGAATGGCCCTGTGGGTATGCCTATGGACTAAGAAGCATTTTCTTCATTAATGACTGACATGAGAGGGCCCTACCCGCTGCGTGCGGTGCCTCCACTGGGTGGGTGTTTCTGGGGTGAATAAGAAAGCAGAGTGAGGGCTGGAGAGATGGCTCAGTGGTTAAAGAGCACCGACTGCTCTTCCAGAGAGGTCCTGAGTTCAATCCCTAGCAACCACATGGTGGCTCACAACCATCTGCAATGGGATCTGATGCCTTCTTTTGTGGTGTGTCTGAAGACAGCGACAGTGAACTCATACATAAAATAAATCTGAAAGAAAGAGAGAGAGAGAGAGAGAGAGAGAGAGAGAGAGAGAGAGAGAGAGAGAAAGAAAGGGAGAAAGAAAGAGAGAAAGAAAGAAAGAAAGAAAGAAAGAAAGAAAGAAAGAAAGAAAGAAAGAAAGAAAGAAAGACAGGAGGGAGGGAAGGAAGGAAGGAAGGAAGGAAGGAAGAAAGAAAAGAAAGAAAGAAAGAAAGAAAAGAAAGAAAGAAAGAAAGAAAGAAAGAAAGAAAGAAAGAAAGAAAGAAAGAAAGAAAGAAGACAGAGTGGGCAGGCCACGGGGAGCAAACCACTAAGTAGCAGTCTTCCATGGCCCCTGCTTTTAGCTCCTGCCTTGGTTTCCCTTCTTTGATGGATTGTGATTGGGATGTATAAACCAAATAAGTCTCCCAAGTGGCTTTTGGTCATGGTGTTTATCACAGTGATAGAACACCAAGACTTGCTCTGGCCCCCATCTCCCACCCCCCACCTCCGGCTTTCAGACCTCTAGGAATCTACACTGTTGGAGCCAGAGCTCCCCGCCTGCAGAAAGCTGTGCGCTCAAGCTGCCACCCACCCATCTACCTCCCCAGTGCCGAATCATACCCCAGAAAACCACTAAGAAAGCAACAATGTGTGAACACTGTGTTTTCCAAAGCAACCAATTGAATGGGAAAAGGCTCCGCTCTCACAGCCTTTGCTGACAGCACGCAAAGCTGACCGAGGACCCTGGATTGTTGGTGCTGCCTGGCTTCCTGCCAGTTAGGCAAACACCCGACCGCTGATGGTGGGCTTGGTTCGGGTTCTGCCTGGGATTTTGAGGATTGAAAAAAATGTCTTACTCAGTTGGTAGAGTACTTGCCTAGCATGCAGAGCCCTGGGTTTAGCCCCCAGCATCACAGAAAATGACCTAGTGGTACCCACCTGTGATCCCAGGCACCAGAAGATCTGGAGTACATGGTCATCTTTAATGCACAGTGAGTTTGAAGCTAGTCTAAGATGCATGAGACCTTGACTTGGGAGGAAAGAACATTAAAAAAAAAAAAAAAAGATTATAAATATATGCTCTCTGCACGTACACCTTCATGCCAGAAGAGGGCATCAGATCCCATTACAGATGGTTGTGAGCCATCATGTGGTTGCTAGGAATTGAACTCAGAACCTCTGGAAGAGCAGACAGTGCTCCTAACCACTGAGCCATCTCTCTAGCCCCTGGGGGAAAATTTTTTTAAAAAAGTGTCCTTCAGGCCTGGCAGTGGTGGTGCACACCTTTAATCCCAGCACTTAGGAGGTAGAGGCAGGTGGATTTCTGAGCTCAAGGGCAGCCTGGTCTACAGAGTGAGTTCCAGGACAGCCCACCATACCTGGTCTGAAGGAGACTTTTTCTTTCTATTTTTCCTAACCCTGAACACTAGTACTGGGGTCCCTCCTGGCTTTGAAGTTCCCCAGTCCAGTCCACTATCTTTCTTCGGGATTTAGTGAGCCACTCCACAGCTTCCAGTGCTCAATCAAACCAACCTTCAACATCTTTGTTTTTGTTTTTTCAGGACAGGGTTTCTCTGTGTAGCCCTGGTTGTCCTGGAACTCACTTTGTAGACCAGGCTGACCTCGAACTCAGAAATCCGCCTGCCTCTGCCTCCCGAGTGCTGGGATTAAAGGCGTGTGTGCCACCACTGCCCAGCCAACATCTTTTTATTTGCATTTCATTAGCTGGAGTTGTCTTCATTGCTTCAGCTAAGAACCCTGAACAATACTAGTCTGAGATTTTTTCTTTCTTTTCAACCTGTACCGTGTATGGGCCATGTGAGGTTACCCTTTGTGGCTAGATTAGGAGTCACCTAGGAGACACTGCTGGGCAGTGTGAGTGTAAGAGTTAAATTGAGGACCAGAACTCAGATCTATCATCCACATTGTATTTGTTTGGCTGGCATGCAAAATGCCAATTGTGACGGTCCCACGGGAGCTTGCACCAAGAGTCCAGAAACCTCTATGTAAGTCACTGTCAGACTTGGATCACTGGTAAGGAAGCTGAGTCGTTTGGAGAGGCTGTGATGATGGTGAAGCTAAGTATGATGGAGACTTCAGTGTCTTATACATGCCAGGAGCATGCGCTGTCCACAAGAGAAAGCAGGCACGGGGTGGACTTGTCCCAAGAGATGTTACATGTAAATGTATATGACAGAGCGGGAGAGGGGAGCTACAGCCTCAGGTGGCAGACATAGAGCCACAGGGCTTTGGTGTTTGTCCTGCAGGGTTTTGGTTTGAGAAAACTTTCCTTGCTATACCTCCATTCTCCGCTTTTGGAGTGGGGGTGTTCACTCCATGGTATCGAGTACCGGAAGTGTACAATTTGTATGATTTGTTTGTTTGTTTTTGTCGTTGTTGTTTTGTGTTTCTTCGTTTTGGTTTTGGTTTTTTGAGACAGGGTTTCTCTGTATAGCCCTGGCTGTCTTAGAACTCACTTTGTAGACCAGGCTGGCCTCAAACTCAGAAATCTGCCTGCCTCTGCCTCCCAAATGCTGGCATTAAAGGTGTGTGCCACCATCGTCCGGCTGTTTTTTGTTGTTAAACAGAAGTTTAGGGTTAAGCAGTTGCCTGAGTCTCAGAAGAGACTCTGACATTTTGAATAATAATAGCTTTTTTTGTTTGTTTGTTTTTTCGAGACAGGGTTTTTCTGTATAGCCCTGGCTGTCCTGGAACTCACTTTGTAGACCAGGCTGGCCTCAAACTCAGAAATCTGCCTGCCTCTGCCTCCCAAATGCTGGCATTAAAGGTGTGTGCCACCATCGTCCGGCTGTTTTTTGTTGTTAAACAGAAGTTCAGGGTTAAGCAGTTGCCTGAGTCTCAGAAGAGACTCTGACATTTTGAATAATAATAGCTGTTAAGCTTTTATGATGGGCAGTGATGGCTCACAGCAGGGATACACAAAGATAATCCTGTCTCAAAAAATGCCCCCCCTCCAAAAAAATTTTAGGGTGTAGGTCCAGGAAGATGGCTTAGCAGTTAGGACCACCAGCTGCCCCAGATGATGCAGGCACCACTCCCAGTGCCCACATAGTCGCTCATACTGATACATAAATCCAATCCCAGGGGGTCCAAATCCTTCTCTGGCCTCTGTGTGCATCAGGCATACATGTTGCGCAGGCATACATGCAGGGAACACATCCAAACACATAAAATAAAAATAACAATGAAGAAAAAATTTGGGGGGTACATTACAAATGAACTAAATGCATTTTGTGTTATGAAATGGCCATAAATCTTTGAGGATCAAGATGGAATAGTCTATTGAAGAGCAACAGAGGAAGACTTGTTTGTTTGTTTGTTTGTTTGTTTTTTCTTTCGAGACAGGGTTTCTCTGTGTAGCCCTGGTTGTCCTGGAACTCACTCTGTAGACCAGACTGGCCTCAAACTCAGAAATCCGCCTGCGCCTGCCTCTGCCTCGCAAGTGCTGGGATTAAAGGCGTGCGCCACCACCGCCCGGTGAGGAAGACTTTTAAAGGACAGTTAACACTGTTAGCCTGACTGGATTTGGACACACTTTTGGCTATGTCTAACAGCGTTTCCAAAAAAGTGTGTGCCATTTTTTGTGGTGTGTGTGTGTGTGTGTGTGTTATACATACTTAGGTGGAGACCAGGTCATTGTTCCTCAATCAAACTCCTTTTTTTTTTTTTTTTTTGAGACAGACACCCTATGTAGAGGGAACTGGGTTGGGTTGCAACTACAGGGAGATATATAATATATACATTATATATATATATACACACACATATAAATTATATATTGCATGTATGCATATATAATGTACACATTATACATACATAAACACACATACATATATATGGGGTGCCATGGAGTCCAGGAGAGGGCACCAGGTACCCTGGAGCTAGAGTTAGATCAATTGTGAGCTACAGGAGGTGGGTGCTGGGATCTGAACTCTGATCTTCAGGTGCAGTCAGCTTGCTCACCTGTGAGCCAGTTTGCTGGCTCCCTTCCTTGATGTTCACACTCTGATGGGTGAGGGGGCCTGCCTGGTTGTCCACTTTATTAGAAAAGAATTCAGGTTTGGGGATTTAAAAACTGTTCTTTTGGTGTGTTTTGTTTTGTTTTGTTTGAGACAGGGTCTCATTGTATAGCCCAGGATGTGGCAATCCTCCTGCCTCAAACACATATGACCCAATCATGCACAACTTAATCTTGTCTTTCTTTCTTTGACTTCTTCCATTTATTTATGTATTTATCTATCTAAATTTATTTTTGAGACAGGGTCTCTGTGTAGTTCTGGCTGTCCTGGAGCCCACTATGTAGATCAGGCTAGCCTCAAGCTCGTGGAAATCCTCCTGCCTGCGATTAGAGGCACGCTGCTCCACCATGCCTGGCCCAACTTAAAAATTTCAAGTACAAAATTAAGTACCTATTGATGGCGGGAGGGTGAGGGGAGATAAAAAGATAATAAAAGAAAGAGGAAGGAAAAGCCACAGTGGGTTAAGGCTGGGAGTGGGCAGCGCACACCTTAAGCCTGGCTCTCAGAAGGCACTGGCAGGTGGATTTTAGAGTTTAAGGCCAGCTTAGTCTAGTAGTGAGTTCCAGAGTAGCAAGCTACCCAGTGAGACTCTGTCTTCAAAACAAAGCAAAACAACAAAAGATAAAACAAAAGGGGAAACAAACAGGAGAACAAAAGGTCTCCTAGACTTGGGGTTGGGTGGGGGGGTCACCAAAAGACCTTCTTGAATCTCTTCTTGCCTCTCAAGACATCGGGGGTCCAAGCTGTAGGTTTCCAAAGTCATTCACCAAATCTTGCAGACCCCAGGACTGTTGGGAAAGAAATATGGGCGCGCCAATGGATGTGAGGAAGATGGGCAACAGGAATGTTCTAGGTAAGAACAGGGACAGAGAGGTATGGAGAACTCAAGACGGAGAGAAGGCAGGACCCGGAAGCCCTGGTGCAAGAGAACCAAAGATGAGGGGCTGGGCCCAGGGGCGGGTGAAGGGAGGGGCAACCAAGGAATATGGAGAGAGGCGGGACATGTAGCAAAAAGCCGGGCCCGCGATTGAGAATTCTGCTGCAACCTGTAGGGCCTGTAATAGGGCTGGGTTTGAAGGGGCGGAGTCTGCACTAGGAGGCGGGGCCTTGCAGCAAGGTGGTTCTCACCTCCTTGATCCTGCGGAGCCGCCTTTGTGTGCGCCTGCTGATTATCTCCAATCCTTTCCATGGCCAAAACGGCCTTTTCGGGTTCACAAAGTTTGTCCAGCAGTCAGTAAACTCTGAGATGAAAAAAGAGGTAGCCAGTGAGTCCCCAGGCCGTGCAGAGGCCTTCCCCCTACTGCCTTCCCTTCTCAGGGTATGACTCTCTTCATAGAATCTGCCCAGTCGGTGGAGGCAAATCTTTAAAGGCCTCAGCTGGGCTAGCATCCTCCCTTCCTACCCAGCTTCTCTCCCGTCCCCCTGGCCATGGCTTGTCATATTGAGGCTGGAAAGCCTTTGCCCACTGGTGGCCGTGGGCCTTTCTTACGTGGGAGGTCCATGACGTCCACCAGGATCCCTGATTGCCACAGAGAACACAGCCCCTTCTGGAAGGGCCTCTTCCAGTGGAAATACAGGCGGGAGGTGTAGATATGCAGAATTAGATCTGGACGATCCCTTTTGAATGCCGCCAGTTGCCAGGCACAGTTTGGGCAGGGGCTCCAGGTGAGGTAGCAGGTGATTGTCACTTGGCTCAGCTCCATGGACCGAATCTTATCAAGGAAGAGGATTTCTGCATGCTGTTTGCCTTTCTGAGGGGAGTCCGGGCAGAAAGAAGTTGGAAGGCAGAAGCCAGACAGTATGAGACTGGGGGTGAACTTGGAGACCAGGGGCACTATCTTGTGAATTTCCTAATGTCTGGCCCCAGCACAAGGAGAACCCCTCTTTCTGTATTCAACCACTAACTCCACATTCCCAAAACACCACAGCTTTTTTCTAAATTGGACAAGAATCCCAGAGGTGCCCAGAGAAAAGGGTTCAGCAAAGAGATGGTACTTTCAAGTCATGGTCCCCATGAAGTGAGTGACCTCCTCACTTCTGGATGCTGACCCTGGAATTCACTATGTAAACCAAGCTGGCTTCGAATGCTCCCATGTGCTGGGATCAAAGGGGTACACCACTAAGTTCAGGAAGAGTTTTTCAAAGATGTTTTAACTGAAGAGAGGGTTGTAGTGAAAAGGCAGGACAGGGAGCCTGGAAGACAGCAGTGAAGAGGCCACTGTGTGTCCTTAATAGTTTCCTCAAGGCAGTAAAAAAAAAAAAAAAAACAGGCCCGGAAGGCTAGTCAAACATGGAGCGGACCACGTGTGTCAGGAAGCATGTGCTATGCAAAGGAACAACCTAGAAAGATTCAGGACAAGCAAGAAAGTCTGAGCCCCAGTGTGTTGAGTAAGAGAGAGGAAATGAAGGTTGGGACCCTCATGATGTGTTTCAAGGGCAGGGGAAAGTTCCTGGCTGCCTCTCGATCGAGCTCTAAGAACCCATCTGGTACCTCGCTTAGCAGGCAGCCTTTGAGTGGCGCTTGGCCATTGAACTGCTCCAGCTGGTAGCATAGATAGGGCTTCATGCGGTGGTAGTAGCAGAGATGCTTGACTCGTTGGTTGTAAAACTGCGAGTAAAATTCCTCTTCACTTAGCGGGTCCATTCGCCTATTGTACAAAGAACAAAGAAGACAAACAAAAGTGAGGAAATGTGACCTCGAGGCTCAGCCCGCTCTTAACCCAACTCTGGACCAATGCAGGGGCTTCTGATACCTTCATCGTCAACCTGTCAATCATAAACCTGTCACCACATCCCCCACATGACCTCTTCACCTGAAGCCCCTGGCGAGTGGCATATATACTAATTAACACGTGCTGTCTCTAGCCAGGGCTACTCCCCAGTGGAACCTAAAGATGTCTGGGTTGTAATGCACTCATCATTGCCCTGGGAGCAGGGGAGGGTGCAGATTCTTCTGGGACTTTCTCTTAATCCTGGGACTCAGGGCCATCTGATGGCCTGGCCAGGGCTACTTTCGTGTAGCCTCCCTCAGCCCTGAAGCAGGCTGATCCAGATTTTGACCTTGCTGCCACTAAGGAGATTACCTAGGGTGGAGACTTCTGACCTAGATGGCTCTATTGTTCTGTCACCTGCCACTGCACTCCTCCAAGACACTGCTACCTGCTGAGAGGCCCCTGAGATACTCCTGAGGAACGTCTCATCCTGCACGTCACCCGCAGGCTGACTCCAGACACCAAGAATGGACTGGCGGGGTGGGGGTGGCCCTTATAAGCACGGTCTCTTAGTAAACTCTCCTTGAACAGGAACGTTGTCTTGGTCTCCATTAATTTCTCTTGCAGTCTAAGTCTCTTTCAGCCCCAGCCTGCCTCCCAGATGTACCCGGTTCATGTAGGCCGCAGGCCGGCATACAACACGTTTGCGTGGAACAAACATGTTCTTGCAGACAGCTCTGCTCTCGGGAATGAGGAACCCAGCTTCAACAGACTTTCCAGTCTTTCCTTCCCCTGGCAACTAATGGTTCTTGGCCAAAGCGGCTCTTAGGTGGCATCAAAAGGCCTGGGACAAAGTGGCCCAACTGCATAGCTCAGAAGGGAAAAGGGAGTGGTTTCTGTCTCTCATTTCTCTTCCTGATTAAATTACAGGAGGCCCAGCTCATCGTGGGTGAATCTGTATGTCCTGTGGATCTCTCTCCCATTCTTTCCCATCTCTGTGGCTGTGACACGCTATGAAACACTCTCCTCTTTCTTATCCCCCAACTCCTGATCTCAGAGGGTGGTGGGCAGCTTCTCTAGAGTAAATCTTTGCCCATTTCCAGGAGTCAGTCCTCCTATCTCTGGCTCTCCCTCCTTCCTGCCTCTCCTCCACCAAGCTACTTTGCAGTAAGCCCCCATCCCCCAATCCTGTGATCTCTCTGGAAGCCCCACCTTCCATTGATTGGTAAGCTTTCCTCACAGACCTGCAGGCTGCCCTGTACCTGAAGCCTTCTTTCAGGTAAGATGCTAAAGGCACCCAACTTCCTGTGTAATGTCACTAGGCCATGGTGTGTGCTCCCAGACTAGGAGATCTGGCCCTCCATGACTTCACCATACATCTGTTTCCCTTTTCTCTGTGTAGGTGTGGCATGTTTGGTACATGCATGTGAGCATGCACACCCATGTGTACCCATGTGGAGGCCAGAGCGGGCCACTGGGTATTTTATGCCCTGCACCGGAAGCTCCTCATTCAGTCTACTCTGGCTGACCAGTGGGTGAATCTGTATGTCCTGTGGATCTCTCTCCCATTCTTTCCCATCTCTGTGGCTGTGACACGCTATGACCAGTGACCTCCTGTGTCACCATCTTCAACACCCAGTGCTGGGCTATAAACACATGCAACTTTGCCCACATTTTTTACATGGCGACTGGGATTCGAACTCAGGTCTTTGCACTGGCAAAGCAAATGCTTATCCTTCCTCAGCCGTCTCCCTCACCCCTGCCCCCTAAATCTTCTGTTTTCTGGCTTTCCTGCTTCTCGGTCAAGATTCAAATCTACAAAAAGTCAGCACATGTCGGGGGCCATCTGAAGGCCTCCAGTGGTTAAGAGCACTTGCTGCTCCTACAAAGGACCCAGGCTTGGACCGGGCATGGTGACGCACACCTTTAATCCCAGCACTCGGGAAGCAGAGGCAGGCGGATTTCTGAGTTCGAGGCCAGCCTGGTCTACAAAGTGAGTTCCAGGACAGACAGGGCTACACAGAGAAACCCTGTCTCAAAAAAAAGGAAAAAAAAAAAAAAAAAAAAAAAGGACCTAGGCTTGGTTGCCAGCAACCACATGGTGGCTAGTGGCCATATGTAAGTCTAGTTCCAAGGTATCTGATAGCTGTTTCTTCTGCCCTCTCTGGGTAGTATATGCAGGTGAACTTACATAAGTGCAGACAGGGCATTTATACATACAAAATTTAAAAAAAAATCTTAAAAACAAACAATGCTAATAACTCGCCACACGTACAGTTTGGTGAGATGCTTACGGTCCTAGGAAGGATGGGGTATCTTGGGTAGCCTCTTTTTTGTCCCTACTCTTCTAACTTATCTCTCAAAAGGGAACATGGGCCTGCTGAAGGGGAAGCTATTGGATAAATGTCAAACCTAGGGGCACCATTCCATCTTAAATACCAGGCAGGTAAGGACTGATTCCCAAGATTACAGACAGAAACGGGGTGTGTGAGTGTGGGGGGGGGCAGGGGGCTAGGGGGACAAAGAAGAACCCTTTGTTTGTTTCATAGGGAGGTTTGTTGAAAGGACATGTCCCTCCCTAGCTCACAGCGTGCAGAGGCCAAAAACCATCTGGGCCCACCCTGCCATTACCAGACCAAAAAGCAAGTCTCTGTTCCAGTCTGCACGCCTGCCCTATCTGGTTCTCCAAGAGAAAGTAGCCCCATGTTTTCGGGGTGTGTGTGTGTGTGTGTGTGTGTGTGTGTGTGTGTGTGTGTGTGAATCACACACCTTTTATATGCAATAGTACAAGTATAGATTAATGCCAAGAGTTTTGAGCCTCTGCATCCCCGCCCCCCACCCCCACCCCCTCTACTGTCCAAGGTTAAGTTCATTGTTCTAGATCAATGAAATGGCTTTTCTTTCTTTTCAAAAAGATTTTAACTTTCATTTTTAATGGTGTGGGGGCTGGGTTGGGGAAGGTGCGTATGTATACAAGTGTACAGGTGCCCAGAGAGGCCAGAAGAGGCTGTCAATGCAATTATGAGCTGCCTGGGGTGAGCGCTAGGTCCCTCTTCATTTTTTTTAAACCACTGAGCCTTCTCTGCAGTCCCCAAACTTTTCTTATCTTTGCCAGATCTTGCTGGACAGTAACTTTCTGTAATCGGAAGACTTATGTGAGACCCAGCCCCTCCACAACCATCAAAGCCTGGGCTTGGCCGCAGGTTGCATGCATAAGCGCACATAGAACAAATGGCAATGGGACCAGTCACACACGGGAACTTTATGTATCAGCAGTGCCTTTTAAGGCCTGGTGCAACAAACTACACTTCAATGTATCCAACTGCTAAAGCTTAGGAACTTAAACTCAGAATGATAAAGGGCCAGAACCCAGGGGAGAATGGGTTGTCTCTGATGGGGCCCTACAAGATCCGAAGTCCATGGTGATATTCAGGACAGCTCTATTCCAACAGTAAAGGACTCAAGGATTCATGCTTTTTCCTCAAAAGGCCACACAATCCACTTATGCCCATCCTTGCTGTGAGCACCAGGCAGATTCTTGGTTTTTAAGCACGGGGTCCCACTGTGCAGCTCTGGCTGACCTAAAACTCACCATGTAGATCAGCTTAGCCTTGAACTCAGAGATCCACCCTTTCTACTATGATCCAAGGTATGCACGGCACAAGTTCAGTGGTCGCCCAGGCCTTTAATGCCAACACTTGAGAGGCAGAGGCAGTCTCAAAGAAAGAACAAAACAAACAAAAGCTCTGCCACCACACCTAGCTTTAGGCAGGTCCTTCTAAAAAAAACTTTTCATCTTTATTTATATAGTGGCATCTGTGAGTGTATGTGTGTGGGTGTGGGTGTGGGTGTGGGTGAGTGTATGTGTAGGTGTGAGTGTATGTTTGTGTGTGTGTGTGTATATGAGTATGTGTGTGAGTGTATATGTGTGCATGTGTGTGTGTATGAGTTGTGTCTGTGTGCTTTCACCAACTACATCAATGTATATTTGTGAAAATACAATAACTAAACCCATTATTTTGTACACTGATTTAAATTTTTCATAAGTAAAAATACATATGAAAGAAATTAAAGCAAAGCTCCTAAAAGCACTGAAGCGGGGAAGCAGCGGGGTCTCCTGAAGGAACCAGGGGTGAGAAGAGATACAAAGGGGCTGCTTCTGGCCACCTCTGCTCTACAAGAGGCACTGTTTGGGCTTTCGTTTCCTTTTCTTTTCTTTTCTTTTTTTAATTAGATATTTTCTTTATTTACATTTCAAATGCTATCCCAAAAGTTCCCTCTACCCTCCCCTTGCCCTGCTCTCTCGTTTTCTTTTTTTGAGGCGGCCTGTGGCCCTGGGAAAGTCCCTGGTTTGTGACTGGGCTCCTAAAGCAGCTGTGTGTGACCGCACCGACTCCTACCAGGGTGATGGCCCTTCAGTCTACTTTTTTTTTTTTTTTTTCCGAGACCAGAGTGCCTTTGTGTAGCCTTGGCAGTCTTAGAACTAGCTCTGTGAACCAGGGTGGCCTTGAACTCACAGAGATACTCCTGCCTCCTAAGTGCGGGGATGAAAGGCATGCTCCGTGGTTGGTCCTCCCTTTTTAAGGTCTCCCTGGGCCCTGCCTCCCTATCTCCTCTGCTCTCAACCTTCCTGCATATCTGCACTGGAGCATCCTATGGGCTATCCTGGGCAGGGTGGTCCTAGACCTCCAGTCTGGGGGCTTTACTTCCTGCTTAGTAAACTCTATCTCTGAAACCCTGATAGTGATGTACAGGCCCCGTCCCGGATCAGGAGGACCAGGGCAGCTAAGCTGGCTCCGTCTCAGACTTACTTTCCGTCCTGTGATCCTCTGGGTCGGCAAAGCAGAGCCTAGATAGAAACGGGTCTTCTCATGCAGTCTGAACAGGGATCCAAAAGGAAAGGAGAAGCTAACTCCAGAAAGGGAGCTGGGTGCGAGCTGGAGGGGCAGGGGGAGGGGCAGGGGGAGCCCACCTCACTCACCCCTAACCGGCACTTGGTGTGGTTCAGGGCACCGGATCTCCTCTTGGGCCCTGGAGAAGGCAACACCTTCTGCCCTATCTGCCACCCCCAACAAGACAGGAAATAGAGGGACATCTCAGAAGAGGTCTCAGACTGTCACACAGCAAATAAACAACAGGGCTGGAGGGCTGGCCAGGTCTGCTTGGCTGTGTTCCTCCCTCCTCTAGCTGCCCCTCTGTGGCCCTGATTGTTGCTAGGAAAGTTGCAGGAGTGGGGTGGGGAAGAGGTGACTCCCACAGAGCCTGCCAGGTCTAAGATACAAGGACAGGACTCTAAGTTCACTTTCCTGAAGCGTTTCAGCCTGCTTTGGCAAGTCCTAACCAAGGATCCTCAGGTTAAAGACACAAAGAAGTATGTGAGAGCTGTCACCTCAGGGCCTGGCTCTGGCAAGGACAGGCCCTGGCAGGCCTCCTCCTCTTCCTCCCTCTCTGCCTTGGCTTCTCTCCTGCCGTAACAGAGCTTAATCATCTGGGTCAAGCTGAGCTCTTATTTCTCATGATGTTATTAAATGGCAGGGAAGCCACCGGCTAGTGTCCATGGCCAACCTATGAACTTACTCTCTGGAGCATCCCCAAATGCCTGTCTCCTAGTCTCACTTCCCATTCTGCCCAATTGCCAGAGGTACCTTCCCTAGCTGTTTCTCTGCGCTGGCCTTTTACTCTTTTTTGTTTTGTTTTGTTTTGTTTTGTTTTTTGTTTTTGTTTTACGAGACAGGGTTTCTCTGTGTAGCCCTGGCTGTCCTGGAACTCACTCTGTAGACCAGACTGGCCTTGAACTCAGAGATCCGCCTGCCTCTGCCCCCTGAGTGCTGGGACTAAAGGCGTGCGCCACCACCCAGGCCGGCAAAAAAGTATTTATCATTATCATCACCATCATCACCACCACCATCATCACCATCAACAACATCATCATCACTATTATTATGTGTGTGTATGTGTGTGTGTGTGTGTGTGTGTGTGTGTGTGTGTGTGTGTATGTGTGTGATATAGGGTGTGCACCTGCCATGGCCTAAGGGTGAAGGTCAGAGGGCAACTCTGTAGAGCTGTTTCTCTCCTCCGTCCTTTATGTGGGTTCCAAGGACCAAAGTCATGTCACATGGTTTACATGACAAGCACCTAGAGAGCCACCTTACCAGCTTGCTCTACTCTTATCCCTCTCATTCCTCAATGCTCCTCCCCTGGCCTCTTACGTAAGTGTACCCTGCCACTCTGTTTCATTCAGTCCCCAGTCCCCACGGCTCACCTGCCCTCCACCCAGAACCTCGTCTCTGGGAGACCTTTTGTTAGACAGATATTTGACAGAGTGGATGAAGAGCTGGAAGGGACCGAGATGTAGCAAGGTCTGGAAATGGAAGAGGGGGCCAGGATATGGTCAGGGATTCTCCTGGGGTGTTGATAACCAGAGTGAGGACTCTGGGCTCCCCATCCACAAAGATGCCTCTTAGCCCTGTGAGAAGCACAAGTTCAAGGCCCCTAGGCCTCAGAACTCATAATGGAGATAGTGTTTGGAGGCTAGCCGCTCAGGGGGGGGTCCTCATTCGAGGTCAAAAACAGAGGGACGCTAGGAAGGAAGGTCTACACAGCACACAGAGACCCAACAAGAAGGACCATCTAGAGGCCAAGGGAGAGCATCAGGAAAAACTGCTTGCCAGGCTCTCAGACCTGGAGAGCATGGTGGGCTTAGTGAAGCATCTGGTGGGTAACGTCCTGGTAGCTGGGGTATCTGACAGCTCCTCCCTTCCTATAGGCGCCCAAGGCTGCCTTTTTTTCCTCTATGTGCATTGATGCTTTGACTGCATGCATATATCTGCGAGGCTCCCTTGAGTGTGGAGTTACAGACAGCTGTGAGCCACCATGTGGTTGCTGGGAATAGAACACAGGTCCTCTGGAAGAGCAGCCAGTGCTCTTAACCACTGAGCCATCTCTCCAGCTCCTCAAGACTGCCTTTATGGGGTTTCTCTACCTCCCAGTCTCCATGCTTAGACATAAGCCAACTGGCTTGCAGCAGGACTCAATGACGGGAGATACCAGGTTACAGGATTGGGAGGGCCTTGTGGGTAAAGGCGCCTCAGAGAGAAAAGAGGTTTGGGAGGAGGGAGAACAGGAACGGTAGTCAGGCAGGAGAAAGCCCCTTACCTCAGAATCTCCTGAAGCTTAGAATCCTGGTATCTAAAATTTGTAAGCAGTCTTTTCCAAGGCCTGAATCGCCTGCCACCATTGTCCACAAACTTCTTCCAACACTTTTTAAATTCTGAATCAGAAGAGGAGAGAAGGCAGTTAGGGCCCAGCAGGAGTCTCCACAGTCCCTCAAGGCTGGTTCCCTGGGCACACACCCTTCACCATATGGCAGACCCACATACCCTCCTGCAGCACTGGTGCCCACTCCTCACCGTATAGGTCCATGGCAGCCACCTGGGCTCCTTCCTGAACCAGCCTGCAAAGATTCTGCTGGGTTTCTGGGTCCTGTACGTTGTAGAGGCGGGAGCTGAAGATGTCCAGGCTCAGGTTGTGGTGTGTAGCCAGGAACCTTACTATCTGCTCTGCACATTCGAAACAGGGGCTCCAGGACATATACCAGGTGATCTTGAACTCTTCTCTCGGAGACAGCACTTTCAGTACTTTGTCATGGAACCAGTATAAAAAGCAGATTTCAGCGTGGATGTTGTCCTGGGGGGCGAAAGGGGAACTCTTGATGGGAGGGGAAGGAGGAGGATGGAGGGGATCTCCACCGGGTGTCTCCATCCCTCCCCATCTTCTTTGTTAATTCCCGTGTCCCTCAGCATTCAGGGCATAGTACTAATTCTGCATTCTCAGCCAACCCCTCTCGCTAGCACTCTGAGCCCTGTTGAAGCCAGGTCCACTGGGGGATTGGCTGGTTATCTGTCTGCCATATCTGCTCTGGAGGACACAGGCTAAGAAGACCCCTGAAGATCCCTGAAGGAACCACTGACCAAGGGTAGCTACCAAGTCCTTGAAACATGGCTCATCTGAGGTTACATTTACAGTACATGTGCAATACACAGTCCTTTCCTTTCCTTTCCTTTCCTTTCCTTTCCTTTCCTTTCCTTTCCTTTCCTTTCCTTTCCTTTCCTTTCCTTTCCTTTCCTTTCAATTTTTGTTTTGTTTTTCGAGACAGGGTTTCTCTGTGTAGCCCTGACTGTCCTGGAACGCACTCAGTAGACCAGGCTGGCTTCGAACTCAGAAATCCACCTGCCTCTGCCTCCCAAGTGCTAGGATTAAAGGTGTGTGCCACTACTGTCCGGCTTTTTTTTTTATTATGTATTTATCCATTGGTTTTTCAACTCAGGGTTTCTTCGTGTAGCCCTGTCTATCCTGGAACTAACTCTCTCTCTCTCTCTCTCTCTCTCTCTCTCTCTCTCTCTCTCACTCTCTCTCTGTAGACCAGGCTGGCCTTGAACTTAGAAATCCACCTGCCTCTGCCTCCCTGGTGCTGGGAGGCATGGGACACTACCGCCCAGTGTCATTATTATTTTCTGAGACAGCATTTTACTGTGGTATTCCTGGCTGGCCTGGAAGTGGCTATGTAGACCAGGCTAGCCTCAAACTCAGAGATCTACCCATCTCTGCCTTCAGGGCCGTGAGACTGGAGGTGTGCGCCACCACACCTTGCCTCTGCAGTCTCAATGGACTTGGCACCTGCCTGTTGTGAAAAGAGCCTGGGTGATCTATTTATTTAGCTTGTGTGTGTGTGTGTGTGTGCCCACAGTGAGAACACGTGTGTGCTCATGAGTGTGGAAAGCTAGAAATTGACACTGGATGTCTTGCTCATTCTCCACAATGAGGCAGGGTCCTGCATGGCACCCAGAGCTTGCTGACGTAGCTAACCCCGTGAGCCAGCTTCCTCTGAGGCTTCCTTGACTCTGCCTCCCATAGGTTAGATGGATAGCTGGCTCTAGGCTCACCTAGTTTTTACATGAATTCTGGGGATCCAAACTCGGGCTCTCATGCTTTTGTGGCAAGTGCTTTATCCTTGGGGCCACCTCCGCAGGCCTTTGGTCTTTATTGGCTATTTGTTTGTTTGTTCATTTATTTAGATAAGATCTCACACAACCCAGGCTGGTCTCAAACGATACATAAACAAAGATGACCCTGAACTTCCGGTCCGCCTGACTCCATTTCCTGAGTGCTAGGATTCAAGGTATGAGCCACCATGCCAGTTTTTCCTGTGCTGCCGAAGATCAAACCCAGGACTCACATGAATGTTAGGTAAACATTCCACCAACTGAGCTACATCCCTAGCCTAGTACTGAAAGACCCCACCATAAGGCTTAGCAAGCTAGCTGCAGTAACGCCATTTTGCAAGGCATGAAAAAGTACCAGAGCTGAGTTCTCAAAAGTTACAAGGAAGTTTAGTTAAAATATATGGCTGAATAATACTGGGACAGGGGCCAAACAGGATATCTGTGGTCAAGCACCTGGGCCCCGGCTCAGGGCCAAGAACAGATGGTACTCAGATAAAGCGAAACCAGCAACAGTTTCTGGAAAGTCCCACCTCAGTTTCAGGTTCCCCAAATGACCGGGAAATACCCCAAGCCTTATTTAAACTAACCAATCAGCTCGCTTCTCGCTTCTGTACCCGCGCTTTTTGCCCCCCAGCCCTAGCCCTATAAAAAGGGTAAGAACTCCACACTCGGCGCGCCAGTCATCCGATAGACTGAGTCGCCCGGGTACCCGTGTTCCCAATAAAGCCTTTTGCTGTTTGCATCCGAATCGTGGTCTCGCTGATCCTTGGGAGGGTCTCCTCAGAGTGATTGACTACCCAGCTCGGGGGTCTTTCAGTACCTTGTTCTTAAAGACCCCATGGTGAAGGGAGACGGGTGAATCGCAGTCCTTTCTAGTCACTTCATAGCACAAGAAGGTATCTTTCCGGCCTTTGGCATAGCCTAGGTTCTTAAAGTGGAACTTGAATGTTTCTTGAGATATCAGGTTTCTGCAAGCACAAGAGAGAAAACAGAAATTGCAGAGTGTGCCCTGGAGTGACCCCAAGCAGAACAAGGCCCCAAAAGTCCTGAGGCACCCCCAACTCCCTGAACCTTTGACAATTTCTGGAGTCCTTTCCAAGCAGGAAGACAGAGGGAGAGGAGACAAATCTTGCCGCCAGAGAGGTGCCCTCCTACTTGGGCCCCACGCTGTTCTACCTCCAAGTCCTACCCAAGAACATGCACAGCCTGAGGAAATGAAAGGCTCAAGATTCTTCAGCCTCTCGCTGCAGCTCCTTCCAGACGGGACACCTCCATGTGGGATGGAGGTTTTAAAAAAATCAAGGAAATGAGACCAGAGAGATGACTGGTCAGTAAAGCGGCTTGCACACAAGTCCTGATTCTCAGAGCAGATATAAAAGCCAAGTATGGGGGTTGTGAATCTACAACCCTGAGTTGAGGTATCAGAGATAGGAGGATCCCAAGAGCTCATTGGCCAGCCCGCTGGAACCCACAAACTCATTTTGGTGAAAGACTCAAAAAAATAAAGGGAAGAGCAACTGAGGAAGACAATTGACATCAACCCCTGGCTTCCAGATGGGCGCCCGAGTTATATACTGTGCCCATCTCCCAGGCCCACCACACTATATACTGTTAGAGAAATTCCTAACGTCACATGGGCAATCTAATGTCTCAGGATTTCTCGAACCTGAACTCATCAAGTCCTTCCCTGACCCTGCAGGCGAGGGTCCCCCCAAATAGACAGGGAAAGCCCAAGCCTGTAACTATAGTCTTTAAGGAGCAGAAACAAGAAGATTATGCCAAGGTCGAGTCCTACTTGAACTATATAGTGAGTGCCAGGCTAGCCAGGGCTTCATAGTAAAATCCTGTCGGGGCTGGGGTGGGGGAGGGTGGGAGAGGGAGACAAGAATGTAAAGAACAGCAACAACAACAACACAGCCAAACTACCACCACCATCACAATAAAATTCCACAATATAATAACAACCAAAAATCAGGAGACAGGGGGCTGGTGAGATGGCTCAGTGGGTAGGAGCACCTGACTGCTCTTCTGAAGGTCAGGAGTTCAAGTCCCAGCAACCACATGGTGGCTCATAACCATCCGTAACGAGATCTGACTCCCTCTTCTGGAGTGTCTGAGGACAGCTACAGTGTACTTACAATAAATAAATCTTAAAAAAAAAAAAAAAAATCAGGAGACAGAGTCTGGATCCCTTCCCTCAAAGCTGGCTAGGTATTAGTGGCCTGGGAGGACCCCAGGCTGGACCCTTTCCCTCATAGCCAGCAGCCTGTAGAAAAGAGCTGGAAAAATCAGACGTCTATCAAGCCTTGGTCAGAAGAATGGGATCGGAGGCTTATCTCTGACTCTGGAAGGAGAGGTGACATCTGGGACTGGTTACAAGGCCACACCCAGGGGACAAGGCTATTAACAGATAATTGCTGATAACTGGCTTCAGGAGCCCTAATCCTGGAGACAGACAGCTGGCCAGGGGCTTTCTGTTGAAGACTGAAGACATGCTATTCTGTGATATGACTGTCGCCTCTCTCTATACAGGTCTATCCATCACTGGACAGGACAAAGTTGCTCAGGGTGAGGTGAATTGGTTCGAAAGACGGGCCAGGGAGATGGTTCAGCGGGTAAAAGTATTAGCTTTGAAGTTAAAGCCTGCATTTCCACCACACCCACGCATGCACGCACCACTTGCAGCTGGGCTGCCCACGGGACAGTGGCCTCCACCGACATCACAGGCACCAGGAGAAGGGACAAAAATCAGAATGTCACCCAAGGGAGTAGGCAGTATAACTTTCTTCTTATATGTAGGTTTAAAATACACTCACATCTCTCTCTTTCTTTTTTTTTTTCTTTTGTTTTTTTCGAGACAGGGTTTCTCTGTGTAGTCCTGGCTGTCCTGGAACTCACTTTGTAGGCTGGCCTTGAACTCAGAAATCCGACTGCCTCTGCCTCCCGAGTGCTGGGATTAAAGGCGTGCGCCACCACACCCGGCCACTCACATCTCTTGCCATTGGGCATGTATACATATGTGTATGTGTTCTGAATTAATATGTGCATGTCTGGGGGTCAGGAGAAGGCCTTGGATTCCCAGAAGCTGTAGTTATAGGTGGTTGTGAGCCATACCATGTGTTTGCTGGTAGCAGTTGGTCCTCTGTGGAAGGTGACAAAGGTTCTTAACTGCTGAGCCATCTCTCTCCAGTGCCAACCCCGCCCCCTATTATTTCTCTTTTTCTCTTAGCTGACTGGTGTGGTTCCGAGAAGTCTCCACAAGCATCCAGGCAATGGGTGTGTTAGGGGAATTTCTCTTTACCCTTTCCCTTTCCCAGCTCAGAGTGGCTACTTCTGGAAAGGTGGTTCACATTGCCTTAGAGAGTGGTCCCCTCTTCTCCCAGTATCCCCTGAGGTTGGGTTAAAACAGCACGGATATTCTAGGACATCTATCGAAAGTTCTCCATACATGGTCGTCCAAAGTCTGCTTCCATGGATTTCTCTTTAAAATTTGAAGCCCAGACCAGCCTAGCCCTGGATCAGCATGAAGACCCAAAGGCGAGTAACCCCAGACTGAGAAGTCTCAACAGGAAGAAATATGGGTGACGTGGAGAGGGGTACAGGGTGGCCAGTTTAGAAGCAGCTATAAGGTAACCGAAGCGGCTCAGAACAAGGACCCTCGAGGGGAGTGGGAGCTACGGAGTATCCTGGAGAATGTGAGAGAGGAATCGGGAGCTGGGGACCTAGAGGAGAGGCTCGGTATACAGCAAAATGGGGGCCACCAGGAAGAGACTGCAGTGAAAATTTTGGAGGAGCGGGGCCAGCGGTACCTGATCGGTGAATAGCATTTGCGATGGCTGCATCCCAGACAGAATGGTCCCATCCCAGCTCTGGGCCCCAGGCGCTGGGGTTGCATTTTCTGTGAGCAGGCTATGGAAGACCCCCAGAAGTGAAACTGACCTCCCGGGCCAAGTGAATGCAGGCCCCACCTTCTTCCTGCATCAGCTCCCGGAATGGGAGGGCTCTAGGCGATCAAGCCCAGAAGGCTCCTGCCCACCTCTTTGTCCCTTGGCTTGGCAGAGACCTGCTCCTCTGTACAGCGGCCCGCGGGGATCGCAAAGAGAAAGGGAAACTAACTGATGGTAGAGAGAAGCTGATGCCGACCGCGGTGAGGGTAGGACAGACGCCCCAAGGGTGGCCCCAGGCGTCTCCATCCAACCTGCCTAGACCATCCTGTGCCGAGCTTGCAGCCAAAGCTGCCAGTTGAACCAAGGGTTTGACTCTGTAGGTGTTAAGGAGTGGGGACCCTTACATTTTCTCCCTTCGGCTTAGGAGGGGAGGGGACAGCCTGGCTTCGCATTTCTAATTGTGGCTTGGATTTTGGCACCCTTCACCTCTAATTTCCCAACTGCCCCAGGTGTGGAGCTAGACTGAGATCAACGGGGAGCACAAAAATGGATCATTGATGGCTCCGAATCAGCCAGCAGCAGGTGGCCGAGCTGGTATCAGAGCCCGTCATCCAAGCTTGTTTCCCTGCAGATGAGGGAGACCGAAATGAGTTTACTGTTCTCACAGACCTGTGTCTCTCGAGGGCAGTAGCGTGGACCAGTCAAATGTAGCAAGTGCACGCTTCTGGTTATTGAGGTTCAGCTAGCGTTCTTTGGAGGAGTGAATGCACACGGAGTCAAGTAATCTTCCAGTGGTTTGGGATACACGTGTGCAGGTATACACGGTGCTCTCCACAGAGGCTCTGGGCACAGTAGCCAGTTCCTGTAGGGCGAGCGTGTCACAGCGCCCCCATCTGGTGGAAGGCTATCCTTATTTCTTTACAAAGCCAAACTTGTTGAACTTGGTGGGGGAGGGAGTGTGTGTAGTTTTCTACTGTCTTGGAAAACAAATGGACACAATATAACAGCACTAATGGGAAATAATACTTCAGTCGGAAGTAGACACATATAAAAAGAAAATATAACAAAAGTAGATCCAGAAAATGCACCAAACTCAGATCCAAAGGAGGACATAGTGCTAATAATACCAGCCCTGCAGCCAAGATATTCTGTCTCTTTCTTAATGTGGCCTTTGATGATTTATTTAACATCCTGAGTCTAATATTCTTCATCTATAAATGGGCATTTTAAAAAAGCTACCTTATTGGGATGCTGGCAAGATAAAATGTGGTTTATGTAAGAAACTTAGCAAGTGCCCAAACTGTTATAAGAAATGAATGAAAGAAATAGCGCCAGTCACTGTATTTATTTCTTTATTACATGTATTTGTATGAGTGTTTGTTTGCACCTATGTGTATATACCATTCAAAAGAGGGCACCAGGTCCCTGGGTACTGGAGTTCCAGATGGTTGTGAGCAGCAGTGTGGGTGCTGGGAACTGACCCTGGGTGCTCTTACCTCACCACTGAATCATCTCTCCAGCCTGTCCTCTATCCTCTGACAAGAGAGATGGGATGTCTCCTGAAGTGCCTTGGATGGAATTTTAATCGATCAGTGAACCTGGAAACGACTGCCTTGTACAAGGGTCATAGTGTGTGTCCTAGAGAAATTGGAAGTTTTTTGACGGATCCATTTCCCTATCTCCTGTGTGTTTGGTTTAGTGAGAAATTACTAAATACCCCTACAGTCGCGATGCCATTTTGTATTCTCCATGCCAGATGCCCCCTGCCTGGCATCTAGTGATGTCGCTCATTTCATCTTAATCACCAATGGATTTATAGTGATATAGTGAGGTGGTTCGGTTGTTTTGCTCTGCTTTGCTTTTTGAGACACACGGTCGCTAGGTAAACAAGGCTGAACTTGGACTCCAGATCTCTGTGACCCTGCCTCCTCAGGACTGGGGACCACAGGCACATGGTACTGTGCCTCGCTTTGCTGTGGTCTCCTTGTTCATCTCCGCGTGGTTAATGACAGAGAACAGTGCATTCAGGTGCTTTTCTGCCATCCCTAGAGAGCTGCATTAAACAGATTAGTAATCTGCATAAATATATTCATCTCCTTGACTCTTTCCATCCTGAAAGCCACTAAGTCCAGCTTTCTCCTTCCTTCCATTCTGTCTCTGTGATCTCAACCACAGTAAAGTCACTTGTGTTTCTGCATATTTTATTGTTACTATTGCTGAGATGAAACACCATGACCAAAGCAATTTGGGGAGGGAAGGGTTCATTTGGCTTACACTTCCACATCACTGTTCATCATCAAAAGAAGTCAGGGCAGAAACTCAAACAGGGCAGGAACCTGGAGGCAAGAGCTTGCTCTCTATGGCTCGCTCAGCTGCCTTGTTATAGAACCCAGGACCACCTGTCCAGGGATAACACCACTCACAATGGGCTGAGTCCTCCCATGTCAACCACTAATTAAGGAAATGTCCTACAGCTGGATTTTTAAGTGGCTTTCCTGCAATTGAGATTCCCTCCTTTCAAGTGACTCTAGCTTGTGTCAAGTTGATACAAAACTAGCCAGCACTCTGTGACTGGCTTTTTTTCATCCACACAATGTCCTTAGTGTTCATCTACATTGGAGAAAGTGTCTAATTTCTTTTCTTTTCTTCCTTCTTTTGCTTGCTTTTCAGACAGGATTTCTTCATGTAGCTCTGGCTGGCCTGGAACTTAGCTGGTCACAAACTCAGAGATCCACCTGTTTCTGCCTCCCCAGGGCTGAGGTTAAATTTGTGTGCAGCCATACTGAGAGGTCCCCTAAAAATAAAAAACCTTAAAAATTAAATAAGAAAAAAAGAGTTTCGGTTTCCAAGAAAAGCCGATTGGACTCCTCAGAGGGAGCTCCTGGAGATAGGCTGTTAATCACTGGTGGCTCTGTAGCCTTGGGCTGAGATAGTTCCTGGAGTCTCCTCAACACCTCACCAAATATAATAAAACTATCAGAAATCCACCCACGTAACTTCCCGGCAACCGCCATTAAAGTTTTAGATTACCTAACCCTAGCTAAGATCCCCCTAGTTTTCTATAAAAGGCTTGCTCCGCTTTGTCTGGGGTCACCATTCAGATAAATTGTTGACCCCTGAATGGTGGTAATAGAAGAGCATTCTGCAGAATAAATGCTCTTTGCCTTTGCAGACCATTTGAGTCTGGGGGCTTCCTGCAGCGATTCTTGAACCTTCACAATACTTGGCACAATTTTTTGCTTGTTTGTTTGTTTTGTTTCTTTGAGACAAGATTTCTCTGTGTAGCCTTGGAATTTGCTCTGTAGACCAGGCTGGCCTCGAACTCAGGGATTCACCTGCCTCTGTCTCCCAAGTACTGGGATTAAAGGTCTGTGCCACCGCCACCCAGCCCAATTTTGTTTTTCAATGGCAAATATAGGCTGAGGCTGGAGCTGAGTCTTAAAAGATTTGTCTAGCATTTAGTGAACCTGGTTTTATTTCCCAGTCATTAACTCCGCACTTCAGAAGTGGAGGCAGGAGGATCAAGTGTTCAAGGTCACTGTGGATTGCATATGGAGTTTGAGAGGAGCTGAATAGTAGTGCCCTGTGTGAATTCTGCTTCTCCGTTCACCTGATGATAGACGGTTGGATTTCCTCCATATCTCATCTATTGTGATTAATGCAATTACGAATGCCAGTAGAAAAACCTCTCTTTGAAACCTCTTTCCAGCTCTTTGGGGTGTATACTAGGCAAAGAAAACAATATCTTATTTTAACTTTTCTTTTGAAACATGCTCATGTAGCTGAGGTTGGTCTTGAACTCCTGAAACTTCTGCATCCACCTCTCAAATACTCGGTTACAGACCTGTGCCATCATGGCTGCTTCATGTGACACTGGGATCAAACCCAGGGCTTCTTGCCTGCTAGGTAAGTGCTCCACTAGCTAAGCCACATCCTTGGTCCTATTTTTAACTTTTTTTTTGGTGTGTGTGGGGGGAGCACTGCCACTCTGTCTTCCAAGGCAGGTGTCTGTCCTCCTGAGCAGCTATGTATGTACCTGTCCCTTGACTCTGTCCCCTCCCCTGTTGTCCATGAGATTGTTCTCTTTTTGAGACCTCTCCGCCCTTTTTCTTTAATTGAGAAAAGGATCTCACTGCTTAGTGCTGGCTAGTTTGACGTTCACAAGGTGAACCAGGCTGGCCTCAAACTCACAGAGCTCTGCCCATCTCTGCCTCTGGAGTGTGGTGCTTAAGGAAGTGTGCCACCAGGCCCAGCTTGCTTTTTTTCCTTCCTAAGACATTCTCTTAAGGATGTAAAATCCCTCTTTATCCCACCATCTGATCAATAGATGCTCAAGAAGGCCAATGTCACCAGAAGACCTGGAGCTGGAGTTACAGGCAGATGTGAGTGGCCCAACGTGGGCCTGGGAACCTCTGGTCCTTTGCAAACAGCATCATGAGCTCTGAACCCTAAGCCATCAATCGAGAACCTCCCTTTGTTAAGCCAATGAGCTTTCAATGTGCAGTGTCCACAACAGTTTTGTCTTTAACATACAAATGATTCATGAGGGCTGTGTGCTGGTTTAGGTAAAAGCAAGAATGTTCCAGGGGCTGGGGAGATGGCTAAGATCATATATTGCAGAGAATCAGAGTCCAGTTCCCATTTTAGGCAGCTCACAACTACCCGTGATCCCAACTCCGGGGGCTCTAACCTCTCTGGCTTCCATGGGCACCTGTATTCATATCTGAACATGTCTGTGTTCAGATATGATACACACAATCACGAAGAGTAAAAAATAAATATTTTTATTTTTTTTAAAGATCCGCCGGTCGGGAGGCAGAGGCAGGTGGATTTCTGAGTTCGAGGCCAGCCTGGTCTACAAAGTGAGTTCCAAGACAGCCAGAGCTATACAGAGAAACCCTGTCTTGAAAAACCAAAAAATAAAAAAATAATAAAAAAGAGATCCAGGGCTGGAGAGATGGCTCAGTGGTTAAGAGCATCGACTGCTCTTCTGAAGGTCCTGAGTTCAAATCCCAGCAACCACATGGTGGCTCACAACCATCCGTAATGAGATCTGACACCCTCTTCTGGTGCATCTGAAGACAGCTATAGTGTACTTAGATATAATAATAAATGAAGGGGCTGGTGAGATGGCTCAGAGGTTAAGAGCACCGACTGCTCTTCCGAAGGTCCTGAGTTCAAATCCCAGCAACCACATGGTGGCTCACAACCATCTGTTATGAAATCTGATGCCCTCTTCTGGAGTGTCTGAAGACAGCTACAGTGTATTCACATATAATAAATAAATAAATCTTTAAAAAAATAAATAAATGAATCTAAAAAAATAATAATAAAAATAAAAGATCCAGGCAGTAGTGGTGAATGCCTTTAATCTCAGCACCCAGGAAGCAGAGGCAGGAGGATTTCTATGAGTTTGAAATCAGCCTGATCTACAGAGTGAGGTCCAACACAGCCAGGGCTACACAGAGAAACCCTGTACAAGAAAAACAAAAAAACCAAGCAAACAAAACAAAACAAACCCCCCAAAACCAATCAGACAAACAAACAGAATCTGTCTGAAAAGTAGAGAGTGTTGTGCTTGGCTATACAGTCCAGCATGCACTTACTGCTCAAGTACCCTACTTGTCCCTCGGTACCAGAGTCCTCGGG
Organism: Mus musculus; assembly: GCF_000001635.26. Taxonomy (NCBI): domain Eukaryota; kingdom Metazoa; phylum Chordata; class Mammalia; order Rodentia; family Muridae; genus Mus; species Mus musculus. The sequence continues at coordinate 79,886,842 of NC_000081.6, read as the reverse complement.
GTTCTGCCCTTATCATTCTGTCCAGAGGCACAGTGTACAGTGCACAGTTACACTGTCACTCAATGCTCTTAGACCAAATAGAGCAACCATTGTGACAGATCTTTCTCTGTGGAGTCTGGTTTTACAGCACGGTGGAGCTTGTGAGACAAAGCTAGCTGCCATTTTCCTGTGAAGTCAGAGCTTGACACATGCAGGGCAGAAAGGTTTGAATGGAACATGTGTGCCACCATACCCGGTTTGCAAAATAGAGCTTTTTCTTTCTTTCTTTTTTTTTTTTTTTGAGCTTTTTCTTTTTTATTGTACGTGTTTTGGTGTTTGCCTGCATGTGTCTGTGTGAAGGTGTTGGAAGTTCTGGAACTAGAGTTATAGACAGTGGTGAGTGGTGAGCTGTCATGTAGGTGCTGGGAATTGAACCTGGGTCCTCTGGAAGAGCAGCCAGTGCTCTTAACCACTGAGCCATCTCTCCAGCCCCTCAGTGCACTTTATCTATCTATCTATCTATCTATCTATCTATCTATCTATCTATCTATCTATCTATTTATGGTTTTTCCAGACAGGGTTTCTCTGTATAGCCCTGGGTGTCCTGGAACTCACTTTGTAGACCAGGCTGGCCTCTAACTCAGAAATCCACCTGCCTCTGCCTCCCAAGTGCTGGATTAATGGCATGTGCCACCACTGCCCAGCCAGAACACTGACTATTTGTGTATGTGTATGAGTATATTAGTATATTAGTCAGGGTTCCTCAGAGTCACAGAACTCATCAAATGAATCTCTCTCCTCTCTCTCTCTCTGTCTCTGTCTCTCTCTCTCTCCCTCTCTCTCTCTCTCTCTCTCTGTCTGTCTCTCTCAAATTTATTTGAATGATTTACAGTCTACAGTCCAACTAATCCAACAATGGCCAGCTATGAATGGAAAGTCGAAAAGTCTAGTACCTTATCAGTCCCCCAAGGTCTCTTGTAAATGGTGGAATCCAGAAGTCTGCTCTAATAGCAGCAAAAGAATGGATGTGCCAACAGGATGAGGGCAGGCAGACAGAGCAGGAAGACCTTCCTTCTTCCGTTGTCCTTGTCTAGGCTTCCAGCAGAAGACATGGCCTGGAGTAAAGGTGTCTTCCTTCCTCAAGCTTGGGATCTCAGCTGTGCCTTTCATCTTTGGATTGTAGTTCATTCCGGATAGTCAAGTTGACAACCAAGTATAGCCATCACAGTGTGTGAATGAATGCACATATGTATGCTATGTAACCTACATGTGAAGGGCAGAGGGCTGCTTTCAAGGGTCAGTTCTTTCTTCCCACCATTTGGATTCTGGAGACGCTTGGTTCGCCATGCTCAGTGCTTCTATCTGTGGGGTTGTTTGTTTGTTTGTTTGTTTGTTTGTTTGTTTGCTGGCTGAGACCAGGTCTCAGATAGCCCAGGCTGACCTCAGACTCATTGCATAGTGTAAGATGACCTCACACTCTTGATCGTCTTGCTTCCTCCTTCCAAGTGCTCAGATTTTCAGCTTGTGCCTTGACTCCGGGCAACAGTGAATATTTATATAATCCTCAGCATGTGTGGGTCAAGCATTCTTTAAAAAAAAAAAAAACTTATTTACATTCCAGTCATTGCTCCCCCAGGAGCCAAGCATTCTTTATATTTGGCTATAATGATAGCTAATATAATAATAACACAATAAACTAACAAGTCAGCTGGGGCCCGCATCCAGCACTGAAGGAACTCTACTAAAGTTCTCACTTATAGAACAGAAGTGCAGACGAGCCTGTGTGACCCACCACCTGCCAGGGCCCACATCCATCACCACCTGATGCCACTTGGTAATGCCTGCCGTGTTCACAGGTGTCCAGGAGTGACCACTACTCTGTGGGTGTCAGCCTTCTCCTCCTGGTTCCTTGAACTTGTTCTCCAAATAGGTTCTAGGACAAAGCAAGGCCATCCTTCCTCAGCTGCTGCAGAGGACGGGGTCCATCTCATCTCTAGCCAACAGTATCACGTGTTTATGAAGACTATAGTTAGTGTATGTGATGCTCAGGATCAAGCCCAGGGCCTCAAGAGTGCTAGGCTAGCAAGTGTTTTACTGACTCAGCCACATCCCCAGACAGCTTGCAGTGGGTTCAGGTTGGGAAATAAATAGCACGTCAGGGAAGCAGGTCTGACTTTTAGAGGATGCCACTAGGCGGGGACACTGGTGGCACACCCCTTTAATCCCAGCACTGAGGAGGTAGAGGCAGATGTATCAAGAGCTACTCAGAGGAAACCTTGTCTCAAAAGAAAAAAACAAAAACAAAAAAACAAACCAGAGGCCAGAGAGATGGCTCAGAGGTTAAGAGCACTGACTTCTCTTCCAGAGGTCCTGAGTTCAATTCCCAGCAACCACATGGTGGCTCACAACCATCTGTAATGGGATCCTATGCCCTCTTCTGATGTGTCTGAAGACAGCTGCAGTGTACTCACATACATAATATAAATGAGAGAAATAAACATAAACACAAACAAAACAAAAGCCAAAAACCAACAACAACAATAAAATAAAACCAGAGTAATGTCCAGTGTGGTCCAGGAGAAAGCAGTTTAAATACACACACACACACACACACACACACACACACACACACACACACACGGTGAGGTGAGGGCACAGCTAAGTACACGGAACAAACCAGATAGTGTCTTTTGCTGTGGTGTTGTTTTGACACTGGGCCTCATTAGGCTGACTTTGAACTTGAAAGCTGGAATTATCTACCCAGCATGTATACATGAATCTTTTATATACCATCTATCTACCTATTGTCTACCATTTATCATCCATTCATCTATACCATTTATTACCAATCTATCAAGTTATCACCTATCTACTATCTATTGGTCACCCATTGATCATCTATCATTTTATTTACATTATTATTATTATTATTATTATTATTATTATTATTATTATTATTATTAATTTTATCATTAACTGATCTACAAGGATTTCAGCTTCAGGGCCATTTTGACGTTGACCACGGGGCTCAAAGCCCGCTCTCTTGGCCAGAACAGAACCCGCTTGGTCATGTCGGGGCTCTGGCCTGAATTCCTAAGGAACAACCTAGTTCGCTTGCTCATGCTCTGCAGTACGCTGCAGTTTGGCGCCTGATGCGCAGGACCCATTTCTCCCTTCCTGTTTCAAAGCCCCGAGACTGGAAACACAATGGAATTTGCAGACTTGGTTCGCTCTATTCGGCCCAGGCCACCCCCAGATTTTCCGTTGGTTCCGCTGGTGGGTCAGCCTCCGGGAAAACAGCCCAGCGGAGGATGCGGCCGCGCCATTCACCCTGCAGCTGCGCAGTCTCCTGTTGGGACGCCAGGGCGGGTCCTCTTGTTGTCCCCGCCGCCGCTGCTTCTCCGGCCGCCGCCTGCAGGGGGCGCCGGGGTCCGGGGAGCCGCAATCCCTGCCGCCACCTTCACCCCTGTGACAAGATTGTGCAGATTTGGGTGGCTATGCACCTCAGAGCTCAGAACGGCACGTGGGCGCTGACATTTCAAACTAGTTATATCATGGGCCAGCGATGTCTCCGGTGATAAAAGACTGCGATTGAATAGTTTTGCAAGCTACGAATCTATACCAATATCGGAGAATATTCCTAATATCCAGTGCGTGATTAGTAAGGAGCAAACGCAAGGCTGGCTTGAGTAAGGGGAGCACCGAGATCCCGAGCAAGAGAGAACGGAAGGGCCCAGACTTGGGATTCGAGAAGGCAGGTGCAGGTTTTCAGAGAGGGAGCCTGGCAACAGACGCGCATCCTGTTAACCAGTGGCTTTCCTTTGGGCCACCAGGTTAGGTGAACCAAGAACCAAGGGGTTTGACTCCAGGAAGCCTTTTTCCACATATGCTAAGTATTCCTGGGGCGGGGGTCCCATCATGCATTTGCACTCAGTGGCCCTCAGTGGGCCAGCAACACCTAGAGATGCTGATTGCTATGGATCTTAAAGCTTTTTGTATGGAAGTGATGTCATCTATGCTCACATTGCATTGGCCAAAGCAAATCACATGTTCACAGCGTACCTCAAAGATGGAAAATCTGATTCCATCCTGTACCCAAAGAGGGGTGGGGGTGCGGATTCTGGGAGCAATCCTGAGCCTGCGCGTCTCCCTGCCACTGCCACTCAGTTGTGGTCACGGTCTCTGAACGTCTGTGCCAATAAATACGGCAAGGAAAGGGAGGGAATTGCTACTGTGTGCCGGTGTCAAGGTTACCTTTATATCCTGACCTTAAGGTGGACACATTCTGGTAGATCAGGGTCCCTGGTTAGCATCAGGGTCCTAGCTGGGACACAAAAGACCATTTGCTAAATTTCAGCCTATCCTCTGTCATTCGGTTACTAACTGGGTGATGAGAATATTTAGTTAAGAATGGAGGGAAAGGGGGACGATCAAGTGGCACAGACCTTTAATCTGGGCATTTGCAGATCTCTGAGTTCAAGGCCAACCCACATAGTAAGTTCCCTCTAAGCCAGGGCTGAACAGTGAGTCCCTATTTCACAAGACAGTAACGGAGGTAAAGAAAATTTAGAAAACAGCATATCACAGTCTAGAAATCCAGTAATATTCTCCTCTCAATGATTGAATTATTTTTACCATTTGCCTCTATTTCTTTCCTGTATGAAAGCACTCAAAACATACCCAAAACCTGTTGTAGAACCTTGAAAATAAAGTAGAAAATTAGAGTTTTACTATGTAGCCCTGCTTGGTCCTATACTCTGCCCAGATTCTACCACCTGCCCTCCTGTCTGCCCCCCCTCCCCCCGTATTACAATTTAAGCTACAATGCAAAAATAAAATCTTAGAAGCTACCACTTAGAGGAGATACCTTGCGTAGAAAGGAATGAGGAAGATTCTGATTGGTCTAGGGCTTCTGCTTTCAGGTTACTGGTTTGTTGTTGAGTATGCTTAGTTGCTATTATATTACATTGTATCTATGACTTTAAAAGGTGAATCAATGTTGCCAAATGGTTCTTTATCTATAACAACGAATACACGATGTCTAAGGGTCAGAGAGAGGGCTCACAGATAAAGGCGCTTGCGGCCAAGCGAGGGGAGCACCTAGAAGAACAGTGGGATGAGCCACCTTCAGTCTCTCCCACTCACATGATAGAAGAATATGGATGTATACAAGTTTTCTGATCTCAGTATGTATATGGGTGTGTGAAAATGCATACCAGGAACAAACATAAAATAAAAGCAACTAATCAGAAAACTGCATGGCAAGCACAAAGACTGAACAGTTCTCCAGAGCAAGCATGAGATTGGAAATGCACGTTCTAAGACAAACAAGCAACCTTCAGGGAATGATTTTACACATGCAGCCATGAATCAGCATTGCAAGGGCTAGGAGGACATTTCATTTGCTGGACTAGCAATCTCATTGCCTCTAGTTATGAATCTGTGACTGTCAAAGCCTCGGAGCATGACAGTCTGAAGCCATGGAAACAGGTTCTATTAAAGGGCTTGGGAGGTTCGTTGCTAAAGAGCTGGTCTTACAAGCCTGGAGACCCGAGTTTGGATCCCCAGAGCCAACACAAAAACCCAGGGATGATTCTCCCAGTGAATGGCAAGATGGGAGTTGGAGCCCTAGAAGCATGGGGGCCAGTCAGCCTGCCCTTTGTACTGAAGTTCCCAGCCTGTGAGAAACTCTGGTTCAGGTAAAAGGAACAGGCCTGGAGGACTAACACCCAAGTTTGTTCTTTGCCTTCTACACACACACACATACACATATACATACACACACATATACATATATGTGTGTGTGTGTATATATATATATGTGTGTGTGTGTGTGTGTGTATTTATAAATCAATTAAAAAATAACCAACTCATCCCCCAAGAATAACCACGGAAATAATGCTTTTTGTTTGTTTGAGACAGGGTCTCTCTGTGTAGCCCTGGCTGTCCTGGAACTTGTTATGTACACCAGGCTGGCCTCGAACCCAGAGATCTGCCTGCCTCTGCTGGAACTAAGCATGTGCCATGAGACCCAGTCTGGAAATAATGCTTTTAAATACAGGACTGGTTAGCCTTTCCAGGGATGTGGCCTGGTTAGGAGAGTGCTCACCTAGCACGCATGAAGCCTGGGCTTTATTCCCCAGCTCTGTGCAGCAGCTGCTCAGCTCCATCAATAGCTCCAGCTGCTGGCACCAGCTTACAGCAGTTTAGTGGACGTCCGCCAAAGCTCTGAAACACCAGCTATGTCAAGGTCTGTACCACCACCCCTGTCAAAGAGGATGCTGACCAGGAGATGAACTCTGGTGTTCTCTAACCTGGAGGCAAAGGATGGCAATGGAGAGGCCATCATGCACTACCCTGGAGTCACCTGAAATGGGGCCACCTTACTATCACACCTACGCACACCCACAGGCTACCCCTTCACCTGCATCCATTCCTCACTCACTGGACAGTACACAGCCGCTCATGCTTTATAGCTGGCATCATGAGATGGCCAACAGGGTTGGGGGTGGGGAGGCAGAGCCCCTGCAAAACAGGCGGTCGGGGCTAAGGCAGAAAGGGCACAATGCTGATACTCTTCTGCTCTCACAGAGCCCTGCTAGCATCCACTCTGACTGGGTGGGTGAGAAGATGCTCACGTTTCCTGTGGTAAAACTGGAACCTGTGGCAGCGGCAGAATGAATGAGTCTGACTTTGAAGGTAGACTCGCATGGGTTGCTGATGCCAAGTGTCCCCAAAGGAACAAAAGTCATCTATTCTGTCGTAAATGGAAGTTACATGTAAAGAGAAAAAAAAACAAACAAAAAAAACAAACAAACAAAAAAAAACCAAAACAAAACAAAAAAAACAAGTATGGTGTTGAATGCCTGATAGCCCAGCACTGAGGAGGTGGAGACAGAAGACTCCGAAAAGTTTAAGGTCATCCTTAGGTACATAGTGAGATCCAGTCTAGCCTGGGCTACAAGAGACCCTATCTCAAAACCACGAGATTAAATTAACTTGTTCCTAAAGATGCAAAATGACAGAAGACAAGGACCTCCATCCCTTGGTACCACTGTCCTCTAAGCAAATGCATACTGTCACGTCCTTGCCGAAATGTTTGCAGTTCAGCTGTTAAGATAAGGAGAAAAATGATGTTGGGTACCAGATAGGGCTGTAGAACGTTTCACGGTGTCCCATTGGGAACACACAGAACAGGAAAGGAGTTGGTGCGCACACAAGCAAGCGCACGCAGCCTTGGAGCAAGCAGATGACATTGCTCATGCGCAGTGTGCAGAGCAGCCCTTGGCACTGGTAGGCCTCCAGCGTGAAGAATGTTGCCTGGCTTGCCACCTTGTTTTTCCTGCCAAAGTTATGATAAGAGGCTTTTCACTTACAGACGATTTACTTTGTGAGTCACGGGCCAGAAATGGTGCTTTGGGATCTGAGCCAGCAAGGAAGCAGTCCTGAGCTGGGAGGAGGGGCTCTGATCTGGGAACAAAGGCCTGGGTTCCTCCCGTGGCCTTCCGCGCAGAAAAGAGTTAATGGTCACGAGTGATACATCTGGATCTTGATTCTGGTCAAAGAAAGTAATAGCTTAAAAAAACCCGGGGGGATGGGAGGACAGCCATCTCCCCCAGTCTAAAGTTGAACGCGTTCTTCAGCATGCTCTAGAAAAGCAGGTAGGGGCAGGTCAGTGTGCATTCACTCAGGGGTGACAGAACCCAATTCCAAGGGGATCAAATGATAAATGGACCGAAGGAGACCTCTGGCTCCTGCAAGCTGCAGGTGCCTTGGCTCCGGCTCCTCTTTCTACTTGTCTCTTTTCAGACCAGTTTCTTGCAGTAGGAAACCGGTGGAAACAGCAGAGATGACAAGCCCTCTTCACCATCCTGAAGAAGGAAGAGGAACTTTGTGGGGGGGGGACCCCACCCCAAATTCCTGGGGGTGGGGTGGGGTAGGGGGAACGAATTTGAGATTGATTGGACCAGCAAAAGTCATGTGCTCACTTGTGACCCAATCACAGCGTAGCTGAGAGTGGCGGTCTCTAGTATCTGGGAGGAAGGAAGGCCTCCTGGGTATGAAGCAATTATTAATGTTTAAAATGATATTTTAGGGCTTGGAAAGATGGAGCCACTGGTTAAGAGCTCATACTACATTTGCAGAAGACCTGAATTCAGTTCCCAGCATCCACAGCAATTAGCTCACAGCAATTAAGCCCACCAGGCAGAAGTAAAAGACCACCAACTCGGCTAGCCCATGGTGGTGCAGGCCTTTAATCCCAGTGAGAGGCAGAGGCTGGCAGATCTCTGTGAGTTCAAGGCCAACTTGATCTACAGAGTTGATTTCCAGTTCAGCCAAAGCGACACAGAGAAACACTGTCTCAAACTAACAAAACAAAAGACCAGCCATTCAAATGGCCAAATTGGAGCAAAAAAAAGAAAATAAAGAAAAAGAAAAAAAAATTTAAATTGTGAACAGCAGCACAGAGCTGGTCCAGCAACCGTCTGCCCTAGTGCAAGTTTTAGAGGTCGTCCCTAGATGGGGAAGATGAGGGTTTTATAGCTTAGGAGACCGGGCTTTCCGAACAGGGGCTTTGGCAGACAAAGAAGCAGGGTTACAGAAGCAGAACAAGTTGGTCATGAGGAGCTCCTGAAAGAAAGGCATGGCTGCCATTTCTTGAACAGGAAGTACAGAAATGTGTAGCTGAGGTTCTACACGGGGCATAGCTTAATCCTTGAAAGAGGTTCATCATAAACAGGAATGAACCTAGTTCAACCTTGCTATAAGATGGCACTCAAGCTTAAGATGGAGGCAGGTTAGTTCATCAACAACCACCTATAACCAACTCCAGTTCCAAGGGAACTGGTGCCCTTTTCTGACTCTGGACACCTATACACATGTGCAAATACCATCCCCTCACATATACACATAATTGTTGTTGGGTTTTTGTTTTTGTTTGCTTTGGTTTTTACTTTTTTTTTCTCCTCCCCTTCTTCCTCCTCTTTTTTCTTTGGAGAGTCTTTGTGTAGCCCGGGGCTAGACTTGACCTGAGTCACCATATTACAGATATGTGTCACCATACCCAATGAATTTCATCTTTGGTTTTGGGACATGCAGGATCTCACTGTACAGCTCTGGTGACCTGTAACTTGCTATGTAGATCAGGCAGGTGCTGCAATGAATGGTGTACACCCGTATATCTGGCCCCTCATCTTTTAATTTAGAATCATTTCTGAAATCCTCCTTTTTTGGGGGGAGGCTGTTTCATGTAGCTCAGGCTAGCCTTGAACTTGGTACATAGCTGAGGATATCTTTGAAAATTTGATCTTCCTGCCTCCATTTCCCAAGACACCTCCATGCCTGGTTTAATTCTCTCTTTGAAAGACAAGGTTTCTCTGTATAGCCCTGGCTATCTTGGAACTCACTCTGTAGACCTGGCTGGCTTTGAACTCAGAGATCTGCCTGCCTCTGCCTCCGAAGTCCTAGGATTAGAGGCCTATGAGGCTACCTCCTAGCTTAATTCTACTCTTTTAAGAAAACTACAGGGGTTGGAGAAATGGCTCAGGGGTTAAGAGTACTGACTGCTTCTCCAGAGGTCCTGAGCTCAAGTCCCAGCAACCACATGGTAGTTCACAACCATCTGTAATGGGATCTGATGCCCTCTTCTGGTATGACTGAAGACAGCTACGATATACTCATATAAAATAAACAATTAAAACTACAAATGGATGATCTGTGTGTGAATGAATGGTGAAGATTTGTGTTGAGGGAAACCTTCAAGGACCTCATAACAACCATCCCTTGAACACACACAGTTTTTCAAATTAATATCTACTGATCTGTCTTTCATTTCCAGAAGGCAGTGCTCAGCAAGCATCCAGATGTGAGGGCCAACTCTCCAGGTGTTAGTGCTTCCCCACCTGCTACATCCACTCCAGTAGTGACACACATGACAGGCCAAAAGCCTGGATGCAGTCCTGAGACAAAGAGTTTCACGGAAACTTAGTATCCTGGAACTGTGGCATCCCATAGCACGTATGCTCCAATTTTGTCCTTGGGAATGGATCTGTGTGCTTCCTTTCAGTATTGTTTTGTTATAGGTGCCTCCAAGCAATGACTTGCCAAATACCTAAGCAAAATCGAACTTTGCTTCCTGGCCTTCATCAATGCCCTAGGTAGTCCTTGAGCTGACCCTGGGCTTGGAATTCAGTAAGAATGTTGCCGATTCAGTGACATTCAGAATTGCCTCTAGTATTGTAAGAGAGATAGTGAAAGAAATCAGACATTACTATCTACTAAATAGAGTTAGAAATCTCAGGGCAAGCTTAGCAATGTAAGTTTAGAATTCTTATTATAGTTATGTATGGCAGACTACATTACTTATTAGTAGAAAGTCCCCCCACACTATCACTTAGAATAAAAGCCAAGTTGCTCCCATATACAGGAATTTACAATGGTTTAGGAAGTAGATCGGGCGGTGGTTTTAGAGTATTGCATTATTCATGAGATGGTTAGCTAGAGCGGAACTCCCTAATTAGAGACTTGGGCGTGAAAGCCCTTGCCCTGGGAGTGTAAAGACCTCACACCTGGCTTCTATGACTATAGCTGACCTTAGATAGAGCTGACTTTGTCTCTGTTGTTTTATTGCCCAGTTCTTTCCAGTCTTTGTGTTTGCGTTCCTCTGTTTTGTGTTAGAGTCATTAAGCATCCGGTAACCTCATTGTACCTTGCCGATGTGTCACCTAACTTCCCTATTTTCTTCTGTATAAAACAGTTTGATGCTCGATTTGACAAATTACATTCAGATTCATCACACTCTCTTGTGTCCTGGCTGTTTGTCACCCCATTTTCGCCAACTCTATGCCCATCTGTCCGAGACCCTGATTCCCATGGATTGAGGGGGGCCCGACTGAGCCTGGTCTGTGGCACCCACCGAGGCAGCTCCTCTTTATTCTTTCAGTTTCTTCAATCTATTTCCTGCTAAGGCAGTTTTCTCCATTTCCAGAGGAACTCTATTCCTGCCGCAGATTGTGTCCTCAGGTCTCCAATGACCTTCTAGGTCCCTCTGATGAGCTAAGAGAACCAGGGCTACCTACCATCCTGTGAGCGTCTCCTCAAGAAGGAATCTGATTGGCGTGGCTAGCGTGGAAGGCAACACTGCCGTCCCAAATAGCAGAGGAGCGTGCTTAGCCCACCAGAGTGGATACTGGCTCCGTAAATGCTTTAATTAGTACGCATCCTTTGAAGGCATCCTCTGAGTGTGCGCTGGCTGTACCTTTGATCCCAGTCGAAGGATGAGTGGCTGCCAGGCTGATTCATCCATGACCTGAAGGAACGCCTGCCCTTGGCCTCCGAGTACCGCACCTGAGCTATTTCTTGTTCTTGCCAGATCTGTGACATCTTTATTGGCTTTCCTGATGACTTCTGTTGTTGGCAGTCATTCATTGCACATGCTGCCTGAAACCTGATGTGAGTAAGCTCTGAGACAGGGCAGAACTCTGGGCCCTGCAGGGGTAAGAGCGGATCCTCTTCCTCCTCGATGACCTTAGCCCGGGAGATTCTGGCTCCACATCCAGATTAAAAATAGACCCTGCCTGTGTGACCTTCTTTCTGACATTTTTTACTTCTAGACACTGACCAAGGAGTTTTTCAGGCCCTGGGTCCACTTTTGCAAGTGTCTATAGCAAGGCACTGGTGACAATGTGACCTTAGAGATGACGGAGACCTGGGTTTGAGTATCAGACCCCAAACTCACTGGTTCATATCCATGAGCTCTTTCTTTCTCTCTTTTTTTCTTTCTTTCCTCCTTTCTTCTCTCCCTCCCTCCCTCCCTTGAAACTTGCTGTGTCATCACATGTGACCATGAATTCCTGATCTTCTTGCGTCTGCCTCCCAGGTGCTGAGACAACAGACATGCACCCCCATGCCTGGCTTGGACCTGACTTTTTTTTTTTTTTTCTTCTTTTTGACCATAAGTGCTGCAAGAAGGTATTGTCTTTCAGAACTAGAATTACAGACAGTTATGATCCACCCTGTGGGTGCTAAGAATTGAACCTGGGTCGTCTACAAGCCATCTCTCCACCCGCATATTGAGCTTGATTCTTGGTAGAGAAATCTGTAATAAATCTTCCATAAGGAGTAAATAAAAATTCTAGCATATTCTTGAGACATAGTGGACCATGCCTGTTAGTCTTCCCACCCTCTCCACAGGTAGGACTGAAAGCTAACCTTATTCTGAGGACTTAGTAGAAGATCTTTCTCTTACACCCACTATTCTCTCCATTCTGATGAAAATCATTGAGCTCCTGGCTATGCAAAACCAACCAACCAGCCAAATGACAAACTTCACATGGATCCTGACACCCACGCATTGAGGTCCTGGCTCTGTATTCCAGGTGTCGAAGGATATTTGATTACATTGTGAACCCAGAGATTGTGAACTAGAAAAAAATTGTTTCTTGTTGTGGTGTGACTCAGCCCTAGCACACACCTTTAATCCAAGAGCTTTCCGGGAAACAAGAGTTAAATAAAGTCAAAGACAGGTCAAGAGGCCAGCCAAGCAACCAGTTAAAAGAGAGTGAACACAGGAAAAAAACCAGAGAGAGTGAGAGGAAGTCAGGAGGGCAGATAGAGAGACACACAGGAAGTAGAAGGGAGGGACATTCAGTTGGAAGGGTTTTTAAGACAGTGTGGAGAAGGGGAACTGGGGAAGGTCAGCTGGCTGCTTTCTCTGCCTCTCTGAGCTGGCCGGCTTTCACTTTGGCATTTGGCTCCTGAGTTTTCATTGGTCAATCCAACATTTGGGATTCTGTTTTAAAAACAAGGGCCTGGGGAGATGGCCCAGCAGTGAAGAGCTCTGACTGCTCTTTCAGGGGACCTGACTGATTTTTGGTGACTGATAATGTTGACACTGCCTCTTTAGAGCCCATTTTTAGATTGATGCATGGGCGTTCCAGCTTCTTAACAGAAAAAAATATCTCTGGATGTACCCCCTCCCGCCCCATCATTTGGCCCTCGAGCATCTTTAGTCACTGCTGTGTCTCTCATCTTCTTCATCTCCTGCCTCAAACCTCAGATCCTGCTCTTACTTCTGCTCTGAAATCCTCTTTCCCATCGTAAATCCCACTCATCCGCAGTCTCTGGGGCAAATCCCTTCAGACATGATGATCCAGAGAGGATAAAGTCAGGAGTCCCTGCATATGGATTATGTTCTGACTCAGAAACCAACAGTACGGTGCCTTTCCTCTCATGCCCAGAACACATGGGTCCTAGAATTCAGGGATGGATGTATTGGTGGCCCCTCTCGCTGAGCCGCCCAGCCTCCCTCAGTATGCATGCTACCCTTACCCTGAGTTCTGCAGGTCTGAAGGTCATGGTTTCTGAGGCAGGAGGTTTTTGCAGAAGAAGACAGCTCACTAACCCAAAGGCTTAGGCTACAAGCAACCTTAGGGCTCCTTGTGTCTTTTGCATTGGTTACTTTTCCTGCGTTTGGACAAAAGACGGGGCAGGAGAAACATAAGGAGGGAGGGTTGATTTTTTGGCTTATAGTTCAGGTACCGCCCGTGCTGGTGGGGAGGGCTCAGCAGCAGGAGTGCGAGGCCACTGCTCACACTGAGATGACAGCCAGCAAGCAGAGAGATGAACACTGGTGCTCGACTTGTTTTTTGCATTTCTCTAGAACTCCAGCCCGTGGAACGGCGACTTTTACATTTAGGAGGCATCTTCTCACCTTGATTAACCCAGTTTGGGAACACCCTAACAGACATGTCCAGAGGTCTGTCTTCTCAAAGGATGACTCCAGATCTTGTCATGTTGGCAGTGTTAAACCATCTCACAATTGAACCAAGAGAAGGAAGAGTGACTGGTCTCCGTGACGGAGAAGAGTGAGGCCAGTGCTGTGTGGTGGAGTAGACATGGCTGCAACAGCCCCCTGAAGGTTTCTTATGCTTCCATGTCCTCATGGCTTGTTCTGATGATGTTAGGAGCGGGTGTGGCGGCAGTCCCAAAGGCGCCAGGGACTGCAGCTAAGTCATATGACTTGCACCTGACTTCCTCATATAAGACACAAACATCTTGAGTGCTGCGCAGGTGTACCAGGATACAGGTGAATCCAATTTGGTGGAGATTTGCCCCTGCTGCCCTGATTAGCTGAAGCTGCGTGCCTGGTGAGGTGGCGTGGCCTGCTGTGCGTGGATGGGAACTGAGAGTATATAAGAGTGAGAGGCCCGGGTTAGAGGGAGGATTATTATTCGAGAGAGGATTGTTATTATTGGGAGATATAAAAACAAGGGAGATATAAACAAGGGAGATATAAACAAGGGAGATATATAGAGAAAGAAGAAATAGGACTGAATAAACGTGTGCAGAAGGATCCTGCTGTGGCGTCGTTCTTGCTGGCGAGTTGGGGGCGCGCTCGAGAAGTGGTGCCGAAACCCGGGACAAGAAACATCTTCAGGCACGAGCGAAGACCCCCTGCTACAGGGAGGATTCAGAACTGCATCACGGGGAAGGAGTGGTTAATAAAAGTTCCTGTAAAACAGACTGTTGAGAAGGATCCGGTGTGGATTCAGAACTCTTCAGCTGGGGAACGGTACTGATGAAGAGAAAGAAGAAAGATGAAGACTGAATAAACTGCTGTTAGAAGGACTGGTGGTCGCATCGTTCTTGCTGGTCGAGAGTGGACGCAACAATTGGTGGCCCGTACGGGGAACCGACTCCCCCGCTGAGTTCAGAACTTTCAGCAGTCAGTGGTTGCAGGCAGGGTAAGTTCACGGTGAGTGAAACTTGCGACCCCAGGAGTTTGGGAAGGACCTCGGATAAAGTAGAGGTGAGCATAAAGTTGCCAGGAAGTAGGCACAAAGTAACCCAGGAGTTTGGGAAGGACCTCGGATAAAAGAGAGGCGAGCATAAAGTTGCCAGGAAGCAGGCACAAGGTAACGAAAGGTTCCCGGCTTTGGGACAAGTTAAGGTTCCTGGTTTGGGGACAAGTTAAGGAACTATGATAACCTCAGTGTAGTGATCAATAGATCCTCGCTGTGTAGTTATGCTTTTTTCTTCCATTGACCCTTTGTGGGTAGGTCTGATAGTTTTGGTCTTGTTTGTTCTGATATATGGACTCTGTTACTGTTTGAAACTGTGTGTAGAGGCAGTCAAGACAGGTCAGAAAATCCTTACAGAGCAACAAGAAAGTATGTCGGAAGAGAAGGGCTTAAAAAGAAAAAGGAAAAAGAAAGGAGACACAGTGTTATCAGGTGGACAGAAAGGACAGGACAACAGAGCTGAGGCGGAGGAGGAAGGTGAATTAGCTTCTGCTCCCCCTCCCTATGCCTCCTCGGCAGCCATCTATGGGCAGACCTTCTGTCCGGAGGTCTGGAAAGAGGATAGATTCTCCTTGCTGGGATGTCCTATTTTCACTGATCAAGCTGAATTTGCATGGGATAGAGATATGTTGCTTGATCAAGGTCGATTTGCACAACAACAGACAGGATATCCAGTGCAGGTGTTTAAGCAGGTGAATCAGATTGCCATAAGGGCACGGAAATCATTGCCCAACAGAGGGGAAGCTAGTGAAAACTTGACTTTCATATTGACTTCCCAGATGAACACACAGGTGATTGAGGTTATGGTCTCATCACCACGAGGTATTGTGTCCATCTCCACTGGGGATCGACCGGATCAGGTGTTGACGTGGGCGAGAGGGTCTGTTTGTGTGTTTCCACAGGACCAGATGGAACCTCTTTGGGTGCTGGAGAGATTGGTGAGACGCTGCAAGAATGAGGCTCCTGATCCAGTTGCCCCTGTGGATGTGGTGGATATTCCCACAAGCACAAACAATGGAGCCGAGATGGGAGATCCTTTCGGTATTCCAGAAGCCGATACCAGCTCGACATGACATTCAAATTTTTCCATGCTTTTTGATCCCTGAATTCCCTTTAAAGAGATAGCCCCTCTGGCTATCTATCCCTTGCTTCAGGGAAGATGAGCGGGGATGAGAGCCCTGGGATGTATGCTTGTTATAGTGTGTGTGTGTGTTGTGTGTTTGGCACATGTGTTAGGTGCAGCGTGTGCAGGCCCGCACTTTTGCCATGGTAGCGTAGGCTTTTGCTGCAGTGGAGGCGGGACAATCTCCTCAGATTCGGTTTGCCGCTCTAAAAGAAATTATGCTGCGTTATGCCGTGGGGTGCGAGGCTAAGCACTGCACAGAGGATAGCTTGCTGTTGGCATCCTGTGGAAGGCACGTCTGATTGCATGAAGGTTCAGTGTCCTAGTTCCCTTCCCCCAGGAAAAACGACACGGGAGCTGGCCAAGACCTCTCTGGGTGATGAGCCTAAGGGATGGTTTTGTGTAGGGCCCCTATGCTTGCACACTGGGGATCAGACCTCTACCTTCACCCATGAGGCTTGCTTGCAGCAATTAAGATCTGGCCATAGGTTAATTAACATCCTGGCCTTTTGATGCACCTGCCGCAAGCAAAACACAATCTCCCCAGGTGTGGCTTGGCATGATAGAGAGGTAGTCAGTGATAAGACTCCCTGGGCATGTCACCAACCTAAGACAGGGATCAAACCAATGCTGTTTGTCTCCCAAGGACGGGTAAGGGACATGGCTGCTGGGGGCTATCTACAGACATTCTCTCTGCCAAAAAAGAAAAAAGGGGGAATTGTTAGGAGCGGGTGTGGCGGCAGTCCCAAAGGCGCCAGGGACTGCAGCTAAGTCATATGACTTGCACCTGACTTCCTCATATAAGACACAAACATCTTGAGTGCTGCGCAGGTGTACCAGGATACAGGTGAATCCAATTTGGTGGAGATTTGCCCCTGCTGCCCTGATTAGCTGAAGCTGCGTGCCTGGTGAGGTGGCGTGGCCTGCTGTGCGTGGATGGGAACTGAGAGTATATAAGAGTGAGAGGCCCGGGTTAGAGGGAGGATTATTATTCGAGAGAGGATTGTTATTATTGGGAGATATAAAAACAAGGGAGATATAAACAAGGGAGATATAAACAAGGGAGATATATAGAGAAAGAAGAAATAGGACTGAATAAACGTGTGCAGAAGGATCCTGCTGTGGCGTCGTTCTTGCTGGCGAGTTGGGGGCGCGCTCGAGATGATGACATGTCCCATGTGGTCAGAACCATGGGCAACTCAACATCCAGCGAGATGGGTGTGGGTGGGTGCACATGTTTACAGGTGTCCATGGGGCCAGAGGTATCAGACTCCCTGAAGTTGGAGTTATAGGTGGTAGTGAACTACTCAACCTGGGTGCTGGCAATCACCCAGGTCCTCTGTCAGAGCAGCACATGTTGTCAGAATCACTCAGCCTTCTTTCTTTAGCCCATGAACTCATCTTTTGAAAACAGAAGATTTGTTTATTTCCTATGTTCAGGTGTGTGCCTGCAGAAGTTTATGTGTGCCACCTGTGTGCTGGTGCCACAGGAGGCCACAAGGGGGCATCAGATCCCCTGGATCTATAGTTAAAGGCAGGCATGAGCCACCACATATTGGTTTTGGGAGTCAAACCTGGGTTATCTGAAAAAGTAGTAAGTGCTCTTGACCACTGAGCTGTCTCTCCAGACCCTAAAAACTCAATTTTTACAATTTAAAATATTTGATTAGCTGGGTGTAATGGCAGATAACGTTAATCCCAGCACTTGGGAGGCAGAGGCAGGCAGATCTCTATGAGTTCAATGTTGTGGATAGCCCTGGGGCTAATTATATTTCATGTTAACTCCATTCTCCTGTGAGTGGTTGTGAACAAGGAATGAGTCGGCACTCAGGTGATTTCCTGTAAACCTGCTTCCACCTTAATTTGTAAAATAAAGGAGAGCTGATGATTGGGCAAATAAAAGGGAAGGTGGAACAGAAGGTGGGAGAGAGAGAGAGGGAGAGGGAGAGGGAGAGGGACAGGGACAGGGACAGGGAGAGGGAGGTAGGGAGAGAGAGAGAGAGAACACAGTTTTTGGCCTTTGGATCCTGATATTGTTTCTGCGCTAGGTGACACACACCAGTACACAGAAAGCTGAGGCAGGAGGATGGAGTGTTCTAGGCAGCCTGAGCTACATAGTGAGACTCTTGTCTTTAAAAAGAAATGAAGGAAGGATCTGAAGAGATAGCTCAGTGGTTACTTGCTGTTCTAACCAATTTAAAAGTTTCCTTGTTTATGTACTTTATGAATGGGTGCTTTGTCTGCATGCCAAATCTTTTTTAATTCAGACTCCGTTTTAGAAAACCTGACCTAAGTTTGAACTCAGGTGGACTAACAGGCTGGTACCTGGCATTCCTTTCCAAGTTCTCCCTCAACCAAACCATGAGCCTAGCTCCAGTCTCTAGGCTAAGCCTCTAACAAGACCAGAGTTTCCAGGTTACACCCTCAACAAGGCCGGTGTCTCCAGGTTATTCCCCCAACAAACCTGCACCTCAGGTTACAAACCCACCCTCGCCTAACAAACACCAATGCAGAGGGGAGCAGAAACTAAGCTTATGATAGGACTCCCAGCACCAGCCAATCATGTTAAAGGGCACAGTGGCTTTCCAATTAGATGCTTGCTGTATACTAGAAAGCCTTGCCCCGATAGACATTCAGGGTGCCCCCCCTCAAACCATCCTGCATGAGGGCGGTGCGTTGGGAGGACCCAAGCCAGCTCTAATAGAATAAAGACCCTGCTGTGAGTTGCATTAGGTTGGCTCCTGTCTGTTTTCTTGAGGGGATCGCTAACATTTCCTGGCACAACATCTGCACACTGGAAGAGGGCATTGGATCCTGTTACAGATGGTTGTGCGCCACCATGTGGTTGCTGGGACTTGAACTCAGGACCTTTGGAAGAGCAGTCAGTGCTTTTAACCACTGAGCCATCTCTCTAGCCCCTATCTGGATAATTTTTTTTTTAAAAGAAAAACAAATGTATCGAGGAAAACATATTATCTAGTCGAAACAATCTCCCAGAGATCACCTTTTAGAGAACTGGAGAAGGAAAAGAAAAGGAAAACCAAGATATAGTCTTTTATTAAAGGATTTATTTATTTACATGTATATGAATACATTGTTGCTATCTTCAGAGGCACCAGAAGAGGGCATCAGATCCTATTACAGATGGTTGTGAGCCACCATGTGGTTGCTGGGAATTAAATTCAGGACCTCTGGCAGAGCAGTCAGTGCTCTTAACAGCTGAGCCATCTCTCCAGCCCACCTAGATATAGTCTTAAATCTATACATAGAAAAGACAAAGTACATAAGAAATGACTAAACTTTCAAATTGGTCCTTAAAGTGAAAAGGATTTAGTAGAAAAGGCAATTCTTGACCAAAATGTGTAGCCATAAATGTCTGTAATGTTTGATTCAGGATGGCCTCCATAGGCTCAGACACTTGCAGGTTTCTCTCTAGTTGGTGGAGGCTCAGGAGGTGTGGTCTTGCTGGGGGAGGTGTGTCATTGAGGGTGACTGAGGAAAAAAAAAAAAATCCTCACAGCCCTTCCAGTTTGCTGTCTCTGCATTTGAAGATGTGAGCTCTCAGCTTCCTGCTCTTGCCGCCATGTCTGCTGCTTGACCCCAGCTTCCCCACCATGACAGACTCTTATCCCTCTGAAACCACAGCTCAGACAAATCCTTTCTTCTATGAGTTGCTTTGCTGTGATGTTTTATCACAGCATTAGAAAAATAATTCTGTGCCTATACTAAGAATTTATTTTTATTTTACATGTGTATTTACCTGCATGTATGTGTGTGTACCATGTATGTGCAGGGCTCATAGAGGCCAGAAAGGGGATTCATATCTCTTGGAACGGGAGTTACAGAAGATTGTGAGTGGCCATGTAGGTGCTGGGAACCAAATTCTCATCCTCTGTGGCAGTCAGTGCTCCTAATTGCAGAGCCATCTCTCCAGCCGTATAAATGCCTGCATTGAAAAGGAAAGACCTGGGCTGGTGAGATGGCTCAGTGGGTAAGAGCACCCGACTGCTCTTCCGAAGGTCAGGAGTTCAAATCCCAGCAACCACATGGTGGCTCACAACTATCTGTAACAAGATCTGACGCCCTCTTCTGGAGTGTCTGAAGACAGCTGTAGTGTACTTACATATAATAAATAAATCTTAGAAAAAAAAAAAAAGAAAAGGAAAGACCTCAGGTGGGTGTGGTGATGTACACCTTCAACACAGCTCAGAAGGCAGAGGCAGGTGGATCTCTGAGTTCTAGGACAGCCTGGTCCACAGAGCTAGTTCCAGGACAGTCAGAACCACACAGAGAAATGCTGTTTTCAAAACCCACCACCACCACCACCACCACCACCAAAAATCTCAAGTTAATAAGCTGACTTCTTATTTTGAGGAATTCCGAGAAGAGCAAACTGCATCCATATTGGGTGGTTGGAAGGGGGAGTGGGGGAGAGAGAGAACACCAATGTAGTGATTACAGGAGAGAAACACAACAGAGCACAGCTATAAAGTTAAAAGTTAGTTCTCTAAAAAAAAAAAAATCAATAACTCTGGCAAGCCTTCATCTAACCTGATGAAAAAAACGAAGGCAAATAACTAAATCAATAATGGAAGCGGGGTCCACTGCTGCTCGGCGGAGCAGAGAGGGCGAGGGAGTGATGGGAATCGCTGCACACAACACATCGGGCAATTAGGTGTTCTACATGAGCTGGACTGATGCTTAGAGACCCTGATTGCTAAAACTGGATTAAGAAGGGACAGGAGAGCCTTTAATCCCAGCACTTGGAAGGCAGAGGCAGGCAGGTTTCTGAGTTTGAGGCCAGCCTGGTCTACAGAGTTAGTTCCAGGACAGCCAGGGCTACACAGAGAAACCCTGTCTCAAAAAAACAAAAACAAAACAAAACAAACAAAAAAAAAAAAAAAAAGAAGAAGAAGAAGAAGAAGATGAAGACGAAGGAACAGGAACTGGGGTGGGATATAGCTCATTGGTGGGATGCTTGTCCATTAGCTACTAACCCTAAGTTCAACCCCCTAGGACCATTAAAAAACAAAAACAAAAAAACAAAACAAAACAAAACAAAGACAGGGCTGGAGAGATGGCTCAGCGGTTAAGGGCACTGACTGCTCTTCCAGAGGTCTTGAGTTCTATCCTCAGCAACCACATGGTGGCTCACAACCATTTGTAATGGGATCTGATGCCCTCTTCTGGTGTGTCTGAGGACAGCTACAGTGTACTCACATATATAAAATAAATAAATCTAAATGCAGTGTTCTGTTTGAGGGTAACATATATATGATATATTTATATATAGTTATATGTTTATATAATATATATATATTTGTTGTTGTTGTTTAAGCAAAGATAAAGGAGAAAGAGAAAATTCTAAATATGCTTCAATGGTTAGGTTTTGCATCAGTAAATGAACTATCACACCCAAAAGAAGTCCCAAGACAAGAAAATTTTGCTAGTGGATGACAGCAAACATTTAAAACTTTAACACTAGAATTTGACATTCGAAACAGGAGGGGATTTTTTTTAATTCATCCTCTAAGTCAAATATACACTGCACACACACACACACACACACACACACACGCACACACGCACACACGCACACACGCACACACACACACACACACACATTAGATCAAATAAATAAGTATTCATAAAGGAAAAGCCTAGGGGGAAGGGTATAGGGGACTTTTGGGATAGCATTTGAAATGTAAATGAAGAAAATATTTAATAAAAAAATTAAAAAAAAAAAGAAAAGAAAAAGAAGCCTAGACCTTTAATCCCGTCACTTGGGAAGCAGAGGCAGATGAATCTCTGAGTTTAACGCCAGCCTGGTCTACAAAGCTAGGGGAGCCAGGCCTACACAGAGAAACCATGTCTCAAACAGACAAACAAACAAACAGAAAAAAGAAAGAAAGAAAGAAAAGAAAGAAAAGAAAAGAAAAGAAAAGAAAAGAAAAGAAAAGAAAAGAAAAGAAAAGAAAAGAAAAGAAGGAAACAACCCTATCTACAATAGCATGTGATTTAAAAACCTGGAATAAATTGGAGAAAGGAGTCGCATTTGCACACTAGAAATCATGAGGCATCACTGAAGAAATAAATTAAAGAATCAGTAAAAAGATGAAAAGAACCTGTGCTCACGAGTTGGAATATTTAATATTGTTGACATGGCAACATACCTTGGAGCAAGCTACACATTCGACGTTGTCTCTATCAGAACAAGCTTCATGAAAATTAATGGGCCATAGAAAAATCTATCTTCTCATTATTGTGAAATTGCAAAGAGGTACAACTAGCAAAAACATACTGAAGGGCTGGGAGTGTGGCTCAGTGGGTAGAGCATCTGCCTAGCATCCACTGGGTCCCGGGTTCCACACCCAGCCATCACACAAACTGGGACAAGAGTGCACACTTATAATCCCAGTGCTTAGAAGGCTGAAGCAGGAGAACTGGAGTTTAAGGTCATTCTTGGCTACATATTAAAGTTGAGGCTGGCCTGGGCTACATATATGACCCAAAGAACAATTGTGAAGGATACACAGTTTCCAATTTCAAAACATGACAAAACTGTCAGGAACACAATGCTTAGACAGCATGGTGCTGGCACAAGGGCAGTGGGATGCAACTCATTATGTGAGCAGACACAGGAAACTGTAGGTCACTGCAATCCATGTGGTGGGTAATAAACACTTAATAAAATTTAGTGTTTGAACAATGACCAGTCAGGTTGTGTGGCACTCTCTGGAGCACCAGCTATTCAGGAAGCTGAGGCAGGAGTCTGAGGCCAGCATGAGGTAAGATAGCAAGACCCTGTCCCTCACTTGGTAGAGACTAACCTACCACGCAGAAAGCCCTGGGTTCTATCCTCAGCACTAAAAATTCTAGGAGTGATGGCACATGCGATGATCCCAGTACTCAGGTGGATCCAAAATTGAGGCCATGTAGTGAGTTCCTTGGCTATGTAGTGAGTTCCAGGCTAGCCTGAACTACATGAGAGGTTGATTTTCATCCACGCAACAGAGCTGATGGAATTGGGTGCATCTGAATTCTAGCACTCCTATGCTGAGACGGGGCAGGAGACCTACCAGGAAACTCAAGGCAGAGTTACCATGGGCTATGAAACAGTAGTGCACACAAAAGACACCCTGCATTGGTGAGATGGAAGGTGAGACCTAATGCTGAAAGTGTCAGCAGATACACGTGCACGCACACACACACCATACACACACAGAGAGATACACAAACACCATATACATATCTACACAGAGAGACACACACCATAACACACACACACATACACCATACACAAACACACACATACACACACACACTAAACACACACGCATTCCATACACACAGACACACACACACACACACACCATACACATACTCACACAGAGACACACACACACCATACACACACACACAAAGAGACACACACATCACACACACACATAGACATATATACACATACCATACACATACACAAAGAGACATACACACCGACACACACATACCCCCTACACACACCATACACACATACACACACACACTCCATAACACACACAGACACACACACATATACATCACATACACACATACACCATACACACACAGAGAGAGAAACACACACCACACACACTCACTACATACACCCACACACACACACCCCGACACACAAATACACCGCATACCATACACAGATATACACTACACACACAGAAACACACAAATACACACATGCACTAATAAAAGATAAAGCATTAAAGTAAGCTGGTGAGGGGAGAGATGAGAGACAGCATTAAGAGCGCTGGCCACTCTTGCAGAGAGCACAGCTTGGTTCCCAGCACCCACATGGTGGCTCTCAGCCCTCTGCAAGTCCAGCACCAGGGGATCTGATGTCCTCTCCTGGCTATTGTGGACAACAGGCATGTGTAAGATACACAGACACATGTGCAGGCAAACACTCAAATACATAAATTAAAAGGAAACCAATCCTTTAAATGTTAAGTGGGAGTGTAGTTTGAAAAGTTTCACCAGGAAGATATAAAAATTCTAAGCTAGAATATCAGGCTCCTCTTAAACATATAATGAAAAATCAGACAGGACCAATGTCAAACTTTCTTGAAGTTCAAAAAAAAAAGTTTGATTCTAATGGGTTTTGGTATGAAATCTTTTAAATGTTACCTTTTTGAGACAGGGTGTCTCTCTGGGTATCCTGACTATCCTGAAATTCACTATGTAGACCAGGCTGGCCTCAAACTCACAGAAATCTGCCTGCCTCTGCTTCCCTCCATCCTTCACCAAGCGCTGGGATTAAAGGTATGCACCCCCGCACCCCCTGCCCCAAAGAAGTCTGAAGTTTTAAAAATTCTCAGTATAACTTATTTAAAACTATTTTTCACATCTGCTTTTTTTTTTAAAATGGAAAACATGCACACCCACACACTCTGTGTGCGGACATCAGAGGGCAGCTGGTAGGAGTCAGTTGTTTTTATTTCTAACTCTGCATGTGCGTGTGTGTGTGTGTGTGTGTGTGTGTGTGTGTGTGTGTGTGTGTGCGTGTGCACGCGCACTCTTAAGTGCAGTTACCCACAGAGTCCAGAAAGCCACACTGGATCTCTAGAACTAGCTTTATAGGCAGTTGTAAGCTGCCCTATGTGGGTGCTGAGAATTGAATTTGAGGTCCTCTGTGTTGGGGTTTGGGAATCACCCCACAAAACAGTCAAATCCCTATATTGAACACCACATCCCAAGACTGATCCACCAGGGCCACAGACCAGACTCAGGAGCTGGCTTTGACCTTGAGTTAAGATCCTACAGGGGGGTAGGGGGTGGGGTGTGTGGGTAGATGGCTCAGTGGTTAAGAGCACTGGCTGCTCTTCCAGAGGTCTTGAGTTCAGTTCCCAGCGACCACATGGTGGCTCACAATCATCTGTAATGGGATCCAGTGCCCTCTTCTGGTGTGTCTGAAGACAGCCAAAGTATATTCATATACATAAAATAAATAAACAAATTAAAAAAAAAAAAGACCCTACAGGGCTTTTAATCCTAAAATCCACAAAAATCTGTTCAACCAATCAGGATTTAGGGATAGGAGATTTCCTTAGAAACATCTTTGTTGTACATTTATTCGGCTTCCATTAGTTGGGGTACTCAACTGTGGCAGGGGCTTGCTTTGCCTAACATTCATGTCTTAACTTGCCAACTAGGATGTCCGTTACCCACGTACCTGTCTCTTTCTGCTAAGCAGGTGTCGGGTTATGAGGGAGGTCTTGGGAACTTAAACTTTACTCAATTCCTACTCAAAATGGCAGTCTTATTCTAAATAGCTTCTTATATTGGGGCAGGTGTCTCTCCTATGTTGGGCTCCATCCCAGGAGCAGCTTATAAAAGCAAAAACCAGGAAAGTTCATACCCGGATGCAGGAAGTGCTGCCTGGCTGTGGATTCCGGCCCAAGCTTACTGTGGCTAATAATACAAAGCAGTTCTAACTGACTTCCATCGGGGTTGGTTTCCAAGAACACCAGAGACCATCCTAGCAACAGCAGTAGCAGCACATGAGCAAGTTTCCTTAGTAACAGCACAAAATGGAGACCAGATGGGTAACAGTTACCTAGGTCTTAACACTCTGGAAGAGCAGCATACATTCAAGAAACCACTGAACCATCTCTCCAGCCCCACCACTACATTAAAACTTTGTTTACTTTCAGTGTTTTCTCTATAGCCCAGTCTCTTTACGTGTAGATGTCAAATGTGTGCATCTGATGAACAACCATTCACATTGACTCAAGGCTGCTCATGGTCTCTTACTGCTGGCCTCTAAGGTCACGTTTAATTGCCAGTGAGTTGAGTTGCTCACTAGCTGGCCCTGCCAGTCTGCCAGTTTTGCTTTGTCTTTCTAAAGACATTAGTTCTTGGCTTTCTTGAGTTGTGGGTTCTAAGTTTGCTTCCCATGCATTCCCGGTTTCCTGGGCATCTCTTCTTCCCCACGATCTTTGCAGCATTTGCCCGGCTGCTCTCTGTCCCACCTCTCCTATTGAATGTTTGGCTTCCTGGGTTGGAGTGATATCACAGTTGGTAAAGGGCTTGCTGTGAAGCAAGAGGAGCCCCAGTTCACCCTTAGAAGCCCCAGGGAAGGGCTGGGCGTGGTGGCACGGGTTTGTAATCCTGGTTCTGCAGATGGGGAGAGAGGAGGATCCTGGGATTCGCTGACCAGCAAGCGTAGCCTACTGGTGAAGTTCCTGGCCAAGTGAGAGACCTTGTTTTAAATTACTGTTATTATTACTCGATCTATCTTTTTATTTATCTTGAGACAGAGCTTACCTGTGCAGCCCTGACTGTCCTTGAACTCATTCTGTAGACTGGGCTGGCTTCAACTCCAAGGTTCACCTGCCTCTGCTTCCTGAGTGCTGAGATTAAATGTGTGTGCCCCATTTTGAAAACAAAACAAAACACCAAGGTGGACCGCTGGGCACGACTCTGTGGTTGCTATTGAGCATGCAGGCACACATAAGCACACGTACTATTACCTTCCTGACAGTCACAGTCACTCTCTTCTCTGGCATGTGGAATTTTCATTAGTTTACTTCTAAAATTACCATAAAGCCCTGTATGCTTTTTTTTAATCCATGAAACCCTTAAAGCGTATATATACAATATAGAACATATTGCATATGTGATATCTATAACATATAATGCATATTCTTTTTGCTGCATCGCTGTGGAGCGCCGTACACTTTGCTGACATTGCTCAGTCCGACCTGTCATTTTAGGAGACATGTAAACCCTATGCTGCCTCAAACTCAAACTTGCAGCAATCCTCCTGCCTCAGCTTCCCCCCACCCACCGTGCCTCAGCTTTTGTAATGTTTCTGGTGTAATGGAAAAGGATGTGATGTCTGCAGTTCTTGGGGAATGTTCTAGAAATTCCAGGGAAGGGAGGCTCCTGCTTCTGTAAGTCTCGTATGCTCGAGCTCACTGCCCGTGTGCTGTTCCTCCATGTCTTCAGGGAAGACAGAGGAATTGGCAGAACTCAGGGTACTGCTGGGTCAGACCTGAGCTCACGGGCTCAGGGTGGGAATTCTGCCGGGTTATATCTGGAGGTAGAACATGCCACACAAGCCAGTAGCTTTGTCTCTCTGCTCCAGTTACGAAGACAGAATGTATTCATCAGGGTTCTCTAAAGTAAAAGAACTTATAGAATGTCTCTCTCTTTACATATATACATATATGTAAAATCTCTATATATATATCCACATATAGACATATAGATGTGGATATATATATATATATATATATATATATATGTATGTATATATATATGGATATACATTATATGTATTTATTTTGTAATATACAAAATTTATTTATATATATATATAAAGTGTGTGTGTGTGTGTGTGTGTGTGTATGAGAGAGAGAGAGAGAGATTTGTTTAGAATGACTTACAGGCTGTGATCTAGCTAGTCCAACAATGGCTGCCTATAAATGGAAGGTTCAAGAATCTTGTGATTGTTCAGTCCATGAGGTTGGCTGTCTCAGTTGGTTAATTTAGTATACACAATGGGCTCTTGTCTCAGTTGGTTAATTTAGTATACACAATGGGCTCTAATGCCAGTGAAGGAACACCCTTGCTAGCAAGGCTGGAGCAAGCAAGCACAGAGGGAAGTTTCCTTTTCCATGTCCTTATATAAGCGTCCAGCAGAAGTGTGGAATTATAGGTATGTCTTCCCACTTCAAAGGTTCAGATTAGAAACCTGGCACTGATGGCACACGCCCGTAATCGCAGTACATGAGAGGCAGAGACAGGGGAATTCCTGACTTCAGTACACAGTGTGAGTTCCAGGACAGCCAGTGCTACACAGAGAAACCTGGTCTTGAAACAAAACAAAATAAA
Source organism: Mus musculus (assembly GCF_000001635.26). Taxonomy (NCBI): domain Eukaryota; kingdom Metazoa; phylum Chordata; class Mammalia; order Rodentia; family Muridae; genus Mus; species Mus musculus. The sequence goes on along the minus strand of NC_000081.6, from coordinate 79,859,047 downwards.
AGATTCAGATTAGAAGTGGATTTTTCCACTTCAAATGAAGCAAACCTTCGTCACTGGTGTGCCCCTCCATGTTGGAGTTTGGGTTAATTTTAGATGTAGTCAAGTTGACAACCTAGAATAGTCATCACAAGTCCACTTCTTGTCAACTTAACACAATAGTGTCTCCTTATGTCATGACTAATTTTCTTTTTTTTTTTTAAAGATTTATTTATTTATTATATTTAAGTACACTGTAGCTGTCCTCAGACACTCCAGAAGAGGGAGTCAGATCTCATTATGGATGGTTGTGAGCCACCATGTGGTTGCTGGGATTTGAACTCCTGACCTTCAGAAGAGCAGTCGGGTGCTCTTACCCACTGAGCCATCTCACCAGCCCCATGACTAATTTTCAAATGAAAACAATAACCAGGTTCTAATTACACCTAACCATGATATAACTATCCCACCTACAAACACATTATATATTATTTTTTAAAGATTTATTTATCTATTTTATGTATGAGTATACCATTGCTCTCTTCAGACACACTAGAAGAGGGCATCAGATCCCATGACAGATGGTTGTGAGCCACCATGTGGCTGCTGGGAATTGAACTCAGGACCTTTGGAGGAGCAGTCAGTGCTCTTAACCACTGAGTCATCTCTCCAGCCCCAGATTATATATCAAATCGGATCATAGTTATTGTAATTATACATAAATGTGATATAACTATCCCTTATACAACCACAAATGATTATAAATTTAGAATAGGTGGCAATGTCCCTTTTGGGACATTCTTTTAGTATCTCAACTTAAATATGATAACCATTAATATTATTTAAATTAATGTTACAGTGTATGATAAAGACATTGAATAAAGAAAACACAAACCTATGTACAAACACATTAACAGAGCACAACACACCCTCACGTCAATTATAATCCTTATTTCTGCAACTGGTTACGTGGCCTTAGCTGGTATTTATAACTACCTTCCTCTACTACCCATTTTGTATTTCCTCCACTCTCAGCAAGCACCAGGTCAGCAGGTCTTGGCTCTTTTCCTGGAGGAGTGACCCACCCCTTCATTCCTGATGGGTCTGTGCCCTTTGTTATCCTGCCTGGACTAGGATGTTATAGTTTCCCATGGACTTTAGTCACAGGACATAGTAGCACCAAGAGATGCCCTATAGGATCTTCTGCAGTCTGGACATAATCTTTCTTACCTCCACTGTGGAGGAGCAATCCAGTTTCCCCTTGGTAATCTGGATCTATCACCCCTCCTAACACTGCTATTCCTGTCTTAGCCTGTCGGCTTAAGGGCATCAGAAGCCCAAAGTGGTCAGGGCAAAGTCTGAGTTTCCAGTTCAGTGGGATGCTTATTTGGGTCTCCGCAGGAATGTTCCCGCTCTGGGACCAAAGCTTTCAGGCCAGCAGAACTTAAGGTCGCAGAAAGGGAACAGAATCAAAGCATTTCCGAGTAGGTCACTTGGGGTGACAGTGCGTGGAACTGTTCCCTTTGCCATGCCTTGAGTCCTGGGCTTATGGATCCTGGCTATAGGAGAAGCTGTACTGTATATCCGACATGGTTTCAAAGCATATTCTCCCTTTAGAGAATCCTGCCCCAGCCCTCTAAGTTGCTACTACTTAATTGATGATGTAACTGTGTCTTCAAAAGCCACTCCACTTTTCTGTCAGGCCAGCTGCTTCAGGATGGTGGGCAACATGGAAAGACCAGTGATTATGGCCCCACTCTTGTACTTCTGGCTGTGAAATGAGTTCCTTGGTCAAAAGGACTACTGTGTGGAAAACCGTGATGGTGGATAGGCACTTTATACATCTAATAGTGATCTCAGCAGATACATCAAAGACAGGAAAGGCAAATTCATGACCAGAATAAATAGTAACTCCAGTAAGGACCAAGTGTTGTCCTTCTCCTACAGGAAGTTGTCCAGTGTAGTCAACTTGCCAGCAGGTCACTGACTGGTCACCATGGGAATGACAGCACCCAGGGCTCATTGTTGCTCTCTGTTGTCAGCAGCGGATGTGGCCAGGACAGCCTTGGTGAGTGGCCGTCCATGTTGTTGAGTTCATGCATAGGCCCCATCTCTGCCACCATGGCCACTTTGTTCATGGGCCCAAGGACAGTGAGAGAAATGGCTGAGGAAAGAGGCTGGCTGTCCATAGATTGGGTCATCCTATCTACTTGATCACTTGATACTGAACTCCTCCTCAGCTGCAGTCACCTTTTGATGAGCATATACACGGGGCAGGGGGATCTTCATATCCTTCCCCCATCTGGAGAGATCTGTCCACAGATTTCTTCCCCAGACATTTTTCTAACCTTTTCCAGTCATGCTCTTTCCAAGTCCCTGGCCATCCAGCTAACCCATTAGCTCCAGGCCACGAGTCAGTGAGCAATCACACATCTGGACATTTCCCCTCCACCCAGCCCCCCAAAATGTACGAACATGTGTACTGCCTGAAGTTCTGCCCACTGGGAAGATTTCCCTTTATCTGTGTCCTTCAGGGTTGTGTCAGAAAGGAGTTGCAATGCTGCAGTATCCACCTGTACCTGCATAACATGCAGAGCCATTGGTAAACCAGGCCCTAGTGTTCTCTTCCTCAGTCAACAGATCATAGGGAACACACACACACACACACACACACACACACACACACACACACATACACACACACACAGACCGAGCGAGTGAGAGAGAGACAGAGACAAAGAGAGATAGAGAGACAGAGAGACAGAGAGAGAGAGGCTTACAGGATGTGGTCTAATTTGTCCAACAATGGCTTCCTAGATACAGAAGATCCAAGAATCCAGTAAATGTTCGTTCAATCCATGAAGCTGGATGTCTTGACTCGTCTCCAGTATACACTGGAATCCCAAAGACATGGGCTCTAATGCCAGTGAAGGAGTGGACTTGCTAACAAGGGTGGAAGGAACAGGCAAAGAGAGAGTGCTTCCCTCTTTCATACCCTTTATATTATATAGTCTGCCAACAAAAGGTGTGGCTCAGATTTGACGATCTGGATCTCAGGAGGCAGAGGCCAGAAGATCTCTGAATTCTGAGTTTGAGGTTAGCCTGGTCTACAGAGCGAGTTCTAGAACATCCAGGGCTACACAAAGAACCTGTCTCGGGGTTGGAGAAATGGCACGGTGGTTAAGAACACTTGTTATTCTTGATGAGGACCCAGGTTCGATTCCAACACCCAGAGGGTGGCTCACAGCTGTCTGTAACTCCAGTTCCAGGGGGGAATCTGAAGCCTCCTTCTGACTTCGGATGCATATGGCACATAACAGAATAAATAAATCTTAAAGACACATACACACACACACACACACACACACACAAAACCCTATCTTAAAAAACAGAGAAAGAGAGAGAGAGACAGGCAGACAGACTGACTGAGTTTTTCTTTTTGGCAGCTTCCAGGGCCTCACATGTACAGGACACAGCTTGCACACTGGCCGTTACCCTAGGGGCAGCCAGAGAGGTTGGGCATCTGCATTTCAGGTATGGTGGTGATGTGCTGTCACAAGAGGGGGTTGCAGAGCCCTGGGGTGGGCAAGGGCCAACAGCAGTGTTCAGCCCCCTAACTCTTAGGGTGTTTCTATAAACTCTGCCACTGCAGATATTCTTAAGACTATTATGCAAGTGGACAAAGACATGTGTTCATGGTTCCTTGCAGAGCCCGAGGATAACTTCAGCAGAAAAGAACTCTACACAGTTCTTCAGTTGAGGATTGCAAAGATGAATTAGGGCAACTTGCCCTTGGAGCTCCTCAGTGGCTGCCAAAGGAATACTGGAGAGCTGTATTTATTGACATGAGGGAGGTGTTAGACAGTGGATGTGTGGATAGATAGATGAATAGCTGAATATCTAGATGGACAGAGAGATGGCAGGGTTATAGCTTGCTCTTGATGAGAAACACAATGGTTTATGAGAGCTGAGCCACTTCATACATGAAGGGCATTTGGAACTGAGCCTGGCACATTGTTTTGTTTTATTTTCCAATGCAAGATCTCTCAGTAAATCCAGCGCTGAGCTCAGCACCTGGGCTATTAAAAGTAGGAAGTTCAAAACACACACACATACACATCTACCTATATATGTATATACACACACACATGTATATACATATATATGTGTGTATGTATATATATGTATGTGTATGTATATATGTATATACATGTGTGTTTATATATACATATATACACATACACACACACACACACACATATATATATATGCATATACACACATACATATATTTGAGACTGGGTCTATCTACTTAGCCCTAGCTGTCCTGGAACTCACTATGTAGACCAGTCTGGCCTCAAACTCATTTGCCTCTACCTCTGTAGTGTAGAGATTAAAGGTGTGGGTCCACCATGCCCAGCCCAATACATTTCCATTTTAAGAGCCTTTTAAATGCAAATTCCAGTCCATGCTGTGGAAAATAAGGTAAAAGCCACCAGATTCCTACGGACAGAGGGAAGAACGGAGTGAGGAGCCATGCCAACTCCTGACTGTGGGTCCCACAGTCCTGAGGCTTCCAGATGAGCACAGACAGTGTGTGGGGGTCAGAGTGTGTGGGGTCAGTGTTTATAAGTAGGCTCTTCCACAGGGGCAATCTCCTGTTGCTCTCAGCTCACTCCGCTGCTCCAGTGACTCTCCACCTGGCTCAAAGTGACCAGCCTGTCTCTTTAATGGGTGTGTTCTGCACTTCTTCCCCACCCCCAAAGAGTTGAATTAAGGGCAGAAACACAGGAAATAAAACACCATAGGATTAACAACTTTTACATTGTAAAATGATGTATTTGTTTTTATTTTATATGTACATGTGTTTTGCCTGCGCGTATGTATGTTGCCTGGGGTATGAGGAGTCAGCAGAGGACACTGGATCCCCTGGGCCTGGAGTTAAAGACATTTGTGAATCCTCGTGTGGATGTTGAGAAGCAAACCTTGGTCCTTTGCAAGAACAGCAAGTGAGTGGCCTTGACCATGGAGCCCCCTCTTCAGGTCATACCAACTTTCACTTTAAGGCCCATTTCCTACTTCTTATCCTTATAAGGTTTAAGAGAACTTGATTGATGGTGCTGGGGAGACAGCTCAGTGGTTAGAAAGTGCTACCTGGGCCAGCCTGAGCATCAGTATCTGGACCTCCAGCACCCACCAAAAAGCCAACTGGGTGCGGTGGCACACACCTGTAATCTCAATACTCAGGAGTCAGAGACAGAGGAGCTCAGAGACAAACTGGCTCCTGGGCAGCCTGGTTGTCTGGATCAAGCTCTGGGTCTGAAATAAAGTGGAGAGTGGCCAGGGAAGGCACTCAAAGTCACATGGGGCCCCACATGCACGCGCACATGCATCTACACACATATACACAAGAGAACATGTTCACTCACACACACCTACACAGACAGACCAGACACACATGTGCACACACACACACACACACACACAGAGGGAGGGAGGGAGGGAGGGAGAGAGAGAGAGAGAGAGAGAGAGAGAGAAAACCTGACTTACTGAAGTAATATATTGTTTCATGGTTCCATTTTTAAAAGAGGTGTATTATTATATTTTACATGTATGAATATTTCACCTGCATCTATGTGTACCATGTGGGTGCCTGGTGTCCATAAAAATCAGAAAAGGGTGGTGGATCCTCTGGAACTAGAGTGAAGGATGGCTGTGAGCTACCCAGTGCTGAGACTTGAGCCCCGGTCCTCTATAAGAGAAGTGTGAGCTCTAAACCACCGAGCCATCTCTCCAGACCCATGGGTCTAATTTTTAACCATATAGTTGAGTTATGGAGTTGGACTCTCAGGTAGCCCAGGTTACCCTCCAAATCTATGTAGCTAAAGATGTTCTTGATGTTGAGTCCTGTACTTTCTGCCGTTTTGTTGTTTTGGAGACAGAGTTTCTCTATAGCCCTGGCTGTCCTGGAACTTGCTTTGTAGACCAGGCTGGCCTTAAACTCACCTGCCTTTGCCTCCTGAGTGCTGGGATTAAAGGCATGTGCCACCACCACCTGGCTGATCTCTCTGCCTTTATCTCCCCAGCCCTGTAGCTGCAGGCCCGCTCCACCATGCCCAGTTTATGCAGAGCCAGGGCTCAATCCTGGGACTCACTCTTTCAAGCACTCTAGCAACTGAATCTCATTCTGAGCCCCTGAGGTTTAGTCCTTCTCACAAAGCATTGTAGCAGCTAATCAGACTTCAAATTCATAGTATTTGTCAGCAAAATACATTAGATTTATAAAGAGCCACCTGACTAGGTGAGGAGGCCCATTGGCATAACTCTTAAAATGCTGAACAGATACAGGGTGGGTCAGCCCAGATGGGATGCTTCAAGGAGCTAACATTTGCACACCAGACCAAATTAATCAAGGCCTCCTAAAAGGCAATTATTGAAATCTAGACCCATAATGAAAAATAATGCATTATATATGCTGAATTAAAAACTAAGCTAGCCGGGCGTGGTGGCGCACGCCTTTAATCCCAGCACTCGGGAGGCAGAGGCAGGCGGATTTCTGAGTTCGAGGCCAGCCTGGTCTACAAAGTGAGCTCCAGGACAGCCAGGGCTATACAGAGAAACCCTGTCTCGAAAAACCAAAAAAAAAAAATAAAAATAAAAAATAAATAAAAAATAAGCTAAATGATAAAGGAGGTTTTTCCTGTGGGGTTTAGCTTTAATAAATTAAATATTAATTTTTAAAACCAAAGCAAGCCAAGGAATAAATCTTTTCCAAACACAAAAACCACCTTGAAGGGCACCAGGGAACCCCTTCCTTGCGGTCAATGTGCTACGGGGTTGAGGTTATTGGAGAAACTCATTTCTATTTGTTTGGGGCTAAAAGGGTACAGAGTGTGTAGCCTCTTGAACTCATACACACGGGGCGTAGGCTTTTGTCACAGCTTTCTGCTCCACACATGCTGGCTGACAGGCCACAGATCACACAGGTCCCAGGGGACACTGTCCCCAGCCCAGGAGTTGAGTGTCCCTTGGGGAATGTCCTACCTTTCTGTGGGATGCTCTGGGACTGCAGCTGCCATAGACCTAAGTCACAGTCACCGTGAGGCTCAGCAAACTAACACTGAAATGCTGTTTGTCCCCTTGGGTAAAGTCTAGCAGGCAGCCTGTGGTGGTTTGAATTGCTATGGTCCCCATAGACTCATGGGTTTGAACACCTGGCCCATAGGGAGTGGCACTATTAGGTGTGGCCTTGTTGGAGAAAGTGTTTTACTGTTGAGGCGGACTTTGAGTTTTTTTTTTTTTTAAAGATTTATTTATTATTATATGTAAGTACACTGTAGCTGTCTTCAGACACTCCAGAAGAGGGAGTTAGATCTCGTTACGGATGGTTGTGAGCCACCATGTGGTTGCTGGGATTTGAACTCTGGACCTTCGGAAGAGCAGTCGGGTGCTCTTACCCACTGAGCCATCTCACCAGCCCTTGAGGTTTTATATATGCTCAAGTTACCTCCAGTGTTGACCACAGTCCTTCTGTTGCCTGTGGATCAAGATGTAGAACTCTCAGCATCTCCAGCACCATGTCTGCCTGCAGGCTGTCATACTTCCTTGCCATGATGATAATGGACGGAATCTCTGAAACTGTAAGCCAGCCCCAATTAGACGTTCTCCTTTATAACAGCTGCCATGCTCATGGTGTCTCTTTATAGCAATAAATTCTAATTAAGACAACCTCGTTTCCCCATTCCCTTGGGTTTGGGATAGAACACGGGGCCTCAGGCACACTAGGCAAGAACATTACCACTGAACTCTGCAGCTCAATAGTTAAAAATTTGAAACATGGTTGAGCAGTGTGCTTGCCCAACCCTACCTCGTCACTGCTGACCCGAGTCCAGCGAGCATTGGAAGGAAAGCTAGCTCTATTCCCAAGTGTGCACCTCGGGGACCCTTGCACCTCAAAAAAAAAAAGTCACTGTAAGAAAATAGAAGGTACTGTGCGAACTTGCCCACTGTGGTGATTTGAACTTGAATGGCCCCATAGCCTCATAGATTTGAATACTTGGTCCCCAGCTGGTGGCTGTTTGGGAAGGGTTAGGAGGTGTAGCCTCGTGTGTCATGTGTTCCTGGGAGTGGGCTAGAGGTTTCAAAAGCCTCCTGCCATCTCTAGTGGCTCTCTCTGCTTTTCTGTGTGTGGGTCAGATGTGAGCTACAGTTGTCGCTAACAGTGCAGTGTTTGCCTGCCTGCTGCCCTGCTCCCTGCCATCACAATCATGGGCACCTACCTGCCTGAAATTATAAGCCTCAATCATACTCTTCCTTCTGTAAGGTGCCTCGGTCATGGTGGATTATCACAGCAAGAGAAGAGCTGGGCGTGGTGGCACACACCTTTAGTCCCAGCACTCAGGAGGCAGAGGCAGGCAGATTTCTGAGTTCGAGGCCAGCCTGGTCTACAAAGTGAGTTCCAGGACAGCCAGGACTACACGGGGAAACCCTGTCTCGAAAAACAAAAACAAAAACAAAAACAAAAGAGAAGAGTGACTAAGACACCAACCAAACAGTTCACAGAAATGAGGACCTTTTCATATCTTGCCATGAGTAGTTTAAAGGTCTTCCATGAGGAAGAAAGATTTCTTCTTATTTTTGACTATGCGTGTGTTTCTGTGTTTTGTTTTGGTTTTGAGGAAGTTGGGTGTGTGCACATAAATGCAGTATCTGTAGAGGCCAGAAGAGGGCACTGGATCCCTGGAGTTACAGGTGGTTGTAATCACATGTGGGTGCTGGGAACTAAACATAGGCTCTCTGCAAAGCAGCCAGTGCTCTTCCCCCTGATCCACCTCCCCAGCCCCAGGCACCTGTTATTCTTTTTATATGAGTTCTCAGGGATGACCTTGAACTCCTGATTCTCCTGCCTCTGCCTCCCGATTGCTAGGACTATGGGTGGGTACTACCACACCATGTCTCTCTCTTTTCTCTTTCCTTTCTCCCTTACTTCCTCCCTCTTTCCTTCCCTCCCTCCTTTCTTCTCTCCTCACAGTCTTGTGGCCCATAAGCTGGTTCTCTGGGTAAATGTACTTGCCTTGCAAGGCTATTGGCTAATATTTAATCCTGGGGGCCCTTGTAAAGGTGAAACTGTAAGCCAGCCCCTAATTCCACTGTGCCCAGTGTCCTCCTGCTGTCTGCAGATCAAGATGTAGAACTCTAGACTTTTCAGGCACCATGTCTGCCTGCATGCTGCCATGCTTCCCACCATGATGATGATGATATGGACTGAACCTCTGAAACTGTAAGCCAGCCCCAATTAAATGTTTTCCTCTGTAAGAATTGCCGTGGTCATGATGTTTCTTCATAGCAAATAGTACTTTGAGACACAACCCATCCAGGCAGAGGCCTGCCCTGGACACTTGGGGACATCTGGAGTAGAGGAAAGGCCTCCTTGAGGGAATCTGCAGTTGGAGGCTCTGTCGGAAATCAACACTCAGCCCCAGAAACACTTGATGTCAGTACTTGGTACTAGATGGTGATCCACATTGGTAGTGACTGAAGCCAGGGCCAGTGTCCTACAGTAGGGACTATGTCATAGAAGTTGCTTTTAAATTGATGTTATGACCAGCTGGACACAGTCACTTGCCTTTGTCTGGCTTCCCCACTTACCTGAGTGCAGCTCATGCCTACAGAGACCCTCCTGGGGACATTCAGACATGTCCCCAAGCCTAGCCTGGGTTTTTCTATTCTTCTCTGGGGGCTGTGTGCTCAGGAGGCAAACCTGATAATATTAGATGCTCTCACTCATCCAAAGGGTCCCCTGGAGGCCCCAGAGAATGAGAAAGGAAAAGGTTACTGTGGGGTCGTGAAAGGCAGCCTATTTTGGTTGACTGAAGTTTGCTCCAGCGACCCAGTAGAAAACTCTACAAAGGAAGGAACAGCAAGTCACATTCCCAGAGACAGCTGCCTGACACCACAGAGCCCCCAACTCCATACTTCTGTGACTATAAGTCACACAGACAGTGTCCCAAGCTCCTGGCATTCTGACTAGAGTCTACCCCCACAGTTACCTGACTATAGGCAAGTATGCTCCTCCCTATAGTTACCTGGCAATAGCAAGATAGCCCAGTCTACTATAAAAGGGGCTGCTTGGCTCCTCCTCGCTCTCTTTAAGCTCTCACCTTTCTTACTCTCCTCTCTAGCCCTCCTTTTCTCTCTCTCTCCCTTACCCCACCCTCTCTCTGTGGCCATGGCTGGCCTCTCTCCCTCTTTCTACCTTCTCTCTTTCTTCCTGCCTTTCTACAATAAAGCTCTAAAACCATAGACAGTGTCTGCTCATCAAGGCCCTCCGTGCTTGAACGATGGGATAGGCTTTCCCCTAAAGAGCCTTGTCTAACCTCCCGTCCGCCAGAAAGTCTTCCTGCGCTCCAGCCACTGACTGGACCAAGGACTCTCACCTTCGTGGGAACCACCCAGTGTCCCCTCTCCCCCTGCCCTTTCCTCCCTTTGGCCCCAGGGCCCCCATTTGTTCTCAGCTCTTCTGCGGTGTCCAGCAGTGTCTGGGATGCCCAAGACTGAGAACCTGTTACCTAGGACTTCCCCTTGTCCATCACCTGCTGAGCTGGGATTCCATGGCTTCCCACAGCCAGACACCCACACAGGGCCACGTGGAAAGCATGTGGCAGTCTTACGAGTCCTCCCACCCAGAGCACTGGAACTCTGGCAGAACACAGGTTTTCTCCCACTCCCTTAATTCCCCCATGCCCGCTGCCCTACAGGAGGAGATTGCACTCCAGCTGGGTGTCACGGTCCCATCTGGGAACAGGGCCACTGGGATGCTGGCTAGAGCTGGCAGTGTGCAGCATGGTGACAGTGGCAGCCTCCACAGTCCAGTGCTGGGCCCTGAACCAGGGCCGGGTATGGAATGATCGGCGGATTTATAGATAGAGCACAAGGTGTCCCACCTTCAGCAGCCCCAGCAGCCCCCATACTTGCCCCCCCAGGAAGTGCTGGGCTTTAATCTGAAGTGGAAAGCAAAACAACCCAATCTGAAGTAATAGGATCCCCCAAACCCAGGAAAGTCGCTGTAGAGGAAGGCTTGCCAGCGAAATGGAGAGCGCAGACAGAAGTCCATGCAGCATAGTGGAGAGACTATGGAGTGGGCTGCTTCTCACCTGACCCACACTCCCTGGAAAGGCAGGGGAAGGGAAGGGGCCCCCTGCTGGAACCAGAGGTGTTTCTAGATTTTTTCTCTGTAGCAGCCCTGGTGTTGGCTCTCCCAATGATAGGAGCTCTTCTTTGAGCTGCTGTCTGTCCCCCTCAGGGGGCCTCTGGTATCCTTGAGCCAGAATGCATGGAAGAAAGTCTTCTGTAAACCATGGTGATGGTGTAAAAGTTCCACCAGCATCCCAACTGGCAGGCAGTAAGAAATTCACTCTATACATACATGCACACATGCACATGTGCACACTTACACACACAGGCAGGTACACACACCCATGCACGCACACTCTGCCTCTCCCACACATTTATTTGTGCAGCTTGCTGTTGCAGCTTACTTGTTGTCTCTGCAGGAGCTGTTCCCACTGTCACATTTGCCTGTCTCCCAGAATAGACATCCAGGAGGCCATGTTACAGTAAATGGACTAAGCAGACATTTTTGGCCACTTGGAACCTCACCAGCAGCCAAGCTCTGCGTGGAGCTTGCTGGGTCGGACCCCGCCTTATCCTGGCTTCTCTCCTAGAGCCTCCTCTCTGCAGTCTAAGGAACAAGGTCTCCTCCAGGGCCTGAAAGGCTCCATGACAGGCTCCGCCTCCTCCAACCCCATCTCCCACCCACTGGGCTCTGGTCCTGCTGACTCCCTCTGGTCTGCCTCAGAGCCTTCCCACTCATTATCCCTCTGCCTGGAAATCTGTTGCCCAGGTCTCAGCAGCAGCATCGTCTTCCCCCCTCAGAGTCTCAGCTCAGACATGGCTCCTCAAAGTCCCCTAATCACCCTGGAAGAAGGTTATAGCACACATACCTGTCGCCTACACCATACAACCCCATCCGGTCCTGTTGCGGATAGCCCTAAATATATTTGATGCTAATTCCGTTCTTCTGTGAGGGGATGTGGGGGGGGGGGGGGGGAAGGAATGAGTCAGCACTCAGGTGATTTCCTGCTTCCCACCTTAATTTGTAAAATAAAGGAGATCTGATGATTGGGCAGATAAAAAGGGAAGGTGGAGAGGAAGGTGGGGGGAGAGAAGAAGGAGAAAATGGAAGCTGGAGAGGAGGCAGAGGAGGAGGAAGAGGAAGAAAAGCTGAGCAGAAGCACATGGCCTGGAGAAATCATAAGGTTTTTTATGTTTTGTTTTGTTTTTTAAGACAGGGTTTCTCTGTGTAGCCCTGGCTGTCCTGGAACTCACTCTGTAGACCAGGCTGGCCTCGAACTCAGAAATCCTCCTGTCTCTGCCTCCCGAGTGCTGGAATTAAAGGCGTACGCCACCAATGCCTGGTGAAATCTTAAGTTCTAAGGGGTCTCATAGATGTGAAAGATGGTAGTGTAGCAGTAGATCTGCCCAATCTAGGCGTACAGCTTGTATTCATATTGATTGACTTGTGTTTTCATTGCCGGGGCTTATTTGGGATGTAGATTTACCTCAACATGGTCCCTTTACAATACATGACCTGCCTGACCGGTCTGCCCCTGCCTTGCATGTCCAGTCTCCTTCTACCTCTCTGTAAGAATATAAGCTGAGGGTATCTGTGCTTACCATGTCCCTGGCACTTAGAATCACGTAAGATACATGGTGCAGCCCAGAAAAGACTAGCTGCCTAGAGAATAGTGGCATTGTCTGGGGAACTGGGTTCTGGGATTCCTGTCCCCAGGGAGCTCATGATTTATTAGAGGTGACAAGTGACCAGACAGAATTCCTGGTACTGGGTAAGTAACCAAAGGGGGCAGGGAAAGGCTGAGAGGACCACACACGGCTCCCTGCAGAGGGTGGCTGGGAGATGCTGCACACTGTTGGTCAGGGAGGCCTTCAGGAACTTATCCAAAGGAAGAAGGGAGGCAGCTGCATCGACCTGGCAATAGCAGCTTTTGCGGACTTAGCAGCAGGCCCTGCTTAGTGATATCCTGGGAATGGGTATGAGGTTAGGGACAGCTTTGGCTTGTCCTGGAGACATTCATGAGTCACTGGGAAGGGTCCCCACAGCTCATATTTTGGCTTCTTCACCATGAAGGCTTTTAAACTGAGGAAGGACTCAGAACTCCATTTCCAAAAGGTCCCTCGGTCTAAATTGGTGTTTCCCACGTCTGTCGCCCAGTTATGCCCATATTCAGGCCAATTGCCAAACAATTCCAGTACCGGCTTTCTAAACATAGACAGCCCTTCTTTAGCAGCACATACTATCGTGGCATGATCTTGAGGCAACTTGACTGTTTTAGATTCTCTGTGACTCACATTGGTCACTTGGGTCCCTGTCAGTCTCATTGGTGGAGCTATATCCCAGGGTGGGGCATGTCAGGTGGGAGGGGACAAGGGAATGGAGAAGGTAAGTATTGCTCATCTCCAGGTTAGAGCAGAGGCCAGCGCCCTCCTAAGTATCACTGCTTATTCCCGGGGTTATTTTGGGGAGTTGAATTAGTAGATAGTAGATCTTGTGCACACATCAGAAGCACTTAGAAAAATCCTTGAAGCATCCTGTGGGTTGGCTGTGGTATGTTCCAAAGGTCTTCAGAGTGGATCCAACGCATTGACTTTCAGGGTGAGAACAACCCGTAAGCGTGTGTGCACGTATCAGTTGTTTTTGCAGCCACAATACTTGACAGGAAGAAACAACTTGTTTCAGCTCATGGCTTCAGACGGTTTTCCTCCATCATGATGAGGAAGGCAAAGCTGTATGTGGGTTCAATCGTGGTTGTGGGAGTGTATGATGAAGGCCATTGCTTCCGTGTATGTATGTATGTTTGTATGTATGTATGTATGTATGTATGTACTTGCTTGCTTGCTTGTTTGTTTGTGTGTGTGCATCTGTGTACTGCATGTATGTTTGGTGCCCACAGAGACCAGAAGAACACACTGGATCCCTTGAAACTTGGGCTATAGAGAGTTGTGAGCTGCCATGTGCGGTGCTGAGAACTGAGTTGGAGGGGTGCTCAGAACTGAGTTGCTCTGGATGAGCAGCCAGTGCCTTTAACCACTGAGTCATCTCTCCAGCCCCCAGGCTGTAATATTCAAAGATCTGCCCCAAGCGACTACTTCCAAAAGTGAGGGTCTACATTCTAAAGTTTCCTTGGCCTCCAAAACAGCACCACTAGCTAGAGGACAAAGCATGAACATGTGGAGAACATGTGGGGAACATGTGGGGAACACGTGGGGAACATGTGGGGAACATAGCAGACTGAGGCTATGTCAGTACAGTGTGTGTGAGAGCCTGTATTCGTGCCTTGGTGAATATATCTGTGTGTGCCTGTGTGTGTGTGAGTGAGCGTGTGTGCCTCTGTGTGTGTGTATGCGTGTGTGTGTGTGTGTGTGTGTGCATGTGTGTGTGTGGTGTCTTGATCCTTGAGTGGGCCCAGCACTTAGATACACATGCTTCTAGCACCACAGACCTACCACATGCCAGACTGAGTTCCAGTTGCCTAGAAGCCAATGCTGTGTCCTCACAAGACCGAAGAGACTCTCCATTTTACAGTGGAAGAAAACAGAGGCTCAGAGAAGTTGCCAGCTCCAGGGCCACACAGCTGGGTTCACTTTAGGCTCCCTCGCCCGCTCAGTGTCTTTCTACTTTGTGCTTCCAGAGCTTGGTACAGAGAGACGGGGGAGAGTTGCAGTGAGGGTCTGACAAGCTTCTAAAAATCTCCTAGGTGATTCATCCACACATCGCACACATACAAACTGAACACCTGTCTTTTTCAAGGTTCTATGCTGGCAACAGTGAAGAAGGGGTTCCAGGCAGGCAAAAATCTCTTCCCGTAGGAGCCTGGGGTCTAGTGAAGGGGTTAGAAATGAAATGCACAGGGAGTGTGGAGGGTCAGGAAGTGGATATGGTAAGGTAAGTGGACCGAGACTACCGGGGAGCAGAAGTGCGTTCCATGAGAGAAGGTGGTCAGAGGACAGACACTTTCTGAAGAATGGACGTTTGGCCTTTGGTTCCTGCAACTCAGGCAGCTGAGGCAGGAACATTGCTTGGGCCCAGGAGTTTGAGACTAGCAGGGGCAACATGGTACGCCTCCATTAAAGAAAGAAAGAGGGGCTTTGAGGACAAGGCTCAGCAAGCAAAAGCACCGACCATGCAAGCCTGATGACTGGAGTTCACTCTTAGGAACCCACACGGCTGCTTTGGGGGACAGGAATCTATAATTTTAGTACTTATGTAGTGGGATGGGAGGCAGAGAGAGGAGAAGCTTCTGGAAGCTGGTGAGCCAGCTACCTCAGAGTACAACTCCCTCAGAGTACAGCTACTTCAGAGTACACCAAGCAGCAGAAATCAGAGCCTCTGCTTCAACAAGGTGGAGAGAGAAAAGTGACCCTCAAAAGCTGCCCTCTGACCTCCACAGGGACACCATGGTATGTATATACATACACACACACACACACACACACACACACACACACAAACACACGCGCGCGTGCTCACACAGCAATAATAATAACATTTTAAATAAAGGGAGGAAAGCGTAGCTAAATCCATCCGAAACCTTATGTTTTCCCACCCATTCACTTTGTTTCCAGAAATTATGACTCTGAGACTTAGTACTTCATGAATAACTGTCTAGGCTAAAAGCTTTGCTTGTTCCCAGCTAGCTCATAACTTAATTACCTATTTATTCTATTCTAAGTCATACCTGGTCCTCAGTTGCATGCGCTGTCTTATTCTGTGTCTGGGGTGAATCTCCCATGCCTGACTATCTCCCAGAATCCTTTCTCTCTCAGCCGGATGTCCCACCTTCTAATCCTGTCTCTGCTCATTGGCCATAGACTTTTTTATTGACAGATGAAGCATCCATACATTGCACGAGAATTTATTTCTTTCTTTTTTTAAAAGATTTATTTATTTATTTATTTTTATTTACATGAGTACACTGTAGCTGTCTTCAGACACACTGGAAGAAGGTATCAGGTCTTATTACAGATGGTTGTGAGCCACCCTGTGGTTGCGGGGAATTGAACTCAGGACCTCTGGCAGAGCAGTCAGTGCTCTTAACTGCTGAGCCATCTCTCCAGCCCAAGAAATTATTAAAAAAAAAAAAAAGGTAACCTTTGAAGAAAGACTAAAGCCTGAGAGACTGTGACTCCTAAAAGTGTCAGCTGCTACACCCGTGAACTCTCACCAACATGGCTGCCTAAATAGGAGCTGACCAGGGCTGACACCAGAAGACATGAGAATGTGGTGAGGGGAGTTCCGGAGGCCTCAATTCTACACCAAGACTGTAGGTAGACAAAGAGCTAAGGCAACCAAGGAATCCAACCACTTATCCAATACCGCAAGGTCAGCCTGAAAACATACATATAAGTAACAGTCACAGACTGAGCAGGTTGCATTTGGTAATTTAGGAACACACACAATATTAAAGAAAAAGAATCTGAATGGAAAGAGGGGAGCTGCACATGGAAGGGATTGGAGAATAGGGTGAAAAGGAGGAAATAATGTAATTATATTATAACCTCAAAAAAAAAGAAAAGAGAGAAACAAGCCACGCACCCACCTGAAGGAGATACACATGACATCTGGGGTGAGTGCCAGTTTGGAATCTGCAAGGTCCATAAGGATGCATGAGCTGTGGTGCTAGAGAGGTGACCCAGCTGTTAAGACCACTGGCTGCTCTTCCAGAGGGCCCAGGTTCAATTCCTAGCATCCTAATGGTGACTCATAGCCATCTGTAACTCCAGTTCCAAAGGATCCAGTACCCTCTTCTAACCTCCGCATACATCATCAGGTAAGTATGTGGTACACAGACATACATGCAGGCAAAAGATTTATATGCATAAAATAAAATAGGGTTTTAAAGGATGCTTGCGGGCTGGAAAGATGGCTCAGCGGTTAAGAGCTCTGACTGCTCTTCCGAAGGTCCTGAGTTCAAATCCCAGCAACCACATGGTGGCTCACCACCATCTGTAAGGAAATCTGATGCCCTCTTCTGGTGTGTATGAAGACAGCGACAGTGTACTCATATACATAAAGTAAATAAATAAATCTTTTTACAAACAAAACAAAACAAAAGGATGCTTGTGATGTCTACTGCTGTACAGGAATATATATGCTCTGCCCAGATGTCCTGGATCATTTTAACCCCCATTCCCAATGCTGTTGTCCTCCCATGACCAAACCCAGAATACTGACATTCACAGACAGAAGCAGGAAGTGCCTGGGAGTTAGCCTTCCTTGTCTGCACCCCCATAGTCTTAAACTATGATGACTACACTGATGGATAGCCCATGTACCAGGCCCCCTGGAGCATCAAGCTAGGGCCGCTCACTGCTTGAACATGTACTGGGTAAGCCATGACACTGTGTAGCTAGCACATGAGAAGCATAGCATCTTCCAGTTTTCAGCGAGGGTGATGAGGGCATAGTACTCTGCTGGGCTGAGTCATTCCACTGGGTCAGAGCCCATATCATAGCCCTTAGGACCTCTCTGTGAGTTCAGAGCAATGGACTGAAGTTCACAAGCACCAGCTCTGCTCTCTGTCACTACAAAGGGACATCCCACTCAGCAGTGAACTTGCCTTGGGACAACTATGGGACAGACCTTCCATGGATGGACCTACCATGGGCCCTGGAGAATTATAGATCCTCTTTCTTCTTCTTCCTCCTCTTCTCCATCCTCCTCCTCTCCTCCTCCTCCCCTTCTTCTTCTTCTTCTTCTTCTTCTTCTTCTTCTTCTTCTTCTTCTTCTTCTCCTTCTCCTTCTCCTTCTCCTTCTCCTTCTCCTTCTCCTTCTCCTTCTCCTTCTCCTTCTCCTTCTCCTTCTCCTTCTCCTTCTCCTTCTCCTTCTCCTCCTCCTCCTCCTCCTCCTCCTCCTCCTCCTCCTCCTTCTCCTCCTCCTCCTCCTCCTCTTCCTCCTCCTCCTCCTCCTCCTCCTCCTCCTCCTCCTCCTCCTCCTTCTTCTTCTTCTTCTTCTTCTTCTTCTTCTTCCTCTTCTCCTCGTCATCCTCCTCCTTCTCCTCCTTCTCCCGCTCCTTCTTTTCCTCCTCCTCTTCCTCCTCCTTCTCCTTCTCCTTCTCTTTCTCCTCCTCCTCCTCCCTCTTCTTCTCCTTCTTTTTCTTCTTCTTTTCTTTTTTAAGACAGGGTTTCTCCGTGTAGCCCTGGCTGTCCTGGAACTCACTCTGTAGACCAGGCTGACGTCAAACTCAGAGATCTGCCTGCCTCTGCCTCTCTAGGGCTGGGTTAAAGGTGTGTGTCACCGCTGCCTGACCTAATTATTAATTTAAAAACAAAGCATTTATTTGATTGCTTTGCTGCATATATATATATGTGCCATCCCTCATGTGTGAAGGTCAGAGGACAGTCCGTGAAAATCAGTTCTCTCCTTCCCCCATGTGGGTTTCAGGTATCAAGTTCAGATCGTCAGGTTGGCAGCAGGCACTTCCAGTGCTGTTCTGGCCACAGTTTACCCACTGAAACCATCTTGCAGGTTCCCAGATCCTCTTTCTCTTCTGATTCTGACCTTGCTCAAAGTCAGCAGGTAGGAGAGCATCTGTCACTCTAGACTTATGTGCTGGTGCCAGATAAGGCCCTTCCCTTCCCTCTCTCCTCCACTTTCCCTTCCCAGGTGCAGCCCCCTACTCCTACATAGGGGTCTCCACCCATCTTCTCTTTCACTTATTAAAGCACTCACATGCGCCAAAGACTAAGGACACAGCTTCAGCAGCTGGGTGTCACACAAGAAGTGTCCTTAAGATACTGCATTGTAAAAGGGGCATCTGCCCCCCCCCCCCAGACCTCACTGGTTTTATTTTTTATTTTTTGGTTTTTCGAGGCAAGATTTCTCTGTGTGAGATTGCTGGCTGTTCTGAGCTCACTTTGTAAACCTGGCTGGCCTCAAACTCAGAGATCCACTTGCCTCTGCCTCCTGAGTGCTAGGACTAAAGGCATGCCTCACTACTGCCCAGCTGAGACCTCACCATTTTTAACATGAGCTTTGTCCCAAATTGGGACTTACTTGTGTTATTACAATAACCCTGAGTTGTTATAATATTACATTACTATTATTAATATAGAGTAATTAATATAATCATATTAATATAACATTTATATCATATAACATCTCATTATATATTATATGGCATTGATGTTTTCTTTTATATTAATTATGGTATATAATAAATATTATATAACACCTACTTGTATTTTGGTTTGTTTGTTTGTCTTTTTTGTTTTTTTCGAGACAGAGTTTCTCTGTATAGCCCTGGCTGACCTGGAACTCACTCTGTAGACCAGGCTGGCCTCGAACTCAGAAATCTGCCTGCCTCTGCCTCCCAAGTGTTGGGATTAAAGGCATGCGCCACCACTACCTGCTACCCACTTGTATTATTATAACAATCTTGAGTCTTAGTCATTCTTCTATTGCTCTGAAGAGATACCATGACCAAAGTAATGTATTAAAGAAAACATTTAATTAGAGGCTTGTTTACAGTTTCAGAGTGTGAGTCCACAATTGTCATGGTAGGAGGTATGTGGGAGACAGGCATGGCATAGTAGCTGAAAACTCACATCTTGTCCACAAGAGGCAGAGACTAGGCCCTGGTACCAGCTTTTAAAACCTCAAAGTCTAGCCCCAGCGACACACATCCTCCAACAAAGCTACACCTCCTAATTCACCAAATGAAGACTAAGTATTCACACATATGAGTCTATAAGGACCATCCGCAGTCAAACCACTACAGTCCCCCTTACCATGAGACATTGTCGTGCCTCCTATTCAGGGGAATGTCTATTTTCCTGCTGGGCAGTGGGCATGGGGGAAAGAGGGAGTGGGAGAAAACCTGTGTCCCACCAGAGTTCCGGTGCTCTGGGTGGGCAGAGGAGGGAGGACTGCCACATGCTTTCCATGTGGCCCTGGAAGGTGTCTGGCTGTGGGAAGCCACTGGACCCCAGCTTGGTGGGGATGGGGGGTGGACAAGGGGCAGCCCTAGGTCTCTGGGCCTCTCGGAGGCCAAAGATAACAGGTTCTCAGTCTTGGGCATCCCACACTGGATACCGCAGAAGAGCTGAGAACAAATGGGGGCCCCAGGGCAGCTTGGTCAGCCCCAGGTCTGAAGGGAGGAAAGGGCAGTGGGAGAGGGAGCACTGGGTGGTTCCCATGCGGGTGAGAGTCCTTGGTCCAGTCTGTGGCTGGAGCCCAGGAAGGCTTTCCAGTGGACAGGAGGTTAGACACTGCAAAGCCTATCCCATCGTTCAAGTAGGGCAGGCCTTGATGAGCAGACACAGTCTATTGTTTTAGAGCTTTATTGTAGAAAGGCAGGGAGAAAGAGAGAAGATAGAAAGAAGGAGAGAGGCCGGCCATGGCCACATGGAAAGAGGGGGGAAAGGGAGAAAGAGAGAGAAGGAGGGCTAGAGGGGAAAGTAAGAAAGGTGAGAATTTAGAGAGAACGAGGAGGGGCCAAGCAGCCTCTTTTATAGTGGGCTGGGCTATCTTGCTGTTGCCAGGTAACTGTGGGGAGGAGCATACCTGGCTATAGTCAGGTAACTGTGGGAGTGGAGGCTAGCCAGAATGCCAGGAGCTTGGGACATTGTCTGTGTGACTTATAACCACAGAATTATGGAGTTGGGGGCTCTGTGGTGTCAGGCACCTGTCTGTGGGAACGTGGCTCACCGTTCCTTCCCTTGTAGAGCTTTCTACTGGGTCGCTAGAGCAAGCATCATTCAACCACAATAGGCTGCCTATTATGGCCCCACATTTTCTCATCCAGGAGTCAGCCACAATTTAGTGGCTGAACACAATACTACCTTATTACATCTATACCTACAGGTCAACAAACTGGAGACTATGTTCTGGTCTCCTCAACAGTTGTCAAACTCAGGCTCCTACAGCAAGCTCCAGAACTATTGATACATTTCATTGCTTGACATTGTAGAACAGAGGTCTGCCATTTCTAGAAGCCATGCCCCATTCCTGTCACCGAGTCTCTCTGAAGTGTGGCAGTTTGCATCCTCAAGGCCAGCAGGATAACAGCTCTGTTGGCTGGATCTGTCATGTCAGGAAAGCCTGCCCAGGCTAACTTTCCTTTATGCAATTAAGAGTTGACTAATTGGGGACCTTAATCACATCTGCAAAATCATTTTACTTTTCCCAGAGAACCCAGTATGGGAGCACAACCCTAGTCTGTCCTGCAAGCTCTCCCCACGTGAGGGAAGGGGTTACTCAGGATATGTGCACTAGGAACCTTGAGCCTATGCCTTGTTTTGACTGTAGGATGTGGGGATGAAAGTGTCGTGTGATCTCCCCAGTTGGTCCTTCAGGGCTCTTGCAGGACTTTCCAGGGAAGGGCAACAGCTCACTCAGAGACAAGAGGACCAGTCAGCTTTGCTTTTACTCATTGCACCCACGATGACCACCCTGGGCAAGACCAGCAACGAAAACCACCAGCTGGACCCAGCCAACAGAACAAGGGGAGGGGATACATTCTGATAACCTGAAGCCACACTTACATGGTTCACGCTTCAGGGAAGACAGCGGTCCCCAACTGTGAGTTGAGACCCCTTTGGGGTCACATGTCAGAAATACTGCATATCAGATATTATATTCATAACAGTAGCAAAATTACAGTTATAAAGGGTCACGGCACTAGGAAGGTTGAGAACCACAGAGGTAAGAGGACCATTTCTCTGTGGACAGCAGCTCACGAAGGCCGGAGAGGAGTCTTTTCCTTATAATGAATCAAACATCAGAACAGCTTGAGAGAGGCGGAAGAAACTTTGTTCCTCAGGATGAGATGACCTTCTCTAGGTGTTGACAACCACGGGACAGGCTTCTAGGGGGCACCTATAAACTTCTCTATTTTTTGAATGAATAACATCCAATATTTCAATTAAAAACAATCGAACATAACCATTCTCAGAATATAGTCAATGACCAAAAAGTGCTAACAACCACTGAAATTTGAGGTGAGGGGCTGGGGAGATGGCTCAGTCTGTAAGTGCTGGCCACAAGAATATGAGAATTTAAATTTGGATTCAGAACATGCATGTGAAAAGCCAGGCGCAGTAGTACTGGCTGCAATTTCAGTACTGTTTTGTTGATGTGTGTGTGTGTGTGTGTGTGTGTGTGTGTGTGTGTGTGATTTGCTGGCCAGTCCAACCAATCAGTAAGCTTCATGTTCAGCTGAGAGACGCTGTCTTGAAAAATAAGTTGAATAATGATTGAGAGAGACTCCTAGGAACCTCTGGCTTCCACATGCATAGGCGCATACTCACAGGCATGCGCACACAGGCATACACCCACAAACTGAAACAGAGAAACCGGTCTAGAGAGGGCAACAGGGACCATGTAAGAAGGCATAGTCCTGATATGCTTGGATTAAGGTTGATGCCACGGAGAGGTTATTCTGGTCCAATATAACCACGGGGTCCGCTTGAAGAAGCATGAAGATAGTCAGTGGTGGTGAAGTGTCCATAGGATTAGAAATGTGAGTGGGGTATGGTGGCGCACGCCTTTAATCCCAGCTCTCGGGAGGCAGAGGCAGGCGATTTCTGAGTTCGAGGCCAGCCTGGTCTACAAAGTGAGTTCCAGGACAGCCAGGGCTATACAGAGAAACCCTGCCTTGAAAAACCAAAAAGAAAAAAAAAAAAAAAAAAAAAAAGAAATGTGAGCAACACAACCGAGTGCCAAAGGAGTGACAGTGGCCTCTAGAAGCCCCCTGAGGCCAGGGGCTGTTTATGTGTTCAGGGTTCTTAGCCTTGACTTTAGCTCAATGTCTGTGACCTGGGACATCTGCACTCCAGAGCGGGTCATGTTACGCTGCTCTATTTGGAGCTGTTTGTTACAGCAGCAACTTGACACAAATCCATCTACTGCTGGGGAACTATCTGCACCTTGAGGTCACGCAGGGAGAAAGGCAATTTTCTCACCGCACTGACTTTTGTTTCCCAAAGCTTCCACAATGGCTCACAAAGACTGCTGAGTGATCTGCTATGTGGATAGGTGGCCATCTTCTTCATCCTGTGGCCTCCTCAGCTTGCACAAGCACAGACACCCACACATTCAACTTACCTGCTCATCCACGCCACCCCACCGGGGCAGAACAACTCTCTACTTAGGTGATGTTCACCTCAGGTTTGCTGTCTTGCCAGCTAAGAGGATTTTCTCAGTAGCATAAAGACTTTGAGGGGGAGCAGAAGGATTTCAGTCAATGTACTTTCTATACATATCTGCAGGCGTGCAGGGATGGAAAGCTGAGATTTTCATCAGTGAATTTGCACCTTCAAGAAATGGTGCAATCGCGGGGAGACTTGTACAACCCTGTGCCCCCACCCCATTCTAATAAGCCAATCATGAAATCAAAAGATAATCCTGACCCTTACAAATCCCCACCCCTCCTCCAGCCCAGCCCTAGACAACAGGTGAACAGAGCAAAATCAGTGTTAATGTCCAATCAATATCATTAAGGGAGGATAGCATCTCCAGTGTGAATAGTACAACCCTATAGTGCTTAAACATTTAAATAGATAGAACATGTGTGCCTGTGTTCTCCAAGTAGGTGATGTATCTATGCATATTCATGCAGGCCCGAGTTTAGGGAAAGAACTGGGCTAGAGGACCCCAATGACTTAATACAGGTTATGAATTGCTCCTTCCCTTTCGTTTCCTTATTTATATGTGGTTAATTTTTTTTTCTTTTTGCAAAGAACAAGACCACTGGCCTAATGGAAACTCCGATTAAATAATTTTTCAATGTGTGTTTCCAGCGAGGTGGGCTACATCCAAGAGGGAAAGTTCCAGATCCCACTTGCGCCTCCCAGGAGCAATGGCGGAGTCATTCCTGCAGCTGTGGTTTGTAGAATTATGCTGTGGCCTGCGGCCTGAAAATCCCAATACAGATTTGACCATGAAGGCGGGTTCTGCTGAGTGACCCAAAGAAAGACTGCTTTGGACTCAATCTGGGATGCCCTGCGGTTCTCTTTTGAGACCTCTCTCTCTTTGGTTTATAAACACACTCGCCAAGGTCTACTTGTAGGTGTTGAGACCATGGTCGCAGGCCTGGGTCACCTCTGCAGTCACCCCCCCCCCCCCGCCGCCCCCTTCCTGCTGTGGCGTTTTTGTTTTAACTTATCTGAACCGGTTACAAAACCACACTCCCACGAATACATAAATAATGGATGGGGTGATGTGTTAAAGAAATCCCCACAAGGCCTGGCAAAGCTGCAGTGAATGCATTTCTGCTGTATCATATTTAACTGTTTGCAAACGTCTGCAGGAGGATGCACAGCGCCTAGAGACTCCTGGGCCTATCGCATCTCTCTGTCGAGGGCCTGGCAATTCTGGCATGAGGAGTTACAAGGAGGGTAGGAGGTGGCAGGGATCCTGGGCCTGCAGGATGAAGTGGGACAATGTAGGATTGCACTGCACCTCACTCGGCTTGGCAGCAGCCAAGCATCCATCGGTCTCCCGCCAGGACTGCGGGGGAGAGGACAGGCCCCTTTAAGAGCCTTCGCGCGCCCCCGCCCCGCGAGCGCTCATTTTCCCTAGCAACCGCCCCGGGGGAGGGGGAGGCCCTGGCAACGGCGCTCAGGCCCGGAGCATCACGTGACGGCCCGCAGCTGGAACGCGAGCGCGCGCCCCGCCGAGCGCCCGCCCGCCGGGGGCCTGAGCGCTGGGGCGCGTGCGCGAGCGGTGCAGCACCGGCCGCGGGAGCAGGGAGTATTATGGGCTGTGGGTGCCGCTGAGCAAGATGGAGCTGTCTGCAGTAGGCGAGCGGGTCTTCGCGGCCGAATCCATCATTAAACGCCGGATCCGCAAGGTGAGCCCTCGGCCGGGACAGCCCTGTGTTCCCCGCGGTGGTGTCGGAGCCCGCGGGGCCCTCGGGGTGCAGTGGTCCGGCTAGCCGGGTTCCCTCAGCCACCCCCGCGCCGCCGCCTCCTCGCGTCCCTGCATCTTCCCCACCCCCACCCCCTATTTTTTTTTTTTTCCTTTCTGTTTTTCAGGGACGCATCGAGTACCTGGTGAAATGGAAAGGGTGGGCGATCAAGTGAGTGTCGTGGGTCGTTGGCATGGGGACTGGGGAGGCGGCAAGAAGACACCTGGGCCTTGGATAGGGGGTGCGTGCTTGAGCCCTCGCGGTGTGCCCCTGCCCCTTGGGTTTTCATTTTGCTCTTCTGTACGCGTGACTCGGCAGGTACAGCACTTGGGAGCCAGAGGAGAACATTCTGGATTCGAGGCTCATCGCAGCCTTCGAGCAGAAGTGAGTTGGAGAAGCTGGCAGGCGCGGTGGGGCGCCGCGCAGGGAAGCGGGAAAGGCGGGCAGGGTCGGGGAGTGGGGCCCAGGAAGGGACCCTTTTTCATCTTTGGCGTTTCTTGACTACAGGGAAAGGGAACGTGAGCTGTATGGGCCCAAGAAGAGGGGACCTAAACCCAAAACTTTCCTCCTAAAGGTAACCTGGCCCAGCCCCAGCAGCCCCCGCTCGGGCCCCCAGCCAGGGCGCAGCACAGGGCCGGCCTGCAAGGGAGGGACAGATCCGCCGCTGCCTAGGCGGGCAGGCTTTTCCAGAGGGGCCCCAGCTGGGCAGGGGGTGGTTGTGAGTCCCTGACAAGTCCCTGGCAGCGGGCCGTAGCCAGCCCAGCCAGAGGGGCCTGGGAGTGGGGTAATCAGGGATGAAACCAGGAACTGGGGGTGGGGGATCGACTGTGCTCCAGGAAGCGGGTGAGTGAAGCAGGTGGGGCATACTCAGGGGAGGAGGTGACTGGGAAGTTCTTTTCGCTAGTGAGACCCTTCATCTCCTCCAGCCTTGAACACACTGGCCTGTTTTGTGATTTAGAGTCTTGGAGCTGTTGAGTATAGATAGGCTTACCTCCTGGCAAAACACTGGCCTCCCATGCCCTATAACTGCCCACCTCCTTTGGAGTGTATTCTGTACCTTCTCCCATAGCACTTGGGGGCCCGGCTTGAATTTGACCTTAAATTACTTCAACCTGAATTTGATCATTCACACTGGACTACCAGCTTTCGGGTCCTGAGCCTGTCTACCCCTAATCCTGATATTTCTGGAGGTTCCAATGAAGATGGGGTGGGGCATGGTGAACATAGCCTGTTTGGCAAGAGAGCGAAGAACTTCATGGGAAGCCATCTTGGAGAGTTAGGGGTGTTTTTGTTTTTGTTTTGTTTTGTTTTGTTTTGTTTTTGATGAGGAAGAACAGAGCCTGGGAAGAGGAGAGCAAGACGATCCCTGATGGCCACTTAATGCAAGGCGGTCAGTGTCTGCCTCCGTAGTTTCCCTAAAGAACTAACGATGCCCCAGGTCTTCTCACCAAATTTGGCACCAGCACAACACGGGAAGAGCTCCTTGGAGAAGAGACTGCAAGATGCAGAACCTCTTAATCTCCAATTTGTCCAAAGAGCTCCAAGCTCAGTGGGGGAAGGGTGGACCAGACCCCGCTGTCTTGGCCCCCTGCGCTGTCTTGGCCCCCTCCGCCAGCCAAAAGACTGGGTGTAAAGAATTAGCCTTGGACCAAATGCAAATGTGGCAAAAAAAACCCCTTGGTTTCTGGAATCCTATTGTCGCGTACCCCTACTCCCCCGCCTCTAGCCACGGTGCATCTTCGGGGATTAACTCAGCAACCTTAACCCTGATGCTTGATGGTGGGGAGGGAGTGGGCAGAGCAGCTGGAAGACTGGTGGGCTGTGTTGACAGCTTGTTGGCGCCCCTGGAGCACCCTCTAGTGGTCAAGGCGGTAATGATCTTGAGTATGGATTCTCAAAATGCCCTTTTCTTAAAAGTTGTCATTTCCCATTTGTTTTGGAACCCAGCAGTGCTGAGTCCTCTGCACGAATCATCTCCTTTAATCGTCTCAACATCCCAGTGGAGTTGATAGTACTAGTCCACTTTTATAGGTGGAAGTTGAACACACATCTGTAGGAAACAAGGCTCAGAGATGCTAGGGCAGGGGGTGGAGCTGCCTGCTGTAGAGCCTTAATCCAGAATTTAGGAAGCAGCTGGTGTGAAGGGATGCGGAGGGAGGTAGCTTAGGCTGGACCTGTTGCTTTGTGAGTAAGAGGCAGTTCAGCAGAATACACAGGTTTTTCTGCAAGGAGGAGTGCTGAACATCCTGGCGCCTTCTTGAGATGGCTGCCACGAACCCATTCCACACCATGGAAAAGAAACAGGTTAATAAGGTACCCACCACCACAGAGAGCTAGCAGCAGTGTCTCAATGCTGTCTGCAGTCCTCCCCAAACCCTGTAGCCACTCCTGTCCTGTTAGTGCAGTGAATGTGGCCTGCAGTGATTTCGAAATTCACTAAGCAGACCCAGGGCCTGTCAAAAACCTCCCAACCCAAGGAGAATAACATCTTTTTGTTTGTTTGTTTGTTTGTTTAATACGTGAGTGCTTCTGTGTGTGTGTGTGTGTGTGTGTGTGTGTGTGTATGTGTATACCATGTTCGTGCCTGGTGCCCATGGAGGCCAGAAATGGATCCCCAGAATTGGGAGTTACAGGTATTTGTGAGATGCCATGTGGGTGCTGGGAACTGAACCTGGGTTCTCTGGAAGAGCAGTCATTACTCTTACTCTTGAGCCTTCTGTTCAGCCCGAGAACTGTATCTTATGCAGTATGTTTAGACACTGTAAAGTAAGAGATTTTTCTTTTTTTTTTTTTTAAGATTTATTTTTTATTATACATAAGTACACTGTAGCTGTCTTCAGACACACCAGAAGAGGGCGTTAGATCTCATTATGGGTGGTTGTGAGCCACCTTGTAGTTGCTGGGATTTGAACTCAGGACCTTTGGAAGAGCAGTCAGTGCTCTTACCTGCTGAGCCATCTCGACAGCCCCGAGATGTTTCTTATAAGCCATTTGAAAGCATGTTTTAGGGAAAGCTGGTTTCTCAGAAGCCTGGTACCTACCAAGTACTGGCTGCCTCCAAATGTGTGGTCAGCAGGTGCTCTAATGTTGCTCACAGGAGGACACCATGGCAGGGACTCACTGAGATGGCGCAGAAAGGGAAATGAGGTTTGGACTGTTATCTTGGGTCCACTGTTTGCACACATCCTGACACTCCAAGGACCACCTGTTTCCCCCCCTCCCCCGTAGGAGCTAGCTAGTCAGTGGGGGCTGGAGAGATGGCTCAGCAGCTAAGAGTGCTATTCAGTCAGAGTACCAGATTCCCAAACACCTGCAACTCCAGCTCCGGATCTGATGATGAGGAAGTGGAGGCAGGATGCAGCGTGAGAGGATGGCAGGTCCTTGTTTTTGAAGAGATCCCTTAAGCTCCCCCATCAATGTACCTGGGAGGGGTGTAAGGGGCCCCTTGTGGAACTCAACTGGACAGAGCCCTGGGAGCTAGCTGTGTCTGGCTCAGTGCTGCCACCTAGTGTCAGTTAGTGAATGTGGACACTCCAGCCTGGATACAGAGCCCCGTAATCTTCAGATGTGTTTCTTGTCCCTTGAGGGTTTGGGGCTCCCTGGTAAGAAGACATCTGTTCACTATAAGCCAGGAGACCCCTGACTGGTCGTGATCTGGGTTTGTCAGGAGGTGTACAGGTTTTCTCTTTGTACTCATTAAGCATCCAGTGTGTGGGGACTGTGGATGGAGAGTCCCGCCCACCCCCAACACAGATTCTTTCTGGGGACCCCAACAAATTATCCATGGGAGTAAGCTCCTCCTTGGTGCCCCTAACTTCTCCTAACTAGACTAGAGTGTCACAACCGAACCCCATGCTTTGCCCCATGGTGGCTGGGGTTGCTATTAGAGTCAGGATTCTTGTCTTTCCCTATTTGGTCCTCAGCCACAGCTGTCCACTCTTATCTTTGCATCCTCTGAGCACTGGGATGTGGCCTGCATGGGTCTCTGTCCTCATGTCCCACCCTGGCCTCAGAAACTGCTGGGATTCTCTCCATATCCTGGCAGTGTCCGGTCTGTTTTCCTCTCTGCGTTCCATAAAGTCACCACCTCCTGCTAGGTAGCCCGTGTCTCTAGAAAGTAGCACCTTATGGAAGGCATCCTTCAGAGTAGAGCTGTGCAGCTGGCCCTCATCCTTAGAGAAGGAAAGGCTGGCTATGGAGAAGTCGTGTCTGCTCTCTGTTCTAAGTCATCAGGCAAGGGGTGAGCTGGTGTGGGGCTCTTGTGAAGTCACTAGCAGCTGAGCTGCTGTTGGGTCCTGGGGCTTTTCAGAGATCACACTTACCTCCACTCCATTGTCTTGTGCCCACCCACCCGAGGCCTAGGCTAAATTCTCACACTGGCTTCTGAGTATAGGCCTTTGAACCGTTGGTGTGAATGCACTCTTGCCTAGGGTCAGGGCAGAGAGTGGCTGGAGCAAGGGCCTTTCTTGAAATCATGGTCATCTGAGGTCAGGGTGAATCTACTCTGGCACCAAGAAAATTAGCCCTTGGAAGAGTCCCAGGCTTGCCTGGGATCCGTAACAGGGAAAAGGGTTCCTCACAAGGTCCCTGTCATTATTGCTGAAGCAGCAAGAATGGCGGGGTAGTGGGCATGGGGAAGGGTAGGGCAGTGCGCACACACGATGACTTAGGGGTAGTAAAAAGACCTTAAGAATTACCTAGCCCTTGTAGACAAATTACACACCACCGCCTCTCTGGACTGGTTTCCTGTTTGGTTTGCTTTGGTTTTTTAGAAGAGTATTATGTAACCCATACTATCCTCAAACATACAGTGTAGCTGAAGATAACCCTGAACCTACGGTCGGTGCACCTGCCTCCATTTACAGGTGTGCCCCCATGTCAGGTTTATTTGGAGCCGGGACGGAACTAGGGCCCCGCGCATTCCAGGCAAGCCTGAGCTGCACGCCCCAGTGCACTTTCCCTTTAATTGTCTGAAGGGTCATAAGTCACTGATTGTTCTGGGTACTCTTTCTGAACGTGTACTGATGGAGCTCGGGGCTATCTGGCACAGGGGTGTCTAGGGACCGCGGGAAGTCTTGAGGTCCCACACACGCCCCTTTGCCCGCAGGCCCGGGCCCAGGCGGAGGCCCTCCGCATCAGTGATGTGCATTTCTCTGTCAAGCCGAGCGCCAGCGCCTCCTCGCCCAAGCTGCACTCCAGCGCTGCGGTGCACCGGCTCAAGAAAGACATCCGCCGCTGCCACCGTATGTCTCGCCGTCCCCTGCCACGACCAGACCCACAAGGGGGTAGCCCTGGCCTACGCCCACCCATCTCGCCCTTTTCTGAGACCGTGCGCATCATCAACCGTAAGGTGAAGCCCCGGGAGCCCAAGCGGAACCGCATCATCCTGAACCTGAAGGTGATTGACAAGGGTCCGGGAGGTGGCAGCACTGCGCAGGGCACCGGGGCACTGGCCCGCCCGAAAGTCCCCTCGCGGAACCGGGTCATTGGGAAGAGCAAGAAGTTCAGCGAGAGCATGCTCCGTACCCAGATCCGCCACATGAAGTTTGGCACATTTGCGCTCTACAAGCCCCCTCCTGCCCCTCTGGCGCCCTCTACTGCGGGCAAAGCCGATGTGGCCTCCTCGGGGCCTGGGCTGCTCCTGGCCACCCCAGCTGCTGCCCCCTTTGACGCACACAGCTCCAGCTCTTCCGGCTGCCCCTCACCCACACTGCAGTCCTCTGACCCAGACGATGCACCACCCAAGCTACTCCCGGAGACCCTGAGCCGATCTGTGCCCAACTGGCGAGAGTCAGAGGTGCTCGATCTGTCCATCCCTCCTGAGGCGGCTGCCACCGGCCAGCGGGTGCCTCCTGATGTCACTGGTGCTGCGGACCAGGCGCTACATACAGCTCTGGAGCCCACAGGTGCTGGCTCCTCCGAGCCTGAGGCTGGGGACTGGCGCCCCGAGATGTCGCCATGCTCCAATGTAGTTGTCACAGATGTCACCAGCAACCTCCTGACCGTGACCATCAAGGAATTCTGCAGCCCGGAGGATTTTGAGAAGGTGGCCGCTGGGGTGGCAGGTGCTACAGGGGGCGGGGGTGGCACTGGGCCAAGTAAGTGAGGGGCTTCCTCAAGGAGGGGGGCTTTGGGGGGCCTCCTTCCTGGAGTCATACTTGTGCTCCCACCCCGTCCCTGCCCTCAGACCCGTATGCCTGTGCTTAGCTTGCCTCAGATGGCTCAGTGTTGACCCAGGGATAGGGCTGGTAGCCCTGGACTTGGTTAGGGCCTTGGTAGGGCTTAGAAAGGAAGATCTGCTCCCTAGTGTACCTGGCACTGTCCCTGACTGTGCAGGTGGGGCCCACTAGATGGTTTCTGGGGGATCCCCAGAACATGGGGTTCACCTATCCTATCTACATCCCCCCACCCTGCCTCTCCTAGCTTGCTTCTTGCTCTGTGTGCAGTGTTTGGTCTCGGTGCTATCTCGCCATCTGCAGGGCCCCCAGGAGATCCCGCCTAGGGTGGGCACAGGCTCTCACCACCCTGGCACTGAGTGAAGGATGAGGCCAAAATGGGTCCCTCCCTCGACACCATTGAGGGTGGCAGCAGCTGGGCCAGAGGTCCGCTTCCCTGCTTGCCTACGTGTGGACCAGGCCTATGCAGATCTCTTGCCCCACACACTGTCTATCCCAAACCCCCTTTTTGAAGGTGGAGGGGCTGGCAGACATGGCACCCTGCCACAGCCTCTGGGTATCTGAAAACCCCTTCCGTTTTCTACCAAAGGTGCTGCAAGAACCTGCTGTAGGAACTTCTGGCTGTGCATGTGTGTTTGCCCCTTGGCTCCTTCTTGTGTAGATCCGTGTGTGTGTGTTGGGTGCAGGGCCTTAGTTTTCCCTGCAACACCCTTTACGGTTCCTCAGAACAGGGTCGCTGAAGGCGTGGCCTCCCTTGCCTTAGCCAGGCCTGGCACAGTCCAGTCTGTGCGGTTTGTCGTGGAAGCCACAGGCCACTCTGATCCCAGGTTGCTGGGGGACGTGGAGCCACCTCAGGCCCTTCTTGGGATGGTCATCTTGAAGGTCAGATCTTCACTGCAGATGTGGTACTGTGGGGACTGGTAGAGGAAGAGCCCAGCTACAGCCTCCTCTTGCAGATGTTTGTGGAGGAAAGAGGAGGCCTAGAGACCTCCCCGGGGTCTTCAGTTTCCCCCACCCTTCCAGTTTGCTTTTAACTGCTGAGGTTTCCTAACAGCCTAGCCTGTTGGAAGACTTCGGGTGCCTTGGGCAGCGTCTGTTGCCCTCTGCTGCTAGGGAACTGAGGCATCCATGCCAATGGCAGAGACCAAAGCCCCAGATTCAGGCCAGGCACTGGGAGACTAGCAGGGAGGGAGGGAGGTGCCGGTCCCCAGGCGGCACTGGCCTGCCCTTGGCCACTGCCTGGGATTCACCTGGGCGTTGACCAGAGTGTTCCTGTATGTGGCCTGAGCTGGCTTCTGGTGTACACAGCCCTTGGTAGCTTGCTCAGAAGCATGGGAAGAGGCAGAAGCAGTGACCTTAGGACAAGTATTCTGGTCTTAGAGGAAGATACTCTTCCTTTCACCAGCCTGCCTGCCAGGGTCTGCAGCACAGCCCCAGCCCTCCTTGCCCCAGGGTATAAAACAGGGGCCCTCACAGGGCTTGAGGGGGCCACAGTCTGGCCCCACCTTGTCCCGTGTTAGCTCTCATACCGTCCAAGTGCCAATTGGCTTTTCCCCCAAATAAGGGCTGGTATTTCGCCTCTGTCCCCAGAGGTGATTTCCCCCTCCCCCTCCCCCAGGTGAACCACCACCTGGGTGCCAGTTACAGGTGTTTGCAGAGACCATAGAAATGTGTTTTCCTGAGAGTCTGTGTCATTTGTGACCTTTTTTTGTAAAGAAGTTGTGTTTTCAGAGGTGATTTTATGACAGGAAAGTGAAAGTTAGTTTTGCAAAAAAAAAAAGAAAAAAAAAGAAAAAAATTTTTAAAAAGGAAAAAAAAAAGAAAAGAAAAAATAGAAAAAAAAAAAAAAAGGACCATTGTAGGACTCCTAAGAGCATAGGGTGGGGAGGGAGAGAGCTATTTAAGAACGTATTAACGCAGCGATTGCACAGGTGAGTGGCAATGTTGGGGTGAGGGTGGAGGCCTTAGCTAGCTGGTGGATTCCCTGGGATAGAAGGCGCCACAGAGGTGGCCACAGCTGTCCTCCTTCCTTGACAGGGTGAGTCTGTTGTGACATAGGAACATGCTTCCAGTTGCTTGAAAGGAAGGACAACCAGCCCTAAGGTGACTAGCGGGGAAGTGCAGGGGACAAGTGGACAGCGGTAGTGGGACCCAACTTACTGTTGTTGCCTTTCCCCCAGGAAGGCACCCATCCCATCACGGGTCTTTACGCTTCAGCTCTCTGGGTCACGTGGTTCCCAGTGGTTCCCAGTAGCTCCCCAGACACCCTAACGCCCTGGGCACCTTTGAGCATCCCTGATTGGGAAAGGGATGCAGGCTTTAGAAAGCGGCTGACGGGTAAAATCGCTGCATACTCTGCACAAGCCTCAAGGTGCACGGGCACAGGGAAGATGCGAGCCTGCCAATGAGCAGCCCTCTTCTCTCTCCTGAATGGTCTGGAGCAGGAGGCCCAGAGGCTGCACAGACTCCTTACATAGCCCTGCATCATCAGCCTACTGAAGGCCCCTCCCCTACCCCTGCTGCTTTTCATTTGCCTAATTACCAAGTCAAAGTTGCAGTCCAATTTGCTTTATTTTTGTAAGTGAAATGACCCCCCTACGCCCCCTGTAGGTCGTGTCCTGTAAGCGCACCCTTCCCTCCTACTTGTCAGGAACTAGGAGTGGGTGAGTCCTGGGTCTTGGGTTTTGAGATGGAGGGTTGGCATCCATCCCTGCTGTGGTTCTTGCCCTGATCTAAGTCAGTCCCTCTGTGAAAGGCTGGACAGGGTGGCAAGGCAGCATGAAGCACTACAGGTGCCCAGCCTGAGGGGGCAAAATGAGCCTCCCTCCCCAACTTCAGAGGGAGCTGGTGGATCAGAGGGCGTTGCCTCGTTTCAAAGGAGGCTGAGATACTTCACTGGAGTATGGAGGCTTCAGAGCCCAGGCTGGCCTGGCATTTAAAGGGAAATGTGGGACTCTTGACTGGCCATGGCAGAAACAAGGTCAGTCAAGGATGGACTGGCCTCTGGGGACCTAAGAGGGCACCCCCACCTTTTCTCCTTACTTTTCTGGTTGGTTCGGGTTTTCGGGGTTTTTTTGTTTGTTTGTTTTATTCTTGTTTTTTGCACTTAATGGATGGTGGAACCCAGCCTGGTCAGTTCTACCCTTGGGTTCCGGTGCACTAGACCAAGGTGGCCTGCCTGGGGCTCCTGTGGTTCAAGGAATCACTTTTTAAAAGATAGGAGAAAACTTAAGGGTTTTAGTTTTGCTCTGTCTGCTTCTCTTCTTGGTTCAGGAAGCCCAGAGAGACACTTGAGAAGCAAAAATAGGCACCTGGTCAGGTGGGGGCTCAGGACCCCACTTCCCAACCTACAGTTCCCACTGTCCTTAAAAGAGTCGGGGCTCTGTTCCAGCCATGTGCAGTGCACCGGCTGTGTGATGGACCAGAGGGTCTGAAGGGGCCGAGTGGCGGGGTCAGACGTTGGGCATACCTGGCTGAGGGGGGAAGCAGGCATCTTTTTGTTGGTTTTAACTTAAAAACACAAAGGCCTAAAGAAATATGTATCTTATAATTTTTTTAATTTTTAAGAAGCTCGTTTGATGAACTGCACGAATGAATTCTATATATATATATATATAATATACGTACATAGCTCTATATTTGGGGACGGGCACTGTCTCTTTTCTCTCACATTTTAAAGATGAAGTGTCTTTGCCTTTGCCTGTGGTTCAACCATCCAGCCCCCAGCTGGCTAAACTTTGCCTCCAGTGGTTAATGGCAGGAACCTAATAGAGCCGGCCAGCGGACAAAGGGGCGGGCCCCCAGTCTGCCCCGCCCCTCGGGGAGGACTTCCAGTGGGGAAGATAGCTTATTTTGGACGTGGATTCGGTAGATCTGGGCCAGGGGAGGGCGGGCTCGTGCTGATCACTCTGTCTTGTA
This sequence comes from Mus musculus, assembly GCF_000001635.26. Classification (NCBI taxonomy): domain Eukaryota; kingdom Metazoa; phylum Chordata; class Mammalia; order Rodentia; family Muridae; genus Mus; species Mus musculus. The sequence continues at coordinate 79,823,991 of NC_000081.6, read as the reverse complement.
CGTTTTGTTCTGCTGCTCTTCAATATTGTATCGATGCCAGGAAAGGGGGTGAAACCTCCTTCACCCCCAAATAAATTGTCACATTCCGAAGCTATATCCCAGCCCCCTGGATGGGGTGTGTGCCTCATTTCTTCTGGTTCCCGTGGCGGCTTTTCTTTTTTTTTTTTTTTTTTGAAGTGTTATCTAACCCACTCTGGTGTTACTCTCTAGAGTTATAGGTGTGAATCACTAGCCTGTGAGGACTTCAGACCTCAGGGCACAGCAGATAAAGGCACCTGCTGTGAAATTTAGCAACCTGAGGTCAAGTCCCAGAGTCCACATAAAAGGGAAAGAAGAGTGAGCAGCCCTGCACAGTTGTCCTCTCTCCACACCCATGGCACGGCACGCTCACGCGTACTTCATGCACAGGCACGGAGACACAGGGCTGGAGAGGTGGCCTAGAGTTAAGAGCACTTACTGCTCTCGAAGAAGACCCAAGTTCCAGTCACAGCACCCACGTAGGGTGGCCGTCGGTCGCCTGTAATTCCAGCTTTGCACGCATCAGACGCCTCTGGCCTCCAAGGACACCTGCATTCGCTTGCACACATCCACGAACGGATATACACACACATGTGCCTCTTTAAAAAGTAACTCTTAAAACTGAATCCACAAGAGTAGAGAGTTATCCATGAGGATGGGTGGTGTCAGCACTGGACCAATCCTCAGCCACTGCAAAGCCCTCCCAGCCCCCCACCCACAGGGAACTGCAGGCCTGCAGCCCACTTGGCCAAGAACACTGAGGCCTGCTACCCTTGGAAGTGTGGCTCTTGGCTGATAGGCACCTGGAAGGCCAGGGGCCAGCACCCACAGAGCAAAGGACTCATCTGTCACTCCAGAGCCCAGGGCCACATAGATCTGAAGGGGTCCATGGCTGCTTTCCCCACTGGTCCTCACAGTCTGGCACCATATGGTCACACCTCTGAGTGACATGAGCCATACCTGAGCAGGAAGCAGCCTTCAGCAGCGTCCTGGCTGAGCTCTGGCTCCATGCAGCACATTATGTGAACATCTGTTGGTCAGGTGTGGGCAGTGTCACACCCCCCTCCTCTTCCCACCCTAGTAGCCTGTCTCCACGCCCAGTGTCTCACATGCTCCCCACTTTGCGGCCCTATGTTCCCTAGGCAGAGCCATAGCCGTGGTCGACACGTCTGTATTCTTGCCTGCCTCCCAACAGGGGCTCTGCAAACTCTCTTAAACTGCAGTGGAGCTCGGAACCTACAAGGCGTCCTCTTCCCCCACCTCTTGTCACCCTACCCCAATACATGTCCTTCAAGACCGCTCCCATTGTCCAAGTGCCTGGCCATTGCATCCATCCTCTGGGTTCTGTCCTGACTGCACCTGGCATTGATTGTCCTGTGACCTCTTCTGACCCCTCCTTCAAGGATGGTTGCCTTCTGTCGTCTGCTGGCAGCTTGAGCACCTCCTTGGCGCACTGCAGGCCCACCTTATCAAACTGTAACAGGACAGTTGAGAAGCAGATCTTAGCTGACTGTTTTAGCGCTGCCAGTGGCCTTGGCTTGTGGCCAGCAAGACCGAAAGGAGTATGTGTAGAGGGGTGTGTGTGTGTGTGTTTGGGGGGAGGGAGGGTTCTGCCCAAGACTGGCCATGAAGATGAGGGCTGCAGAAACCAGGGTGAACAGAGGAAAAGCTCCTTACAGAAGCACTGGCAGGGGGTGAGGCAGAGGAGTGCAGCCATGAAGGCAGTACTGGGCCTTGGTGGCATTTGGTTTTTGCCGATGACCCCTAGCCACCATCTCATCATCTTGAGAACCAACCTCATTGTTCCATTTCCCGGACTCATGCAGCCCAGGCTAGTCTCAGCCTCACTAGGTAGCAGAGGCTAGCCTTGAAGTCCTGATCCTCATGTTTTTTACCACTCAAGCGCTGGAATTACATACATGCCCCCATCAAACCTGGCAGTGGAACTCTCTAGATCAGGGTGGCTTCCAAGTCAGAGAACCACCTGCCTCTGCCTCCTGAGTGCTGGATTAAAGGCTCGTACCACCGATACTTTGTAACTCTTAGGAATTGCCTTAACTGGAATTGCTTACTAGAATCACCCAGGCCTGTGAGTTGTATGCAGGGGCAGGTGACAGGGCCAGTTAGTTGATTTGCCTCTCAGTTAGTTGTTTGCACCCAGTCCCAGGCTGTGAAGCAAAGGCCAGAGGCCATAGTTACCTTTTGGGGGCAGGACAATAGTTAAAAAGCTATTGTTCCTATCACACACCTCTGCTAAGCAGCTATGACTTTACTGTTGGAGGAGTAATGAGTGACCCCCCATCTCTTGGGGAGATGAAGGTTTGGTAGGGCCCAACACCATGAGCTGAGAGCAAGCCTGGTCTTCCATCTTGAATGTAGCAGGTGGGCAGTGCTGACTCTCCCCCAAGGTCAGGGCCATCCCTGTCCCAGGGTAAGGCCAGTGACTAGATGAAACTCAGACTTGGGGCAGGGTCAGGAGAGGGACTGAGCTGGGGTGAGAATGGTTGTTTGTCTGCAAGCCTGATTTGTTGATTTTGAAAAGCTGTTGGACTGTGTGAAGTGAATGGTCAGAGAAGCTCTATTAGAATGCCACACCCCTCCTCCCAGACCAGATGAGGATCCTTCATCCTGATGCTAGCTTCAGTGAGGACACACTTCAGAAGGTCCCATAGCCCGCAGAGGTGGGGCTCACCGACACCTGCTCTTCAGTGGTGTTCCACAGAGGAAGTGACAGGGGAGAAAGGCTGGGTCCTGGTCTCCAGTGTTCCAGGCAAGCTGAGTATCTGTAAGGGAAGACAGGAACCAGAAGAGTCCTCTGTGTGTGTGTGTTTGGAATGTGTAGGGCTTGGTGATCAAATGCCTTAAGAGTTTTCTAGAAGAAGCCTATAAAAACCACTAGGTATGTGAGGTAGAGGCAAAGAGGGAAGAGTTGGCACTGCTCACAAGCCAAGAACCCAGTGAGGAGGTAGCTGGGGAGATGATGCAGTGGATAAAGTACTTGTCACAGAAGCACAAGGCCCTGAGTTCAAACCCCAACCCCTGTGTAGATAGCCAGATGTGGTCCTGTGCATCTCTAATCCCAGGACAAGGGAGATGGAGACTGGAGGATCCATAGGGCTTGCTGGGCAGTCCATCCAGGCTAATCTGTGAGGAGTTCTAGATTCAATGAGAGACTTAGTCTCAAAAACTGAGGTAGAAGCCAGGCAGTGGTGAATGCCTTTAATCTCAGCACTCAGGAGGCAGAGGCAGGTGGATCTGAGTTTGTAGCCAGCCTGGTCTACATAGTGAGTTCAAGGACAGCCAGGGCTACACAGAGAAACCCTGTCTAAAAAAAAAAACAAAAAACAAAACGAGACAAAACAAAACAGAAAACAACAACAACCAAACCAAACCAAACCAACAACAACAACAAAACAAAACCCAAAAAACCTAAAGTGGCAGTCAGTGATAGAGAAACACCTTCTATGGACTTGTGGCCGCTACAAGGAGGTCTCTGGGGAAATGTACACTCTCTCTGGAACACCTTGAGGGTGAATTAGAGGGCCCAGGGGGACATTTAGGAATAGATTTGAGGCCGAGCCAGTCCCTGCCAACCCAAGCACCGCTGGAGAGACTCTTAGTCTCTCCCTGATGACTTTCAGCTGTGAGATAACTCTGCATCAGTGATTTTTTCGAAGACCACCGGGCACTTGAGGGTTAATTCTAGAGGGTACTGGGAAGCGGGGGGGGGGGGGCAGTGTTCCCCTTGTACTCCCTGTCCCCTTCCCAAGCTCATGCCTTCCATCGCTGTGAGCAGCTGAGTGGTGAGAAACATGTCACACGGGTGAAGAGGCAAGGTATATTAGGGAGGGGGGAGCCCCCTAAATCTGTCCAGAGAGTGGAGCCTGGTCTAGGGTGCAAAGACTAGAACCTTCTGTAGTAAATCAAAATATTAGAGGCACTACATAAAAAGCCACAGGCATATTTTTTTCAAATATTCAAGTTTCTAAGATAGTTTTTTTTAGAAGTCCCTGGAGACCAAAAACAAAGAGGAAATACAACATCTAAGAGGCAGGCAGGGGCTGGTGAGATGGCTCAGCAGGTAAGAGCACCCGACTGCTCTTCCAAAGGTCCTGAGTTCAAATCCCAGCAACCACATGGTGGCTCACAACCATCCGTAATGAGATCTGACTCCCTCTTCTGGTGTGTCTGAAGACAGCTACAGTGTACTTACATATAATAAATAAATAAATCTAAAAAAAAAAAAAAAAAAAAAAAGAGGCAGGCAGATGCTGTCCCATAGCCACCCTGTGGGCTGGTGGGAGCAGAACTGGCCCCTGCAGGTCTTAGTTAAAGAGCTTGAACTGCAGCCCTATGTAGGGATGGGGCTGGGATTGGGCCAGCAGAGTGTCAGAACCGGGATGCCTTGTGCTGAACTGGGCCCAAGCCCGGGGTGATCCCAGTACAGAGGTGGTGCCTGGGAACTCGGCTCACTCCTGACTCTGCCAGAAACACACAAAAAGAATCCTCTCTTGAGAAATTGTAACTCCAAACCTTTCCTGGCACCAAGTGAAAAGTGTGAACCTGTGTTTCTCACACAGCCCCAGAACTCTCAAATTGAGAAATTAATATCAAAACCAACCCTGTGTTGTGTGACACCAGAAAGCATGTGGGAACAGCAGACAAAAGTCTCTCTGGAACACTACCCACTGCCTAGGCCACATGGGATTCCCTCTGAAGAAACCCCCGGTAATCATGAGATCACGAGCTCAGATGGCAGTACACAGCAAAGGCGCAAAGATGGACCATGGGTAAAGGATTTGGAACCCAGCACTTTTCTATTTGCAGTAAAGGGCAGGGCCTCAGAAGCTCCCGAGTGTCACTCAGGGAAGCTCTCTACCACTGAGCTACATCCCTGGCCCAGTTTTGACCCAGGGTCTCTCTCTCTTTAAGTTGCCCAGACAAGCCATGAACTCACTCTGTAATGCTGGTGGGCTTCTACCTCCATCCCTGAATCTGAGATATAGAGTCTACACTGCCAGGCCTGGCTCCCAACACATTAAGTATGCACTGAGGATTTCAAAACTTAGCATGTCTATCCCAAACAGAACATAAAGCAAATCTCAGTAAAATTTTAAGAATCGGTGTCACAGATTACATTATTGGTTTAAGAATCGATGGCAGATCCAGGGCACTGTGCTATGAAGATTAGGCCGACAACAGAGAGCTGAGAGCCTAGACAGATGTGTGTTTCTAGGGTCAGGCGACTTGCTTATATTTACTTACTTATTGTGTGCTGCAGGCAGATGGCGAGGTCAGAGGACAACTTTTGGGAGGCAGTTCTCTCCATGTGGGTCCTGGGCAACAATCTGAGGTCCTCTGGCTTGCCTGTCAAGCACCTTTATTTTGGTTCCTAGCACCTACAAGGTGACTCACAACCATCCTGAACTTCAGTTCCAGGAGATCTGGTGCCCTCTTCTGGCCTCCTATGGCACTGCACACACATGGTACACAGACATACATGAAAGTAAGACTCCCACACATAAGTCTAAAAAATTTTTAAATGAGCCAGGCGGTGGTGGCACATGCCTTTAATCCCAGCACTTGGGAGGCAGAGGCAGGTAGATTTCTGAGTTCGAGTTCGAGTCCCAGGACAGCCAGGGCTACACAGAGAAACCCTGTCTCAAAAAAAAAAAAAAAAAAAAAAAAAAAAAAAAAAGCCAGGTGTGGTGGCTCCACCTTTAATCCCAGCACTCCGGAGGCAGAGGCAGGAGGATTTCTGAGGCCAGTCTGGTCTACAAAGTGAGTTCCAGGACAGCCAGAGCTATACAGAGAAACCCTAGAAACCCTGTCTCGAAAAACCAAAATAAATAAATAAATAAATAAATAAATAAATAAATAAATAATAAAATAAAAAATTAAATGTTGTTGACAGTAAAGTAGCAATCCAGAAATGGGCAAAATTGCAGATCAAATATTTTAGTAAAAGAGTATACTTTGAATATACTGAATACACACACACACACACACACACAAAGCTCTTAAATTTTAATGACAAAAATGTTTTTCTTGATTTGAAACTGGGGGGAGGGGGGAAATCCAAGCATGGTAGAGCCTACCTGGCTGAGATAGGGAGACTGAGAGCTCCAGGCTGGCCTGGGTTACTTAGATAAGTTGTCTCAACAAAACAAAAACAGATGATCAACAAAATGGGCAAAGGACTTGGACAGGCAGTTCTCCAAAGATGACGGACTATGCAGAAGGCCAGTGAGGTGTGTCAGTAACCATTAGGGAGCTTCCAGGCAACGCTGCAGTGAGGGCTCCGTTGTAGAGTGCCTTCCCGTTATGCACAGGCCCTGGGTTTGATCCCAGCCCTGCATCAACCTGGCACAGAGGCGCAGGCCTGTGATCCCAGCACTCAGTAGATGAAGGCAGGAAGACCAGAAATTTCCTCAGTTACATATCAAAGTTCAGGTCAAGCCTGGGCTACCGAAAAAAAAAATGAGAGAGAGAGAGAGAGAGAGAGAGAGAGAGAGAAGGAAGAAAAGGGAATTCTCCATCAGAGAAGCCCTAATGTCTGCCCTCAAAACTCTCCTCACCCATTCACGGTGGTGACACTGTGGAATTTAATATTCCACAAAATTAATATGGAATATTAAATAGCACAGCCACTTCAGAAAACGGGATGAAAGATGCTTCAAAACTTTAAAGTGGAATCACTGTAGGATCCCTGAAACCGCTTCTGATTAGCCTTAAAGTAAGACCTTCAGGAGGTCAGTGGGTTCTCATACCAAGAGCAGCACAATTACCAACAATGAAAATGAAGGAGCAACCCCCGGGGCCGTCAGTGGGCGATGAAGATGTCAAATGTGATACGTGCTACGGTAGAGCATTCTCAGTCTCAATAAGGAAGAGCATTCTGATGCATGCTTCAGCAGGGATGAACCTTGCGGACCTGGTGCTAAGGCAAAGCAAGGCAGCTCCAGGACCGATTCTGTGAGACTCTGCTGACTTATACTGAGGTATTTGTGTAGAATGAGCCTCGGAGGGCTTCAGGCAGGAGAATGGAGAGTCTGAGGGAGAGCTCTGAAGTGATGCTGGTGGTGGTGGTAGTGATATGGCAGCCAGCTGGGGGTGCTGATACATGGTATAATCCCATAGCGGGTAGAGGCAGGAGGATCAGGTATTCAAGGTCAGCTTTGGCTACATAGAGAATTCGAGAACATCCTCAGCTAAGATCACTAAGATCTTATCTCAGAAAAAACAAACAAACAAGCAAAAAGGAACAAAAAACCAAGGTGCCTCGGGAGACGGCTCAGGCAGAATAGTGCTTGCCATGCAAGCGTGAGGATCGATTTCCGTCCTTAGCACCCAGGTGGGCAGAATGCAGAGATGGGCACTTGCAACCCCAGCTCTGGGGAGGTGGAGACCAGTGGATCCCTGAAGCTCACTGGAAGCCCGTGTAGCTGTATCAGTGAGCTCCAGGTTCCGTGAGAGGAGGCCTCATCTCAAAAGACAAGGTAGAGAACATGGCTGGATGCTTCAAAGCTCTTGCTGCTCTTCCAGGGGATCCGAGTTTGGTCCCCAGCACCCATATCGGGTGGTTCATGACCACCTGTAGTTCCAACTCCAGAAGATCCAACACCCTCTTTTGGTCTCCACAGGTACCTACACACCTGCCACACACACAGACGCACATGCACACACACGTACACATATGAGCACACACACAAAAAATGGGGAAACATTGAAAAAGTGCTTCATCCTGCTGAGATGCATTAACATAGTAAAGATGGCGAGCTTTATATTGTGATTTCTATACTGAACCATTAGAAACAAAGTCAGTTCCCCAAATCACCCCGACTTCATCTGTTCAGCAAGCGTGTCGTCGCTGCTGCCGTTCACCTGCCCCCTCTGCCTCCCCAAACATGTGCCATCTCAGTGGGACAGTGAGATCTGAGGACAGCCATCACAAAGCCTAAGAGAAGGCAACCCATCCAGGAGCTCCACATCGGGTCCCAATTAATGCTTGATGGCACTGGGTCCCCTCCTGTCCCTCAGCTGGGAGATGGCCTTCATTAGAGAAACCTGGGACCAAAGTCTTTTCTGCCTTTCCCAAAGGCTTTGTGAGCTCAGAGAATGACAAAGGCCTGTGCCTTCATTTACAATGATGGCCGGTGGTCACGGTCAGTTACCACAGCAGGGGCTTTTATGAGTAAATGGGCCTGGGGAATGATTGGCAGAGCAGAGGGCCCATGGCAGCAGGACAGGCTAGGTGGCAGGGGTTCTGTGTTCTGGGAAATAATGACACCCCCTACCATGTCCTCTGGTCACTCTTGCTTCATGGTCTAAAATGGAGCCACGAGGAACAGCCTTTGGGGGTAGACTTGGCATCTCAGCTGTTCTCTGTCATGACAGAGGATATGGCTGTGTGCAAGGAACCAAGATACACTTTGGAAGGGCAAGCATACCTCGGTCCCCGATGGAGGTTCATAAACACCATTGTCACCCCTCTGGCTCTCTTGGGGACCTCTGCCACTCTCAGTCTTGCTTTTAGAGCAATGGTGCCTCGGCAGGTGACTTGCTATTCTGAATACCTCACAGTGTTCCTCTTTCCTGCTTTTCAAACCCAGGCACCATTAAGAGCCGTGTTCAGAACTCATGTGGCTTGAGGGGAATCTGCTGGTCACCTACCATCAGGTCTCAGTGTTCCTTTACCTTGAAGGAAAACAGGTCGCCCAGGCAAACTGCGTTATCTGGGAGGGTGGAAAGTGGCCGTGGCTAAGAAGACACACCTTCCACATCTATGTTCAGATGTGGCTGCTCCTGGCATCTGGTTTGATGTCCCAGCTTCTTGGGCACCACCAGTTAACACTGCCCAACACCAGCACAAACAGCTTGAAGATAGTAGAGAAACAGGCTGGAGTCCCTGCCCTCTGTCACCTCAGCCAGGCTGGGCCTGGCCATGCTTTGTTCTTAACCTGGAATAAGGGGGCAGGGCTTCCTCCTTAAAGATGGCAAACATGGGCGGAGCAGAGTTCATAAGCATTGACCTAATAAGTTGAACTACCCAGCACACTGCTTCTTTGACACCCAGAGAAGTCCCAGCTCCTGCCAGACAGATTCCTGAGAGATAGCCCCAAACCCAGCCCCAGCCAGCCCTACTAAACCATCTGTCCTGCCACAACAGAGTCCCTGGAGCCAGACTGCCTAGCTGTGTGGGACCCATGACATATCTCTTGCCTGTTAGGTGTCTTCATTTCCCCCATCTACAAAATGGAGATAGCTCACTCTGTGAAGTGCCTGCCTCGAAAGTATGTTCACCAACACCCCCAACACCTACAAAAAGCCAGGCATGGTGGCACATGACTGTAACCCCGGGTCTGTGCTGGGGCAATGGCAGAGAGAGGCAGGTCCCTGCAGTTTATTGGCCAGCTGGCCTTGCTGATTTTCCAAGCTCCAGGGTCAGTGAGAGACCCTGTATCAAAACACGAAAGCGGAGCAAGCTGGCTCAGCGGGTTAAGGCAGTAGCTGGCAAGCTAGACAGCCTGAGTTTGATCCCCGGGCTCCTCATGGGGGAAAGGACAGAACCAACTCCTGCAAGTTGTCCTTTGACTATGTACACATGTGCACACACAAATAAATGGATGTAATTTACAAACAAATAGATAAAAGTGGCGAACAGTCCAGGAGACACCAGATGATGGTGACTGGCTTCCGCGCACATACACACAACTGCACACATGTGCACACTAACAGGTATGCATCCCCTCCCCATAAACAGAACACAGTAGGAAAGCACACTGACGGCCCTTTCTTCATGGGGTTGCTGGGAGCCAGACTCTGACTGTGCACTTGAGTCTTCCATTAATCCCATGGTGCAGCCGTTGAAGCTGGAGAGAGGTTGAGCCACCTGCTCTGGTGGTGACAGCCTTATTAAGTTGTACAGCTGGGATGAATGTCAAAAGGCTTACTTCAGAGCGCTGGCTCTCAAATCCTCTGTTCTACCTCAATTCGAGCCCCTGGGGTCCCACATTCAAAATCTAGCTCCCCACCACATGTGGTCCCCCAAGGCTATGTGACTCACCCCCTTTCCCTAGGAAGCCCAAACCTTATTCCTGCCTGTGACTCACTCCTTCCCAGCCAGCCACGAGCCATGAGCGGCTGTGACTAAGTGACCCCTGCATGGAAATGTCACTCTGATCTATCATTTCCTCTGCAACCTGCTGCCCCCTTCCAGTCCAGACCTCCCGTGGATGTCCTGTGCCTGTTCGAGAGTGTAGACTCCCATGGGGCAGGGCAAAATATGCTTACTTCTCATGCCTTGACTCCACGTGGCTACAGAGCTAAGGGGCCATAGATGAGGTGGGAGGTTAGTGGGGTGGTGCCTTCTTAGGGACAGCTAATGTCACCGTTTTTTCCAAACCCTAACTCCCAGGAAGAACCGAGTGCATGGCAGGGGTTGATGGAAATTTGGAAGCGAGGGAACATGGCTGAAATGTTTTGTCCCTCGAGTCAGGGATGGGTTCCTTAGGGCTCAACTGAGACTCCCAATATTTGGGGGTCACTAAGGAAAATGTGTTTTCGGGCCCCAAGGTGAACCCTGGAGAACATGGCTGGTTCGAGGCTGGAGAGATGGCTTAGTGATGGAGGTTAACTGCTTTTGCAAAGGACCCTGGTTCAGTTCCCAGCACTCACCTGGTGGTTCACAATGGTCTGTAACTCCCATTCCAGCAGATCTGATGCCCTCTTGCGGTCTCCATGCAAGGACACTGTATGCATGTAGTGCATATAAATTGACATAGGCACACGTGTATACATAAATCTAAATTAAAAAGACTTTTGGTTTTTCAAGACAGGGTTTCTCTGTGTAGCTTTGGCTGTCCTGGAACTCACTCTGTAGACCAGGCTGGCCTTAAACTCCGAAATCCACCTGCCTCTGCCACTCTGGAGAATCAAGCCAGATGGCATTCCCCATCCACCCTCCCCCTGACCCCAAACTCCTATGCTGGAGAATGCAGAGGCCACTGGTGAAGGGCAGGGCAGTTTGTAAGGGGAGCAGCCCTGAGCCCACACAAGTCAGTCTCTCCCTCTCCCTCTCCCTCTCCCTCTCCCTCTCCCTCTCCCTCTCCCTCTCCCTCTCCCTCTCCCTCTCCCTCTCCCTCTCCCTCTCCCTCTCCCTCTCCCTCTCCCTCTCCCTCTCCCTCTCCCTCTCCCTCTCCCTCTCCCTCTCCCTCTCCCTCTCCCTCTCCCTCTCCCTCTCCCTCTCCCTCTCCCTCTCCTTCTTCTCCATCTCCCTCCCCCTCTCCTTCTTCTCCATCTTCCTCTCCCTCTCCTTCTCCATCTTCCTCTCCCTCTCTCTCTCCTTCTCCATCTTCCTCTCTCTCTCCTTCTCCATCTTCCTCTCCCTCCCCCTTTCTCCCCTGTCTCAAAAGAAGGTAGAGACCATCTTAGTAAAACCCAGAGGACACAAACACATTGAGATTGCATCATCAGTGGGAAAGATGGGTAAACTGACTGGCCTAAAGAGGTAGCCACTGAGCAAGAATGAAGCCATTGGTGCCTACCATGGTCTAGCGCAGGTCTTCATGGGTGTCTAAAGATACTCTTTTGTTTTGTTGAGAAAGGGTATCACTATGTAACTCTGTCTGGCCTGGAATTCACTGTGTAAACCAGACTGGCCTCGAACTCACAGATAGTTACCTGACTCTGCCTTCCAAATGCTGGGATTAAAAGTATGCACCGCCATGCCCAGCTTCTACGCTGCTGCTGCTGCTGCTTCTCCTCCTCTTCTTCTTCTTCCTCCTCCTCTTCCTCCTCCTCCTCTTCTTCTTGGTTTCCAAGACAGGGTTTCTCTGTGTAGTCCTCGCTGTCCTGGAACTAACACTGCAGACCAGTGTGGCCTTGAATTCATAAAGAGATCTGCCTGCCTCTCAGGTGCTGAGATTAAAAGCATGTGCCCCCGCCACCAGGCTCTCTGGGTAGTCTTTTTTTTTTAAGATTTATTTGTTTGTTTGTTTGTTTGTTTGTTTATATGAGTACTCTGTAGCTGTCTTTAGACACACCAGAAGAGGGCATCAGATCCCATTACAGATGGTTGTGAGCCACAATGTGGTTGCTGGGAATTGAACTTAGGACCTCTGGGAGAACAGTCAGTGCTCTTAACCACTGAGCCATCTCTCCAGCCATGTCCTCAAATCCTGCTCCAGGCACTGGACTCAGGCTGGCCAGATGAGGCAGTTGTCTGGCTACTGCCTAGAGACACAGACTATCCCAGCAGCATGGGTTCCATTGTGTGAACTTGAACATCAGTGCCCCAAATTAGTGACTGAGTAACCTGAAGCCACTTGCTTAACCTCTCTGTGCTTCATATGGCTGTCTGCAACTCAGGAATGGTGGCAGAGGCCCAGGGCTTCCTAAGGATATTGTGAGGCTTTAGATAAGAGTGTCAAAGCAGTAGCTAGCTAGTGTGACAGCCACCTCAGGACAGCTCCCTCCTTGCCACTTTCCTCTCTCATAGACCCTGTAGCAGTCGCTTCCCTCCATGCTTCCTGTTTTCCAAGTTGAAAAATAACGTGTGGGTATAGTTTGCTAGTGGCTGCAGTTTTGGCAGGTTGTAGACAGACTTTAGACAGGAGAGACCTAAGGCTCGAGTCAACTGAGGCTGATAAACTAGCTCATGGAGGGAAGCAAGAAGGACCTGGCTCACAGGGCTTCCCACCTGCCCTAATTCCCCACGTTGTCCTATTTTCCAGCCAGAGAGCTTCCCTAACCTGGTCCCCATTTTTAGATTCACCCTAGGTACAGGAGGAACCAGATGGCATTGGAAGTTGCTGCCAGGCACATATGAAGGACCACCCGGGCATGGTCCCATGGCCTGGCCTTGTTGTAGCCAAATGGGACTGTTCAGACCCATTTAACAGACAAGAATGGAAGTCTCCCAAAGCTTGAGGCTCTAAAGGCAGCATCTGAGGAACCCCGGCCCCCACCCCATTCCCTTTCCTAGATCACAAACTCACTTTGTGTAGAAAGCGCATGCACCTGGGTCTACCCAGGGACCAGAGACCCACATGCAGGAAACCAGTTTCTGGGCCTCAAAAATGCATGCAAGGTCTCAGTGTGTAAAGACGCCTGCCAGGAAGAGCAATGGCCTGAGTTCGATCCTTGAGACCCATGTGTCAGGGAGAGAACTGACTCCCGAGGGCTGTTCTCTGACCCCTGGATGTGTACACACACCTATCTCCCTCACTCCACAATAGATGTAAAGAACTTAGATGTCCACCCAAGCCATTGACTAGTGGGAGAGACACTGGTGTGGGGCCTCTAAGGTGAGAAAGACGGGGGTGGTTGTCTAGCCAACAGGGCTCAAGTGACTGTGCAGGAAGAAGCCATTTCTCAGGACATCCACACAGGACAGGGATGACAGGTGGCAATGGAAGATGTTGACTGACAACTGCCAGTCTCAAGGGCCAGCTTGGGCATCCACTGCCCATGGGACCCCAGGACAAACACTGAACCTGAATTCAGCTTCCCCAGGTGTGGACTAAAAACTGGGTAGCATATAGCTGAAGTCTGGCCATGGATGAGACCCCAAGAGGCAAGACTCGGGAGGTAGAGCCCAGTATCTGGGAGCTACTGGGAAATCTGGGAGCTAATGGGAACCCAGCCTGTCCCTCATAGCAACAGACGGCAGCCTTGCTGGCCCTGTTCCTACTGCCCTTTCCTCTCTGGCCCTGGCCAGGACTCTGCACAACTCGATGCCTCTGCCAGCAGAATACACTCTTCCTCCTGCTTTGGGGCCCCTCTAGAGCCTGCAGGAACAGATGTCCCCTTTCTGCCCAAGCTGGTGGCTGGGTAGTCTCTCTAGCTGCTTCCAGGAAGCAGAGTCTGGGTGAAAAATCTCTTGGTTTTCTCAGGAGGTTTGCTCTCCCCCCACTTGCTTCCATGTTCCTTCCTATTGATTGGGACTCCTGATTCCAGCATCCACTACAAATGTGCAAACATTTTTAGGCCCCAGCAAAGTCCTGCTTTCCTCCGGGGAGGCTGGAGCATGTTGAGCCAAATTTATAAATGAGTCCCAGAATCCAGTCATAAAGAGGGCACCAATAAATGGGAACTAACAATGAACACCTAACCCATGCCTAGGAACACATAAGGAATCAGGTAGCATTTATTAGTCACTTGGACATCAGGCATTCTACTGTGCTCTGGAAATACAAGGCAGTGTGGTAAGAAATGGAGCCTGGGGCCTGGAAGATGGCTCGGTGGTTAGAGACATGTGCCACCGAACTGGACCACATACATGGTAGAAGGAAAAGAGAACCAACTCCTGAAATTGTCTTCTGGTTTCCATACATGCATGTGTGCATGCACATACACACTAGACAGACAGAAGGATATGTAGGTAGGTAAGAAGGTAGATAGATAGATAGATAGATAGATAGATAAGCAGACAGACAGACAGAAGGTGGGTGGATGGATAGGTAGGTAGGTAGATACATGCATGTGTGCATGCACAAACACACTAGATAGATAGACAAAACGATATGCAGGTAGGTAGGTGGATGGATGGATGGATGGACAAATGGACAGATGGGTGGATGCATAGATGGATAGATAGATATGTAAATAGAATAAAACAGTAAAAAGTAAAGAAATGATGCCTGCCCCGACCCCTGGAGGAGAGGTCTATGCAATGTCTCTTACTTCTCAGTACCTCCCGTCAAGCAGGTATCAGTGACCCCACTGCCCAGATAAGAAAAGACAGCTCCTGCCGAAGACCGGAACTCATAGAGACTAGACCTGGTCATTAAAAGGGAGAGGCAGCTCCTTCCCAACCCTCTTCAAAGAAGGGGTAGCTTTGCTCACAGGCACACCTCCAAGGGGGACACTGGCTCCAGTAACTTTGAGTGTGAGCATCCCTGTGTAGCAGCAGTTCTGGAGACAGGAGATGGGGCTCTGAAGGCTGGTCCCACCCTGTGTACAGGCAGAAGGCACGGAGGTGGTGCTGCAAGGGAGAAAAAGGTGTGTGGTGACAGTTTGCTCCCTGGCAACACGCAGAGGGCATGTGGCAGAATGACTGCGGATCCAGGGCGGGGCCACATTCATGGTTTGTCCAGAACTGAGGGATTCCCTGGGGTGTAGGACACTCACCCCTGAAACCGAGGAAAATCCCAGGCCACCTGGTGTGACTTGTTGGCCCCAAACCCACATTAAAATCCTGGCTCTTCTCCATGCCTGCTGTGGAGACAACCAGTAACCTATGTAGAAACTTCACATGCTTACAGTTTTTACTATATTAATTTACTTATGGGGGAGCATGCATGCCACAACATGTGTGTGGAGGTCAGGGGATGACTTTCAGCAGCTGTCCTCCTTCTACCATGTAGGTCCCAGGGATAGAACTCAGAATGTCAGGCTTGGCAGCAAGTACCTGCTAAGCCAGCCCACTGACCCAGGTCCTATGTTTTTAGAAGCAATGTGATGATATTTCTTTCACCTGTACCGTGCCTGTTCCTTTTAAATTAGCCATAGTGTGATAAACAATAATTGAGCAGAACTTTTATTTGTCTGGTCATTTACTTTATTGTATTTGTGGCACATTGGGCCACGTGTTTACGTATGTGGAGATACACATGTATGTGCATGCATGTACATTATGAGTAGAAGCCAGAGATCAGCATGCATGCCTCCCTCATTTGCTCTCTGTCGCCATCTAGCTACCCAGACTCCTATCACACTTACAGGGTTGTGCCACCACACCTAGACTGGGTTTTGTTGATGTACGGGTTCTCAGTGCTATGTAGCTCTAGCTGGCCTAAATTTCATGACAGCATAGACCAGGTTGGTCTGACACTCACAGATATTCCCCTGCCTCTGCTTTCCAAGTGCTAGGATTAAAGGTGTGTATCACCACACTCAGCCAAAAAAAAAAATCCTAATAAGTATATATGTTATTTATAACATAATTTCCTCATCCTAAAAATGGAATAAAAATGAAGAAATAAAAAATCCCAGGAGTTCTGGGGGTATAGCCTGGGATAGAGCATCAATGTAACACGTACAGGTTCTATACCAGCACTCAAAGAGAAAGTAAAGAAGGGATGATGTAAGACTTGTGAGGAAAACCAAGAGTGCTGTTGGTCTTAGGGGAGGTTTCCTGAGGACACCCCTCTGCCCATCCTTGTAGGATCTTTGTTAGGATTATGGAGGGGGCAATTCCAGAAGAGATGGGACTCACTGCCTGTGGGGAAGTATTCTCCAAGAAGCTACTGGAGAAGGGGAAGGGGCTGTGCTGAGTTCTGGGGCTAGAGAGAAATGAAGGATGTGATGCTGCAGGACCAGTGCCGAGCTGGGAGGTGCTGCCGTGCCTGGAGAATTCACAGTCTGAGATCGCTGCAGGCAGCGGGCACAAGGATGGAGAACCAAATTATGCTCAGATTACCAATTCTCTCTGTCTCTCTCTGTCTCTCTGTCTCTGTCTCTCTCCTCTGTGTATGTTTGTGTGTGCCTGTCTCTGTGTGTTTCTGTGTGTCTTTCTCTGTTTGTCTCTCTCTCTGTGTGTACATGTCTCTGTCTCTGTGACTCTGTATCTCCCTGTCCCCACACCCCTGTCTTTCAACAGGGTCTCATGAAGCCCAGGATAACCTGGCACTCTTGATCCTCCTGTCTCTACCTCCCAAACGCTGTGATTACAGACATGTACCACTTCCTGGTTTATGTGATACCTGGGCTTCATGCCTGCTAGCCAGGCACTCTGCCAGCTGAGCACTCCCCAGTCCAGAGAGAAATTTTTTTGTGTACTCTCATTTTATATTTTGTATACTCTCACATTCCTCATTTTATAGAGGGGGGGACACAGAAGGTGTCAAGAAAGGCCTGAGATCCACCTCACCTGCTAACTGGCAAATTAGGGCAAAGTGCAACAGTGCACACCTTTAATCCAAGCTCTCTGAAGCTGAGGCAGAGGGATATCTATGAGTTTGAGGCCAACCTGGTCTCTTGAGGAACTTGAGACAGAGTTCCAAGCCTCCAAGGGCTACATAGAAAGACCTTGTCTCAAAAACAAACAAAAACAAACCAGCAAGTCAGCAGGTTTCACAGATGCTGGAGAAAAGTCAAGAATCTCCCCTCTGGGGACGGGGGTGGGGATAGAAGTGGTGGTGGGGGACAAGGGGGATGGGAGTGGGGAGGCAGAGAGAGACTTTATTCACATCAAAACAGGCAGCATTTACTGCATGTAGACAATAGCCCCCAGTGCCTTCATGGAATTATATAGGAACTTAGACACACACTGTAGGTCTGCAGTACAGCCAATACACCGTGAGCTGAGACAGCCTCGGTCTTCTTTTGATGGTCTATCAGCTGACCCACCCCACTGTGGTCCCAGAGATGTGAACTGTACTCTGATCAGCAAGCAAACCTGTTCTCTCCTCAGAGGACAATACAATGTTTTCCAAAGTTGTTACCATGTAGATATCCCTGTAAAGATAGTTGCCAACAGGAGATGGGGTGCCGGCCGCAGGTGTTTAAGCAGGGTGTGTGTGACTTATTAATACCATTGGCTTAATAGTCATGCCAAGCAATTAATAGACTAGTTTAAACAAGATCCACCTCCAGCCCCTGCACTTGTCCACTCAGCTGCCTCGGAACTCCCAGGGTGGCTGACGACACTCAAATTACCTTTGACTGTTCTGCTACTGGGAGTGACTTCCTCTTGGCCTCTCCTGGCATTCCTGGCCCTTGAAGAACATTTTCCATCGGGATTTTTGTCTGCGTGTCTGTCTTCATGGACATACTAGAATCAGCTGGGGTGCTGATATCGTCTCTACCCCTAAGGCTGTAGGGGGCCCAATGCCTGTCATTGCCTCCAAAGATCTGAGGCTAGATCTCCAGTTGTGGATGCTTCCTCTGAGCCGTGCTGCCTGGGCTGGGGTCTCAGGTTATTAATTGTCATCAACGCAGCTCTGGGTGCTCATGATGAGCAGAGCCCGCATTGTGCCTCTCACTAGCATATCTGGACAACAATCCCTGACTCTAGGGTGTGGGTGAGCAGAGGTGACATAACCCCCAGCCTGGAAAATGAAGGGAGTCAGAACGGATGCTCATGGACCTCCAATGGGGTGCCAGTGACCAGGCAAGGTCCCCCAGGATTCTGGAGGTTGCTGCCTCCTCAGAAAGGTCCTGGTCCCCAGTCATGTCCACGTTGGTAGCTGTGGGGAGTCAGAGACTTTTGAGATGGTCAAGACTTGGCTCAGGACTTAGTGAGCCATTACCAGGCTGCAGCGTGAACCTTCATGGCCTCCAGGGGTTCTTCCAGCTCAGGAATCCATCCCAGGCAGAGACAGCCTGCAGAACAGCAGGGCTGAAGCCGGACTGGAAAGGGTGGGAAGATTTTTAACGTTTTTCATTGCAAAGTTAATTTTCAACAGAATATATATAGAGGCATTTTAGGCACGATAAAGTAAAACCTACACACATAGCCCACTCCTGCCTGGTCTTGGCGCCCACCAGCTTGCATCCCACCTGCCATTCTGACAGAGGCTGCAGCGAGCTAGGGGATTATCCTCTGGCAACTTTGATGCTTGCAGACCTAAGGGCTCAGATGGGGTGCTTGGAGCAGAGCGAACCTGCTCTTCTGGAAAGAGGAGGTAGCAGGTGACACTCAGGTGACCACAGCAGAAACAGATTAGGCCTCCTCACCCTCGACTGCTGTCTCTTTGATCGCTAGCTTTCACCTTAGTAGTCCTGTCCAGGCAGATGTGGCTCACCTCAATGCTGCTTCAAATGCATTCTAGCTGTGACCTTGGGCTGCCACTTGGCCTCAGTTTCAGAGGGTCTCAGTTTCCTCTTTGTTATCAGGAGCATGTTCAGGCTGAGGCTTAACTACAACGGAGCCGGCATCACGCTGAGCCCAGGGCCCTCAGTTTCCTCATTTGTATCTTGAACGTGTTCAGACTGGTGTTAACTGCAACCGAGGCTGCAGCGTGCTGAGGCCAGAGCCCCGCAGGGACACAGCTATGGGCATTCCGGGGGGCGGGAGGACCCGGAGAGGACCAGAGGCCAGGACGCAGGGTCGCCTTAGAACCCAGCCGCCACGTAGCCATCCAGTCACCTCCTTCTGAGTGAGATGAAGCCCTGGGCGTGGCGCACGCAGTCGGGCTCCCGGCACGGAACGGGTGCGGGGCTGGGCTTCGGCCGGCCCCGGGGGAGCGAGTGGGGCGGGGCCGCCGCGCCCGCCTTCTCCTCCTCCTCCCGCCGCGCGGGCTCAGAGCGGCGGCAGTAGCGGCCGCGGCGACAGCTCCGGCTCCCACTCCGGCTCCCGTTCCGGCTCCCGCGCTCCCGGGCCCTGCGCCCCGACCCCCGCCGCCGCGCCTGCCGGGGGCCTCGCGCGCCCCCTCCGCGCCTCACGCTGAAGTTCCTGGCCGTGCTGCTGGCCGCGGGCATGCTGGCGTTCCTCGGTGCCGTCATCTGCATCATCGCCAGCGTGCCCCTGGCGGCCAGCCCCGCTCGCGCGCTGCCCGGCGGCACCGACAACGCCTCGGCCGCCTCGGCCGCCGGTGGCTCGGGTCCGCAGCGCAGCCTGAGCGCCCTGCACAGCGCAGGCGGCTCGGCCGGGCCCTCGGTGTTGCCCGGGGAGCCCGCGGCCAGCGTCTTCCCGCCGCCGCCCGTGCCGCTGCTCAGTCGCTTCCTCTGTACGCCGCTGGCCGCCGCCTGCCCGTCGGGGGCCGAGCAGGGGGACGCGGCAGGCGAGCGCGCAGAGCTGTTGCTGCTGCAGAGCACCGCGGAGCAGCTGCGCCAGACGGCGCTGCAGCAGGAGGCGCGCATCCGCGCAGACCGGGACACCATCCGCGAGCTCACCGGCAAGCTGGGCCGCTGTGAGAGCGGCCTGCCGCGCGGCCTCCAGGACGCCGGGCCCCGCCGCGACACCATGGCCGACGGC
The DNA here is from genome assembly GCF_000001635.26 of Mus musculus. Classification (NCBI taxonomy): domain Eukaryota; kingdom Metazoa; phylum Chordata; class Mammalia; order Rodentia; family Muridae; genus Mus; species Mus musculus. Next base: position 79,804,052 of record NC_000081.6, on the reverse strand, counting down.
GCCTGGGACTCACCTGCGCTGCTGCTGGAGCTGGAGGACGCGGTGCGCGCGCTGCGAGACCGCATCGAGCGCATCGAGGTGAGTGGTGCGCCGTCGGGGGACACGGGGTGGAGGGGCCCTGCTCAGCCTGCGGCGCGGGGGTCCCGGGTCCCTGGAGCTGCGGTCGGGTCACCTGAAGCATGCCCCTGGCAGGCACCATGGAAGTGTTCTGGTCCGAATCGCCGGTGGGAACCTGGCACGGTGATCGGGGCACGAGAATGGGAGAACGGCGTCCACTTGTAGTGAAAATTGATTGAGATGCAGGTGTGGGGATGTTTGGCACATGGTCTCCTTAGATGCTCTCCTCGGGAACCTAGAGCAGCTCCCACCCCGTACTCACTACCTTTAGGAGTACCGTTAGCTGTCTTGGCAAGCCCAAGAGTGCCTCATTAGCACCAACCTGCACGCCTGCATCACCTCTCATCCCCGGGCCACGCCCAGCTTTATGTACCTGAAGCTCTGAACTCTTGGGGTAAATCAGCGGATGACTCCTCAATAGGGGTGTACTTAGCTCCCTCCGCCTCCTTTTCCAGGTCAGATACAAGGAGTCCCCGGGGAGTAGGGACCCTTCTCGGGTTTGTGTGTGATGCTAAGGCATTGACTGATTATGCCTATGGTCCCTTTCCTCTCTGTTACAAATTCCCAGTCTGGGGACAAATAGATAAGATAGATTGAGCAGGACAAACAGACAGGAAAGCCTTGGCCATTCCCAGACATGGACTGATTTCCAGACACGGAATAAATCCTCGAAGGAGGGGCGAGATAGGGCTGATGCTGTGGCCCCAGCCTCCTCCCCCAGGCTGTAGCTGGGCAAGGCAAGGGTGAAGTGAAAGCATGGACAAATTAAATGGGCAGAGAGAGCATGTATAGGGCTCCAAGTTCAAGCTGAGGAGATACCTGTGGGAAGGTTGTAGGCTCCATCCCAGCAGACCACCATGAAGTCAGCTGCTTGAACCCCCACCTTCAGAGTTATCAGACCACAGTCTCCTCATACCACCTCCAGGGCTTCCACTCCCTTTATGGAGATAAGAAAATCCATTTCAAACCTCCTGAGCTGAGTGGCAGAGAGAGAGAGAGAGAGAGAGAGAGAGAGAGAGAGAGAAAGAGAGAGAGAAAGAGAGAGAGAGAGAGAGAGAGAGAGAGAGAGAGAGAGAGAGAGAGAGAGGACAAGCCAGGCAAGTACCCTGCTTCTCGGCCCAGGGGTGAAGTTCTTAAAGCCAAAAGCAGTGGAGGGGGGTGGGGAACAGATAAAAGCTGCAGGGGAGGGGAGCCTCAGTCTTCTCACCTGTAAAATGGGCATCATGACACTATACATCTCACCAGACAGACACTCCAGTGGCAAAGGTATAAGCAAACACATAAATAGGAGCAAATTCTCCCTTTAAGATTGTACTAATGTAAGAATCATTTGAGTTTTCCCTCAACTTTCTCTCCATGCCCTAGCCCTGGCACCAGAGATGGCACAGGTGGCTCCTCCCACGGCTGTGACTGGCACGGCTGTGCTGACCCTGCTCCCTGGCACCTGGCTCTTGTCCAGGTAGGCTTCCCTGCAGTGGGCCTGCCGAGGCTGAGGGATCCTGGCAGCAGGGACTTGGCAGTAGGTCAGCTTCTCAGGCTTGGGGGCATCCCCCCCCACCCCCCTGCTTCTCCACATTCCCCTTCTCCTATTTGCCGAGTGAGACAGACATGGTCTGGTCTCTGATCCTGGCAGCAGCCAGAGTCAATGCCCTAGGGTCACACTGCCACTCTCAGTGGGGGGCTCATGCACTTCTTGGCCACTGCCTGGTCTCTCCCCCTCTTTTCTCATTCAGTGTAGGTGAAAACCCCAGGTTTACAGGGTCTGCTGTCACAGCTGTAGTAGTACCCTGAATGCGCTCTTGCTAATGTCCCCAGAGGTGATAAACTGAAGGGGGTTTTTCACTCTTTGCCTTGCTGACACCCCATCAGTCCTCTGACCTCTTTCCTTCCTTCTTGGCTTCTAGATGCATCTCCCCTGCCCCTTGCTTACTCTCCCACAGCATCTCTGCCTGCTTCAAGGTCCTTCTTGGCTCTCTGGTCCCCTGGGTGGGCTGAGTCACACGCAGGGGCTTCCAGTGCCCACTCCACATGACCCACAGATCCTGTTGGCACCTGTGTGCTCACTCTCAGCTACCTGTTGGCTGGTCTCTCTCTTCCACGCACATCTGGGCTATTCCTAGAGCCTACCCTGGGGTCCTCCATGGGGGCACACTCCTCAGCCTGAACCTGGCCAGCTGCTTGAATCTGGTCTGACTCTCCAGCCTCATCTCTCTGTCTCTTCCACCTTTGCTTGGGTCAGTCCAACTGTTCCCACATTAGCACATCAATCCCCCCCAGAGGCCTCTTCCCTGACCATGCTGTGCCCCCCACCTAAGCCACCCACCTCTGCACCCCAGAGTCATGTGCGCTCCAGCCAGATCTGATTCCAATATGTGATCGGGGAAGGTTGCCCTTCTCCTCACACCCCACCTCAGATGGGGGCCATATTTGAGGACTTCAGAAAAAACATTCATCTTTTTTTTTCCTTAACTTACTTATTTTTATTGATCATAAAACAAAAACAAAAACAAAAACATCTGGGGCAGGGCATGGTGGCGCACACCTTTAATCCCAGCACTTGGGAGGCAGAGGCAGGCAGATTTCTGAGTTTGAGGCCAGCCTGGTCTACAGAGTGAGTTCCAGGACAGCCAGGGCTACACAGAGAAACCCTGTCTCGAAAACAAACAAACAAACAAACAAGCAAACAAACAAAAGTCTGCAGGTTTGAGGAGACATTTCTCAATTAATTCCTCTATTCTCTTCCCCTTTGCACTCCCTGATACCACTCCACTAGCAGGCACTGTAACAGGCCAGGGGAGAAGCACCATCCACCAACCCCCTGCCCCCCATCCATCCATCACTAGCCCGTGTGCCTTGGATAGGCACAGGCTGCCTCTGGTTCTTCTCTTATTATGCATACGGTGGTGAAGCTGTCTGTTTCCTCTCCAGTCTGTTGAATGGAGCCTTTAGCTGGAGTCCCGGGAGAGCCATTCTCAGGTCAGGGGATGTTCATTTCCAAGCACCGCTTTCCAAAGGAGCAGGTCCATTTACGTGGCATCCGGCCATGCTGGCTTGTCCCGGAGTTCCGTTTTTGTGCTAATGTGTGTGTAGGGTAGAAATTCAGGATTAGTGTCTTTCCTTGACACAAACCCTGCCCTCCACCACCCTGCCCTGCCCCGTTCTGGAGCAGAGCCGCGGTGAAGAGCATCCTGATGGGAATTCCAGAGGATGCTGGGTTCAGGGAAGCAACACTTACTGATGTTCTAACGGTGACCGCCCATATTACGAAGCACTTACCATGCATCGGGAACGCCACAATGTCTCATTTAGTCCTCCCTTCATTCTGTGGAGGAGAAACTATTCCTGTCTTTTCAACAAACTGACCCAGAGAGATGAAAACACTGGCTTCCGGTCCCAGCATCAGAGCCTGGGTTTGACCTATAAGTACCTGGCTCCAGGGCCCTGTCTGGTTCTTCGTGTTGACTCTACACTAGATGGGGTCGGACATTCCCCACCTACAAGACAGTGAGGAATACAAGTGAGGGCAGTGCCCACCTTCATCTCTGGGTACTAAGAGTGGCACGGTGCTGGCCAGGTCTCAGAGGCTGGCCCTGCTGGTGCGGAGGCTCCCCTGGGGCTGCTAGGAGCAGCTGACCCTTTTGAAGTATGTATTATACATTAGCCCTTCTGTCTCTGTCATGCGAAATAGGCCATGCACATTTCTGTCTTGGGAGAGGACACCTGAAGGCGCAGAGTCTGAGGGATGCAATACGGGCAGAGACCTCTGCCCCTTGGTTTTGTCAGGGCTCCCTGTTGTAAAGACTCCCTAGGGAGGGGCTGAAGTCCCATTGGTAGAATGTTTGGCAAGCCTGCAGGAACATTGGGACATAAATGGGACATTGTGGTACACACCTGCTATCCTAACTTGTAGACAGCAGAAGCAAATGGATGAGATTTCAGTCATCCTTAGCCCCATGCAAGTTCATGGCCAGCCTGGGCTACATGACGGTCCATCTCAAAACAAACAATCAACAACAAACAAACAACAACAAAAAACCCCAAACCCCCAAAATAACCCTATAGCAGACCAGATACTTCCTAGACACCTTGCAAACTCTAAATGGCCCCAGAGGGGCCAGCAGCATGGGGCTCACTTGTTGCTTGGAACACTCTCTTTCCAGATCTCAATTTTCTTTTTCTTTTTTCTTTCTTTTTTTTTTTTTTTTGCTTTTTTTCGAGACAGGATTTCTCTGTATAGCCCTAGCTGTCCTGGAATTCACTCTGTAGACCAGGCTGGCCTCAAACTCAGAAATCTGCCTGCCTCTGCCTCCCAAGTGCTGGGATTAAAGGCGTGTGCCACCACCGCCTGGCTCAGATCTCAATTTTCATATCTGTAAAATGGGTGTGCTAGGGTATGAAAGGCCCTTAGCCTGAGTATCTAAATAGTAGACCTTTATCCTAGCAAGAAGCCTGGCTTTGTAAAGCATGGGCCTGCCACTGTCATGCTGTGACCTCTGAAACCCTTCTGTGTCTGATATTAAATTACCCGGCATATTGAATGAGATGGGACATCCTATTGCCTTTAAAAAACAACAAAACAACAACAACCCTCTTGTCCTCCTAAGAAGAGAGGCCCTTCCTGCTGTGTCAGAAGCTTAGACGGTCACTTCTTATTTCTGTGGTCTACCACAGAAGAATACATCTGCAGACTGTAAGGATTCATGTGTCTCACTTATAAAGGACACAAATCCCCAGTGGACAGGTTTGGGCAGAGATATGCGGGCACCCCTGGGAAAGCACTCCCGGGGTAGCAGCAAGAACATTCATTCTCAGGTCTTGAAGGCTCTCTTGGGCCTCCTCAAATCACTGAGGTGCCCCAGTTCTGGCTATGGCCACCATTAATGAGTTTCACTTGTATTTGAACCTTGAGTTGCTTTGTTCCTATGCCATGAGTCAGGTGTCTGTGGCAGTGGCCACTTGTCACTGGGCAGAGGCACCATCACCCGATCGCCTGAGGACAGATCGAGTTCCATCCGATACTAGCGTGAAGCTCCTGTGGACACTGTATGGTCTCTTTGGGTGGCCATCAGCCTCCTTTCTGCTGGCCCTGTCCCCAGCAGTGGGATGCCTGGGTGCCAGCAGGGACATATATTTAGCATCGGTAGATACTGTGACACATTTTCCCAAAGTGGCTGTAAGAGTTTCCACACCCACCCGAGAGCGAGCCTCGCCCACCAGGCCTGGTCAATTGCAAGCTTCCCAGAGCTGGTGGGTGTAAAGGACTCAGGACTCTCATGATTTAAAGATGTATGGTTTGCTAATTCGTGATGTCAGGCACTGTTCCACTCTGGAGATCTTTGTCTATGGTGGGATAGGGTCAAAGGTTAGGCTGCTCACAAAGGAGTGAACCTAACAGGGTGTCCCCAGGATGGCTCGAGTGTCTTATCCCTACTGGAAGCCAAGGACCACAGTTGAGCTTGTGTGTCCTCCACAGCGGTTCCCATCAAGAATAGGATCAGAGAGACAGAGGGACTTGTTCAAGGCCACACAACTCGGTGGGGTTGAGCCAAGACTGTTGCCAGGACAAAAACGAACTGGGATGGGGCCAGGGTCCTATCTTCGCTGAGGACACCAAGGGAAGCTCATCAGGGGCGTGCCCGAGTGACTCAGCTGGCATTCTAATGTGGCCATCCAGCTTCATTACCCCGTGTTCGTCCCCTCAGTTAACAGTAACAGTAATAACTGTTCGAGAGCCCCTTGTGACACGCCAGACTTAGGTCTTGCCGTGCATCTCATCCCCTGAACTCCAAATGTAGGAAGTATTGAAATATGACCCGACTCTCACATATGATGACCATGAGGGTCAGAGAGGCCCAGCAGCTTGCTCAACAGATCCCATAAGTGAGAAATCCAACACCACCTTGCAGACCACTCGGCCAGGAGCCGGTGACAGTTACGCAGGCACACTGTTGCCAGGGTGCACACGGCTGGTGGAAGGAGTGGATGAGGGCGCAGAAGCCCTGGCAGAGCTTGGAACCCCGTTCTTTTGGAGCATCTGGCTCAGGTGTCAGGGAAGCTGCCATCTGGGAGAGCAGGCGCTCTCTCAGGAGAGGATGGGTTGCAGCAGGAAGAGTATTCCTGGCAGGAGGAACAGCATATGTTAAAGCCTCAGGGTGAGATGGATTTGGGGTGCTGGGGCATGGGCACCTCCCTCCGATTGGCCATCTCACCTCTACCTTCTCCCTGTACCACCACCTCCCTCTGTCACCTGACATCCGGCAGTGTGGACTGCTAGCCTCCCCGTGCCTAGCTTTTCTCTCAGTGTAATAACTTGACAAATGGTTTTCAGGGCTGGATGTAGAGAAGTATGTATCCTTTCAAAACATTTATTTTATTTATCTGTTTTTGAGATGGATCTCATGTAACCCAGGCTGGCTTTGAACTTGATATATAGCCAAGGATAACCTAGAATTTCTGACCCTCCTGACTCCACCTCCTGAGGGGTCACAGGATGTGTACCATCCCACACGGTTGTGGAGTGCCAGAGTCCTATGCCACCGGAGCTGGACCTGCAACCCCCTTAGGACATGCTGAGGTAGGGTTGGAGCTGTGGTGACAGTTAGCACTTCACACAGTTCCCAGGCCCCTGGAGGGCCCTGAGATTGTATTGCTCTTGTGCCAATAGGGAAACTGAGGCACGGCATCTTTCTGTAACAAGCCACTCTGCTGGTGGAGCCAGGGTGATAGCGGGCAGAACTCACGGGATATGAGCACAGTTGGGGGCAGGGACTACACTACTGTCCTCAGAACCTGGGCCGAGCAGGCAGGGATAGACTGTGCGTAGACCCTGAAGTCAGGCCCTTCCTCTTCTCTGACACAAAAGAAGCGTCTTGCTTGCATGAGGTCATGCAGTTGGCTTTCCAGTTTGTTCCGCACCTCTGCCGTGTTACACTACAGGATCCTCCTATGGGGTCCTCTGTGAGGCCATCCTACACAGTGTGACAGAGCCTGCCTTTCCTGGTGTTCTCATGGCCGCTCAGATCACCCCTTTAGGATTTCCTAGCAGACGGGACAATACTGCATACCCATTTGGCAGAACAAACTGAGACTCAGGCTGTGACGGTTGACATGAGGAGTGGGCACAGGACTGCCGAGTGACTTTAAGCAGGCAGCCCACCCTCTCTGAGCCTCAACACAGTCCTCAAGAGATAAGAGTAGCTGAGAAGTTTCCCCCCTCCCACCCCCAGCCCCCTTACCCCTGTCAGCTATGCTCCTTTCTTGGTGTCCCCTGCTGAGGCTAAGGAGCTTCCCACCCCCACCTCATCCCCATCAGCTCCTGAGCCACCAAGCTGGGCCTAGAACCCTGGGCTTTGGCTCTAGGCCCAGATATAATAAACTCTACCATGGACTCTCAACAACACGCCTGGAGTCCAGACCTCCCTTCCTGCCCTATCAGGCGCTGAGTGGGGGACAGCGTGACATCATCCCTGCTGTCCCCCTACCGTCTCAGGCTGGAGCCCACTTGGCACACGGCCCACGGAGCCCACGCCACACAGCCTGCGCCGTGGCAGATGGAAGCGGGATGGGGGCGTTGTGTTTCTCTGATTCACATGCTGGGGTTGGGGGAGGCTGCTGCCCAGCCAGAGCCCCCTCCTCGCTGGCCTCCTGGTGCCACCAAACAGGAACTTTGACCAAGGACAGCTTGTATACTCTTCCCCCCACCCCACCCCCCGGCCACCTGTGTGTCCCCTTGAAGGAAGCAGCTAGACCCTACAGTGTAAATTGTTTGTCCTGGCCACTCTGGAAGGAGAATGGAGGACACCCAGTCCCCAGCTAGAGACAAGACAATGTCTGTCAGTAGCCCTTGAGCACCCTGAGCCTCATGGCACTGGCCCTGCCCCTAAGAACAAAGTTAGGGGTCCTTTCAGTCTCAGTGACACAGCCCTGGCCTTGCTGGTCACTTGCTTGGTGACACTGGGCATGCCTCTTAACCTTTCCTGGAATAAGGGGATCAGTGTGTCCCTTGCATTAATGTGCTCTGGGGCACAGGAGCTGCCATGGTAACCAATAAGGTGGCCTCAGGCCAAAGATGTGTAGAGTTCAGACTCAGCCTTGGTATTGTCCCTCATGAGCAGGGTACAGGGTGACTGCCTGGTACCATCATTCTGCCTGTAGGTCAGGGCTCTGTAAGCCCCACATGAGAGCTGTGGTACACAGGAGAGAGGCCACAGCCTGGCTGGGATGTGTGTCAGGCACAGGGTTTCAGCTGCATAGATTGTGCCCAAAGATACCAGTAGAAGACAAGCTGCAGCCACCCTCTGGATCTGTCATGGTAGGGAAGCTCAGTGGGAGTCTACAGTCACGTCATGAAGCCCCCTGAGGAGCCCTGCACCCTCCGTGTCTCATCTGTCCCCAACTCTGCTGAGTGGCTCCCACCTGAAGTATGAGGTTGCCTCAAAGGATTGGAGGTCTGGGACAAGTTCAAACTTGGCCCTCACCTCTGCTCGGAGGATCTTCCCAATTTGTTCATTGACCAAACAGGAATGAGCACCTGCTGTGTGCCACAAGCACCCACTGTGTTCCATGAGCACCTACTGTGTGCCAGATGCTACCCCAAACACTGAAGATACTACCAAGTTTCTGCCTTGGAACCTCACTGCCTGGATGTCTGGGGAGTGTGGAAACATGGGACCTTGCACAAGTTGAGGGGGACTGTGGAGGGTGAAGGAAGCCACGTCCAATTTGACTCCTCAAAGCCCTGCTGACACTTCTGCGATGTGTTCACCGGAGAATGTCCCTTCCAGTCTGAACCTGTGGCCTAGCCTGCCTGCCTGCCTCAGTTCTGCCCAATTTAAGACAGGACAAAGAAGACTCTGCACGCTCTTCTCCTGGGCTAGACACAGGGTGTCAGAGCCGGCCTCCGAACACCCTGAATGCCAAAGACATTGGCAGCCAGCACTCTCTGTTTATTGGTGTTGGCCACACAATCCTCCCCAGAACGATTCCAAGGTGACAGCACAGTAGTCTCATGAGGAGATAAGCTTAGAACGGCTTGCGTGTTTCCCTAGAATTATTCAGAAGGTTGGTTCCCAAGCTGGGTTTGAGCCCTCGCCTGTCACTTGAGTCTGGGATTGTTACTACAATCCTGAGATAATGGAATGCTAGAGTCCCATCCAGACAACCAGGTGACAGGTGTGTCCCGGGAGGCCCTGCCCTCAACTGTGTCCCAGCCCTAGGAGGGGGGTTTGTGTCCCAGCCAGAGGGCCTACAAGCTGTCAGTGTGGTTCTTGTCCGTTATGAGGTTGTTTGTGAGGGTTTTCGCTCCCTCTGCATGCAGGCTTTGCCTGTGCATACCCTGCCTGCCATAGCTTCACTATCTCAGCTTTGCCCACCAGAAGCTAAGATCGCCTGTGGTGGCCGGCGGGGTGGTGGCACGGCTGTGTGACACCACATCACCATCCTCCCTTTCCCTTTCGAGCAGCAGGAGCTCCCAGCCCGTGGGAACATCTCCTCGGCGCCAGCTCCAGCCATGCCCACCGCCCTGCACTCCAAGATGGACGAACTAGAAGGCCAGCTGCTGGCCAAGGTGCTGGCGCTGGAGAAGGAGCGAGCCGCCCTCAGTCACGGGAGCCACCAGCAACGACAGGAAGTGGAGAAGGAGCTGAATGCCCTGCAGGGTCGCGTGGCCGAGCTGGAGCACGGTAGGTCCTGAGGTGCAGATGGCTGAGCTGCCCGGTCCTGGTCTCTGGCTGGAACTTCCAGAGGCTGTAGAACAAGACAGGGAGAGCCTGCTGGGGGATGGCTGTCACTTTCAAAGTCACAGTTGTCATTTCTAGCTCTGCTGGGCCCCAGGGGCTGGCTGCCGTAGTGACACCCTGGCTGATTTAATCTTCACTAACCATAGGGTTTTCACAGGTAAAGACAGTGAATGTGACAGAGGTCAAGTGATTTATCAAAGGTCACACCGCGGGTAAGAGGATGGTCTAGACCTGTGACCAGATCCTTCAGACAGCACACCACGCATCTAGCCATCCACCATCAGCACCTCTGAGTAATCTATCGACCTCTGTCATTTGTTTAAGCCTCAGGCCTGGCTACTGCTAGGGGTCAGAGATTCGTAATGTAGGTTTAAGTGTCAGACCCCTGGGTTCTAAGTCTGTCACGGGTTTGGCTCTGTGACCTTGAAAGGTCATTGACTTCTCTCAGGCCTCGCTGTTGTCACCTGAGAGATGGAAGGGTGGCGTTAGGGACTTAGGAGCTTATCAGCTCTCACTGGTCCTTGGGAGAGCAAGATGGGAAACAGGGAACAGCTCATGCGCAGGGCAGAAGTTCAGAAGGAAGAAACCTGGGTGTCTTCCTGGAGGAGGGGGCCTGGAGCCAGCCCTAGAGAGCAAAAGCAGAAAGTACCCGTAGGAGCCAAGGGGCCATGGTGGGTTCAGCTGTAGGGGAGCAGTGGGCCTGGGGTGCTCCAGGGAGAAATCCAGTTGACTACTTGGACTGTGATAGTGACCTCCAAACCCACTCAGTCCAGCAGTAAGCTGTCCCTCTGCACCAACATCCCTGAGGACCAGGGAAACTGCATCTTCTCTTAACTGTCAGCAGGGGGGAGGAAGGAAGGCATGAATGGAAAGTAACCTGTGTACAGAGGCATACCTGAGCCTGTGAGGAAGTGATATGAGGAAGTGGCATACGGAAGGCACTTCCAGCCAGCCTGCCACACACGACACCACCCAATGCTTCTAACGTAGGCGAGCAACTGTAAATAGTCATGATCATAGCTGGTATCGGATGAGCCTATGGGCCTACCGACTCTCACAGCGTGGAGTGGAGAACGAGTCATTAGCCCGTTCTACAGAAGAAATGGAGGCCCAAGGAGGTTGCATTTATCTCACAGAGACTCACAGGTCAGAAAGTAGTGATGGCTAGATTTGAACTCAGGACGCCTGGATTCAAGGTGCCCCTGGGCCCAATTTAGTCTCACCTCTCAGCCCAGAGGCAAAAGTAGGCTAAGTGAAATCATGTGGAGCACACCCCCAGCCCGCGGATGGTCTGGAGCCACTACCCCTCACGGCACAGTATCCTCTGACCCCGCCCTGTCCCTTGCAGGGTCCTCGGCCTACAGTCCCCCTGATGCCTTCAAGGTCAGCATCCCCATCCGCAACAACTACATGTACGCCCGCGTGCGCAAGGCGCTGCCGGAACTCTACGCCTTCACTGCCTGCATGTGGCTGCGCTCCAGGTCAGGTGGCTCCGGCCAGGGCACCCCCTTCTCCTACTCGGTGCCCGGGCAGGCCAATGAGATCGTGCTTCTGGAGGCCGGCCTTGAGCCAATGGAGCTGCTGATCAACGACAAGGTGGGCGGGGTCTAGGGCACTGGGCGGGGCTTAGGGCCTCAAGGGAGGGCTCCGCTTGCCCTAGCTCTACCTAGGAGCTGAATGAGTATGGATTGACACTTGCACTTTCCTGCTCACTATACTCTGCACACATTTAACACCTACTGTGCCAAGTTCAGTTCTGGGAATATAGACAATCCAGATGCAGGACTGGCTAAAGAAGGGGGAACAGAAGTCATTCTGCTAGAGGCCAGTCTACAGGCATCTGCACCTTGAGCCCTGCTCGTGAAGGAGGGGGGGATAGTTAACTACCAGGGAGGGCTGCTCCAAAACTTGCCCTTCTGCCCTCCCCACCATGGAAGGAATGATGCCCATATCAGACACCATTCTGAGGGTAATGTTTGAGTCCTGGCTATTTAATGTGCTCACTAGGTGATCTCATTTACCAGCCTGTGACTTAGTTTTCTCATCTTTCATGGGCTCCGGAACTTTCTCTTTTACTACCATAGTCCCACTCTTAGGTCATCCCCTGCCTGTTCAGGCCACCTGTCCCCATGATTAAGGAAGGCCTAGGATCTGCCTGGCATCTGTGAAGTTACAGAGAAAGAGCATCTTTCCCAAAACTGCCTGCTGCCTGCCATATTGTTTCAGCCTAGGGGGTGTCTGGTGTTATTTTGAGACACCCTGGAAATGCAGGTCACACTCATCTGGGACCAGCCCACAAGCTATGCAGCTGGGAGCCCCACCGGGTGTCCAGGAGGCAGTGGCCCTGGGGGGAGGGAGAGGTCAGTGTGCTGCCTTTAGGTTCAAAACATCACAGGGGGAGACCAGCTCCGCGTGGAGAGAGGGCTATCTTCCTCCGTTCATCGCGGCCAGAGGGCAGCCCTGGGCGCTTAGATGGAGAATTCAGCACCCTGGACAGAGCATCGCTCAGTCGGGCCTTGTTCTGCTGCAAGCACCAGGTTTTCAATGCCACAGCCAATCCATGTCCTTTCAGGGGGCCTTTGTCACCGCATTTCTCTTCACATATCCCCCCCTCCCCCCGGCCTCCCCTGCAACCCCAGGCTTCTTCCCCCTAAAGTCTGCCTCACGGCTGTGGCAAAATACCACAAAAGCAGTTTAAGGAAGGGTTTGTTCTGACTCAAATTTGAGGGCAGACCCAGTGGCAAGACCAACTGTAGCTGTGGGCAGGGGTGCAAGGAGGCTGGTCACTTTGTATCCACAGCCAGGAAGAGTGAGATGAACTCCCGACTCTGAGCTAGCCTCTTCCTTCTTATTCTGTCTGAAACCCCAGCCCATCAGCCACATCTGGGGTAGGCCTTCCCTCAATGAGATCTCTCTAGAAACTCCCTCACAAGCAGTAGCGCACAGATGCACGTCTCCTGTGTTGTGTCCACATCCAGTCATGCTGACAGTAGACATGAACAGTTAGAGGTGATGCTGTCCCTAAAGCCCTGCTGTCCCATACAGGCACAGTTTGTTCAAGGCCATGCCCAGATCCACAGTCTGAGTCTGGAACGGGGCCTGGTACCCAGCAGGCATCAGAGAGTGCCTTGTGAAGTCGTGATCTCAAAGCATTTGTGAGGTACAGGAGCCATTTAAAGTCACAACTAGTAGCTTTCACCTCACTGACCAGCGCCAAGGCATCAACAGGAGCTTCTAAGACACCATGGGCAGAGTCCCAGCTTAAGTATACGCTCATGATTGACTAGCCATGTCTGCGTTGGATTCAGGAAGAGGCAGCGACTGTGTATTCTTTCTCCAACTTTACAGATGAGGCGCTGGAAGGAGTGAAGCCTCTCCAAGGTCAGAAAGGGGGCTAGTGGCAGAGTCACAGCCAGATATTGGGACCCACCCATCCACTGAGTCCAAGGCTTATTCTGTCTATGCCAGTGAATGAGCCCTACTGTATGCTGGGATATATATTAGGTGTGCAAGGGAAATGGATTTGTGGACACTGTCCCTACCATGAGTGACCCTGAAGCCCTGAAAACCAGGTCTGAGGATAGCTGTGTGATGGGATCAGGTGAGAAAAGGGAGAGTTAGGACAGGAGAGACAATGGTTGGAATGCAGGTCAGACCTTGGATTCCATCCCTGGAGGAAAGTTATGAGGCTGGCTACCTCATTTTACTTCCCCGGCTTGGGCCTCTGATGTGGGATTTGGGTCCTGTATCCAGGTGGCCCAGCTGCCCCTGAGCCTGAAAGACAGCAACTGGCACCATATCTGCATCTCCTGGACTACAAGGGATGGGCTGTGGTCTGCATACCAGGACGGAGAACTGCGGGGTTCTGGCGAGAACCTAGCAGCCTGGCACCCCATCAAGCCACACGGCATCCTTATCCTGGGCCAAGAGCAGGTAAGGCTCAAGAGAGCCCTTCCTCCAAGTCATTGCCCCGCCCACTCCAGGGCCTGAGAGCGGTGAGCATCCTGTCTGACCCACCAATTTGCCACTGGGCTTAGAAGCAGGTAGAACCTGGGATCAGACCAGAACCTTGGGGCGGAGCTAGAGCTTTGACAGTGAGGCTAGAGCCCTGGAAGGCTAGAGCCCCAGGAGGTAGTCGCTGTGGGGGCAGGGCAGCCTTGGGGGCGGGGCTAGAACCTTGGGAACCAGGCTTTGTCAAGTTCAAGGCTGCCTGGCTTGATTACTCTTCCCTTCCTCCCTCATTCAATGTTTCTCTCCTTTCTTTGTTGCTGTCTTGGCCCAGGATACCTTGGGAGGCCGATTTGACGCCACACAGGCCTTCGTTGGTGACATTGCACAGTTCAACCTGTGGGACCACGCTCTGACACCGGCCCAGGTGCTGGGCATGGCCAACTGCACCGGGCCACTGATGGGCAATGTCCTCCCCTGGGAAGATAAGCTGGTAGAGGCCTTTGGAGGTGCGAAGAAGGCCGCCTTTGATGTGTGCAAGGGGAGGGCAAAGGCATGAGGGGCCACCTTGTTCAGGGCCCCTCCATTGCCTGTCAGTTTCAGGACTTTGAAGGGGCAATCCCTCCTCAGCCTGTCTACACGCCGGCCTTCCCTTCTACCCCACTCCTGGCTATACCTCCCACTTCTCCTCATGGGCACCCACTGCTCCAGAGTGCCCTGCCCTGGATGGGTGTCCCCTCAGCCACCTGGATAGGGACCAGTATCTCACATCAATGTAGGGGTTGAGGCAGTCCCGCCTCCTGGCAATGTATTGGCTTGGTCTCTCCCATCATATACACTGTCCTGCCGATCACATCGGACCCCACTAATTCCAAGGACATCCCCTAAGGAGTCGTGGGTAGAGGTAGCCTTTGACCCTCAAATCCCCTATGCTCCAGGCCTACCTCGGGCTGCAGAAGGGATGCCAGAGATGTATAAAGATCAGACGCTCCTTCTCTATCTTCCTGGGTTACTCACAGGGGCTGCGGGGTCATCGCTCCCACTGCCCCTGCCTTGCCCTCCCTCCTCTCACCAGTTTCTCTGTGTGTTGTGGTTTGAATGTTGGTTTCATGTCGGTTCAAGCCTCACCTCAGTTTCCAGGATGTTCCTTCCCCAGCCCCTACCCTAACAGCTAGGGACCAAAACCCTGGAGGCCAAAGGGCTGTAATCACCCCCTGTACCCACTGGCAACTTTGCCCACCAGCAGGGTTGTCCACCCCACCCCCTCCATGCCTGAGACAGGACCTGCTGGGTCACTCTAGCCTGTCCTGAGAACATCTAAAACAGAGGCACAATGAATGAGGGGATGCTTCCCAGGCAGAGCCTGGTGGCTTAGCCACCATATCACCTCTTTCTGCATGGCCCTGGAAAGGATGGAGGATGCTGGGATGGAAAGCAGAACACTGAGAGAGAGAGAGAGAGAGAGAGAGAGAGAGAGAGAGA
This sequence comes from Mus musculus, assembly GCF_000001635.26. Taxonomy (NCBI): domain Eukaryota; kingdom Metazoa; phylum Chordata; class Mammalia; order Rodentia; family Muridae; genus Mus; species Mus musculus. Next base: position 79,788,768 of record NC_000081.6, on the reverse strand, counting down.
GAGAGAGAGAACCCCTAGGTTCTTATGACTTGCTGTGTGGCTTTCAGTAAGAACCTACCCTCTCTGGGCCTCGCTTTCTCCTAGTCCCTACCAACTTCCCCAAGAGCACAGAAGAATGTCAGAGCTGAGAAAAACCATCCATTGTAAGCTCTTGCTGGTGAGAGATGGAAAAGAGCACAGAGAGGGCCATTAACTTGTCTAGGATCAAACAGCACAACATAGCAGGCCCAGGCCCTCTGAGTCCCTCCAAAGTGCTCTTCCCTGTGAACCACACTGCCTGTCCTTGAGCCCTGCTTATACCTGTGCAGGGAGGCACTTGAGAGGACACGTGCTTTCACACAGGGTACCAAAATATCTTCTGGGGACACCCCAACACCTTGACAGCCTGAGGAGGTGAGAGGAAAAGCCCAGACAGACAGAGTTCCAACAGACAGCAGAGGATGCAAGGCCCTGTTGGTCCTCTCCCATGGATTGGAACAGTAGCAGGTTGGGTGAATCACTGGGCACCGGTGCCTCTTGCCCTACCCCACCCACCACTTTTGTCCGTCTGTGCTCTCCATGGCCACTCAGCCCGAGACGTGACGCAGGAGAGGCTGCAGCCCATGTCAGGGAAGCATGGCCGAGACTCGCCTCTGGGCTGCAGATCTGCATTTCCATTTTGAGAGCAACTACACGGCACAGCACCCCCCATCCCCATCCCCTGGAGAGAGCTGCAGAGGCTTCACCCAGAACCTGCTGAGATCCCGGTTGCCCAGTAACAACCAATGACATCAGCCCCAGTGCTAGGTCAAGTGTCTTTTGTGAGGACACCGGTTGTTGCTGGGTGACAGCTGGATTCAGAACTTAGACCTGGGGGACTCTAAGCTGCACTGGGCTCCTGCTATTGTTCTAGAAGAGGCCTTTGCTATTGATTTAGAGGAGGCCTTGGGAAGACAGCATCTTAGGAAGGATGTAGCAGAAACTGCCTGCTCACTGGAGCCCACCAGACACACCATCCCCATCCTTTTGCTTTGTCTCAGTGGTGATGAGAAACAGCACCTCAGTCACATTTCCATGCCAGGTCACCCTGGTTAAACTGCCACCTCCCCACCCCAACCCCACCCAGGAGGGGAAAAAACAGAGGCACCTGGTCAAGGCTCTGTGTATGGATTACTGGGGAAGGGGCTGCCTCTCTATTTCCCAAGTCCCCACCTGCTCTCATCTATTGTGCTGTGAACATTCTCTGAGCATGTGGAGCCCCCACTCAATCTTCTGCTGTCTCCCCAAGCACATCCAACAAGACAGCTGCGGCCCTGAGTTGCCCCTGGGTCTGACAAAGATGGAACTAGGCTGGTTAGGTAGTCTTAGGCCTGGAGACAGCACGGAGCACGGTATCCGCACCATCTGGTTTATCCTCACAGCACAAAGCGAGACTGTTCTTAGCCCTGTGGTGCACAAGAGAAGGATGAGAGGTAAAGTAACTTGCCCAGTGTTGATTGGCCAGCCGGGAACAGCGCGATTTCCATTTGGAGGCAGGTTAGATGCCTAAAGGTCCACGCCACCTCCTTCAGAGTGCAGAAGGAGCAGAGGTGGGGGTGTGGGGCGTGAAGCCAGGGAGGGAGGGGTCTCTCACCTATGCCCAGCCTCAGCCTCAGCCTGAGCTGCAGTCTAAGGGCAAGAAAGGAGTATCTTTAGAGGTCGTCAGAAAAGGCAGGGTGGAAGTGGTTCTTGCTCGGCCCCTGTTCTGGGCACGACCTATGTCAGGTTCTCTAAGCTGTTTTCTGCCAGATCTCCTATCTGTGAGGCATGGAGTGGCCACTCCCATGTCCCAAGGGTCATCTTACCACAGTTACATGTGAATGGGGACCACAGACTGAAGTATGAGGATCTGTTGGGGGTTGGGGGGGGTGTAACTCAACCCTTGGCTTGTAGATGAGGGAGCTGAGGTCTGGCCAGGAAGCTCAAATGACCCTGGAAGTTCCCTTGACTGTCCTTCTCTTCTCCAGGACCCGGTGGTCACTCCCTTCCCTTGCAAACTGAATTCCTATCTACTAGTCCCAGCACCTTTGGCCTGAGAGAAAACTGGAGAAGGTTCTCCTCCCAAATTAGGGACTAGTATCCTCCTTACCCCTTAACTCCAGCTGCCTGCCACCCCTGATCCCGCCTTCCACCCACCCTATTCCCTGCCCCTGCTGGATGGAGAACAGACTCCTTCCCTGGCTGAGCCGCCAGCAGCGAGCATGTGAAGTCATCTGGTTGGACACTTTGGAACGAGGACCCTCCACTGCCCTCCTCCCCCACCTTGCCCTATTTTGTACATAAGTAACACGAGATGCTCTGTATGTGTGAGTGCGTGTGTGATCTGTGCCATGGCTTTTGTTACCATTTCTTGTTTTTTTGTAAATTTGAATGTTCAAAATAAAACGTGGTTTACTCGGAGGAGGCTCTTCTGTCATATGGGAGGTAGAGGAGCCACCCTGCCAGCCTCCAGAGCAACAGCTTCCTCCTAGCCTGGCCCAAAGCCTCACCCATCCATATATGCCCCCACCTGGCCTGACCAGTTCCACTGAGCTAGGCTCAGACACACAGGTTCGCAGGATTCCCGAGGAAGGCTGCACAGAAGCAGGTCCCACGTGGAAAGTGCCCCAGTTCTAACTCGGCTTTGGCCTCATTCCCAACACCCCTTCCCCACCTGTGCCCCAGTTCCAGGATCCGGGTCCCTGGTATTGCTTAGGACCCAATCTTCCTGAGTCATCCCCAGACCTCCAGAGAGCTACATCCCTTGGGGGCTTGGGAGAAGACACAGGAAAAGAAAGACTATGATATCACACACTGCCTCTCTGCTTCCTGCTTTCCTTCCCTCCTCAAATTTTGTCTAGGCTCCCCTCCCTGACCTCTAGACTGGACTCAAACAAGCACTAGTGCCCTTCCAACACTGTCACTGCTGGACTTGATCTCAAGTGGTGACCTTCAGAATATCAGGTCAGAGGGGCTGGGTTGGGGGGCTGTGCATATCAGTGGAACAGAGTTTCCAAACTCCCAAGAGTGGATTTAGCCCCAAAGAAAATGTACATCTTACAGGAAAGCCACAGCCCAGTCTGCTGGGGCCCCAGAGCATCTGTGCGCTCTCAGGTTTGTTTTAAAATATAACCCCAGGGAGCTACAGACAGATACACCTGGAAATCCGAGCTGCTGGCCAACACACCTTATTTATCACACCTTGTAGCACTTTCCTTACAAACATACCTCTTCTGTCTTTGCCCCACTGAGCTGCCAATGCCCCACCACCCAGGGAAATTCCCTTCCACCTGCTCCACACCGGCACAGGCAAAGAGAATACAGCAGGCAAGCCTGGGGCTGTATAAGCATTAACAAGCACAAATCCACAGCCAGAAATGGGCAAGGAACAGCCATTTCCTCCTGCCTCTGCTCAAGGTCTTGCTCTCCCAAACAGCAACATCCTATCTTCTCTGACCTCAGGCTCCAATCCTCTGCCCCAGCCTTACATGCCAGAGGGTGACCTTCCCTGTCATCTCGTCTAAGCATTAGAAGGATGGGCCAGTCTTCCCTCAGTACCATCTCCAAGCCTGACAAGGAACTGTGCCAGCCTTGTCCTCAGCTCCCTCCTGCCACTCCAGATGAACTATGTCTGCTTCTCTCAGAGGCTGGATCCTTCCACTTGACCTTTTTAAGAACCTGTCTTCAGAATCCCCAACTCCTCCTCACCTCCTCACGTGGACGTGGAGGTGACCACGTGTCTCCTCCCTTAAACAGGCCTTGGTTGGGCTTATAGTTGCTGAGGTTTCAAGTCCATGGTCAGCTGGTTCCATCGTTTCTGGGTGGTAAAGCAGAGCATCATAGTAGAGGGGTGTGAGGGAAGGGAAGGGGAAGGGGAGGGGAAGGGGAGGGGGAGGTGATGGGGAGGTGAGGGTGGGGTGGGGGGAGGCGGGGCCAATACATCATTCAAAAAACCATGTCCCAATGACTAATTCCTCCAAATAGGCCTCTCCTCTTAGGAGTCCACACAATTCTTCAGTGAAGTAAGTGGTGGAGTCAGTGCCCTCTGAGCCAATCACCTCTCAACAGCATCACCCACTAGAGACCACTCATCAATCACCTGGAGCAGAAGAGACCCTCTCTTGACCATCCCATGTGTCTTTTTTGTTCTCTTTGTTACAAAACTCCCTGAGAAAGCAGGTATTCCGGCTGGCAGCTCACTTCCATAAGCTGCCTGCCTAGAACTTACAAAGGCCCCAGTTCCCTACCCCCACCTCCGGCATAAACCAAGGATGGTAGCAGGCCTGCTGGCTCTGGAACTCGCCTCAGTTCTATTTGTGGGACCCAGATACACAGCAGGTGTTGGGTGGGCTGCCTGTGTCCAGCTGATCCCAGGGCAGGGCCCACTGTCAACCCCAGAGCTGGGTCAGGCCTCTTATGAGAAGCCTGGGACCAGGAACCTGACCTCTGAGCTCCCAGGTAGCCTAGAACACCTGCCATACTTCAGGAGAGGGGCCCATACTTCAGGAGAGGGGAAGAAGGCAGAGCTTGAGGGATGGAGGGTTTAGAGGTGTCTCTCAGCTCAGTCTCATCCCAGGATCCCATCGGCACTGTGGGTAATATCTTAGCCTCTGTGCTGTGTGTGTGTGTGTGTGTGTGTGTGTGTGTGGGTGGGGGTGTTTCGTTTTGTTTTGTTTTAGACAGGGTCTTTTTTTTTTTAAGATTTATTTATTATACGTAAGTACACTGTAGCTGTCTTCAGACACTCCAGAAGAGGGCGCCAGATCTTGTTACGGATGGTTGTGAGCCACCATGTGGTTGCTGGGATTTGAACTCAGGACCTCTGGAAGAGCAGTCAGTGCTCTTAACCGCTGAGCCATCTCTCTAGCCCTTAGACAGGGTCTTTACATAGTTCATAGCTGTGGCTGTCCTTAAACTCAATGTGTAGACCAGGCTATCCTCAAATTCAGAGATCTTCCTGCCTCTGCAGAGTGCTGGGATTAAAGGTGTTTGCCACTGTACTGGCTGTTTTTGTGTGTCAACTTGACACAGGCTAGAGAAAGATCACAGAGAAAGGATCTTCAGTTGGGGAAATGCCTCCATGAGATCCAACTGTAAGGCATTTTTTCAATTAGTGATCAAGAGGGGAAGGCCCATTGTGGGTGGTGCTATCCCTGGGCTGGTAGTCTTGGGTTCTATAAGAGAGCAGGCTGAGCAAGCCAGGGGAAGCAAGCCAGTAAAGAACATCCCTCCATGGTCTCTGCATCAGCTCCTGCTACCTGACCTGCTTGAGTTCCAGTCCTGACTTCCTTTAGTGATGAATAGCAGTTTGGAGGTGTAAGCTGAATAAACCGTTATGCCTTTAAACCTAGCACTTGGGAGGCAGAGGCAGGTGGATTTCTGAGTTCGAGGCCAACCTGATCTACAGAATGAGTTCCAGGACAGCCAGGACTATACAGAGAAACCCTGTCTCTCGAAAACCAAAAAAGAAGAAGAAGAAGAAGAAGAAGGAGGAGGAGGAGGAGGAGGAGGAGGAGGAGGAGGAGGAGGAGGAGGAGGAGGGGGAGGAGGAGGAGGAGGAAGAAGAAGAAGGAAGAAGAAGGAGGAAGAAGAAGGAGGAAGAAGAAGGAGGAAGAAGAAGGAGGAAGAAGAAGGAGGAAGAAGAAGGAGGAAGAAGAAGGAGGAAGAAGAAGGAGGAAGAAGAAGGAGGAAGAAGAAGGAGGAAGAAGAAGGAGGAAGAAGAAGGAGGAAGAAGAAGGAGGAAGAAGAAGGAGGAAGAAGAAGGAGGAAGAAGAAGGAGGAAGAAGAAGGAGGAAGAAGAAGGAGGAAGAAGAAGGAGGAAGAAGAAGGAGGAAGAAGAAGAAGGAAGAAGAAGAAGAAGAAGAAGAAGAAGAAGAAGAAGAAGAAGAAGAAGAAGAAGAAGAAGAAGGAAGAAGAAGAAGAAGAAGAAGAAGAAGAAGAAGAAGAAGAAGAAGAAGAAGAAGAAGAAGAAGAAGAAGAAAAAGAAACCCTGACTAAGACAGCCACCAAGCACCCAGTATATGTTTCTTTTTAAGACTTCTATTTCTTTGGGCAGTGGTGGTGCACGCCTTTAATCCCAGCACTTGGGATGCAGAGGCAGGTGGATTTCTGAGTTCGAGGCCAGCCTGGTCTACAGAGTGAGTTCATTTTGGCTTGTTGTGATTCAAAGCATGTGCCAGCATGCCCAGCCTCCCGGTATATTTAGTGTGCAGGAAAGACATCTCCGTCATCCCAGCCTGTCCTCTCCTTGGCCCTCACTCAGCCACTCTCCCCCTTTGCCTATCACACTCTGGACATGCTAGCCATCCTGCTGTTCCCTGACGTGTGCCAAATAGAGGAAATGTGCACATGTGTGTGTCCCTGGGACCAGACTGCTGCTTCTCCTCATTCCCAGCAGACTGACTTCCGCTTGCTACTTAAGTCTAGCTTGTTGCGTAGTGCTCCCAGAAATCTTAGTTGGGGTTTTACTACTGTGAAGAGATACCATGGCCACAGCAACTCTTATAAAGGAAAACTTCAGTTGGGTCGGCTTACAGTTTCAGAGGTTTAGTCCTTTATCATCCTGTTGGGAAGCAAGACGGCATAGTACTAGAGAAGTCGCTGAGAGTTCTATATCTTAACCCACAAGCAGCAGGACACTGCCACACTGGTCGGACTTGAGCTTATAAGACCCCCAAAGTTGGCTTCCACAGTTAGACACTTCCTCAAGCAGAGCCACACCTCCTAATAGCACCACTCCCTGTGGGCCAGACATTCACACACACCAGTCTATGGAGACCATTCCTATTCAAACCATCATACTGGCTATCCTGGGCTAATTGGCTTCCTGGTCATCTGTCATCTGTCACCTTTTTCCTGTATTCCAGGGCTGGGGACCAAGCCTGCCCTGGGACTTCTATCCTGGTGGCCACAGCATGTGCCTCTCTTTGTAAACACCTTGCTTGCTTTTATTGTGTGCCACGCAGAGTGTCCTACAGAATGTGTGTCACCCTCATGGCCGAGGCGCCAGATTTTCCTTTTTCACCGCTATGTATACATGCCACTTGGTGCAGACTGGGTGCTTACTGAGTACAGTTTCTGGGTAATGGTAACTGAAATCTACTGAGTGCTTACTATGTGCCAGGCACTCACTGATCTCAGTAGTTGGCCTATATTAGCTCAATAGCTCAGCAAGGGAATTAGCAGGAGAACTGAGACCCGGGAAGAGGCTTTGCCATGATCAGGGGGCCGGGAAGCAACAGCACTCAGGTGTTTATGCAGCCCAGATTGCAGAAGGAATGTGCTGCTAGAGCCCCATCACTGCTGTTAACCACCTGAGCCCATCCACTTACAGAGAGAAAGGGTTTCTTTTACCTCATGGAAATTTTAGTCCATGAATTGGCTCCATTGTTTGTTATCTATCTATCTATCTATCTATCTATCTATTCATTCATTTATTGCATCCCAATCAGTTCCCCTCCTTCCTTCCTCTCTTCCTGGTTCCTCCCCCCACCTCCCCCTTTCATCAACCCCCATCCACCCCTCCTCCATTTCTCTTCAGAAAAGGGTGGGTTTTGAATCCAGAGTGACATACTCCAGCAGGAGTGTGTGAGAAATAAAACCACTCACCTCATGGCCATGAAGGAGGAGGAGGAGGAAGAGGAGGAGAAGAAGAAAGATGTGTCCCTTTAAAGACTTGTCACTCATGCCCTAAGGGCCTCCTACTAAGTTCCCACCAATCAAGAGTTCTAAGTCCTCCTAATAGTGCCAAGCTGGGGACCACACTTTAAACACACGGGCCTTTGGGAGACATGTATCTAAACACAGGGTCCTTTGGGAGACATTCATCTGAACACAGGGATGCTGCACGAGGTAGACTCTGTGTGGTATGTATGACTTAAGGGTCCCTTAGTCCCTTCAGGGACATCAAAATACAAAGGCTTGAGTAGGGGCTTTTTTTGCAGACTGAGAAAACCCAGGGACATCAAACATGTGCCACCCAGTAAGGTCCCAGAGAGAGGAGTAGTTCAGAGGGGTGAGCCTGGTCTCCCAGCTATGACCACTTAAAAGAGATGCCTCAGGTGAGAACAGGTTTGTATGTACGAGAAACTAGAGGGCAAATATGTAAGAGCTTCCTGTTAGAAGTGGGGGTTCAAGATGAGGTGCTCCGGAAAGGTCTTCAGGGATCCCCACAAGTTACACACTTTCAAGCACAGTGCATGGGAAGTAGTCTGATTCTCCCACAAAGGAAGACCTGCTCTAGGTCTCTCATTCATTAAATTAAAATGCCAGGCACTTCGACAGCGGCTTGCTAGATGCAAAGGTCAGCCCTTCCTGAAGGATGGAAACCTCATTCGACCCTCACACCGTGCTTTCGTTATAGATGGTTCTGCGGTCCAAAGACAATGATCAGAGAGGCCTTCGAAAAGAATGAGCCAGATCGAGGAGGGGAATTTAAAGTCCAATAGATACAATGCATTAATCTAAACACACACACACATTCATACATAAACAGATAACACACACAAATAAACACAACACTCACATATGCACATGTACACACATTCACACATGATCACACATATATATTCTCGCACATGTACACACACACACAAACATGTCTTAGCTAGGGTTTTTAATTGCTGCAACAAAATACCATGATGGAAAAGCAAGTTGGGGAAGAAAGGGTTTATTGCTGTTCATCACCAAAGGAAGTCAGGACTGGAACTCAAATAGGACAGGAACCTGGAGGCAGAGGCCGGAGCTGATGCAGAGGCCATGGAGAGTGTTGCTTACTGGCTTACTTCCCCTGACTTGCTCAGCTTGCTTTCTTATAGAACCCAGGACCACCAACTCAGGGATGGCCCCACCCACAATGGGCTGGGCCCTTTCCATCAATCACTAATTGAGAACATGTCCTACAGCTGGATCTTATGGAGGCATTTCCTCAACTGAGGCTCTTTCCTCTCTGATGACTCTAACTTGTCAGGTGGACTCCAAATCAGCCAGGACCCACAAATTCACACATCTTCACACACATAATCACAAGAACAAATAAAATATAAGGGAAGCACTACCTCCGTGCTGGTGACACTGCCCTTTACACTGGCAGGATATTGTTGTCAGGGGACATTGCTGAAGGGCATGTGAGGTTGTTCTCTCTCTCTTTCTTTAAGATTTATTTTTATTTTTTATTTATGTGTAATTGGGGTTCTGGGGGAGATGTGAAGGTGCATGTGTGCACTCAGGATCCCCTGGAGCTGAAGTTGCAGGCAGTTGTGAGCCAGCATGTAGGTGCTGGGAACTGAATTTGGCTCCTCTGAAAGAGCAGCAGAGCTCTTCACCGCTGAGTCCTGCCTCCCGTGCCACTCTATTTTTTTTTTTTTTTTTACTTTTTTAAAATTTTATTTCATTTTTTTTGAGTCGGGGTCTTAGTTTGTATCTGCTCTGCCTCCTAAGTGAGGGAATGAAAGGCATCACCCAGTGGCTTGATACAATACACTTTTAAGTAACCAAAAGATTTATTTGTGTTGCAGTTGTTGAGACAAGGCCTCATTGTGCAGCCAAGGCTGACCTTGAATGCTAGATTCTTCTGCCTCAGCCTCCCAAATGCTGAGATTTCAGGTGTGAGTCACCATACCCAGGGAAGAAGTCATCTTTGATCAGACTACATGTTTAATTGAACTAAATGACAATGAGAACAGACAACCCTAACACATGTGTCTTAGTTAGCGGTTCTGTTACTGTGATGAAACAATATAGCCAAATGGGGGAAGAAAGGCTTTATTTTGCTTCTGCCTCTTGTGGATCACTGAGGGAAACCAAAGCAGGGACCACACAGGGGAGGCACCTGGAGGCAGGAGCTGATGCAGAGGCTATGGAGGGGTGCTGCTTACTTGCTTGCTCCCCATGGCTTGCTCAGCCTGCTTCTTTATAGACCCCAGGACCACCAGCGCAGGGATGGCACTGTCCACAACCCCATCAATCCCCAGTTAAGAATATGACCTCCAGGCTTGGTGCTTTCACTATTGAGGCTCCCTCTGTCTCGGATGCTGAGATGGATCTATTGTGACAAATTGATGTAAAACCAACCTGTAGCAGAGGCTCCAGTAAGAAGGAAGCTTGCCGGTTACGCAGAAAGGTTGGGAAGGAGGAAAAGGAAGAGCTAACTGGAAACAGGAACAGGGCAGCGTAAAGATAAGACAGTAAAAAATACTAATGTGGAAGTGGAGCTGGAGGGATGATGGCTCAGTGGTTACAAGCACTGGCTGCTCTTCCAGGGGACTTGGTTTGATTCCTAGAACCCATCATCTGTAACTCCAGCTCCAGGGGATCGGACTTCTGGAGTGTAAAGGCATCGGACATGGATGTGGCACACTAACATGTATGCAGGCAAAAATACCCATGCAGATAAAAATTAACAAACTAATTAAAATAAAAAAATCACGTTTGGGAGAAGAAAATAAAATGGGAAACAAAAATATTGATAGACTCAATAAATTCAACAGTTGGTGTGAAGCAAGGTCTCGAGGCTAGGCCTGTTGGCACATGGCAGTCATCTTACCACTTGGGAGGCTGAGCAGAAGGTGCAACAGTTAAGAGATTTGACTTTTTAAAAAATGAAATACAGACTCAGAATGGTTAAATTTCAGTTCAGAGGGTATAAGAAAATAGAACTTGTTTGTCAGACTGGTTTAAAGCCAGCTCTGTTCTAGAAGAGGGTATAGGAGGGGAGACCTGATTCTTTGTTCCCCCTCCTCCACAACAAAGCACACATGTGTGTGATGTGTTCCTTAATCCAGTGGCAGGCCTGAGAGCTGAGATACCTCCCTACCACTGTGCCCTCTGGGTCAAGCATCAAGGAACCTTAGAACACCTGCTCCCTGTTAGGACCTTGGCCTGGAGTTCACAGAAGAGGGAATCTAGCCATACAGGGCATACAAGAGGTTTCAGCAACACACAGAGAGGTGAGAACCCAAGGGACTTATGTTTGCCTAGCATCCTCATCCCAAGAGTTTATAGGCTCATGGGAGTAGAGCAAGAGAATAAAGAGCCAGAAAAGAACGCAGGGGCCCGGGAGCAGAGAGATCAGTGAGAAGCAGCCTTCAGCTGAGGAAGAGCCTTGAAGGGTTGGGTTTCTCCTACTTTGTACAGCTAGGGGCTTGAAGCAGGAGGAAGGCGAGCCCTGACTTCCGACCTGGGGCAGTCACTTGATCTCATGGTGCATTCTGGGCCAACAGGAAGGAGCTGTTAACAAGGAAATGACGTGGGTTTGGGAAGGAGCTTGCTGACTGCAATGGAGGACTAGGGAAGGGTAGAGCTAAAGATGGCAGCCCGGGAAGGAAGTAGTTTCTATGACACTGGCTCCAGTTGTATTGCTGTGCTGGGACAGTCCTGTGAGGAGGCAGGACTGAGGACTAGAGGCCCAGTCACTGGCTGGAGTAGGCTAGGGTGGAGAAAGTATAAAGGTGACAGCTTGGTGTGTGCTACAGGCACCTAAGTGATGAGTGCAGTCATTTACCCAGATGGGAAATCTGGGGAGAACAGGCTGGAAACACACTACTTGGAAAAGCTTGTGGGCCACTCTGGTAGAGACAGCCAGGATGCTATGGGACATCTGAGCCTCCGTGCACAACAAGAGACCTAACCTGGGGAATAAAAGATCAAAGCAATCAGGACCTAGCTCAGTCATCCTCAATCTTCCCAATGCTTCAATACAGTGCCTCCTGCTGTTGAGATACCCCAAGTATAGCATTATTTTCATTGCTACATCATAACTGCAATCTTGCTATTGTTACAAATTGTAATGTGTTTTCCCATAGACGTAGGTGATCCCTGTAAGGGGTCGTGACCCACTGGTTGAGAACTGCTAATCTAAAAGGACAAGGATTAAGGGAGCTGCGGGCCTTAGAGCCCCAAAGGGACAGTGGTAAAGCAGCATTCCTCAGCAAGGCACAAATCAAGAGCGCCACTCCCTGGAAGAAGGGGACATTTCCAGAGTACCCACTTCCCACCTACAGTTCCAGTAAGTACCCCACTGGATGGGAATGCAAGCAAACAGAGAGGAGGTATTCCTGTTTTTGTCCATCTGACAAAGTATCTGGTAGAAGCAATTTAAGCAAAGACAATGTAGCCAGGCATTGTGGCAAATGCGTTTAAGCCCAGCATTTAGGAGGCAGAGGCAGGCAGATCTTTGAGCTGGAGACCAGCCTGGTCTAAGTTTCAGAACAGCCTGGGATACACAGGAAAGCCCTGTCTCAAAAAAAGAAAAAAAGTTTCTTTCGGTTTAAAATCCAGAGGTAGTGTCATTATAATAGAGAGGGGAATCATGTCAACCAGGATGTGGCTCCTGTGTCTTGGTGGCTCCAGTAGCCGAGAGGAAGGCAGGAAGCAGGGCAGGACAGGGCAGGGCTGTAACCTTCAAGGCATGTTCCTTAGCTGCCTACCAGCTAGGTCTGATGTCCCAAAGGTTCCACCACCTGCAACAGTGTTATCAGCTGGAAAGCAAATGTGCAAACCATAAGCCCTTGGCTGACATTTCCTATGGAAACAATAACCACTTGTCAGAAAAACACAGTAATATTAAGGACCAAAGCAAGAGCCCAAGATGGGAGCCAAAAATGAATTAGAGGTCTGGGGGACACAAGAGAGCCAGGTTACCCTGTTACCCAGTAGCTCCCACAAGGTAGCCTGCAGAAAAACACCCTATGATCCTCCATTCCGTTGCAGGAGATCCTGGAATCTGCACTGCAGAAAGATCTATAGGTACTACCTCTGTGATAGAGAACTGTGTGAAGGTTTCTGCGGTTGGTGCTGCCAGCAGGGAAGGAAGATGGTCTAACAATTGCTGTTGCTCCTCAGAAGGTCACTGGTAACCACAAGAGAGGGAATTTCAGAAACATCGTGGGAGTGGAAGCCAGATTGTGGTGGGCGGGAGAATGAATGGGAGGCGAGAAAGAGAGGATGGCAAACAAGGACCCCTTTGGGGGAGTCGTTTGTGTAAGTGACAGAAGTGAGAGCGTCATCCCCCTCAAAGGCTGCCCTTCATCTCCTGGAGAAAGTTGGAAAAGAGGATTAAGGAAATTTGAAGGCTGAGTAAGATTCGCCACAGACAGTCAGAACTTTCCAGGGAGGCTAGCTAGGAACTGTCGTGTGCTGAGCTGAATTCCTGCTGCCAAGTCTCAAACCAAGCCCAATGTGTGTGTTCTGGGTCTGTACACTCAAGCTAGGTTAATCCACTGTCCCAGATCAGACCTTGTTACCACTCTCCCCAAAGCTCTCCAGCAACCAATGACTCTATCTCACCTCACACCAGGGGCCACTTGTGTTTCAAACCTCTCTTTCTTCTGCCCTGCTTCTTTCTTTGTCTTCCCCTCTACTTGACCTACTATGTTGACCCTGCACTCCTACTACGTTGACCCTGCACCCAGGCCTCTTGGAGCTACCGCTGTCCCGCTCCCATTAGCATTCTGGTCATCTTGGGCTCTTCCCGCCTCGTTGTCCCACTTAAAAAGAGCCAGTACCCTGCCAGTCTCTGCTATAGAAGCACGCGGAAACGATTCCATTTCTTCTCATGGCTCTATACCTTCTGAACTGTGCCTTCCGCAGAATCACCAGCTAGTGGGGCTTCATTAATGATTGCATGATACGCATAGAATAAATGTTTAGATTATGGGGCATTCCACTGATCCATTCTTCTTCTTCACCTTCCCCTCAGCAAGAGGCTCTAACACTCTTTGGTCATTTCTTTCCAAGAATCAGAAGCAGGTTCCAGACAACTGCATCTGATGGTACAGGTGTCTCCCAGCCCCTGGGACAAAGCAACCCTGGAGGGTTTGCACAAGGGAAAGATCTGGATTCCTTCTCTGAGGTTATGCCTTGATTCTTTCCTTCAGTCTCTCTAGTTCTACACATTGGCCCAGACGGGATCACGGATGCTGTTAACAGTAAGCACTGTGTTGCGAATCAATGAGACAGTCACTCACTGTAAAGGACTAAAACACTACCTAAGTTCTGGTGGTTATCAGGCTCCTGCGGTCGTCGTAAAATAGCAGATCAGCGTCACGACACCAACAAACTGCATTTGTCATTTTCGATGTCGAAAACTCCCAGGGCAATACAGCTTTAAGAAGTTTGTTCCTCTACAAAGACTACTTCTGCCTGTCCGCAGCTGCTCCGGCAGGCTTAAGACGACTATGAGCGAAGCCCCACCTCCTCGGTCTTTAAGCCACGCCCCTCGCGTAAGCTCCGGCCTCCTAGGCCCCTTCGGAATTAATTGGCACTTCTCTACACCAATAATAAGTGATATTGCTGTCAACGTCCGGTGACGGGACGGGACTTCCGTGATGGTTGCTAAGACACTCTGGCTCGCTCCTTGACAACCCTGGCGGGGGTGCGCTGGCTGTGGCCTCGGCTCCGGCCCCCGCGGGAGCAGGTGAGGGCGCGGAGTGCGGAGGGCAGCGCGGCGGGGAGGGCTGGCCCTGAGGGAGGGCGGGAGGATGCGCGGGGCGGACAAGGCCTGGCCCAACGCTAGGCCCCACCTAGGTCCCCAGCCCGCGGTTCCCGGCCCAGGACCTCCCCTTGTCCCACGTAGGAGACCACGGAGCTTGGCAGTGACATTGCGCACCAGCACCACTTTGCAGGCCGCTCCTCCTCACTCATCTTGGGTCCTGTTTAGCTCCATGCCCTCGCATCCTCCCTGTTTTGACTCCCACTGCACTTTGTCCCCGCACCACCTCGCTGCTGACTGGTGGTCTAAATCGCCTCGTCCCAGATCACTTGGTTTGGAGATTTGGCGATACTCTGGGATTCTAGGCTGACTATTGCCCGACGGGGGGCACTCAGTCTTCCCATCTATAAAGTCGAAATTGGGTTGAATGGTCGCAAAGGCCTTTTGGACTCTGACGTCCTAGCATGATGTTGTGGGACTTAACTGTCAACGCCCCTTAGGATGTGTGTTCTCCTAACCTTTTATGTAATGCAAAGAATTTGGCAAACTTAAGTTGGATTCCCATTGGTAAGAACTACCTAAGATCTCTCTGGGCACCAGTCAGTGCATCTATAAAGCCAATAGTCTGAAGTTCATCTCCTTTGGCAAATGAAGTACAAAGGGTCCAGTCCAGTGTAGACGGTACTTGCTCACTTGTCTTTTTTCTGTGTGTATGTGCGTTCCTGTGTGTGCAGTTACATGTGGAGGCTGGAAGTCAACATTCGGTGTCTTTCACAATCACTCTCCACCTTATTGTCTGAGACAGGGTCTCCCTCTTTGATGCCAGGAGCTCACCACTGGGCTTCATGGCTAATGAGCTTCCAAGGATCCATCCTCTCAGCTGCCTCTCCAATGCTGGGCTCACAGGCATGGCCGCCTCACCCAGCCCTTTACACGGGTGCTGGGATAGAAAACTCTGGTCTTCATACTTTTGTAGCAAGCACTTTATAAACTGACCTCCACCCCCTAATTTCTTCTTTTTGTCTGTTATGACCTCACACTTTCCCTCCTGGGAAGAGCCCAGTGCTTTCCTGCGCAGTATCCCACTCAGTAGCCACTGTCTGCAGATGAACCTCAGGCCTGCTGTCTGGCTCTGCTCTTCCCCTGTGGCTAGGAATTCTTGGGGTACAGGAGTGAGGAAACTGAAAGAGGTTGGTACAGTGATACGAGGATTCATAGCTTCCCTTTTCCAACCATCCATGACTCTGCCATCTTTTCCTCCTGACTAAATGTCTCCATTTGCATTTTGCCAGCTGCTAGCATCAAGCTGGCCTGCCTATCTGTTCTACCTGGTTTCTTCCATGCTCTGGTAGGCTCATCCCTCTGAGAAAGTTATCAAGTTACCTTGATTCTCTCTCCGTGGGGTATCACACCCTCCCCATTCCTGAGACCATTCTGGCCTCTTAGGCCTGTTTTCTGGGCTGATCGCTGTAGCTTCCTGGCTGCCATCCCTGTCAATCCAACTCCCCAACCTCTGTGCTGCCAGCCACCCTGAAAGCTCCAAGAAGCCAGGCAAGGTCGTGATGCTTGCAACCCAAGGGCTTGGCTGTGTCAGCAGTATCACAAGTTCAAGGTCATCAGGAGCTCAGTGGTTCAGTGAGTTCAAAGCCACCCTGTGTTATGTGAGAGCAAAAACAGAATCCAAGGTTGTTTTTTTTTTAAATTTTTTTATTAAGTATTTTCTTCATTTACATTTCCAATGCTATCCCAAAAGTCCCCCATACCCTCCCCCGCCACTCCCCTACCCACCCACTCCCACTTCTTGGTCCTGGCGTTCCCCAGTACTGAAGCAAATAAAGTTTGCAAGACCAATGGGCCTCTCTTTCCAATGATGGCCGACTAGGCCATCTTCTGATACATATGCAGCTAGAGACACGAGCTCTGGGGGTACTGGTTAGTTCATATTGTTGTTCCACCTATAGGATTGCAGACCCCTTTAGCTCCTTGGGTACTTTCTCTAGCTCCTCCATTGGGGATCCCATGATCCATCCAATAGCTGACTGTGAGCATCCAGTAGAATCCAAGTTTTTATGCCTGGGTTTTAGGGCTCTCTACACTTCCACAACCCACCCCCAGCTTTTTTTCCCCCCTCCTTTCTCAATTGTGTTCTTTCTCCCAGTCCTGGGAAGCCTTGAACTTTCTCTTGGGTCCACTGCATTGCTTCTCAGTCCGGAGTCTCCTCCTATGCCCATATGACAGGGCCTTTCTGCCACAAACCACAACTCCTGGGTCAGTTTTCATCTACGTTGCCTCTTGCTTAGTTATAGTGGAGTTGTCAAAAGCGTGGTCTTGAAATCGTGTACACTTGGTGTGGGGCTGTGGCCCTCCGTGTCTCAGCTGGATGGAAAGTCACTTTGCTAGGCTCAGGCCGTGTGCTCCTCAGTGGTAACTGACACAGGGAGAAGAGATTGTGTCTGTCTGACAGGTTTTGGGGGGTGATGAATTTTTGAGAGCCTGTGTGTAGAATCCTTCTCCTGGGCTCTGGCTGAAGATCAGTGTTAAGTAAATACATGTTTCTAAAAATTGTGTGTGTGTTTACATGTTCTATGTGTAGGAGTGCCTGCACATGTGTCTGGACATCTGTGTGGAGGTCAAAGATGGGTGACTGCTATTTTTCTCAATCACTCACCACCTTATGGTTTTGTTAGACAGGGTTTCTCTTCAAACCTGTCACTCACTAATTGACTCTACTGGCTGGCCAACAAGCCCCAGGATCCTCCTGTCCCTGTGTCCCCAGCTCTAGGATTACAGGCACATAGCACAGCACCCAAACACTCTGGTTGTGTGCACTCATGCATGAGAGAAAGAGGGGGTGCGAGCATGCCCATGCTCCCCCAGTGTGCACGTGGAGGTCAAAGGGGAACTTTTTGGAGCTGGGTCTCTCCTTTCACATGGGTTCTGGGGGTTGAAGGCAGGTGTCTGACTTCCGCAGCAAGCACTTTTACCCGGGGAGCCATCTTTCCAGCTCTACACCCAGCCGTCTGTGTGGATGCTGGGGATCCGAACTCAAGCCCTCATGGTTGTGCGGCAAACCAGGCCGAGCCATCCCAGCTGCAGTAGTTAGCATTATTGGATGGCTTTGAATGGTCCTCTCCCCTCTCAGGAGGCTGCTGAAATATCCTTTAACTACATTTTGGATATCTTTTGGACTCCTGCCATGTGCCTGCCACTGGAATACTCATTCCGGGATAGTAAAGGAGACTGCATCCCCGAGCTGCGGGGTATGGTCCGGACTCGGGACACGTGGTGAGAATGTGATCACTTGTAAGGTGTGACTGCTGCTTAGCAGTTGTCAGCGGTTTCCTAGGAAATAAATCAGTGCTCCGTGCAGTTTGATCCTGTGATATCGTCACCTTTCATTCCTTTCGTTCAAATCTGTTCTGCTGAGTGTAGAAGAAGTGGGGCGGGAGCCTGCGTAAACCGTGCCGTAAGCAGCTGCTCTTGTGCAGAGCCCACGGCTGCCATGGTTATTACTTTTTATTACACTTGTCTCCTACAAAAAGGTTTGGGAACGCATCCAAATTTGGGCATGTCCATGGGGGTGTACGGTGTGAGTCACTGTCGTTTAGCACGAGGTGTTGGACAAAGAAAATGTTGAGTCGCCTAGCTCAACGAGTCAACAGATGTCTCTTCTAATCCCACCCCTCCTCCCCTTCCTTCCCTTCTCTTCTTCCTCACTCTCCATGATCAAAGCATAACGAAGTTTTCCCTTGGCCTCAGTGTGATTGAGAAAAAGTAAAGACCTTTTTAAAAGCTAACAAGACAGCTTTTGTATATGTAGAAAGGTAACTTTTTTTAAAGGCTGAAGTTACCCCCTCCTTACTGTCAACCTTTCTCTGGTTTACAGCACATGATGGCTGGCCAGCCTCCCTGTGTCTGCTTGCCTATCCCTGCCTGCCTATCCCTGCCTGCCTATCCTTGCCTGCCTATCCCTGCCTATCCCTACCTATCCTTGCCTGCCTATGTCTGATTGCCTTTGCATGCCTGCCCTCCTTCCATCCTTCCTTCTTTTTACTTTAAGAAACATTTTTTAAGACAAGGTGTCATGCCAGATGTTGGTGGTGTACACCTTTAATTCCAGCACTCTGGAGACAGAGGCAGATCTCTGTGAGTCTGAGGGCAGCCTGGTCTACAGAGCAAGTACCAGAAGAGTCAGGGCTACTCAGAGAAAGCCTGCCTTGGAAAAACCAATCGGGAAGGGTTTGGGGAAGGTAGGCTCTCAGTCTGTTGCCTTGTTTGGTCTGAGACCTACCATATAGGCCAGGCTGGCCTCGGAGTGCTGAGATTACAGGCTTGTGCCACCACACCCAGCTAGATAACAGAAATCTGACGTTCTTACAGTCAGGTTGGAGAATGGCAGCCCGGCAGCCCTGGCTTTGCGCCTCACTCTGGCCTGACCTGGGTAACCCTTATCCTCTCCTGACCTGACTGTTGGTGTCCCTGGACCCTTTTCCTCATCTTGTTAGCTTTGTTCTCATTTGTTTGTAGAGGCAGAGGGTGAGCATGTCAGAAAAGGCAGTTACGTGATGACCAAGGGACCCGATGCATGTCCCTCGTATGGGCATGTGGGAGGCCTGGAGAAGCCAGTTTTGCAAAGAGCTGCTGTAGAGTAGCTGTTGCTCAAGCATAGTCGCCAAGATTTACTTGGAGCATGCATTGCTTTAATGTGCCAGATTGTTCTCATACTATCAGTGGCTAAATTAATGTTCTGCATAAAGCGATAAGCAACATCTCTCAAGTGATTTTTGAATGGCCAGCATGGTTGGGATGGCTTTCCCCTTCCCTTGGTCCTCTGTAGCTAGCCTTATAATTAATATGCTTGTCTATAATAGACTAGCTATGCAGGCAAGGCATTCAAATGTGGCCTCTATTATAGCCACCATTTTCTCCTTAAAATGTTAAAAAGGGGGAGATGTGGGCACCAGAGAGGTCCTTGTGGTTACAGATAAGCAAAGGGAACCTGGAGTATTAAACAAACAAGGTTACTTCTTTAAAGGAAGGAATGTATAACCTGGTATCCTGCCCAGAAGGCTGGAAGCAGACAAGGCTAATAGCCTGGGGATTGTTGTCCTATCTGTGTAGCTGGATCACACTGGCTCTTCCCCAAGACCCTAATCATGAGCTTGTCAAACTACAGAACCATCTTTATGGAAAATGTCACATGTACCTTACAAAGGACTGATGCAGTCATGCCTTGAGCTTTATTGTATGCATGGGATTGAGTTAATCACCACCAAGAACATTTTCACCATGCTGTGCTATTGTTAAATATGCCTAAAATAAACTACTCTAGGTCAGACTCTAGGAGTTTGAACCAACAGCAGCTACTTAGTCATATTGAAGCAAACTTCCTTTCCCTCCCGTTTGTTACTCTGCTGACTGTGGTGGTCGCAGAACCCACCCCCTGTTGGTAGAGGTGGGAGGCAGGTACAATAGGTGGCTGACCTGGCAGATGCCAATATTGGAGTTATTTCACTGAAGGTGTAGTCAGGAGGCTGGATCTGGACTCAGATCCTGGCCCACAAATGGCTGTGCACTCTCGGGTCAGCTACCAAAGCTCGGTGAGCTCAGCTGCCTGCCGTGTTCTCCCTTCCCTTAGAGGCCTGAGAGTCGGATGCCAGTTCCCCGGGGAGCTCTTGTGTTGTTGAAGTGAAGCAGCAAATGCGAAGGTGAAGTGGAATGTAGCCATGCCACTGCCTCCATCGGCCCACCAGGCTTCACTGGTGGCCTCCTGACTTTCCCTCCAGTGCGAAAGCAGAGGCTGACCCTCAGTGGGAATGAGGAAGTAGCAGTCTGCTGGGCCAAATGCTACTGTATGGTTGGCTCCTGGGAAGATAGATGGCAAAGGTCCCCTTCCTGTCACCCCAGCAACAGCTGCTGATCCTTCCTGTGAGGTAGCGCCTGCTCAGTCCCCACATGCAGATGAGTAGCTGTCAGAATCAGAACTGATGTGAATTGAGACCCACCTGCTGAACCTGACTTTGGTTCAGCCAACACTACCAGACACACTCTAAAAGGGTCCCGTAGTGTCTTGGTTATGTAGTGGTTATAAGCCTAAAGGCCAAGAATGTTCCAAGCATTAAGTGTTAACACATATGCACATGAACGACACACACATACATGCACATACAGTTGACAGATACTTTTGGCTTTACTTTCCAGAGACCATGTCCTCTCTCTTAAAGATTCTCCTCAAATACTCAGAAACAGAGTGACTAATAGTGATTTAAGGTCAGTGTCACAAAGAACCAGGACCTTCCAGACAGGTGCACTGGCTTTGACAAGGCTATGGGGCAGCCCTGTGTATACGTCCTGGGTGGGGTTCCATGGAACACTAAAGGATTCCTGTGGGGAGAGCAGGTTCCACCATGGACCAGGTGGCATGCAGTTGAACTTTTGGTACCCTGACTGTGGCACACTTTCATTATTAAAATGTGGTCTGGTCTGACGCAGCCTCTCTCAGGCGTGTGCTCATTCACACGGGAGATTGATAAGGTTATTAAAACCCCAGTTGTGCTATTTTGGGAAGCATCCGTTCGGCAGGGTGTGCTAATCGTGGCTGAAGAACTGGAGCTGCACCAGAATACAGGGTCATAAGAATCTCTCTTCCTTTCTGTGTGGAAGCGCGTCATCTCTAACAACCCCTCTTCCTCTGTAAGTCTTACCCGTTTGGATTGCCAGGAGTCTATGCAGTGATTAGGAAAAGCTATGTGTGTTCATGAGTCACGGTCCATAGCATATTTGGTTGAATGATGTTGGCTGAGTCCTGGCTGGAGGAAGGATCGCCCTAGAGGGCAGAGCGGCCAGAACTGCAGAACAGCGGGTGTTTCACACCATTCACAGGAGGCTTGTATCAGCCACCTCCAAGGAGAAACCCAGGCCTGGCTGCAGTCCCTTGTTCGGGCCTCCAAAGCCAAGGAAGTGGGCAGAACTCCATTCTCTTATAGAACCGGCATCTATTACTGGCCCGTGGCTTATATATCTATTTTGCAGCATTGGGGATTGAACTCAGAGCCTCTCGCCTCGTAAGCAAGTACTTTGCTATACCCACAGCCCCTAGGCATAAATGGTCTGACTTAGCATTCGCCTCGCCATGCTGTTGCTCCCTAGAACTGTGCTGGGGATTTTCCTGAAGAATGGGCTCTAGTAGCACCCCTGGAGTCCTGTGAGCCTCCATAGAGTCTCTTTGAGGCCATAGGCATGATGGGTTCTGTGTCGTCTCCCTCCACCCACCGCCCGCCCGTCCCCTGCCTGGCAGCCTTTCTTAGTTTTGAGGATGAATCAACTTGAGTTGAAACATGTAAGTGGAAGATGCTGAGCAGCTGCTCCCCCACTTTAAGTTGCTTCCACTTGGGATTTTCAGAGGTAAACAAAGTGGAGAGCCCTGGCACCCCGTGCAGTGCCGCATGAGGGTGGCTCCGGAGCCAGTGAAGTGGCGTTACTAAAGCTGGGAGCTCAAGATGGCAGACAGGCTTTAATGCTGGTTAGCAGAGACGAGTGGCCCACTGGATTTCGTGGAACAAGAAATTTGACCAGAAACTGCAGTGAGCTTGTGCTTGGTAAACAGCCAGCTCCTATGTAGAGACAAACAAAACCTGCTAAAACCCAACTTGTACAAATGCCCAGAGTTGGAAGATGAAGGGAGCCATCTGTGCCCTGTGAAGTCAGAAAACACCAGTGTCGTGGAATGGTGGAGTCCATGCCAAGCTCTGAGCCTTGCTCAAGGGTATCCACCAGTGGGGGGGCGGGGGGGGGGGAGGGAGGAACAACAGTGGCGGCAGCATCAGAGAGGTGTGAATTAAGAGTATAGTGTAGCCGGAGAGAGTACCCAGTGCTCTACCAGGCCAAATCGCAGCCCAGGACCGCAGGCTCGGGGAAGGAGGTGGAGCACTTAAATCACTGCAGGTCATCTGAGCCACACTCACGGTCACATGTGCAGCAAGGACCCATGTGCTCGAGTGCATGAAGAGAGGGAGCTGTTCAGGGTAACGCTGTAGCCAGTAGCTCCTCCTGAGCTGAGTGACCTCAGGCAGTCAACATTGAGCACTGCACAAAGACCGAGTGCTGGGACTGGGCTGACATGTGACAGCTAGCCCATGTCACCTGCTCTCCAGGCCTGTGTCTGTATTCCCAGCTATTTGAAGACTGAAGTAGGAGGATCATTTGAGTTCAAAAGTTCCAAGCCAGCTTGGACAGCCGCTGTCATAAAATTTGTGTCTATACCTCTTGGTTACCATGCTGGGCATCTTGGAGTTCAGTGGCTTTGTGGTGGAATCTAATGAGATCTAGCTTTCAGACAAGCTGCTGTGATGTATAGTCTCGATTGTCCTCTGTGAACTGCCGAGGATGGTTCGTCATTGCAGTGTTTTGCACGCATGCACATCAGGACCCCGAGAGAGGAAGCCCTTTGATTTCATTCTAGAATAATGAAATTGTTCCTGACTTTTGCAGGCCGGAAGCTCATTTAAGCTGCAGTCCAGCTGACTCTGAAAAGCCCTGCCTATCATCAGATGCCCAGGTCTGGTAGGGAGGGCCTTGAGTCTAGAAAGAGTCTGGAAACCCTGTCTTGGGTGGGGCATGAGGGAAGGTCTAGAACTCTCATTGAGTCCTCTGGTGGCCAAAGGATGGGAACAGCCACTGCCTGCCTGACACCCAGGTGCCTGCTTCACACGCCCTGTCTCATTGAGTTCCCTGCCATGGGTGTGGCCCCAGTCACTGGTGAGTCCACTTGGCATGGACTCTCCTTTGCCCCAGGCTGTGCTGCTGCTCATTGGCTGAACTGGTGCCAGCACCCGGGCCTTCCAGCTCCTGGACCAGCTAGAGAGACAGGACCTAATAGCCTGGGGAGGGGAGGCAGGGCTGTCAAGGCACCTGGTGTGCCAAGAAGGCCACCACCACACTGTTCCTATTCTGCAGAGCAGGGTCCTTCAGAAAGGACCCCTCACTTTGTGACAGGCCCCAATTGTCAGTGATCACCTGTGTATTTGGCTTCCTTCAAACCAGACAGGCTGTCATTGACACTCAGAAACTGTCCTTGCTAATTGGTAGCTCTCAGCTCCATCCTGGGCCTGGCCCACAGTTAGTATCTGTCTTGACAATGACAGTGTGTTCTTGCAGCATCTCGGGTTGACTCACCCTCCGTCTGCAGACATGCTGGCCATTTGGGAAAGGAGGCAGAGGCGTTGAGATGGGGAGGTGTCAGATTGTCACTGAGACATTTCTAATTTGTAATGTGTGGTTTTTGAAGCCAACTCTTCCCTCCTGCTTTTCCTGTTTTCTGCAGCACCCCTTGGGGAAAGACATTTTCTGCTCCTGCCAAGTTGGCAAGGCCTGCTTCCCGAGCCCGTGGGGCGCTGTAACTGTTGGGCCCAGCACCTCCTGAAAGCCCTACTCTCCTCCTGAGGGCACGCTGGGAGGATCATGGGAGAGACTGAAGGGAAGAAAGAGGAGGCTGACTATAAACGGCTGCAGACCTTCCCCCTGGTCAGGGTAAGCCTGAGGAGGGAGGGAAGTGGCCACCGGGCCTCACTGCCTGCAGGTGGGTGGAACTTGCAGTGAGGAGACCAGGGCTCTGCTGGCCTGGCTCCACCCCAAACATTAACCATCACAGTGATTCATTCTTTCATCCATCCATTCAATCACCAGCTATGTTGAGGCTCCCTGCTGTATGCCAAGCGTGGTCTAGGTGCTGTAGAGATGGTGACCAACAGGGCAGATAGATGGCGGGCAATATGTGCTGTAAAGAGAAACTGAGCTGGTACAGAGGCCAGTGCCTGGAAGAAGTCAGATCAGTGACCCTCATCAAGTTAGGTGGCAGGCCTTGCAAGGACCCGAGGAGCCATCTGTCCCTCAAAGGAGCAACCAGCAGAGGAGGCTGAGTGGGACAAGTTTGTTGTCACCAACATTGCTGATCTGAGGAGTGGCAGATGTGAGGTGGGGTCAGCCTGTGTAGGCCTGGCTGGCAGCCACTTGAGGAATATGGTGAAGAATGTGGCTTCTGTCCTGAGGTCCAAGGAGCAGTGAGGGGACAGGTGTAGGGTGTCACGTCATTAGAAAATCACTCGCTGTTCTTAGGAGAGTGAATTCAGAGGAAAGTGCTAAGGCCGCCCATTGCCCAGGGACTGAGGTGCAGTAGTCATGCCCTGTGGTGGAGGTGTGAGGCTGGCCCTGGCCAAGGTGCTCACTAAGGATGGAATCTGGATGCCAGGGCAAGAAAGCCAAGGAGCGAGGTTTACCTGGGCAGTGGGACCAGAGCGCAAGGAGGGGATGACCCCCACCCAGACCCCTGCAAGGTACAGCTGTGTGGAGGAAAGGCTTGGCTGAGGATGAAAACAGGCCCAGCCTCCATATGGGAGGAAGAGGAACCTGGCACACTGCCTGAGAAAGAAGAGCCAAGGAGCAGAGGGGAGCAGGGCCCCAGGAATGGCTCGGTCATCCCTTCTGACTCTGAAAGAGAGCCCGCTTCCTCTAGTGGGGCTCCCTCCCACACATGTCCCTGGCAGAGAAGCACAGGCTTCAGAGCCTGTAGCTCATTGCCATCATGCCTGGTCCACCCCAGCTGTAGGCCCCAGCCAGGAATAAATCACTTGCCCAAGGCTGAGCCAGGGAAGCCACCTAGTGTCCATACCGTAAGCTTAAAACTGAGAGGCTGTCCAGGAAGGCCAGGTCCCAGCTAAGCCTCTCTCTGTTTGTCCCCCTGCCCTGTCTCTAGCACTCGGACATGCCAGAGGAGATGCGCGTGGAGACCATGGAGCTGTGTGTCACAGCCTGTGAGAAATTCTCCAACAACAATGAGGTATTGGCATCAGTGCAGGTGGCCCCTCGTGCCTCTGGGGACCCTGTGTGTGTTAGGATGGCTCCTGTAGCCAGGTCCACAGTCCTGCTGGAACAAAGCTAGAGCCTTGTTTAGAGGTGGTCCCTATTCTGGAAGGCGAGTGAGAGAAGAGGGCGGTTCTAGCCAGGGTACCAAGGGCCACACCTAGCCCCTGAAGGAGGGAGGCCAGTAGGGTCTCCATATCACCTCTGCCCAGGACTCTTCAAGTGGGCTGTTGGCTAGGGCTTCTTCTTGGGCTCCATCCCAGCCCTGAGCAGAGGCCTGCCAGGCATTATCCATGATTCATCCATCCATTCAGAAAGGGCGGAGTCCCAGCTCCACAACAGGTATTGCTCGAGGTCCTGGGACTGTGGCCACGGGTCTCAACACAGCAGTGCCACTTATGAGGCCATGGTGAGAAAGAGGGTGGTGGTGTGGCCACGTCCCCTCTACAGCCTCCTCGGCTGTGTCGGCTCTGAACCCAACGCCCTAGTCTGTAGGCTGGGGGAGCGGGGTACCTCTTTCCTGAGCTATTGAGGTGGTGGGGACACAATGAATGCTCAGGGGCTCCAGCCCCTTCACGCTGAAGGACGCTTTCGGGAAGAGCCTGCATGGGAATGGAGAGCCATTGCAGACTGGGGAGTTTCTGAGGCCTTGGGGCCCTTTTCTCTGGGTTCGCAGTTGCGGGAGGGTGTTGGTGCTGATCTGGAACCCAGAGTGACACAGCCAGCCCTCAGCCCAGCCTTCCTCAAGCCATCACCTTCACCTGCCTGACAGGTGTCTGGGTGCTGTTCCCCTGCAGGAGGGACCTGTGTAGACACGTCTGTGGTGATCTTGCAGGCAGACCGACATCAGGCCAGGGCAGCAGCCTGTTTCTGCCTAGAGCTCAGTGCCACGCTTCCCTTTCTGGTGTAGGAGCTGGCATGTGCCTGTCACTATCCCTGATCGGCACCCTCTCCCTTCCAGAGTGCTGCAAAGATGATCAAGGAGACAATGGACAAGAAGTTCGGCTCCTCCTGGCATGTGGTGATCGGCGAGGGGTTTGGGTTTGAGATCACCCACGAGGTGAAGAACCTCCTGTACCTGTACTTCGGGGGGACCCTGGCCGTGTGTGTGTGGAAGTGCTCCTGACCCCCATCCCTGCAGCTCTCCCGCCTGTCCTCTGGGCTGGGGGGGGGCTCCCCAGGCTCCCCTAGGCAGAGCCTGGCTCTCTCAAGGAGAGTCAAGTCTTTTCTTTTGTCCTTGTGTACCAGTTTCCTGAGCCGCACCCAGAGTGTCCACTTGGTGACCTCTCCATGCCCAGGCTCCCCGTGGTTGTCTCCAAGCTCTGAGCTGTGGACAGGCATCTCTGTGTGCATGAGGGGTGGGGTGTGGCAGGTGAGAGGGTGAAGCACGGGATTCTTCTCCTTGAAATGGACTGGTCCCACCTTCCATCCCAGCAGCCTCAAAGCCCTTCTGCCCCAAGGACTGCTGGGAAGTATCTCCTGCCCTTGTTGTTAGTGGCCATGTGGAATCAGCCGGAGACTCCTCTCATGAGACACAGGGCAAGGCTCTCCTTTTCACTGGGGAAGGAGTTCCCTCTCCCCTTCCCCAGCCTGACCCGGGACTGAACAGCCCACCACATCTTACTGGACCAGCCATTCACAGCCCTGGCATTGGCCCGAGGATCACACAGTCTTCCTGTCCCCTTCTCCCAGCTCGGGCCACATGAACCTTTCACACCCCTTCCACCAGAACTGCTGCGTGGCCGAGGCTGGTGCGGTGGTGTAGAGCGACTTGTCAAAGTGTTGCTGAGCTCCCGGTGAGACACCTGGGCCAGGAGTGATCTCACCGTGAGGCCCCGTTAGCAGGGAAACCTGGCCTGCCAGGGACTTCATCAGGGACCGCATGCGATTTGTACTTCTTACCTTGCTGGCTTTTCTAGATTCTTTTTGAGTGTGGGAAGAAGGGTTTTAGTAGAAGGGTGAATCATATTTTACACAGCGGTCTTATTTATATAAACGTCTTGGTTTTTACAATTAAAACGACCAAAAACTAAACTTAGTCTGTGGTGTATTGAACTTTCCTGGAACAGGGGCTTCGTTCTGCCCTACTGTGCCTGTGTGCCCTGTTATCAGATCCACTGGACAGTGATGCAATGAAGGCCAGTGCCCCTGGGGACGTATGAGCATGCTTGTGTGTGTGCATATGCACAGGGCACACACCTAGACAAGTGTCACCACAGCCATCTGGGCAGATGTGAGCAGCAGGAATTAGCCCTCCTGAGCTGGGTGGAGGCAGCTCCTTGTTCCTACTGGGGTGGCTGCCAGAGAGATGACAGCCCTGCACATGGGACTGGAAGGGGCGATCAGGTGGGTGTGCTTCAGGAGGCGGTGAGGGGGCACCAGCCTGGAATAGCTACGGCTGATCAACGCCTGCCTTGCATCTGTTCATCCCTTAATCTGCCGCATGTGGGTGCTGGCAAGTAATGCTGGCTTAGCCAGCAACCAAGGTGCAGTGGTGACTGGGATTATAGGCCTGGGGTCCCCATATCTGGTCCCTCTGTTCCATACTAGGCCTCAGCAGCTTTGTCTGTAGAGTGAGTGTGACACTTGTCCCCAGAGGTTGCTGGGCATCTGCACAGTTGACACCCCAGTGACTTACACTGGGCGACTACTGTGACACTTCTCCTGCCAGCTCATGCTGGCTCATCTGGGCAGGATGAGGCTAATGTAGTGCCCAACCCACATAGTATCACAGGGCCACAAGCAGCAACCCCATGTCACCATGGTCATTGCTGTCACTGCAGTGGCTCTCTCCTGCTCCCGGGGAGTGTGGTTGTGTGGCTGTGTAAGGCAGGTAGGTGATAGGGCACCATAGTAGGGTACTTCTCTGGGAAGTACCCTCTTCCTGCTCCTCCTACTCTTCTTCTTCCTCCTCTCCCTCTTCTTCCTCTTCCTCTTCCTCTTCTTCCTCCTCTCCCTCCTCTCCCTCCTCTTCCTCCTCTCCCTCTTCTTCCTCTTCCTCTCTCTTCCCTCCCTCTCCCTTCCTCCTCATCCCCCCCGCAACAGTATGTGAAACATAATTATAGTTTAAGAGTAAAGTTAGAAAAGGGTATTGTTATAGCTAGAGACTAAGTGCCCCTCTCCCTGCCCCCCCCACCCCAAAACCATAGCTTACTACTTAATGACACCTCTGATGGTTAGCATTAACTGTCAACATAACCTAGAATCCCCTGGGAAGAGAGTCTCTGTGAGGGCTCGTCCACACTGGGACGACCTGTGGCATATCTGTGGGAGGTTATCTTAACTAAGCCAATGGATGTGGGAAGCCCCAGCTCCCTGTGGGTGGTGGCACCATTGCTAGGAAAGGGGTCCTGAATGTGTAAGAGTGGAGAAGCTGCCTGCTTTTGACTGTGGCTGGGATGTGACTGGCTGCTTCAAGCTCACTGAGACTTCCCCACAGTGACTAGAACCTGGAAGTCTGATCTAAAATAAACCCTTTCGCCCTAAAACTTTTCTGAGGATATTTTATTATGACAGCAAAAACAAAAACCAAAAAAACCCCAAAATGACAAACAAACAAACAACCCAGGATACAACCTTAGCTTTTATTCAGTACAAGGTGAGCATAGAAATTATCATAACTATTGCTGCACATATAAAGCATATTTATTATTATTACTTCCATGGCTCAGCTAATGCGTGCCACACATGACTCCCAAAACTATAGTCTGAGGCAGCTGAAAAGCCAAGGTTCCAAGTTGCAAACCCTCTTAAAACGTACAGAGCAAGCAACAGGAGCTGGAGCTGGCAACAGGAACTGGAGCTGGCTCAGGAAAGCACTTGCTGCCCAGGCCTGAGGACCTGACTGCAATCCCCATAACTTGTGTAAGAGGCCAGGTGTGCCACCCCTCAAGTGACAAGGCTGAGACAGGAGGACCCCCGGGTCTCTCTGGCGACCCGGTTTAGTTATATTAGCCAGTTTCAGGCCAGTGAGGGACCCTGTCCCAAATAATAAGGTAGAGGCAGGCCCAATGGCTGAACGGGTGGTGTTGCCTGCTGTCAAACCTGATGACCCAGCTTCAATCAGTAGAACCCACGCGCTGGTAAGAGACAATGGCTTCCTCCCCTAAGTTGTCCTCTGACCTCCATACAGACGCTGTGGCATGCACACACTCAGAATAAATAAGCAAAAATGAAACAAGGTAGAGAGCCATTGAGGATGCACACACACACACACACACACACACACACACACTACAGGGTGCCCCTGTAGTTACTGCCCAGCCCTCTGCCTTCTTTCTAAAAAGAGAAAAGGTTATGTTCGCTTCTCAGTCAGATACCCCAGTCTGCCCCAGCACAAGAACAATTACTAGATTGAATGGAGCAGGGTCCTTTTAAAGATATACTTTAATTATGTGCACATATGTGTGTGTGCATGTGGATATGTGCAGGTGGGAGCGCAGGTGCAGGTGAGAGCACAGGTGCAGGTGGGAGCACAGGTGCAGGTGAGAGAGAGCACAGGTGCAGGTGGGAGCACAGGTCAGGTGCCAGCACAGGTGCACAGCAAAATTCAGAAAAGGCATCTTTCCTGTAGCCAGAATCACAGGTGGTTAGGAGCTGCCCCGTGTGGATGCTACAAAGCAAACTTGGGTCCTCTGCAAGAGCAGCAAATGCTTTTAACTCAGAGCCTATACCCTAACCTAACCCTTTTAAATGGCAAGAACATCAACGTCACGATCCCTGTCTAATGTCCCAGTTTCACCTTTCAACACCAGCAGTCTTGGAACACACCGATTTAGTATTGTCATCTTCATCACCGCCAGATTTCCCTAGCTTCTTTTAACCATTCATTGCACGTGCGTGCATGTGTGTGTGTGTGTGCCTGCACATCTGTGGGGAAGAGGGATGAGTATGTGCGTGCATGTGCATATGGGAAGGGTTAGGGTTGTGGCACTGTCTGAGTGTGTCGTTCATAGAACAATGCATAGAAGTCAGTTTTGTCCCTCCACCGTGGGGGTCCCAAGGACCAAGCTCAGGGCAAGCCTAGTGGCAAGTGTCTTTACCCACTGAGCAACCTTGCTGGCCCTATTATTTGTTTTTGTTTGTCTCTTGTAGCCCAGTCTGGCTTTGAAGTCATCCTCCTGCCTCCACCTCCCAAGTGCTGTATGTGTGCCACCACACCCAGCTCCTTCAACCAATTTAGCGATGTTTCTATTTTGAGAGGTGTCTCTGGTAAGTTCTTTTCGTGCCTCTGTCTTTCTTCATTTTTCTTTTTAGCTATTTATTTTATTTTATCTGTACATGGGTGTTTTTGCCTGTAAGTTTGTGTGTGTCAGAAGGTATCAGACCCCTTAGAATGAATGTTTGTGAGCCACACTGTGGGAACCAAATTCAGGTAGCCCCTGTCCCCAGCTGCTGAGCTGTCTCTCCAACCCCTCAAGTCTGTCTCTTCTTTTTCTTCATTTCTTTCTGTTTTGTTTGTTTGTTTATTGAGGCAGGGTCCCTCTGTGTGGCTTTGGCTGTCCTGGAACTCACGAACTCACGCTGTAGATTAGGCTGGCCTCAAACTCACACCAATCTGCCTGCCTCTGCCTCCCAAGTGCTGGGATTAAAGGTGTGTGCCACCACCACATATCCTATGTCTATTTCTTTTTATTATTATATTTATTTATTCATTCATTTATTTTTGGTTTTTCAAGACAGGGTTTCTCTGTGTAGCCCTGGCTGTCCTGGAACTCACTTTGTAGACTAGGCTGGCCTCGAACCCAGAAATCTGCCTGTCTATGCCTCCCAAGTGCTGGGATTAAAGGCGTGTGCCACCACCACCTGGCTCTATTTCTATTTCTTAAAGGTTTGTTTGGGCCAGCTCACTGAGGCTCTATGGAGGGGTCTCTTTTCTTGACCCCAGGAGGTCTGCGTTCTGAGGTCCAGCCAGAACTTCCCTTCAAGGTGGCTGACAGCTGAAGGAGAGAAAGTATAACCACAAAGAGCGCAGTGCTTGCTGGCCAGTGGAATAGAGAGCGGGGAGGATGTCATTGGCCAGGAACAGTGTGGGGCTCAGGAAAGCACACATCACTGCCCAGGGAGGAAGACTGGAGGCTGCCTGAAGAGGTCACACCCAACTGGGCCTTAGCATTTTCTGGGGGAAGGTTCTTCCTCTGTGAAAGTCTTGCATTTGACAGCCCCTGGGCTTCCTCCTTTGTGACATGTCATGTAATCCTCAGTAGACCTTTGAGTCAAGAATTGCCTTCCCTCATCTACAAGTAGAGGAACTAAGGCTCAGAGAGTGACTAGTTAGCCCAAGATCTAGCCAGGATGCAATTCCAGCCAGGACCAGGCCTAGGCTGCCAGGTTCAGGGTCCTCCTGGCTCCTGCTCATTCTCAGCGCTTCTGTTTACCTCTGTCCTGAGGGGCTCCACATTCCAGGCATGGTCCTGGCTCACCTATTGCTTAGCTACTTCTGCCCTCAGAGAAGGCACATCCACCTACGTTGTAGTTCTCCACCATTGTCTGTAGTGCAGGGAACACCTCGGTCCCCTCGGAGTCTTCAAGGGAAGTGGACAGCTTTGTCACACACAGTTCGAAGCCCAGTGCCAGTACCCTGCCTGGAGGAGCAGTGACTGGTACCAGCCATCTCAGAGAATGGCATCTAGTGCCCCGTGGGCACCACAAAGACCAAGAGACACAGGTTCTCAGGAGAGTGGAGGGCTCTAAGGGACTGGCCTAAAGAGGCAGATGGCAAGGACTTGGTCACGGGATCCATGGCAACCAAGGAGAATAGGCAGCTAGAGGGGTATAGCCTTTGAAGTTCAAGGGGCCTACAGAGAACCTTCTAATAAATACTCCATGTTGTCTTGGAACCCCAGGAGCTCAACCTACTTCCTGCTTCTCAGGGGCCACCCTTATAGTCAGGCAGGAAATGTCTCCTCCCATGGTGACATCCCAGTCCAAACCAGGATTGTCCTGTCCCAGCAGACAAGCCTAATGCACAGCAAACCTCACTTCCTCAAGAGCCTTGGGGACACACAGAGGCTGGTGGAGGCTAGGTCCCTCCCCCACGTTTGGAGGGGGATAGTTGGCGTAGGCCACAAACCACCCCCCTGTTCTATTTTTCCTTTGTTCTCCTCATCCTGTATTTAAAGAAACCACCTCCCACTGCCAGCTGCTGTCTTCAATCCTTAGAAAGATGGTGGGGGTGGGGTGAGAGCAAGCCACAGAGGCAGAAGGTTTGTATTATTATTAATAAGACTCCTAGACTCTTGGAGGCCCGGATGCGCTGGACTCCGTGCTGAGCATTCTGTCCCCTGGGTCGGGTTGGCCCTTCTGTCCATTCTGGGATGCTGCTGCCTACGCCTATGTCTCTCTTACAGGTGAGGAGTCAGGCCCAGTGCTTATCGGGCAGAGCAGGATTCAGGTCATCAGCCTGGGACCCCAGAGCCCAGCTCAAAACTGCTCAGGTGGCTGCTGCCAGCTGGAACAAGCTCCCTCCCTGCACCTCTGTGACCTCATCTGCAGAACAGGGATCATCCTCCTGCCTCAGGAAGACTATGGGAGCCAGGAAGAGGTGACCATGAATGTTTAAGGATGTCCACATTGCTGGCTCTCATGGATTTGGGTCAGGGCCGGTGTGGAGCCTCAGGGTCCATTCCTCCATTACCACCTAAGTTCTACAAAACTAAATCAGGAAAAGGCAGGGTGGCCAATGCACACCCCTGACCAGTGACAGAGACCACAGGGAGCTGGGATCAGACCCTGACCTTTCATCTTGAGCTGAGACAGATGCCCCCAGAACATGCATACCCATGTAGGGGTTTTGCTACTGACCAAGCAGTAACCCCAGCTACGTGTCCTTCTAGCCTCAGAACAGCCTTGTGTAACAGGCCAGGGAGACTGCACGAGAACCTTAGCATCGTGGAGGAAATAACTCACGGACATCTTGTGACACACCAGAGTGGAGCAGGCTGGGGGTGAGGCTCTCACTGTGAGCTAGTGGCTCAGGGATACAGAAAGAGTGACAGGCCCCACTCTACCTGTCCCCTGCAATACTGACACCTGCCCAGTCCTTCTGTGCCTTGTGCTCTTCCACCATGGCACGTGCATCTGCTGCACCTTAGTTACTCTGTAACTGAGGAGTGCTCGGACTGTGTGCTCTGTGCATCCCCAGTGCCTGGCGCAGGGTGCCACATACATAATACATGTGCAAGCCACGTGCACTTCCTCACACATATGCCAGCACTTAGGAAGCTAAGCAGGACTGTCAGGAATTTAAGGCCAGCCTAGGCTACATAGTGATTTCCAGGCCAGCCTGGACTAAAGCACTAGTCCCTCCCTGTCACTAACAAATAAACACGCAGCCAGGCCTTTGATCCCTGCACTCGGGAGGCAGAAGCAGGCAGATCTTTAAGTTCTAGGATAGCCTGGTCTACAGAGAGTGTTTCAGGACTGGCAGCCACAGTGTCTTGAAAAACCTAACAAACTAACTAACTAACTAACTAACTAACAACAATATGTATTGTAACTAATGAGCAAGTGAGTAAAAGAATGATAATGGGTGGCTAGACAGGTGGAGGGACGGGTGGATGAAGAAGGAAGGATGGATGGAAGGACAGATGGATGGACAGATGGACAGATAAGTGTGTGAGAAGAATGGAGGGATGGATGGATAGATAGAGGGATGAGTGGGTAGAGGGATGAGTGGATGGAAGGATGGGGGATTGAGGAATGAAAAGATGGAGGTGTAGATGGGTGGGTGGTCTGGGTACAGGACTCTGAAGGGGACTCCGGAAGGACAGCTGGCAGAGCTAGGGGTGCTGGACAGAAGTACAGGCTCACAGTCCCAGCAGGAGCCCTTTGTGAAACTTCTCCAGTCTTCCTTGACCACACTGAGGACAGAATCTTCTGGCTTTGAGGACTTGGTCTGGAGAAGCAGAGGAACCATCTGTTTTGTATGGGCCCCTTACCAAGCTTAAGGCTGTGGACACTGCTGTCATTCAACAGTTAGCTGTTTGAGGCATGGGGGAGGGGGGTCCCTGAACTCACAGATCAACCATAGAGGAACCTGGAACGTTAAACACACAGGGCTGTTCCTTCGCAGGATGGGATACACAGCCTGCTATGTGCATCTCATGTCTGATGGGTGAGCATCCGTGAGGTTGACCAGGATTCCTAGCAACAGAGTCAGCCCAGCAGGCAGGCTGGGGGGGAGCCTGTGCCTGACCAGAGACCATCTCTCTGCCTCTTATCTGAGTGAATCCAATGTTCAGAACAGAACCACAGCTGCTTCTCTGGGTTCTCTGGACCCCCTGTGGTCTCCCACACACTCTTCCTTCTTCCTCCCATCTCACCTTGCTAAAAGCCACATGTGCTGCTCGGTCCTGGAATGGTTGGTGTGGGCCACTCCTATCACGAAGCAGCCAGAGCCTTGACTGTAAATGCAGCTAGTGTGAACAGTAAGCTCCTGGGCTGAGGTGCCAGGGAACATGGAGGAAGGAAGGCCTCCAAGGAAGCACTGGCCCCAGGGGCTCTCTCCACGGATAATCTCATTGGAATGGAGGGGTTTGGCAGGCCCCAGGGAAGTGAGGAGGGTCCCAGCTTTTCAGTCGAGGATGCTATGAGTAAGGGATGGGCAGAGCCATGACGGATGGGGTGAGACTCACATGTTATGGGCAGGAGGGAAACCCTGGAGCGGTGGGCAGGGAGTCTTAAAGGCAGAAAGGCAACAGAATGGGGATGGAGAACTCAGGCCCCAGACCAGTAAGAACCTGCCCTGCCAGCCCAAAATGGAGCTGGGCTGCAAGCCATGCTGCAGGCACTGGAGAGCAGCTACCTCTTCACCACAGCCCTCATTTGTACCCTGAGCCTGATGACCTGGGAGTAAACCCCCAGACCCCACGTTCCCCATATGTCTTGATAACAGCAGCGCTCCACCCTGGCTTGCAAGACCCAACATAGCTTGGTCCCCTCCCCTCTCCCTAGGACCAATGTTCCTGGCACTAACCCTGGCTCTAGGGCTTGGAGCCCCAGAAGTGCAGGACCTGAGCCATACTTACTAAGCGCACACCCTGGGGCACCAGCACCACCCAGTTCCACCTTCACATCGTCCAGGTGAGCTGGACCCAGCTGGGCCTGCTGCGACAGAAGATAAGCTCATGATGTCAAGTAGGAGCAGGCCCACCTGAGGAGCCCAGAACTCTGTTGGTAAATTCCTCAGCCCTGTCCCAACCATCCTGCCCCCCTTCTGTGAGTCTACCAACCCAACAGCTTTCTGCTGCCGGCGGTGCAGGGCGACCTCTGGTGGCCATACATGGGCATAGCATGGTAATCCGTGCCTGCGGGAGACTTCCGGGCAGAGTGGCTAGTCAACCACTGACCACCTCTTCAGGCTCATCAGGCCAGAAGGGAAAAAAAGATATAGTGGTTTTGAGTCAGCCAGAAACAGACTTCTGCTCTTCATCCGCAAACATTTATCAAGCACTTCCTCCACACTCTTCCTTGCATAGATAGGTACTGAGGCACTGGAAGCCTAGTAGGTTGGCCCCCAGGCTCCCTGGAGCTACAAGTCAGCTAGGGCCTGAGCCTCCACTTCAAGCTCAGAGCCCACAGTGTCAGTTCTGCCCCTTCTGAGACATACTCATGGGGATACAGTGACCTGGCCGGCCTAGCACCAGCTATTTCCTTCTTCTACCATGTGGGCATCACACATTCTCTTCTTCCTGAGGGTCATTACAAGGGCCGCCAAATCCAATACATCAGCATCTCCCTCCAGGGTCAGTCCCAAGAGATCACCGAGTGACAAAGTGGTGCTTGGGGAGCTTCTGATGGCCCAAGGATCCATTGTCGGGCTCACTGGGTTCTCGGCTTGGCTTGGCCTGCAACGGGGCTGTCCTGGGCTATCTGGGTAACTTCTGCTTCCACAAAACCCACAGGCCATGTGGGCATCAGTGCCTTAGCTGGGGACATCAGGTAGGGCCATCTCCTCTGCTCCCAATTCCCAGTCCTCCTAAAAAGGAAGTGTGACACCTTGGGCTTTTCTCCATCTTGTGGCTGGGGTGTCACCTCTAGAGTGGCTCCCCCAAATCTCTGTTCCTCCTAGGAAGTGACCATACTGGTTAGGTTGTGTTTGGGTATTTTTGTTTCTCTGTGTAGCCCTGGCTGTCCTGGAACTCCCGCTATACACCAGGCTGGCCTTGAACTCTGAGATCCACCTGCATCTGCCTCCTGAGTGCTGGGATCAGAGCTGTGCGCCACCACCCCACCCCCAGCCCCCAGTAAGTCCTTGTTTCAGACAGATTTGTCCAGGGAGCCCGGACATGAGCAACAACTGGAGGAGAGCAGCTAGAGTGCGGGAAGTGGTTGGAAGTGCTTAGCTCTCAGCTCAGGCCTAAGCTGGGAGTCTGGCGGTGCTCAGAAGTGCATGGACATCTCAGCAGTCTCGCTGGTGTCTAGGCGCACCCTGCCTGTTTTCACGGGGAAAGTGAAACAGGACAGGCTGCAGGCTGCTGCTTCCTCATATCTGAATACCCTTAGGCCATGGTCTCATGAACGCCCTCAGAGCCCGCCACCATTTCCTGAGCAGCCTAGGGGAGCTGCTTCCCCTGGCTCTCTTACTCCAGGAACCTCGCTGCATTTCCTTTCCTGCCTTCCTACTTCCAACCCAGATACCTGGACTAGTGCGCGCACGCGCGCACACGCGCGCGCACACACACACACACACACACACACACACACACACACAGAGTCAGTCTCTCTCTCTCTCTCTCTCTCTCTCTCTCTCTCTCTCTCTCTCTCTCTCTCTCTCTCCTCTGTGTGTTCCTGTGCAGGTCTGGAGGTAAATACAGGAACCCCATTGGTTCCTTGGGTGAGGAGAGCGCCTGAGAGAGCAGGGAGGGCCTCCTGATGCGCTCTGTGATCAGCTGGATGTCTGCAGCTCACACAGTGAGGGTCCTGGTACTTTCGAGACTGAGGCGGATTTCAGACCTGCAGGGACCCCAGTGACAGTCATCCCAAAGCCATCTAAGATGTACTGCATAGATTTGCCTGCCCATACACTGTATTTTAATGGTTTTGTTTGTTTGTTTGGTACACTGTATTTTAATGGTTTTGTTTGTTTGGTTGGTTTGATTTTTCAAGACAGGGTGTCTCTGTATAGCCCTGGCTGTCCTGGAACTCACTTTGTAGACCAGGCTGGCCTCAAACTCAGAGATCCCCCTGCCTCTGCCTCCTGAGTGCTGGGATTAAAGGCGTGTGCCACCACTGCCCGGCATTATTTTAATGGTTTTAAAAAGTTTTTGAAATAAGGCTGGATGTAATGGTACAAACTTTTTTTATTAGATATTTTCTTCATTTACATTTCAATGCTATCCCCAAAGCCCCCTATAACTTCCCTCCGCCCAATGGCACAAACTTTTAATCTCAGTATTTGGGAGGTAGAGGGAGGTATACCTGTGAATTTGAGGATAGCCTGACACACTAAAAGTCCCCCACAATTAACCTTCACACTAACTCTACAAAGTCATCCTTTGGAACAGGAGAGATTTGACAAGGGCCCATATGATTAACACACCAGTTTATGGGATTCTCCATGTTATGAGCCCCCACACTTATGAGGCCTGTCTAGCAGGGCTGAGAAAACCATTGAACCCAGGGAAGGTCCTTGTTGGTCCTCTGAGGTCTGAGGCAGAGGTCCGGTGACTTCCATTAGAACAGCCTCATGGTCATTGCTAGCTCAGCCTGCTGCTGCTAGATGCTTAGAAGATACATCCCAAGGACTGGAAGATGGCTTTGTTTGTTTGTTTGTTTGTTTGTTTTGTTGTTGTTGTTTTGAGACAGGGTTTCTCTGTGTAGTCCTGGAACTCACTCTGTAGACCAGGCTGGCCTCAAACTCAGAAATCTGCCTGCCTCTGCCTCCCAAGTACAGGGATTAAAGGCATGCGCCACCACGCCCGGCAGAAGATGGCAATTTTAACAAGCTAACTGCAGGAACTGTCCAGCCCCTTCCTGGCTCTGGGTCCACACGCCCAGTCAGTGTCTGCTCACCAGGCACCCTCAGCCTGTCAGGCAGTGTGTTGTCAGCCAGGCATGGGCCAGGGCCTACTTCACAATCAGGAGCCTCCTCCTACTCCCAAAGACTGCCAGCGCTGAGTTTCCTGTCAGTGGAGACACCAGGGTGCACCGCTCCATCAGCTCTCAAGACAAGCATTTAAAAAGAAGTTAGGAGCTGGGCGGTAGTGCGTACCTTTAATCCTAGCAGAGACGGGCAGATCTCTGTGAGTTCGAGGCCAGCCTGGTCTACAGAGTTCCAGGACAGCCCAGGCTACACCAAGAAACTCTGTCTCAAAGAAGAAAAAAAAGAAAGAAAGAAAAAGAAAAAAGAAACTAGACCTATGTATTTTATGTGTGATTGTTTTGCCTGCATGTATGTATGTATGTATGTATGTACACTGTGTGCATGCTTAGTCCTTACACAGGTCAGGGGATGGCCTGGGATGCCCTGGAACTGGAATTACCGGGGACTGAGAGACAGCAAGGGAAAGACCAGCGCCTTCCTAGCTCACGAGCCTCACATTGCACTAGAGTGGTTCTGAGCAAGCCCAGGCTTCCTGGAACACTAACTGGGTGTGCTCAGCCACCCTGCTGTGTCCTTGGAGACCCCCACCCCAACCTCTTTCTTGCATACACCCACACCAGCCCCTCTCTCCTTTGGTATTTTCTTCTAGACCATTTTGGCTGTCACTCTACTAATTAGCTGTCTTCTTCATCCTCCTAGAGAGGCCGGGTGCCCTGATCCTTGCCAGAAGACCTCACGACGGAGGGAAGAGACATTTCTAAGACCTCCGGGATCCTTCTTATTTCTAACTTCTAAACTTGTAAACTTACATCTTCTAAGTTCTAACTTACAACTCCTAAATGGCTCTGTCCAGGTCTGCGAAAGTTTGCAGGTCCAGCTTTGCTTCGGGACACTCCTGCTCACAGTCAGACCTGCCAATCACTGGCCAGAGCACAGCCATAGAGGACTGCAGACCTGCTGAGGCCTAGGGAGAGCACCACCACCCAGGGCTTGCCAAGCAGGCACAGGGAGGAGGAAGTGGTCTCAGTTTAGAGAAAAAGGAAACTTTGAGCACTCGCGCTCTGCAATACAGGGTGGCTCTCGGGGCTCGGTCTAAACTGATGCTTACAGAACCTTATAGTGAGGACACAGCACAGGCCTGAGGCACAGTGAGACCCAGGCACAGCTTCCGGGCATCTTCTCTAGGGCGGTTACAAGGTTCCTCAGAAACCAGCTGTGACAAGCCAGCTGCTGACTGGCAGGGCAGTCAGTGGACTCAGAGCCCTGGGTTTGTACTGAGGGCTGGCCCAGCTAACATGATGGGAATCTTACCCAGATCCAGCTTCTTGGAAGCACGCTAGGGCCAGACTTACCAGATACCAGGAAGAAGGGGACACTATAAGAGATGGGGCACAGGTGACCTTATCAGGGGTGTGTGTGTAGAGTGATGGCTGGATGAAGTCTATACTTAATAAGACCCCTTAGAGCATGAAGGTTGGGGGAGCTGGGAAGGAGGGTCTCTAGGGAGCTACAGGAATGTGGCACAGTATTGGAGAGAAGGGAAACCATAATGACGATCCTCTGGGGCTAAAGATGGCTGGGTGCTTAAGAGTGCTCACTGTACAGCTACGAGGACCTGCGAGTGGATCCCAGCACCCTCACATGAGTTGGGTGTGGTCGGAGTGTGGGCCTGTAACCCCACACAGTAAGGGAAGATGCCCGGAGCTTGCTGGCTGCCAGCTTAGCCGAAAGACACCAACAAGCTCCCATGTCAGGGAAAGGCCCTGTCTCAAAGGAACGAGCTAGAGAGCGGTCAGAAAACAACACGGGGTGTCCTCCTTTGATCTCACCATGGAATAGTTTGAGTCTGGGGAGGGATGCTGAAGAACGCCCACAGTCTAAGGCACATGCCCCGAAAGCAGGGTGGAACCCTCCTGATGAATAAGCATGGCCACCGTGGCCCCAGAACAAGGCTGTTGGGAAGACAGCTTTGAAAGAGAGGAGAGCAGAGGAGTGGGGCGGAATGGGAAGGGGACAGAAAAAGGAAGAGACTCTAGAGCGTTGTGGACAGACAGGAGTCGGGTGATAAGACAGCGGCCTGCGTGGCTGCATCTAGGCAATCAGTGAGCGGGCAACTCAGATGGACGCATGCGCAACAACCCCCGCCCCCTGGTAAGCCCTCCTTCCCAGGTGGCAGCTCCTGACCACTGAGCCATAAAACCTGGAGCCTCTGGCCACCTGGAGGTCTTGTATGGAACTGCAAGCTGTGCTGCCTACAGTGTGCCCTGGGCATGCTGGCAGAGAGGGCGGACTGGCTGACAGCGCTGAGCAGAACATAGAGCCACACAGGCTTTTGCAGCCCCTGTCCCACTGTATCCTGTGCCACAAAGACCAGCTACCCAGCCTGCCCACACCTGGAGGACTGCGGCTGGCCGGAAGTACAGTCCTGTACATATATATATCTATATCTCTCTATATATCATATATAGCTTGCTTCTCCTATGTTGGATGCTGGGGCGGGGGAGGGGCTCTTAACGTTCATCCTTGCTTAGAGAAGCAGGCAGGGCAAGCATATGAACATTGCTATGTCAATGCCTCAGTAGGTCCTCCTCCCCAGGCTTGAAGGACCTTCACACTGCCACTCTGTCCATAGCCACCTGTCAGCAAGAGGAAGGGAAAGGGGTGCTATCCCCATTTTGCAGGTAGGAAAACTGAGGCCAAGTAGCTGAAGCCTGGAGGGTAAGGACAGAAGTTTGCGGAGACAAGGGATTGATATTTGCTGGGGGCCTCCCAGGCCACGAAAAGGATAAGGTGGAGGTCTAGGCAGCAGGGCCAGGATGGGACTGAGGGCGATTCTGCAAGCTATCTTAGTGGGCTTGCTCCTTCCACAGCTGCCTATAACTGAGCTGTCCCCTCTTGTCCCTCTTCCCTTGGCTTCTCCTCTCAAACTTGGGACAGGTTTCCCAGCAGTTCCTTTGACCCTTCAAGTGTGGGTAGGTCATTGTGGCAGAATCCATGAAATTTTAAAGGTCAGTGGAAACAACAACTACTCCTCTCCTCTCCTCCTCACCATCATCTCCATTATAACCGCCATTATCGTCGTCCTCATCACCATCATCATCAGGAAGAAATAGATGTAATCAAGTTTGGAATATGTTTGCCTTTATATTAAAAACAGTCACAAACTGTATTTTTAGTATTTTGTTGATGGTTGTGTGTGCACTCGTGGGCGTGTGTTTGCATTTCTGTGCACGTGTATATGTGTGCACGTGCGCTTCTGTGTGCTTGCACATGTGTCCATGTGAGCACATGTGTGCATGTGTGCGCACTCATGCACATACTATCAGACTTGCCAGTGGAGAATGTGAGCACATGTGTGCATGTGTGCGCACTCATGCACATACTATCGGACTTGCCAGTGGAGAATGTGAGCACATGTGTGCATGTGTGCGCACTCATGCACATACTATCGGACTTGCCAGTGGAGAATGAGGCTGACCTCATGTCTTTCTCCAGCACCTTTCACTTTTTTTTTTTTTAAGACAGGGTTTCACTATGTTGCCCTGGCTGGCCTGGAACTCACTATGTAGATCTGGCTAGCCTCGAACTCACAGAGATCCTTCTATCTTTGCCCCCAAGTGCTGAAATTAAAGGTATACACTGCTATGCCCTGCTATGCCTTGTTTTTTGAGAGTCTCTCATTGGACCTGGAGCTCATAGATTCAGCTCAGCTGGCCGACCTATCTTCCTAGTCCTAGAGGGAGAACTTTTTAAAAATGCTATTGATGGGGGCTGGAGAGATGGCTCAGAGGTTAAGAGCACTGACTGTTCTTCCAGAGGTCCTGAGTTCAAATCCCAGCAACCACATGGTGGCTCATAACCATCTGTAATGGGATCTGATGGCCTCTTCTGGTGGGTCTGAAGACAATGACAGTGTACTAACATAAAATGAATAAAATCTTTTTAAAAAATGCTATTGAATTCTTACTAAGGGCCTGGTTATGGGGCTTGTTGTGGCCTGTGACCCAGCTGGGACTTATGTTTTATTACGATATGCTAAAACTGGTCAGTAGTCCATCCCTACAGCCTAGTGGCCTGTCCTGCCTGACATTGCCAGAGCGGGGCTGTAGTCAGTGCTATTGCTGACTAAATAGGTGCTCACTAAAAACGAACACAAACCCCATCACTGATAGCCTTGCCGGGGACCACACACTATACTAAGCTCATCCACACATCATTTACACATCCACTGTTCAGATGAGGACATCAAGGCTGACAAAAGTTAAATAACACGCCCACATTGTTCTTTCCGGAGGGTCTCTCAGGGCAGCTATCTGAAACCACTGGCCCCGTGATGTCACTGCGGCAGCTGCTGCAGCTGCTGTTTATGTCAGAGGGATGACCTCCCATCCTCCCACCATCATGGAGCAAAATGTCTGACCTGTACAGCCACAGACAAAGATGCTAATCCTGCCTTTGCCTTCCTTCTGGATGTCTGACCCATCCAGGCTATTCTTCTGAGGCCCATCCCAGAACAGAGAGCAAGGGGGTGTAGAGAGAAAAGGATGTGTGGAATGTGGGAGCAGGCATGGAAGCCACTGCTCTTCGTAGGCACTTGAGTTGGGAAGGGTCAGGGAAGATACCTAGGAACCCGTTGCTGGATGATTGGCAGGATCTCATCAGCAAAGAAAAGGGGGAAAGGGCAAGCCAGGTCCCAGTCCTGCCCAAACACAGGCTTGGCCTTGGGAGAGGGCACAGGCAATGCTCTGGGAGTGACACTGAGGCCCACAGGGGCTCTGCATCAAAGACTCCCTGAAGGCTGTGCCAGGGAGTGAGGTGACTGAAGTCCTACGAGTCGTGTTTAGTTAGCATTTACTAGAATCTTGGCACGGTAATAGGCGTGGGGTCAGAGATGAGGGAGACACTGTCATTCCAAAGACCAACTGCTGTGTGCCTGGGAGTGTCCGGCTCAGTCAGACACCTACAGCCCTCACCTACTGTTACACGTATCACGTGTCTTTCTCCTTGGAGCAGACTCCTTCCATAAAACAGCTTTACTAGGCTGGCGCCTGCTAACAAACTCTTCGAATGGCTGGATTAAAGAGCCCGGAGCCCCAAGATGGAGCTGGGTGGGGTCCAGCAACACCCCACATCAGATCCCAAGGAGGCGGAGAAACAGCCTCCGGGACTTGGGGGCACCAGGTTTCTCAGGAGTCCTCACCCTCTGTTAGCTGCCAAACATGTTCCAGAGACGAGGAAACATGACATGAAAGTCCCCACCCTGCCAGGTTGGCCTGTGATGGTTAAATGACAGACGCCAACACCCAACTGGACTGGAGGCTGATGCTGACACTGCCAGGGAGCAGTAGAAGTGACCTTGGTTGCACAGAGGGAAGGGGGCCTCCCACAGAAGTGCTGAGCGCTTGTCCCTTGCCACGGAGCAGGCAGAGCCACATAGCTCATCCCATCACCACGTGGGGCGGGGTGTAGCAAGGGAAGCCCCCAAGCTTGGCTGTAGGTCAAGACAAGCTGAGGGCCACGTGCTCTCCCCACGACCTCTGTTCCTTTCCTCGCTTGACCTCACGGGGGAGGCAAAAGAGTCCAGAAGGGCTCATTAACTTCTTCAAGGCCAGAGTCAGTTGGTGTGGCAAGCAAACTGATTGTTGTTATTCATGTTTTATAAAGAGAGAACATAGTTCAGAGAGGTTAAGAGACTTGCCCCGAGTGAGCAAGCAGGACACCTGTCTAAGTAAGGCCCACCAGTCTCCATT
Organism: Mus musculus; assembly: GCF_000001635.26. Taxonomy (NCBI): domain Eukaryota; kingdom Metazoa; phylum Chordata; class Mammalia; order Rodentia; family Muridae; genus Mus; species Mus musculus. Next base: position 79,744,691 of record NC_000081.6, on the reverse strand, counting down.
GCAATGGCCCTTCCTCCACTTACCTAGACAAGAAGAGAGCTAGCAGCCAGGAAATCCATCCCACAGTCCTGTGCTGGGAAGGGTGGTTTAATCTTCAGCTCACCCCACTGAGCCCTGACTCTTGGTGTGTCTAGTGCAGGCAACTTCATCACGTCGATTTGACGCAAACCAAAACATACCTGGGAAGAGGGAACCTCAACTGAGGGATTGCCTCCATCAGATTGACTTGTAAGCAAATCTCAGGGGGGCGTTTTCTTGATTGGTAATTGATGTGGAAGGGTCCACTGTGGGCGGCGCTGCCCCTAGCCAGGCAGTCCTAGATAGTATAAGAACACAAACGGAGGGAACCCATAGGGAACAGCACAGCAGTAAGCAGTGTTTCTTCACGGTCCCTGCCTCTGCTCCTGCTTGACATCCTGCCCGGACTTTCCTCAGTGAGAGACTACAATAGGGACGTGTGAGCCAGAGAAGTCCTTGCCTCCTCCAAGTTGCTTTTGGTCCGTGCTTTATCGCAGCAGCCGGGAACCAAGCGAGGACATCAAGTTCATGTTGATGTCTTATAAATCAAGAAAAGCATTACAACATGATAATAAAGTATCATCTTTATACCCATGTGGGTAGAAACATAACTTTATTGTTGTTCTAGAGCCCTCATGTGGGCTGTCTGTGCGTGTGCTCCACCTCAGAGCTATAAGATGGGGAAGGCACTACCCGCGGCAAAAATAAATAAATAAATTTAAAAATGGAGGACCATAAAGTCTGAATGTGGCCCTACTCTTGAGGTCAAGGTTGTTCCCCTCTGTAATCTTATCTAATAAAAATAAATTAAATAAAATAAAGTTAAAAAAAGAAGAAGGAAAAGGAGAAGAAGAAGAAGATAGTTAGCATAATTGTCCAAAGATACTGTAAGGGTAGACAGCATCTCATTTCCAGATGGGACAATGGAGGTCTAGAAAGGGGATCTGGTTTTATTTGGCAGTGGAACCAATCCAAAATGAGGGTGTGTGTATTTCCTCAGTTTCCTACTGCCTTTGGATACCAGCTTTTTTTTTTTTTTTTTTTTTTCTTTTCGAGACAGGCTTTCTCTGTATAGCCCTGGCTGTCCTGGAACTCACTCTGTAGACCAGGCTGGCCTCAAACTCAGAAATCTGCCTGCCTCTGCCTCCCCAGTGCTGGGATTAAAGGCGTGAACCACCACTGTCTTTCTTGTCCCAGTTCCCCCCACCCCCTTGGCATTTTAAAGTGAAGGACACCGGATCTCATCATCCTTAGAAGATATTGAACAGAAGTGGTTTATCCCCAGTCGCACTCCTTTATCTTCTGGGGGCGGGGTGTGTGTGTGTTTGAGAGAGAGAGAGAGAGAGAGAGAGAGATGGGGTGGTGGTGGGAGGGGACAGGTCCGTGGAGTCAGGAACTCATCCCAGGGGGAGGAAAGTAGGAGAACCGTGTTGCCAGCCCTACCTTCTCTTGCAACCAGCTGTGGATGGAGCCTTCTTTAAAACAGAAAAGCTGCTGTCAAACTTGGGGTTTCTGACTGGACATGGTGGTGCACTCTTATCTCAGCACCTGGGAGGCAGAGGGGTAGGTGGATCTCCGTGACAGTAAAATCCTGTCTTGGAAAAACAAAAACAACAACAAAAATAGGTGGTGCGGGAAGATGGGTATCCTGCCCACCTTGGAATTTAAAATTCAACCTTAAAATTAAATAGTATTAATCTTCTAGACTCAACTTCCCCTCTGGGTGGGTTCTTTATAAGAAACAAAAAAAACTTCCACGGACCTGTTTCCCTCGTCTTTAAAATGGGCAGACACGGCTGACGCTGGTAAGCGTCCAAACCACCCGCGCGGGGCCGCGTCAGGACCCTATCCTGGGGCCAATTTCATGACACCCTGTGTGCTCCCGCACCTAAAGCCTTTAGAGCTCCGGCGCCGCGCGCGCGTGGGCACGGATGCGCGAGGGAACGCTCGGGTCCCACAGCCTGGAGGTCGTACTCGCCCCCGCCTCCCACGCGCGGACTACAGGGCCCACGCGGAGGGCGGGCCGAGCCGGAGCCTTTGTGTTCAAATCAACCAATGGGCGGCGGCAGAGGGCGGGGCGGGCCGGCTGGGCCCGGCCAATGACTTGTGGGCTGTCAGCGTTGATTGACAGGCGCACACATACACACTCGGCCACGCGCGCACCGCCCTGCCCCACTCGCGCAGCGCGGTCCTCTGCCGGCCGCATTGTCCGCTCACCGACCCCGCGCCGTCCCGCGTCTCCGCTCCGCGCGCGTTTCAGCCCCAGCCCCGGGCCCGGCCCGGCCCAGTGCGCGGCGCCGCCCGGGGGACTCCGACGCGGGAAGAACCACGCAAGGTAAAGAAGGGATTGGGCCCGCCTCCCCACGGCCCCGCGCCCGCCTGACCCGGGTCGCCGTCCGGCCAAAGCGCGGGCCTGCGCCTCCCTGTCCGGCCAGGCCGGGCCACTCCAGCCCCTGCGCGACGCACGCCCCGGGACACTCGCGGGCCGGCGCCCTGACGCATCGCGGTCACGGGGAGGGCGCTGTCCCCAGGCGGGACTTCCCCAGCAGCCTCCGGGGAGGAGGGCAGCCAAGACCCAGCCGCCCCAAACCGGACCAGGGCTGTGCCACAGGCCGAGTCCTGGCACTGGAAGTTCTCAGCCTGCGCCACCGCTGCCTGTCACAGTTATGGGGTACGGGGGAGGGCCCTTTTAGCTCAGTTCCAAAACAGCCAAACCCAACCAAAACAAAACAAAGCCAGCGCGCTCCGGGGTGTGACTTAGAGCCAGGACAGAGGGTGAGCGCCTGGAGCACTTTTTTGTGTCCCAGGGGAAATGGAGTGGAAATGTCACGTATAATATTCCCCAGGATAGGGGAATCTTCGGGACCAAGGCTCTGCAGTAGGAAAGTATGTTTTATTTGAGGGTTTTGTAACTAATGGCGGGATGGAGGAGTGTCTATCTCAGCGGCTCCCCACGGTAGACCTTTGTCATCTTGTGTAATCTGGATGGCCGCTGTGGCAAACTATTTTGTGACAACAGGATGAATATGAAAGATAAAGATAAGGTCCACACCGCTCTGGGAGTGCTGGGAGGTGGCACACGGGGCAGTGTTCGGTGCCCCACCTCTCCACCTACTCAGAACGTTTAGATTCTTGCAACAGCGGCGTGGGCACTGTATAAACATGTTACACTCTTTTCCCCCCTGGCAAAGGCTTCATGTGCTACAGCGGGGCAGGGGTTAAGAGGTGGAGCATATGGGCATCTGGAGCTGTCAGGTGGGGGTGGCAGTCATGGGGGGAACTACCTTATAAGGACTGGAATACAACCCAGGACCAAGGCAACTTCCTGCTTTGGCTACTACCACTTGGTCCCTTTACCAACACCAGTCGAAGAGAGTGAGAGATGCCAGATGGGCATCCCACCTGGGAAGATGCCAGTTAGCCCAGACAGGAGGCTACTTGTCTTTCTAGCTGGATGAACCTGACCTTCTGGTTTCTGTGGTCTGGGTTTGGGTGTTTCCCACCATGCGAGGTCACTATCCACCAGGAATAGCAGAAACAATACTAAGTCACAAGTACCAGGAACTCATTTTGGATGGGTTTGGGATCTAAAGTTTTGTAATCCTGCTAGCCCAGGCTCGGTGAGATTCCTGGGTTGATATTCTGAGATTTGAAGCTGGGTCCCGTGCCTGAAAGATTTGTTTATCTTCACTTGTTGTTTTCACCTTGGTCTTCTTATCAGTTTCACTCCACCCCATGTGGTGACTGTAACTGTTCTATAGGCTAGACTGACTGCAAGACCACACAACAGCTCCACCTCCTGCCTTACTTCTGTTAACAAATATTGGTTGTGTAACTGCTATGTAACCACGCAGTTTACAGCCATGTTCCAAGTGCATGCTATATGGAGCTGTAACACTCCCCAAACAAACAACTTGCAAACCTTCTGATGGAATGCAAATGTCCAGGCCCTGCAGCCTGTCAGGTCTGAGCAGAGAGACCTGGCTCTCACCTGCAGGCTAGCATTCCAGGTTCTTCCCTGTAGATGGGTGATGATGGCCGCCTTCCTTGTGCTGGGGTCATTAATGAGTAGGAAAGGAATTAGGTAGCTAGTAGTCATTTATCATTGTCATTGTCACATCAAGGTGTCACAGCACAGTGTGCTGAGGGGCTGCAGAATATGGTGGGAAGGGTTTCCGCACGGGATGTAGCAAACCAGAGATTGTGACTAAAAAGAAGGAAAAGGTGGGTTCTAGAGAGATGCTCAGAGGTTAAGAACACTGGCTGCTCTATCAGGGGACCCAGGTTCAATTCCCAGCACCCACATGTTGGCTCATAACTGTCTATAACTCTACCAGGGGATCTAACATCTTCACACAGACATACACACAGGAAAAACACATAAAAACAAATCCTTAAAAAAAGGAAGGGAACGTCTGCCCGTGGAAGGGAGCCATGCATATGAGACCGGACGGCTAGAGAGAATAAAGCACTGGCTGGGGGTGGGGAGGGAGCAGTGCCTGTCAAATGTCCGTCCCTGCTGCACCTCAGAGGTCAGGCAAGGCCCGATTCTGCCTCCCACAGAATTCAGTGCCAAGAAGGGTTAAGACATGCAACCTATAAATTAGGAAACCTTGAGAAAAAAGCTACGGAAGAAGCCCCCGGAGTCCTAAGTAAATCCCAAGACAGGAGGTAGACAGGGGTGAGGGGAGATGCCCTCAATCACAGGGCTGCTTTGCCTTAG